>NC_056733.1:634640881-636010881 GCF_019279795.1 Protopterus annectens
TGGTTCTGAAAGTATTCCATCAAGGTTACATATGACAGTGGGAGTCTCTTTCCTCCTTTTTGATGGATTCCACCTTATCCAACATGTCAAACTCCTCTTTTCCCTCTTGTCATTCAGCATTTGTTGTCACGGGACATGACAGAAGCTGTCCCTACCCCCTGGTTAGGAGATTTATTGCCTGGACTTGAAGTCAACTTTTCTTCACTGAAGCATAAGAACAGAATGTACATCTGCCCCCAGCTGCAGGCTTCTCAACTCACACTGAACATTAACATCTCCACAGGACACATGCCCACACAAGAAGCTTGTTAGAGTAAGCCAAGGATATCAGTTCTGGCATTCACTTATGCAAAAGTAAGAGAAACCATTACAACTCCACACATAATCAATGTGTACTTTTACACCCCATCCCTGAAAACAACAGCTCAAGATTACAGCATATTTGCTTGAACATGCTTTCATCCAGTCTTTCCCCCCCCTTTTTTTTAACATTGTAATGCATACATTTCATAAAACTAAGAAAGAAAAAGTACTTGTTTACTTTACTATCTTTATCACATAGAACAGTCACTGAAATGCTTTATTATATAACATCCAATTTATATCATGACATTTTATACACATACTATTAAGAACAAAAATTGTTTGTTTCTTTCTTTGTGTTTTTGCAAACATTAAGAACATGAAGTAGGGGTATATACCTTGCAGCCCCCCCCCCACAAGTTTAACAGTCAAAAGATCCAGTATTTTTCAGATTCTTGTAAAGCCATACTTCACAAATATGATAGATGTTTTGTATTTTCACATTTATTCACTAATTTCAGTGTTGGTGGTCTTCTTCCTGTTCATCTTCATCTCCCAACCCAAGACTTTGGTTCAAGTCCAAGGTACTCACAATTCTTTTAGTCAAATACTATGCTTTTTTCTGTATCTCAGGCATTTTTCTTTGGAATATTAGAAAAGGTTTCATTGGTTAAGTCTTTCTGTGGGCTTTTATCAGTAGAGGGAGAACCGGAATCCCGTTTTGTTTAATGGCTGACTTTTTGTTGAACCAACTTTTGTATTTCCTCCTTAGCCTGTTCTGCATCAGAAAATTACTTTGATCCTTGAGGAAAAAAGTGTTCTGAAGATAGCTGGATACAGCAGCTTGAGTTTCACATCTGCTTCTTGACATTCCTTGAGTGCAAAGATAAATTTGTTCTCTTCTGCCTGGTATGCAGTGAATACTCGTTTTCCACAAACACACTGTTTCCTATTTTTAGT
Organism: Protopterus annectens; assembly: GCF_019279795.1. Taxonomy (NCBI): domain Eukaryota; kingdom Metazoa; phylum Chordata; order Ceratodontiformes; family Protopteridae; genus Protopterus; species Protopterus annectens. The sequence continues at coordinate 634,642,145 of NC_056733.1, forward strand.
ACTTTACCCTTCTACCACAGTTTTCTCAGGATCAACTCACACTCTGATGTTAGGCCTACATCTTTACTAATACAGGTCTTGGTTGCTTTTTCATGGCCAGGTTTGGAGCATACATTCTATATGCCCTTTCAATTAACTGCTGTGGAATGCCATCCAGTTTCAGTTCATCAGAATAGCTGTTTAAAGCGTCTTTCATTTTCCATCCTTTTGTTATTTAAGTTGATATACTCATTCAGTGTTTCATACATTTTAATCAGCTTTAAGCACATTTGATTTATTTTTTTCCTCTAAATTAATGGAAGCCATCTCATATACCAAAACTAGTGCTTGAACTGCTTTTTGCTGAACAGATGCAGGTTTCTTCCCATTGTTTTCTCTTCACCTTTTTTTTAGTTGATTTTGTTTCAAGCCAAGTTTCTTCTTTGCTCTCGTCCAGCAGCATACTTACTAAACAGCAACTGAATGTTACCTAAACTGTCAAAATTACTAGCCCTCATCTCCATTTCTTTTTTTTTTTCACACTGAAGTTAATCTGTTGAACAGTGTGCAGCCATCTTGGAAGTCTGTGTATATGATGCTTATCTGCATAGCTCTAAAATATCCATTCAAATCAGATAATCCTAAACCATCTTGTTTTATGAAGATTATCAGCTTACCCTCTTAACTCTTGGCCTTTTCCCAAATAAACTCTTAATGCTTTATTAATTCTTCTCCACAATTTATCCAGTGGTTGATAAAAAAAAAAAAAAAAAAAAAAAAAAAAAATACCTGACCATTATTTAAAACTAAAGGGACTGAAAACATTTTCACTGCTTGTTTCTTACTATCCTTACCCATAGTAAAGCACTTCTAGTTTCTCAGTTTTTTTTAAATTATCTTCGGTTTATTTTCTTCCCAATTGTCCTTGACTGCCATTATAGAATCTTTTTTAATGTACAAACCTAAATACTTTAGCTTATGTCCCATAAATATGGGTTTTGCAGAACCAGTTCATGTGTGGGTACATAGTTTACCACTGTAGCCTTTGCTTATTCTTAATTAATTTTGGACTTGATTTATCTTTATTAATTGTATATTCTGAAAAGACTTGAAACTCTGTCAAAATGTCCCACACCAAAACGTCATTTTTTGGATTTATCATGTACAAATTAAAGTCCTCCAGAAACTAACTTTTGATCAACATACCGGTTATATCCTTGAATTTGCAAGTCACTTTTCTTTGTCAGGCAAATAAAGTGGAAGTAGGCACCTCTGCCTGGTTCCTCTGTTTAAACACAGCTTGTTGGAGAGGAGCCCACTGACCTTTCATATATCCTCCTAATTAACCCTGTTATTCTATTAGGGAATGCAGATGTTTTCATTGCCCTTCTCATAAGATCTCAGCTGGCTGTATTTTTTTCTGTGTATCAAAACCCATCAACAATAACGGTGTTTGTTTGCATTCTGCTTCCCTCTGGATCAGTATTCTGTTAATACTGTTGACTGTTTGCTTCCCTTCCACAAGGCCACACTGATCCAAGTCTATCAGTTTTGGCAACACTTTTTTGCCACTCTGTTAACTAGTATTAACCCAGACACTTTATAATCTTGGTTTAAAATTGAAATGGGTGTATTTGAAGCTGGGTCTTAATGCTCCTTGGGCAGTACAGCCACCACAGCTCTTTTTGCCAAGATGCTGGTGCTGCACCCTTTTAAAGTATTGCTAAACAAAACCTTCCAGATCATTGTTTATTTCCTCATAACTTCAGTACGTCCACAAGAGTACCATCTGTTCCTGGATATTTCTCTGTTGATTTATTAGACATTTTTTTAATCTGGTTTTCATCTGTCCTCCGTGGGCTTTCAGATATTCACTGTAACTTTATCCACCCCCATATTGCCTTTTTTAGGCACTGTCAAAATGACAAAACTGTAAACATAGCAAAAAAAAATAAATAAATCAAAGCAACCTTAAGGTGCTACTCTGAGCTATAAGCCTAAACAAGAAACTCCACACCCTAAAAGCTCTCCTCACTTTGGAGAATGTAGACATTTGTGCTGTTACCAAGACTTTGTTAAAGCTGCAGAAAGTACAAGGTTTCAGTGCCTTCCACACATTTAGACCAGCAACAACACAGACAGTGGCTAAAGGTGGAGGTGTCATAATTTGTGTTGGCAACAAATACAACTCCAGGTTGAACAGGATGATGCCCTAGAGTTCATCTACGTCCAGGGTTCCATACCATGCCCTGACCAGCAAGTGACTCTCTATGACCAGCAAGGCTCACAACTTGCACCTGGAACTAATGGAGGCACTCAAAATCCAACCAAACACCCAATTCATGAGAGACTTTAAAGACCCCTGTATAGACTGGGGAAACGTATGCACTGCCTGTAACTGACAGCCACAACATTTCCTGGACGTTGTTAAAGCAACCATCCTAGACCAGATGGTGCTTACTCCAACCAGGGGTTCAAACGTAGTAGAGCTGGTACTCACCAGCATGGTAGAGTAGTACCCCACCCCCATGTCACAGTCTTCACTGGTGAGGTCATGTCACAAAGCTGTCTCTCTTTAAATAAAAATGAACCAGGAAACTCGACTAAACTAGTAACAGTTAGGAACTATTCTGAAGCTAACTATATCATGTCAAGCGACAGTTTGTCAAAATTCAAGGCTTCCACAAGCCCAAAGAACACATCTGCCTATGCAGAATTGTTCCAACATGCAAATGGCTTAATTGAGGCTGCTGTACCTGCCAGAAGCAAACCCAGATCTAACACTAAAAACAAACCCCACCGATGGAATCCTAACCTTAACAGGGTATATAACAGAAGAAAAAAAGTCATGGCCAGAATCATAAAGTACAACTCTGAGAGACAAGAGCCCTCTGATTCCACTAAACAAGAAACTAAAAGGTCCGATAATGTTCAATAAGGCCATTTATGAGGACAGGATAGTCTGTCAGGCTAAAGACAGTCACAAAGCCGCCTTCCTCTTTGTTAGGAATCTTAAAGGTGGCACGCAGCAGTAAGCAGAACTGGTTGGTAAATGCCACAACCTTCACTGACTAGGGTGACATGCCATATCTTCTAGCTGATAAATGTAGCTCTAACTTCACACCCCCACTACGCCTTGTGAAATCCATTCTAGCATATCCCCCCCCAAAACTGTCAACAGGGAGCAAGTCCTGATAGCACTTGCTAAGGCCAACAAACTTATTCAGTGGTCCCAGACAGTACCCCTTGTAGCGTTTTAAATAGCCCTCAAACATGACTTAACAGGACCACTACAGGCACTCTTCAACTACAGCCTCAAAACAGGTTGCATACTGAGTGAATGGAGGGCCGCAGTGGTCATTCCTGTCCACAAGGATGGGCCATCAACCAGCCCTGGGAACTACAGACCCATCAGTCTGTCAAGTCTAACATGCAAAGCCATAGAACAAATTATCATGGAAATGATCAGCAAGGACATTAGCAACCTACAGACACTAGACCTATCCCCATTTGGCTTTGTCAAAGGAAGGTCTTACCTACTCAACCTGGTAGACTTCTTTGAGAGGGTCACCAAGGCTATGTATCAGGGAAAATAGTGTATACCACCTTCCTCGACCTGGCCAAGGCATTTGATGCAGTAGCTTACTCGGGTATTGTTGACAGACTCTCAGAACTAGGTATAAATACCTACATAAGTTGCTGGATTGCTAGCTGGGTCACAGAATTCAGGATTGGTGAGACCACTTCACCAGGAGACTAGTCAACAGTGGTGTACCTCAGGGGTCTGTGTTGGGTCAGCTCCTGTTTGGCATCTATTTCTCAGAAGTGGAGGCTAGTGTCGAAAGCCTTTGGCTCACGAAGTTCGCAGAAGACTCTAAATTGGGAGCTATCATAGATTCGACCCGTGATGCAAACATCATACAAGAGGGTCTGACACAAAAGGATGATTGATGCCAGAGCCGTGGATTAAAACTCAACATGAAGAAATGCATTATAGTGCCCTTTGGGAAGTTATACACCCAAGCTAATTGCTCCATTGATAAAACACCCGTAACAGTTGACCCAGTAATTAGGAATTTGGGATCATATGTTGATAGTAATTTGGCCTTTGACCAACATGTAGCCAAGGCAGTAAGAAAATCATCCTTTGTTGCCCAACTCATAAGCAAGGTCCAAGGAAGTTGTAGTATCACTCTACTCAGCTCTTATCAGATCCATCATCAAATACAGTGCCTCCTTTGGAATATACCTAACCAGGCACCTGCAACATTTGGAAGGCCCTCAAAGGTTTCTCTTGAGCAGATTCCAGGGTATGAATACCCTGACCTACACAGATTGCCTTAAGGTCCTGTCTCTTTACTCAGTTTCCTACTGGTTACTGAGAGGTGATTTTTGCTTGACATTTAAGGCATCCTCAGACCCAGCTCTGATGGACATCTTGCACATCTGCAAAACAAACAGCAGTAAGAGCACTAGAGCCAAGGACCTAAACTTTACCTGCAACATAGATAAAACATGCTTGAGAAACTGATGCGTCTCAGAGGATCCCCACACTGTGGATCATCCATTTGCATTCAGAACTGGAATTCATCCCTGACCCTTTTCAAGTGAAACCTTGGTCATTGTATGGGAAATCGTAAATTCACCCCCGATCTGTCCCCTGTGTCTCTGATAGGCAGAGGGTAACAGCAAGATAACTAATCCCAAACTAACATACCCTCCCAACACACACCCACCCCTTAGGTACCTTATTACTAACATACCCTTCCATATAGGCGTCCAGTGTACTTGAGGACAAAACCGGGTTGGGTTGTACTGCTAGGTTTATAAAGACCTGGTGGTTGATATCCTAGTACAAACCTAGGAACCTTACTACTTCAGCTATTGTTGAGCCTTGTTCCTCTAAAGTTGGTAAAATAACCATAACTATTTCCATGTATGTCTTTTTTTGGCTTCCATATTCCTGTACTTTATGTAAATTGTCAGAAATTTGTGAAACATGTCTAATACTTGTATAGGATCTCTGGTTATTTTTCTTGTCCTAGGCTCCCTAAATTTGGTGACTTCCTTCTCCACTTTCTGTTGCGCAAGACATTGTGCTAAAAGATTTTATGCACTGAAGCTGTCGGAAAGTTGCTTAAAAGCAACTTTTATACAAACTCTTTGGCATTGTGCAGTTGCTCTTCTTTGGTCTCTGAAATTCTCCTTATTCTGCAATACTGTAACCTTTAAATACCAAAAACGACAAGAACCAGAAGCTGTACATCACAACAAACCAGATGGTACTGAAGAACGACACTGATTTGCCACGTTGAAAATTAATTTAATTCAAATGTTTAGTGATTTCGTTCCACGCATTGCAAAGGAACTTCATCAGAACTGAATGTATATCACACAGTGCTCCAATAAATACAATTTGTAAGATCATGTGACTGAAAAATTAATCATTTGAACACTTAAAAAAAAACAAGATGTAAAAATTCAATAAATATGATAAATACAAGTAATACATTTGATATGTTAAAATCTGTTAAAAAATTTCAAGCTTCATAATATTTAAGTTTTAAAACTGCATTTGTAGACACTGTGTCATTTAATCCTGGATAACTTGTAACATTTAAATAAAGCTGTTATTTTAATTTACTTTTATTAAGGTGTTCGTGTATCACAAACCTCCTTCCATCTTTTTGTACTTTTTCCAAAACTACAAAGGAGAGTGATGGTAATTTTTTTGTGTTTGCCACTATACAACTACAAATTTTGTTTCCCTTGCTCAGGCCTCTCTTGAAGTACCCATGACTTCTAGATCCCTGTTTGGATCTTCTGTCACACCAATTCAGTTGGCCTCACCCTCACTTACTCAATCTGAAATTAACTGCATGGATTCTCCAATGCAATTTGCATACTTTGTCACAGTCCACTCGTAGAGTATACAAAAGCAAACGGAAACACATCTCAATATGGGCAACCAGTCAGTAAATTGACCCCAATTCTCCTTTTATTTTTGACATTATTTAGTTTCTTTTGATGCAGGTTGAGTTACTTCACAAAGTACAACTGGCATGTGTATCCAGTTTCCATAATGGGTGTCACCTTTCATTCCATCACCTCTCACAAATTACGCAAGGCCTTTTTGAAATGAACCTTTCTCCTACACCCTCTTATAAAGGACCCAGTTCCACAGTGGAAGCTCAGCTTTGTCTTGGAAATCTTGATAAAACATCCCTTTCAGCCATCTTCTTCAGCACAGCTAAAATTCCTGTCTTGGGAAACTCTGTCAGCAATTACTTCAAGAAGACTTTTAGATTTACAAGCCTTACCTCTCAGTCTTCTATACTTGATCTTCCTTAAAGACAGACTATTTCTCCTACTGAATCCTTCCTTTATTCCCAAGATTACTTCAGAAAATAATTTGAGCTGGTCTATTCATTTGCCTGTTTTCTTTCCAAACCATTTAACAAGGGAGAGGGTATTTTTCACACCCTAGCCATTCATAGCTGAGATTCAATCTCCCCAGGACAAAATTATTCGGAAAAGATACACGATTATTCATCTCCTTTGTTGCTGACAAGTTAGGGCAAAAAGAGTGTAAGGTTATGTTATCCGATTGTATTTTATTTACAGTTGTACCACAAGGATGGATAACAGGAAATTTACACTGGGCCTGGCACCCATGTGCCTTATGGACAGTGGCAGGTTATAAATGTCTGGCCCACAATGTTCTATTTGGATGCAAGACATCATTATTCTTTCGGGAAAACTTGGCTAGACTTAGAAAGGCCCCTTGGGTTGTTAACTTAGTTACAGTTTGACTCTATAATAAATATTTTACAGCCAAACCAAATATTCATTCTGCAAGATCACTTGCTGCTTCATCTTTTTTAGAAATTATATTGTAGTTGAAATTTGTGCTCCAGCAACTTGGTCTGTGTAGTACACCTTTGCCGAACACTGTAAAATGAATGTAATCTGTACATCTAGGGCTTATTCAGAGTTACAGTCCTTAAGGGTATCCTCTCGTATTGCAGTGACTAAGGGTATCCTTTCATGCCACCCATGATTTTGGTTGCTTGACTCTGACTAATCAGTTGGAATCAGATGGAGGATATGGAAATTATGTATTTAACATAAAGATGGATCCTTTCATCTTAGTCTTTCAGATACAACATTCCTCCCTCCCTCCACCCACATTCAAATTTTCCCTTCTTCCTGAAGACCTGGCAGACTATCCTGAAGCACTTCTGCCTATCTCGCCTATATTTTCCTCCATATTTTATAGCCGTCTACCATTAGTAGGTAAACTCAGTCTGAAGAGATATGGTGTATAGAGGGATAAAGGAGCTTGAGGCATGGAGTACTAGCAAAAGGCGATATTGGATCCGTCAACTATCTCAGTACCCATCAGTCATATCAGATGGATCAGGATGAAAGGGTCCAGTATTATGGTTATCGTATACCTTCCAATATTCATCATTAGGTCACTGTTACAGTAGCCTAAGCTAACTGCTGTACAGCTTGGGAGAAGTGATATAAAGTTAGTGCATGGACATCAAACCTTCAGAACTTGAAGTTGAAGTGTGCTCTTCCTGCAAGCTTCGAGTGATCACCTGTCAGCTAGTGCATCACTAAAGCTGGGCAGATACTTACCCCTTTGGGGAAAACGTACAACTTTACCACTTTTTGTGAAAAAGTTTGCTTTTTCTGTCAAAAGTTGTAATTTAAGGCTAGGACTGGTCTTTTTAATTGGTTGTCAGTAAAAAGTTTTTGTTTTTTATTTTTTGTTTTTTTTTTCCTGAAAACTTATTTTATCCAAGGTTTCCTGTTGGGAAAATCCTTACAAAGTATCACTATTTGTGAAAAAAAGTTTACTTTTTTGTCATAAACTATAAATAGGGGCCAAGACTTGAAATTTTCAGATCTGTCATGGAAAAAGTTTTACCTCAAAGTTTAATTTTTGCAGTCAGGTGGTTCAATTCTTCAAGGCTCTGCTGCATGCTTGTCTAGCTTTTTTTTTTTGGAGAGCATAGACCAGACTCAGTCTGATCAGTTTTTCTCTTCCCATTACACTAAAAGAAGAAAGTTGTATAGGAGTCTTCCAGCTTCAAACCAGCTTCCTCAACCACCAATGAATGACACTGTTGTGCCCATTTTGGGTACCTTGAACTGATCATCAATTTCTCTGCATCTTGTCTATAGATTTGGGATGAAAGTTTATACTTCCACCTTGGCCTTCAGGGTAAATTGTCAGACTCACATGTCCAAGGTTCTTCTGGCTTGATAATAGAATGCTAATTGCTGATCTCCCTCCCTCCGAGACTTGGGACATCCCTGAATTATGTAGTATATCCTCTGTGTCTCAGGTAACCGAACACAGTTTAAAATGCTCTTATGACACTACCAATGCTACATCTAGAGCAGCTGCTACTGAGTCAGTGATGAGATTTACTTGGCTACATTCCCAGAATTTACCATTAGAGCCTAAATACTCCCCTGGATAAAGAGGTATTATTTGTCATGCTTTCTGCTGAAATCCTTAAATGTTGAAAGAGGAAGGTTGATTTCAAGGGGGATCACTTAGATTCTTCATCCCTTGTATAATAGGAACTTTCCTTCCAGTTCAGTATCCTTTTATAGGGAACACAGTAAACAATCTCATTAAGGCATGGGCAAAAACAAACAACCCAAAAAAAAATTTGGAAAACAGTGACAGGAAACTCAAAAAAAAGGAGAGGATAATCTAAAAAAAGCAGACTGTCTATATGTCCATTCATGTTTTTACACCTCCCCACCCTGGCATTTCAGTGAGATTGTCCTAAACTCAAGGTATTTACTTCCCTCTGTGGCACCAGATAACTTACTCTTGGGTTCTGAGAATCATTGAAACAGGCCACAACTGGCAGTAAGACTCCCTTCTTTTCTAGGGATTCCTCCATATCCATTCAGTCATACCTCTCAGTTTCCCCCTTTACTGCAGTCAAATGCTGTGCCAGGGGCTTATAGAACCTGTTCTGCCAGATAAAACAGAGAAAGGATTTTATTCAAGATTCCTTCTGGTCCCAAAGAAAGGAAAGAACCTGGAGACTTCTGCTAGGCCTTTCTTTTGTAAACCTTCACATCAAAGTGCCAGCAGTTAGAATGCTCTCTCTGTACAATTTACCGCTCATTCCACCTCTTTTTTTTTTTTGGATTTAAGAGATACTTATCACATTCCAGTTCTCAAAGATTTCACATATTTAGATGTTCTGTTTCTGGTTTGCATCTTCAGTTTTCTGCCTTACCTTTTGGTTTGCCTTCAGCTCCAAGGATGTTCACAAATTGCCTGGTAACTGTAACAACCCACAGCTTGCAGGACATTACATTTTCCCATATTAAGACTACATTATTTATGCAGATTCTTTTTCAACTTGTCAAGAGTCACTGGTTTAGGTAAGAAACTTTTTTTTTCATTTTAGGGTTTCAGGGGAACATACAGAAATCTCTTACCCCATCTCACAAGCCTCATGATAGCTTTTCTTCCTCAGGACAAAGTAGAATTTTGAAAGGAGAGCTTTTTGATATTCAACAACCAGCCTGTGATATATGCCAGGGAATATCTCAGGATTGTGTTTCATGGCTTCTACAATTCTCATGATTCCTTTGGCCAAACTTCACATGTATGGACAATTCAATGTTTCCTCAAATCTGTCTGGACCCAACACCAACACCCTTATTTCAGATTCTATTATGTTATCAAAAGGAATTCTCATTGTTAGAACAGTTCTCCCATTCCAGGTCTCCCCTACACCCTTTCAGCCCCTAGTCAGTCTGTAACCATAGATACCTCAGACTTTGCTTATGGAGATATTTCTAAGGGGGTGAATGTTCATTGTTTCTTTGTAAATGTCCTTTACTGTCTGTCTTCCCAATCATTTTTTTAGCTTCCCTTGATTGAGTTTTAGTTATCTCACAATATTTTATATGACTTACTAATAATCCCTTTTTAACAGCAGCTTTTGTTTTGGACTGTACTAAAAACTACCAGAGCTGATCTTTTCTTTTGCACTTCCCTATCCCTTTCTGTTTGCATGCACCCTAATATCAGTCCCTGGTAGGGAAGGCAGTCTCTAACCCACAGTCCAAACTTTTGCTTAGCCTCACCCTACTGTATTACCTTTTTGTCTTTATTTGCTCCCAATACTTTGAGACCTTTGTCAATTTTGTCAGGTGAATGCCAACACTCCACTTCCATATTTTCTACACCTCCTGCTTGCAATCTTCCCTGCTGGCAAAATCTCCTTTGTCCATTCCTGCATTGGCTTAATCTTAGAATGCTGTCTGCAGCAGTAGCAATATAATAATCTGTGTGGTGATGGTGGTTCTTAAGGATCTACATCCAAAATCCTACTCTCTCCTTGTAGTTTGAACCCCTCCCCCCATTTCATCAGCATCCCTTTCCACTTTGATTTCCAGCTTGCTGCTTGTGTTACATTTAAGATCCTTAACTAAGTACCTCTATAAAGTGTCCATTCAAATCAGGTAACCCTAAACCTTTATCTCCTATGTGGGGATCAATTTATCCCACTTAACTCTTGTACTAGTCCTTTCTGAAATAAATTCCTTCACCTTTATTGTTCTCCACAGCTTCTCCTCTGATTGTGAAAAATGTGCCTGATGTGCATATTAAACCAAAGGGACTTGTAATATTTTCACTGCTAGCATCTTACTATCCATGTCAGTAACCATGCACTTCCGTTTTATCTTTTTTTTTGTTTGCATCATCTTTTGTTTACTCTCTTCACACATATCCTTTACTGACATAAAAGAATCCTTTTAATACATATACCTATTTTTTTTTTAATTTCTTCAAATCTTTTGGGTTTCTAATACCATGATGGGAATGGACCCTATTGCTAAGTCAAAGTATGATTAAAGTTCATGAAATTAGTATTGTTTCAGTCTTTGATGTCATCCAGAGTGCTCTTCACAGCACCCCCAGTGTGCCCAGTAATATCTCCTGCAGTCCGTATGCAGTTACATGCATCTTTAACATATCTAAATTCGATTGTCGATTATTTTTTTTATAAGACCTGTTGCTCCTACTACTATTGGAATTGTCTAGGTATCTTTCTTCCACATTGCTCTTGTTTCTGCCTAAAAATCCTGATATTTTGTGACTTTTGTGTCTCTCTGTATGCAAGACACAGTACTCACTGGGTGTAGCGATTTCAATGATCAGTACTACTTTTTCTTCTTGTCATGGACCAACCGCTATGTCTGGTTTTCTCGCATATATCTTTTGAACTGTTTGCTAATGGGTGATTCCATGTGATATAAACTTCATCATTTTCTGTGATACTTTGTGGCTCATGTTCCAGTGTTTTTCAGCTACTTCAGTATTGTAATATTTGCACAATCCCCAGTGCAACAGTCTTGCCACATTATTATGCCTTTCAGTATACAGTCGTCCTGCCATTAGTATGCTACAACCAGCAACAAGGTGTACAACTGTTTCCAATTCTGTTTTACAAAACCTACATTTGTCTATTTCTCCCACATGTTCAATGGATTTTATAAACTAATGTGTACATAGTCCTCTATCTTGGGCCGCCAATATTAACCTTTCATCCTTTGGTTTGAATTCATCTTTCCTTAACCATTCCTGCATTAGATTGTGATCAACACGAGGTTGTTCCAGATGTTTTCTGTACTTGCAACTATACTTATAGGTTCATAGGTAGGTACTAGGTTATCTGTCCGAAGGCATTTATAAGCCTAGCTGGAGTGTGTTGGCTTTCGCCGCCCCCTTAGATTAGTTCCCTGTGCCTCTGTCCAGCAGAGCCATTGAAGTGATCCCTGGGGTAAACTTTCTGATGTGAAATTGTTTGATCTCGCCGTTTGTTCTTACGCACGGGTTCAGAGCCGACCCACGGCTCCGAGTCGGCCACATCGCAAGCTCTGCATCTAAGAGAAGCTCGAGGCACAGTCCCTATCCCATGATCCCTTGCTGCTATCCCCCAGATCTAGTTTGCCGCTGCAACAGGTCGCGTCGAGAGAAAGCTCGGGGCAGTAAAACTTTTGTTATTACTTCTGAAAACATTAATATTGCCTTAATAGTTAGCTGTAAAAGTTTAGTAGAGATTAGATTGTGTGTGTGTGTGTGTGTGTGTGTGTGTGTGTATATATATATATATATATATATATATATGTATATATATCTTCCTGATATTTAGTCTTAGTTGTAGGAGCGACTGTTCTTAGGCTTTAGGCCATTTATTTCTGTCAGGGTTCTAGCAGACTTTTTTCTTAGATTTATATATATTTGCTATATATTATATATATATATATATATATATATATATATATATATATATATATATATATATATATATATATTTACTCAGGGTGTTTGCTGTCTTGTATTTACTCCTACAGTTTAGTGTGTTTTGTGGTGCTGTTTTTTCTATAATAGATACATTTATACTTTCTTAGTGCTTAGCTTTAAACATGTCAGAGAAAGCCAAATCAGGTTTTAAGCGCTGTCAGTGTGGTCAGAAAATGTCCATTACGGACAATCATACCTCCTGCGTCTACTGTCTTGGCCCTCTCCATCTTCAGGAGGAGTTTTCCATCTGTCACTCCTTTAGTGGAAGAGTCATGATGGAGAGGCGCAGGAATTTCATTGAGAGGGGCCTTCTAAATCCGGACCAGGCATCGAAGTCTTCGAAGAGATCGAAGTCTTCGAAGGTATCGGAGCCCAAGTCTTCAGCTCCGAGTACCTCTGCGAAGATTCAGTCGCCGGCTCCACAGACCTTGGAACCGAGTATCGAACAGTTGTCTCGATTCGAGGCCTAGGTCTTGGAGCCAGTGTCAGAGGTACTTCCATCTTCAATCCTTCGCTCAGTGACCTCTTTGGCCCCTTTGACCCATTCTTCCAGGGCGATGTCGGACACCGATGTGGATCGAGTGGTGCAGAAGCTTATGGAGAACATGGCTCTATCTAGACTTATTGCAGTTTCGTCCCAGTTGGTTTCGAAATTTGAAGCCCTCCCCGTCACATCTATAGATCCTCCTTCGAGACCCATCGAGTCATCGGAGCCAGGAGTCGAGGAGCTGATAATTGTGGATCTCCCAGAGCCAAAGCCATCCTCGGCATCACTAACCTCGACACCCTCGGAGCCCATCGAGGGGTCTCAGAGCCGATGTTCTCTCCTGTGTTCTGGGTGGAGAGTCGAACTGAGCTTTCGGTACTGACTCTCCCCCTCGGGGCCTCGGCACAGATTAGTTCGGCTCAGTCTTCTGTGTCGGAGCCCATGGTTCCGGTGCCCGGGAAGCTACTGTGTTCTTCAGATCCGGTGGAGTCCTCGGCCCGGGGCTCCAGTGCCTTCGACGCCATGAGGAAGGTTTTGTCTGGTCAGACACTCACATCATCAGATATCTCTTCTCCTTCCCCGAAGGGAGCGAGTTCTGTTTCTGCACCTTCGATCCCCACCAAGCGTAGAGACCCAATGCCTCAGCCAGCCCCAGAGGGTGTACCCTGTTCCTCGGAAGCTTCACCAGATGCCACCTCTGATAAAGTCCCGAGGAAGAAATTGTGCGTGAGGAGGCACATTGATTCCCCACAGGAATCATTGACATCGGACACCGACCTGGATGAGTCAGAGGGGCCCCCACGGTCCTCCCCCGAGGATGTCTCGTTTGCGGACATCCTAGAAATTCTAAAACAGAGGGGTGGCTGGCAGACACTTGCCCCCACTGAGGACGAGTCGGTGTTGCTGAAGACCTTTGGGACTCAACCTTCCACTTCCTGGGTGACTCCGCCCTTCGACGAGTTAATGGATTTAATAGCTTGAAGGGCGTGGGAGGCTCCTGATACCGTGGAACCAGTCCCTCGGAGACCAAATAAATATATTACCGCCCCCCCAAGATAAAGCTTACCTTACCAAGGGAGTCCCAGTCGATGCTATGGTGGTGGCGGCAGCTACCAAGAAAGAAATGTCCGAAGCATCTTCCTCTGTCCATCCTCCTAACAAGGATTCTAGGACTATGGACAGGTATGGGAAGCGCGTTTTTAGCTCAGTGACTTTTGCCATGCGATCGCTGAACTACCTTATGCATTTTACGTGCCTTCAGAGAGATCTCATTAAGGAGTTGGGAGATACTCTCCAGGGTAACACAGATGCTGCTGTCTCAGACAAGGTGACAGCACAGCTGCTGCTGTCTCAGACAAGGTGACAGCACAGCTCAACACCCCTTACTTCAATAGTTAACTCGTCCATGAGGCTCATTTCATATGCGGCCGAGGGTTCGAGTTGGGCAGCAGCCTCAGCGATTGCTCTGCGGAGACCATCCTGGATGCGCCTGTGCTCCTTTGCGGAAGCCTTTAAGTCTTCCTATGCTAATGCCCCCTTTGATGGCGCCTCCTTGTTTGGGCCCAAAGTGAAGGAGACACTCACTAGGTGTGAGCAAGAAGGAAAGACCCTGTCTGCTGTAGGGGTCCGTTTTTCCGCCCCCTCTAGACCGTACCCCAAAGGGCAAAGCGGAAAAATGTGGTTCCGGAAGACTCGGGGAGCTTTCCAGTCTGCACCTAGTGATACCCCCTCCAGAGGCAGAGGAGGGGGAAGAAATGGAAGACGCCGCCCAGGCGGCAGAGGGGGTCTGCAAAACCAGGGCGACAGGGATACCGTCCCTGGGAAGCCTTTTCACAGCACTCCTGAGTGGAGGCCCGGCTGTCCTGCTCTGGAGGCAGTCGGGGGTCGCTTGGCTTTATACCCAGAGGCCTGGCTAAATATCACATCAGATTCCTGGGTAAAAAGCATAATAACCAGAGGATACAGTATCCCCTTTCTGAACAAACCACCCACCCAAAAAAGATTCCCAGATGTTCCACCCGCTCTGCGGGATCAGGCAGCCATAGAAATACAAAGGCTGTTAGAAAAAAGAGTCATCCAGCCAGTCCCGGCGGACCAAATAGGATCCGGACCTTACTCAAGGTTCTTTTTAGTTCCAAAGAAAACAGGGGACTGGAGGCCAATACTGGACCTCAGCAGACTCAACACCTTCATGAAGAAGGAAAAATACCGGATGGTCATGCTGCAATCAATTCTTCCGTTTCTTCAGACAAACGATTGGATGTGCTCTGTAGATCTCAAGGATGCGTACTACCACATAAAAATGGCCAGGCCCTCCAGAGATCACCTGCGCTTTCGGCTGGGAGCCAGTCATTTTCAGTTTCGAGCTCTGCCCTTTGGCCTCACCTCAGCCCCCAGGGTGTTCACCAAGTGCATGGCAGTAGTGGCGTCTCACCTGAGACGAAGAGGATTCAGGGTGTTTCCATATCTGGACGACTGGCTCCTTACCGCCACCACCAAGCATCACCTAGTACAAGCCAGGGATTATACAATCAATCTCTGTTCTAACTTAGGAATAACAGTGAACTTCGAAAAATCTACCTTGTCGCCCTCACAGCATATCTTACTCATAGGGGCAGAGTTAGATACTCCTTAGCACTGATAAGACTTCCTCAGGCAAGAGTGTCAGTCCTGAGGGATCAGGTCTCTATTCTTCTTCAAAACAAAAAAGTTCCCGCATTACAGGTCTTGAAAGTATTGGGCATGATGGCAGCTACCCTTATTACAGTTCCCCTAGGGAGAATGCACATGAGAATCCTCCAGTGGCTCCTCTTTGCTCAGTGGTCGTTCCAACGGTTACCGTTGTCACACAGAGTCTTGATCACGGAAACTTGCAAGCGGGACCTCCGTTGGTGGATAAACAATCAGGAACTGATGATAGGGCGTCCGTTTGTGCTCCTTGCCCCCGTAGCCACAGTAACCACGGACGCTTCCCTGATAGGGTGGGGGGGACTTTTTCAGGGGAGAACAGTCCAAGGAGAGTGGTCGAAAATAGAGTACAATCTGCACATCAATGTCCTGGAGCTGAGAGCAGTGTTCCTGGCGTTGCAACACTTTCACGACTCCTTACCTCTGGGAACAGTGGCAATTCAGACGGACAATATGTCAGTAGTCTGGTACATAAACAAACAGGGAGGAACCAGGTCTTACCCCTTACGCAGAGAGGCCCTGAGAATCTGGCAATGGGCTGTGTCCACCAGACGCTTTCTAATAGCAACGCACATCCCGGGAACATCCAACATCATAGCGGACAGGTTGAGCAGAGCCATCCTGTTGCCTCACGAGTGGTCCCTCAAGAATCAAGTTGTGGAGAAGATCTTCCGCAGATGGGGGCAGCCTTGTTGCGATCTTTTTGCTTCCTCCTTGAACGCCAAATGCATAAGCTACTTCGCCCTACTTCCCCCTCCGGGAGGTGCCCCCAGGGACGCACTGGTACACGATTGGCCCCCGGGTCTCCTATATGCCTTCCCTCCTGTTCCATTGATTCCCAAATTTCTACAGAAAGCCTAAGGTCTGGGAAGGATGATCGTCTTGATAGCACCATTTTGGCCTCGACAGATCTGGTTTCCCTTTCTTCAAGCTCACCAGATGGAGGAACCTTGGACTCTGGACCCAGTGCCAGACCTGCTGACCCACTCATCAGGAGTTCCTCACCCATCTCTTCAGTCCCTAAAACTGACAGCTTTGGCTGCTCCACTTCCCAACTTAGCTAGGTCGGACCGTTTATCCCCAGCAGTGCAACACATTTTAGTTTTTTCCCACAAAGCTTCCACAAGAAAACTGTATAGGAGCAAATGGAAACGTTTTGTGTGTTGGGCCTCCAGACAAGGTATAGACCCTTTGGTGGCCCCTATTCACAAAATTTTAGAATTTCTCTCCACACTCTTTCATCAAGGGGCCTCGATGTCCACGGTAAGAGTTCAACTAGCTGCCATATCAAATTTTCATGTGGGTGAAGGAGGAGCTACAGTTATGTCCCACAGACTTTGTAGAGCATTTATGAAGGGTACCTTTCATCTCAGGCCACCCATACGAAACCCGGTATTTCCGGAACTTGAATTTAATGCTGTCTCAACTCCTGTTGGAACCCTTCGAGCCAGCTTCAACGTGTTCACTTAAGTATCTATCCTGGAAAACCCTGTTTCTGGTGGCAATCACTTCAGCTCGCAGAATCTCGGAGCTACAGGCATTGTCGATTAGACCCCCGTATATAGTCTTTCACCCAGACAGGGTCACCTTGTGTACTAATCCATCCTTTCTGCCGAAAGTATGTTCAGTGTTTCATATTAATCAATCCATTGAGCTTCCCACTTTTTTCAGGAACCATTCTAATAAATTGGAATACATGTTGCACAAATTGGACGTCCACAGACAGCTGAGATTTTATCTGGACAGAACCAAGGAATGTAGGAAATCAGATCAACTTTTTGTTTCCTATGCGGACAATAAGAAAGGACTGGCAGTAACAAAATGCACGTTATCTAAGTGGCTGTCAGATTGTATAAATTATGTGTATTCATCCTCCAAGCAGTTTCTTCTGTTCAAATCTAAAGCTCATTCTACCAGGGCTGTTTCCACTTCTCTGGCCCATGCCGATCATTTGCCTTTGGCTACCATATGTGCGGCAGCTACTTGGGCCAAGCCTCATACGTTTATTACTCACTACAAAGTGGACAGGACCTCCAGGGACAGGGCTTCCTTTGGTTCCACGGTTCTCAGGAATGTTCTTCCGTGAGCCACCCAGGGTTGTGGTGCTAGGGACGCTACCCGTGCGTAAGAACAAACGGCGAGATCGAACAATTTCACATAAAGAAGTTATGTTCTTACCATAACATTCCATGTGAATTGTTCATCTCGTCTTTGTTCTTACATTCCCTCCCTCCGTCCCCCTCCTCATCCTGGAAGAACGAGTACGACTGGTGTCTGGTTACCTTCTTGGGGTTACCTGGCACTACCTGCTTCTTTTTAGGTGTGCTCATTACTGTATGCCTGTCTATATATAATTTGAGTATTACGATCTCGTGTGGATGGAAGCGTAGGCAAGGGGGTCAGTTATGTTCTTGAAGTCTGGTTTCTTAGCAAACTACATCTGAGGGATAGCAGCAGGGGATCATGGGATCGGGACTGTGCCTTGAGCTTCTCTTAGATGCAGAGCTTGCGATGTGGCTGACTCGGAGCCGAGGGTTGGCTCCAAACCCGTGCGTAAGAACAAAGGCGAGATGAACAATTCACATGGAACGTTAAGGTAAGAACATAACTTCTTTTTTCCCATCCATTCGTCAAGGTTTCTCTTGAAGAGGGTTAGCGAGAAGCTCTGCCTAATGTAGATTGGAATCTTATTCCAGAGCATGGGAAGTCTCTGGGACAGGAATCTAACCTTCCAGCACATCCTATTTATTGTTGTGGTGAGGTTTAGATCCCTGGAGCGTGTGGCTTGAGGGGATATGGTTTTCTTTAGGTGGAGCATGTCCATGAATTCTGGGTTGAACATGGCCTTGTATGTCAGGCAGAGATCACCTCTGAGTAGGCGGTATGCAACTGAGTACAGCTGGAGTTTCTTCAGTCGAGCTGCATAGGGCATCTGCTTGAGGCCAGTGATCTTCTTGGTGATGTACTTCTGTGGTCTTTCCAGTTGTTGCAGGTGTCTTGTAAGGTACATCCCAAATGGGGCATTGTAATCTGTGATGGGTCTGATGAGTGATGCGTAGAGGAGCCCAATGACCTCTTTCGATCTGGATGCAAACCCTTTTGTGATTAGGTGGGCCACATAGAAGGATTTTTTAACCACTTTGGCAATGTGATTATTAAAGGAGAGGTTACTATCTACTTGGGTCCCCAGATCCCTTATTACGTCTTCTGTATTTAGGGGGATACCACCTCTGTGGTAGTTTGTGGGTACTTTCATTTAGCTTGAGGCCATGGTTTTGACACCAGGTATCTGTCTCAGTGAGACCCATTTGGAGGATGTCTGTGTCAGCCAGAGAGTCAATTATAACCCCTAGTTTGCAGTCGTCTGCAAACTTGGTCAGCCATAGTCCTCCTGTGCTTGCCTGTACCTCTGAGAAGTATATGCCGAACAGGAGGGGTCCTAGGACTGAGCCCTGGGGGAATGCCACTTGTAACCGGTTTAGAGTCAGACCTAGCTCCCGCAACTCTTACCATGTGGGTTCTGTCCGTGAGCCAGTTGGCAATCCATCTCGTGACGTAGAGGTTTATGTTCAGGCTGGTGAGCTTGTCTATAATACCCGAGTTGGGGAATGGTGTCAAAAGCCTTTGTGAGGTCTAGGTAGGCTGTGTGGACGACCTTTCCCTCGTCTATAGCCTTGGTAACTGTCTCAAAGAAGTCCACCAGGTTTAGGAGGCAGGATCTGCCCTTAACAAAGCCGAACTGGGTAGGGTCCCGTGTTTGGAGGTTCCCAATGTCTCTGTTAATGAGATCCATGACGATGCACTCCATAGCTTTGCAGACCAAGCTAGTCAGGCTTATAGGGCGATAGTTCCTGGGGTCCGTTGTGGTTCCACCTTTGTGGGGCGGAATAACCGTTGCTGTGCGCCACTCTGTGGTCATGTAGCCTGTGGAGAGGCTGAGTTTAAACAGTGTGTGTAGGTGAGGGGTTAGTTTATCTTTGAGCTCGTGTAGGACGCAGCCTGGGACACAGTACGGTCCCATTGATGCTGCGTTTTTGGCTTTGGAGAGGGATGTTTTAACCTGACTGTCTGAGATTTCAGGGGCACTACATTCTTCTGGTATAGTTATGGGCCCTTTTGGGGGTGAGAGGGGTTAAAGTTTGCACTGAACCTGTCTGCCAGGATGTTGGCTATATCGGTTGGTTCAGTGTTTTTTGTGCCATTCTGCACTCAGCAGATCTGAGAATTGCCACTTAGATTCTTGACATAGCTAAAGAATGCCTTGTGGTTATCTTTGGAGTCCATGCCAATTTTTCTTTCGAAGCTAGCCTTGGATGATTTTATGAGGGAACGTGGTTTTTTGCTGATACTGATCAGGGATGTCTTCCCTTCTTGGGATTTTACTCTTTTCTGTACTAGTTTCCTCCTTCTATTGTATAGCTTGTTTATGGCAGGGGTCCACCAGACTGGTTTCCTTTTCTTGGAGGAGTGAGTCTTGGTTTTGTTTGTAATAGCACGATCCATGCATTCTTGTAGCTGCCAGTAGAGTGCATTAGTAAAGGATTTTGCAGCTTGGACAGCATTATCCTTTAGCATGAGGGCTTTGAAACTTCCCAACTCTGTCTTAAGTAACGTGAAGTTTGCTTTTGAAAAGTTTTTCACGGTGGTTTCTTTGACTGGGGCTGGTGGCAGAATGTGGATATCCAGAGTGATTAGTTTATGGTCAGATCTAACCAGCGAGGGGTTGACCTCAAGTGTGGAAAACCAGTCGCCCATGTTGGTGATGGCCAGGTCCAATATGTTGTGACCTTTGGTGGGGGTGTTGACCAGTTGATCCAGGGCGTTTGAGTTTATAAATTCTAGGAAATGTTGGGCAAGGGAGTTTGTACTTGAGTAGTTCTCCCAGTTAATGTTTGGGTAATTGAAATCACCCAATATCAGGGTGTTTGGTAGGACCTTTGTTTCCCACTGTTTCCAGGAATGCGGAGTTGGGGGTCTTGGGACATGGTGGGTGATCTGTAGCAAGCTATAATTTGAATAGCAGTTTTGCCCGTTGTTAATTGCACGTGGATGATCTCTGAAGCATCCTGCTGTGCCACTAACTTGGAGGTATAGGTATCCTTGATGAATATGGATACTCCCCTGCCTTTTGTATTTCAGTCCGGGTTTTGTGGCTGAAATGTATGGTATGAGTTGTAGCCTGGTAGTGCTGGGGTGCTCTATGGAGCCTTAAACCAGGATGTTCTTCGTGTTTCACTGTTGCAGTCTATACATTTGGGGTAATCTGCTGGCAGATTGCCCTCAGTCAGCCTGAGTAACAAAGTCTTGGGTCCTGCATCTGTTGCTGTCGCTTCTTCCATGACGTCAGGTCGTTAGGAGTGTAAAACATGCAGCCGACGCCATTACACCAGTCTTTCTTGCCGCGCGGTGCCCAAAGCAGAAGCAGTTCGCAAGTGCTGGTCGGCTGACTCCTGAAATTTTCGTTTTCGAGTTTCAGAACCGAAGTCTTCAACTAAAAGCTAAGTACCCTGTTGGGGAAACTTTTTCTTGCTCCTTACCGATGTCAGTAAAAGTTAATAATTGCATTACTTGTGGGAAACAAATACCTAATCAGGATTTTTAATTTGTACTGTATTCCTTGCCTAGGCCCTGACCACAACGTACCTTGCTGTCAGTTTTGTGCTAAATTTAATCAATGCGTGATTAAACGTTGGTATATTTTTGCTTCTAAATATTTTTGCTCAAGATTTAATTGTACAGAAATGTCGTCGGTTAGCAATCCTACTACCGGAATACCTAAAAAACGAAAAAGACAGACGGACGGTCAAGGTCCAAAACTGACAACAACGCTTCTCCTAAGCCAGTCGCCAGTTCGCCGGTACTCAGTGAGGTGCTTTTGCAGCCCCTGATACCCGCTACTTCTGATTCACAAACCTCTACTGAGACCCATTTGGAGTCCGGTATGCCGAGAGTTGCTTCAATTATGGAACCCGTGGATGGGTCTGGAGCCGCTGTGCAGGCAGCGGCTTCTGAGGGTGATTTCAGGCCTACAGATTTGTATATTAGACCGATGCCATCTTCAGAACTAAGGCCAAAATCTAAATCTATGTCTAGAAAAATGACGCCTGGGCCACATGTGCAGGCCCCTATGCCTAAAAAACAATTGATCAAAATGACTGAAGATTTAATTACTCTGATCAGGGGTAGCCAACCCCCTCCTTCTAAGAGGCCTAGGCAAGACATTGATTATGAATCTTCTGAACAGGATTCTATTTCTTCTGACTCTTCTAATGAACAGGATTTCTCTATTCCTACTTATGAGGACTCTGATGCAGAATATTCCATTCCTTCTGCTTTTGCCCCTGAGGATTTTTCTTTTGGGGAAACTTTACATACCTTAAGGGAACATTTCCAATGGAAAAGTCAGGATTTCTCTGAATCTAAAGAGAGACTTAGGGATTTTCTTCTTCTTCCTCAACATAGGCCTTTGGCTATACCTCCTGCTCTTGACATTGTTGATGATGATTTTTCAGAATCCAGTGTGGCTCCTGATTCTCTTCCTCTGGCTCCTTATACTACAGGGATGTTATTCGTGTTTCACTGTTGCAGTCATTACATTTGAGTAATCTTCTGGCAGGTTGCCCTCAGTCGGCCTGAATTCCAAAGTCTTGGGTCCTGTGTCGGTTGCTGTCTCCTCTTCCATGACATCAGGTCGTCAGAGGTATAAAACATGCAGCCGACGCCATTTTCTTTAGTCCTTCTTGCCGCGCGGTGCCCAAAGCAGAAGCATTTCGCAAGTGCCGGTCAGCCGACTATTGAAATATTCGAGTTTGAGTTTCAGAACCGAAGTCTTCACTAATGCTAAGTACCCCTTTGGGGAAACTTTTTTCTTGCTCCATACCGATGTCAGAAAAAGTTAATAATTGTATTACTTGCGGGAAGCAAATACCTCATCAGGATTTCCATTTATACTGTATTCCTTGCCTAGGCTCTGATCACAACGTGCTTGGCTGTCTGTTTTGTGATAGATTTAACCAACGCACTATTAAGCGTCTGTATATTTTTGCCTCAAAGTATTTTGGAAACAGATTTAACTACCCAGAAATGTTGTCATGTAGCAGTCCGACTACCGGAGTACATAAAAAACGCAAAGAAAAGGACAGAAAAAGGCAGTCTAGATCCAAAACCAACAACAAAGCTTCTCCTAAGCCAGTCGCTGGTTCGCCGGTGCTCAATGAGACTCTTTCGCAGCCCCTGATACCCGCTACCTTCGAGTCACAGGCCTCTACCGACACCCATGTGGAGTCCGGCATGCAGCAAGATACTCAAGGTATTGGACCGATGGATGCATCTCCCTCGGATGGGTCCGGAGCCGCTGAGCAGACACCAGCTTCTGAAGGTGTATTCAGACCTCAACATTTGTATATCAAACCGACGACAGCTGCAAAACCAAAGACAAAAGCAACTTCTAAAACTAAAAAACCGACGCATGAGCCACGTGCACAGGCCTCTATGCCTAAAAACAGATGATCAAAATGGCTGAAGTCCTTATTACCTTGATCAGGGGTACCCATCCCCCCTCCACATGAGGCCTATGCAAGACACCGATTATGAATCTTCAGATCAGGTTTCTATTTCTTCTGATTCGTCTTCTGATCAGGAATTATCTATACCTCCCTATGAGGATTCTGATGCAGAGGAGTCTATACCTTCTGCTTCTCCTCCGAAGGATTATTCATTTGTGGAAACCTTGCATACTTTGAGGGAGCATTTTCACTGGGAGAGTCAAGACTTCTCAGAATCAAAAAAGAGGCTCATCGATTTCCTTCTTCTCCCTCAGCACAGGCCTTTGGCCATTTCCCCCTGTTTTAGATATTGCGGATGATGTGTTTTCGGAGTCCAGCTTGACCCCTGACTCCTTACCTCCGGCTCCCAGTAAGCCTGATAGATATTACAGGGTCCCTGACTCACATAAATTTTTATTTAGAAACCCTGTTGCTGATCCTGAAACTATTTCACAGGGTCCAAAGGGAGTTAAGGCCTCTACAGCAAAAAAACCTACCCCCTCTGACAGAGATTCAAGGGCACTGGACAGATGGGGAAAAAAGGTTTGTACATGTGCAAACTTGGCATTCAGAGCCTTAAACTGTCAATTTCGTATGCTTAAGTATCAACAACTTGTTATAAGATTGCTGAAACAGAAAATGATGTTGATTTCTGAATGTGCAGAAAATAAAGAATTGCAGGAATTATTGCATGCAGCTGAACAGGTTAGAAAGCATACTTAGCAATGTGGGTTTGACTCCTTAGAGGCCTCCTGCAGGGCTGCAGTTACTGGATCTGTGATTAGGAGGCATGCCTGGCTAAAGGAACAAAATTTGCCTGATTATGTTAAAGCTAAATTGCTAGATGCACCTTTACAGCATGACACTCTGGTATTAAGGCAGAATAGGTTTTAAAGAAAATGGAAGACAAAGCTAAGTCTATGCAAACTGTTAGACTTCTTGCAAGTGCAGCCACCAAGATTCAGTAGACACTGGCCTACAAAGAATTAGTCCTTTCCTGTGTCAGACAGAGCTCAAAGGGGCAAATCCAGACGCCCTAAGGTTTCCAGATACCAGGCGCAGGATTCATACAGGTCAAAGCAATGGGGCGCTTCTACCTCCAAATTTGGTGGAGATAAAGCGCAAACCTACAGAAAACAGTCCCAATGACTTCCCTCTGCCTACACCAAGCACTTATCTTTTGGCAGCACCCTTAGGGGGAAAATTAGCACTTTTTGCTCAAAATTGGCAGTTAATAACCCAGGACAAGTAGGTACTAAACATAGTATCACAGGGATACAGATTCCATTTCCACACTCTGCCAATGGCAAACGGTTGGCCAGATCTGCCCAAAAATCAGTGGGCAGAGGTACAGAAACAGGTTACGTCCCTCATGGATATGGGACCATTCAGCCAGTACCAGAAAAAGGACAAGGTTTTTACTCAAGACTGTTCTTGGTACCCAGAAAGGACCAGGCCTGGCGGCCAATACTGGATTTATCAATTTTGAACACATACCTGGACCTTCCAGAATTCAAAATGCTGACTTTGCAGCAGCTTCTGCCCATGCTGGGCAAGAATGCTTGGCTGGTGACATTAGACCTAAAAGAGGCATACCTGCATGTTCCAATAAGACAATTGTGCAGAAGATACCTCAGATTCAAGGCTGGGCTTAATGCATTACCAATTCTCTGCACTGCCCTTTTGGCTTATCTACTGTACCCAGGGTCTTCACAAAGTGCTTGGCACCAGTAATTGCATTTTAAAGACAAAAAAGTATACAAATATACCCTTACTTGGACAACTGTCTCATTCAAGCAGAGAGCAAGGACATTCTTCTTCAACACCTGGCATTTGGGAGAAGGCTTCTAACATGCCTAGGGTACACAATAAACAAAAAGAATTCACACCTGGTACCCTCTCAAAAGATAACATTCCTGGGTGCAAGCTTAAATACAACTGCCCAGATGGTTTACCTCACGCCAGACAAGCAAAGGCATGTGGCTACTTAATTCAAACTGATGGCGACAAAAATACAAGACAAATTCTGCAGGCTTTGGGCTTCATGGCATCCTGCATTCTACTGATTCCATATGCAAGACTGCATATGAGGAAATTCAATGGTACCTAAAAAGTTTATGGAGTCAACATTCCCACAGTCTGGAAGCAATGATTCGTCTCATCCCTGCCTACAACAGGAGTTTCTATGGCTGTCAAAGGCATGTCACTAAAACATGGGACGGGCCTTCACTCTACCCCCTGCCAGCCAAAGCTTAACAACAGATGCATCAGATTATGCCTGGGGGGCCCACATGGCAGGAAGATGCATTCAGGGCATATGGACACCAAAACAAATGCATCTGCATCAACCAGAAAGAGATGCTAGCTGTTCAAAATGCCCTAACAGCCTTCAAGGACTTACTTCATCCAGGACAACTACTGATAAAGACGGACAACACCACGGTCATGTGGTATATAAACAAGCAAGGGGGCACAAACTCATACCCCCTTTGCAGATTAGCCATGGCACTGTGGGACACAGCTTTGACCTACCAAATACATCTTCAAGCTCAATTCCTGCCAGGAAAACAAAATACTTTGGCAGACGATTTAAGCAGAAACCTTATGGACCCTCACGAGTGGAAACTAAATCCACAAGTTTTCAGCATGATAACAGAGAAATGGGGGAGCCCAGACATAGATCTATTTGCCTCTCCTCAAAATTATCAATTGAAAAGATTCTGCACAAGGTCTTATCACAGACAAGCATGGAAA
The DNA here is from genome assembly GCF_019279795.1 of Protopterus annectens. Classification (NCBI taxonomy): domain Eukaryota; kingdom Metazoa; phylum Chordata; order Ceratodontiformes; family Protopteridae; genus Protopterus; species Protopterus annectens. Next base: position 634,667,958 of record NC_056733.1, read on the forward strand.
GTGGATGCCCTATCCTTCAGTTGGAAAAACCTATCAGTTTACGCCTTTCCTCCTCTGCCTCTTCTTCCCAAGGTCCTCCTAAAAGTCAGACAAGAGAAACCAAAGATGAAACTAATTGCCCCGGACTGGCCCTGCCAATATTGGTACCCAGTCCTAAGGAACTTGTCTCAATACACAGCTTGGACCTTACCTCAAAGACCTCAGCTACTGTCCCAGCAAAACAATCAGATCCTGCACAATCAACTCCAGACACTGAACCTGGTGGCATGGCTGATCATGTAGTTATACAAACAACTCCTCTCAGTAAAGCTGTGGTGGATGTCATTTTGGAAGCCAGAATGCCTAGTACTAGAAAATCTTATGCTGATAAATGGAAGAGATTCTGTGCTTGGAATCAAGCACCAGGAACTGATACAGCAGAACCAAATATTCCTCAGATATTACAATACTTAACTGAGATGCTTGACAAAGGCCTGTCTTTCTCATCAATTAAAATCCATGCCTCTGCCATTTCGGCTCATTACAATACAGAGCCACCAATCTTTTATCATCCTTTACTAAAGCAGTGACTTAGAGGAGCCAAAAATGTAAGGCCTCCTAGAAGATCACCATTACCTGCATGGGACCTCAATTATGTGTTGGAAAAGCTCACCCTGCCTCCATTTGAACCAGCTGCTACCGCTGATATAAAGTTCTTATCATGGAAAACAGCTCTTCTACTAGCAATTACTTCAGCAAGAAGAGTTTCAGAGCTACAGGCCCTCATGGCTGTAGAGCCTTTTGTCATATTTTACCCAGACAGGGTGTCTCTGAGGACAAATCCTACATTTATGTCTAAGGTAGTTTCCAGTGTGGCTCTTAACCAAACAGTTCATCTGCCAACCTTTTATCCAAATCCGCAGAACAAGGTGGAGGCAATTCTGCATTCCTTGGACGTACACAGACAGCTAAGATTCTACTTGAGCAGGACTAAAGCTCTAAGAAATACTGAACAATTACTAGTGACATATGCTGCAGGATCAGAAGGAAAGCCTATTTCAAAGCAGACAATTTCAAAGTGGATAAGCCACTGCATCTGTTTCTGCTACTTACACCATGGTAAACCTGTGCCCAAGGGCATTAGGTCTCATTCCACCAGAGCTGCAGCTACTTCAGCAGCCTTTCTCAGAGGAGTACCAACCAAAGACATTCTAGAGGCTGCTACTTGGAGTTCTGATTACACCTTTACTAAGCATTATCATTTGCCTCTCTAAGTCCAGGGCAGGCTTTGCCACTGCAGTTCTGCAGGACGTTATAGCCGCACCTAATGCTGTTTAGCTCTTGCCTCCCGACCATAGCTTTGGGATTCTACCCAAATGTAATGACTGCAACAGTGAAACACGAAGAACATAGTACAGTTGTGTACACTTACCATAAATGTAGATGTTCAAGAGTATTCACTGTTGCAGTCCAGGTTACCCGCCCACCATCCCCCAGTCTTTCTGGAGTTTATCTTTCCTTCTCTATCTTCTGCAACCTATGTGGTGTATTTGCATGTAGATGAAGGTAAAGTTTATATGTATGTGTGTATATATATATATATATATATATTTTTTTTTTTTTTTTTTATATATATATATTTTTGCTACCTTTTTGGGGGTACCTGACATCTGGGGCAAGAAAAACTAAAGAAAATGGCGTCGGCTGCTTGTTTTATACTCCTGACGTCATGGAAGAGGAGACGGCAACTGACACTGGACCCAAGACTTTGGAATTCAGGCCGACTGAGGGCAACCTGCCAGCAGATTACCCAAATGTAGTGACTGCAACAGTGAATACACTCGAACATCTACATTTATGGTAAGTGTACACAACTGTACTTTCCTGACTCCTACAAATTCCTTTTCAAAAATCCTATTGCTGATCCTGAAACCATTTCTCAGGGTCCCAAGGGCATTAAGGCCTCTACTGCTAAAAATCCTACCCCTTCTGATAGAGATTCCAGGGCACTGGATAGATGAGGTAAGAAGGTTTACACTTCTGCAGCCTTGGCAATTAGGGTTTTAAACTGTCAATTTCATATGCTTAAATATCAACAGCATATCATGGGACTACTTAAACAGAAAATGATGTTACTCTCTGGCTATGTGGAAAATAACGATTTACAGGATTTATTACATTCAGCTGAACAAGTTGGAAAACATAATTTGCAATGTGGTTTTGATTTCTTGGAAGCCTCTTGCAGGGCTGCTGTAACTGGATCTGTGCTAAGAAGGCATGCTTGGCTCAAAGAGCAAAACTCTGCCTGACCATGTTAAAGCAAAATTGTTGGATGCTCCTTTACAACAGGACCGTCTCTTTGGTAATAAGCCTGAAGAAGTGTTAAAAAAGATGGAAGATAAAGCTAAATCTATGCAAACTGTGAAAGATTTCTTACAAGTGCAACCTCCAAGATTTAGTAGGCACTGGCCTACTAAGAACTGGTCCTTTCGAGTCCCTTCGAGAGCCGCTCAAGTCAAATCCAGACATTCCAAAGGCTCCAGGTTTCAGTCACAAGGAACTTTTAGAACAAAACAATGGGGTGCCTCCACCTCCAAATCTGGAAACAACAAGGCACCTCCCTATGGTAAACAGTCTCATTGACTTCCCTCTACAGTCACCAAGCACTTACCTCTTTTAGTTGCCCCTTTGGGAGAAAACTGGTACTTCATGCATGAAACTGGCAACTTATTAGCCAGGACAAATGGGTTTTAAATATAGTATCCCAGGGATACAGATTCACACATTGCCAATCCGAAACGGATGGCCAGACCTGCCCCCAAATCAGTGGGCAGAGGCCCTGGAACAAATTATGTCCCTCATGAACATGGGGGCTATTCAACCAGTACCAGAAGAGGAAAAGGGACAAGGTTTCTATTCAAGACTTTTCCTGGTACCCAAAAAAGACAAATCATGGCGTCCAATTCTGGACTTATCCACTCTAAACACATTTCTGGACATTCCAAAATTCAAGATGCTGACTTTTCAACAGTTGCTATCTATGCTAGGCAAAGATGCCTGGCTGGTAACTCTAGACTTAAAAGAGGCTTACCTGCATATCCCAATCAGGGAATCTTGCAGAAGATACCTCCGCTTCAAAGCAGGCTACTTGCATTACCAGTTCTCTGCACTGCCCTTTGGCTTATCTACTGTGCCCAGGGTCTTCACAAAGTGCCTGGCTCCAGTAATTGCATTTTGCAGGCAAAGAAATATTCAAATATATCCATACCTGGATGATTGTCTAATTCAGGCAGAAAACAAAGACATACTTCTAAAGCATCTGGCGTTTGTAAAAAGGGTTCTAACTTGTCTAGGGGTACACCATAAATGAAAAGAAATCACAACTGGTACCCTCTCAAAAAATTACATTCCTGGGTGCAAGCTTGAATACAACTGCCCAGATGACTTACCTTACGCCAGAAAAGCAAATTCAATTGGTGACTTAGCAGGGTTTTTGTGGCCACCTGTTTGAACTATCTGCAAGACAAATTCTGCAAGCCTTAAGGTTCATGGCCTCCTGCATTCTTCTAATTCCATATGCAAGACTGCATATGAGGAAACTTCAGTGGTACTTAAGTTTATGGAGTCAACATTGTCACAGCCTGGAAGCAATGATTCCTATCATACCTTGCCTGCAACTAGAGTTCCTGTCTTGGGCAGAGGCTTGCCACCAAAACAAGGGACTGCCATTCACTCCACCCCCTGCCGCCCGAACCCTAACTACAGACGCATCAGACTATGCTTGGGGGGCTCATCTGGCAGGAAAATGCATTCAGGGCAAATTGAGCCCAATTCAAATGCACCTTCATGTCAATCAGAAAGAGATGCTAGCTGTACAGAATGCACTGACAGCCTTCAAAGACTACCTTCATCCAGGACAGTTAATGATAAAGACAGACAGCACCACAGTTATGTGGTACATAAACAGGCGGTGGGGGGGGGGGGGTTACACATTCCTACCCCCTTTGCAGACTAGCCATTGCATTGTGGAACATGGCCTTGACCTACCAAATACAACTACAAGCTCAATTCCTGCCAGGAAAGCTAAATATTTTGACAGACAAACTAAGCAGAAATCTTATGGACCAACACAAATAGAAACTGGAACCAGAAATTTTCAACATGTTGACACGCAAATGGGGGGAGTCCAGACATAGATCTTTTTTCCTCACCCCAGAACTATCAGTTGGACAAATTCTGCAGAGGAATTCATCACAAAAAAGCTTGGAAAGTGGATGCTCTATCATTCAGCTGGAAAAACCCATCAGTCTATGCTTTTCTCCCTCTGCCTCTGCTCTCCAAAGTTGTACTAAAAGTCAGACAGGACAAACCAAAAATGATTCTGATTGCTCCAGACTGGCCTTGCCAACACTGGTACCCACTCTTGCAATGTGTGTCACACCTTCCTCTGTGGCACCTGCCTCAGACACCTTACCTACTGTCTCAGCAGAACTACCAAATTCTGCACACTTCGCTCCAAACTTTGAATCTTGCAGCGTGGCTAATCATCTAATTTCACCCTTGGCATCCTTCAGCAAACCTGTGATGATGTCATTTTGGAGGCTAGAAGGCCTAGTACTAGAAAATCTTATGTTGACAAATGGAAAAGATTCTGTGCCTGGAACCAGTCACAAGGAATAAGCACAGCAATGCCCAATATTCCTCAGTTTCTGCAATACTTAACTGAGATGCTTCACAAGGGCCTGTCTTTTTCTTCCATAAAAATCCACGCGTCTGCCATTTCAGCTCATTACAACACAGAACCTCCCCTCTTCTCTCATCCTCTGCAAAAGCAGTATCTCAGAGGGGCCTAAAACTTAAGACTTCCCAGGAGAGTGCCAACCACTGCATGGGACCTCAATTTTGTTTTAGAAAAACTCAATCTCCCTCCTTTTGAGCCAGCTGCTACTGCAGACCTAAAATTTCTCTCCTGGAAAACAGCTTTCCTTTTAGCAGTCACTTCAGCTAGAAGGATTTCTGAATTACAGGCTGTTATGGCAGTGGAGCCTTTCATTATTTTTCATGCGGACAGGGTGGCTGTCAGGACCAATCCATCTTTCATGCCTAAGGTGGTATCCAGTGTGGCTCTTAATCAGACCATTCATCTGCCAGCTTTCTTTCCCAATCCACAGAACAAGGGTGAGCGGATTTATAGCAGGGAAATGAAAGAGAGAGAAATTAGCCCAAAATGGCCAATAAACTACTAATTTCTGGGCTGAAACCACTCCTCCAGGGACAGATAGGCTGCTCAAAGTTCCCTCTCTCACAGTGAACAAAGAAACCTCCTCCTGTCCAAGTAAGGTATGGGCAAACACAGAAACTTTTAAAACAGCCCTGAATTCAGCACTAATCAGAAAACTGGACTATACTAGCTTAGAAAGGTGGGAAAACAAGTATTTTTATTGTTTTTTTTTTTCTTCAGAAAATAAAGCAGATAAAATCCAAAAACACTTTAAATGCACAGAAATGGCTATCACACTTGCGTGTGTAGCCTACATTTTCCACATTTCTTGCCTTTTCATCTGATCCTTCACCTTATATTCTTTTTGTTTTTTGGCACATTCAGTTGCTTGCCTGATTTTTATCTACTTTTGTTTTGATTCCATTCCCGCTTAACGCCGAGATGCTTCTGCTAGACTAAGAAGGGAAGTCATCTTAGATTAATTCTCCTCATGTTTCAAAACTTCCACTATGTTTGGGTCTTGTGACGTCAACAGATATGTATGCAGTCCCACAATTGCCGATCTTTACATATAATCAGTTTCAAGGCGGGTTGGTACCTCTTTTGGAACAGAGAATATATAATCTTGGTATGCATTGATTTTTACAAATCATTTGATGAGCATGAGGCATCCTTCTTGTTTTCCTGTCTAATCTATCCAACACCTTTTGGGGCCAGTCAATCACTCCAAAATTTAGTTAGGACAAGAAGAGCAAACTGGCTTGTAGCTTGAACTTCGTTTCTAGATGTCAACACTGTTTTCAGGATTAATTTAAGTCATCTAAAATATTCCTTACTGAGTTTTATTGGCATTTGTTTATGCTTTATTGTTGATCCTTCATCAATCCCCAAATATTTATACACTCCGTCTTGCTCAAGTTCTTTTATATCACATTCTTGTCCTAAACTGGTGTTTTCTTGGTGCTGCAGCTTTCCTGCTTTAAAGGTTGCTTTTGCACACTTATCAAGATGAAATGACATTCTTATGTCATATGAAAAAGCTTTGAATACTTGCAGTTGTGCTTTCAGTTCTTCACCTGAGCTATACAGTTTTAAATCATCGGCAGAGAAAAGATACTCTGTGATGGGCCTGATGAGGGCCGGGTACAGTGGTTGATGACGTCTCTGGACCTACTACTTGCAGTAGTGCTTTCACTTCATCTGATGAGCTGTACAATCCTCCGCAAAAAGAAGATGTGAAGTCTTTACACTTTTTTGCTTACTGGGAGCCAATTTATAGCCATGACATAATCTATTCAGCAGTCAGTTTAATGGGTTAATAGCAAGGCAAAAGAGCAGCGGTGACAGAGAGTCACCCTGGAAAATCCCCCTTTGGATTTTTATCCCTGGAATAATAAATTGTCCTTTATCATGGCTTAATTGCAAAGTGGTTTGCCACTGTTTCATAATCACTGTGATGTAGTTGATCAGTGTAGGGAGTATCTTATATATTTTTAAGCACTTTTTTATCCATGAGTGTGGGATATGGTCAAATGCTTTTTTTGTAGTTTATCCATGCCATAGTTAGATTCTTCCCCTTTTTACAGTTCTCCAGTATGACTTTATTTAACAGCAAATGATCCCTTGTTCCATATTACTTTTTTTATTACCCTTTTGTTCTATTGCCATAATTTAGTTTTCTTCTAAATGATTATAAACTCCATCAGCATCAATTCAAGTGTATAGTTTGTACATTGTTGGAAGGCAAGTTATTGGTCTACAGTTTTAGGGTTACTTGCAGGTTCACTGTTAAGTTTTTCCTTTTGTTTGCCAGGCTGGTGTCTGTTCGAGGTGCGCATATAAATAGTTCTTACTCATGCCTAAATCTTCTTGCAAAGATGTTAATACTTTTAGCCAGATGTTACGTACTACATCTGGGCCTGTGGTTTTCCAATTAGGAGCTTTTCTGAACTTTGTATCTGATGTCAGTCTTCATGTAATCCTTGACAGTGGGCTCGGTAAGGAACCGACACGGCCATTTATTTCAGCTCGTGCCTTCCAGACTCTTGATCCAGGCTTTTACCCATAATGCTCCTGTCAAAATTACCTCAGATCTCATTTGCAGCTTCATATGTCGGATGCGTTCATCCACTCTCAGGCCGTAGCTTAAGTAAGTTTTTTTCCTTTTTTTTAGATAGCAGGGTTCCTTACTTTTTTTTGGTATATCTTTTCTTTACCCGCTCCTCTTATTAGTTAATTTCCTTGTGTGTGTGGGTGTGTCCCTCTTTCTACCCTACCATTGGTAGGCCTTTCTTAGTAGCCTTGTTTACTTTTTTTAAGGTATTCCTCCTTACTGTAATTGGTATTCTCTCTCTCTCTCTCTCTCTCTATATATATATATATATATATATATATATATACACATGTACATATACATACATATATAAAATGCTTTATTTCCTGTCATCTTTGTGTGTGATGTCCTATCCAAAACATTTTTTTATTATGGCTGAAAAGGCTGGGTCTCCAGCCAAATTTTCTAAGGGCACCTCAAGTTTTAAGGGTGTCTTAAATGTCAGGGTAAATGCCTAAGTCATACATTCATACACTGAATTTACTGTTTAGGTAAAGTTAATTTACGAGAGAGCTGTTCCATTTGTCATGCTTTCTCTACCAGAACTCTTACAGAACATAAAAACAAGCTCATTCTGAAAGGCCTTTTGAAGGGAGACTTCGAAGAGGCCATGTCTGTGTCAAAAACAGAAGCCAGTTCATCATCATCATCATCATCAATATCTCCCTCTTCTAGGAAACATCCTTCTTCGGTTCCTAGTGTTGTTCGTGTTACACTGCTGCAGTCATCACACTTGGGTTATCCTGCCGTCAGGCGGTCCCGCAGTCTGCCAGAGTTCCAAAGTCTTGGTCCAGTGTCAGTTGCTGTCGCTTCTTCCTGACATCAGTGCACCAGGGGTATATAATATGCATCCGACGCCATTTTCTCCAGTCTTTCTTGCCGCGCGGTGCCCGAAGCAGAAGCAGTTCACAAGTGCCGGTCGGCCGACTCCTGAGATTTTCGAAGTTGAATTTCAGATCCGAAGTCTTCAATAAAGCTAAGTACCCTGTTCGGGAAACTTTTTTTTTGCCTCAGACCGATGTCAGAAAAAGTTAATAATTGTATTTCTTGTGGGAAGCAAATACCTCATAAGGACTTCCACTCTTACTGTATTCCATGCCTAGGCCCCGATCAAGAGGTCACTAGTTGTCGGTTTTGTGCTAGATTTAACAAACGCACTATAAAAAGACGTTTTGATTTTGCTTTGCACTACTTTGGCCGAAGGTTCAATTATACTATGCCGTTGGATCAACCGACGACCGCAATTCCGGAAAAATGCAAAGACAAGGATAAAGACAAGCATCCGAGGTCCAAAACCGACGACGAAACCTCTTCTAGGCCAGTCGCCGGTTCTCAGTGAGGTGCTTTCGCAGCCCCTGACACCCGCTACCTCAGAGCCACAGGCCGCCTCTGACTCCCACATGGAGACATCTAGGCCTCTGGAAACTCAAGGTATTGGGCCTACGGAAACTAATCCCTCAGATGGGTCTGGAGCCGCTGAGCAGGCACCGGCTTCTGAGGGTGTTTTCAGACCTTAACAACTGGCAAGACAAAGGTACCATTAAAGACAAAGAAACGAGTACAGAATTCTCCTGGACAGTCCTCCATGACTAAGAAACAGATGCTTAAAATGGCCGAAGACCTCATTACTCTAATCAGGGGTTCCCATCCCCCTCCTGAGAAAAGGCCTAGGCAGGATACAGACTATGACTCCTCTGATCAGGTTTCCATTTCCTCTGATTCCTCTTCAGACCAGGGATACTCCTTACCCCACTATGAGGACTCTGATGCTGAGGAATCTATCCCTTCAGCCTCTCCTCCTGAGGATTACTCTTTTGGGGAAACTTTACATACCATGAGGGAACATTTCCATTGGGAAAGTCAGGAATACTCAGAATCCAAGAAAAGACTCAATGATTTCCTTTTATTGCCTCAGCACAGGCCCCTGGCTATTCCGCCTGTGCTAGACATTGTGGATGATGTGTTCCCTGAATCCAGCTTATCTCCTGACTCTTTGCCCCCTGCTCCAGCCAAGCCAGATAGGTATTATAGAGTCCCTGACTCTCACAAGTTTCTTTACCAAAACCCTTCCGCTGATCCACAAACTATTTCCCAGGGTCCAAAAGGGGTTAAAGCTTCCATTGCAAAAAATCCAGTACCCTCTGACAGAGATTCCAGAGCTTTGGATAGATGAGGGAAGAAAGTATACACGTCTGCAACTTTAGCAGTAAGAGCTTTAAATTGCCAGTTTCACATGCTTAAGTACCAACAATATTTAATGGCTCAGTTAAAACAGAAAATGCTTGCTAGCTCAGAAGCTCCTGATTGTAAAGAAATGCAGGATTTATTGCATGCAGTTGAACAGGTGTGAAAACATACTCTGCAATGTGGTTTTGATTCTTTAGAGGCCTCTTGTAGAGCCGCAGTTACACGGTCTGTTATTCGAAGACATGGATGGTTAAAAGAACAGAGTTTACCTGAACATGTTAAGGCAAAGTTATTGGATGCTCCTTTACAACATGATTCCTTGTTTGGTGTTAAGGCAGAAGAGGTGTTAAAGAAAATGGAGGATAAAGCTAAATCTATGCAAACAGTCAAGGATTTCTTACAGGTACAGCCACCTTGGTTTAGCAGAAATTAGCCAACAAAAAATTTGTCCTTTCCAGTGTCAGACAGGCCACAGAGAGGCAGATACAGACGCCCAAGAGGCAGATCTCAACCCCAAGGCTCAAACAGACAATGACAATGGGGACACCTCAACCCCAAAAGGAGGTGAGGGCAAGTCTCAACCATACAGGAAACAGTCACAATGACTTTCCTTTGCGTACGCCAAGCACGTCCCTTCTGGAAGCCCCCTTAGGGGGAAAACTAGCACTTTTTTCTCAAAACTGGGAAACAATCACCCAAGACAAATCGGTCCTGAATATTGTGTCTCAGGGTTACAGATTCCACTTCCATACTTTACCAAAGCTAAAAGGAAGGCCTGACCTGCCACAAAATCAATGGGCAGAGGCACAAAAACAAATTTCAGCCCTCATGGACATGAAAGCTATACAAAAAGTACCAAAACAGGAACAAGGGCAAGGATTTTACTCAAGACTCTTCCTGGTCCCCAGAAAGGACAAAGCCTGGAGGCCTATACTGGACCTTTCAATTCTGAATACTTACCTGGATATTCCGAAATTCAAAATGTTGACATTACAGCAGCTTCTACCCATGCTGGGCAACAAGGTTTGACTTGTTACTCTGGACCTCAAAGAGACATACCTGCATGTCCCTATCAGACAAAATTGCAGAAGATACCTCCGATTCAAAGCTGGTACAATGCACTACCAATTCTCTGCACTGCCCTTTGGCTTATCTACTGCGCCCAGGGTCTTCACAGAGTGCCTGGCACCAATAATTGCATTTTGCAGACAAAAAGGAATTCAAATATATCCATACCTAGACAACTGCCTCATTCAAGCAGAGACAAAGGACATTCTTGTACAGCATCTGGCGTTTGTGAAAAAGTTGCTAATTGCTCTAGGGTACACAGTAAACGAAAAGAAGTCAAAACTAGTGCCCTCACAACAGATTACATTCCTGGGTGCCAGCTTAAATACAACGGCCCAGATGGCTTACCTCATGCCAGACAAACAAGTGCAACTAACTCAATATTTTCAACTACTGGCAAAAACGTCCCATCTCCCTGCGAGAAAAATTCTGTAGGCCCTGGGATTCATGGCATCCTGCATACTACTAATACCATATGCCAGACTGCATATGAGAAAATTACAATGGTACCTAAAAAGTGTTTGGACTCAACATTCTCACAGTCTAGAAGCAGTAATTCCAATAATTCTCTGCCTGCAACAGGAGTTTCGATGGTGGGCACAGGCATGTCACCTAAACAAGGGTCAGCCTTTTACCCAACCCACAGCCAAACAAACTCTAACAACAGATGCTTCGGATTACGCCTGGGGAGCACACATGGCAGGAACATGCATTCAGGGCAAGTGGACCACAGACCAGATGCATCTTCACATCATTCAAAAAAAGATGTTGGCTGTTCAAAATGCCCTAACAGCTTTCAAGGACCTTCTACATCCAGGACAACTACTACTAAAGACAGACAACACCACAGTAATGTGGAACATAAACAAACAAAGGGGCACTCAATCTTATCCCCTATGCAGGCAAGCCATGACCTTGTGGAACACAGCTCTAACGTACCAAGTTCACCTGCAAGCACAATTCCTGCCAGGAAAGAAAAATACTCTGGCAGATGACCTAAGCAGAAATATCATGGACCCTCACGAATGAAAATTGAATCCACAAATCTTCAGCATGATAACACAAAAATGGGGATGCCCAGACATAGATCTTTTTGCCTCCCCTCTGAATTGCCAACTACAAAAATTCTGCACAAGGACTTATCACAAATAAGCATGGAAAGTGGATGCTCTTCTGTTCAGCTGAAAAAATCTAAAAGTCTATGCCTTCCCACCACTGCCTCTCCTTTCAAAGGTACTCCTAAAAGCCAGACAAGAAAAACCACAGATGATCCTGATTGCTCCAGACTGGCCACGCCAGCACTGATACCCTATCTTAAGGAACTTGGCTCAGGGCCCACCATGGATTTTGCCCCAAATTCCACACCTTCTGACTCAACAAAACAATCAGATCCTGCACGGTCAGCTCAAAACCCTAAATCTGGCTGCATGGCAGATACTTTAGTCAAACAGGCAGCACCTCTCTCTAAAGCTGCTATGGATGTCATTTTGGAGGCCAGGAGGCCTAGCACCAGGAAACCTTTCTCAGAAAAATGGAAGAGATTATATGCCTGGAACCAGGCTCACAGCCTTGACCCTCTTGTTCCAAACATTCCTCAAATTTTACAATACTTAACTGAGATGCTGGACAGAGGCCTATCCTTTTCATCAATTAAGATTCACGCCTCTGCCATTTCTACACATTACAACACGGATCCTCCTTTATTCTCTCATCCCTTGCTAAAGCAGTACCTCAGAGGGGCTAAAAACATAAGACCGCCCTGGATAACACCAACACCAACTTGGGACCTCAATTTCGTTTTGGAAAAACTGACTCTACCACCTTTTCAGCCAGCCAATACAGCCGATCTAAAATTTTTATCATGGAAAACAGCTCTGCTCCTGGCAGTGACTTCAGCATGAAGAGTCTCAGAGCTACAGGCATTAATGTCAGTGGAACCTTTCATAATTTTTCATCAGGATAGGGTATCTTTAAGGACAAACCCTACCTTCATGCCAAAGGTGTTATCTAGTGTGGCTCTTAACCAAACCATCCATTTGCCTACTTTTTATCCAAACCCCCAAAATAAAGGGGAGAAACTTCTGCTTTCTTTGGACATACATAGGCAGCTACGCTTCTACTTGGACAAAACAAAAGCTTTCAGGAAAACTGATCAACTGTTTGTAGCATATGCTGCAGGATCACAAGGCAAGGCTATCTCAAAGCAGACTATATTCAAATGGATAGGACACTGGATTTGGTACTGCTACACACACCATGGAAAATCAGTCCCTAATAACATTAGGCCTCATTCCACCAGGGCAACAGCCACTTCAGCAGCCTTTCTCAGAGGAGTACCTACCAAGGAAATTTTGGAGGCTGCAACTTGGAGTTCAGTGCACACCTTCACCAAGCATTACCACCTGCCTCTTTACTCTAAATCCAGAGCAGGATTTGCCACTGCAGTTCTGCAGGGCCTCTTAGCCAATCCTAACTCTTTATAAACCAGCCACCCACAACTTAGCTATGGGATTCAACCCAAGTGTGATGACTGCAGCAGTGTAACATGATGAACATAGTGCAGTTTTGTACCTACCATAAATGTAGATGTTCGAGTGTTCACAATGCTGCAGTCCAGGTTACCTTCCCACCATCCCCTCTGAACTAGCTGGACTTATCTATACCCTTCTATCCTAAACAACCTTTGGGCTGTATTTGCTGGTAACTGAAGGGATTGCTTGTATTTTATATGTATATGTTTTGATTAGCAATATGTATTGCCTACCCACTTGGGGGCACCTGACATCTGGGGCAAGAAAAACTGAAGAAAATGGCGTCAAATGCATATTATATACACCTGGCGCACTGACATCAGGGAAGAAGCGACAGCAACCGACACCGGACCAAGACTTTGAAACTCTGGCCGACTGCGGGACCGCCTGACGGCAGGATAACCCAAGTGTGATGACTGCAGCAGTGTGAACACTCGAACATCTACATTTATGGTAGGTACAAAACTGTACTTTTCTGGACCTTCTGAGAAGGCTTCAAAGCATTCTTTGGTACAAATGAGTTTATTGGCACTGAAAATAAGAGAGGACTCGACACCAACAAAATCTACGAAGCCGACAGAGAAACCTGTACCGGAACAACCTCAGTTCATTTCGATACTAAGATCCAGGTACTCTCCGTCAGTTGATCCCTTTAAGGATAGACCTCCTAGCCCCTTCGTCAGTCTCAGACCCCCTAGGTCTACATCAGCTGCATCAGTTTGGTCCACCAAGAGTCTGTCCGAGGCTGACATCATGAGACTGGTAGATCAGCTTCTCATAGCGAGGGGGTTGTCTTCAGTTCTTAGTCAAGCTGGTGTTGGAACCATGCCTGCTACGACACCACCTGTTCCTCCTCCAGCTCCTGTTGTGACTTTGGAGCCTTTGATTCCAACACTCCTGGTGTCGACTGTGACTTTTCCTGTAGCAACTTTGTCTCCATTACCGAGAGCTGCCTTGTGTTCCTCTGGCCTTTTAGCACTGAAGGCCTCTCAGGCCAAGACTCCTTGGTTGGGTCCAAGGTGCATGGTTTGGCGTCTTTAGCTTCGGAGCCGTCCATGACCCTTGGCGCTTCGACCTTTGTAGGATTGACCCAGGCTTCTGTTTCAGGGGGGTCACCTTCTCGGTGCGGGGTGGGTCCTCTGTTCCGGAGAAGTCTATTTCAGTTCCGGGCTCCCATCCCTGTATGGGGGTGGGGGGTGGGCATTCCAGATCATGGAGAAAGCCTTGTCCATTGGGAACACTGTCTCTGCCATCTCTCTCGGGATAGATCTCCACATCCCTTCGACCGGAGCTTCCATCAGTTTTATTCCCAGGACAGAGGGCAGAAAAGACCCACGAAAGACCCTCTTTGGGCACTTCCCCGGAGCATCCTCGAGAGGAAGTACCCATGAAGAAAAAGTGCAAGAGGAAACAGACTTCCCAGAGGAGTCTTTCACCAAAGTTACCAACTTTGATGAAGGGGAAGGTTCCCCCAGATCACCCCCCTGATGGTGTTTCCTTCTGGGACATCCTGGAAGTCCTAAAACAGAGTGGTGGCTGGTATTCCCTCCAACCTTTTTTCAAGGAGTTGGTATATCTGGAAGCTTTTTGTGCCCAGCCCTCTACTTCTTGGATCTCTCCTTCCGCTGATGATCTCATTAAACTGATCACTCAACGAGCATGGAAGATGCCTGCCTCCATCGAACCAATTCCCAGGAGACCTGATTGGATTCTTTCAGCCCCTAAGGACAAACAACAGTGATAAAAAGGCATGCCCATTGACACCATGGTGATAGCGGCAGCCACTAAGAAGGAACTTACTGAGGAAAGTCTGACTATCCATTCTCCTAACAAGGAGTCTAAGACTATCATAGGTTTGGAAAGCGCATTTACGCTTCAGCGACCTTTGCTCTCAATCCCCTGAATTACATTGCAGATTTTATGAGGTTGCAGAGGGATCTTATCAAAGCGCTCTCTGATACCCACTCAGGAGCAGTAACTGAAGAGGTATAGGAAAAGGTTGCCTCGCAGCTTGCAGTCCTTGAAATGACTTCTAACTCATCCATGAAGCTGGTTGCTCATGCAACTTAAGGGACAACAGTAGTGGCAGTTTCAGGAATTGCCATTAGAAGGCATTCCTAGATGTGCTTGTGTGATTTCGCGGAGCCATTTAAAGCGTCACTTGTCAACGCTCCATTTGACGGATCATACCTTTTTCGCCCCAAAGTTAGACACTCTGGCCAGATGTGAAAAAGATGGGAAGACTCTTTCTGCCATAGGTGTATGTTTCTCCACTCCTCAAAGGCCTTACTCTAGGGACCAGAGAAGTGGGAGTCTATGGTTTAAAAAATCCCAAAGGCCTTTCCAGGATTCACATGGCAAAGATTTTCCCAGGGGCAGAGGGGGAAGTAATGGAAGATGCCCCAGAGACAGAAGTGGCCTGCAGAACCAGGGGTCCAGAGATTCTTTCTCTGGTACTCCCTACCAGCATCCCTGAAGGGAGGCCCAATTGCCCTCTTCTGGAGGCAGTCAGGGGATGACTATCCCTGCACTAACCCGCCTGGCAACTAATAGCTTCAGACAAATTGGTGCATGGAATAATATCCAGAGGTTACAAAATATCACTATCTATAATTCCAGAGAGACTCCTGTATGTTCTACCCAGTCACAGGGAAGCAGCAGTCATAGAAGTTCAAAAACTGCTTGAGAAAAGAGTCATCCAGAAAGTACCATGAGACCAAATGGGATCCGGGTTTTACTCAAGGTCTTTTTAGTGCCCAAAGAAAAAGAAAAAACAAAGGACTGGAGACCAATCTTGGATCTCAGCCAGTTCAACAAGGGAGTTCAGCAAACCAAATTCCGGATGGTCTCGGTGCAGTCAATACTTCCATTCTTATAGGCTCATAGGTAGGTACTAGGCTATCTGCCCAAGGGCATTTATAAGCCTAGCCAGAGTGTCAGCTTTCGCCACCCCATTGATTAATTAACTGAGCCTCTGTCAAGAAGAGCCAGTGAAGTAATCCCAGGGGTGTATTTTCTGTTACCCATCCACTCGTCAAGGTTTCTCTTGAAGAGTGTTAGTGAGGGGTTCTGCCTAATGTAGTTAGGAATTTTGTTCCAAAGCATGGGGAGTCTCTGTGACAGGAATCTATCCCTCCAGCATGTTCTATTTATTGTTGTGGCGAGGTTTAGCTCATTAGAGCGAGTGGCTTGCAGTGACTTGGATTTCTTTATGTTGAGCATGTTCATCAATTCTGAGTTGGACATGGCTTTGTAAGTCAGGCAGAGATCACCTCTGAGTAAGCGATATGCCACTGAGTACAGCTGGAATTTTTCCAGTCGGGCTGCACAGGACATATGTTTGAGGCCAGTAATCCTCTTGGTGAGGTACTTTTGTGGTCTTTCCAGCTATTGGAAGTGTCTTGTGAGGTACATCCCAAATGGGGCATTGTACTCTATGATGGGTCTGATGAGTGACGAGTAGAGGGGCACTATAACCTCTTTATTTCTAGATGCGAACCCTTTAGTAATTAGATGAGCTACATAGAAGGATTTCCTAACTACTTTGGCAATATGATTGTCAAAGGAGAGATTACTATCTACCTGGTTCCTGAGATCTCTTATTACCTCTTCTGTATTAAGGGGGCTGCCATCTATGTGGTAATTCATGGGTGTTTTGTTTTTCCCAAACTGGATGACTATGTATTTTTTGGCATTTAGCTTGAGACCATGACTTTGACACCAGGAGAATGTCAGTGTCAGCCAGAGAGTCAATTATGGCTCCCAGTTTGCAGTCATCGGCAAACTTGGTTAGCCATAGTCCTCCTGTGTTTGCCTGTACTTCTGATAAGTATATGCCGAACAGTAGGGGTCCCAGGACCGAGCCTTGTGGGACACCACTTGTGACTCGTTTAGAGTCGGACCTGGAGCCTGCTATTCTTACTGTGTGAGTTCTGTCTGTAAGCCAGTTGGCAGCCCATCTCATGTCGTAGGGGTTTATGTTCAGGCTGGTGAGTTTTTCTATAATTCCCGAGTGGGGAATGGTGTCAAAAGCCTTGGCGAGGTCAAGGTAGGCTGTGTGAACTACCTTCCCCTCATCTGTGGCCTTGGTGACTGTCTCGAAGAAGTCATCCAGGTTTAGTAGGCATGATCTGCCCTTAACAAAGCTGAACTGGGCCGGGTCAAGTGTTTGGAGGTTCCCAATGTCTTTGTTAATGAGTTCCATGGTGATGCGCTCCATAGCCTTACAGACTAGGCTAGTCAGGCTTATGGTGCGGTAGTTACCAGGGTCAGTTGTGGCCCCTCCTTTGTGGAGTGGAATAACCGTTGCTCTGTGCCATTCTATGGGTATGTAACCTGTGGAGAGTCTGAGGTTGAACAGTGTGTTTAGGTGGGGGATTAGTTCGTTCAATAGTTCGTGCAAGAATCATCTGGCCCCATTGACGCTGTGCTTTTGGCTTTTGAAAGGGCTATTTTCACCTGTGCGTCTGTGATTTCTGGGACACTACACTTTTCCGTTATTGTTGTGGGCCCTTTTGGTGGTGAGAGGGGGGGGTGAAGTTTGCACTGAATCTGTCTGCCAGGATGTTGGCAATATCAGTGGGTTCAGTATATTTTGTGCCATTTTGCACTAGCTTAGAGCATATCTGCGAGTTGCCACTTAGATTCTTGACATAGCTAAAGAAGGCTTTGTGGTTATCTTTTGAATCCTTGGCTATTTTTCTTTCGAAGTTAGCCTTGGAGGATTTTATGAGGGACCTTAGTTTCTTATTGATACTGATCAGGGATGTCTTTCCTTCGTGGGATTTTCTTTTTTTCTGAACTAGTTACTTCCTTCTATTGTATAGTCTGTTTATGGCAGGGGTCCACCAGACTAGTTTCCTTCTCTTAGGGGAGTGAGTCTTGGTTTTGCTAGGGATGGCACGATCCATGCATCCTTGTAGGTGCTCATAGAGTGCATTTGTAAAGGTTCCTGCATCTTGGACACTTATCTTTTAGCGTGGGGGCTGTGAAACTTACCATCTCGGTCTTGAGTAAGGTGAAGTTTGCTATAGAAAAGTTTTTCACTGTGGTTTTCTTGGTTGGAGGTGGTGATGTGGTGTGGACATTCATAGTGATCAGTTTATGGTCTGCTCTAACCAGTGACGGGTTGACCTCCGGTGTGAAACACCTGTCGCCCATGTTGGTGATGACCAGGTCCAGTATGTTTTCACCTCTGGTAGGGGAGTCTGCCAGCTGATCCAGGGCATTTGAGCTGATAAAGTCCAGGCAGCGCTGGACCTGGGAGTTTGTACTTAAGTAGTTTTCCCAGTTAACAGTAGGGTAATTGAAATCACCTAATATCAGGGTGTTCAGTAGGACCTTAATGTTTTCCAGTGTCTCCAGAAAGGCAGAGTGGTGGTCTTGGGTCATGGTGGGTGATCTGTAGCAGGCCACAATTTGCCTGCAGATTTGCCTGATGTTAGTTGCACATGGATGATCTCGGAGGTATCATGCTGCGCCACTAACCTAGAGGTGTGGTTAGCCTTGATGAATATGGATACACCCCCTCCTTTTGTGTTTCGGTCCATGTTCTGTGGCCGAAATGTGTGCTGTGAGTTGTAGCCCGATAGTGCTGGGGTGCTCTGTGGAGCCTTGAACCAGGTTTCAGTTACTGCACAGATGTCGATGTTCTCCATACTGAGGAGTGCTTCGAGCATGTGCATTTTGAGATTTAAACTCCTGGCGTTGAGTAGCATAACCCTCATTTTTTTATTTGTGCTGTTTACAGAGGTGGGTTTGACTTTTGAGCCTTGCCTAGAAAAGGCACTATGGGGGTAGCAAGAGCCTTGGCCAGTATTCAAAAGCCTAGGGGTGACAGGTGCAAGCCGTGTCTTGCAAAGCAATGAGGCCTGTTGAGCATGTCGTCCCAGGCTGACAGACACTGGATCCCCTTTGAATGACACCAGAAGCTTAGCCAGTTGTTGAAATTGATATTTTTTTTCTTTTTACTGCGGTGTCATTCTTTGTGAGGGCAGGATGTTACAAAGGGTCAGGGTCATACCTGCCTGGGCTACAGGATCAGAGAGCTCTTCCATGTCTCTTTTCATGTAGTCTAGGGAGGTACGTCTCCGGTCATTCACACCAACATGAACAATGACAGAGTCATATTTGTACATGTTCTGGAGTGACCTGAGTGCTTGTGTTATGTGGCAGATTTTGGCTCCCGACAGACAGCTAACAGTAACCTTCTCCTTGTTCAGCCTAGTGAGTGGGATGTCAGTGTGCCTGACTATAGAGTCGCCTATTACTAGTGTGTTAGGTATGTTATTTCGCCTTAAGGGCTGTGATTGTGCAGCACACTGATTTTGTGTTTTATGTGTTGTCTTGTTTGTGACAGGAGGTAAAGGTTTTTTGGGTGTTTGCTTTGGAGGTCTGTGATGCTTTTGCAGGTTTTTATTTAGAGCCTCCTAGTATGATTTTGTGTATTTGTGTATGTTTTACCAGTGCTGGTTTAGTATGTCTGTGTGAGGCTGGAGGTGTGGTGCAAGTGTTAACCTTCTCCTCATGACTGCCTGTTCCAGTCTTGGGTGGTGAGAGCTTAGCCTCCAATTTAGATTTATAATTGCATTTCTCGCATATGTTAATGTTTTGTGGTAGGAGGAGAGGGTTGTCTGTGTACATGAGGCACTTGTAACATTGCCTGAGGATACCCAGGTTCACCAGCTGGACTGGAGAATATACCTAAAATTGCCCTTTGGTCATGCCTGAATAGTAGGGTAAGCTGCTTAGTCGCTTGGTTGGTGAGGGTTGTATAATGAGCCTTGCCCTGCTTGGGCAATCAAGTGTCGGGGTATATTAGTGCTTGCTATTAAGTCTGAGCAAGTGATGGACTGTAGGATGCTTTTTAAGTGCTTAGGTTGAGAGTTAGACTACTTTCAAGGGAGAAACTGAAGAGGAGACCTGGTGGAGCCAGGATAAATTTAGCCCTAGCTAACCAGCGCTGCCTGGATGTGCAAAACCATGCAAACACGTTTTTTACAGCAGGAAAATGAAAGAGAAATTAGCCCAAAATGGCTTATAAACTACTAACTTCTGGGCTGGAACCAGTCCTCCAGGGACAGATGGCTGCTCAAAGTTCCCTCTCTCACAGGTGAACAGAGAAACCTCCCTCTATCCAAGTTAAGGTATGGGCAACTCAGAAAATTGTAACACAGCCCTGAATTCAGCACTAGCCTGAAAACTGGACAATACTAGCTTAGACAGGTGGGAAACAAGGAAAACATTTTTTTTTTAAAGATAAGGCAAAAACAGTAAAAAATACACTTAAAACAGCTTTAAACGGCTACAAACAGTAAAAAAAAATACACTTAAAACAGCTTTAGATGACTACAAGCAATCAGAAAAGGCTTTTAAACAAATTACCCAATTAACTCGTAAAAAAATCTCAAAACTGAGCACTGTTCCTGTAGTCTTCAGACAATTTCTAACTGCACACTCCTGCCACTGGGGTGCAGGGGAACCTTCTCCAAAAAAGAAGGCCTGGATTAGTGCTCAAGTTATACAAACAAAGCTAGATTCAGCCGGCCTGGATCTAGTCTATGCTACAGCCAACAAGGCACACCGATTTCAGTAAGAAACAGTTCAAATATGCAGGCACTATAAGCCTTTAACCAGAAATTCCCAGCTCAGAAGGGCAGAGTCCAGCCTCTCCTCCCACAAGAGTGCAGACCACGAACCTTCTTAATGTAAAATAACTGGCCTGAAGCCCAAGTGCTTAAACCAGAACTAATACACTTTTAGAATAACAGACACTAAGCCGTCAGTCAGCAGTCCCCAACTTAGAAGGATGTAAGCTACCCTTCCTGCCACAACAGTGCAGACCACAAACCTTCTCAATATAAAACAACTGGTCTGAATCCCAGGTGCTTAAACCAAAAGGCTTAGAATTATAGCTACACTGTAATCAGGTTACTACCAAGCAGTAATCATTACAATTGAATACTTTTAAGAAGGCCTGGATTAGTGCTCAAGTTATGCGAACAAAGCCAGATTCAGCAGGCCTGGATCTAGTCTGTGCTACAGCAAACAAGTTGCACCAATTTCAGTAAGAAACAGTTAAGATATGCAGGCACTATAAGCCTTTAACCAGAAATTCCCAGCTCAGAAGGGCAGAGTCCAGCTTTTCCTCCCACAAGAGTGCAGACCACGAACCTTCTTAATGTAAAATAAAAATCTTGGAGAAAGACGATTGGATGTGCTCTACAGATCTCCAGGACATAAACACTTCAGGAAATTCCTGTAGGTCTGGCCTGGAGCCAGTCATTTCCAGTTCAGAGCGCTGTCCTTTGGACTCATCTCAGCCCCCAGGCTGTTCACCAAATGTATGGCAGTGGTTGCAGCTCATCTCAGACTACAAGGATTATGAGTTTTTCCATATCTCGATGACTGGCTTCTCAATGCTACCACCAGGCATCAGTTAGAATGGGCAAAAGGTTACACTCTACATCTCTGTGCTTATCTAGGCATCACAATGAATTATGAAAAGTCAAATGTACAACCTTCTCAACAATTAGAATTCATTGGAGTCAGGTTGGACGCAGTTACAGGAAGTGCTTCACTTCCATTAGAAAGACTACAAAGGATCAGGTCTCAGATCAAACAAATTGTCCAAAACAGAAATGTTCCAGCCAGAATAGTCCTACAAGCATTAGGCTGTATGGCAGCCTCAATCACTCTGGTTCCCTTAGCAAGACATCACATACGAATTTTACAGTGGTTACTTGCCTCCCAGGGATCTCTTCATCAACCAGTGTCTCACCTGATCGTGATTACCAATTGCTGCAAACAGGATCTTTTGTGGTGGCTCCATTCCAGCCAGATTCTATTGGGCCAACCATTCTTTCTTCCACACCCCAAGCCATAGTGACCACTGATGCTTCCCAAATAGGGTGGGAGGGCATTATCTGGAAAGGACAGTCCAAGGTACGTGGTCCGGTCCCAACTAGAGGTCAACTTGCACATCGGTGTTCTGGAGATGAGGGCAGTGCTGTTAGTGTTGCAAGCATTTCAGGATGCCCTTCCTCATGGAACAGTAGCAATTCAAAAGGACAAACATGTCAGTAGTTTGGTATATCAACAATCAAGGGGGAACCATTTCAATTATTAAGGAATTCCCAATATTATTCTAGCATGTCCAAAGGTCAGTTGTCAATCTCCTCTCCGGTCCAGCTGGTGAATCTGGGAATCTTGAGGCAATGTTACAACTGCCTCATGTACACAGACAACCCTCTCCTCCTCCCAACAAATTCCAACACATGTGAGAGATGCAACTATATAGCCAAATTGGAGGCTAAGCTCTCTCAACTCAGTACTGGCATAACCAGTCAGGAGGAGAAGGAAACCACACTCACTACAATTCCAGTCTCACATAGACCTACCACGACAGCAAACCAAACACATAATCACACAAAAACATACTCGGAGGCTCTAAATAAAGATCTGCCGAAGCAGCAGAGACCTCCAAAGCAGACACCCAAGCAGCCGCTACCCCAAAACAAAACACGTGCAACACACATCTCACAAAGCCAGTGTGCCAAACAGTCACAGCCCGTAAGACTAAACAACACACCTGATACACTTGTAATAGGTGACTCTATCGTCAGGCACACTGACGTCCCGCTCACCAGGCTGAACAAGGAGAGGGTCATGGTGAGCAGCCTGTCAGGCGCTAGGATCCGCCACATAACATAAGCACTCAGGTCTCTCCAAGGCAAGTACAAATATGACTCAGTCATTGTCCATGCTGGTGTGAATGACCTGAGACGTACCTCCCTGGACTGCATGAAAAGAGACATAAAGGAGCTCTCTGAGCATGTAGCCCAGGCCGGTATGACCCTGACCTTGAGTAGCATCTTACCCTCACCAAGAATGATGCCACAATATGAAGACAAGATGATCAATTTCAACAATTGGCTTAAGTACTGGTGTCATTCAAAGGGGATCCAATGCCTGTCAGCTTGGGATGATATGCTCGACAAGCCACGATGCTTCGCTAGGGACGGCTTGCACCTGTCACCCTGGGCTTTCGGATATTGGCAAAGGCTCTTGCTACCCCCATAGTGCCTTTTTAGGCAAGGCTCAAAAGACAAACCCACCTCCATAAGTATCACAAGGGATAAGAAACTAAGAGTAATGCTACTCAACGCCAGAAGTCTAAACCTCAAGATGCACGCACTCAAACTCTCCTTAGCATGGAGAACATCGATATCTGTGCAGTAACAGAAACCTGGTTCAGGGCTCCCGAGAGCACCCCAGCACTACCAGGTTATACCTCATACCATGCTTTTCGCCCCAAAACTTGGACCGAACCACAAAAGGAGAGGGAGTATCGATATTCATCAAAGATACCCACACCTCCAGGTTGGTGGCAAAGCACGAAGCATCAGAGACTATCCATGTGCAACTAACAGTGGGTAAAACTGCCTTCCAGTGTATAGCCTGCTACAGACCACCCTCCCAAACCCAGGAACCCCACTCGGCCTTCCTGGGAACACTGGAAAATATGAAGGTCTCTCCAAACACCATTATATTGGGCGACTTCAACTACCCAAACATAGACTGGGAGCATTACTCTAGCTCCAACACCCTAGCCCAAAGGTTCCTAGAATTTATAAACTCAAATGCTATGGAACAACTTGTTACCACTCCCACAAGAGGGGAAAACATACTGGACCTGATCATCACCAACATGGGGACTCTATGCTCCAGACCAGAAGTGTATCCCTCACTGGTAAGATCAGACCATAAACTAATCTCGCTGGATATTCACATCCCGACCCCACCCCCTGCCCAGAAAACCACAGTGAAAAACTTCTCTAAAGCAAATTTCACACTCCTCAAAACTGAGGTGGAATCCTTCAAAGCCCCTGGGCCTGTGGAAAATACGGCCCAGACCACAGAATCCTTTATAAACGCATTCTATGAACACCTTCAGGAATGCATGGATCATGCGATCCCAAATAAAACCAAGACCCAATCCTCCAAAGGCAGACGTCCTGTCTGGTGGACCCCAGCCATAAACAAACTATACAATAGAAGGAGGAAGCTACTAAATGATAGAGCAAAATCCCAAAAAGGGAAGGCATCACTGATCAGTATTAGCAAAAAACTACGGGCACACATAAAATTGTCTAAGGCCAACTTCGAGAGAAAAATTGCACAGGACACTAAGGATAATCACAAGGCTTTCTTTAGTTATGTTAGGAACCTGGGTGGTAATTCCCAGATATGCTCAGAATTAGTCCAAAATGACAAAAAGTACACCGAACCCACAGACATTGCCAACATCCTAGCTGACAGGTTCAGCGCAAATATCTCCCCCACCAAAAGCGCAAATATCTATCCCAGCAGAGTGCTGCCCCCTGACATCTCAGATGCTCAGGTAAGAGCCGCCCTCTCCAAAGCAAAAAACACAGCATCAATGGGACCAGATGGTGTCCCGGGCTGCGTCCTACATGAACTCCAAGAAGAGCTAAACCCAAACATAAAACTACTGTTCAATCTCAGCCATACTACAGGATATGTGCCCAAAGAGTGGCGTACAGCAACAGTGGTCCCTCTCCATAAAGGTGGTGCCTCAACGGATCCTGGAAACTATCGCCCCATAAGCCTGGCTAGCTTGGTCTGCAAAGCTATGGAAAGGATCATCATGGACCTCATAAATAAAGATATTGGGGACCTACAAACACTGGATCCTACCCAGTTTGGCTTTGTTAAGGGCAGATCCTGCCTCTTAAACCTGGTTGATTTCTTTGAAACGGTCACCAAGGCCATTGACGAGGGGAAGGTGGTCCACACAGCCTACCTGGACCTCGCAAAAGCCTTCGATACAATACCCCACTCGGGCATTATAGATAAGCTCACCAGCTTAAATATAAACCCCTATGTCACTAGATGGATTGCAAACTGGCTCAAGGACAGAACCCACATGGTTAGAATTGCTCGAGCCATGTCAGACTCCAAACCAGTTACAAGTGGTGTCCCACAAGGCTCAGTCCTGGGACCTCTCTTGTTCGGTATATATTTCTCGGAGGTACAGGCCAACACGGAAGGACTGTAGCTGACCAAGTTTGCAGATGACTGCAAACTGGGCGCCATAATCGACACGCCAGCCGACACAAGCATCCTCCAAAAGGGCCTCATAGAAACAGACAACTGGTGCCAGAGCTATGGCCTCAAGCTAAATGCCAAAAAGTGTATAGTCATCCCCTTTGGCAAAAACAAAGTGCCCACAAATTACCACATAGGTGGTAATCCATTAAGTACAGAAGAAGTAATTAGGGACCTGGGGACCCAAGTTGATAGCAATCTCTCATTTGACAACCACGTGGCCAAAGTGGTTAGAAAAACATTTTATATAGCCCACCTAATCATGAAGGGATTCACATCTAGATCAGGGGAGGTCATCGTGCCACTTTACTCATCCCTCATCAGACCCATAATTGAGTACAATGTCCCTTTTGGGATGTACCTTACCAGACACCTGCAGCAACTGGAAAGACCCCAAAAGTACCTCACCAAGAGGATCAAAGGGCTCAAACAGATGCCATATGCTGCCTGGTTAAAGAAACTCCAGCTCTACTTAGTGGCATACCACCTGTTCAGAGGCAATCTGTGCCTGACGTATAAAGCCATGTCCAACCCGGAATTAATGGACATGCTGCACCTCAGAAAATCCAAATCCCATCGAACTACGCGCTCGAGAGACTTGAACCTCAGCACTGAAATAAATAGGACATGCTGGAGGGACAGATTCATAACCCAGAGGCTCCCTTCACTCTGGAATAAAATCCCAGTCCAGGTTAGGCAGAGTCCCTCATTGACTCTCTTCAAGAGGAATCTTGATGAGTGGATGGGAGATCGTAGGTTTACCCCGGGTATCACTTCTGTGTCACTGTTAGACAGAGGCACAGTATACTAACCTCGAAAAAGGGCATAGCAAAATAAATTTAAAATGGGTGGCGAAAGCCAAACACATTCTGGCTAGGCTTATAAATGCCCTAGGGCAGATAGCCTAGTATGAACCTATGAACCATTGTGTCGAGAAGCCCTCAGAATTTGGCAATGGATGATTTCTTCCAACTGCTTTCTCACAGCAATACACCAGTGTGATAGTGGACAAGCTGAGCAGAACCATTCTCATGCCTCACGAGTGGTCTCTCAATCCTGTGGTGGTGAAAGAGATTTTTCGTCACTGGGGCTAACTTTGCTGCAATCTTTTTGTGTCCCATCTGACCAACAAGTGCAGTAGTTACTTTGCCCTAATCCTCCCTCCGGGGGAGTCACCCAGAGACGCTCTTCTCCACGACTGGCCCCCTGGTCTTCTCTATGCCTTTCCCCCAATTCCTCTGCTATCTCAGTTTCTAAAGAAAGCCAAGAGGTTGGAGAATTCAGTAATCTTCATTGCCCCATTTTGGCCTCAACAGGTTTGGTTTCCCTTTCTTTGGCCTCATCTCCTTTAGAAACCATGGATTCTGGACCCAGCTCCAGATCTGCTGTCTCAACCGGAGGGCTTTGTTTGTCCAAACCTCCACCATCTCAAGCTTACTGTGTGGCTTCTCCAATTCCCATGATTGCCGGGCATCCTTTCCTTTCCTCTCCTTTCTGACAAATCATTGTGGCCCATCACAAACCTTCAACTGGAAAACTGTGTCAAAGCAAATGGGAAATATTTGCAAGATGGGCCCTTCTAAACGATCTTGACCCTTACACAACCCCTATTCATAAAGTCTTGGATTTTTTTAGCTAACCTCTATCAATCTGGTTCCTCTAGTCTCTCAACAATTAAAGTTCACCTAGCAGCAATCTCGAACTTCCATATGGGGTTTGATGGGTCATCCCTTATGTCACACAGACTTTGCAAAGCCTTTTTAAAGGGGGCCCTAATGTTAAGACTTCCCTTTAAAGAACCCATTCCTCCCTAAGATCTATCACTAGTTCTTCAGTCCCTTATTTTTTCTCCTTTTGAGCCATCAGTGACTTGTGAATTAAAGTTTCTGACTTAGAAAACTTTATTTTTAGTGGCTGTCACATCTGCAAGAATAGTATCTGAACTTCAGGCCTTGTCCTGCAAATCACTCTACATAATATTTCACAAAGACAGGGTCTCCCTTAGAACTAATCCATCCTTTTTACCAAAAGTAGTCTCAGAATCTAATATCAGTCAGACACTTTAGCTACCTGTCTTTTTCCCTATTTTTTCTAACAAATGGGAGTACTTCCATCATTTATTAGATGTCTACAGACAGTTATGTTTTTATCTGCACAGAACAAAAGACTTCCGAAAATCTGATCGTTTCCTTTTCTCTCTCTTTGTAGGTAATCCAATTTCAAAGGTTACCTTGGCGAAATGGCTATATTACATTTATCAGTCGAAAGAGCTCCAGTCTTCATTCCTGGTTAAGGCCCATTCAACTAGAATGGTGGCATCTTCTGAAGTTTTTCATGCCAGAGCCTCCTTAGATGACATTTGCGCAGCAGCCACTTGGGCTTCTCCTCACTCCTTTATCACTCATTACAAATTGGATCAGGTCTCTAGGGGACAGGCATCATTCAATTCAATGGTGCTCAGAAATATCCTTCCGTGAGACCTCCCAAGATTTAGGTAGGTGGGACCTCTGTCCCACAGTCAAGGATTATGTGAAGATTGACATCAGATAAAGAAGGTATGTCTTAACCATAACGTTCCCTCTGTGGTGTCGATCTTCACTAGTCCTTGACATTCCCTGCCTCTGTCCCCAACCTAGACTCTTAGTGGATTGAATTCTTACAGGACTGGCTTCATATTACGGACACATATCTGGTCTCTTCCTTTTATGTACTATTTGTCTGCCACTAATTTAGGCAAACTCAATCTGAGGTAATTTTGAGATGAGCATTATGGGTAAAAGCCTGGCTCGAGAGTTTGGGAGGAGTGAGCTGAAATAAACAGTCAAGTTGATTCCGAGGCTCGGAACTGAGCCCACGGTCAAGGATTAGTGAAGATCGACAACACAGATGAAATGTTATGGTAAGACACAGCTTCTTCAATCTCTCTGGCATTACTTCTTATACCTATATATGTCACTTTGTCCCCATAAATATGGCTGTTGCTGAGCCAATTCATATATGGGTACATTGTTTGCTGTTATAACCTTTATTTTATCTTCATTAATGTTATATTCTGAAAAGACTTGCAGCTGTCTCAATATTTTCTACAATGCTGAAATTTCCTTTTCTGGACTTGCCAAATACAAAATATCTACAGTTTAAGCTGGATCTGAAAGATCTTTACCCTCTGTGCGTAAATTAGCCACCAGAGCTTCCTTCCAAAATGTTGGAGCTCCTCCCCTTTTAAAATACAGTTAAACACAACCTTCCTGGTCTTTATCACTTTTTTTTGCTTGTTAACTTCTAAAGTTCCACAGGGAATACTGTCTGTTCTTGGAGACTCCCTGTTGATTTATGCATCACTGATATTATGTCATCTCTTCCTATCTTAGCTATTAATAGTTAAGCCTCATATTCCTCTAATCTTGGCATAATTAAGAATTCCATAAATATTTCTGTGCGCGCCTTTTTTGGTTTCCACAATTCTCTGCTTTATATAAAATTTCCAAAACTATATCTAATACTTCTACATGATATTTGGTTATTTTTCTTGTCATACCTTCCTTAACTTTCGCAATAACCCATCCAATTTTCTGTTGCCTGTGTCATTGTGCTAAATGTTTTTTTTTTTTTTTGTTGTGGAGTATTAAAATAATTGCCTAACAGCAGTCTTTCTAACCTCATGCGTATTATACAAATACTCAAATACACTCTGTATTTTCACTTCAGCACACTGCATTTTCTCCTGTTCTTGTTCTGTCAGATTCCCCTTATTCTGCAATATTTTAACCCGTTAGCTCCTCTCAATATTTCCTATGACTTCTTTCCCATATCTTTTTTTTATTTCTGCCCTATTAATAAACTCCAGTTCCATTGTATTCTACTTGCTGTCTGTCCCTTCTGAATAAATTTCTGTATTCCTTAACTCTCAAATAATTTCTACTACCCACTCCTAAAAATTAGTAAGTATTTAAGTAAGAAAGAAAGCACCAGTGTTTCAGTTTTACTTCATTACCCTGCATCTTTGTCTTAGTTTTTATTGATGCATAATCTGAAATAGTTATTGGATGTGTATCAAAGCTTTCAGTTAAATGCACATACACCTGTAAAATGTAAATTCTCTCCCATTTAGCCTAGTTGTTGCACCTTGGAGAATAATATGTAAATTCTGATTTCCTACTACAGAATTCACATCTTCCTAACCAAATATACTCACATATTTTTTTCAGACATTTATCCTCATATTTTTCCTCTCTAGGACACTGATACACCCTTAGAATTGCAAAAATTCCAGTCCACACCTACAAATACAATTTCCTGCTGAAAGCTGATTATAGCTCCTAAAAATGTTTTTAACCTGTATAATAGCAGTTTTTGATAGAATATAAATACATGCCAGCATAGTCCTTCTCCCTTGCCAGTGGTTTCTTACTGATACATATCTACCATTATTGTCTTTTTTCCCTTGACTATCACTATTGGAGTCCCTCTTGCAATCAGTATTAATTACTGCCCCTTTCCTTTGCCTGTTCTGAAATTCTTGTTTGTAAAATTCACATGCTCATGTCTGTCTGTATGTGTCTTCGTCAACATTGCTGTTTTGCACCCTGCATTTTTTTATATAATTCACTACTTTTTGCTTTTTGTCTATACCTGTAAGTCCATTTACATTTGATAATGATATGAACAGAGTAGCCATTACAATAGAAAGTTATTACTCCCACCTATTTTATGACAGTGCTTTTGAATGTGTTTCTGTAACTTTTGGCTTGCATGCACATACTTTTGGGGGGTATATATTAGATCATCGAAGTCTGCTTTCACTGACTGCTTATTCATCGACCCCTATCCATCAACAGTAACATTAGGGAACATTACAATTTTTTACAGGGTAAGTAACCAGTTTGTCAACACCACAACTTTGCACTTTTCCCCACCATAGTGCAATTCCAAAGTTGGCATTTTTAGTTGGGATATATGGGGAGGTGAAGCCTCCCACTTGGCTAGTTTGATTTATTGCATTGTGAGTTTTGGTGGGGTAGTGGCCAATTGAATACTTACCCAGTAAAAAAATGTCGATGTTCGCTGAAGTTATTTTCGATGGATGGGGTCTATGAATAAGCCATTGATGAAAGCAGATTTCAGTGATCTAATACAGACCCACTATTTGGCAGACTGATCTTTTAAGCAGTTGCCTCATCATATTTCCAGTTGAAACCATGTCACATTTTCAAGACTTTGTGCTTCAATGAAAACATGCAAACAAAAAACTAAATACAATTTCAGAACTCCCCCATCCCATTTAACTTGGAACAAACACACAAAACTATGTACATTTTCAACAAAGGAACCTTACCCCTCCAGATGGAGGCAGTTGCCCCAAATCAACAGCTGCAGCCACAGGCACTACCTAATCTAAAATTAAAGTTATCCATGCCAAAGAGCATGTTACACCTTGTGTTTCCTCTTAGACTGGTTGCTATACTGTTCTACCCCTTGTATGTGAAAAACGGCTTGCATACTTTCAATAAACATTAACTTATAGCCTTAATAAAAATACAGTGGTTCCTTTAAGTAAATAGATTTTGCATTGTTTTGTTAAATGCGTTAAAGTAGTAAGACTGCTGGGGAAGCTGCTGCTAATTCACTTTCCATGGTTTCAAACTTTATTTTTCACCGAACTGCTTGCCACTGTACCATTAAATGTTACATTTCTCACAGCAAAGAGTGCTCAGAACTCTCAAGATTAATCACAGGCATCGGACTTCGAAGATGGGTGCACATTGATAACAGCTTAATTCTAGCTCTCCTAGTGTGAAAACAGAAACTCAGCAGAGAAGGCCAGTGGTCTTTTATTTTTCTGGATAAATTTCAGTAGCTGCCTAGTAAGTGTACTGCCTGTATGCCAGGAGAAAAGAAATGCAGAGGACCTGAAATAAAATTTGCTATGAAAGATGAAAAAACACTGACTGGGAAAAATACTGCAGCTGCACAGCAGAAGGCAATACAAGCTCCAGACACGACTTCTAGTAACCTAGAGGAAAGTATAAGACAACTGCACACAGACCTGGTTAAAAATAAAAGAAACTCTGATGGAGTACAAAAACTCAAACAACAAAAGGCTGTAAACAATGGAAGAAACTTTAAACAGATATTCAGATGAGGTGATATAATTGCAAAAATCAGATTAAAATGAAGAAAAGGTTGGATGAATATGAGATTGCTGCAGAATAGATGTTTAAAAAAATAGAATTAGAGGACAGAACACATAAGGAAAACCTGAGCCTTTCTGCTGTACCAGAGAAACTAAATGGAGCAGACTGTATTCATTTTATCATCATCATTCTCTTTCGGCTTTTCCCGTTAGGGGTCGCCACAGCGGATCATCTCTTTCCATTTCTTCCTATCCTCTGCATCTTGCTCTGTCACACCAACCGCCTGCATGTCCTCTCTCACCACGTCCATAAACCTTATCTTAGGCCTTCCTCTATTCCTCTTACCTGGCAGCTCCATCCTTAGCATCTTTTTCCCAATATACCCATCATCCCTCCTCAGCACATGTCCAAACCAACGCAATCTCGTCTCTCTTGCTTTGTCTCCAAACTGTCCAACATGAGCTGACCCTCTAATATACCGATTCCTAATCCTATCCATCCTAGTCACACCGATTGCAAATCTTAACATCTTTAACTCTGCCACATCCAGCTCTGACTCCTGCCTTTTGTCAATGCCACTGTCTCCAACCCATATAACATAGCTGGTCTCACTACACTCTTGTAGACCTTCCCTTTCACTCTTACGGATACCCGTCTGTCACAAATCACTCCTGACACTCTTCTCCACCCATTCCACCCTGCCTGTACTCTCTTCTTCACCTCTCTTCCACATTCACCATTACTCTGAACTGTTGATCCCAAGTACTTAAACTCGTCCACCTTTACCAACTCTTCTCCCTGCATCCTCACCATTCCTCTACCCTCCCTCTCATTTACACACATATATTCTGTCTTAGCCCTGCTGACCCTCATTCCTCTGCTCTCTAGAGCATATCTCCACCTCTCCAGAGTCTCCTCAACCTGATTCCTACTCTCACTACAGATCACAATGTCATCTGCAAACATCATAGTCCACGGGGCCTCCTGTCTGATCTCATCTGTCAACCTGTCCATCACCACTGCAAATAAGAAAGGACTCAGAGCTGATCCTTGATGTAATCCCACCTCCACCTTAAACGGATCTGTCACTCCCACTGCAGTCCGCACCACTGTCACACTACCCTCGTACATATCCTGTACCACTCTTACGTACTTCTCTGCCACTCCCGACTTCCTCATACAATACCACAACTCTTCTCTAGGCACATTGTGTTTATTCTCCAAACCTGTATTCATTTTATGAAAGCACAAATAAGCAACTGGACTGGTATTCCACAGCGGGAGTTGTTTATTGAAATGGCACATTGTGTTTATTCTCCAAACCTGGCTATGAGAAAGCAGCCTAGACTTCTAGTAGTAAAAATGCAATCCTACTGGCATAAGGAGCTGATTCTGACAAAACTGTGGTAGAAGGACAAAGTACTATAAGCGGGAGACTGCAAAGTGTTTCTGGAGATGATTACATATTGTACTCCAGGCAGAAGAAGAATAAATGTATTCCATTCAGGAAATATCAAGAAGCAGGGGTGAGAGTCAAACTGCTGTACCCAGCTGTCTTCAAAATATTCTTCCTTGGAGGGACAAAATATTTTTTTGAAGTACATGCTAAGGAGAAAGCATAAAAGGTTGTCCAACAAAAAGTGAGCTGTGAAACAGAAGGAGATTCTGCTTCTTGCTGGTAATGAAAACCACAGAGGCTGTGCCAGTGAAACCTTTTCCATTGCTTCAACAGAGAATGCTGGAGAGAAGGAAGGAAGTATGAGAGTTGACTAGAAGAATTGAGAGTACATTGGAAATGAAGCAAATACAGGATTTTGGAGATGACCAGGATTAAAAAGCAACGTGGAAATTGATAAATGTGGGAATACAAAGCAGTAATTATATTTGTAAAGTATGGTAGAAGAAGAAAATCTGGAAATGTTGGACATTTTGGACTTTGTTGGACTTGTGGGGTATTCTAAAGCATATGCCCTACTTCATGTCATTAATGATCGGAGAAATACTCAGGAGAGGGGAGGAGGAGGGAGAGAGTTAAATGTAAGTGAAATAAATTATCTGATGTAAATCTTTATTCATTCCTTACTGTTAGGACTTCAGTTTCGTCCTCGGAACAGACATGGCCGTTACCAAGTTCGCGCTAGCCAAAAACTTTCAGCTGAGACCTACCCACAATGCCGCTCTCATAGTCTGTCCAGATCTCATTTGCTGCATTCCTTGTCAGATGTGCCAAGCCTTCTCTCAAGCTATTTATCTATATAATTGCCTTTTTCTAGTCAGTTTCCCCTTAAGATTATCTCTTACTGAAACCTACCCTATACCTTCTGTAGTTCTTTTCATACCATCGTTGGTACTGTCCCCCTCTCCTACCTTTGGTAGGCCCTTTTCGTACCACTTTGTGGTATTTCTTAGTACCATTGCTGGTACTCCTCTTTTTCTGTTTAAAAAAAAAAATCTTTTATAACCTTGCTGTTTTTTGGTTGGTTAAATTGTAGTTTAGGACTATAGTATTTGTGTAGCTTCCATGATGTCTGATAGTCAAACTAGGATTTAAACTGTGTGATAAGTGCGGGCGTAATATGCGAAACTCAGACGGTCACACCCAGTGTGTTTATTGTTTGGGCGTTGACCACATCAATGTATCTTGTGATATTTGTTCCAGTTTCAGCAACCGTACATTGACTGAAAGTAAGAACAAGCTTATTCTGAAGGGTATTGTGAAAGCACCCTTCTCGGAGGCTCTTTCTGGGACGGAGGTCTCACCACCTCCTAAGCATAAGGATGTGAAAAAACATAGAGAAACGGAGTCACTTGGTTCTGACATCTCCATCCTCCTTGAAACCGAGTTGACACTGGGCTTCTCCTGCGCCTTCGGCGCATACTACTTCAGCACCAGGCTCCATGTCTTCTCCCTCGGTGCCACCCTTAATTCTGTACCAGCTTCGGCACCATCCCCCTTGGTGCCGACCTTGGTTTTGACACAGGCTGTGACTACTGTACCTGCATCGGCACCATCCCTAGCCATGCTGCCGATGTCTTATATGGCTCCACTGATACTGACACTGTTGGTTCCAAAGGTCGAGCACCTTCCCAGAACCAGATATTTTCCCTCTTATAACCCCTTTTTGGGACAGCAATGTAGTCTATTTCCTGAGAGACCAGAATTTTCATTGGCAGCTTCCTTCAGATCCACCAGTAGTCTTTCAGAACAAGATGTAGTGAGGGTTGTGGACCACCTTTTGGCAGCTAGAGGATTACGCATCCCTGCTATGTCTTCCTTCCATCCTGAAACAGAAGCTCTCATGGCATATTCACCTGTATATCCTCCTGCAGCCTCCTCCCAGGTCTCGGAGACTTCGATACCAATGGACATCCCAGTGCATTCTCTCTCGGCTCAGGCAGCAGAGGCTTCCCTGTCGGCACCAATTACTCTTGGTGCAATGGCTCCTATGGAACTGGCGCACTCTTGGAGCAGTGATTGGGCTGTCAGCACCGTGGCACCTAGTTCGGCTCCTATTTTTTTGGTGGTGCCATCTACGGCCACGGCTCTCCTGGTCCTCTCGGAGCTCCTCACTTAGAGGCGGGCTCCTTCTCACGGAGGGGGTGTGACCCTGGTTCTGAGGTTGTCCTTCTCGGTTCCAGGCTCCCATCCCTCCTCGGGCGGGCCTGCTTTCAACAGGCTCGCAGTTGGCACCATTGGCATCGACACCAGAACCCCCCTCTAGCATGCAGCTGTCCCAACCCTCTACTCTGGGATCCCGAGCATGGGAGCCACAAGACCTTCCCTTGAAGGGAACCCTTTCTCCGGAGTCCTCCTCAGAAGATCCCACTGGAGAGCCACCCGCGGAAGACACCTATTGCGATGAGGTAGAAGGGTCCCCACGGTCTCCCCCATAAGATGTCTCATTTGGAGACATTCTTGAGATCCTCAAGCAGAGAGGAGACTGGAAGCCCTCCAACCCTTCGGAGGAATCGGTGTTCTTGCAGGCCTTCCGTGCTCTGCCATCTTCTTCCGGGGTGATCCCTCCTGTGGATGAGCTTATTAAACTTATTGTGCAGCATGCCAGGAAGGCCCCAGACAACATAGAACCTGTCCCCCGGAGGCCAGATAAAATTTTATCCACCCCTGAAGACCAGCCCAATTGGTCCAAGCAGCTGGTAGTTGATGCTATGGTCATGGAGGTGGCCACCAATAGGGAACTGGCAGAAGATAGTTCCACTGTTCATCCTCTGAACATGGAGCCTCGGGCTATGGACAGACTGGGAAAGCGGGCCTACGCTTCAGCGACCTTTGTCATTCGATCACTGAATTATCTGGTGCACTTTCCTTGCCTCCAAAGAGACCTAATGTCAGAATTGTCTGCCTCTTTGGTGGGGTACTGCCTGAGGAGGTGCGTGATACTGTTGCCTGTCAGCCAGCTACCCTGGAATCCATCTCAAACTCTTCAATGCGCTTGATCTCTTGCACTACCTTGGGGACAGCTCGAGCAGCCGCATCAGGCATGGTCATGAGACTTCATGCTTGGATGCATTTGTGTTACTTCGCGGACCCCTTGAAATCTTCCTGTGTCAACGTGCCCATTGACAAATCTTCCCTTTTTGGTTCCAAAGTAAGAGACACACTACCACATAGTGAGAAGGATGGAAAGACCTTGTCTGCTGTGGGCATACGTTTTTCCACCCCCCCCCCCAGAGCTTCTACTCCAGGAACCAGAGGGGAGGAAAATTGTAGTTCAAGATGTCCCAAGGATCTTTTCGTGACACTCATGGTAAGCAATCCCCCCCGGGGCAGAGGGGGCAACTCATCCGGAAGGCACCCCTTTAGGGGTCCGCCTAACCAGGGCGCTAGAGATTCCTTCTCCAGCCAACCCTTCCAGCGCTCCTGAACAGCGGAGCGATTGCTTTCCTCTGGAAGCAGTCAGGGGTCGATTTCCCTGCACCTACAGGCCTGGCAACTCATAACAGATGCGTGGGTGCAGAGAATAATATCCAGAGGCTATCGTATCCCATTTGATCTTACTCCCAGACCCGTAAAACGAATCCCCAATGACCCACCCAGTCAGAGGGAGGCTGCAGCCTTAGAAATCAAAAAGCTGCTAAGAAAAAGAGTCATCCAGCCAGTCCCACTAGACCAGAGAGGATCCGGGTTTTACTTGAGGTTCCTTTTAGTGCCAAAAAAGACAGGGGACTGGAGACCAATCCTGGATCTCAGCTTACTAAACAAATTCATAAAACGTCAAAAATTCTGGATGGTCACAGTACAGCCCATCCTCCCGTTTCTGGGGAAGGACAACTGGATGTGCTCTATAGACCTCCAGGACGCGTATTACCACATAAAGTTGGACAAATGCTCCCAGAGATTTCTCCGCTTCCACCTGAGAGCCAGTCACAATCAGTTCAGGGTACTGCCCTTTGGTCTCTCGACAGCCCCCCCGAGTGTTCGCCAAATGTATGGCAGTCGTAGTAGCTCATCTCCGACTACAAGGATTCCAGGTGTTTCCATATTTAGATGATTAGCTCCTTACCGCTACAACCAGGAATCTTCTCATTCTCAGTCTCTTTTACACTCAAGGCCTTGCTGTTCGCCTAGGTATCACGATCAACATGGACAAATCGCAAATGTCTCCAACAAGAGCACTGCAATTTATTGGAGCGATCTTCGACACAACATCCTGTCAAGCTTCACTTCCTCTCCACAGGCTCTCAAAAATAAGAAGTCAGATTCAAGTCCTCCTTCCACAGACATTTGTACCAGCATGCCTTGTACTACAGCTATTGGGATCTATGGCAGCAGCCATTACCTTAGTTCACTGGCGAGGTTGCACATGAGACTAATACAGTGGCTCCTTTCATCACAATGGTCGATCTTAACACAGCCACTCGACCACATCATACGCCTTACAAACCTTTGCAAGAAAGAAATGCTTTTGTGGATGAAGCCGGAATTAAATGTTTGGTGTCGACCATTCTGATTCCCCAGCCCAGGGCCACGGTGACCACGGACGCTTCCCTGTTAGGGTGGGGGGGGGATTCCAGGGAAAGACAGTCCAAGGCACCTGGTCCCGCATGGAGGCCAATTTGCACATAATTGTCCTGGAATTGAGGGCAGTTCTCTTAGTGTTGCAAGCATTCCACACATCCCTTCTGGGATCATTGCACTTCAGTCGGACAACATGTCAGTCATCTGGTACATCAACAAACAAGGTGAAACCAGGTCTTACCCCCTGTTTTGGGAGGCCATGAAAATTTGGCACTGGGCAATGGCTTCCTACAGCTTTCTTATAGCAACGCACATTCCTGAGAGTTCCAATCTTATTGCGGACATTTTGATGCCTCATGAGTGGTCACTCAGTCTTATAATAGCAGATCAGATCTTCCACCATTGTGACAGGCCTTGCTGCAACCGGTTTGCTTCTCCCCTAAATAACAAATGCAGTAGCTGTTTTGCCCTGATCCCTGGAAGTCACAGTGGGATGCTTTGATGCACGATTGGACCCCAGGTCCTGTTTGCTTCTCCCGTCAATAACAAATGCAGAAGCTATTTTACCCTGATTCCTCTTGAGTCACCAAGGGATGCTCTGACGCATGATTAGCCCGGTTTGCTGTATGCCTTTCCCCTGTTTCCTCTCATCCTGAAATTCCTCCAGAAAGCTTAACGGTTGAGAAGCAGAGTTGATCTCCATTGCCTCTTATTGGCCCCGTCAAGTCTGGTCCCCTTTCCTATGGCCTCATCTGATTCACAGCCCGTGGATCATCCTCAGGGACTGATTCACCCCATTCTCACAGCCTCAAGCACACAGCTTGGTTTCTCCACTTCCGATGATTGCCAGGTTACCTGATATTTCATTCCCTGTTTGAGAGATTCCTTTCGCTTCACATAAACCTTCCACCAGGAAAATTTATTCTAGTAAGTGGACTAGGTTCTCTAAATGGGCCAAAGAACATAACATAGACCCCTTTTCCATGCCTATTCAGAAGATCCTACAATATCTCACTACCCTGCAGGAGCTTCAGCATCGAAGATTACAGTACATTTAGCAGCTATTGCCAATTTTCACAATGGAATTGACAGTTCATCTATTATGTCACACCGACTGTGCATAATCTTCATGAATGGAGTATTACATATTAAATATCCTGTCAAACCTCATAGAACCTTGGGACTTGACATTGGTGCTTCAGTCGTTAACAAGTCCTCCTTTTGAGCCTTCTAACTCGTGATATGAAATTTTTGTCTTGGAGAACTCTACTTCTAGTAGCCCTTACCTCAGCGAGAAGAGTATCTGAGTTGCAGACCTTGAGTGTCAGGAGACCTTATTTGATTTTTCATAGGGAAAGAGTGTCCCTAAGTACTGATCCCTCCTTTTTGCCAAAGGTAATTTCTGGGTTTTCTATTAGTCTATTGACCTACTGATTTTCTTCCCTCCTCATTCAAATAGGGGAGGAATACCTTCTGCATACCCTCGATGTTCATAGGCAACTTAGTTTCTACTTGGACAAAACTAGATCTTTCAGAGAAACGGATCAATTGTTTGTGGCCTTTGCAGGACCCAGAATGGGTAAGCCTGTCTCCAAAATGACTTTATCTTCTTGGCTCAGAAACGCCATTACTTTCATCTACCATCAGAACAAAGTGCCTTTACCTTCCAGAATAAAGGCTCACTCTACTAGATTCAG
This sequence comes from Protopterus annectens, assembly GCF_019279795.1. Classification (NCBI taxonomy): domain Eukaryota; kingdom Metazoa; phylum Chordata; order Ceratodontiformes; family Protopteridae; genus Protopterus; species Protopterus annectens. Next base: position 634,706,994 of record NC_056733.1, read on the forward strand.
TGGCTTTTCATTCCAGAGCCTCTATGGATGATATCTATGCAGCAGCCACTTGGGCAAGACCTCATACCTTTATCACTCATTACAAATTGGATTTGGCCTCCAGGGGACGAGTATCTTTTGGTTCTATGGTGCTCCGGAATGTCCTTCATTAGGGCCACCCAGGACTCGAGTAGCTGGGGACTCGGTCCTAACAGTAAGGAATGAATAAAGATTTACAACATCAGGTAAAGAAGTTATGTCTTACCATAATGTTCTATCGGTGTTGTAGATCTTCATTCATTCATTACTTCCCATCGTCCTTCCCCCTGCCTGGACCTCCTGGTGGACTTTAGGATTTCCTTATTAGTTAAGGTATTTGCTCAGACAGAGCCTCCTACTGTCACTTTTATTACTTCTATTCTATAATGGCGGGCAAACTCGATCTGAAGAGACTTTGAGAGGGGCATTGTGGGTAGGTCTTAGCTGAGAGTTTTTGGCTGGCGCAAGCTTGGTAACAGCCATGTCAGTTCCGAGGACGGAACCAAAGTCCTAACAGTAATGAATGAATAAAGATTTACAACACAGATGGAATGTTATGGGGAGACATAACTTCTTTTTTTTCTTAACAGTATTACTTAAGTGGTGTATGATTTTCTCTGCATGTTATAAAGTAAAGTTTTTTTCAGTTATTTTTAAGTGTAATAGGGATGCTGATGTAAATAAGTGCTTCTGTTTATTTTTTTCTTTCTTCCATCTTTTTCCCTTTCTCATTTTTCAGTTTTAAAAAATGTAGGCACTGCTTTCTATAAAAAAGAGATCTGATTAAAAGAGCATGACAGAAGAAAAATTAGTGTTTTTTTCTTATTGCTGAATTGGGGAATGACTAGGTTAAGGCCAGTAAGTTATATAGTAAGGAAAGCAAGTAAATGAAAAAGAGGATTGAATATTGTAAGGTAATTTTTTTCTAGTAAACCATCCTGTATCTGGTTCTCATGTCAGCAACAGAAAATCTGATAAAGCGAAAATGTTTTCTGAAAGCATTTAAATGTTTTGCCAGCTGGGAGAGCTATAAAAATAAGGCAAAACCAGACAGCACTTAATAGAATCACAGGCTCTACCATGCATCTTAGCATGGATAATCTTTCTTTTTGTTTTGCTCTAGTCTGTGTGTGTGGCTGTCAGTTTGGAACGTTTGATCTGAAGTAGGAGATTCATTTGTCTGCATCCTGTGGGTTATGGATCCGATATCGGATCCGAACCGGCATGGTTTACCAGCTATGGATCCAAGCTCTCAGCTCCTCCCCTCACCCATAATGCCCTGCTCTACCCTCATGACCTCAGATCTCGTTTGCCGCGCATGGTGACCGGATTGTTTCTCAAGCTCTCCAGCTAAGTGCTAGTTTCAAGTATTTAAATTGTAAAATTTAAGACTTTTTTTGGTTATTTGTGTGAAAGTGTAGGTTTTCCCTTTGGTATATTTACTTTTTAGTGTTTAATCTAAAAGTTATATCCCTCCCTTCGCTGTTAGCGTAGTGTGTGTGTGTTGGGCCTGTGAGTGATTTTGTGTTTCTTTAGTTACTTTTTTAGTTATAGTAACTACTGTTGTAGATTGGGATGTCTGAGCAACCCAAGTCTATTTTTCTAAATGCTCGAGTGTGGCCATAAGCTTTCCCCAGCTGATGGCCACACTCGGTGTTAGATGCCTGGGGTTGAACACCTCACATCTGGATGTTCCATTTGTGCAAGGTTCAACCCCAGGGCATTGAAGGAGCGGAGGTCCAAGCTTGTTTTGGCGGGCCTTTACCGGACTCGGCTCCGACCTCCGCTCCTTCGGGAGTAACCGCATCCACGGTTATTCCTTCTCGGCTCCCCCTCCTCCTGGGACTCAACCTCCCGTTTCTGGTTCGGAGGAGAGGGATGCTAAGAAAGGACCGGAGGAGAAGCACCATAAGCGGCGGGCCGAGACCTCTGTTTCGCCCGCCAGCCAAGCGGCTTCTCCCGGCTCCATTGTCGGCTCGGTCTCCTCCTCCTCTGCTCCGGTCTCCAGTGTGTTTTTCACCGGGACCTGAGGAGGAGGAGACCCGATCTCTGTCGAGGCTATCGAGGAGGCACTCCAGGCCTACCTCGGTAGCCTCGTCGAGATCTACGTATAGCCTTTCGGATGCTGATCTGGACCGGATGATGAGAAGGTTCATCCAGGCCCAGATGCAGATGGGAGTGCTCTTGCCTCCCCCCCTCTGGGGGGGAGCTCAACACCCTTTTTCAAACCGATTGCTCCTTCTCCGACCCGCTACCTGGGTTCGGAGCAGTTGGAGCCAAGCAGCTTCGGAGCCGGGGGTGGGTTGGCGCCGATAGTACTTTGTACATCGGATCCGACCCTGCCCTCGAGTGCATCGGATCCGACCTCTTGGAGCCTGGATCCGAGCCTCGGATCCGGGGGGATCAGTGCTCCTTCAGCGCCGTCTGTGTCGGAGCGCACTGTCCCTTCGGATCCGAGCGCTTCGGCGCCGGCTCCGATCCACTCTTCGGATCCGAGGGGGAGCCGATTGTCGGATCCTTTGGTCGAGGTCGGCTTCCCTTCGGCGTTTGATGTAGTGGAGAGGGCCCTGTTGAGGGTCTCCGGACCCCCGGCACTTGTTTCGGCTCCGTCCCGCGCTCCCTCTGTACTGGGTCAGGCTTCCACCATCCGGCCCTTGGGACAGCCCGCTTCTGTGCCCCAAGCTGCTCCCCTGGAACAGGTTGCTGCTTGCGAGGAGTCCTCTGACAGCCCCCAGAGGATGTTCCTCGCAAGCATACGTGCAAAAGGAGGCACATTGACTCCCGAGTCTCTCACGGAAGACACGGACTTGGAGGAAGGGGAAGGCTCCCCACGGTCACCCCCCGAGGATGTCTCATTTGGGGACATCATGGAAATGCTCCGTATAAGGGGGGGTGGTCTGCCCCCAAGTCTTCCTCGGACGGGTCCGTGTTCTTGGAGGCATTTGAAGCGGGCCCGTCTACCTCTTGGGTGTCCCCTCCTGCCGACCCCCTGGTGGACCTCATTACCACCAGGGCGTGGAAGGAACCGGACACCGTGGAGCCAATCCCTAAGAGGCCCGATAGGATCCTCAGCCCACCGTCCGACCGGGCCCATTGGAGTAAGGGGCCTCCGGTAGATGCCATGTTGACGGCGGCCACCAAGAGGGAACTTGCTCAGGAGAGTCCCTCAGTCCATCCCCCGAGCAAGGAGTCTCGGATGATGGACCGCTTGGGGAAGCGGATGTTTAGTTCAGCGACCTTCTCGGTAAGGGCGCTGAACTACCTGGCACACGTCATTAGGATGCAGCGAGATCTCATTAAAGAATACGCTGCATCTCCCCCAGAGTCCATGTCGGAGGAGGACAAAATGCTGCACTCCACCCGCATGGTCACTCTTAGATCAGTTACTAATACCTCTATGCGGCTACTCTCCCATGCTACGGAAGGCGCCGCTAGAGCCGCAGGGGCAGGCCTAGTCACTAGACGTCAGGCCTGGCTCCATCACTGCGATTTTTCTGAGCCCTTCAAAGCATCATTTGCGAATGCCCCCTTTGATGGTTCTGCCCTCTTTGGCAAAACTGTTCGCGACACTTTGACCCAGAGCGAGAAGGACGGGAAGACGCTGTCTGCCGTCGGAATCCGCTTCTCTGCACCCCAGAGGCCCTACTCTAGGAACCAAAAGGGTCAGAAGAAGATGTGGTTCCGGAAGTCGCAGCAATCCCAGCCTGCTCCGGACAACCAGTCCTTCCGTGGCAGAGGAGGACAGGGAGGACGCCGCCCTAGAGGCAGAGGGGCTCCCAGGAACTTCGGGTCCAGAGAACCTTTCTCTGAATGGCCAGCAGCAACCCTGAGGGTTGCCCGGCTGCTCCACTCTGGAAGCAGTCGGGGGACGCTGGGCACCTAGCGGCATGGGAGTCCATAACATCAGACCGCTGGGTTCTCCAAATCATATCCAGAGGATACCGCATCCCTTTTCGTCACTTACCAAAGTTGAAGTCCCTCCCAGACGTTCCACCCGGTCAACGGGAGGCCGCTTTGGCAGAAATTGGCCATCTGCTAAAGAAAAGAGCCATCCAGCCCGTCCCCCCAGACCAGATCGGGTCAGGGTTCTACTCCAGGTTCTTTTTAGTGCCAAAAAAGACGGGGGAACTAAGACCAATTCTAGACCTTTCTCTCTTGAACCTGGCAGTCCCCAAGGAAAAATTCCAAATGGTCACTCTGCAATCTATTCTCCCCCTTCTGGGAGAAAATCACTGGATGTGTTCTATAGACCTCAAAGATGCGTACTACCACATCCTGATGGACAGGCGCTCCAGGAGGTTCCTCCGCTTCCGGCTGGGAGACAGTCACTGCCAGTTCCGGGTCCTTCCCTTTGGTCTTACCACAGCCCCCAGGGTGTTCACCAAAGTATTAGCAGTGGTAGCGGCCCACCTGAGGCTTCAGGGGGTGCAGGTCTTCCCCTACCTGGACGACTGGCTTCTTACCGCCCCAACAAGGCAACTACTACTATTGGCGCGAGACTCCTTTCTCCATCTTGCTCCCTTTCTGAGCATTACAATAAATACAAAGAAATCCAACCTGGTGCCCACACAGCTCTTAGATTTTATAGGGGCTAGGTTAGACACAAGGAGTTTAAAAGCCTTCCTCACTGCGGACAGAGTTCAAAATCTGCAGCTCCAGGTGCGGGCCATTCTCCACTCAAGTTCTGTTCCAGCGGAGTTGGTCCTGAGGGCTCTAGGGTCCATGGCGTCTGCTATAGCACTTCTTCCTCTTGCCAGGCTCAATATGAGCATCCTCCAGTGGACTCTCTTAGTACAATGGTCATACCTTGCTCTCCCTATGCATCATCCCATTGCGATCAGCAAGGCTTGCAAGCGGTCCCTCCTGTGGTGGCTTCACTCCCCAGATCTCCACGGAGGCCGCCCATTTTGTGCTTCTCCCCCTCTCGCCACGGTGACCACGGACGCCTCCTGCCTCGGGTGGGGGGGGGCATTTTGCGGGCCGGACCGTCCAAGGCACGTGGAACGATTCAGAGACCTTACTGCATATCAACGTTCTAGAGATGAGAGCAGTGCTTTTAGCGTTGCTAGCACTTCAGGACTTTCTTCCCGTGGGAACAATTGCGATTCAATCGGACAACATGTCTGTTGTCTGGTACATCAACAAGCAAGGGGGAACAAGGTCTTACCCCCTTACCCCCTTTGTCGAGAAGCCATGAGAGTTTGGGAATGGGCAATCTCCACCAACCGCTTTCTAATAGCAACGCACATTCCGGGTCGGTCCAACATCCTGGCGGACAAGCTCAGTCGCACCATTCTGACCCCTTACGAGTGGTGTCTCAATTTTCAAGTAGCGGAACGCATATTCGCACGGTGGGGAACTCCTTCATGCGATCTTTTTGCCTCTCCCTCAAACACCAAGTGCGACAGTTTTTTCGCTCTGATACCCCCTCCAGGAGGTTCTCCAAGAGACGCTCTGGTGCATGCTTGGCCACCCGGTCTTCTGTACGCTTATCCACCCTTGCCTCTGATGCTCCAAGTTCTTCAGAAAGCCTCTCGGGTGGGTTGCAGAATGATTCTCATTGCTCCGTTTTGGCCTCGACAGATCTGGTTCCCCTTTCTAAGGTCTCACTCGGTGAATCCTCCTTGGATTCTAGATCCCATTCCGGATCTGATATCCCACCCATCCTGCATATCTCCTCCGAACCTGGACAACCTGAAGCTGACCGCTTGGCTGCTCCAGTTCCACTCTGGATCAGGACTCCCGGTATTTTGTCACCTGTGAAGGCAATCCTGGTGGCAGCTCATAAACCGTCCACTAGGAAAGTCTACCGCAGCAAGTGGAAACGGTTTTCTTTGTGGGCGGAGCGGCAAGGCCTGAATCCCTTCATGGTTCCTCTCCCTTTAGTGCTTGACTTTCTAACCACTCTTTTTAACGATGGTGCCAGCAGTTCCACAGTCAAAGTACAACTGGCGGCAATTTCTCATTATCACATTGGTCATGACTCTAGTCCACTCATGTCAGCCAAGTTGTGTAAAATTTTCCTTAAAGGTACTTTCCTTCTCAGGCCCCCTGTGAAACAAGCGGTTCCTCCTTGGGACCTCTCCTTAGTTCTCCAGGCCTTGACCGCTCCCCCCTTCGAACCAGCGGCTACGGTGGATCTCAAATTCTTGTCTTTCAAGACAGCCTTTTTAGTAGCCATTACATCGCCAAGAGAGTTTCAGAGCTCCAAGCATTATCAGCTAAACCTCCTTACTTGGTATTTCATCCGGACCGTGTTTACCTCAGGACCAACCCGTCCTTTCTTCCTAAAGTAGCTTCTGAAGCAAACATTAATCAATCCATTAACCTCCCTGTTTTCTTTCCTAAATATGAAAACAAAGGTGAATACAAGCTTCACTCCTTAGATGTTCACAGGCAACTTAGATTTTATCTAAACAGAACGGCTGGTCATAGGCAATCCGACCAGTTGTTTATTTCCTTTGCTAAATTTAATTTGGGCAAGCCAATTTCTAAAGTTTCTCTGTCTCGCTGGATTTCACAGTGTATCTTATTGGCTTATCAAGCTTCAGGAAGGCCCGCACCGGAGGGTGTACACGCCCATTCAACCCGGTCAGTATCTACCTCGGCAGCCTTTAAGGCTAGGATTCCTCTAGATGATATTTGTGCAGCAGCCACGTGGGCTTCATCTCATACTTTTATTTCCCACTATAAGTTGGATCTTGCATCTAGGGTAGAGCATCATTTGGCTCCATGGTGCTCGGAATATCCTTCCATGATGGCCGCCCAAGATTCAGGTAGCTGGGGACTCTGTCCCACAGGTTGCAGACAAATGAATCTCCTACTTCAGATTTAGAAGTTATGTACTCACCATAACGTTCCATCTGAGTAGGTGTATTCATTTGTCTGCAACTATCCCGCCCTCCTATCCCCCTGGCCTTTCAGTTTCCTGCATATTATGTGTTACCCTTTTCAGGGTGTTCTTGCTGTTGGCAAACTCGATCTGAGGTCATGAGGGTAGAGCAGGGCATTATGGGTGAGGGGAGGAGCTGAGAGCTTGGATCCATAGCTGGTAAACCATGCCGGTTCGGATCCGATATCGGATCCATAACCCACAGGTTGCAGACAAATGAATACACCTACTCAGATGGAACGTTATGGTGAGTACATAACTTCTAATTCCTTTTAGGGGGGTAAAACTTCAATATTTGAAGATGTACATAGTTTTGTGTGTTACGTTAGTAGGTTTTGGGGGGTATTTTGTGTGTGTGTGTGTGTGTGTGTGTGTGTGTGTGAGGGTTGTTAGTAAAACAAAAAGTTCTGCAAGATGTGACATAGGCTCAAATGGAGATGACAAGAAACATTAGTATAGAAGATTAACATGCCGAACAGTGCTCGCATGTGACAAAAAAGCTGGTACTAGAAAAGCTGTTACACATAAAAGATGGGAATAATAATTGCTCAAGAATATGGTTCTTTCTGTAATGTCTTTAAACATTAATAGTCTCCCAGATAAATACAAAAAAGAAAGTGTAGTGAACTATGTTAAAATGTAGAGTACAAATAGCTGTGCTACAGGAGACACACTTTGAAAGAAGTGAACATGTGAATTTGATAAAGAAAGGTTTTCAGGATGGTTATTCAGAGGAATACCTGGGGCAAAGGAAGAGAGGAGTACTTGAATTAGTTGCAAGAGGAGCTCCAATAGTAATGGAAGAGGAAAAAGACAATAATGGTAGATTTGCAGTATTAATGGGCTGCTTGCAAGGAAGTAAGGAGGAGGATTACACTGGCATGTAATTATATTCCATCGAAAACTGCTGTAATGGAGCTAAAAAAATTCTAGGAAAATTCAGCTTTCAGCAAGGAATATTACTTATAGGTGGAGAGTGAAATTTGATTTGCAACAGTGAAGATGTGTCTGGGAGGCCCAGAAAAGGAATATAACAAAGGAGGGTAGGTTTTTAAAAGAAATTTATGAAAATATTAGTCATTGTCATGGAAGATGTGAATTCAGTACTAGGAATTCGGAGTGAATTTGCATATTATTCCCCAAGATACAAAAAGTGGGCTAGAATAGACAAGGAGTCTCATTTCACAGGAATGTGTACATTTAATTGAAGGTAATTATTTTAGATCATGCTCCAATAATTAAAATAAAAACACAGGGTAATGAAATAAAAATGAGGCACTGGCACTTTCCCACCTATCTGTTGAAAAGAGAGCAGTTTAAGGAATGGGAAGAGGAGATTATTCAGGAGCTATTTGACAAAATAAAAACTTCTTCTGAAAATGTAGTTTAAGGGGATAAAATTAAAGTGGAATTTAAAAATAGGGTGGAAATAAAAGAAAGGGAGATGTGGTTAGGAAGTAACAAGAATTATTTAGAGGGACTGACAAATATTAAAGTATTGCAAAATAGGAGTAATCTCTCAGAACAAGAAGAGGAGCAACTGTAGAATGCTAAACAGAAAATAAGGGATTACTTCGGTAATGTGCATGAATTTAAAAAGATGCTGTTAAGCAACCGTTTTTCGATAAATCAAGAGCACAAAAACTTTTAGCACGCTGACTCGGGCAACAGAAAGTAGAAAGTGCTGTCCGCTAAGGGAGCCTGTAACAAGGAAGAGAAGGGATCCTGTAGAAGTATTAGAAATATTTTAGAAATTCTATAAAAGTCTATATAAAGCAAATAAATATGGAAATCAGAAAAGGTACAAATGTTTGTGGAAGAACTAAATGTGCCTAAGCTAGAGGGAGAAGAGGCTCAATTAGTAACAGGATAGTAGGAGTTGAGATAAAAATGGTGATGTTTAACCAATCTACAAGAAAGTCCCCAGAAATAGATGGTATTCCTGTGGAAGTTAGGAGGGGAAAAACTGATAAAGATCTGGAAGATTTTGTTTAACAATATTTTAAGAGGAGAAGTACCTACACCCTGAGAGAAAGCGGTAGTATCTGTAATACCTAAAGAAGGTAAAGATCCATCAGATCCAGCTTCATAGAGGGCCATTTCAATACTTAATCATGATTATAAAGTGTTTATATCTATAATGGCTAAAAGAATAGCAGAAGTGATGCCAAACTTTATCGATATGGATCAATGTGGTTTTGTTGAGAGGAGGCAATACAACTAAGATTCTTATACATAGCACAAGCAGAAAACCAACTCAAAGTGAAGAGAGATGATGAAAAAGGGAGAAAGCTGAAGCAACTGGAAGATACTGGGATTTTAGATGCAGACCTTTAAGGAGCAGAACAGTAATCATACAGAAGTTTATGTTCATAAAGTAGCAGAAGGTCTTCTAAGAACTAAGCCAACATTAGAATGGAAGAAAGCAGATTATGCAGCTAGGGATGACTGCAATTAGGAATACAGACAATAGGCAAGAGGGGGTGGGAATATATTGGAGAATTCTGGCAAAGGAACCAAGGTATTGGGAGCAACTAACTACTGAGGGAAAGGTAATAGAATGGGAAGACGCCCAAAACTTATTTGGACTGCAGGCTAGAGATTGCCTTCCATTTCAAGGATTGATACCAAAGTATAGGCAATGAGAAGAAGTAACAGGGTCCTAAATGAAAGACTAGCACTGATAGTTTTTAGTAGTATCTAGAACAGAAGTTGCCATTAAGAAATTAATAATTAGTAGAGCATATAAAATATTGCATAACTATAAGAATCAATCAGAGGAGGTTAGGAAGGATTGGGAAGATAGATTAGATAAACAATTCACAAAGAAACAATGGGGGGGGTGTATGTATGTCTCTCAAATATGTACAAAAATCTAGAAGATTTAGGGAACTTTGCCTGGAAGTGTTTACATAGGTATTTTTGTACTGCAAGAAGACTTCAGAAAAATTTTCCTCAGATAGACAGCAAATGTTGGAGGTGTTTTAGGGAAGAAAGAGGTAACAGGGAACTTATTTTCTGGGAGTGTAATGAGTTGGCAGACCTTAAAGGTACCCTGCGGACTGCTCTGTCGGAGATGCTGGGTGAAAAAATTGGAGTAACTAAGGAAATGATATTTTTGAGCTATAATACAGAATCTGAATTGCCTAGACATAGTCTAATTATGATGTATGCCAAAATTAAATTAGTAGAAAATGGAAATCAAAGTCTAAACCAATTTTGCAAGAAGTTGCAAAAATAGTAACTGAGGTAAAACAACTAGAACTTGGATCTATAGAAAGGGTGGAGGCAAATTACATATGAAAAATGGGAAATGTTGGCTCAGTATATGCAGAGGAGGAACAAGGTTTAAAAGAAGGCAGGATTTGAATGAGCTATATAATGGTTGGTATACAATGACTGGATGTGTTAAAAGTGATATGTAATGTTGCAGCTACAGTTGTGTCAGCATGTTTTAGAATATATAATGTTTGCAGCTGAGATTGTATCATACGGTTTGTTTTCCTTTACATAAATGTAAGATTACCTGTCATGCATGATAATTTAATAAAGATGTTTTTTGTTTAAAAAAAAAAGAAATCTTAACCTACTTTTTATATATTCTGTTATAGATTTTTCTGACACACCTTCAGTATTGCACATCAAGTTTCAGACCCACCCATGAATAATAGTCCCTGCTGAAAGCTAATTACCGCTCCCATAATTCTCTTAAGTTCCTTAGTAGTAGTTTTGAGATGAATGTAAATACATACCAGTGTAATCCTCCTTCCCTGCTAATAACACTTTATTACCACAAGTCTGCCATTGTTGTCTGTCTTTTCCTGAATCATTATAGGAACCCCCCTTGCCTTCACTATTACTCACTTTTCCTTTGTCCCTAATACTGTAACATCACTATTTGTACCCTACACTTCTTAATATAATTTTGTATACTTTGCTTCTTGTCCATGCATGTTTGTTTTTATTTTATACAGATAAATGTGTGTATGATATCTATATATATATATATATATATATATATATATATATATATGTCTATATATATGTCTATATATATATATCTATATATATATATATATATATATATATATATATATATATATATATATATATATATATATATATATATATATATATATATATATATATATATATATATATCTATATATCTATATATCTATATATATATATATATATATATATATATATATATCTATATATATAGGTAGATATACGTACATATTTACAGATGCCTACAATGCCATTCACATTCCGCAAAGTTATTGATAACAGTCATTCTGATAAGATGCTGTTATCTTCATATATTTTGTATTAGCCTTTTTGAGTATATGTTTGCACATTGCAATTTCCATGCATACGTTAGTTTGGCAGGCTGATTTTTTATGCAGATGTAAATTCTCTTCCTTCTCTTTTACAACCCTTGTCTAATTTTCCCATTCTGTCTTAATAAAAACACTCCAGAAACTAAGCAAATACACATTTTCATTTTTATCCCCAACCCCTTTTAACTCTCAACAATCACACAATTGCATGCACTTTCCAAAAAAGGGAAAGTAGTTTTCTACAGGGGCAAATGACCCACTTAGACAACTTCACCCATGGACTTTACCCATTGTAAAGTTAGGTTTAATCATGCTGAAAATCTGTATTAGTGTTTGTGTTCCATCTGGTGCCCACACCCATCCATTCATGCCCTATCTCATCTTCCCTTCCAGATGTGAAAAACAACTTGCATACATTGGGTTAACTGATTTTTAGCTTTTAGAAAGAGTGCCCTGGCTGCCATTAAATGAATGGATTATGCAGTATTGTGACTTATACCAAAGAGATGATACTGAGAATGCATATACTTGTATTCTTTTCAATATTTCTAACTTCATTTATTTTCACTGAATAGCTTGTCATTTTCTCTTCAAGTACTAGTTTTAGTGTTTCCCCATACAGATGCCTCAAAGTTCGTAATGAACTAATTTCCTGATTAATTTCCTGTGCCTGCTCACAATTTATCTGTAACTGCAAAGCTCTCCTATTAGATAAAAAAAAGTCTAGCTAATGTTTCTGCATTTGCGTGGCATATTTCACCTCAGATGCTAGAAAACTATAATTTTGCATGATTTTAGTGTACACTTTTACCTGTATGCGTAAAGCAAGGGGTACCACCATACATTAATGCACACATATGATTGGTTCACTTCACCCTCTGCCTCTAGCAACCCAAGATCACAGAAATTATATTATTTACGTCTAGTCTTTATCTTATTACAATATAAACCCTATATACATTAAGGTTGAAAAAGTATTTTCTTCAACATCAGTGGCATTAACAGCAGTCACTGATGAGACTCCTTACCTTAGATATAAGGTACCTCTGCATTTTTTACAGATCCACTCTTTGAAATAGAAGACGCACTTTACTTCAAATTTTTTATATACATATTACTAAGAAAGAAAAACTTTTAACTTAGAACTTTGATTCCTTCGTTATCCTTCCAAACATTAATACGAAGTTGGAAATTAGAATTTACAGTCCTCCTACCAGTTTAACACAGTTTGGCCACTTCTTGCCGAAGCACATTTCTGATGTCCAAGCTGTATCTTGACCACCAGATGTCGGTCTCTGTTTCAATTAGAAGGTGCTCCTGATTTTTTCTAGTCCATTCCTAAACTTTTTTCTTTTGCTCAATCATTGTCCTTTGGAATACTGGGAAAGGTTTTACTGGTAAGTTCCATTATCAGAGGAATAAGTGGCAGAATCTCTTAACTTACTGGTTCACTTTTTGTGGGATAAACTTTATTTCCTTCTTCACTTGTTCTGCATCGAAAATGTTTTTGCTCCTCCAAAAAAAAAAAGTTTATGAAAGCTAGTTGCGTATAGCAATATTAATTTCACACCTGCTTCTCGATATCCTCTGAATTGCAAGGATAAACTCTCATCTCTTCTGCCTGCTATATACTGAATAATTTTCCGCAAACCCTTTGGTGTTCCTAGCTGATAATACTTTACTGTCACAGTTTTGTGAGGAGCAGCAGCTTCTGCTGATATGACTGCGTATTTACTGCTTTAGGTCTTGGCTTCTTTCTAATTCCATATTCGAAGCATAAACACTGTGTCCTTTCAGTTAGTAAATGTTATAAATTACCAATCCAGTTTCTTATTTATACTTTCATAGAATTAATGTAATGTGTTCCATTTTCTGTGGTACAGATCTGCTATTTTTTGAACAGATGTTCTTGCAAAACCTCATATTCAGCCAATCTTTCCTATATTTCATCTTCTGATTTATGTAGTTTTATGTGATCTGAATAGCTATTCAAAGCTACTTGTGTTCTTTCCAGCCTTTTGTCATTTGACTGTGTATGTATTACTCAAATATTTCACGTATTATAAACACCTCTGAATGCATTTGTTTCAGTTTATCTTCCAAATTACTGGAAGTCATCACCTCTGCTGAGGATGAAACCTGAACTAACCTTTTGCTGAACAGCTACAAGGCTGTTCACCAGTTTTTTTTTTTTTTTTTCTACTCTTCTAGTTGATTTTACTTTCTCCAGACTTTTTGTTGTGGACATCAGGCAGCTTAGTACCCAAGAAGTAACTGAATTTTACTAAGATAAATAGGTGTGCAGGCAGCTTTCCAAAATATGCATCTGATGTTCTTTTCATTCATTCCTTAACTGATGGCCCCCTCTGATCCTACCTCCGATCCGGCTCGACTGCTTTTACATTCATGGATCCCACTCTTGAGGTCCTCCCTTACCCACAATGCCCCACTAACTTTGTGTACCACAGATCTCATTTGCTGCCATATTGCTCAGATGTAGATTGCCTTCTCTCTTGCTTTCAGGTGTTTTTTTCAGTAATTAAGGATAGTAAGTTTTTTTTTAGATTACTTTTAACTTGCTTTCACCTCCTTCCTTACTTTCTGTACAGTTTATTGGGTTCTGTCCATCAGACATTTCTTCTTCCTACCTTTTTTTTTTTTTGTAGTTTGAGTACTCTGATGAGTACTGTTATTGATACTCTTGTTTCTTTTCTATATTATCTTCTTTGTCCTACCCTCTAGAGGGTATTTCTTTGTACCATTATAAATAAAAATAAATCCCTGTACTACACTTATTTTGAAAAAAGTTCTTCTTCCTGTATCTCCTAAAATGGCAAATAAACTGACTGGTTTTAAAAAACGCACTTCCTGTGGGCATAAGATTTCCAATTCTGCTGCCCACGGGGAATGTGTTTATTATTTGAGAGCTGCCCATTTAGAAACTGATTGTTCTATATGCGTATGATTTAATTCCACAGAAATAAACTAGTGCTAAGGGGTCCTTTGGCTATTCAGCTGAAACCCCATCTAAGATTTCCTAAAAGGGAAGCCTGATTTAGCTTAAGAAATGAGGACCCAAAGAAAAGGTCTCTGGACAGTTCACCAGCATCAGCTCTGATCTCTGAGCCTCCTGCCAAATTTAAAAAAAAGTCTGATCAGCCACCAATAAAGAGCTCCACAGAGCAATATTCATCTGTCTATCCACCTTACAGGGAGTCTAGGGCTTTCGACAGGTTTGGAAAACATGTCTATGCCTCCGCAAACTTCACCCTGTCATCGCTGAATTATGTGGCATACTTTACAAGGCTACAAAGAGATTTGACAAAAGAGCTCTCCAAATCTCCTTCCAGGTCCATGTTTGTGGAGGACCAAAATAAGATTTCTTCAAAACTGGCCACCCTTCAGTTAATATCTAATGCATCCACAAGGCAGCGAGTTTGGGTATAACTGTCAGGAGACATGGCTGGATGTGCTTCTGTGAATTTGCAGAGCCCTTCAAGTCTTCGTTCATCAATGCTCGCTTTGATGGATCTTCTCTGTTTGGCCCAGGTGAAGGAAATGCTCTTCAGAAGTGAGCAAGATGGAAAGACCGTCTGCCATTGGGATCAGTTTTCTTCTCCTCAGAGACCCTTCTTAAGGAATCAACGAGGAGGTAGAAAAATGTGTTTCAAAAGCTCCCAAAGAGGCACTGGCTTCATGACAGTGGTCGCCCACAGAACCAGGATTTAAGGGATTCTTTTTAGGATAAACCCTGTCAGTGCTCCTGAAAGGTTTCCTGGCTGATTTTCTCTGGAGACAGTTGTCTCTGCACTTAGGAGGTTGGGTGTCTATCACAACAGATATTTGGGTGCAGAGGATCATATCTGGACGTAAATCCTTCCCATTTTCCCAATTTCCCCTATAAAAATAAAGAAAATCCCCAATGTTCCATTCAGAGGGATGTAGCAGCTTTGGAAATAAGAAAGTTGCTAGAAAAAAAGGGTCATCCAAGAAGTCTGCCCAGACTAGATAGTCTCCAGAATTTATTCAAGATCCTTTTTAGTGCCTAAAAAGACAGAGGACGTGAGACCCATTCTGGATCTTAGCAAGTTAAACCAGTAAGTGAAATACACTAAAAGTTCTGGATGGTTATGATTCAGTCCATCCAGTTGGAAGTGCTTGATAGATCTTCAAGTTGCATACTGTCACATCAAAATGAACAGGCGCCCCAGACGATATCTGCACTTCTGGCTGGGATACCATCATTACCATTTCAGCACACTTCCCTTTCGCTTCACCACAGCTCCAGGGTGTTAACTAAATGCATGGCAGTAGTAGCAGCTCACCTAAGATTGCTAGTATTCCAGGTGTTTCTGGCTTCTCACTGCTCCAACCAGGCATCTACTTCTACAAGCAAGGGACTAGTTGCTCACCGTCAACTACAAGAAGTCACATCTGACCCATTCACAGAACCAGGAGTTCGTAAGTGCTCTGCTGGATGGTCAGTCAGATAGTATCTCTTCTTCCAACAAGGCTACAAGTCATCAGATCCCAGGTAAGGAAAGTGATTTTGCATTCTTTTCCTCCAGCATGACTAGTCTTACAAGCCTTAGGGTCCATGGCAGCAGCAATAACTCTGTTTCCATTAGCCAGATTTCATATGCAGATTCTACATTGGACTGTCAGTTCAGTGGACTCTTCCTCAGCAGCCCTTGCACACTCCAGTCAAGAGTACACAAGTTTGCAAGGAACACCTTTTTTGGTGGATCTGTTCAAATGAAGTTCCTCAAGGCCATCTATTTGTTTTAACTCTACCAGTAGCCACAGTGTCTCCCATCTGGGGTGAGGGCAGGACATTTGGAAAGGACAGTCCAAGGTACATGGTCCTCTCAAGAGGCCAGTTCATATATCAGTGTCCTAGAGATGAGAGCTGTCCTTCTATGAGCGCAGGCCTTTTAAGATGTTCTCCCCTCCAGGATGACTGCAGTCCAATCGGACGATATGTTTGTCATCTGGTACATCAACAATAGGGAGGAACCAGGCCTTGTCCTCTTTGTTGAGAAGCAATGAGATTGTGACAGTGGGCAATTTCTTCCAGTCATTTTCTGATTGCAATGCATATACTGGAGAAAACCATTGTGTCTCATGAGTGGTCTCTCGATTTCAAAGTGGCGTAGAGAATTTTCCGTCGATTGGGACAGCCATGTTACGATCTCTTTGTTTCCCCCCAAAACAAGTGCAGCAGGTTTCTCACCCTGATTCCTCCCACTGGGGGAGTCACCAAGAAATGCTCTAGTTCTCAATTAGTCCTTCAGTTTCCTCTATACTTATCCCCCATTACTTCTACTTCCCAAGTTTCTACAGAAAGCTTACCGGCTGAAGAGAATTATCCTCATTCCACCATTTTGGCCTTGTTAAATTTGGTTTCCCTTCCTGTAGCCTCATCTTCTCTGTCCATCCTAGATACTGGACCCCAGTCCAGACCTTCTGTCTCATCTAATGGGGATGACTCTTCCAGACATAACCGGCCTCAAGTTATGCTCATGTTTTCTCCATTTCCAATGATGGCTAGACAACCTAGGCTTTCCTCTCGGATTCTGAATATTCTCTTGGTTCTCTCAAAAGTCTTCTGCTAGGAAGGTTTACAGAAGTAAACAGAAGAGATTTTCTGTTTGGGCCTACAGAGAGATTTGGATCCCTTTAACACCCCAATCTCCACAGTCCTAGATTTCTTAGTATCCCTCTTCAGAGAGGGAGTTGGTTTCTCTACTATGAAAGTGCAGCTGGCCGTCATTTCCAATTTTCATTCTGGCAAAAATCATGCTTCTTTGGCTTCTTCCAAGTTGTGTAACACATTTCTGAAAGGCACCTTTTTACTTAGGCCTCCAGTCAAGGGCTCTCCTCCTCCATGGGACTTAAACTATCTTACTTCAAAGTCTGACTCAAAGGCCATTTGAACCTTCTGCCAAATCAGACCTAAAATTTTTGTTCTGGTAGACTTTTTTCATAGTTGCCATTATATCAGCTAGACAAGTATCAGGACTCCAGGCCCTGTCTTCCAAGACTCCGTACTTGAACTTTCATAAGGATAAGGTGTCTTTACATACTAATCCATCCTTTTTATCTAAGGTGGCTTCTGAGTGTAACATTAATTAGGTCATTAATGTCCCAGTTTTTGTTTCAAAATTTTCCAGTATAGGTGAATCCATACTGCATCTTTTGGATGTACTCAGGCAAGTTTATTTTTATCTTCTTCAAACCAAAGATTTCAGAAAATCTAACCAATTGTTTGTATTGTTTTCTCATAATAGATTGGGCATGGCAGTTTCCAAAGTAACTATAGCCAAATGGTTGACTGATGGCATATCCTTTGTCTATAAACAGAGGTTTGTCTTTGCCTAAGCTGTGAAGAGCACACTCAGTGAGGTCTATGGCGACCTCTTCAACTTCTTGGTCAAGACCTTTGCTAGGTAACATTTTTGCAGTCAGCACTTGGTCCAGTGCTCATACCTTTATTTCTCATTATAGATTGGATTTGATTTCTAAGAACAGAGCTTTACAGTAGTCTGAAATATCCTTCCATGAGGGACACCCATGGTTCATCTAACTGGCGATTCTGTCCCATCAGTTGAGGAACAAATGAAAATGACATCAGCTAACAAAAGTTATTTACTCACCATAACGATGCATCTTTGTTGTCCATTTTCATTCTTCCTCAACTTCCCGCCTTTGTAACCCCCTTCTCTTCCTTCCTGGAGGGCACCTAAGGGATTTTTTTTTTTGAGAACCTATTATTCCTTGTGTGAGCTCCAGTTTTATCTCTGCTGTTTCTTCTCAATTGATTCTGCATAGTACATACCATTATTACTGGGGGCAGCAAACTTTTTATCTGAGGTATATTAGGTTAGTGGGCATTTTGGGTAAGGGGGGAGCTTGAGAGTTGGATCAGTGAATCTAGTAAAAGCAGCTGAGCCAGATCTGAGGTCGGAGCAAAGATCCATCAGTTCAGGAAGAATGACAGTGAGCAACACATATGCATCATTATGGTGAGTACATAACTTTTGATGTTATGTTGTCCTATCTTGCCTTCATTCTTACAATGATGGGTTCAGAGCCGAATCTCGGCTCCGACTCTGCTGAATACATAGCTGAAAGTCTCAAACTTGGCTTGTGGCAAGTAAGTATCCCACAATGCAGTGGTGTAATTCCCCAGATCTCGTTTGCCGCTTTACGAGGTTGGATGTGCTCATCTTGGCCGTGGCTAAGTTGTAACAAATTTTTCTTATATTTCCTGTAATGCTGTTCTTTTTTGTAATAGCTTCATTTTCAATCATATTTAAATTGTTGGGCATTTTATTGCATTATAGTTAAATAGTTATAGTTTTATTCTCTTTGGCGCGGCTTTGGTCGTTGCCTTGTAGGCCTATCTGTATCCCCTGTAGTGGTTGTTGTTACTATCTGTCCTAGTTTATTAGTAGCTCGTTTAAGTTAGAGGGCTTATAGTTTGTTGTTTTGTCTGGGAAATAGGGCCTTTTGAATTAGAGGCCCTATTTTTCTCCCTGGTTGTCTGTCTCTTTCGTGTTTCCCGTAGTTACTACTCAGTTTAGTTTTAAAAGTTCAGTAGTTAAAACTTTCTTGTTGTTTTTTTGTGGTCTTATCTTTATTATGTCTAAAGACCCAAAAGAGAGGGAACATAAGCCTTTGGGCTTTAACAAATGCCAGAAGTGTTCGCAAAAAATGTCCATCACAGATGTACATGTCATATGTGTTTATTGCCTTGGTGCAGTTCAGCTACAAGAAAATTGTACTTTTTGTCACTCTTTCAGTGCAAGGGTTCTACAAGAAAGAAGAAACAAATTGATCCTTAAAGGGCTCTTAAAGTCAACTTTGAGGAAGCTATCCATAGTTCTTTTTCATCTCCTTCTTCCAAAAAGGAAAAATCCCAGAAGAGACAAATCACCTGCAGCATTGGCTCAGTCGGAGCCACCAGTCAAGCTACCAAAAATCTCTAAGGCCACTGCCTCCTTGGCTCCACAGTCCTCGGGGCCGTCGGAAGTCATACTAATTAACAAGCCTGGTTCTTAGGTTCCAAAGTCCTAGGAGTCAGTCCATGGATATTTCGCCGGTATCTCTGACATTGAGATCTCCCATTCTGCATAGGTCTCGCTCTCCATACCTATACTCCAGGTCCACCAGGAGGTTATCTGACTATGACATGGAATGGGTGGTGCCCAGACTCTTGAAGTCGCCAGTGCTAACTAAATTATTCTCTCCTCCAACCCATTTGGTCTCGGAGCCTGCTGTACTGATTGTACACACTGTTGTTCCTCCTCTGACCAAGCTGGACCTTCAGAGCCAGAGTGCTTGGTACCACTTACTTTGAATCCGTCGATTTCGGGACCCCCTTCGGTTTTCATGGAGCCAACTAATGCTGCGACACTCTTGGTGCTGTCCAATGAGTCTGTTCCCCGGTTGCCCCTGGGGGGAGGGGATTTTCGGCCCCAATCTTCGGTGCCGAGCCTACCCCTCGGAGTGCTGGACCGGGTTAGCTCAGCTACCACATCGGCCTCTGGTCTGATCTCGCTGGTTCCGGTGCCTTCCTCTGTCTACTCGGAGCCGAGGGAGTCTTCGGAGCTGGTGGGATCTGCCTTTGAGCTGATGAGGAGTGTGTTGTCTACCCATACAGTACCACAGAAGGCTACTAGCACTCTTCCCCATAAGGCACCTGCCACTGTCTCGGCACCCCCCATTCCACAGGACAACAGAGACCCAGAGCCTCAGGATCCCCCATTGGGCGAACCCCTCTTCTCCAAGGCCTCCCCAGAATATCCTTCTGAGGAGCCACCTCAGAAGAGAACTTGCAAGAGGAAGCACGTAGACTCTCCAGATGAGTCCGTCACTTCAGACACTGACCTTGAAGAGTTGGAAGGGTCCCCATGGTCATCCTCTGATATCTCATTTGCAGATATTCTAGAGATCCTGCAGCAGAGAGGCGGCTGGCAGGCCACCACCCCTTCTGAGGAGGAGTCAGTGTACCCGAAGGCTTTTGGGTCTCAAACGTGTGTCTCCGCCTTTCAATGAGCTAATGGACCTGGTTAGTCAAAAGGCATGGGCATCACCTGACACAATGGAACCAGTCCCTTGGAGGCCCAACAAATTTTTGTCCACTCCTTCGAGAAAGGATTTTCTCACTAAGGGGGGGGGGGGTACCTGTAGATGCTATGGTGGTGGCAGCAGCCACCAAGAAGGAACTTTCAGAGACATCCTCATCTGTTCATCCTCTGATCAAAAACTCTCCAACAATGGACAGATACGGGAAGTGTGTCTTTTCGTCAGTAACATTTTCACTCCGATCGCTGAACTACTTATCTCACTTTACAAGGCTACAAAGAGATCTGCTGAAAGAGCTAGGGGATACTCTACAAGGTACATTAGCTGTGGGGTGAATAAGAAGGACTCTTCCCAGCTGTCCACCTTAAATTACATTGTCAACTCCTCCACGAGGCTGATATCCTACACAGCTGATGGAACAAGGAGGGCAGCGGGTTCCAGAGTTTCCCTTAGGAGACACTCCTGGATGCGCTTATGCAATTTTGCGGAGTCCTTTAAGTCTACTTTTACTAACACCCCTTTTGATGGTTCCTCACTCTTTGGACCCAAAGTAAAAGACACTCTCACCCGATGCAGGCAGGAAGGAAAAACTCTCTCTGCCTGTGGAGTACGTTTTTATGTACATTCAAGACCTTATCCTAAAGGTCAGAGGAGTGGGGAAAATGTGGTTCAAAAGATCCCAGAAAGTTTTCCAGGACGCATGGGGTGATTCCTTCCCCAAGAGCAGAGGGGGAGGTAACAACGGTAGATGCTGCCCCAGAGGCAGAGGGGGCCCGTTGAAACAAGGTGACTGTGATTCCTTTTGCAGACGTCCTTATCAGTGCTCCTGAAAGGAGGCCAGACTGCTCTACTCTGGAGGCAGTCGGGGGACGTTTATCCATGTACCCAGAAGCCTGGCAAACTATCACAAGAGACAAATGGGTACTGCAAATAATATCCAGAGGATACTCCATTCCATTCTCCCATCCTGTTGCACAGACCAGAACAATCCCAGATGTTCCACCCAATCTAAGAGAGCAAACAACTATAGAGATTCAAAAGTTGCTGCAAAAAAGTATTCCAAGAAGGCCCCGCAGACCAAATAGGATTCAGAACTTATTCCAGATTCTTTTTGGTGTCAAAAAGAACAGGAGACTGGAGACGCATATTAGACCTAAGCAAATTAAACAAATTTGTCAAGAAGCCAAAGTTCTGAATGGTGACACTGCAGTCTATACTTCCCTTTTTAGGGAAAGATGATTGCATGTGCTCGATAAATCTTCAAGATGCTTACTACCACATAAAAATGTACAGGAAATCAAGAAGGTATTTATGCTTCCGGCTGGGAGACCGTCACTACCAGTTTTGCGCTCTGCCCTTTGGTCTCACTACAGCCCCCAGAGTGTTCACCAAATGCATGGCAGTAGTCACGGCTCACTTGATAAGTCTAGGATGACTGGCTCCTATCTGCCACCACCAAGTATCTACTCCAACAAGCCAGGGATCTAACTTTGGACGTTTGCAATCAGTTGGGTATTACAGTCAACTTTCAGATATCTGCCCTGTCAACATATTACATTCATAGGCACAGAACTAGACACTGCCTCGATGGTAGCACGTCTTCCAACAGAAAGAGTTGTAGCACTCAGACAGCAGATACTTTATCTCTCCTACCCAAGGAACAATGGCTTCCACGATAACCCTGGATGTTCTTCATGTTTCACTGTTGCAGTCATTACATATGGGTTATCTGTTTGCAGGTAGCCCTCAGTCGGCCTGATTAACAAAGTCTTGGGTCCTGCGTCGGTTGCTGTCCCTTCCATGACGTCAGGTTGTCAGGGTTATAAAACATGCAGCTGACGCCATTACATCAGTCTTTCTTGCCGTGCAGTGCCCGAAGCAGAAGCAGTTCACAAGTGCCGGCCAGCCGACTCCTGCAATTTTCATTTTCGAGTTTCAGAACCGAAGTCTTCAACTAAAGCTAAGTACCCTGTTGGGGAAACTTTTTCTTGCTCCATACTGATGTCAGTAAAAGTTAATAATTGCATTACTTTTGTGGAAAGCAAATACCTCAAAGATTTTCATTCGTATTGTATTCCTTGCCTAGGCCCTGACCACGACGTACCTTGCTGTCAGTTTTGTGCTTTATTTAATCAACACACTATCCGTCATCGGTATATTTTCCTCTCTAAATATTTTGGTTCTTGGTTTAATTATCCAGAAATGACGTCGGTTAGCCCCCCAACTACCGGGATTCCGATAAAAACGCAAAGATAAAGACAAAGACAGGCCGCCGAGGTCAAAAACTGCCGAAGCTTCTCCTAAGCCAGTCACCAGTTCGCCGGTACTCAGTGAGGGGCTTTTGCAGCCCCTGATACCCGCTACTTCTGATTCGCAGGCCTCTACTGAGACCTATTCGGAGTCTGGTATGCCGCGAGATGCTTCAGCTATGGAACCTGTGGATGTCTCTACCTTGGATGGGTCCGGAGCCGCTGTACAGGCACCGGCTTCTGAGGGTGTATTCAGGCCTACGGACTTGCATATTAAACCAACGCCTCCTTCTTTACTTCCGTCTAAATCCCGATCCATGCCTAAAATGCCCAGGCCACATGCTCAGGCCTCTGTGCCTAAAAAAAAATGATAAGAATGGCTATGGCTAAAGATGTAATAACTCTAATCAGGGGTAGCCAACTCCCCCCCTTCTAAGAGGCCTAGGACTGAAGTTGATTATGAATCTTCTGATCAGGATTCTGTTTTTTCTGATTCTTCTGATGGTCTGGATTTGCCTTTTTCTACTTATGAAGATTCTGATGCAGAGGACTCCATTCCCTCTGCTTCCCCTCCTGAGGATTTTTCTTTTGGGGAAACCTTACATACTCTAAGGGAGTATTTCCACTGGGAAAGCCAGGATTTTTCTGATTCAAAAAAGAGGCTTAGGGATTTCCTTCTCCTACCTCAGCATAGGCCTTTAGCTATTCCTCCTGTACTAGACATTGTTGATGATGCTTTTTCGGAATCTAGTTTGGCCCCTGATTCCCTGCCTCCTGCTCCCAGAAAACCTGATCGATACTACAAGGTCCCTGAGTCCCATAAGTTCCTTATTAAAAATCCTATTGCAGATCCAGAGACTATTTCACAATGGCCCAAGGGCATTAAGGCTTCTACTGCTAAAAATCCTTCCCCTTCTGATGGAAACTCTAGGGTGCTGGATAGATGGGGTAAGAAGGTTTGCAATTCTGCAACCTTGGCCATTAGGGCTTTAAACTGCTAGTTTCATATGTTAAAGTATCAGCAACATGTTATTGTACTGCTTAAACAGAAAATGATGTTGATTCCTGACTGTGTGGAAAATAAAGTATTACAGGATTTAATGCATTCTGCTGAACAAGTTGGAAAACATACTGTGCAATGTGGTTTTGATTCATTAGAGGCCTCTTGCAGGGCTGCTGTTACTGGGTCTGTGCTCAGAAGGCATGCTTGGCTTAAGGAGCAATCCTTGCCTGATCATGTTAAAGCTAAATTGTTAGATGCTCCTTTAAATCAGGACCGCCTGTTTGGCAACAAGGCTGAGGAAGTTCTTAAAAAGATGGAAGATAAAGCTAAATCTATGCAAACTGTTAAACATTTTTTACAAGTTCAGCCTCCTAGATTTAGTAGGCACTGGCCCTCTAAGAATTGGTCCTTTCCAGCCCCTTCGAGGTCTTTTCATGCCAAACCCAGACACAGCAAAACCCCCAGGTTTCAGTCCCAGGGGACATGCAGAACTAAGCAGTGGGGGCCTCCACTTCCAAATCTGGGAATAATATGACTCCCCCCTATGGTAAACTGTCTCAGTGACTTCCTTTTAAAATTCCCAAGCACTTATCAACTGACTGCCCCTTTGGGGGGAAAGGTTGCTCTTCGTGCAAAGAATTGGGAACTCATTACCCAGGACAAATGGGTTTTAAATATAATGTCCCAGGGATACAGATTTTACTTTCACATGTTGCCAACACCAAGCGGGTGGCCAGACCTACCCCCAAATCAGTGGGCAGAGGCCCAAAAACAAGTACTTTCTCTCTTAAGCATGGGGGCTATTCAACTGGAACCAGAAGAGGAAAAGGGACAAGGTTTCTACTCGAGACTTTTCCTGGTACCCAGAAAAGGCAATTCATGGCATCCTATCCTGGACCTGTCTACTCTAAACACCTTTTTGGAGATTCCAAAATTCAAGATGGACTCTTCACCAATTACTTCCTATGCTAAGCAAAGATGCCTGGTTGGCAACACTAGATTTAAAAGAAGCATACCTGCACATCCCAATCAGGGAATCTTGCACAAGATACCTACGCTTCAAAACAGGCTACACGCGCTATCGGTTCTCTGCACTGCCCTTTGGCTTATCTACTGCGCCCAGGGTATTCACAAAATGCCTAGCTCCAGTTATTGCATTTTGCAGACAAAGAAATATTCAAATATACCCATACCTGTACGATTGTCTAATTCAGGCAGAAAGCCAGGACATACTTTTGAATCATCTGGCCTTTGTTCAAAGGGTTCTAACTTGTCTGAGGTACACCATAAACGAAAAGAAATCACACCTGGTACCTTGTCAACAAATTATATTCCTGGGAGCAAGCTTGAATACAACTTCCCAGATGGCTTACCTCACGCCAGAGAAACAAATTCATTTGACAACCTACTTCAAACAAGTGGCCACAAAAACCCTGCTATCTGCAAGACAAATACTGCAAGCCTTGGGATTCATGGCCTCCTGCATTCTTCTAATTCCATATGCAAGACTGCATATGAGGAAACTACAGTGGTATCTAAAAGCCTATGGTGTCAACATTCTCAAGACCTAGAAACAATGATTCCTATCAGACCTTGCCTACACCTAGAGTTCCTTTGGTGGGCAGAGGCCTGCCACCAAAACAAGGGACTACCTTTCACACCACCCCCTGCCGCCCAAACCCTAACAGACACATCAGACTATGCAGGGGGTGCTCACCTGGCAAGAAAGTGCATTCAGGGCAAATGGAACCCAAGTCAAATACACCTGTATATCAATCAAAAAGAAATGTTAGGTGTACAGAATGCTCTGACAGCCTTCAAGGACCACATTCTTCCAGGACAACTAATGGTAAAGATGGACAACACCACTGTTATGTGGTACATAAACAAGCAGGGGGGTACACATTCTTACCCCCTCTGCAGACTAGCTATGGCATTGTGGAACACAGCCTTGAGCTACCAAGTGCACCTACAAGCTCAATTCCTGCCAGGAAAATTAAATACACTGAAAGACGGACTAAGCAGAAACCTCATGGACCCACATGAGTGGAAACTGGAACCAAGGATTTTCAACATGTTGGCAAGCAAATGGGGGAGCCCGGATATAGACCTGTTTGCCTCTCCCCAGAACTACCACTTGGACAAATTTTACACAAGGACTCCCCACAAACAAGCCTGGAAAGTGGATGCTCTGTCCTTCAGCTGGAAAAACCTATCAGTCTATGCCTTCCCCCCTCTGTCTGTGCTCTCCAAAGTACTACTAACAATCAAACAGGACAAACCAAGGATGATTTTGATTGCTCCAGACTGGCCGCACCAACACTGGTACCCCCTCCTGAGCAGCGTGTCACTGATGTTCATCGTGTTTCACTGCTGCAGTCATTACACTTGTGTTATCCTGCCGTCAGGCGGTCCCGCAGTTGGCCAGAGTTCCAAAGTCTTGGTCCAGCATTGGTTTCTGTCGCTTCTTCCTGACGTCAGTGCGCCAGGGGTATATAAGATGCAGCCGATGCCAATTTCTTCAGTCTTTCTTGCCGCGCGGTGCCCGAAGCAAAAGCAGTTCGCAAGTGCCGGTCAGCCGACTCCTGAGATTTTCAATTCGAATTTCAGAACCGAAGTCTTCAATAAAGCTAAGTACCCCATTGGGGAAACTTTTTCTTGCCTCAGACCGATGTCAGTAAAAGTTAATAATTGTATTTCTTGTGGGAAGCAAAAACCTCATAAGGATTTTCATTCTTACTGTATTCCATGCCTAGGCCCAAACCACGACGTCACTAGTTGTTGGTTTTGTGCTAGATTTAACAAGCGCACTATTAAACGTCGGTTTGACTTTGCTCGCCATTACTTTGGCCGAAGGTTCAATTATACCATGCCGTCGGAACAACCAATGACCAGAATACACAAAAAACGCAAAGACAAGGATAAGGACAGGCATCCGAGGCCCAAAACTGACTATGAAGCCTCTTCTAGGCCAGTCACCGGTTCGCCAGTTCTCAGTGAGGCGCTTTTGCAGCCTCTGACACCCGCTACCTCAGAGCCACAGGCCGCCTCCGACTCCCACGTGGAGATGTCTAGGCCTCTGGAAACTCAAGGTATTGGGCCTGTGGAAAGTAACCCCTCAGATGGGTCCGGAGCCGCTGAGTAGGCATCGGCTTCTGAGGATGTTTTCAGACCTTCACAACTTACCATAAAATCTACAGCCAAGTCTAAAACTCCATTAAAGACAAAGAAGCAAGTACAGCATTCACCTGGACAGGCCACCATGCCTAAAAAACAGATGCTTAAAATGGCCGAAGACTTACTCTGATCAGGGGTTCCCATCCCCCTCCAGATAAAAGGCCTAGGCAGGATACAGACTATGATTCCTCTGACCAGGTTTCCATTTCTTCTGATTCCTCTTCAGACCAGGGATACTCTTTACCCCCCTATGAGGACTCTGATGCTGAAGAATCAATTCCTTCAGCCTCTCCTCCTGAGGATTACTCTTTTGGGGAAACTTTACATACCATGAGGGACCATTTCCATTGGGAAGGCCAGGATTACTCAGAATCCAAGAAAAGGCTCAGAGACTTTCTTTTATTGCCTCAGCATAGGCCCCTTGCTATTCCGCCAGTGTTAGATATTGTGGATGATGTGTTCTGTGAATCCAGTTTAAATCCTGATTCTTTGTCCCCTGCTCCAGTCAAGCCAGACAGGTACTACAGAGTCCCTGACTCTCACAAATTTCTTTATAAAAACCCTGTTGCTGACCCAGAAACTATTTCCCAGGGTCCCAAAGGGGTAAAGGCTTCCACCGCCAAAAATCCAGTTCCCTCTGACAGGGATTCTAGAGCATTAGACATATGGGGAAAGAAAGTTTACACTTCTGCAACTTTAGCAGTGAGGGCTTTAAATTGCCAGTTTCACATGCTTAAATGCCAACAATATTTAATGTCTCTGTTAAAACAGAAAATGCTTACAAGTTCAGAACATCCTGACTATAAGGAAATGCAGGATTTATTGCATGCAGCTGAACAAGTGTGAAAACTTACTCTGCAATGTGGTTTTGATTCATTAGAGGCTTCTTGTAGAGCCGCAGTTACAGGATCTGTGATACGAAGGCATGCTTGGTTAAAAGAACAAGGTTTACCTGATTATGTTAAGGCAAAATTATTGAATGCTCCTTTACAGCAGGATATTTTATTTGGTGTTAAGGCAGAAGAGGTATTAAAGAAAATGGAGGATAAGGCAAAATCTATGCAAACAGTGAAGGATTTCTTACAGGTACAGCCACCTCGATTTAGCAGAAATTGGCCCTCCAAAAATTGGTCCTTTCCAGTGTCAGACAGACCACAAAGAGGCAGATACAGATGCCCAAGAGGCAGATCTCAGCCCCAAGGCTCTTACAGACCACGACAGTGGGGTGCTTCAACCCCAAAAGGAGGGGAAGACAAGTCACAACCTTATAGGAAACAGTCCCAATGACTTCCCCCTTCAAATGCCAAGCACTTACCTTATGGAAGCTCCCTTAGGGGGAAAACTAGCACTTTTTTCACAAAATAGGCATACAATCACCCAAGGCAAATGGGTTCTGAATATTGTGTCTCAAGCTTACAGGTTCCACTTTCACACTCTACCAAGGCTAAAAGGAATGCCAGACCTGCCACCAAATCAATGGGCAGAGGCACAAAAACAAATTACAGCCCTCATGAACATGAGAGGTATTCAAAAAGTGCCACAACAAGGACAAGGATTTTACTCAAGACTTTTCCTGGTCCCCAGAAAGGACAAAGCCTGGAGACCCATACTGGACCTTTTTACTCTAAATACTTAACTGGATGTTCCGAAATTCAAAACGTTGACTCTTCAGCAGCTTCTTCCCATGCTGGGCAAGGCTTGGCTTGTTACTTTGGACCTCAAAGAGGCATACCTGCATGTCCCTATCAGACAAAATTGCAGAAGATACTTCAGATTCATAGCTGGTTCAATGCATTACCAATTCTCTGCACTGCCCTTTGGCTTATCTACTGCACCCAGGGTCTTCACAAAATGCCTGGCACCAGTAATTGCATTTTGCAGACAAAAAGGAATTCAAATATATCCATACTTGGACGACTGCTTTATACAAGCAGAGAGCAAGGACATTCTTCTGCAGCATCTGGCGTTTGTAAAAAGATTGCTAATTTGCCTAGGATACACAGTAAATGAAAAGAAGTCAAAACTAGTGCCCTCACAAGAGATAATATTCCTGGGTGCCAGCTTAAATACAACGGCCCAGATGGCTTATGTCATGCCAGACAAGCAAAGACAACTGACTCAGTACTTTCAATTGATGGCAACAAAAACCTAACTCCCTGCAAGAAAAATTCTGCAGGCCTTGGGGATCATGGCATCCTGCGTACTACTAATACCATATGCCAGACTGCATATGAGGAAATTACAATGGTACCTAAAAAGTGTTTGGATTCTACACTGTCACAGTTTGGAAGCAGTAATACCACTTATTCCCTGCCTAGAACAGGAGTTTCGATGGTGGGCACAGCATGTCACCTCAACAAGGGACAGCCTTTCACTCTACCCACAGCCAGGCAGAGACTAACAGATGCTTCGGATTACGCCTGGGGAGCACACATGGCCGGAAAATGTATTCAGGGCAAGTGGGCCGCAGACCAAATGCATCTTCACATCAATCAAAAAGAGATGCTAGCTGTGCAAAATGCCCTAACAGCTTTCAAGGACCTTCTGCATCCAGGACAACTACTACTAAAGACAGACAACACCACAGTTATGTGGTACATAAACAAGCAAGGGGGCACTCATTCTTATCCCCTCTGCAGGCAAGCCATGACCATGTGGATCCTCACGAGTGGAAATTAAATCCACAAGTATTCAGCATGATAACACAAAAATGGGGGAGCCCAGGCATAGATCTTTTTGCCTCCCCAATGAATTGCCAACTACAGAATTTCTGCACAAGGACTTAACCACACACAAGCATGGAAAGTGGATGCTATCTCGTTCAGCTGGAAAAGTCTAAAAGTTTATGCCTTCCCACCACTGCCTCTCCTTTCAAAGGTACTCCTAAAAGCCAGACAAGAAAAGCCAAAAATTATCCTGATTGCCCCAAACTGGCCACGCCAGCACTGGTACCCAATCTTAAAGAACTTAGCTCAAGGCCCACCATGGATTTTACCTTAAATTCCGCATCTTCTGACTCAACAAAACAACCAGATCCTGCACAGCCAGCTCAAAACCTTAAACCTGGCTGCATGGCAGATTCCTTAGTCAAGCAGACAACACCTCTCTCTAAAGCTGTTATGGATGTCATTTTAGAGGCCAGGAGGCCTAGCACCAGGAAATCCTATTCAGAAAAGTGAAAGAGATTCTGTGCCTGGAACCAGGCTCAAAGCTTTGACCCTCTTCCCAAATATTCCTCAGATATTACAATACTTAACTGAGATGCTGGACAAAGGCCTATCCTTTTTATCCATTAAGATCCACGCCTCTGCCATCTCTGCTCATTACAACACAGATCCTCCTATTTTCTCTCATCCATTGCTAAAACAGCACCTCAGAGGGGCTAAAAACATAAGACCGCCCCGGAGAGCACCAACACCAACTTGGGACCTCAATTTTGTCTTGGAAAAACTAACTTTACCTCCTTTTGAGCCAGCCAATTCAGCAGAATTAAAATATGTGTCATGGAAAACTGCTCTGCTTCTGGCAATAACCTTAGCACGAAGAGTCTCAGAGTTACAGGCATTAATGGCAGTGGAGCCTTTCATCATTTTTCACCAAGACAGGGTTTCTTTAAGAACAAACCCTTCATTTATGCCAAAGGTGGTCTCCAGTGTGGTTGTTAACCAAACTATTCACTTGCCAACTTTTTATTCAAATCCCCAGAATAAAGGGGAGAGACTTCTGCATTCATTGGACATACACAGACAGCTATGTTTCTACTTGGACAAAACAAAAGCTTTCAGGAAAACTGAGCAATTGTTTGTAGCATATGCTGCAGGATCACAGGGAAAGGCTATTTCAAAGCAGACCATTTCAAAGTGGATAGGACACTGTATCCGTTTCTGCTACACACAGCATGGGAAAACTGTATCTAGCAACATTAGGCCACATTCCACCAGGGCAACAGCCACTTCAACTGCCTTCCTTAGAGGAGTACCTACCAAAGATATCCTGGAAGCTGCAACTTGGAGTTCAGTGCACACCTTTACCAAACATTATCACTTGTGTCTTTATTCTAAGTCCAGAGCTGGCTTTGCTACTGCAGTGCTGCAGGACCTCATAGCCACCTCAAATCCTCTATAGAACCAGCCACCCTACCTCAGCTTTGGGATTCAACCCAAGTGTAATGACTGCAGCAGTGAAACACGATGAACATAGTACAGTTTGTACCTACTATAAATGTAGCTGTTCGAGTGTATTCACTGCTGCAGTCCAGGTTACCCTCCCTCCATCCCCTCTTTCTTAGCTGGGACTTACCTATACCTTTCTACCCTTTACTACCTATGTGGCGTATTTGCTGGTAACTGAAGGTCTTGGTCTTACTTTTTATGTATGTTTTATTAGCAATATGTGTTGCCTACCTATTTGGGGGCAGCTGACATCTGGGGCAAGAAAAACTGAAGAAAATGCCGTCGGCTGCATCTTATATACCCCTGGCGCACTGATGTCAGGGAAGAAGCGACAGCAATCGACGCCAGACCAAGACTTGGAACTCTGGCCGACTGCGGGACCGCCTGACGGCAGGATAACCCAAGTGTAATGACTGCAGCAGTGAATACACTCGAACATCTACATTTATGGTTGGTACAAAACTGTACTTTATCTCCATGGAACCTGCCTCAGACTCCTTCCCTGCTGTCTCAGCAGGAGAACCGGATTTTGCACCCTCAGCTTCTAACACTGAACCTTGCAGTCTGACTAATTACTTAATCTTTCTTTTACCATCCCTCAGCAAACCTGTGATGGATATCATTTTAGAGGCAAGGAGGCCTAGTACTAGAAAATCTTATGCTGAAAAATGGAAAAGATTATGTGCCTGGAACCAATCTTAAGGGATGAGCACAGCAGCGCCCAATTTACCTCAGATTTTACAATACTTAACTGAGATGCTTCACAAGGGCCTGTCTTTTTCCTCCATTAAAATCCACGCCTCAGCCATTTCAGCTCATTATAACACAGAACTTCCCCTATTCTCTCATCCACTGCTCAAGCAGTTCCTCAGAGGTGCCAGCATTTGAGACCGCCCAGGAGAGCTCCAACCCCAGCCTGGGACCTAAACTTTGTCTTGGAGAAACTCACTCTACCTCCTTTCGAGCCAGCTGCTACTGTAGACTTAAAATTTCTTTCTTGGAAAACAGCTTTCCTTTTAGCAATCACTTCAGCTAGAAGGGTATCTGAATTACAGGCCCTTATGGCAGTGGAGCCTTTCATCATCTTTCATGCGGACAAGGTGTCCATCAGAACCATTCCATCCTTCATGCCCAAGGTGTTATCCAGTGTGGCTCTTAATCAGTCCATTTATTTGCCAACCTTCTTTCCCAATCCACAGAAAAAAGGGGAATGGATACTGCATTCCTTAGATGTGCAGAGACACCTTAGATTCTACTTGGACAGGATTAAACCTCAAAGGAAATCTGAACAGCTTCTGGTGGCATTTGCTGCAGAGGGAAAGGCTATTTCAAAGCAAACCATTTCTAAATGGATAAGCCATTGCATTAATTTCTGCTATAAGCACCATGGAATACCTATCCCCCCAGGGATCAGACCTCACTCCACCAGGGATGAAACTACCACTACAGCCTTTCTCAGAGGTGTCCCTACCAGGGACATCCTAGAAGCTGCTTCCTGGAGTTCTGTACATACTTTCACCCAGCATTATCATTTGCCAATTTTCTCGCAAGTGCCGGTCGGCCGACACCTGAGATTTTCAAATAGAGTTTCAGTCCGAAGTCTTCAAAGCTAAGTACCCCATTGGGGAACCTTTTCTTGCCTCAGTTCGATGTCAGAAAAAGTTAACAATTGCATTTCTTGTGGGAAGCAAATACCTCATAAGGACTTTCATTCTTTTTGTATACCTTGCCTAGGCCCAGACCACGACGTCACTGGTTGTCGGTTCTGTGCTAGGTTCAATAAGCGAACTGTAAAACGTCGCTTTGATTTCGCACAACACTACTTTGGAAGAAAATTTAATTACACTATGCCGTCGGAGCAACCGACTACCGGCGTGCATAAAAAAACGCAAGGATAAGGACCGGCAGCCTAGATCCAAGCCAGACTCCGAGGCCTCGGCTGGCCCAGTCGCCGGTTCTCAGTGAGGCGCCTACGCAGCCCCTGGCTACCACTGAATTGGATCCCCAGACCACATCGGATCCCCCAGCAGAGATTTCTAGGCCGACGCAGCCATTTTCCTTAGGCCCTACCGACGACATTGCAGTAGGAGAAGCCAGTGCTGCAGAAACACCTTCGGTTTCTGAAGGCGCCTTCAGACCGACTACCCTCACCATAAAATCTTATGCTAAGCTTAAGACTCCCATAAAACCAAAAAAGCCTACACTTCAGTCTCCAGGTCAAGGCCCTATGCCTAAGAAACAGATGCTTAAAATGGCTGAAGATTTGATTTCTTGATCAGGGGTCCCCCCCCCCCGACAAAAGGCCTAGACAAGAGGAGGATTATGCCTCCTCTGATCAGGTGTCTGTTTCCTCAGGCTCCTCTGAGGAACAGGATTACTCGTTTCCCCCTTATGAAGATTCTGATGCTGAAGACTCCATTCCCTCAGCTTCTCCCTGTGAAGACTACTCCTTTGGGGAAACCTTACACACCATGAGGGAACATTTTCACTGGGAAGGTCAGGACTACTCTGACTCAAAGAAAAGGCTCCGAGAGTTTCTTTTACTCCCCCAGCACAGACCACTTGCTATCCCCCCAGTTTTGGACATAGTGGATGATGTCTTTTTAGAATCTAGTGTAAATCCAGATTCTCTGCCTCCTGCTGCAGCCAAACCAGATATATACTATAGAGTGCCTGACTTTCACAAATTCCTTTACAAAAGCCCTGCTGCTAATCCAGAGACAATCTCCCAGGGTCCCAAAGGGGCTAAGGCTTCTATGGCTAAAAATCCTGTACCCTCAGAAAAGGACTCCAGAGCACTAGATATGTGGGGGAAGAAGGTTTACACCTCAACTACTCTAGCTATGAGAGCACTAAATTGTCAATTTCACATGCTTAAATACCAGCAATTCCTAATGTCTCAAATAAAACAAAAGATGGGCATGCACCCTCAACAGTCTGAAATCAAGGAAATGCAAGATCTGCTGCATGCAGCTGAACAGGTGGGCAAACATACTTTACAATGTGGTTTTGATGCCTTGGAAGCTTCCTCTAGAGCAGCTGTTACTGGGTCTGTTATACGTAGGCATGCTTGGTTAAAGGAACAATCTCTGCCTGATCGTGTTAAAGCAAAGTTACTGGATGCACCCTTACAGCAGGATGTTTTATTTGGGGTTAAAGCAGAGGAGGTTTTTAAAGAAAATGGAGGATTAGGCAAAATCTATGCAAACGGTCAAAGATTTCTTACAGGTACAGCCCCCACGCTTCAGCAGAAATTGGCCAACAAAAAATTGGTCCTTTCCAGCTTCTGACAGACCACAGAGGGGTAAATACAGGTGCCCAAGGGGCAGAAGACAAGCACAAATCCCTTACAAACCTCGCCAATGGGGCACTACAACCCAGAAGGGAAGAGAAGACAGGTCCCAAACCACTAGAAGGCAAACACAATGACTCAAACCTCAAACTGCCAAGCAAAACCCTCTTGGCAGCTCCCTTGGGAGGAAAATTAGCACTTTTTGCAGACAACTGGCACATCATCACAAAGGACAAATTGGGTCCTAGACATTATCTCACATGGATACAGATTCCATTTCCACACCTTGCCAAGGATAAAAGGAATGCCAAACCTGCCACAAAATCAATGGGCAGAGGCACAAAAACAAATTACAGCTCTCATGGACATGAGAGCCATTCAACTGGTACCTACACAGGAGCAAGGCCAAGGATTTTACTCAAGGCTCTTTCTAGTCCCCAGAAAGGACAATGCTTGGAGACCCATTCTGGACCTTTCAATCTTAAACACCTTCTTGCAAGTACCCAAATTCAAGATGCTAACACTGCAGTAGCTTATTCCCATGTTGGGCAAGAAAGCTTGGCTAGTAACGTTGGACCTGCATGCCCCTATCAGACAAAATTGCAGAAGATACCTCCATTTCATTGCAGGTTCAACCCATTACCAATTCTCTGCACTGCCCTTTGGCTTATGTACTGTGCATAGGGTCTTCACAAAATGCCTGGCACCAGTAATTGCATACTGCAGACAGAGAGGAATTCAAATATACCCATATCTGGACGACTGTGTCATCCAAGCAGAAAGCAAGGACATTCTCTTACAACACCTGGCTTTTGTAAGACATCTTCTAAGTTGCCTAGGGTACACAGTAAATGAAAAGAAATCAAAACTAGTGCCCTCACAAATTATGACATTCCTGGGTGCCAGCTTGAATACAACGACCCAGATGGCTTATCTGATGCCAGACAAACAACTACAATTAACTCAATACTTCAGAACAATGGCAACAAAGACCCAACTCCCTGCAAGAAAAATTCTGCAGGCCTTGGGCTTCATGGCATCTTGCATACTACTAATACCATTTGCAAAACTGCATATGAGGAAATTACAATGGTACCTAAAAAGCATATGGACTCAACACAGCCACAGCTTGGAAACAATGATAAATCTCATTCCCTGCCTTCAACAGGAGTTTCTATGGTGGTCACAGGCTTGTCACCTAAACCAGGGTCAGCCTTTCACCCTACCCCCAGCAAGGCAAACTATGACAACAGATGCATGGGACTATGCCTGGGGGGCACACATGGCAGGACGGTGCGTTCAAGGCTTATGGACAGCGGATCAAAGGAATCTGCACATCAATCAAAAAGAAATGCTAGCTGTACAAAATGCTCTGACAGCCTTCAAGGACCTCTTGCATCCAGGACAGCTTATCATAAGGACAGACAACACCACAGTAATGTGGTACATAAACAAACGAGGGGGTACACACTCATACCCTCTATGCAGGCAAGCAATGACCTTGTGGAACACAGCACTGACTTACCAAGTTCAATTACAAGCTCAATTCCTGCCAGGAAAAAAGAACACATTGGCAAACGACCTAAGCAGAAACATCATGGATCCCCACGAGTGGAAACTGGATCCACAAGTATTCGCAATGATAACTCAAAAATGGGGGCTCCCAGACATAGACCTGTTTGCCAGCCCTCAAAACTATCAGCTAACTAAGTTTTGCACAAGGACATTTCACCATCAAGCTTGGAAAGTGGACGCACTCTCATTCAGTTGGAAAATGCTAACAAGTATATGCCTTTCCTCCACTACCCCTTCTCACAAAAGTGCTACTGAAAGTCAAGATGGAGAGACCCCGAATGATACTCATTGCTCCAGCCTGGCCACGCCAGCACTGGTGTACCCACTATTAAGGAATATGGCCCAGGGCCCACCATGGATTCTACCACAAATTACCCACCTGCTCACACAGCAAGACAATCAGATTCTACACAGCCAGCTCAAAACCTTAAACTTGGCTGCATGGCAAATCACCTAAGCAACCAGCCAGCTCCTCTCTCACAAGCTGTTATGGAAGTTATTCTGGAGGCCAGGAGACCCAGCACCAGGAAAGCCTACTCAGACAAATGGAAAAGGTTTTGCGCCTGGAACCAAGCTAAAGGCCAAAATACCCTTCAAGCTGACATACCTCAGATTGTGCAATATCTAACTGAGATGTTACACAAAGGGCTTTCTTTTTCATCTATTAAAATCCACGCCTCAGCCATTTCTACTCACTACAACACGGATCCTCCCTTATTTTCACATCCACTTTTAAGGCAGTTTCTCAGAGGGGCCAAGAACATTAGGCCTCCCAGGAGAGCTCCAACACCTACTTGGGACCTCAACTTTGTTCTGGAAAAACTCATGCTACCTCCTTTTGAGCCAGCTTTCTCAGCTGACTTAAAGTTTATATCATGGAAGACTGCCCCGCTGCTAGCAATCACTTCAGCTAGAAGAGTTTCAGAACTTCAGGCACTAATGGCAGTAGAGCCTTTCCTCTTTTTTCATCAAGGCAGAGTTTCTATACGAACTAACCCCTCCTTTATGCCTAAGGTGGTATCCAGTGTGGCTCTAAATCAAACCATCCATTTACCCACCTTCTTTCCAAATCCACAGAACAAAGGAGAAAGACTCCTTCCTTCCTTTGACATTCACAGGCAGCTACGTTACTACTTGGATAAAACTAAGGTTTTCAGAAAATCTGACCATCTTTTTGTATCCTATGCTACAGCATCACAAGGAAAGGCTATCTCAAAACAAACCATTTCCAAATGGATAGGACATTGCATACGTTTTTGCTACACCCACCATGGAAAACCAGTTCCTGCTACCATAAGGGCCCACTCTACCAGGGCAGCAGCTACATCTACAGCCTTCCTCAGGGGGGTGCCAACCAAGGATATTCTGGAAGCTGCAACTTGGAGTTCAGTACATACTTTTACCAAACATTACCACTTACCACTTTACTCTAAGACTAGAGCTGGCTTCGCCACTGCAGTTTTGCAGGGCCTTCTAGCCTCCTCTAACCCTGTTTGACTCCACCGCCCATCCTTAGCTTTGGGATTCTACCCAAGTGTGATGACTGCAGCAGGGTAACACGATGAACATAGTACAGTTTTGTACCAACCATAAATGTAGATGTTCGAGTGTATACCCTGCTGCAGTCCAGGTTGCCCTCCCTCCATCCCCTCTATACTAGCTGAACTTCTCTACCACTCTATTCTATACTACCTCTGTAGTGTATTTGCTTGTGCCTAAGGGTTTTGTTTTAGTTTTTCCATATAGCTCTATGTATATGTATATTTATATATATATATATATATATATATATATATATATCTTTTGCCTACCTATTAGGGGCACCTGACATCTAGGGCAAGAAAAACTGAAGAAAATGGCGTCGGATGCCTCTGATATACCCCTGGCGCTCTGACATCAGGGAAGAAGCGACAGCAACCGACACCGGACCAAGACTTTGGAATTCGTGCCGACTGCGGGACCGCCTGACGGCAGGATAACCCCAAGTGTGATGACTGCAACAGGGTATACACTTGAACATCTACATTTATGGTAGGTACAAAACTGTACTTTTCTTCCCAGTGCTTTCTAATAGGAATGCACATTCTGCGGAAGTCCAACGTGATAGCAGACAAGCAAAGCAAACCTTCTTGTAAACACAGCCACCACGGAGTACCAGGCAAACTCAACCAAAAATGATTTAATAAAACTGAGCGCTTTCATCTAGTATTACAAAGACTTCGTCAGAGTTAGTCAAACCATTACATTTAACTTAAGTTAGGGAACGAATTTACAAACATAGTTTAAGTATAAGGAAAAACAACTTAAATAATTCCCTTGCTAAACATATTGTGGGTAACCTTGATCACAATTTTCAGTTTTTTGGACTTGACTGTGTAGTGGTTAACCCTAGGGGGGGGTCCGTGGGAAGAATTATTGGAAGCCAAAGAGTTGTTCTGGCAACTTAAGTTGGATGCATGTAAATTCCCCGGACTCAATGACTAGGTGTCAATTTCCAGCATTTTAATTCTGAAATCTTACTTAGTTTAATATGTAGTTTAACTGTTATAATGTGTTAACCTTTTAGGTAATTTTGGTATTTTTGTAGGGTTTTTTGTATTTTGTTTTTTTTTTCCTGGGGGTATATTTTTAAATCTGTTTTAATTATTTGTGTGTGGTCATCTGACTAATTAAGGTTATTGTATTTATGTGAGCTTTTTTGACCTGTTTGACTAACTCTGATGAAGTCTTTGTAATGCTAGATGAAAGCGCTCAGTTTTATCAAATCGTTTTTGGTTGAATTTGCCTGGGACTCCATGGTGGTTTTGTTTACAGCTGGTTTGCTTTGCTTGTTTGTTGGTTTTCTAGTCCTGTTTTCTGGTGATAGCAGACAAGCTGAGCAGGGCAATTTTAATGCCTCATGAGTGGTCTCTCAATCAGGATGTCGCAGAAATGATTTTCCAAACATGGGGT
The DNA here is from genome assembly GCF_019279795.1 of Protopterus annectens. NCBI lineage: Eukaryota > Metazoa > Chordata > Ceratodontiformes > Protopteridae > Protopterus > Protopterus annectens. Next base: position 634,745,757 of record NC_056733.1, read on the forward strand.
CTGCCTTGCTGCAATCTTTTTGCCACTCCCATGAATGCCAAGTGCAGCAACTACTTTACCCTAATCCGGCCTCTGGGGGAGACACCGTGAGACACACTTGCTCATGATTGGCCCTCAGGACTTCTGTATGCCTTTCTTCTGTTTCCTGTCATACCCTGAGTCATTCAGAAACCACAGTACTTGGGAAGCAGGATAATTCTCATTGCTCCTTACTGGCTTTGTCAGGTTTGGTTTCCCTTCCTTTGGCCTCATGTTCAGGAGAAGCCTTGGACTCTGGACCCAGTTCCAGACCTGCTGACACAATGTCAGGTGCGCTTTATCCTTCTCTCCACACCCTAAAATTGACGGTTGGCTGCTCCACTTCCCAATTTAGGCTTCAGAATTTCACTCCTACAGTTAAACATGTCTTCATGACCCCTCACAAAGATTCCAGTAGAAAACCGTATTCTAGCAAATGGAAAATATTTTCTGTTTGGGCTCAAAACAGGAACACTGATCCTTTTTCTGCACCCTTCCATTCTATTTTGGAATTTTTGGCGGAACTTTTTCAGCAAGGTTCAGCTGCAGCAACTATCAGGGTACAACTCGCTGCAATATAAAATTTCCACATTGGTGATTCTATCTCCAACTTAATGTCACACAGGTTGTGTAGAGCCTTCTTGAAAGGTGCCTCCTTACTAAGGCCTCCCTTTAAGGAACCCCTTTCTCCTTGGGATTTAAATTTTGTTCTGCCTCACCTGACGTTACCACCTTTTGAGCCCTCATCATCTTCAGACCACAAGTTCCTTTCCTGGAAGACCTTGTTTCTGGTGACTATAACATCTGCCAGAAGAGTATCAGAGTTGCAAGCTCTTTCTATTAAACCACCATATTTGATTTTTTATAAGGATAGGGTATCCTTATGAACTAATCCTTCATTCTTACCCAAAGTCTCTTCTCCAATCTATTGAGCTTCCAGTGTTCTTTCCTAATCATAGCAACAAGGCAGAAAACAAATTACATGAACTAGACGTGCATAGACAACTCTGATATTATTTGCATAGGACCAAAGATTTTAGAAAATCTGACCAGTTATTCATATCTATCTCTGATGCAAAAAAGGGTAGCTCAGTTTCTAAAACTACTCTTTCCAATTGGCTCACAAACTGTATTACGTTCATCTATACCACAAGTAACAGAGATTTACCATTCAAAGTGAAGGCTCATTCCACCAGAGCAATGGCTATGTCTTCTGCTTTTCAAGCAGCTATTTAGACCACTCCTCATACTTTTATCACGCATTACAAAGTTGATTTCGCCTCCAGGGACAGGGCCTCCTTTGGTTCCACGGTGCTTAAAGGTGTACTCTCGTGAGCCAACCAGGGAAAAGGTGCTAGGGACTCTGTCCCATCATTGTAAGAATGAAGGCAAGGTAAGACAACATAACATAAAGACGTAATGTACTTACGTAACATTCTATGTTTGTTGTCCATCTTGCCATTCATTCTTACGAACCCTCCCTCCTTCCCCTGCCAAAGACTCCGTGGACCTGGTGGATGATGTTCATCGTGCATACAGCTGCAGTCATAACAGATGGGTTCTCCTGCCGTCAGGCGGGTCCTCGGTTGGCCGAATTCCAAAGTCTAGGTCCGGCGTCGGTTGTTGTCACTTCTTCCCTGATGTCAGTGCGACAGGGGTATAAAGGAACCAGCCGACGCCATTTTCTTCAGTCTTTCTTGCCGCGCAGTGCCCAAAGCAGAAGCAGTTCGCAAGTGCCGGTCGGCCAGCTCCTGAAATTATGAAAATATTGAAACCGAAGTCTTCTTGAAAGCTAAGTACCCCGTTGGGGAAACTTTTCTTGCCTCAGACCGATGTCAGACAAAGTTAATAATTGTATTTCATGTGGGAAGCAAATACCGCATAAGGATTTCCATTCCCTCTGTATACTTTGTTTAGGCCCAGACCACGAAGTCTCGGTCTGTCGCTTTTGTGCTACATTCAACAAAATTCAACATTAAGCGTCAGGCGGAGTTCGCCCAGCATTAATTTGGAAAAACATTTAACTATATTATGTCGTTGGATACTCCCGAATCCAGTTCTGTCTAAAAAACGCAAAGATAAGGACTGACACACGAGGTCCGCGGCCTCTACCGACACCATGCCAAAGCCGACTACACGTGGTCCGGTTCTCAGCGAGGCGCCTACGCAGCCCCTGACTACCGACAACACTTCATTGATGGTGTCTCCTGTGCCCGAGGTCGCAGGCTCCTTGGCCCACACCCCGACTACAGATACCGAAGCCACTCTTGGCATTGAACCTCAAAATGTGGACAGGTCCACCTCCACTCAAGGGGTCTTCAGACCTTCCTCTTCTTTTTCCATCAAGGCTTTCACTAAGTCTAAAGCAGCCATGCATTCTAAGAGACAAGCTACACAGGGCCCATCTCCAGGGCCCATGCCTAAAAGCAGATGCTTAAAATGGCTGAGGATTTAATTACTCTTATCAGGGGTTCTCAACCCCCACCGGACAAAAGGCCCAGAGTGGAGGAAGAATCCCCCTCCTCTGATCAGGGCTCCATTATTTCAGAGCACTCTGATGATCAGGAACATTCTTACTCCCCTTTTGAAGACTCTGATGCGGATGAGTCCATTCCTTCTGTATCCCCCCCAGAGGATTACTCATTTGGGGAAACTTTGCATACCTTAAGGGAACACTTCCACTGGGAGGGCCAAGATTATTCAGATTCCAAGAAAAGGCTTAGGGAATTTCTCTTGCTACCTCAGCACAGGCCTCTGGCTGTACCTCCTGTCTTGGACATCCTAGATGATGTTTACTCGGAGGCCTCCCTTAACCCGGACTCTCTGCCTCCAGCCCCAGTCAAGCCTGACAGGTACTACAGGGTTCCTGACTCACACCAATTTCTATACAAAAGCCATGCTGCTGACCCAAAAACCATTTCACAGGGTCCCAAGGGAATTAAGGCTTCCACTGCTAAAAATCCATTACCTTCCGAGAGAGATTCCAGATCCTTAGAAAGGTGGGAGAAAAAGGTATATACCTCGGCTACCTTAACCATGAGGGCCTTAAAACTGTCAGTTCCATATGCTAAAATACCAACAGTTTTTGTTATCACAATTGAAAAGTAAAATGTCACAACCTGAACAACCAGACTTGAAGGAGTTGCAGGATTTGATGCATAGTGCAGAACAAGTGGGTAAGCATACCTTACAATGTGGTTTTGATGCTCTAGAGGCCTCATGTAGAGCTGCTGTTACAGGATAAGTCATACGTAGACATGCCTGGCTCAAGGAACAAACCTTGCCTGATCATGTCAAAGCTAAATTACTAGATGCCCCTCTAAAAAAGGATGTATTATTTGGTGCTAATGCTGAGGAGGTATTAAGGAAAATGGAGGAAAAGGCTAAATCAATGCAAACTGTGAAAGATTTTCTACAGGTACAACCCCCACGTTTCAGTAGAAATTGGCCTTCCAAAAATTGGTCCTTTCCAGCCACGGACAGACCCCAAAGAGGTAGATACAGGCGCCTGAGGGGCAGAGGACAATCCCAAGGATCGTTTAGAGGCAGACAATGGCAAGCTCCTACACAGAGGTGGTGAGGATAACTCGCAATCATTCAGAAAGCAAGCCCAATGACTTTCCCCTTTGTATGCCAAGCAAGACTCAAATGGCAGCCCCCTTAGGAGGAAAGCTGGCATTATTTTCAAAAAAATGGCATGTTGTCACAAAAGACAAATGGATCCTGGACATTATAAACAGAGGCTACAGATTCCATTTTCACACCCTTCCAAAAATGAGAGGCATGCCAAACCTGCCACACAATCAAAGGGCAGAGGCACAAAGGCAAATTACAGATCTCATAGACATGAAAGCTATTTAAGAGGTACCTACGCACGAACAAGGTCAAGGTTTTTATTCTAGACTATTCCTGGTACCAAGGAAGGGAAAAGATTGGAGACCTATTTTGGACCTATCCATCCTAAACACATTTCTACTTGTACCAAAATTCAAGATGCTCACTCTACAGCAGCTTCTTCCCATGCTGGGCAAGGAGTCTTGGCTGGTAACATTGGACCTCAAGGAGGTATACCTGCATGTCCCAATCAGACAAAATTGCAGAAGATACCTCAGATTTCTTGCAGGTTCAACCCATTATCAATTCTCTGCATTGCCCTTTGGCTTATCTACTGCACCCAGAGTATTCACGAAATGCCTGGCATCAGTAATTGCCTACTGCAGACTTCAAGGGATACAAATATACCCCTATTTGGACGACTGCCTGATCCAAGCGGACAGCAAGCACATTCTTCTGAAACATCTGGCTTATGTAATAATGTTGTTGAACTCTCTGGGATACACAGTCAACAAAAAGAAATCAAGGCTAATACCCTCTCGGAAGATAATTTTCCTGGGTGCCAACTTGGACACAAACACCCAGATGGCCTACCTCACGCCAGTGTAGCAGGGGCAACTAACTCAATACTTCAGAGCACTAGCACATTGCACCAGGCTGACTGTAAGGAAAATCCTGCAGGCTCTGGGATTCATGGCATCTTGCATCTTACTAATCCCATGTGCAAAGCTGCATGTGAGGAAACTTCAGTGGTACCTGAAAAACCTATGGTCTCAACACAGCCACAGTTTGGAAACAATAATACCACTAATTCCATGTCTATAAAAGGAATTTCTGTGGTGGGCTCAAGCATGCCAAACAAACACAGGTCTTCCATTCAGCAAGCCTCAAGCAAATCAAGTCATCACAACAGACGCCTCGGACTATGCCTGGGGGGGCGCACATGACGGATCGGTGCATTCAGGGCAGATGGTCCCAAAAAGAAAAGCACCTTCACATCAATCAAAAGGAAATGCTAGCAGTAATAAATGCTATTATAGCTTTCAAGGACTTTCTGCAACCAGGTCAACTATTGATAAGAACGAACAACACCACAGTTATGTGGTACATAAACAAACAGGGAGGAACACATTCATACCCCCTATGCAGACTGGCCATGTCACTTTGGAACATGGCCATGGACTTACAAATCGAACTACAAGCACAGTACTTGCCAGGCAAGGAAAACACGCTGGCAGACAACCTAAGCAGAAATATGACAGATCCATACGAATGGAAGTTGCATCCAAAAGTTTTTACAGAAATAATCCAAGCATGGGGAAGGCCAGACCTAGATCTCTTTGCCTCCCACAAAAATCACCAATTGACAAAATTCTGCTCAAGGATTTTCCATCCAAAGGCCTGGAGAGTGGACTCTCTCTTTCAGTTGGACATCAATGACAGTTTATGCCTTCCCACCTCTTCCTCTGCTGCCCAAAGTTCTATTGAAAACCAGAGCAGACAGACCAAAGATGATTCTCATTGCTCCAGACTGGCCAAGACAACACTGGTACCCACTCCTGAGGAGCCTGACGCATTCCCCACCATGGACCCTGCCTCTAATGCCTCTTCTCCTGACTCAGCACAGCTTCAAAACTCTTCACAGCCAGCTACAAACACTCACTCTAGCCGCATGGAAGATTCCTTAGCATCACAACAGACCCTACTCTCCGAGGAGGTGCAGGATGTCATTTTGGAGGCCAGAAGGCTGTCAACTAGAAAAGGTTACTCCGCAAAATGGAAACGGTTTTGTGTCTGGAATGAGAAAAAGGGCCAGGATCCTGGAAAACTGAATTTACCTCAAATACTACAGTATCTAGCTGAGCTGCTAAGCAGTGGACTTTAATTCTCCTCCATCAAAATCCATGCCTCAGCCATTTCTGCAGAATATAACACTGATCCACACTTATTCTCTCACCCTCTCTTAAGACAGTTCCTCAGAGGGGCTAAGAATCTAAGACCCCCAAGGAAACAACCAATACCTGCTTGGGATCTCAATTTCATTCTGGAAAAACTGACCTTGCCTCCCTTTGAGCCAGCTGCCTCATCAGATTTGCAATATTTGTCCTGGAAAACAGCTTTCCTTCTGGCTATTACCTCAGCTCGTAGAGTTTCAGAACTACAAGCTCTCATGGCTGTGTAGCCTTTTATCATCTTCCATCAGGACAGAGTTTCCTTACGAACCAACCCGTCCTTTATGCCTAAAGTGGTATCCAGGGTAGCTTTGAATCAGGCCATACACTTACCTACCTTTTATCCTAATCCTCAAAACAAAGGGGAGAGATTACTACATTCCTTGGACATCCACAGACAACTGCGTTATTATTTGGACAGAACAAAGCCTTTCAGAAAATCAGAACAGCTCTTTGTGTCCTATGCTGTAGGAGCTTAAGGAAAGCCAATTTCCAAACAGACAATCTCAAAATGGATAGCCCATTGCATACGCTTTTGCTATTCTTTTCATGGCAAAACTGTACCTACAGGCATCAGATCTCACTCCACAAGGGCCACAGCTACCTCTGCAGCTTTCCTCAGAGGAGTTCCTACCAAAGATATTTTGGAAGCAGCAACTTGGAGTTCTGTGCATACCTTCTCCAAGCACTACCACCTACCATTATACTCCAAAACTAGAGCAGGCTTTACCACTGCAGTCTTGCAGGGCATCCTGGCTCCTCCTAGTTCCACCTAGTGCCTACCACCCCTTTCTTAGCTTTGGGATTCTACCCATCTGTTATGACTGCAGCTGTATGCACGATGAACATAGTACAGTTTTGTACCTACCATAAATGTAGATGTTCGAGTGCTAATACAGCTGCAGTCCAGGTTTCCCTCCCTCCTTCCCCTCTTGGGACAGGCCTATAGGCTAACACCTCCTCATACAACCTGATTGGGGTATTCATTTATGGTGTATTTGCTTGCAACTACTGTATTTTGATTATATTGCATTGCTTTATTACACAAATTTATGTATTGCCTTCCTTCTGGGGGCACCTGACATCTGGGGCAAGAACAACTGAAGAAAATGGCGTCGGCTGGTTCCTTTATACCCCTGTCGCACTGACTCAGGGAAGAAGCGACGACAACCGACGCCGGACCTAGACTTTGGAATTCGGCCGACCGAGGACCCGCCTGACGACAGGAGAACCCATCTGTTATGACTGCAGCTGTATTAGCACTCGAACATCTACATTTATGGTAGGTACAAAACTGTACTTTTTTACTACCTTCAGGAGTTCTTTGTTTTCAGTTTGTTTCCCCTTCTGTTGTAGACAGTATATATACATATATATATATATATATATATATATATATAAGTATGTATATACACATATATATATATGTGTATATATATATATATATATATATATATATATATATATATATATATATATATATATATACACACACACACACACACACACATATGGGATCCGTACAGATGCTCAACTGCATCTTTCACCGAATCCCAATTTGGTGAGCATACTTGTGTGAAAGTACTGTTCACTGAACCAGCTTTTTCTCGTAAGTATGCTGCTTGTTCCGGTTGTACTATGGTGTGGTAAGGGAAAATTCCCGTTTTCCCACTGCAGTGCGACCTCGCAGTTAGAATATTAAAGTAGGGTGTGTGTGCAGGGGGGCTTGCCCCCCTGCATTCAAGTAGATTATGTTTTTTTTTGACATACTTTAATGAAATTGCTTTTCCGATGAAAGCGCTTTCGTTAGTGTGTTCAGTGGTAATGGATTCGGCCTTTTGATCTTTCGATCAAAAGTCCTAGATCCATATATATATACACATATATATATATATATATATATATTCACTAGACAACTAGACAATCTCGACATACTGAAATGTCAAATTTCAGTACATTGAGACTGAGAAATGGAATGTGCAGATGTTCATTGTGTTACCCTGCTGCAGTCATCACACTTGGGTTATCCTGCCGTCAGGCGGTCCCACAGTCGGCCCAAATTCCAAAGTTTTGGTCTAGTGTCGGTTGCTGTCGCTTCTTCCCTGACGTCAGTGCACCAGGGGTGTATAAGAGGCATCCGACTCCATTTTCTTCAGTCTTTCTTGCCGCGCAGTGCCCGAAGCAGAAGCGGTTCGCTAGTGCCGGTCGGCCGACACATGAGATTTTCGATTTGAATTTCAGTCCAAAGTCTTCAATAAAGCTAAGTACCCCGTTGGGGAACATTTTCTTGCCTCAGTCCGATGTCAGAAAAAGTTAACAATTGCATTTCTTGTGGGAAGCAAATACTTCATAAGGACTTCCATTCCTATTGTATTCCTTGCCTAGGCCCAGACCACAACGTCACAGGTTGTCGGTTTTGCACTAGGTTTAATAAACGAACTATCAAATGCCGTTTTGACTTCGCACGGCATTACTTTGGTAGGAAATTTAATTATATCATGCCGTCGGAGCAGCCGACGACTGCCATTCATAAAAAACACAAGGATAAGGACAGGCAGCCTAGGAATAAGCCAGACACCGAGGCCTCAGCTGGGCCTGTCGCTGGTTCTCCGGTTTTCAGTGAGGTGCCTACGCAGCCCCTGACGACCGCAGAACTGGAACCCCAGACAGCTGCGGATTCCCGAGCGGATTCTACTAGGCCGACGCAGCCTTCTACCGACATCGGAGCAGAACTAGACACCAGTGCAACGGAAACACCTTCGGTCGTAGAAGGTGTCTTCAGACCGACTACACTTCATTAAATCTTATGCTAAACTTAAAACTCCTTTAAAACCAAAGAAAACTGTACATCAGTCTACAGTTCAAGGCCCCATGCCTAAGAAACAGATGCTTAAGATGGCTGAAGATTTGATTACCCTTATCAGGGGTTCCCATACCCCTCCTGATAAAAGACCAAGACAAGAGGAGGATTATGCATCCTCTGACCAGGTTTCTCTCTCCTCAGATTCTTCTGAGGAACAGGATTACACTTTTCCACCTTATGAAGATTCTGATGCTGAAGACTCTATTCCCTCAGCATCTCCCCCTGAAGACAACTCCTTTGGGGAAACTTTACATTCCATGAGGGAACATTTCCACTGGGAAGGCCAGGATTATTCAGATTCTAAGAAAAGGCTCCGAGAGTTCCTTTTACTACCCCAGCACAGACCTCTTGCTATTCCTCCTGTTCTAGATATTGTGGATGATGTTTACTTGGAGTCTAGTTTAAATCCAGACTTTCTTCCTCCTGCTCCAGCCAAATCAGACAGCTACTACAGAGTACCTGACTCACACAAACTCCTTTATAAAAGCCCTGTAGCTGAACCAGAAACAATTTCCCAGGGTCCTAAGGGAGCAAAAGTTTCTATGGCTAAAAATCCTGTGCCCTCTGAAAGGGATTCCAGAGCCCTAGATAGATGGAGAAAGAAAATATACACTTCAGCTACACTGGCTATGAGATCATTAAATTGCCAGTTTCACATGTTGAAATATCAACAATTCCTAATGTCTCAGTTAAAACAAAAAATGAGCACACATTCAGAACTGCCTGAATTCAAGGAAATGCAGGATCTGTTGCATGCAGCCGAACAGGTGGGCAAACATACTTTACAATGCGGATTTGATTCATTGGAAGCTTCTTGCAGAGCAGCTATTACTGGCTCTGTCATACGTAGACATGCTTGGTTAAAAGAACAAACCCTCCCTGACCATGTTAAAGCAACATTATTGGATGCACCTTTACAGCAGGATGTATTATTTCGTGTCAAAGCAGAAGAGGTTTTTAAAGAAAATAGAGGATAAGGCAAAGTCTTTGCAAACGGTCAAGGATTTTTTGCCTGGGGAGCACACATGGCAAGGCAGTGCATTCAGGGCAAATGGACTACAGATCAGAGGCATCTGCATATCAATCAAAAAGAAATGCTAGCAGTACATAATGCCCTAACAGCTTTCAGGGACCTTCTACACCCAGGACAACTAATAATAAAGACGGACAATACCACAGTCATGTGGTACATAAACAAGCAAGGGGGCACACATTCCTACCCTCTATGCAGGCAAGCAATGACCTTGTGGAACACTGCACTGTTTTACCAGGTTCAATTACAAGCACAATTCCTGCCAGGAAAGAAAAACACATTGGCAGACGACCTAAGCCGAAACATAATGGAGCCACACTAATGGAAACTAAATCCACAAGTATTTGCAATGATAGCTCTAAAATGGGGACGCCCAGGCATAGATCTGTTTGCAGTCCCCCACAACCACCAACTTCAGAAATTTTGCACAAGGACCTTCCATCCACTAGCTTGGAAAGTGGATGCCCTCTCATTCAGTTGGAAAACATTAACAGTGTATGCCTTCCCTCCACTACCTCTTCTAGCAAAGGTACTGCTGAAAGTCAGATTAGAGAGGCCACAAATGATACTCGTTGCACCAGACTGGCCATGCCAGCATTGGTACCCAATTTTAAGGAACATGGCCCACGGCCCACCATGGATTTTGCCACAAATTCCTCACCTGCTCACCCAGCGAGATCATCAGACTCTACACAGCCAGCTCAAGACTTTAAACCTGGCTGCATGGCAAATTACCTAAACAACCAGCCAACACCTTTATCCAAAGCTGTTATGGATGTCATTCTGGAGGCCAGGAGGCCCAGCACCAGGAAAACCTATTCAGACAAATGGAAAAGATTTTGCGCCTGGAACCAGGCTAAAGGCCTAAACCCCCTTGATCCAAACATCCCTCAGATTCTACAATATTTAACTGAGCTGTTACACAAAGGACTTTCCTTTTCATCTATTAAGATCCACGCCTCAGCAATTTCAGCTCATTACAGCACGGACCCTCCTTTATTCTCGCATCCACTCCTAAGACAGTTCCTCAGAGGGGCTAAGAACTTAAGACCACCAAGGAGAGCTCCAACACCTACTTGGGATCTCAACTTTGTTCTGGAAAAGCTTAAACTGCCGCTCTTTGAACCAGCTTTTTCAACTGACTTAAAATTTCTTTCATGGAAAACTACCCTACTACTAGCAATAACCTCAGCTAGAAGAGTCTCAGAGCTACAGGCACTAATGGCAGTGGAACCTTTCATCATTTTTCATCAAGACAGAGTCTCTCTACGAACTAATCCTTCCTTTATGCCAAAGGTGGTATCCAGTGTGGCCCTAAACCAAACCATTCACTTGCCCATCTTCTTCCCAAATCCCCAGAGCAAAGGAGAAAGACTCCTGCACTCTTTGGACATTCACAAGCAATTACGTTACTACTTGGATAAAACTAAGGCTTTCAGAAAAACTGACCAGCTTTTTGTAGCCTATGCTACAGGATCACAAGGAAAAGCTATCTCAAAACAGACCATTTCAAAATGGATAGGGCATTGCATGTGTTTTTGCTACATACATCATGGGAAACCAGTACCTGCTAACATTAGGTCCAACTCCACCAGGGCTACAGCTACATCAGCAGCCTTTCTCAGGGGAGTGCCAACCGAGGATATTCTGGAACCTGCTACTTGGAGTTCAGTGCACACCTTCAAACACTATCACTTACCTCTATACTCTAAGACTAGAGCTGGTTTTGCCACTGCAGTTTTGCAGGGCTTACTAGCTTCTTCTAACCCTGTCTGACTCCACCTCCCATCCTTAGCTTTGGGATTCAACCGAAGTGTGATGACTGCAGCAGGGTAACACGATGAACATAGTACAGTTTTGTATCTACCATAAATGTAGATGTTCGAGTGTTCATCCTGCTGCAGTCCAGGTTACCCTCCCTCCATCCCCTCTGAACTAGCTGAACTTATCTCTACCACTCTATCCTATACTACCTCTGTGGTGTATTTGCTTGTGCCTAAGGGTTTTGTTTTATTTTTATATAGCTATATGTGTGTGTATATAATATATATATATTTTGCCTACCTATTAGGGGCACCTGACATCTGGGGCAAGAAAAAACTGAAGAAAATGACATCGGATGCCTCTTATATACCCCTGACGCAGTGACGTCAGGGAAGAAGCGACATCAACCGACGCCGTACCAAGACTTTGGAATTCGGGCCGACTGCGGGACCGCCTGATGGCAGGAGAACCCAAGTGTGATGACTGCAGCAGGGTGAACACTAGAACATCTACATGTATGGTAGGTACAAAACTGTACTTTATGCAAAACTGCACTATATCGAATGCGGAAATGTCGAATCTGCTATCGTGGTGTTGCGTTCGTGACGTGTGGTGCGGTTTGTGGATTTTTTTTGGGTTTCAGGTAAGTGGTGTTTGTGTAAGGGTATTGGGTAAGGATTTTAGTGTGTGTGAGTTTGTGTAGTGGTGCTTTTTGTGTGTTTAGTACGACCTCAGAGTTAGAATATATACGTTGGGGGGTGGGGGGCTTGCCCCCCTGCTTATAGGTAGGGTAGGTGTGTTTGTGTGTTATGTTGTGTTTGTGTGTATTGTTATGTTTGTTTTAGTGTAGTTAGGTAGGTGTATGTGTGTGTGCTTATGTGCTGGTTTATGTGTGTATGTGAATGGTCGTGATTGTGCTATTCGCGTTTTTGGGTTTTCGGGTATGTGGGTTTTCCTCTATTTAGTCTCGAAATACTGAAATTCGACATTTTAGTATTTCAAGATTGTCTAGTGAATCCATATATGTATATAGTTAACATTTCTTTCAGTAGTAGCACCAAACAAGATCTGGGCAATTACACCACTGCATTGTGGGATACCTACTTGCCACGAGCCACGTTTGGGGCTTTCAGCTATGTATTCGGTCGAGTTGGAGCAGAGAATCTGCTCCGAACCCATCATTATAAGAAAGAACGATGAGATGGGCAACAGACATGGAACATTATGGTGTACATAACTTCTTTTTTTCGCACTTGTGATCTATGATCAACATATTAATCAGTTTGGAACCATCTTTGATATCCTATGACATGGACGTTCGTGAGGATATTTTTAAGCATTGTCAAATGCAGAGGACCCCTTGAAGTAAGATGCAATGTGGTGTACAAGTACTCACTGTATTAGTTGATCAAGAAGGATCGTCTGCATTCAGTGGATTTTATTCACCTAGAGTCTGTCTAGGCTTTGATAACTTCTCTTCAGCAACAACAAGAAAGCACACCCACCACTTCTGGCCAGACAAGAAAAACGAAACAGCCAGGATCCAATGTAGAAAATTTAATAAAATCCCTAGCACTTCAGCTTTAAGCATTCAAAGGAGAATAAAAAGCACAAAAAACACCCAAGCATTTATAACACAGCCATTAATTACATAATTACTCTCAATTAAACTAAAAAGACTTTCCAATTACATTCCTCATTAATAAATATTGGGCTTAAAGTCCCATACTTTAAAATGAAAACAGTCTCTTTATACAAAAGATTTTTCTTTATATCCAGATTACATCATTTTCAACAAATATGTTTTAATATAGTACACTGTAAACCATCTGGACTTTTATTATGGTATTTTTCAAAGTGCACTGCAAGAGGGCTTTCAGGTTTAGCATTTTAATATCCCTGACATGTTCTTGAATTCTAAGTTTAAAAGCCCTTTTGCTTTCACCCACATAGAACATGTTGCAAGGACATTTTATAGAATAAATGATCCCTTCTGTGCTATATGAAAACTTATGATTTGCTTTAAAAGAAATTCCATTAATGTACTGAAATGTGTTACGTACATATTTACATATAATGTATCTTCCACATGGGAATGTGCCTACTACGTTTATCATAGAGTCAATACTACAGCTAGGGGTAGAAAAATCAGCATGTACTAATATATCTCGGGTACTTTTACCTTTGTGTTATGAAAACATAGGGGCTTTACATATTTTCTCAGAAAGTTCCTTAAATTTTAAAAGGAAATTCCAGTAATGTTTAATCACACCTTTTACTTCACTGGATAAGATATCATAAGTGGTAAATCTATTTATCTGCCTATGTAGATTCCCTTTAGCCTTATTCAGCAGGGTATATACATTTTGTTTACAGTAGCCCTTTTTGATAAATAATTTAGCTGTTACATTAAGCTCATGTATTAGATCTGGGCTATTATTACTAAGCTGTTGAACCCGAAGGAATTCCCCATAGGGTAAAGAGTTTATTAGGTGGGGTGGGTGACAACTGTCTGCTCCAAGAAAATGCATACCCTCCTCAAGTCTACGATGTATTTTACTTATGATTTTTCCATTGGTTTCCCCAGTTAAGCAAATATCTAAAAATATTACTGATCTACCTGTTTGTACACAATCAAACTTTAAAGCAAATGGATTTTTCTGAAGTTCATCATTGAAATTAATAACTTTTTCATGGCCCCCTTTACAAGTAAAAATTAAATCATCTATGTACCTATAATATTGTGTCACATGTTCTTGAAAAAATTTTAAACTAAACAAGTAATCCATTTCAAACTGTCCCATCATAATGTTGGCATACGTGGGAGCAAAAGCTGCCATACCTTGTAATTGATGGGAATATATTGTCATCAAATTAAAAAAAAAATTATTAGCTAAAACTCAAATAGTTCAATAATGTAATATGTTAAAGGGCTATCTCCTAATAATTTTCTTAATGCTTCAAGTCCATGTTTATGTTCAGTGCTGGTGTACAAACTTTTAATGTCTGTAGTTAACCAATACATTTCTTCTGACCATGATGTAAATTTTATCTTTTCTAAAAAGTCATAACTATCTGTAATAAATGAAGACTGTTTAGTAACATATGGTAACGGAAAATTATGTAGGATCTTGCCCATACTATTAAAAAATATTTGCATGCTGAAACAATTGGGTGCCCAGGAGGGTTATGCATATTTTTGTGAATCTTGGGCAGGCAGTGCTTCTATATGATAGCTTCTCTGCCTGGAGGAATGTTGATGAATGCCATGATAAGTCTATTGAGTTTATAGTTTTGCATTTTTGTTTGTTGTCTTTTAGGATATTTCAGTCATGAGGAGGTCCAGAACAGAGTAGTAGGAACTGGATGTGTTGTCCTAGATCAGCAAATCTTCATAGCTTTTACTGGTCAGGCAGGCATTGCTAGGCATTAGTGCTGTAGAAAGTAAGGTTTTGTACCAATAGAAGGGTTCTCAGAACAGGAAATTCCTGCCGTTAGCCACTGTTGAAGGTGGTCTTGAAGATCAGCAGATATGGTGAGTACTTTATCTCTTGTTTTTTACGTGTCTCTATGATCTCAGTATTAGTGTTGTCTTGCAAGTTTGTAAACTGTAAAGTTACACAATTGGAAGTACATAAAAAAAAAGGCTGTGCCAGTTTTATAAATAACGTTGGATGTCTTCTGAGATAATGATAGCAAGGTAAAAGACCATTTTTGTGCAGACTTTCTCAAATAAGCCTGTACCAGTTTTATATTGCATTTTCGTTTTTAGTATTTTTAACTAACCTATAAGCAATTTGTTTTAAATTTATCATAATGTTGGAAGTCACTATCTACACAGCATGCTTATTTATCTGTGCTTAAGGAATCTATGAGTAGAGGGACATGGGCCTGTAGCCTTTTTCTGACCAAGTGGAGCAGCAACCTGTTTTTTAATTTTTTCAATTTGATACTGATGTTAAAAAAATAAAACCTTTCTTTTCCTTCAGGTGGGATGTTAAATCAAGGTCCCATCTGCTTGAGTTGGTGGTAGCGCAGGTGGGTGTGAAAGATCCCATAGCACCTATCAAAAAGAGCAGGAAAAGTTCCCTGATGCCCTTGCCATATTCCTCTAGTAGTATAAATACCACCTTAGGCCTCTCGTCAAAAGAGATTGCTAGTCTAGTAGGACTAACCTGGTCAACAAAGGATAATTAAGTAAAATTAGTATTCAATTTATAAACATTTCTGATGATGCTTTAATCGTCTCCAGAAAGCCAAACTAGTTTAAAAACCTACAAATATAAAATTAACTGGAATCCTTTCATCCACCTTTCCCTCCCTCTTTTTTAAACTCCTGCATATTGTACGCTGGATCCTTTGTAGTAGAGTTCCTTAGTTCCACTGTTCTCCCCATGAAGTTTGCCTCGTATCTAATTCCTAAACTTTGTTACCTCTGCCAGCCACACTAGACATATTTTCTTAGTTTTACTGAACCATTCCTCTTGGTTCTCGATCATATCACCCCCTTAATCTTTCCTTCTCCAGACCTTTCATATGGAAATTTTCCACTCTTCATATAGTCTAAACCTCCATTCCACTTACTGTCTTGGATGACCTCTTTCTCTCTCTCTCTCTCTCCCTCCCACCTCCTCACATATGATGTCTCTTAAGGTATGGTGTTATGAACTGAGTGCAGTAATCCAAGTGTAATCTCACAGATACCATTATTGGTTTGATTGTTAACCTACTAGCCTTCAAGGACATGGATTGCCTTAACCCCCATGTTTCTGTGTTCTTTTCCTCATATATGCAATATATGCATTTTATGAAGGAATTTAACGTGTCATGGAAGAATGATGACTTGCACTTCCTTGGTAATGCACCAGGACATTATGCTTGTGTGGGATACCATTATCCTTCCCTGACTGATATTTTCTGCTTAAGTGAAATTAAAGACTTGCTTCAAGCAGGACTTCTGGAGCAATGTAGAAGATGGGCTTCTCACTGATTTCTTTCTAGCCTGTTTTCTTACGTTTTTCAAGCATTTAGGTTCCCCCTGCAATGAGAGCAGCAGCTGTTTTGTGTTGTTCTTTTGACTGTGTGTTTAATTTGATATAAAGGAAACATTACTCCATGCCATCTTCATTTATTCTTGCCACTTTCAAACAATTAGGTACTAACAATGTCTTCCATCTCCATGCCATTTTATTAGTTCATAGGTTCATAGGTTAGTACTAAGCTAACTGCTCTTGCGAGCCATTTTAAGCCTAGCCCAATTATCCCTTGTGAGACTCAAACCCTGCATCTTGTGTTTATAAGGCAACAGCTTAACCATTAGGCCACCCTCCCAACCCTCAAAGTTGATTTGACTTCATTTTTTATTCCATAAGTTTAAAAAAAGTTTTTACTGTTTTTGAGAAATTCTTTAGATTGCTAGACTCTTGCTCCACTGCAAGTCTGTATTGAATTGACATGATTATCTGGGAGTATATGAATGTTATGTTTTAAACTGTTGCATGATAATGGCACACTACTTAAGTTGAGTAGGTAAGTGCTCCAATGGAAGACGAGGTAATCCCTAGTGACTACTTTTCACAGCATTTGTTTTTTGACTTAAGGATTTACATGACATTGTGATATGTTGAACAACTAAATAATAGAGTCCCAACCTTGATAGTTTTCATGCAACTCATTTGTGTTTTGCACACAGTCGCACATATGTGCTGAGGTACCCGTTCAGCGTGAGCTCAAAGTCAGGTGGTGAGCTCTACAGTGCCACATTAGAAGTACTGTATAACAGGAGTACTGTAAAATAGAACATTGTGTTAAAAACAGAACCCTCTGCATTTCAAGAAGAAAAAGTAGTTAAAGGTTTTTAAAATTGCCAGTGGAAAATAATGGTTTACTTTTGCATATGTATTTGGATAAACTTGCATTTTTTGTGGCTTTTACAGTTCACTTGCTCAGATTAGTTTAGCTGGTGAGTCAGGGCAGTGGAATACAGAGGTGTAATATTTCACAGTGATTTTCTCTAGAATGAGTTAAAGCTTTCATATACTGGCTGAACATCTGATCCTTGTCAGTATACATCCCATATAGCTGTATGCTACTGCAACAGTGGTCTAATGATAAACATGTATTGTTCTACTTCTCAGTGGTAATGTGGTAATTTCAGTGCCAGTGGTCTAGTGCCTTCATTGGTTCAGGCACTGTCAGTAATCTAGATGGGAAGGGCAAACAGGAATCTTGTGTCACCATTTTAAAACCTACATTCAAGAAGGCTTTATCTAAAATGGGTCTCTCCTCTCTCAATCTTCGGTGCTTTTTTAAAATCAGACTAAAAGTACTTTCGTCCCTGACTCACGATGGATGACTTTGCTTTGGCCTTAGATTCCTCGGACTGTCACTCTCTTCTAACCATATGGTGCTGCTCATAGGGAAGTTGCTAAAGGTTGAGAATCTAGTGCATCCTCAAGGGCCAGATGTACACCTACTAATGAGAAGGGATGACCTTATTTATTGATTTTGGAAGGGCCAGACAGTATCCCTCAATTGCTGGTGAGGGAAGAGGTACCATGTCCTGTACAGAAGTCTGCACATCGGATATGATTTGAAACATACCATTGGACACTCCCAAAAAGGAAATCCAAAAAACTAAATATGTTTCTCCTCATTGAATGCCATCTACATAAACTATTAATAAGTAGTGGTATTCTTTGGCCAGAGGTCTTTTTCAGGAGTTTTAGTTGCTGCATTTTATTTCCTGTGCTTATAGAGAAGATTCGTAGAAGGTTCATAGATTAGTACTAGGCTAACTGCCATAGTGGGCCATTTTAAGCCTAGGCATTTACCCCATGTGAGAATCAAACCCCTGCACCTTTTGTCTGTAAGATCAGCCCCTTAACCATTATGCCAGCCAAAGGAAAAGGACGCCTTCACCTTCAAATAGGTACCATAGCTTCATAGGTTGGTACTAGGCTATCGGCCCTAGGGCCTATACAAACCTAACTATAACACTTCCCTGACTGTTTCTTCCCACAATATTTACTTCCCTGGACCCCTGTCTAGCAGGGCGACTGACGTGAACCCCGGCATAAATTTCCTATCTCCCATCCAGTCGTCAAGGTTTCTTTTGAAGAGGGCCAAGGAAGTGCTCTGCTTGACATGTATGGGCAGTCTATTCCAGAGTGTGGGGAGTCTCTGGGTCAGGAACCTCTCCCTCCAGCATGTTTTGTTCATTGTGATGACAAGGTTTAGGTCCCTGGAGCATGTGGCTCTGATGGATTGGGATTTCTTTGTGTAGCATCTCCAACAGCTCTTGGTTTGACGTGGCCTTTTATGTTAAGCAGAAATCATCTCTGAGTAGACGATATGCAGTAGAGTATAGCCAGTGTTTTTTTAGTCGGTCAGCATAGGGCATCTGCTTTAGGCCTGTGATTCTTTTAGTGAGGTGTTTCTGCGGCCTTTCCAATTATTGCAGATGTCTTGTGAGATACATACCAAATGGGGCGTTGTACTCTATGATGGGTCTAATAAGGGATGAGTACAGTGGGACAATGACCCCCTTTTTCTGGATGTAAAGCCCTTGGTGATGAGGTGTGCCACATAGGATTTCCTGACCGTTGTGGTGATGTGGTTATCGAAGGTGAGACCACTGTCCACCTGTGTTCCTAAGTCTCTTATCACACTTTCGGTGTTTAGTGTACTGCCACCTATGTGGTAATTCATAGGTACATGTTTTTTTTCCCAAAGGGGTGAACTATACACTTCTTGGCATTGAGCTTGAGCCCATGGCTCTGGCATCAAGCATCTGTTTTTGTAAGGCCCTTTTGTAGAATATCCACATCATTTGGGAATTCAATAATGGCTCCCAGTTTGCAGTCATCTGCAAACATTGTTAGTCAGAGTCCCTCATTGTTGGCCTGTACTTCAGAGAAGTAGATACTAAACAAGTGCAGTCCCAGGACTGAACCCTGAGGTACTCCACTTGTCTGGAGCTGGATTTGGAGTTAGCTACTTTTACATTGTGGGTTCTGGCAGTAAGCCAGTTAGCAATTCATCGAGTGATGTAGGGATTTATGCCCAGCTTAGTAAGTTTATCTATGATTCCAGAGTGGGGGATGGTGTTGAAGGCCTTGGCGAGGTCCAGATAGGCTGTGTGGACTGCCTTACCCTCGTCCACGGCTCTAGAGACTGATTCGAAGAAGTCAGTCAGGTTCAGTTTCTTACGTTCCTGTTTCTTGGTCCTGTAGCTGATTGATCTGTAATATGTTTATCTTGTTGATCACTGCTGCAGTAGCCATAGCTATATAGGTTTTATCCTGCCTTTGCTTTTTTTGACAGAAAAATACAGTAAAAAGCATGTTAAAACACTGTGCCAGCCCCACAAAAGTAAAATAAACACAATTTCTCCACAGCACTTGAGGGATACTGTCTGGCCATTTGTGGTCTCCGTGACCTTTACTGGTCATAACAGATGACACCACTGTGATTGGTATGTAAACAAACAAGGCAAAACCAGATCCTGTCCTCTGTAGAATAGCCATGATAGCCTGGAAAATTGCACAGTCTGTCCCCTCAGACTACTAACATTCCATCAGAGTAGAGCACAGTGGCACACACTTCGAGCAGATCCACAACAGACCCCTACCATTGAAGTTGTATCCTTCATTCACAATAGACAGACATTAATTCTATTCCAGGACACCTTAGAAAAAGGCATTTGATGTCAGACTGTGTCAAAAGCTTTAGACAGATCAAGAAAAAGTGTAGAGACTAGGTTGCCTACTTTCTGCTATGATTAACTATGCTATTGAAGCTTAGCAAGGCAGTGGCTGTACTGTGTTGAACAGAAGGTTGTTTGTTGAGCTGTGAATGCATGTATTTTAATAGGATTTTGAGCATAGGAGAGAGTGTTGTCATAGGTCTGTAATTTGAAAGGTTTGTGGCAGACCCCCCCCCCTTTATGCAGCATTATGATGGATTCTTTATGAAGAGAAAGCAATCCATCACATCTTCTGATGGCTTTTATTATCCTTACTCCTCCTCCTGTATGCCTCACAACCTCCAAAAGAGGAAGAGGCCACTTTATTGTCTGAGGAAACATACCAGGCATTACACAGCCTTTATCTTTATCCAGTGCTGACTAAATCAGCAGAGTCAAGAACCTCATTAGGTGCTTTGTCACAGTTCTTACTGTGGTCTTGGATTGCTTGTGAAATGGGATTTGGGGATTCAGTTAGCTCTCCTTGCTTGTAGAGTCATAAAGAAGTGTTGTTTTTTAAATCTATCTCTGTCAGCCACATTCTGGAGCCCGTGGGTCCTTCCACAAAAGACTACAGGAGGATCAGTCTTTCTTAGCATTCCCATTCTGTTTTATTTTAGGGGCTGCAAAGGCTTTTGCATTTTTGAAGCATGGTTAGAGATTTTACTGTCGTGCCTTTTTGGTTACAGAGTCAAATGAGATGTCCTTCATTTGATTACTGTTGCAGTATTACTCACTAATGTGAAGTTTCTTGCATATCTGGCTTGTATACCAAACCTTGAGTAACTCGCTCTCATGCTGTATACCTGGGCTATGACCTGTACATGATATGTGCTAGTACGTAAAGTATGCACAGACACAAAGTTCCTTAGAACCTTTTTTGCTGCCATCCCAAGAAGAAAGACCAGGTCTCTCGATTCAGTCTGTCAGTTGTAAGGCCTGTGCCAGTTTTCATTAGCTGCAGACTGATAAGTATCTCTGTTGGGGCCCCTTCCTGTTTTTTAACTAACTTTGTCATTTTGCATTTCAGCTAAGAGAGGAAATTGTGACAGTGGTGGCATATTCCTTACAATGATAGTAATGCTAAACGTTTTTTCTGCCTAGGTCCAGATCATAACTTTAAGGAGTTCTCCATTTGTCAACTTTTCACCCCCATGACTATTAAAAACTGCTTAGTGTTTCTGAAGATACATTTAGAGCACTAGAGACTTAAGGAGCTTGCATTAGATAGGATGGCTTTTGAGTCATCTCTTTTAGATGCATCTCAGCAGCTGCATAGGAAAGCTAAGAAACCTAAACCTTGAGGTTTCTATTTTACTGTCAATGCCAGTGCCTCTATTGAGGCATGTGATTGGCCTGCAAGACCAACTTCTCTCCCTTTTCCATCTGTCATGTCCCCCTCCAGAGGCTGACAAAGCACAGCTTCCAGACGCATCCTATCTAACTTAACAGATGGCCATCAGGGCCTTGACGGGGGGAACCCTGGCTGGTGATTTCTGAGGGACCAGATGGCATCTCACAGATCCTTCTCTAAGAGGATGTCTTTGGTACTGTTATTGTCTGCCACATCTCACATTATTCTGCTGACATGCTTAAAAAGAGGAAGGAGAAAACAAAGCATACTTGCTGTCCTGTTACCCCTTCTCCATCTGATCACAACAGGAGTGGTATCATTTTTTCCAAGGTCATTTTAAAGCTCTTATGTCATTAAAATCTCCTCAATTTCTTTCCTCGCCCTCTTCTACTCCTCAAAAAATAGAGGTACGTCAGTAATATTGAATTGTTCAGATTTACATGTGGACTTCTTAGATTTATCCCTCACTGGATCTGTTCACTTAACTGGATACGAGTCAGAGGATGAAGACACTTTTTCTTGACTCTCCTTTGCAAGAATTGTAGTTTGGTGACACTATTTTAAAAATCATTCAACACTTCCACTGGGAAGGTATGCACATTTCTGAAGTAAAAAGTGATGCTATTTACCTGCTAAAACATGGCTGTCCCTAAACCTTTTCCTATTTCTCCTATGCTTGGATGCTTTGCAGGATACTTTCTTGCCTTCTTCCCTGACATGAATTACAGACACCTGCTCCTAAAAAAATGAGTCCCAAATTCTCATCAATTTTTGTTACAAATCCTTCCTCTGACTCTGGTGTGATTTCATTTGTATCAGACAAAGCATCTTAACTCCTGCCCTCTACAAATCTCTTGCTTAATTTCAAAGACAGTGAAGGCTATGGATAGGTACAGTAAAAAAAAAGTATACACCTCTGCTGCCTTTTCTTTCCTTGCCATAAACTACCAGATCCAGATATCTTCAAGCATCTGTTGTCTATTTTTGATAACACGAACAAACTAATTTCAGATATTCCTGAGTTGAATAACAAAACCTCTTTATTGTTTCTGTTGTATTTCTGCTAGTCAAGTAACAAGGCATTCAATAAAGTTTGGCTATGATACTGCTAATGCCTCTTCCAGGGCAGCAACAACAGGATTTGTTTTAAGAAGGCATTCAAGGCTACGCTTAGTTTTTGCCTGATGATGTCAAGGCTTAAGTTGTGGGATGCTCCATTAGATAAAGATGATCCTTTAGTCCATCATCTACTGAAATTTTCAAACATTTACAAGAGAGAGGAAAAAATCATGTAAGATTTTAAGCAACTTTTTCTCTCTCCTGTGCTAACATCTCAAAAGAATTACCCTTTTAAAGCTGGACTCTTTTTCACAAAGGCCAAAAGTCACAGCAAAAAGATTAAAAAACATCTTTAAAGAAAAGTGGCAGGACAAACGTAAATCAGACTTCAGCGTGGATAAGGGATCCTTTAGTAACAAAACTTCAAACTTATGTCTACCAACCTCCCTACCTCCCCCACTCACACCTCGGTCAACCACTTTCCTTTCATTCAGGGAAACACCCTCTTCTTGACACTGTGGAAATCATTGACATCAGAGTTTGGGTGTTTAATCCAGAAGTCACACAGAGTTACTTGGAATCTACCCCCATTTTCTGCTGGAATTCCTCTGGTTCCCCCAAACCAATAACATCTGGTTTTGCCAAACGTACAAGATCTGATCTGATATTGTCAATCTTCATTCTGTCCTCACAAATGGGTTTGGATCCAATATGTTGGATCTGACTCAGCTGATGTTACAGCTCACAGCCACCAGATCTCTCAAGCTTCTCCCTTACCTATAGTGCACCTTGCCAAATACCTCAGATCTAATTTGCCACTTCTGATCTACTAGTCTTTATTGAGTGATTAGATAAGTACAGTTTATTTTTTTAAACTCTTCCATCTCCTTTTCTGCAGAGACCAGCATCCCCTCCATTTATTCTGCTCATTCATCTAGAAGTCTGACAGAAGATGATGTGGAGAGAGTGGTGAGGAAGATTCTGTCAGCTCAGGGGCGGATTGGTCTTCCTCAGCACCTACTCCTCTGGATCAGGCAGTCTGACCTTCTACCACACCCCCTGCAAGGTTCTCCTTTAACTCTGTCTGCTGTATTTGATCAGATATCTTCTCTGCGCCCTTCTATCTTTTCTGATCAGGAGAGCTGTCAGAGCAGAAGCCTGCCTGCTTCGTCTGAGGTGCAGCATTCAACCCCAAAGTTTTGGAGCCGTCTCTGTTACTCTATGCCTTGGCACTGGACAGTTCATCTCCGGCTTCCTCCTCGGGGATGGTGTCAATGGATCAGAGAGAGGTGACTATTCAGAAACCTAATTTCCCTGATCAGAACCTCTCTCTCTGGGTCCTTTGAGCTATGCCTTCATGGCTGCGAAGAGAGTGTTTGCGTCCTCGACATCTCTGACAACCTTCCCTCTCAGATCCTACCCATTCCATGATTCCCCAGCATCTGGAGGTCAGCTGCTCTATCCCTGGGAACAACCTCTACCAAAACCTTAGGTTTCCTCTCAGGGAATTGTGATTTCCTCATCTGAGACTTCCCCGTATCATCCCACTGAGAAAGTACATAGGAAAAGGACATGCAAGAGGAAGCACCTAGACTCCCTACAGGAGTCCGTCACCGAAGGCAGAGATTTCGACAAAGGCAAAGGGTCCCCATGGTCACCTCCTGAAGATGTCCCTTTTGGGGACATACTAGAGATCCTGAAATAGAGAGGTGGCTGGACATCCTCCAACCCTGTATTTAAGGAATCTGTTCTCCTACAGGCTTTCTGTACAGGACCCTCTACTTCCCACTGATGAGCTGATAGACACAATCTCTAAGTAGGTATGGAAGGAGCCTGACTTCATAGAGCCAGTACATCGGAGACCGGGCAAAATAATGGCAGCACCTGTGGACAGTCAGTTTTGGGGGAAAGGGGTTCCAGCTGATGCCATGTTTTTTGTGGTGGCCACAAAGAAGGAGCTAGCCGATCAGAGTTCCACTGTCCATCCCCCCAACAGGGAGTCACGGGCGATGGACAGACTAGGGAAGGGTGTCTTTGCTTCAGCGACCTTTGCATTAAGATCGCTGAACTACTTGGCACATTCTGTTAAACCTCCAAGAGTTTTCATAGGCTCATAGGAGATTACTAGGCTAATGGCCCTGGGGCCCTTGCAAACCTAGCCAAGAGTTTATTCCCAAAAAAAGAAAAAAGTCACCCCTGTCAGTGAGGGACAAGGGTGGAACCCCTGGGACAAATTTGTGGTTAGAAAAACACAGTTCGTTGAGAAAACCACTTTATAAATCACAAACAGCAAAGCTTTCGGGTAGAACCCTTCCTCAATACTATTAATAATACTAATAGTATTGAGGAAGGGTTCTACCCGAAAGCTTTGCTGTTTGTGATTTATAAAGTGATTTTCTCAACGAACTGTGTTTTTTTGTACTATTTGGCTGCAGTTTGTGGTATTTTACAAGTTTGTGGTTTCCCATTCACTCATCAAGGTTGCATTTGAAGAGGGTCAGTAATGTACGCTGTTTGACATGTATGGGAAGTCTGTTCCAATGACGGAGCAGCCTCTGGGAGACAAACATGTCTCTCCAGCAGACTTTGTTGATATCGCATATTAGATTTAGGGCTATCAAGCAGGTAATGTGCGAGGAGTTAGACTTATGGATATGGAGCATCTCCAGTAGGGCAGGGTCCGACATTGCCTTGCAGATGAGACACAGATCACCTCTGAGCAATCTGTATGATACCGAGTAGAGTGATAGTGATTTAAGCCTGCCCACATAGGATAGGTGTTGGAGGCCATGGATTCTTTGTGGGATATTTCTGTGGGCTTTTGAGTTGGTGCAGCTGTTTGGAGAGGTACATACCAAGTGGGGCATTATACTCAATTATCGGTCTAATAAGGGAGGAGTACAGAGAGGTAATAACTTCCTTTTTTCTGGATGCAATCCCTTTACTTATGGGATGAACCAAGTAAAAGGCTTTTCTGACCACTGCCCCCACATCATGGTAGAATGTGAGATTGTTGTCAACCTGAGTACCCAGGTCTCTCACCAGAGGTTGTATGCTTAGGGGGTTGCCGTTGATGTGGTAATCATTAGGGACCATGTTTTTGCCAAATGGTAGAATAATACATTTTTTTGAGTTTAAATTAAGGCCGTGACTTTAGCACCAGTTATTTGTAGTTGTGAGACCCTCTTGCAGTATGTTAACATCAACTGGGGAGTCAGTGACAGCACCCAACTTAGTCATCCACAAACTTGGTCAGCCACAGGCCCTTTGTCCTTGCCTGGACCTCTGAGGAGTATATGCCAAACAGTAGGGGTCCCAGGACAGATCCCTGGGGAACACCACTAGTGACAGGTCTGCTTTCGGAGAGGGCAGCGCCTATTATGACCTTGTGGGTCCTATCTGTGAGCCAGTTGGATGCCTGTCTGACTAGACAGGGATTAAAAACAAGTTGTGTTAGCTTTTCGATGATGCCCGAGTGGGGGATTGTGTCAAAGGCCTTGGCCAGGTCAAAGTAAGCTGTTATGTACTGACTTCCCCTCATCCAGGGCCTTGTCGACAGTCTCAAAAAAGTCAACTAGGTTCAGTAGGCAAGATCTGCCCCTGAGGAGTCAGAATTGGGTGGGGCAGAGTGCTTGGAGATTGCCTATGTCCTTGTTTATGAGATCCATAGTAGTACACACCATGACTTTACAGATCAGACGTGTCAAGCTGTTGGAGCGATAGTTTCCCTGGTCAGTAGTGGCACCACCTTTGTGCAAAGGGATGACAATGGCAGTTCTCCACTCTGCTGGAATGAAGCCTGTAGTTAGGCTGTGGTTGAATAGGGTGCTCAATGGCGAGGCTAGTTGTTGCTGGATATGGTACAGAATACAGTGTGGGATACTCTCGGGTCCTGTTGAAGCTGTGTTCTTTGTCTTGGATAGGGCCTTTAACACTTGATCTACAGACATGCAAGGTGTGGGACAAGTATCAGGGTTATCGACTGGGCCTTTGGAGGGGCGATAAGGGGGTGAAGTTTGCACTGAACTTATCAGCTAGCAGGTTGGCTACGTCAGCGGGATCAGTGTAAGTGGTACCATTAAGTACCAGTTCAGAGCAAACTTGTGCTTTGCCATGGAGGTTCCTAACGTAACTGAAGAAGGACTTGTGGTTTCCCTTTGTTTTGGTGGCTAGTTTCAACTCATAATTGGTTTTGGAGATTTTCACTAGTGATCTAATTTGCTTGTTGAGGCAGAGGAGGGAGTTTTTCAGATTTGGAATTTGTACCTTTTTACCCTTGGACAACAGTTTCTTCCTTTTGTTGTAAAGCCTATTGATAGAGGATGTCCACCAGACAGGTTTGTGTTTCCTTGAGGAGCAGATTTTAGTTCAGTTGGGTATGGCTGTGTCCATGCAGTTATACAGGTGCTTGTATACTGCACTGGCGGACTGTTCAGCATATTGTCTGCATCATCTGAGGTGTGAAGATGCTGATACCCTCTCTTAGGAGGTTGTAGTCAGCTTTTGAGAAGTTTTTTAACCTGGTTACGGCTGGGGAGGGGTTGGGTGGGATAGAAACTTCGAATGAGACAGACTAATGATCTGATCTCACCAGGGAAGAGCATACTATGGGAGTGGTGCAGCTGCCGCCCATGGTGGTGAGAACCAAGTCCAGTATGTTATCTCCCCTTGTGGGAGATAAGACCAGCTGATCTAGTGGGTTAGAATTGATGAAGTCAAGGAATCATTGGGTGATTGCATTAGTGCAGGAATAGTTCACCCAGACTATGGTGGGGTAGTTGAAGTCACCAAGGATCAGGGTGTTAGGGGGTACTTTGATGGAGTCAGGTAGGTCCAGGTAGGAGGTGTGGGTGCCCTGAGACATGGGGGGGGGGTGTAGCTGGCTATAACTTGGATGGGTGTTTTACCAACTGTCAGTTGCACCTGGAGTAATTCCAGTACATCATGTTGGTAAACCAGTCTGGAGGTGTGCCTGTCCTTAATGAAGATAGAGACTCCACCACCCTTAGTCTTTGCAACTTTATTTTGAGGTCGGAAAGTGTGGAATGAGGTATAGCCTGGTAAGGCAGCCATGCTGTCT
This sequence comes from Protopterus annectens, assembly GCF_019279795.1. Taxonomy (NCBI): domain Eukaryota; kingdom Metazoa; phylum Chordata; order Ceratodontiformes; family Protopteridae; genus Protopterus; species Protopterus annectens. Next base: position 634,773,460 of record NC_056733.1, read on the forward strand.
GCAGCCCTGAACCAAGTTTCCGGGACTGCACAGACATCAGCATCTTCCAATGTGAGGAGAACCTCTGAGTGAATTTTCAGATTAAGGCTCATAGCATTGAGCAGCATGACCTTCACATTGCTTTTTGACAGATCTTTTATGTTGGAAGATTTGTCTTTGGGACATGGCTTAAAAAAGGCACAATAGGGGAGGCAACCGATTTGGCCAAGATCTGGCACTGCAGGGGTGACAGGTGGAGGCCATCTCTGGCAAAGCATCGTGGCCTGTCAACCATGTCATCCCAGGCAGACAGATACTGGATCCCCTTAGAAAGACACCAAAAATTAAGCCAATTGTTGAAGTCAAACATTTGTTGTTGGTATTGTGGTATAATTCTTGGTTGAAGGTAGGATGCTTCTTAGAGCTAGGGTCATACCCGCCTGGAGCACATTCTCTGAGAGCACAATCATGTCTCTCATCATATAGTCCAGGGAGATGTGTCTCAAGTCATTCACATCAACATGGACAATGACAGAGTGATACTTGTACCTGTTGTGGAGAGACTTGAGTGTGTGTGATGTGGTGGATTCTAGTGCCTGACAAACAGCTGACTGTGACCTTCTCCTTGTTGAGCCTGGTGTGGGGGACATCGGTGTGTCTCACTATTGAGTTACCAATGACTAGTATGTTTGGTTTATTTTTATGCCTTATGGGCTGCATTGGTTTATTGTTTTGCCTTATGTGTTGTGTTTGTGAGACACTGGTGTGCTGACTACTTGTGTGATGTGATTGGTGTTGTGTGTGGAATGTTTGTGAGTGTGTTTTGAGGGTCTCTGTTGTTTAGGTAAGTTTGAGTTGAGAACGCCTGCATAGGTGGGTGTGTAGCTGTGCGCAATGTAGGTGGTGTGGTGCTTGTACTGGCAATCTCCTCTTTGTCAGGAGTACTGACTGTGGCGTGAGATAGCATGGATTCCAGCTTACTGATGTAGATGCATGTCTTGCAAGGTTTGACCAAAGAGTTATCAGATACTCTCTCAGGAACCATATCTGCAGAAATTAAGGATTCCATAACTTCTCAGTTGGCAATCCTACAGTCTATTTCCAATAGCTCCATGAGATTAAATTCCAACATAGCAGAAGGAACCCCAAGAGCAGCAGATTCAGGCATTTCCATGAGGAGACATGCCTGGATGTGCTTATGCGACTTTGCAGAGCCATTTAAGTCCAATTTCATCAATGCTTTCCTTGATGGAACTACCCTTTTTGACCCTAAAGTGAAAGAAATGCTCTACAGATGTGAGAAAGATGGTAAGACCTTGTCTGCCATGGGCATATTTTTTCAGCCCCCCCAAGAGATCCTCCTCCAGGACTCAACAGAGTGGCTGGGAAATGTGGTTCAAAAAATCCCAAGGTCCATTCTATGACACACATGGAGGAAAGTGCTCCCAGAGGCAGATGGGGGAACTCCAGTGGATGTTATCACCCTTGTGGCAGAGGTGGCCTGCAAAATCAGGATCCAAGAGAATCTTTCTTCGATAAACCCTACCAGAGCTGCTAAATGGAGGTTCGACTGCTCACCTCTGGAGACTGTCAGGGGAAGATTGTCCCTGTACCAGCGAGCCCAGCCATAGGTTCATAGGTTAGTACTAAGCTAATTGCCCTTGTGAGCCATTTTAAGCCTAGCCAATTATCCCTTTTGAGACTCAAACCCTGCACCTTGTGTTTGTAAGGCAAACACCTTAACCATTAGGCCACCCTCCCAACCCAGAATTAACAAAAGATACTTAGATGCAGGGGATTATATCTGGAGGTTGTATAATACATTTTTTCCCTTCCATCCCCAATTCCCAGGGAAACCCCTGATGTTCCACCCAGTCAGTGGGATCAAGCAGTGGTTCACATTCGAAAGCTGCCATGAAAGAATCATCCAGGTGGTCCCGCCAGACCAGATAAGAGTCTGGACCTTACTCAAGGTTCTTTTAAGTGCCAAAAAAGACAGGGGGCTGGAGGCCAATCTTGGATCTCACAAATCTAAACAAATCTGTGTATCGAACCATGTTCCTGATGGTCACAGTTCAGTCCATTTTCCCTTTTCTGGGCAAGGATGACTGGATGTGCTCAATAGATCTCCAGGGCGCCTACTATCACATAAAGATGAGCAGGCAGTCCAGGAAGTACCTGCACTTCCGTCTGGGAGCCAGTCATTATCAATTCAAAGTACTGCCCTTTGGACTCACCACAGTCCCCACGGTGTTCACCAAATGCATGGCAGTGGTAGCAGCACACCTCAGACTGCAAGGATTCCAGGTGTTTCCCTACCTGGACGAATAGCTCATTACCACTCCGACTGGGCACCAACTCATAAGATCAGGTTCGCCACACCTGTGCTGTCCTAGGAATAACAATAAACTACAACAAATCACAACTTCAGTCAATGCAGACATTGGAATTTATTGGAGCACTGCTCAACACAAAGATCACCATTGCTTCTCTTCCACCACACCGAGTTCTAATTATAAGGTCACAGGTCAAGAAGGTTGTGGGCAGTACATCCAACTCAGCCCATGCAGTCCTCCAAACTGTGGGTTTTGTGACTGCAGGGATAACCTTAGTTCCACTGGCCAGGTTTTACATGTAGATTCTACAGTGGATGCTGGCTGCTCAATGGTCAATCTTCCATCAATGTCGTACCAAATAAAAATTACCAGCACTTGCAAAAAAGATCTCTGTTGGTGAATCCAGTCCGATCAACTGCTTCATGGCCATCCACTCATTCTACAGCAACCCAATGCCGTAGTGACCAAGATGCTTCCCAGATAGGGTGGGGGGGCATTATCTGTGGAAGACAGTCCACGGTACTTGGTCCCCCAAAGAGAGAGATGAGAGCTGTGCTCTTGACATTATGAGCATTTCCGGATGTTTTCTTCTGGAACGTTTGCAGTTCAGGCAGACATGTTAGTCGTGTGGCATATCAACAAACAGGGGGGAACCAGATCTTACCCACTGTGTCGAGAAGTGCTCACAGTCTGGCAGTGGGTGATCTCTTCAGGCCACTTTCTTTTAGCAATGCACATTCTGGGAAGATTCACCGTGATTGTAGAAAAGCTGAGCAGGTGCATCCTACTTCCGCACGAGTGGTCCTTCAACGAGAAGGTGGCGGATGAGATTTTCCTTTGGTGTGGCCAGACATGCTGTTATCTTTTTGCCTCCCCTAAACAACAACTGCAGCAACTACTTTGATAACAAAATACAATGAACACAAAAACAAAAAACAAATAGCTGGAACCACTGAAACTTGAAATTAACATAACAAATCCATGTATGTAGTTTTCCAAAGTTTAATGGTGCTTCCTGGTACCTTGGTTAGGTGCCTTCAAGGGAATCTTTATCCATTATAGCAGTTTTAGGTGGAATGTAAATGCATGCTACTGTAATCCTCTTCCATTGCCAGTAACCCCTCACTGCTATATATCTTCCATTATTATCTTTTTTTCCCTCTTCTATGACTATTGGAGCTTCTCTTGCAATTAATACAAGTACTTCTCTTTTGTCCCAGATACTCCACTGAATAACCATCCTGAAAATCTTTCTTCATCAAATTCACATGTTCATTTCTTTCCAGTTGTCTCCTGTAGCGTAGCTTTTTGCACACTACATTTTTAATATAGTTCATTACTCTTTCTTTTTTATATGTATCTGTAAGACCATTCAGATTGAAATACATTACAGAAAGCATCACTTTCTTGTATAGTTCTTATTATTACCATCTTTTATGTATAACTTATTTTTTTGTTAGTTCCAACTTTTATGTTACATGCATATACTGTTTGGCAGGTTGGTCTTTTATACAGTTGTTTCTTGTCATATCCATTTGAGCCTATGCCACATCTTGGGTAATGTTTTGTTTTTTGAATACCCTCAAACAGAAGAAACAAGACCCCCAAAACCTATTAACTTAATAATAACATGAAAAACTGTGTACATTGTCAAATATTGAAGTTTTTGCTTCCTAATAAGAACAAAAGTTTTAAGTTGATAGCCACACAGACAGGCTAGAGTTAACAAAAAAGAAAGCTTAGTCATGCTAAGCCACATGGTACAGCCTGTGCTATTTGTAAGTTTCATGTGATGTCATCTATATTTATAGCTTTCACAGCTGAGAAAACACTTCCTTGCTTTCAGTAAGCACTTTCTCCAAGCCATTTCTCTTTCAGATTGTCTTCTAGCGATATACAAACCAGACACAAAACTGCTAAGGTTACCTTGTTTACCAGAAAAAAAGCCTTATAATATTCAATGTTCTTTTTCATTTGCATGCTTTGTAATAAACTTGCTACTGGATATTGCCTAGGGTCTTAATCCAGTCATTTCCCTATGCAAGCATGGGAAAAAGGACATTGATTTTTCTTTTGTCATACTCTCTTAACCTGACCTTTCTTCTGTCCCCATTTTTTTACATTGCAGTGTCTACATTTCTTAAAACTGAACAAAGAAAAAGAAAGAAGGTAGAAAAAGAAAAAAACAAAACCACATGTATATATTAAAAATCCCATTGCATTTCAAAAAAAGTGAAAGTACTTTACTTTGTCTAATTGGTTGTGTCTTGTCTTTAAAGCCCTCCCTGCTAGGAAACCCCCTGATTGCTTTCAGAGAACATTATGTCCTAGTCAATTTCTCTTTTCTTTTTTTATTCTTTTCCCTCAGCCAGTCCCTTTCCACCAGACTGTCTCCAGTTTCTCTATCAGATTGTCTCCATGGAGACATGTGAACCGTATCTCTCAACCTGTTAGAAGAAATCTTGATAAAGCCATAAATAAAAGAGCTCATACAAATTTAGAACGTTGATATAATAACAAGTTTTGCATTAGCATGAATTTTCTGAAGGGTATGAAGTCTGAAACTCAAATGTCTGTCATTATTTTCTAACTTCAGTCTTTAATGATTTGCCACTAATTTGCCAGAAAACCACAGTTGTATGAAAAACAGACCAAAAATATGAGGAAAAAATCTGAACATTCTGTGAAAATCTGTATATTTGAGAGGTATGTTTACCAGACAGCCAGTTTCTCTTCATCAGCTTGTTGCCATGGAAGCATGAAGACCAGCTGCAGAATTGCTAAGTATACATGCATTTGCTAGAAAAAAGCCTCATATTCAGTTTTCTTTTTTATTTACTCTCTTAAAACTAATCAATTTAAGGCCCTTAATTAATATAATCATTTCCCCATACAGGAATGAAAAAAGCACATCAAGTTTAACTTTGTCATGCCTTTTTAAAATAACTAAATAAATAATATATTTATCCAAAATGTACAAGAAGAAAGAGAGAAGAGGGGAGAAAAAGAAAAACAGCACATATTTACAATCCCTATTACACTTAAAAATAAAATGCAAAGAAAACCATATACCACAAATACAATTAAGAAAAGAAAATGTTTACTTAGTGTTCTCCCCTCCCTAAAATATTTTTCCATATATTAATGACATGAAGTAGGGCATATACTTTACAGTCCCCCACAAATCCAAGGAATTTTGAAAAAATCCTGTATTTCCAGATTTTCTTGTTCTGTCATATTTCACAAATATAATTTTTGTATTGTAATCCCACATTGAGTTACTGTTTTTTTTTCTCCATAACCCAAATACAGTCTCTGCTTCATTTCCAACGTACTCTCGATTCTTCTAGTCAACTCTCATGCACCCTTCCTTTTGTCCAACGTTTTCCGTTAAAGTCCTGGAAAAGGTTTCACAGGTACAGTCTCTGTGGTCTTTCTTACCAGAAGAACAAGAAACAGAATCTATTCCTGTTTCACAGCTCACTTTTTGTTGGACAGACTTTTGTATATCCTCCGTAGCATGCACTTCATCAGAAAATGGTTTTGTTCCTCCAGGGAAGAATACTTTAAAGACAGCTGGGTACAGCAGTTTGAATCTCATACCCACGTCTCAACATTCCATGAATAGTGGAATGAATTTACTCCTCCTATGCCTGGTGTACAGTGAGTAATCATTCTCCAGAAATACTGTGCTGTCTCCCAGTTTTAGTATTTTGTCCTTCTGCCACAATTTGTCAGAATCAACTCCTCCTGCTGGCAGGATAGCATCTTTACTATTAAAGGCCTAGGTTGCTTTCTTATAGCTAGGTTTGGAGCATACATGTGATGAGCCCTTTCAACTAACAACAACTGCTGTGGAGTGGAATACCAGTCCAGTTGCTTATTTGTGCTTTCATAAAATTAATGCAGTCTGTTCCTTCCAGCTTCTCTGGTATAGCTGAAAATCTCAAGTTTTCTCTATGTGCTCTCCTCTAATTCTATTATTTATGAAACATCTCTTCCTGAGCACTCTTATTCAGCCAGCCTTTTCTTCATTTTGACCTCTGATTTTGCAGCTTTATCATCTCATCTGAATATCTGTTTAAAGCTTCTTCCATTTTTTCCAACCTTCTGTTGTTTGTGTCGATGTACTCCATCAGAGTTTTGTTTAGTTTAACCATGTCTGTATGCAGTTGTTTTGTATCCTCCTGTAGGTTATTGGAAGTTATGTCTGAAGGTAGTATTGCTTTTTGTTGAACAGCTGCAGAACTTTCCCCAGTCAGTGTTTTTTCCTCACTTTTTAAAGTTGATTTTTTTCCAGGTCTTCTGTATTTCTTTATTCCTGGCATCCAGGCAGTGCATGTACTAGCCAGTTGCTGAACATTACCAGTAAACACAAGTCTAGTGGTCTTTTCTGCTGAGTTTCTGTTTTCACAATGGGAGAAATAGCAGTAAGTTGTTACTCCGTGCGCAGACATCTTGGACATCAACCATTAGGGTACAGTTGGCAGCAATTTCAAATTACCATACAGGGTTGAATGGCGCACCCATTGCTTCTCACAAATTGAGCAAGGCCTTCTTGAAAGGGACACTCCTAAAGCCTCCTTTTAAAGACCCTACTCCTCCATGGAACCCAAATTTAATGCTGCAGTCTCTAATACAACCTTCCTTTGAACCAGCAGCTACATGTGCTCTTAAATATCTTTCTTGGAAAACTACCTTTTTGGTTGCCATCTCTTCCGTCAGAAGAATTTCTGAGATCCAAGCATTATCTTCTAAACTTCCATACTTGGTTTTCTGTAAGCACAGAGTGACCTTACGTACCAATAAGTCCTTTCTTCCGAAGGTGGTGTCAGAATCCAACATAAATAGTTCTATCAATCTGCCAGCATTTTTTCCTAGATTTATCAAGAAAGGAAAATGCATTCTGCATTTACTGGATGTTCATAGGCAGTTGTGTTTCTGTTTGCATAGAATAGAAAAAATCAGGAGAGCAGACCAACTGTTTGTTTCCTTTACTGGACCAAAATTGTGAAAATCGGTTTCTAAAATTTCTCTGTCGAAGTGGTTAACAAATTGCATCTCCTTTGTCTATAATAAATTGGGCATTCCTCTCTCATATCGTTTGAATGCACACTCCACTAGATCTCTGGCTACTTCTACAGTTTTCCAGTCTAGAATGTCTATGGATATTTGTGCAGCAGCAAGTTGGGCTACTCCTCATACCTTTATTACTCATTACAAATTGGATCTGGTCTTCAGAGCTAGGGCATCATTTAGTTCTGTGGTGCTCAAGAAAATCCTTCCTTGAGTCCACCCTGGATTCAAGTAGCTAGGGACACTGTCCCATTTTTGAGGATAGAATGAAGATCGACAACATCAGATACAGAAGTCATGTACTTACCATAACGTTCCTTCTGTGTTGTCCATGACTTCTAGAAGAAAGAGCAGTTACATTGTCTCTGAGTGGATACATTTATATGTTTAGATGACTTTGGATATGGCTTCCCATATTTCTCTCTGTCCTTTTACACCTTATAGCAGCAAACAAGATCTGAGGTATTTGGCAAGGTGCATTGTGGATAAGGGAGAAGCTCGAGAGATCTGGTGGCTGCGAGCTGTAGCATTGGCTGAGTTGGATACAAACCCATTTGTGAAGAAAGAATGAAGATCTAGAACACAGATGGAATGTTATGATAAGTGCATAAGTCCTTTTTTCTATCAGGCAACCATAGAATTAGACCCTCATCAAAAAAAGAAATTTTTTTTCAAGATTATCGTTTGCTGTAAAAAGAGGGCACATTTTGGACTTGTCAGCAATGACCACTTTCTTAAGAAGTTCAGAATTCAAGATGTTATTTCTCCATTGTCATCTTTCTGTAATTTTTCCACAAGCCTTTGTTGTCACATTGGATCTAAAGAATGCCTATTGTCATAGCCCTATTTATCCAGGCTGCAAAAAAAAGTTAAGATTTTGTACTTTGAGATTTCATTTTCAATTTTCTGTTTTGCCCTTTGGTCTTTCTACAACTGTAGGGGTATTCACGAAATGTTTATCCCTTGTGATAGCTTTCTGCAGGCTCCAGACAACTTGCATTCCCATCAGATACAAACTCAGTGGCAGAGTACTTTAGCATATCATGGCAGGTCCTCATGACAAGATACTAGACAGAGAGATGATTATTAATATTATCCACCATTGGAAGGCTTCCCAGATGGATGTTTTTGCCTTTACTATGCTGGTACTTTGCCTGCTGTTCAGACTGTTCTCCAATGTCCCACATACAGAAGTATAGAAAACAGATGCCTTCTCAGTCTCAGGGAATGTGAAATTCTTTTTTGCCTTTCTTCCCTTTCCCCTTATTTCTGGAAGTCATTTTGAAAAGGACTCTCCAGAAATGTTGCTACTAGTAACCCCTTTTGGCCCAGAAAACTTTGGTTCTCCCTGTTTCTAACTAGCCAAAGGCAGTCACCTCAAGTTACCCCATAGGATAGACTTACACAGAAAAATAGGTATCTGGGTGATAGGCGTTTGATACCATTCAGGCACCTTTTTTGCAGAGGATGTGTTGTTAGGGTAGGCTAGGACATTTGCTACAAACAAATCTTAATATCTCCTAGTGAGGAAGTTTTTTCAGTTTGGTGCCAGAAGGAAGGTAGGACCCACAGTAACTTGATATCCCAGTTGTCCTTCCATTTCACTGTTGCAGTATTCATTACATTAGGGATCCCTTGTCAAGAGCACCCCAACATCTGGCCAGTATACCAAAGTCTTAAGTTGCTTTAAGACATGCTGTACATCACACATATTCTCTTCGTGTAGCGTAGGGTATAAAGGTGATGTCTGGCTATACCATCCTGAGAACAACTTTGCTGCCAGTCCAAAAGCCATCTCTTGATCGTCAGTCTGAATGCCCGTTCCATTGCTGGTTCACCAAGCCAATTGCAGATAAGTGCCCCATTGGGGTCCTTTTTTTTTTTTTTTTTTAACTTATCTTTCTTTATTGTTGCTTGTGGGGTTTCATGTCATCCAAGAATCCAAGAAGGGTAAATGCCAGTGTGGGAGACAGATTCTCCATAAAGACCACCATGAGCAGTGTCTGTTTTGCCTTGGCACCTCGCGCAACCATACATCCTGTTCCATCTGTGAGGCCTTTATACCTAAAACCCTTCATAGTAGACTCTCTTCTTTGGCACTTTATCTTGAAAACCAGTGTCTTAAGCTTCTTGCAAAAGACATGATGGAGGGAGGGAGCTTCTCAGTTCAAGGGACAGCTGTCATTGAAGAAGAAGGCCAAGAAGCCTTGGCTGGCATCTTCTCCACTCAGCCTCCGTCTCTTCCGAGGTGGGTGAATGCCCGGAGGTTAGCCTGACGTTATCATTTGATTTCTTTGCCAAGACCATGTTGGAGTCTGGCAGAGATCTGATCTTAAGCACATCTGAGGAGACATTGCAAGTATCTATTTTGGATGTTCAGGGGGAACCATGGCTGATTTATCTCTGAGGGGCCTAGGGGTGTTCCCCAAATATTAGTCTGAAAATTTTTATAAGGCGGACATCCCACTGAGGAAAAAGCAAAAGACTAAACATATTACCCCTGCTCCTAAGGATCCACAGAGTCAATGGCAGTCCTTCAGTCAGGACTTTAGTGCTTTGATGGCATTGAAACCACCCCAGATAATTTCTGTTCCAGTGCCACCTTGGTAATCTACTCCCTTAAAAAGACGCAGGAAACAGGATTTGTCTGAGGTGGAGCTGGATTTGGATGAGGAATCCCTTGCTTTCTTCTCAGGATTCCCTCTCCTTTGGACTGTGGATCAGAGGAAGAGGAACCTGCCAGTCCTGATACTCCTTTTGAAGAGATTTCTTTTGGGAACATGATCACCAGTATGATGGAGTTCTTTAAATGGGATTGTGCTCAAGTTTCTGAGTTACATAAGATATCATGAGTTGCTGGAGATGGGTTCTCCTAAATCTTGTATTGTTCCTCCTGTTTTGGCTGCCTTGTTGGATGCATTTTTTAATGCTTTTAAGGCTCCAGACTCTCAGCCCCCTACTCCCAAGAAACCTGATAGATTATATAGAGTGCCTGAGGAAAATTTTTGTACAAGTGTCCATCTTGACCCCTCGGTGGTGTCTGTAGCCCACTCAATTGCTTCCTTCTTCCAAGTTCCTGCCCTCTGATAAAGATAGCAGGGCCATGGAAAGGCTAGGCAAGAAGGTTTATACCTTGGCTACCTTGGCTGTTAGGCCTGTTAATTATCAAACCCATACGTCCAGGTATTTATTGGCTGTCCTATCCCAGGCCTGTCAGGTTATTTCTGATCTTCCAGACTATGAGTGTAAAACCTTTGCCCTTTCCCTGTTAGCGAGTCTCTCCCAGGTGACTTGGCATTCCATAAAGTGTAGTTATGATGCAGCAGACTCTTCTAGGCTGCTGCTTTTGGGTCAGTGATGAGGTGTTCTTTGCTTTGGCTTCAAACTTTGCGTGACAGTGTTAAGGCTACGTTGAACGATGCCCCTCTTGATAATAAACACTTGTTTAGTGAAGCTGCTGCTGCTATATTTAAGTCCCTTCAGGATGAGGGCAAGCCTTTACAGGAACTTAAGCATATAATTGTTTCTCTTGTGCCTAAATTTCAGAGAAATTACCACAATAAGCCAGCCTTTGTTTGCAGGCAATCTCACCCTCCTCCTAAGGGTAAAAAGGGTGGCAAGCTTCTCTTCCTGCTAAGGCTACTCAGACTTCTCTGCCTCAGAAGTTTCCTTTTTCCAGCTAAACCAGGTGCTGTCTGACAATCCTTTTCTTCCCAACCATTTTCCTCTCTCCCTTTACCTCTCTCTTCCTGTTTGGCTACAGATTATTGAGGATTGCTGGGTTCTGTCCTGTTATTTGCCAGGGGTATTTCATGATTTAGAAAGCCCTTCTCCCTTTTATGAGTATTCCGCAGCCCCCTCTGGAGCAAATCTCCTTCTTTCCAGAGGTGCTTCAGGACCTTTTGACTCTTGAATACTATTCAAGAGGTGCCTGTGTCCCAAAGGGGGAGAGAGGGTTTTACTCCAGGATCATAGGAGGTTACTAGGCTGTTGGCCATGAGGCCCTTATAAGCCTAGCCAAGGATTTAGCCTATGTTTAGACAAATCAGCATGTAATGCCCCTGTCTAGCAGGGACACTGGTGGAATCGCAGGGGTATATTTTCTGTTTCCCATACAGTTATCCAAGTTGCTCTTAAAAAGGGGGTAAAGAGGTACTCTGCTTGATCTGGAGAGGGAGTCTATCCCATAGATGGGGGAGTCTCTGGGACACGCATCTTGATGTCACAGACCAGTTTGAGACCGCACGTGCAGGTTACTCAAGTGGAGTTTGACTTGCGGATATGCAGCAGTCCCATCAAGGTGTGGTCTATGATTGCCGTGTATACCAGACAGAGGTCACCTCTGAGGACTCTGTATGATACTGAGTAGAGGGATACGGCTTTTAGCCCATCTCTGTATGGTAGATGTTTGAGACCCTGGATTTTCCTGGTGAGGAACCTCTCTGGTCTCTCCAGCTGCTGCATGTGATGTGCCAGGTTCATGCCGAAAGGGGCGTTGTACTCAATAATGGGCCTTATAAGGGAATAAAGCGATGTTATGACCTCCCTGTCCCTGGATGAGATACCCTTACTTATGAGGTCGGCCATGTAGAGAGCGTTCCATGCAGTGGAAGCAACATGGTGGTCAAAAGTCAGATTGCTATCAACCTGGGTGCCCAAATCCCTCACGACTGATTGCATGCTTAGGACGTTGTTATTAATGTGATAATTTGTGGGGAAGTCATTGATGCATTTTTTTTGGTATTCAGTTTAAGGCCATGTTTCTGGCACCAGTCATTTGTCTGAGACCCTCTTGGAGGATGTCCACATCACTAGTGGAATTGATGACCGCACCCAGCTTACAGTAATCTGCAAACTTGGTCAGCCATAGCCCACTGGTTTTGGCATGCACCTCAGAAAAGTATATCACAAATAACAGAGGCCCCAGGACCAAATCCTGGGGTACGCCACTTGTTACGGGTCTACTGTTTGAGGTGGCTTCCCCTATTTTGACTAGGTGGGTTCTATCAGTGCACCAGTTTGCTACCCATCTGGTAACATATGGACTGATGCCTAATTGAGACAGTTTATCTATTATGCCTGAGTGGGGAATAGTGTCAAAGGTTTTGGTCAAGTCAAGGTAAGTGGTGTGCACCATCTTCCCTTTGTCCATGGCTTTGGTGACTATCTCAAAGAAGCTGACCAAATTTAGCAGACACGACCTCCCCTAGGTGAAGCCATTCTGTGTGGGATCAAGTGTATGGAGGTTGCCAATGTCCTTATTAATGAGGTCCATGATAATCCATTCCATGGCTTTGCAGAACAGGCTAGTTGGGCTGAGGGGTCTGTAATTTCCTGGATCAGTGGATGCTCCACCTTTCTGTAAAGGGATAACAGTGGCTGTCCTCCACTCAGCTGGGACGAAGCCAGTACTCACGCTTTGGTTGAATAGGGTGTCTAATGGTGCTACACGTTCCTGCCTGAGTTCATGTAGGATGCAACCTGGGATCTTATCAGTTCTCATGGAGACTGTATTTTTTTGCCTTTGAGAGAGCAGTCATGACCTATTCCCTAGATATTAGGGGAAGGGGGCAGGCACTGGGGATGTCCTGATTTACTGATGGGGGGACAGGGGTAAAGTTTTCACTGAATCTGTCAGCCAGCAAGTTTTCTATATTTACGGCATTTGTATATGTGGCCTTATGATTGTCTCTGGTAGATGTGGCCAATTTGGACTCGAAGTTTGCTTTGGAGGATTTCACTAGTGCTCTTGCTTGTTTAGGCTAAGGAGAGACATTGCTTCCAGTTGGGCACCTGCTCCTTCTTGGTCTTGGACTTCAATTTCTTCCTTTTGTTGTAGAGTTTATTGCAGATGTCAACCAGACAAGTTTACTCTTCCTTGCGGAGAATGATTTAGTCCTGTAGGGTATTCCTGATTCCATGCATCTATATAAATGCTTGTATAGTGCTTTGGTGTAGTTTTGGATATTTTTGTCAGTTCCTACAGAGGGGGTGGGGCTGTTTATACCATCCCTGAGGAGGCTGTAATCAGCTTTGGAGAACTGTTTTTATGTCTAAGCCTAGCTAGAGGGGGGTTGGGGGAGATGGTGACTTCGAAAGTGACCGCTTTATGGTCGGATTTTACCAGGGAGGGATGATACTATAGGGATGCTGCAGTGGTTACTCATGTTGGTTAATACCATGTCCAAGATATCACCTCTTGTGGGGGTATTGACTAGCTGTTCCAAGGCGTTTGCATTGACAAAATCAAGGAATCTCTGGGCATTTGTGTTCTGGCATGAGTAGTTCTTACAATCTATGTTTGGGAAGTTAGTCACCCAGGATCAGGATAAAGGTTTGAATCTTGATAGATTCGAACAGGTCCAAATAGGCAGATTGGGCATCTTGAGTCAGATTTGGGGGCTGGTAGCTAGCTATGATTTGAATTGGGGTCTTGTCAATGGTTAACTGCAGCTGGACTGTCTCCTCTGCGTCATACTGTTTGATCAGCCTGGAGGTGTGTATGTCTTTAATGTATATTGAAACCCCACTTTTTTTGGCTTTACTGCCCACAGTTTGGGGTCTGAATGTATGATAGGATGAGTAACCAGGTAAGGCTGGGGTGCTGTCTGCAGCGTTTAACCAGGTTTCTATGACTGCACAGATGTCAGCATTTTCCAGGGTTAGGAATGTTTGCAATGAGTGCAGTTTCATGTTGAGACTCCTAGTGTTTAGCAGCATGACAGATGTTTCTATTACCCAGAAAAGACGGTATTGGAGACCAATTCTAGACTTGTCTCATCTAAACACTTTTCTGAAGGTGCCCTCCTTTCAAATGTTGTCTCTTCAGACATTGTTCTCACTTTTGCTTCTTCAGACTTGTATGGTGTCTCTGGATCTCAAGGATGCTTATCTCCCATATCCCCGATCCATCCTCCTTTCAGGAAGTTTTTACATTTCTCTGTTCCTTCCTTGCATTTTCAGTTCTCTGCATTGCTCTTTGGCCTTTCTGCTGTCCCAAGGCTGTGCACCAAATGCCTCACTCCTGTGATTGCTTTTTGCAGGATTCAGGGGATCCAAATATTTCCTTATTTGGACGACCTTCTTTTTCAGCCATCCTCTCCAGAGATCCTGTTGCAAAATCTTCACTTTGCCATTTCTCTTCTGTAAAGCCTGGGGTTCACAATAAAGTTCAAAAAGTCTTTTCTGACTCCTTCTCAAGACCACATTTTTCTGCGGTACATAATACAGATCATGACGATGTTGGCATCTGTGCCTCCTCCTGAGGCCTTAACACTCATTTCCTTCTTTCATACTCCTCTTCTTCTGGCCTGTATAACAGCCAGAGAATTTCTGAGACCTCTGGATTCTTGGCATCCCCCCTCCGTATGCTCCCTCTGGCCAAACTCCACACAAATCAGTTGTTTCTGAAGTCAGTTTGGCTTCAACATGCACATCCCCTAGAATTTGTAGTTCCTCTTCTACCTTTCCTCAAGAAAGAATTTTACCAGTGGATCCAGCAGTTGTTTCTAAATCCAGGGCTCCCTTTTCATCCCCTCTTCCCTCTATTGAGCTGTTAACAGACACCTCAGATGTGGGATGGGGAGCAGCTTTTGGCTCCCTAAAGGTGCACAGAGTGTGGTTGCCTCTTCAACAGAAAGAGCACATCAATGTCAAAGAGTTGAGAGCTCTTCTGCTGGCGCTTCAGGCTTTTTTTCTCCCTGGGATCTCTCAAGGTATTTATAGACACTACCAGTGATGTGGTGTATAATCAAACGGTGGGGGAAGAGATCTTACCTTCTTTGCCAGTTGGCATTTCTAGTGTGGGATCTTGCTGTCCAATATTAAGTGACACTTCAGGTAGTTTACATTCCCCTCAGGTCAAAATATTTTGTCAGACACTCTAAGTAGGTCCTTAACTCAATCCTATGAATGGATACTTCACAGGAATGTGTGTCTGGACATTGCGCACCAGTGAAGTACTCCTCAAATAGATATTTTGCCCTCCCATCTGAACAGACAACTTCCTCTATTTTGTGCCAGAATCCCAGGTCCTCTGGTTTGGAAGGTGGACTCCCTCTCTTTTTCTTGGAAGAGGATGTTTCTTTACCCATTCCCTCCCCTTACCCTCATTCCAAATTCCTATTCAGAATTCAACAGGATGCTCCCATAATCTTGTTGGTGACTCTCTTTTGGCTGAGACAGCATTGGTTCCCTCTTCTTCTGCATTTAGCTAAGGGCAGTCATCACGAGTTACATCACAGTGTGGATCTACTCACACAGTACAAGGGATATGTCATTCATCCTTACCTGTCCACTCTTCAACTGACACTGTGGTTGATACGATTTTGATTCCACAATAGACACCTTTTTTTCTGAGGATGTGCTTAGGGTCCTGCAGGAGGCAAGGAAACCCAATACTAGGAAATCCTACTTATTCAAATAGCAGAAGTTTTCTGTTAGGTGTCTTTCTCGTAACCTGGATCTACTTTGTGTGCATGTTCCTTTGGTTATCTGTTGTCTATGTGAATTGCTCAATGCTGGGATGGCTTATTCTTCTGTTAAGGGCCACTTATCAGCTATCTCTGCTTGGCTGTCTTCATCTTCTCCTTTAGCTTCTAGATATGAAGCTAAACGATTCTTTAAAGGTGTCTTTCATATTAGGCCTCCCAGGAGGTCTGTTCCTCCTCCCTGGAATCTTAATTTTGTTTTGGAAAAATTGACTCGGGCTCCTTTTAAAGCCTTCAGCTTCCTTGCAACACTGCTCTTGTAAGGCTGTACTTTTGTTAGCCTCTACCTCTGCCAGATGGCTGTCTGAGCTTCAAGCCCTTATGGGCTTGTCTCACTTTCTTGGTTTTTCATAAGGGCAAGAGTGTCCTTGCGTAGTAATCCCTCTTTTATGCCCAAGGTAATGAATGAGATTTCCCTTAGTCAGTCTATTCATTTGCCCACTTTTGTCCCTTCTCCACAATCTGCAAGTGAGAAGGTGCTACACATGTTGGATGTGCATAGACAACTCAGATTTTATTTGGATATGACTAAGACTGTTAGGAAATCGGATTTGCTCTTTGTTTTTTTTTCATGCTAGGTCCTTAGGGTTAGCTGTATACAAGCAGACTTTTTCTTCTTGGATCTCAAAAACTATTTCTTTGTGTTATTCCATTCATGTTAAGACCCTTCCTTAGTCTGTTAAGGCTCATTCTGCTAGAGCTGAGGCTTCTTCTGGTGCTTTTTTCAAGGCTTTGGATACTAACTCTAATCTTGAAGCAGCTACCTGGACTTCTGTGCATACAGTTACCAAGCACTGCAAGTTGGATGGAATCTCCAGAGCTAGAGCTGGTTTTGCTAGGGCTAGTCTTCATGGCTTCCTGGAGGGCCCTGTTGGTCCTTCCTCCTCCCAAGTTTCTTCCTGAACTTTTATCACTCTTCCCTATTGCAATGAATACTGCAACAGCGAAATGGCAGAACATAGGACAGTTGTGTAAAAGCTTGCCGTAACGGGAGATGTCATTTTCACTGTTGCAGTATTCACTCCTTCCTGTCCCCCCCTAGTTCTTTGGTCTTCTGGATGTACTCTTTCCTGGACTGGTGTTCCTGTTGGGGCTCTCATTTCTAGGAATGGTACATCCAGACATCACCTTTATGATCTGTGCTATGCTAGGAGCATACGTATGACGTGCGGTGTACCTTAAAGCAACTTATGGCTTTGATATACTGACCACATGTCGGGCTGCCCTTGGCATGGGATTCCTAATGTAATGAATACTGTAATAGTGAAGAGAAGGACATTTACCATTATAGTAATATTTTACAGAACTATACTTTATCCCCAGAGTTGAATGAATTGCTCATCTTTGGGCTGGCATTCTCTTGTATTAGACATTTGTATGAATTCATCTATTTTTCCATGTTATGATGTCAAACAGTTCCTAATGAGTGTCCTTCACATCATGCCTCCAATAAAAGCCATCCCTTCTCCTTGGGACGTGAACTATGTATTAGAGAAGTTGTCTTTCTCTCCCTTTGAGCCTGCCTCTTTTGTTTCTTTAAAATTCTGCCCATGGAAAATAGTTTTGTTGGTGGCTTTGACTTTTGCGCAGAGAGTCTCAAAGTTACAAGTTATTATGACTTCTCTACCCTTCCTAATTTTTAACAAGGATAGGGTTTCTCTTAGGACTAATTATTCTTTTATGTCTAAAGTCATAAATGAAATATCTTTAAATCAGTCTATCCATTTACCAAAATTTTTCTTAACCTTCAAAATAGGGGGAAAAGAATGCTTCATTTGCTGGATGTTCACATGCTGCTGAGATTCTGTTTGGTCAAAAGTAAGCCCTTTATTAAATATGATCAACTATTTGTTTCTTTGAAGGCAAAAAGATGGGTATTCCTTTATGAAAACAATCTCCAGATGGACTTTTGTTGTTATATATTTCGTTGCATGTTCTATGGGAAATCCCTCCAAGGCCAAGTTAGAGCTTATTTTACTAGAACGTATTGCCTGTTATAGCTCTTTTTGTTGAGGGTCTGGACTCTATTTTAAAAGCAGATTCTGTCAAGGGCTGACATGGGTCCTGAGACCTTGCAGACTTCTTATACATCTTTTGAACTGCAACTCCTTTCCTATGGACCTTGTGGTATCCCTGAAATTTTAGTTAGGGAAGACAGAGGTTTGAGTTCTGAACCACCACTTCTCATCCAGGCAGACGTTACACCTAAAACTAAAAAAATGAAGACAAGGTATGATGCCTCTGCCTTAGCAGCTAGGGAAAAGGAGTGGATACATTTTGCAAGGGGTTATTCAAAGCTTTATTCAGGTTTTTATTTTGTCATCCAAGAGGAATTGATTCTGCATGGGTGTCTCAGTACAGTGACAGGGGATTGTCAGTTCCTCTTAAACTACAAAAGAAAACCCTGAACAAAGGCCTACAGTTTAGCTACTTTTCTGTCTGTAGCTGGATAACTTCTAAGTATAGTGTAAAACAAGCTCCGAGTCAAACATAAATTAGGGTGATTAGAGATAGAAAGGCAACAGTCCTTTTACAGAAGGTATAGATGATGACCGTGACTCTCACAAATCCCATTATATGTCAATGGCATGGGAATATACAGTTACTTCCTTATGTCTGGCACGAGTCATACAAAGCATTATGGGAAAGAGGGTTGAGGAAGAACAAGATCATGTTGATACATCAAGCCTCATTGGTAGCCTTGTTGTAGAAAACAGGATAAAATTACAAATAAAACACTTAAAGTGATTTTGAGGTAAAATAGGAAACAGACAGAGTGAAAAAAACGGTTTACCTTTACATGTGCATAATGCACATGTGTTAACTCCAAAAGTCCAAAACGACTTTTTCAAGTTCTCAGAAGGCCAAAAACAAAATGCATCGAATGTGCAATGAGTGAATGCACAGTAACGTTCGCTCATTGCAGATTCGTCATTTTTGGTGCAATCTGCACTGTAGTGGGGATCAGGAAGTGGTCCCTTTCCCCACTGTAGTGCGACCTTGGAATTAGAATAATAAAGTAGAGGGGGTGTGGGGGACACAGCCCCCCACATGGGGGGTGCAGAGGGGGCTTGCCCCCCTGCATTACGCTATGTCTTTAGAATTGAAGTTCGAAATTCAGTGAATCTGGTTTTCGATTTGCTGATTTTTGAACTTCGGTGCAGATCGGATTGACGATTTTCGTCATTCTGGTTCACAGATCGGATTGACGATTTTCGTCATTCTGGTTCACACAAAGGGCCGTTTGGTGGTTGATTTTCAACCTTTCAAAGGTAAACCGAAAAAAACAGATGCTTTTAGTTCTAGGGTGGAGTTTTCCTTTAATGAAAAGCTTTTACTGCCTCCTTTAGAATCAGTATCTTCTACTTCTCTAAATAAAATTCTTTACTTTGAAAACTGTCCTTCTCTTGGCTCTTACCCCTACTAGAAAAGTTTGAGTTACAAGCTCTCAGGGCTGCCCCTTTTTCTTATTTTTCAGAAGGACAGTATAACTCTCAGCACTAATCCATCCTTCATGCCTGTCACTCGTCCATTTCTATTATAGATGAAAAACAGGTAGTGTAGTTCGTTTATATGTTTTATTACACAGAAACACATCGGGATGACTAGCAGCTTTACAAAATATAACAAGCTTATTAACAGACAGACTACACAGACATACATGCTTACATCTCCGCAGCCTACTACAAAATGGTAGTCAGGCTCACACGTGCTTAGTATGTATACACTTCTGCAAGCCCCTAGAAAGCTTCTTAAAGTTGTACACACACACACACACACACACACACACACACACACACACACACACACACACACACACACACACACACACACACACACACACACACACACACACACACACCCTGGTCTACATCCTCCCTCTTAATGAATTGTCTTCAATGAAATGATATTAGAATAAGGCCTGCAATAATATACTGTATAGACATTAGAGTCAAACACAGTTTTCATGTCCAAGTTCCCATGTATCTATAACATGTTCTAGAAGTACGACCTGATCTAGTGACATAGTATTCAAAATTGGGTTTAGCAACAGGGACAGTCTTCGATGAATTGCAACTTCGGGATTCATCTCAGGAACAGAGATATTTACTGGAACATTGGACAACTCACTCTGAGACAGTCTTTCTCACAGGCTATGTGCTGTGGTACAAGCTCTGACATCAGCATCAAATGTTTCTGATTCTGCCTAAACTCTGCTGCTTACAATTCCACAATGTGCGATCTTGGCTCTGGGCAAATACTCTTCAGAACTCCAATCCGATCATAACCTTTGCATGTTTGCATTCTCCCTGCCTCTCCTTCACGTAATGGATTGAGCAGTTTGCTGGACTTATCGTAATAAGACTTCTGGGCCAGGCATTCCTTTAACAGATGGGCATTCACTAATCTGTTATTCTTGGCACTTGGAACCAACAAGCTACTGCTAATTGGTAAGATAGTTCTGGTTTGTCTTGACAGAAGTCTCTGGGCAGGTGAACCAAGATGTTTATCACGATAAACATTTCTGAGATTCAAGAGAATCAGGAAAACGTCACTATTGTCTCGTTTCGACTTCTCATGTAACTGTTTTGCACTTTGAACTGCATGTTCTGCCAAACCATTTGACTGCGGATACTCAGGACAACTTGTAACATGAGTTAAGTCCCATTCTTCGGCAAATTGTTTGAATTTCTGGCTAGTAAACTGTGTACCATTGTCAGAAATAACTTTGCGAGGACTACCATGGACTGCAAAATGATGCTTCATCTTAGTAATGACAGTACTGGCTGACAGGTTAGGAAGTAGGTCAGTCTCAAACCAGTTAGAATAAGAGTCTGCTAACAGCAAGTAATGTTGACCATTCCACTTGAAAATATCAGTGGCTACTGTCAACCAAGGTTGTTCAGGAATCTGGTTTATCTGAAGTGGTTCCTTCTGTTGATGTGGCTTTGTACTATTACATACAGAACAAGATGAAAGTACTCTCTCAATGTCTTGTGACATAGAAGGCCAAAATACTAGTTCTCTTGCCTTCCTTTTTGTAGAATCGGTTCCTGGGTGGCCATGATGCAAGGTAGTAATATACTCTGGTTGCAAAGACTTTGGAACAATGACTTTTGGACCTTTCATAATGATACCATTATCAGACCAAATCTCATCTCTGTATAGAATATAAGGTTGCACTTCTTGAGGTAAACTAGATTGCTTTGACAGCCATCCTCAATTGATAAAGTGGTTGAGCTTCTGTAAAACAGTATCTGAGGCTTTATGATTTCTAAGCTCGAGATGTGTGGAAGAAATATTACTCACTTCCATGACTTCAAAATCAAGTTTCTCATTCTCATGCTCTTCAATGGTATTTCTGGGCGATCTAGATAGTATATCATCAAAATAAAGAAGTTTTCCTTTCATGTAGACAAGATTGAAACTATACGTCTGCACTCTAAACATCATACGTTGCAATCTGGCTGGAGCTGAATGCATAGGCTTTCTCAAAATAGTGACTAGAGGTTGATGATCTGTTTCGATCTGGATAGGTCTACCCATAAATATAGTAATGGAACTTTGAACATACAAACACAATTGCCAAAAGATCTTTCTCTATCTGGGCATACTGCATTTCAGTTTGGGTTAGAAATATGGACGCATAGGCAACAGGTTGACCCTTTTGAAGAATGACTACCAAGACCACATTTCAAAGCATCACCGGAAAGAGTAACTGGTTTGTGAGCATCATAGTATCTGAGAGTTGATGGACCGGCAATTCTCTGTTTCAGGACATCAAATCCTCTTTGGTGGTGTTCCTACCATGACCAGGATACATCTTTACATGTTAGCTCTCTAAGCAGTGCTAGTAGTTGGCTTAAGTCTGGAATGAACTTGCCTAAGTAGTTAACCATGCCAAGAAGATGTTGAAGGGCTTGAACATTGTCTGGAGCTGGCATCTCAAGAATAGCTGTTTGCTTGGAAGGGTCTGGTCGTAAGCCTGAACTGGTAAACAAATGACCAACATAAGTAACTGCTGGTAACCTGAACTCTCACTTCTGAGGATGCCACTTAAGATTCACTTGACGAGAACTCTTTCCAGAACTTTCTTGATATTTCTGTCATGCTCAGCTTCACCATTACCTCCTACTAGAATATCATCTGCTATAATAGCACAGGGGTACCCAGAAAAAAATTGCTCCATTGCATGTTGAAAGACTTCACTGGCAGAATTTATCTCAAGTGTCATTCTCAAAAATCTGTACCTGCCAGATGGAGTACTAAAAGCAGTGAGCAGCGAGGATTTCTTGTCAAGCAAAACTTGCCAAAATGAACTCTTTGCATCTAAGACAGAAAAAAAACAGTGGCATTTGGCTTCAGAGCCACAACAACTTCGACTGTAAGGATTGGGTGATGAGGTCTTTTCATTGCCTTGTTCAAATCTCGTGGATCAATACATATTCTGATATCATCTGAGCTTTGCTTATGAGCTACCACCATGGAAGATACCCATTCAGTTGGTTCGACTGGACAAATCGCACCTTGCTGCACCTTTTTTATCTAACGTGGCTTTGACTCTGTTCTGCATAGCTACTGGAATTTTCCAGGCTGGTCTAACAACTGGACTGACATCTGGGTCTAACTTCATGGAGTACACAACTGGAAGCTTGCTTAATTTGTATTCGAAAAGATCATCATAGGTAGAGAAAATATAGTGGGCGAAGTTTGAGCTGTGGTTTTTCAAATTAACATGATGGACTTCCTTATTAAATGAAAGCAGTCACATTTTCAAACTGTCTCTGAGCCCTTGTAATGACTGGACCTGCCTTTTGACTACATAAAATAACAAGGTGCAGCTTCTCTTAGCAGAGCAACATGAAAGTACTACTGAGCCTTCCATTTGAATCTCTTCATCACTGTAAGCAACAAGCTTTGCACACTGCCAAATCAAGCTTCTCACCAGAACATACTCTAGCAAATGTTTTTGCAGACATAACATTGCACTTTGAACTTGTGTCAGCTTTGAGCTCTGTGAGTCTGTCATTTATCTGAACAGTGCAAAATATTCATTCTTTCCTCATAAAGCTACTGCATTGACTGTTTCATGAAACACTGACACACCATCAACATAAAAAGTAGGGTTGCAGCTTTCTAACTGATCAATGTGTTTCTTTGAATGTTCCCATTTAATAAAAGAATATGTGCCCTTTGGTTTACAAAAGCTTTTGAAATGATTCCACTTATTGCACTTATGACATTACTGACCAAAAGCTAGCTAAATATTTTTCTCTTGTAGACTCATGATTTCCTCCACAAATACGACAGTTGGCTGTGAAACTGGGTGGGGGCCCATTCATTGAGTTTGCTGGCTCACTCTTATGCTTCACTGAGACTGTGCGGTTTCCAGAGCATGTCTTGGAACTTGCTAGAAAGCTACTACAGGGTCTCCTTGTGAGTGTTGCAGGGATTACAGTTGCAGCCACGTGCTTGAGCCTTTTTCTGTTAACCAAATGCTGCATACTATCAACATGGTCTTTAGAAGTTAATGGAAGCATGCATTTCTCATTTGTAAGCATATGTGTGTGCTTTTCTGTAAGCGCATATATCTGACATATCTCAATGGCCTTATTCAAAGTTAAATCACTGTCACAAAGCAAAATCTTTCTCACAGTATCATCTTTAATACCATACACAAGTCTGTCTATTATCAGCTTATCTTTTAAGTCACCAAATCTGCACGTTTTAGCTTTGTTTCTCAAGTCAGTTGCATATGCTGCAAAAGTTTCACCAGGCTTTTGATCCCTTGTATAAAATAAGTGCCTTTCCACTGTAACATCGTTTGGGGGTTACACATTTCTCTATATTTGTTTTAAGCACTCGGGGTCCTCCGTTGTCTCAGCCCATACAACTATATGACTGTTTTCCCCCTCTCCAGCAAAGACAGCTGGTACATACACAAATGAACGCTCCTGTGCAGTCATGTTTATCAGAAAATGCAGCCTGTATGAAAATATCGTACTGTTGCTCAGTCTCCAGTTCTCTGCAGTATTATTGTCAAACACCAGCGGAGCTGGTTTCGGAAATCCGTCTGACATGCCAAGAAATTATGCCCAAACACTGAAAATTATGACCCTTTTAATTATTTATGAACGTGCACATAGCCAGCACTTTTAATAACATTCAAATGCACAGTGAAATCTTCAAAATGCTTTACTTTGTGAAATATGCTCTGTAATGGCTATATTTTGTGAAATTACTGTACTGTAATACTGCACAAACATGCAAACATTTCGTACACTTCAGACAACATGAACAACTTTGATTATCGAAAAAAATGCAGTCGTTACCTTTCTTTATTCTTTTTATGATATTTGGACTTAACATGTTCCTTAGTTATTTCAAATATTTGTATTAATGTATCGTAATATAGGATATATATGTTACTTAGGAATTCATTTAGAGCATTCTGAATGTCTTGTTTCATATTTTGCAAATAAGAAATAGTTTAAGCAAGTTTTAATACCTGAAATTCGTTTCTGACCTGTTTTTGTGAGTTACACGTGGAGTAGAGATGATTCACTCCTATATATTCCTCCTGAGTTAACTAAGTGCCTCTCAGTCTTGAACTGAAGAATCTGAATTCCCTTCTGGCCGCATGCCTTTTTTGATATGCCACTTTTGGCACCATATGGCTCGTCCTTATCCATTATAGATGGCAAACCAGCGGGGTAGTTTGTTTATATGCTTTATTACACAGCCAACTACATGCTACTCAAGTCAGAAGTGACAAACTTCATGACACCCATGCAGACAGGAACTGAAAGTTTAACTGCTGAATCTTACACTAAGGCACTGTACGAGCACATCCACTCATGCATGAATCGTGCCAGCCCAAATAGAACCAAGATGCTCTCCTCCAAAAAAAGGAGGCCAATCTGGTGATCCCCTGCCATAAACAAACTTTACAACAAAAGGAAGAAACTGTTGCAGAAAAGAGGAAAATTCCAGGATGCAAAATACTCCCTTACCAGCCTCCGTAAGAAGCGGAGATCCCTCATAAAATCCTCCAAAGCTAATTACGAAAATAAAATTGCCAAAGATTCCAAAGACAACCACGTGGCATTCTATAACCATGTCAAGAATCTAAATGGCAATGCTCAGATTTGCTCTGAGCTGCAACAGAATGACATTAAATATACTGATCCCAAGGATATTGCCAGTATCCTGGCAGATCAATTCAGTGCCAACTTCACCCCCCTCTCACCCCCTAAAGGGCCCATCTCAATACTGGAAGATTGCCAAATTCCGGTAATAGCGGCCACACAGGTAAAAAAACACACTCTCCAAAGCTAAGAATACAGCATCCATGGGACCAGATGACATCCCGGGCTGTGTATTACATAAACTACAAAATGAACTGGCACCTCACCTAAGTGTCATGTTTAATCATAGCCTCACCTCAGGTTTTGTGCCCACTGAGTGGCGCACAGCTACAGTTGTCCCACTCCACAAGGGGGGATCCACTTTGGATCTTGGGAACTACCGCCCCATCAGTCTGACGAGCCTGATTTGTAAGGCCATGGAACGTATCATCATGGAACTTATAAACAAAGACACTGGCAACCTTTAAACACTGGACCCCACCCAGTTTGGGTTTGTGAAGGGCCAATCTTGTCACCTGAACCTGATTGATTTCTTCGAATCAGTCTTCAGAGCCATGGGCGTGGGTAAGGCGGTCCAAACAGCCTATTTGGTCCTCGCCAAGGCCTTTGACACCATCCCCCACTCTGGAATCATAGATAGACTTACTAAGCTGGGCATTAATCCCTACGTCACTCAATGGGTTGCCAACTGGCTTACTGACAGAACCCACACTGTAAAAGTAGCTGACTCCAAATCCAGCTCCAGACAAGTGGAGTACCTCAGGGTTCAGTCCTGGGACCGCTCTTGTTTGGCATCTACTTCTCTGAAGTACAGGCCAACACTAAGGGACTCTGGCTAACAAAGTTCGCACATGACTGCAAACTGGGAGCTATTATTGAATCCTCAAATGATGTGAATACTCTACAAAAGGGCCTTACAGAAGCAGATGTTTGGTGCCATAGCCATGGGTTCAAGCTCAATGCCAAGAAATGTATAGTTATCCCCTTTGGGAAAAAACATGTACCCATGAATTACCACATAGGTGGCAGTACACTAAACACCAAAAGTGTGATAAGAGACTTAGGGACACAGGTGGACAGTGGTCTCACCTTCGATAACCACAGCAGTCAGGAAATCCTTCTATATGCACACCTCATCACTAAGGGCTTTTCATCCAGAAAAAAGGAGGTCATTGTCCCACTGTACTCATCCCTCATTAGACCCATTATAGAGTACAGTGCCCCATTTGGTATGTACCTCTCAAGACATCTGCAGCAACTGGAAAGGCCACAGAAATACCTCACTAAAAGAATCACAGGCCTAAAGCAGATGCCCTACGCTGGCCGCCTTAAAAAAACTCCAGCTATACTCTGTCGCATATCGTCTACTTGGAGGCTATCTCTGCTCAACATACAAGGCCATGTCAAATCCAGAGCTGTTGGACATGCTACACTTAAAGAAATCCCAATCCCTCAGAGCTACACGCTCCAGGGATCTAAGCCTTGTCATCACAATGAAGAAAACATGCTGGAGGGATAGGTTCCTGTCCCAGAGACTCCCCAGACTCTGGAATAGACTGTCCATACATGTCAAGCAGAGCGCCTCTTTGGCCCTCTTCAAAAGGAACCTTGACGATTGGATGGGAGAAAAGAAATTCACCCTGGGGATCACATCAGTCACCCTGCTAGACAGGGGTCCAGGGAAGTAAATAGTGTGGGAAGAAATAGCCAGGGAATTGTTATGGCTAGGCTTGTATAGGCCCTAGGGCTGATAGCCTAGTACCAACCTATGAAGTACATCAATGGATAGCAGCTTTACAGAATATAAACAAACTGATTAACAGACCGACTACATAGACATACATGCTTACATCTCAACAGCTTACTACAAAATGGCAGCCTTGCATGTGCTCAGTAATTATACACTTGTGCAAGCCCCTAGAAAGCTTCTTAAAAGTTGTATACACACACTGATCTACAATGCCTGAGGTAATGAACGAGCTATGCCTCAATTAAGCTGTTCACCTAATTTCTTTTTTTTCCCATTCCACAGAATGGGGGGAGAGGATCTTGTCCTGGATATTCACGGGCAACTCTGATGTTATCTAGACAAAACTAAATGTGTCAGAAAGACTGACCAGCTGCTTGTATCATTTATGAGAACTAAGCTTGGTCAGCCAGTCTCCAAACAAACTGTTGCAGCTTGGATTTCTCTTTCTGCTTCTTGCATTATGGTAAGACCTTGCCTTCCTCCCCTAAAGCACATACCACCAGGGCGGTGACCTCCTCACAGACTTTTCACAAAGGAGTAGAGTCCAGATCGGTCTTGGAGGCTGCCACTTGGTACACTGTGCACACCTTTACCAAACACTACAAAACTGATGATGTTATGTTGTCCTAGCTCTCCTTCATTCTTACAAAGATGGGTTTGGAGCCGATCCTCTGCTCTGACTCGGCCGAATACTTAGCTGAAGATCTCAAACTTGGCACTTGGCAAGAAGGTATCCCACAATTCAGTGGTGTAATTCCCCGGATCTCGTTTGCCGCTTTACGAGGTTGGATGCGCTCATCTTGGCCGTGGCTAAGTTGTCAAACTTTTTTCTATATTACTTGTCAAAACTAAATATTTTTGCTTATATATAGTTCTGTTATTAATAGATTTTATTTGTTGGCAACTCTCTGCTGTTTTCTAGTTTAATAGAAATAGTTTTTCCCCTCAGGCATGGCTTTCACTGTCGCTTTATAGGCCTTTTGGTATCCCTGTAGTGGTTTGTTATATGTTTGTGTCTTAATAGCTCGTTTAAGTTAGAGAGCTATATGCCTGTTTTAGTTAGAGGGCTTGTACTGTTTGATCATTTTTTGTGTGAAAGTCAGAGCCATTTGAGTTAAAGGTTCTAATTTTCCTTCCTTGGTCGTTCCTCCTTTGAATTGTCTTTTGGTAGCATATTAGTCTCAGATAATTATTTGTTGCATTTGATATAGGCTATAAGCTTTTCCTTTGTTTGTCTGAAAATGTCTAAAGAACAGAAAGAAAGAGAACACAAGCCTTCGGGTTTCAAAAAATGTCAGAAGTGCTCACAAAAGATGTCCATCACTAATGGACATGTTCTTTGTCTCTCTTGTCTTGGTGCTATTCATCTTCAAGAGGACTGCACCTTCTGTCATTCATTTAGTGCCAGAGATCTTCAGGAAAGAAGAAACATGTTGATTCTAAAAGGGCTTTTAAAGCCTTCCTTTGAAGAGGCCTTTCATAGCTCTTCCTCCTCTTCTTCATCTCCATCAAAAAAGGAAAAATCACACAAGAGACTATCTCCAGCTGCATCGGCTCATTCGGAGCCACCAGTCAAACTCCCAAGAAATTATAAGGCCACTACTTCCTCTGCTCCACAGTCCTCGGAGCCATTGGAAGTTCTTATGGTTGACAGGCCTGGTTCTTCGGCTCCAAAGCCTTTGGGGCCGCAACATACCTCCACTTAGAGCCAGTCCATTTGAAATTTTGCCGGTTTCTCTGACCTTGAGATCGCCAATCCTCCATAGGTCTCGATCTCCTTCATTATCTTCCAGGTCTACAAGAAGCTTATCTGATGAGGATGTGAACGGGTGGTGCGTAGACTTCTCAAGTCGCTGGTGCTGACTAAATTGTTCTCGGCTCCCACCCATTTGGTTTCGGAGCCTACTGTGCCCACTATTGTTCCTCCCCCGAGCCAAGCTGGTCCTTCGGAGCCGGAGTGCTCGGTGCCTCTTTCTGTGGAATTGTCGGTTGTGGGACTCCCTTTGGTCTCCACGGAGCCGGCATCTGCTCTGACTATCTCGGCGCCATCCGGTAAGTCTGGGAGCTGGGGTTCTCTGGTCGGCCCCAAGGGGGATTCTTGGCCCCGATCTTCAGTGCCGAGCTTACCTCTTGGAAAGTCGGCTCGGCTCATACATCGGCCTCGGGTCCGATCTCGTTGGCTCCGTCCTCTTGTCTCCTCAGAGTCAGGGGAGTATTTGGAGCCAGCGGGATCCGCCTTTGAGCTGATGAGGAGTGCGTTGTCTACCCATTCAGCACCACAGAGGGATACCAGTACTCCTCCTCCCAAGACACCGGATACTGTCTCAGCACCACCCATTCTTCAAGACAGCAGAGACCCAGAACCTCAGGATCCCCTTTGGGTGAACCCCTCTCATCCAAGGCCTCCCCAGAATATCCTTCTGAGGAGCAACCTCGGAAGGGATCCTGCAAGAGGAAGCATGTTGACTCCCCAGATGAGTCCATCACTTCAGACACTGACCTCGACGAGTCGGAAGGGTTCCCACAGTCGTTCTCTGACGATATCTCATTTGCAGATATTCTATATATCCTTAAGCAAAGAGATGGCTGGCAGACCACTACCCCTTCTGATGAGGAGCTGGTGTACCTGAAGGCTTTTGGGTCTCAACCTTCAGCCTCTTGGGTGTTTCTGCGTTTTGATGAACTAATTCACCTGGTTAGTCGAAAGGAGTGAGAGTCACCCTACGCTTTGGAAACGGTCCCTCGGAGGCCAAACAAATTTTTGTCAGCACCTTTGAGCAAAGAATTCTTAACAAAGGGAGTACCTGTAGATGCTATGGTGGTGGCAGCAGCCACCAAAAAGGAACTTGCAGAGACTTCCTCATCTGTTCATCCTCCAAATAAAGACTCTCGAACAATGGACACATATGGGAAGCGTACCTTTTCTTCAGCGATTTTTTCTCTGCGATCGCTGAATTACTTATCCCATTTTACGAGTCTACAAAGAGATCTCCTGAAAGAGCTTGGAGATACTCTACAAGGTTCAGTAGCTGTGGGGGTGAATGAGAAGGTCTCCTCCCAGCTGTCCACCTTAAATTCTATTATCAGCTCCACCATGAGGCTTATATTTTACGCAGGAGATGGAGCGAGCAGGGCAGCGAGTTCCAGAGTTTCCCTTAGGAGACACTCCTGGATGCGCTTGTGTAATTTTGCAGAGCCCTTCAAGTCTACCTTTACTAAATCCCCCTTTGATGGTTCCTCACTCTTTGGACCCAAAGTAAAAGACACTCTAACCCGTTGCGAGCAGGAAGGAAAAAGTCTCTCTGCTGTTGGAGTACATTTTTCTTTACCTTTAAGATGTTATCCCAAAGGTCAGAAGGGCGGAAAGATGTAGTTTAAAAGATCCCAAAGATTTTTCCAGGACGCACAGGGTGATACCTTCCCCAGGGCAGAGGGGGTCCACAAAACCAGGGGGACCGTGATTCTTTTTGAGGACATCCTTATCAATGCTCCTTAAAGGAAGCCTGACTGCTCTACTCTGGAGGCAGTCTGGGGACGTTTATTGATGTACCCAGAAGCCTGGTGAAATATCACAAATGACAAATGGTTACTAATTATAATATCCAGAGGATACGCCATCCCATTTTGCATACCTGTCCCAAAGACCAAAACACTCCTGGATGTTCCACCCAATCTAAAGGAAGAAGCAACTATAGAGGTTTGAAAGTTGCTCCTAAAAAGAGTCGTCCAAGAAGCCCTCGCAGACCAAATAAGATTCAGAACTTACTCAAGATTCTTTTTAGTGCCAAAAAGAACAGGGGACTGGAGGCCCATATTGGACCTAAGCAAGTTAAACGAATCGGTCAAGAAGTCAAAGTTCCGAATGGTGACACTGCAGTCTATACTTCCCTTTTTAGGAAAAGACAATTGGATGTGCTTGATAGACCTTCAAGATGCTTACTACCACATAAAAATGGACAGGACATCAAGAAGGTACTTAGGCTTCCGGCTGGGAGACAGCCATTATCAGTTCAGAGCTCTGCCCTTTGGTCTCACTACAGCCCCCAGAGTGTTCACCAAATGTATGGCAGTAGTCACGGCTCACCTGAGGCATCTAGGATTCCATGTGTTTCCCTATCTAGACGACTGGCTCCTTTCTGCCACCACCAAACATCAACTTCTACAAGCCAGGGATCTAACTTTGGACATCTGCAATCATTTGGGCATGACAGTAAATTTTCAAAAATGTGCCTTGTTGCCCTGTCACCATATTACATTTATAGGCACATATCTAGACACCTCATCTATGGTAGCATGTCTTCCAGCAGAAAGAGTCATAGCTCTCAGACAGCAAATACTTCACATCCTTCCCATGGACAAAGTAAAAGCAAAAGTAATTCTACACTTATTAGGAACAATGGCCATGATGATTACACTAGTTCCTCTTGTCAGAATGCATATGAGGATACTTCAGTGGCAATTGTTCTCCCAATGGTCACTTCAAGAGCTTCCAATAATAATGGAATCTTGCAAGAACGACCTAAGATGGTGGGTACACTCCAGTCATGTGACAATAGACAGACCCTTTGTTCCACTTCAACCATTAGCTACAGTGAACATGGATGCTTCCCAGACAGGGGGGGGGGCATTATCTGGGAAGAACAGTCCAAGGTACATGGCAAGATCACGAGGCTCACTTGCATATAAATGTTCTAGAGATGAGAGCAGTGCTTCTTGTGTTGCAAGCACTTCAAGACTTTCTCGCTCTAGGGACTATAGTTATCCAGTCAGACAGTATGTCTGTGGTTTGGTACATAAGCAAGGGGGAACCAGATCCTACCCCCTGTGTCGAGAAGCCCTAAGAGTTTGGCAATGGGCAGTTTTTTCCCAGCGCTTTCTAATCGCAATGCACATTCCGGGGAAGTCCAACGTGATACCAGACAAGCTGAGCAGAGCTGTTCTAATGCCTCACAAATGGTCTTTCAATTACACTGTAGCCGAAATGATTTTCCAGACATGGGGACAGCCTTGCTGCGATCTCTTTGCCCTCCCATAAATGCCAAGTGCAGACCTACTTTACTCTAATTCCCCCACCGGGTGAGACACCGAGAGACGCTCTTACTCATGATTGGTCCTCGGGACTTCTTTATGCCTTTCTGCCCTTTCCTCTCGTACCCAGAGTAATTCAGAAAGCTCAAAGCTTGGGAAACAGGATAATTCTCATTGTCCCTTACTGGCCTCGCCAAGTTTGGTTCCCCTTCCTGTGGCCACACCTTCAGGAGAAGCCTTTGATCCCAGACCCAGTGCCAGATCTGCTGACTTGTATGTTGGGGCAGCTTCATCTGTCTCTCCACACCCTAAAGTTGACAGCTTGGCTGCTCCACTTCCCAATTTAGTCAGGCTTCACAATTTCACTCCCACTGTTAGACATATCTTAATGTCCTCCCGTAAAGCTTCCACTAGAAAGCTTTATTCTAGCAAATGGAAGAGGTTTTCACTGTGGGCTCAAGATAAGAACATTGATCCTTTCTCTGCACCTATTCACTCCATTTTGGAATTTCTGGCGGAACTGTTTCAACAACGCTCGGCTGCAGCAACCATCAAAGTTCAACTTGCTGCAATCTCAAATTTTCGTATTGGTGATACTTCTTCAAACTTAATGTCACACAGGTTGTGTAGAGCCTTCTTAAAAGGTGCTGCCTTATTAAGACCTCCCTTTAAGAAACCCCTTCCTCCTTGAGATCTAAATTTTGTTTTGTCCCATCTCACTTTACTTCCCTTCAAACCTTCTTCACCTTCAGACCTCAGATTCCTTTCTTGGAAGACCTTATTTCTAGTGGCTATAACTTCCGTTAGAAGGGTGTCAGAGCTGCAAGCTCTTTCTGTTAAACCACCATATTTGATTTTTCATAAGGATTAGGGTATCCTTGCGTACTAACCCTTCCTTTTTACCAAAAGTTGCTTCTCCAAACAACATAAACCAATCCATAGAACTTCCAGTATTCTTTCCTTAGCATAGCAACAAGGCAGAATATAAATTTCACCAACTGGACGTGCACATACAGCTCAGATTCTATTTGCATAGAATCAAAGACTTCAGAAAATCTGACCAATCATTTGTATCCTTTTCTGATGCTAAAAAAGGATCCTCAGCCTCAAAAAACACTCTTTCTAATTGACTTTCAATTTGTATTGCTTTTATCTACAAATCTAATAAGGATTTACCTTTCAAAGTAAAGGCTCATTCCACTAGAGCATTTGGCTATGTCATCTGCTTTTCAAGCCAGAATTCCTATAGATAATATTTGTGCAGCAGCTACGTGGTCTACTCCACATATTTTTATTACTCACTACTAAGTGGATTTGGCCTCCAGGGACAGGGCATCCTTTGGTTCCACTGTGCTTAAAGGTATACTCCCATGAGCCACCCAGGATAAATGTGCAAGGGACGCTGTCCCATCAGTGTAAGAAAGAAGGCGAGATACTACAACATAACATAAAGAAGTTATGTACTCACCATAATATTCCATGTTTGTTGTCCATCTCGCTGTTCATTCTTACGCACCCGCCCTCCTTCCCCCTGCCAAAGACTTCTTGTGGACCTGGTAGATTTCCACTACCTCAGGGTCTCTTTGTCTCAGCTTGTTTCGCCTTCCAGGATTTTTTCAGTATGGACTTGCACATTGTTTATATGTATATGTCTGTTTATATGTATATAGTGTACATATTGTTTATATGTATATGTCTGTTTATATGTATATAGTGTACATATTTCAGTATTAGCAGCAAACAAGATATAGGGAATTACACCACTGCATTGTGGGATACCTTCTTGCCACGAGCCAAGTTTGAGATCTTCAGCTAAGTATTCGGCCGAGTCAGAGCCAAGGATTGGCTCCGAACCCATCATTGTAAGAATGAACGTCGAGATGGACAACAAGCATGGAATGTTATGGTGAGTACATAACTTCTTTTTTTTTCTCCAGGTCCACGGTAGCCTTTGCTAGTTCAGATCCCCTCTTCTGTACTTCATCTCATCTTTCCTTTTCTCCCCCTTTGCTTTAACCTCTGCTGTGTTACATTGAAATGGGGAAGATTTTTTTACCTTTTTAAGCCACACCCCTCTTAGCTGACCAGTTCTACACCCCCCAATAGTCTTCAGGGTACTGGCTTGGAGAAGGTCTGAGGAGCCACACTGATGCATCCATCCATCTGTATACCCCAGCATATATGAGGTGAGGTCATGAGTTGGATGTATGATTTCTGGACGCTAAAACTTTAGTACCCTTGCCGGCTGTCAGAGGTGACAACCCATTTATGTCAGGAATAGTGTAGCGGTGATTTGTCGGACATCTACTGTTATGTAAAGTTCTTACACAGTTGTACTTTCTAGGTGGCTGCTCTCTAGGAGATCATGCATTATTGAACTGCAAGATTATGGGACAGTGTTCCCAAACATGCTAAACATGATGGGTACATTTTGGCACAAAAGTATTTGAGGTCTGTACGGAATATTCCTCTTCTTTCACTTTGCTTGGGCATCAGTTCCAGTAAAACATGCTCTCCCTTGACCTTTTCTCAGTACCCCCTTTGTTTGCCTCATTGTTTTTAATAGTATCATAAGCCTTACTGAGAAGCATTTCCATGTGTTCCTCCTACCTGAATGATTGGCTATTGATAAACCCTGACCAAGAATGTTTTGACAGCATCTGTATAGTAGATGATTCCAGAGTTGCAATTTCTTGAAGTCTCTCTAAATTATAAATTCTATTCTGAATCCATTGAGGTTCCTCTAAATTGATATGAGTTATTTTCTGAATCCATTGATGCTAAGCTGGTCATTCTCCCATATAAGTCATTCTTGGCCACTAAGAGGAATCAGGGGGTCGTGGCCTTGGCAGACTGGGTGAGGATGAACTGTAGGGTCTGTAATCAGACTTTTCTGTGCTTCCTAATCTTAATATCTACCATGATCTACCATGATTTTCCATGATTCTGTTTGCATGCTTCAAACTAAACCAGCATCTGGAAAGTGGCACAGCAAATAGCACAAGGTAGCTCTATCAGGTTGCAAGGCAATGACAGAAAGGTAAAGGTAGTAGTTGGGCAACATTCATAAGCGATGCCAGCAGCAATCAAAGGCAGATGGAAGGAGTATTTCAAGGAGCTTCTGGATGGAGAAAGCCATCATCATGGCATGGAGAGAAAGGCATATCCTAGATGACCAGAGAATAGGCATTCTAGTATCAGTGTACTAGAACAAGTAATACATGCACAATTGTGGACAGTACAGAAGTGTTAAACTCCTGTTAGACTGCATGAATATACTGTGATTGATAAATACACAGAGCAGTAGAAGTAGAAATTAAGATGGGAGATGAATCGTTTGGATTCAGATCAAGATGCAGTACAACTGACCCAGTGTTTGCAGTGAGACAGATAGTGGAGAAGCTTTTGAGATGAGGAAAGAATCCAGCTGGGCATTCCTAACTTGAAAGCTCTAAGGAAGCTGATTTGAACAGCCCTGAGATGGTTTGAAGTCCCTGAAACATTGGTCTAATTAGAGCAGGTTATGTATAAGGAGCCAGTGACACACAGTGTTCAGACTAGTAGAGGGTTCCCAGTGGGAGTGGGAGTGCATAAGGATTCTGCTCTGAGACCACTCCTGTTCATACTGGTGATGTACTCCAGAAGCAAACAGGTTGAAAGGGACAGATCAGCAAAGCTGCTGCATGCAGATACAGTAAACTCTCAGTTAACCGGCACCCATGGGGATTGGTAGATGCTAGATTACTGTAGTTTCTGGTTGCTTGACAATTACTAATAAAAATAGGCTGAACTAATATTGTACCCTGTACTATTTGTTTGGTTTGACTTGTTAGGTTGGGGAGAGAGGGAATATTCCTATCTTCTTTTTTAAAACTCTAAAAACGTAAGGTATGTTTCTGCGTGTGGGGGGTGGGCATGCAGAAAGTGCAACACATGAAAATTGTGCTGTATTTGTTTTCAATTTTTTTTTTTCTTTTCTGGTTGCTTGAGAGTGTCTGTCACTACAGACTGAATTGGAGCAAAAGATAGGGATTACAATGCAAAACTGAAGGCACGTGGGATGAGGTTGAGTACAGACAAGAAAGTGGTCACGGCAGCACCTATGGAAGATCAGAAGAAGCCGAGTATTGCAATAGAGGGGAAAATAGTGGAGAAGGTTAACAATTTCATGTATCTTGGAAGTGTGATGGAGGATAAAGGAAGGGAAGTCTGAATGAGGAAGTCAAAGGTATAATAAGACGTTTTACAACCAGCTGGTAGAAAATATAAGGGGTAGTGTATGACAGGAGACTACCAAAACGCTGAAGAATAAAATGTACAAAACAGTGATGCAGCCAGTGCTTCTTTATGGCACAGAAACTTAGGCATTGAAGGCAGAGCAGCTGAAGAAACTTGAGGTGAAGGCAATGAATTGTCAGAGAGAGGCTATAGGATGCTTTTTGTAGGATAGATGAAGAAATGAGGATATTATAATAGGAGTCAGAGAAGCCCCAGTTGCAAAGAAGGTCAAGGAAAACATGGTAGATTGGTCACATACACAGGAAATACGATGTTGGTTTTATAGTGAAGATGTGGGAGAAACTGGAAGAAGGCAAGATGAGATGAATGTCCAACAGAATGTGTGAGAGAGAGCCTGTGAAAGTCCGGCATGACTGTTGAAAGTAGGAGGAATGCTGTAAATTGAGAGATGAAGTAACATTTGGCATGACACTCCACCCCCATGTAGAAATAGTGAAAAAAGTTTGATGATAATGGTGGTGATTGCATGCCTGAGGATGTAAATGTTATAGAAAACTGTGATATATCTGTGGCTTCAGAGCCACCACACACTGACTTAAACTTTTGGTGTAGGGCCCCCTTCACTGGGCCTGGAGTGATGGACATTCCCCACCTACCTTCAAGTGAACCCCACCCCCCATTCCTAAAGCCAGACTTGTCATTAGTACTGATAATAGATGCTTCACTGCCCAACGTAGAGAACTTGCATCATCTCAAACAGTACAAGAGAAGTTGCCCATCCTGGTCAGAAGACTTCACATCAGCTATTTAAATCTGTGATCACTCCTCTTAACCTCAAAAACCTGTATCTGCTTTGTATGACAGTATAACCACTGTGTTTTGTCTAAACAAGTACGGAGACTTACGATTGCACATCTTAAGGAATTGATTGTCTGGATCCCACCTCTCTGATTAAGTGTTTACTGCATCACCTTTGAAGACTCTCTCTCACCTCCATGATAGCTAAAGTTCATGTTTAACTGGCTTGTCTGAACACCCCCTACCATTTTATCTGCAGAGTGTTAAAATTTGAATCTGGGAAAGTGCTCTTCGTATTTTTAATGCCTTTATTAAATTATCTCTTAAGACATAGGCAAACATACATGAATGTGAAATAAAACCATATCAGCATGTTTCCAGTTATATACAGTATGCATCACCTATGTTCCTTTTTAAAACTGTCAGCCCAACATTACAAAAATTGCTAAATTCATGCCTTCCCTTAAACCTCATTCCTTTTCCAGGTCATTATTCTGCATGTATTGTTCCCACAATTCACATTTATTTTTATATAATTTACTCCTTCCCTTTTCAAAAGATCCATCTTCTTGTTCTTTTATCTCTGTTTCAGTATTCACTACCTCAATTACAGTTGGTTTAGATTTGATTTCCATTTTCTAGTAATTGCTTTTTGGCATCCTCCCAAATTAAACTCAGCAAGGTATAAATATGCCTGTGCAATTCAGATCCCGAATTCCAGCTCAAAAAAATCCTTTCTTGAGTTGCACTCATTTGCTCGTGTAGTATTCCTGATGGGGTATTTTTAGTCTGACAACTCATTAGACCCCCAAAACATATGATGTTAAGTTGTCAATCTCACCTTCATTCTTGCTGGATAGGTTCGACTCGGCCAATACTAAAGCTCGAGAGCTAATTCCACCCGCTCGAGGCTCCCCTATATCCCACAATGCTAGGCAGTAACTACCCAGATCTCGTTTGCCGCTTAGCTGACGAGGTGCTTCTTCTACCGGCTCTGGCAGGTTAGTAAGTTTTCTAATTAGAAACTTCTATTTCAACCCCTAATTTTTTTCCTTTTACCATAGTTTTATTTATAGTATTTCAGTAGTTTAAATCGGGTTCCCCTCGAGTGTCTGAAATCCCTTTTTATTCCCTTCTTAACTTTTAGGCCTTTGGCCCTCTCCCTCCCCTTCCCCTAGCCCTTCCAGTGTGACTGAATTTTTATTTTTTGCTTAAGGGTGTGTTTGTTTGTGTGTTGTGCTTGTGTTTTTACACTGTTAGGATGTCTAAAGACTCCAAGGTCTCAGGCTTCAAGAAGTGTGATTCGTGCTGTCAGAAAATGTCTCTGAAAGACGGTCACACTTCTTGTGTATATTGCCTGGGACCTTTGCACCTGCAGGACTCATGTGCTGTATGCCATGCATTCAGCCCTAGAGTCCTGCAGGAACGCAAAAATAAATTGATTTTATGTGGCTTGTTAAAGCCTGAAGGCCCCCCGACTCCATCTGTGTTGGGGAAGCCTTCTAAGACTTCCAGACTGTCGGCTCCAGTTTCTGAGCCATCCCCTGGAAGCATTAGATCGGCTTCAACATCGACTCCGGCTGGAGCCGATGTTTCCAAATCTCATACTGTCACCTCGGCTCCGGCTGGAGC
This sequence comes from Protopterus annectens, assembly GCF_019279795.1. Lineage (NCBI taxonomy): Eukaryota > Metazoa > Chordata > Ceratodontiformes > Protopteridae > Protopterus > Protopterus annectens. The sequence goes on from NC_056733.1 coordinate 634,811,936, forward strand.
CGAGGTTGACAAGACTCAGTCGGCTCCGATAGGCTTATCAGAGCCACCTGCTAAGAAGAGGTCTAGGTCCCCTTCCATCGGCTCAATCCATTCGGCGCCGGGATCTCCTCTTCTATCAGAACGGAGCCATAGGTCTCACTCCTCTCGGTCCTCCAGGCTGTCCGACCATGATTTACAAAGGGTGGTGAGTAGACTTCTCAAGTCCGAGGCACTGGCCCAAATGCTGCATAGCCCTACTCAACAGTCAGCGGCTATTTCCATCCCTGATTTTATTCCTCCTCCCGACTCCTTTGAGTTCGGAGCCGGGGCTCATTGGAGCTGTGGCTGTTGGTGCTTCGGAGCCAATACCTTCCCTTTCGGCTCCGTCGTCTGCTCCGATTTCCTCATTGGAGGGATCTCAGCGCCGGGCTTCCCTCGTCAGCTCCAAGGGGGCGAGTGGCATCGGACCCTTGTCCGGCCCCGTTCTCCCTCTCGGAGTGTCGGTGCTGGTGAGTTTGGCTCCGACATCGTCCTCAGAGCCATCCCTGTCAGTGCCGGGGGGGGGTCCTTGTCTCCTCGGAGCGGGGACCTCCGGCCTTGCCTGATAGGGGCGCCTTTGAGGTCATGCGGAGCGTGCTAAACCCAGTGTCTACCCCACAGTCTGCTCCATCAGCTCCTCCCTCTTCAGTGCCTCCGGTGATTTCTACACATCCCCTTGTATCAGAACGCAGAGAGCCAGCTCCTCAGGTTTCCCCATTGGGAATTTCCTCCTCTTCCGAGGCCACTCCTGATCTGGTAGGAGAACCCCCTCGGAAGAGACAGTGCAAGAGGAAGCACATTGACTCCCCTGAGTCTATCACCTCTGACACTGACTTGGAGGAATCTGAAGGTTCCCCTCGGTCCGCCTCTGAGGATGTCTCCTTTGCTGACATCCTTGAAATCCTGAAACAGAGGGGGAACTGGCCCACCCTTAACCCTTCAGAGGACGAGTCAGTTTACCTTGAGGCATTTGGCTCTCGCCCTTCCACCTCCTGGGTGTCCCCTCCCTTTGACACCCTTATGGAAGTGGTGGCAAGGAAGGCTTGGACGGCCCCTGATTCAGTGGAACCTACCCCAAGAAAGCCGTCAAAATTTATTACTGCCCCTAAGGACAAAGACTTTCTATCAAAAGGTGTCTCTGTTGATGCCATGTTGGTGGCCGCAGCCACTAAGAAGGAGTTAGCCGATCCTTCAGTACCTGTCCATCCTCCTAATAAGGAGTCTAGGACCATGGACAGGTACAGTAAGCGGATGTTTTCCTCAGCGACCTTCTCAATGCGGTCGCTGAACTACTTGTGTCACTTCACCCGTCTCCAGAGAGATTTGCTCAAAGATATGGGTGAGGCTATACAGGATCCAACAGCTGAGGGGTTCCAAGCAAAATGAACTCCCAGTTGGCAACCCTGAATTCGATTGTTAACTCCTCCATGCGGCTTATCTCATATGCTGCTGATGGGGCGAGTAGGGCCGCAGGCACAGGTGTAGCTTTACAACGTCACGCCTGGATGCGGCTTTGCAATTTTGCGGACCCTTTCAAGGCGTCCTTCACCAATTCCTCCTTTGATGGCTCAACATTGTTTGGTCCTCAGGTAAAGGATACATTGACTAGGTGCGAGGTGGAAGGTAAGACTCTCTCTGCCGTGGGAGTCCGTTTTTCTACCCCTTCTAGACCTTATCCAAAAGGTCAGAGGGGAGGAAAAATGTGGTTCCGCAAGCCTCAGGGAGTCTCATCTGATGCACAAGGTCGATTCCCCTCTAGAGGCAGAGGGGGGAATAACAATAGACGCTGCCCTAGAGGCAGAGGAGGTCCGCAAAACCAGGGTAGCAGAGAAACTTTTTCTGATAAACCCTTTCAGCATCCCTGAGGAGCTGTCCACCTTCGGAGGCAGTCGGGGGAAGATTATCACTGTACCCAAAAGCCTGGCTTTCCCTCACCCAAGACAAATGGGTACAGTCAATCATATCCGAGGGTTACAAAATTCCCTTTATTCACACCCCTTCCCAACCCAAAGGATTCCTTCCAGACGTTCCACCCAGTCTAAGGGAACAAGCAGCACTAGATATATCAAAGCTGCTATCAAAAAGAGCTATCCAATCAGTCCCAGCAGACCAGCAAGGATCCGGAATTGACTCCAGATTCTTTTTGGTACCAAAAAAACAGGGGACTGGAGACCTATACTGGATCTCAGCAAGTTAAACAATTATATCAAAAAAACAAAATTCCGGATGATCACGCTACAGTCCATTCTACCCTTCTTGGGTCAGGAGAATTGGATGTGCTCGATAGACCTTCAGGATGCGTACTACCATATCAAAATTCACAGACACTCCAGGAGGTTTCTCCGCTTCAGGCTGGGGGCCAGTCACTACCAGTTCAGAGTCCTGCCCTTTGGTCTCACTACAGCTCCCCGAGTGTTTACCAAATGCATGGCAGTGGTCGCGGCTCACTTGAGACGTCAAGGATTCCAGGTGTTTCCATATTTAGACGACTGGCTCCTTACTGCCACCACCAGACATCAACTGCTTCTAGCCAGAGACTTCACCATCCAAAGTTGCCAAGCTCTAGGCATTTCAATAAATTTCGAAAAATCTGCCTTGTCGCCTTGTCAATCTATTACCTTTATAGGCGCCACCTTAGACACACTCAATCTTTCCGCCAGACTTACAGAGCAAAGAGTATTAGATATCCGCAAACAAGTTTACCTTCTACTACAATGCAACAAGGTCAAAGCCAGGGTAGTCTTGAAGGTATTAGGACTCATGGCAGCTACTATCACCCTTCTCCCCTTAGCTCGTTTCCACATGAGGATCCTCCAATGGATGCTGTTTACTCAATGGTCTTTCCAACAGCTCCCGATGTCTCACATCATATTAATAACTCAATCATGCAAGAATCACCTGTCTTGGTGGATCACATCACCTCAAGTTCTCCAAGGCAGACCTTTCGTTCCTCCCTCCCCAGTCGCCACGGTGACAACGGACACCTCCCCGATCGGGTGGGGGGGGCATTATCAGGGCAGGACAGTCCAGGGCACGTGGCAACCTTTCGAGTGCCACTTGCACATAAATGTCTTAGAGATGAGAGCAGTGCTTTTAGCGTTGCAAGCCCTTCAGGAACTCTTCCCATGGGGACTATTGCAATTCAGACAGACAACATGTCCGTAGTGTGGTACATCAACAAACAGGGCGGAACCAGATCCTACCCCTTATGTCGAGAGGCACTCAGATTTTGGCAGTGGGCGATTTCTTCTCAGCGTTTTCTGATAGCAACGCACATTCCTGGGAAGTCCAACGTGATTGTGGACAAATTGAGCAGGGCCATTCTGATGCCCCACAAGTGGTCTCTGAAGAAATCAGTGCTGGAAGAAGTCTTCCAAAGATGGGGCCAGCCTTGCTGCGATCTTTTTGCTACTCCCCAAAACAGCAAGTGTCACGACTTCTTCACTCTCTTCCCATTACCAGGCCATCCCACCAGAGACACTCTAGTCCACGATTGGCCCCGGGGACTTCTGTATGCTTTTCCCCCTTTTCCACTGATATCTCAATTAATTCAGAAAGCTATCGCCTTGAGAGTTACAATGATCCTCATTGCCCTTTACTGGCCTCGACAGATATGGTTTCCGTTCCTCCATCATTACCGATTGGAGCAGCCTTGGCATCTGGACCCGGTGCCAGATCTGTTGACCCACCAGTCGGGCCAGCTGCACCACTCCCTTCATTCTCTCAACCTCACAGCATGGTTTCTCCATTTCCTACCCTAGCCAGGCTTACCTTAATCTCTCATTCGGTCTGGAACATCCTGATAGCCTCTCACAAATCTTCTACCAGGAAGATTTATAATAGTAAATGGAAATGTTTTTCCTTCTGGGCAGCATCAAAGAATATAGACCCCTTCACTGCACCTATCCAGTCTATCCTAGACTTTCTGGCAGAGCTCTTCCATTTAGGCTGTTCTTCATCTGCCATTAGAGTACAACTATCTGCTATATCTAATTTTCACGTAGGAGTCTCAGACTCCAGTGTCATGTCCTATAAGCTCTGCAAAGCCTTTTTAAGAGCTATTTTTCTGCTCAAGCCCCCAATCAAAGATCCCCCACCTCAGTGGGACTTGAATTTGGTTCTGGCATCCTTGATCCTCCCCCCCTTTGAACCGGAGGCTTCATGCCCTCTTAAGCTGCTCTCATGGAAAACACTTTTTCTAGTAGCCATAACTTCAGCTAGAAGGGTATCTGAACTTCATGCTCTGTGCAGTCATCCTCCTTACTTAGTTTTCCACAAAGGTAGGGTGTCCCTCAGGACTAATCCGTCCTTCCTACCTAAAGTTTCCTCTGAGACAAATCTGAACCAAACGATTGATCTCCCGTTTTTTTTCCCTGACTATTCCAACAGATCGGAAAAAAAGTTACATTTTCTAGATGTTCACCGCCAACTTAGATATTATTTAGACAGGACTAAACAGTTCAGGAAATCTGATCAACTTTTCCAGTCCTATGCAGAAGGGAAATTGGGCCTTCCAGTTACTAAGGTGTCCCTTTCAAGATGGCTTACCTCTATAATTACCTTCATCTATGAAATCAGACATCAAAAACTGCCTTCAAGACCTAGAGCTCATTCAACTAGGGCATTAGCTACATCTGTAGCTTTTCAGGACAGGCTACCTATAGATTCCATTTGTGCAGCAGCCACTTGGGCTTCTCCTCATACCTTCATTTCACATTTCAAATTGGATATGGCCTCCAGAAACCGTGCCAGCTTTGGTTCCACTGTTCTCAAGAGTCTGTTCCGATAGGCCACCCGGAATAAGGTGCTAGGGACACGGTCCCATCCAGCAAGAATGAAGGCAAGATTGACAACTTAACATTAAGAAGTTATGTACCTACCATAACGTTCCATGTCTTCTTCTCTCCTTCTTTCTTGCGTCCCACCCTTCTTCCCCCTAGCCTGGACAGACCGATAGGGAATTTTGGGATCTTCCTTTGGAGTTTCCTTCCCACATGTTCTACCACCTCTATTTCCCCTTTTATGTTTGTGTAGCTTACATTCAGGTTTATATAGAGGTGGGTTCTTTTTCTCCATACTATGGAGACCAGAACTGCTTAGTTTAGCTATCAAACGAGATCTGATTAGTTATCGCCTAGCATTGTGGGATATAGGGGAGCCTCGAGCCGGTGGAATTAGCTCTCGAGCTTTAGTATTGGCCGAGTTGGAGCCGAGGTTCGGCTCCGAACCCATCCAGCAAAGAAAGAAAGCGAGAAGAAGACAACTAACATGGAACGTTATGGTAGGTACATAACTTCTTATTCCCAGTTACCTCCTCCTTTCCTGTCACACCTCCAACATTTGCCGTCTACTTGTGGAAACATTCTTTGGAGTCTGCTTGGGGTATAAAAGTGTCTATATTAACACTACCAAACAAAAGTTCTAAAATCTTTTAGATTTTATTGCACATTTGAAAGCCATGCATAGGTCCATCCATTGTTTCTTTGTGAATTGTATATCTAAATCCCTCCTACCTCTTCTGATTGTTTCCTATAGTTATCATGCAATATTTCATATGTCCTATTAAGTATCCCTTTTTTAACAGCAGCTTCATTTCTAGATTAATTTAAAATCTCAACCAGTTCAGGTCTTTCATTTAGAATTCCCCTATCCCTTTCCTGTTCATCTGTCTCTGATATCAATCCCTGATAGGGAAGGACTCACTATCCTGCAATCCAAATGTCTTCTTGGGCTGTTCCCATTCTGTTACCCTTTCCTTCTCTATTTGTTCCCAATACCTTGGTTCTTTGCCATTTTCCTCCTGTAAATTCTAGCCCCCTCTTGTTTATTCTCTGTCAGTCTCTTGCAGTCTTCCATATCAACAGAATTTCCTTTCTCCATTGCCATGTTGGCTTAGTTCTTAGTATACTTTCTGCTACTTTATGAATGTAATATTCTGTATGGATGTTACTGTTCTTCAGGATCTGTGTCCAAAATTCTATTCTTTCTTTCTTTATTGAATTACCCACTGCTTCATAATCATCCCTTTCCACTTTGAATTGTAGCTTTCTGCTTGTGTTATGTATAAAAGCCCTAATTGTGTAGCTCTAAAATATCCCTTCACATAATCCTAAACCTCCATGTTTTATTGGGAGGACAAACTTATCCCATTTGACTCTTGCCCTCTTCCTCTCCCAAATAAAATATTTCAGCTCTTTACTACTTACTGTACACAACTTCTCCTCTGGTTGATAAAAATATGCCTGACCTGTGTGTTAAAACTAAAGGGACTAAAAACATTTTTACTACTTGTATCTTGAGATCTATATCCACAGGAAGTGCTTCGTTTCTCCATTTTTGTATTTTTGCTTAGTCTCTTTCCACATCCTGTGCTGCCATAACTGAATCATTTTTTTAATCCATACCCATAAATACTCCATTTTATATTGTCCCCATAAATGAGTATTACTAAACCAGTTAATGTGTGGGTACATAGTTTATAGTCATAGCCTTTGTTTTATCTTCATTAAATTTATATTCCGGAAAAAAAAAAACGGAACTGTCTCAGAATATTCCACAATATTGAGATTACTTCTGATTGATTGTTAGACATATTCTGCGTTGTTTTATATGCCTTACTAATTATCCTTTTTTAACAGCAGATTCTGTTCTAGATTTAACTAAAAACTTAAAAACTCTACTAGAGCAGGTCTTTCACTTAGGATTCCCATATTCCTTTCTCTTTGCCTGTACTCTATCAGTCACTGGTAGGGAAGGCATTCTGTAGCCTGCAGTCCAAATGCCTTCTTGGCCGCATCCCATTCCATTACCTGTAGATGTTTGCTGCCAGTACCCTGGTTCCTTTGCCAGTTTTCTCTGGTAAATTCCAGCCCCCTACTTGCAGTCATTCCTATTGGCAAAGTCTCTTTCCTCCATTCCAGTCTTGGCTTAGGTCTCAGAATACTTTCAGCTACTTTATGAATGTAATATTCTATATGACTGTTATTCTCCTTAAGGATCTGCATCCATTCTCCCACCTTCCACTTTCTGTTTGTGTTGTGTATATTTGTTTTAATTGTGTAGCTCCAAAATATCCTTTCAAATCGAGAAATCCTAAACTACCTTCTTTTCAAATCGAGAAATCCTAAACTGCCTTGCCCTTTTGGAAGTATCAACTTACCCACTTAACCTCCATGTCCTCTTCCCCTCCCGGATGAATTCCTTTCACTCATAAGTTATTGTCCACAACTTCTCTGGTTGATAAAATATGTCTGACTTTTATATAAACCTAATGGTACTAAAAACAATTTCACTGCTTGTATCTTGATATCCATATCTGTAAACAAGAGCTTCCAGTTTGTTTTTGCGTGATCTTTTGTTTAGTCTCTTCTCACATATCCTTACCTGTCATAACAGAAGCATTTTTACTCTATTCTCCTAAATACTTCATCTTATCATGTCCCCATAAATTTGGGTATTGCTGAACCATTTTATGTGTGGGTACATAATTTACAGCTATAGCCCATATTTTATCTTCATTAATTTTATATCCCGAAAAGACTTGACACTGACTCAAAATGTTCCCCAGCACTGAAGTGTTTTTTGAATTTATGAGATGCAGAATAATATGTGAAAATAAAGCCAACTTTACTTCATTACTATACCAATTAGATCCTTGAATTTGAGGCCCTTATTATTTTTGCAAATGACTGTAAATATAAGGCAAGTTACAAAGGGTAAAGAAGGCACCAATGACTGGCTCCTCTGTTCAGGCACAACGTATCAGAGAGTAACCCTTCTAATTTAATTCTTGCCTCCGATCTTTCTGGTCCTAATTAATCTTGTTGTTGTATCAGGGAAAGAAAATGCTTCCATTGCCCTTCACATAAAATCCCATTTTACATTGTTAGATGCTTTCTCTGCATCAAGACCCACCAACAAGAGCAGTGTTTTGTACATTCTGCTTTCATCTGAATAGTCATTGTTATACTAATGTTGTCAAATGTTTACCTCCCCACTACAAAACCACATTAATCTATAGCTATTGATTTCGGCAACACCTTTGCCACTCTTTTAGCTAGTATAAACATAAACACTTTTTAATCATGGTTTAAAATTGAAATGGGTCTATATGAAACTGGGTTTGATGAGTCTTTACCCAATACTAAACAAAATCTTCCAGATCTTTATCACTTTCTTCCATCCAGACTTCCACAGTAATACCATGTGTTCCTGGAGAAGTTCCTGCAGATAACCAATCTCTTCCTGTTGAGGGACTGTTAGTTGTTGAGCTTCATCTACCTCTAACCTTGGCACACTTAAGTCTTCCACAAATATTTCCATTTGTGCTCTTTCTTGATTTCCACATTTCTCTGCTTTATATAAAATTTCCGAAATATCTGTAATACCTCTACAGGATCTCTGTTTATTTTTCTTGTTATAGGCTGCTTAGGTTTGATGACAACCCTTTCTATTTTCTGTTGCCTAAGACATTGTGTTAAACTTTTTTGTGCCCTGGAGTTGTCAAAAAACAGTTGTTCAACCACAATCTTTCTAAACTCATGCATATTATCTGGATACTCCATTATTTTCTCTTTAGCATTCTGCAGATGTTCATCGTGCTATGCTGCTGCAGTCATCACACTTGGGGTTATCCTGCCATCAGGCGGTTCCGCAGTCGGCCTGAATTCCAAAGCCTTGGTCCGGCGTCGGTTGTCGCCGCTTCTTCCCTGACGTCAGTGCGGCAGGGGTATAAAAGAGGCAGCCAATGCCATTTTCTCCAGTCTTTCTTGCCGCGCGGTGCCCGAAGCAGAAGCAGTTCGCAAGTGCCGGTCGGCCAGCTCCTGAGATTTTCGAACAGAATTTCAGCCGAAGTCTTCTATAAAGCTAAGTACCCGTTAGAAACTTTTCTTGCCTCAGACCGATGTCAGACAAAGTTAATAATTGTATTTCTTGTGGGAAACAAATACCTCATAAGGATTTTCATTCTTATTGTATTCCTTGCCTAGGCCCAGACCACGACGTTTCCGGTTGTCGGTTTTGCGCTAGGTTCAATAAACGCACTATTAAGCGTCGGGCTGACACGCAGCCCCTGACTACCGCAGATTTAGAAAATACGACTGCCTCTCAGTCAGAATCTACTGGGCCACTGGAGCCGGTTCATCCACAGCTCGCGGACGCCAGCACTGGCGGCGATCCGGAAACTATGGACAGGCCTTCGGTTTCAGAAGGCATCTTTAAACCGACGACTCTCTCCATTAAATCATATGCTAAACTTCCAAAGGCTAAGAAACTGGGTCCAAGAATCCCACACAGGCTCCTATGCCTAAAAAACAGATGCTCAAAATGGCGGAGGACCTGCTTACCCTCATCAGAGGTTCCCAGCCCCCTCCTGACAAAAGGCCTAGACTGGAGGAAGATTTACCTCCTTCTGATCAGGAATCCATTTCCTCAGCAGATTCTGAGGAACAGGATTACTCCTTCCCTCTCTATGAAGACTCAGATGCCGAGGAGTCTATTCCCTCTGTTTCTCCCCCCTGAAGACTTCTCTTTTGGGGAAACCCTGCACACCATGAGAGAGCATTTCCACTGGGAAGGACAAGATTACTCTGACTCCAAGAAAAGACTCCATGAGTTTCTTCTTCTACCTCAGCATAGACCCTTAGCCATTCCTACTGTTTTAGACATTCTGGATGATGTCTACACTGAATCCAGTCTAAATCCAGATTCCTTACCTCCAGCACCACCTAAACCTGACAGATACTACCGAGTCCCTGACTCTCACAAGTTTTTATATAAAAGCCCTGCTGCAGACCCAGAAACCATTTCCCAGGGTCCCAAAGGGGTTAAGGCCCCTACTGCTAAGAATCCACTACCTGCGGAAAGAGATTCAAGGGCATTAGAAAGATGGGGGGAAAAAGTGTATACCTCTGCCACTTTGGCCACGAGGGCATTAAACTGCCAATTCCACATGATTAAATACCAGCAGTACTTGCTTACTCAGTTAAAACAGAAAATGGTCTCTCAAACAGATCAACTAGATTTCAAAGGGATACAAGATTTGTTGCATGCAGCAGAACAAGTGGGAAAACATTTCTTGCAGTGTGGTTTTGATTCTTTGGAGGCCTCATGTAGAGCAGCAGTCACAGGGTCTGTAATACGTAGACATGCTTGGCTAAAAGAGCAGACCTTACCAGAGCATGTCAAAGCAAAGTTACTGGATGCTCCACTGCAAAAGGATGCGTTATTTGGTATCAAAGCAGAGGAAGTTTTAAAGAAGATGGAAGAAAAGGCAAAATCAATGCAAACAGTTAAAGATTTTTTACAGGTACAACCTCCTCACTTCAGCAGAAACTGGCCATCAAAAAAGTGGTCCTTTCCTGCTTCAGACAGACCCCAAAGGGGCAGGTACAGACGCCCTAGGGGCAGAGGCCAGGTACAAGGTTCCTTCAGGCCTAGACAATGGCAAGCAACAACTCAAAGAGGGGGAGACGACAGATCTCAACCCTTCAGAAAACAAACTCAATGGCTTTCCTCTTCACCTGCCAAGCAAAATTGTCCAGGCAGCACCTCTAGGAGGAAAACTGGATCTTTTCCCACAAAACTGGCATATCATAACAAAGGACAAATGGGTTCTGGATATTATTACCAGAGGCTACAGATTTCATTTTCACACTTTACCACGGATGAGAGGCATGCCAAATCTGACAACAAATCAATGGGCAGAGGCACAAAAGCAAATTTCAGCTCTCATGAACATGAAAGCAATTCAAAAGGTACCTGCAAGAGAGCAACGTCAAGGTTTTTACTCAAGACTGTTTCTAGTACCAAGAAAGGACAAAGCCTGGAGACCCATCTTAGACCTTTCAATTCTAAACACGTACCTGGACATTCCCAAATTCAAAATGCTCACACTACAGCAGCTTCTTCCCATGCTGGGCAAGGAGTCTTGGCTGGCAACTTTGGACCTCCAAGAGGCATACCTGCATGTCCCTATCAGACAAGATTGCAGAAGATACCTCAGAGTTTTGGCAGGCACAACGCATTATCAATTCTCTGCATTGCCCTTTGGCTTATCTACTGCGCCCAGAGTATTCACGAAATGCCTGGCATCAGTAATTGCATACTGCAGACAACGAGGAATACAAATGTATCCATATCTGGATGACTGCATGATCCAAGCGGACAGCAAAGACATCCTACTACAGCATCTGGCATTTGTAACAAAGTTGCTAAGTTGCCTAGGGTACACAGTAAACAAAAAGAAGTCAAAACTAATACCCTCACAAGAAATAATTTTCCTGGGTGCCAGCTTGAATACAACAGCCCAGATGGCTTACCTCACACCAGACAAGCAGAAACAACTGGCTCAGTACTTCAAACAGATGGCAGCTTCTACCCAGCTCACTGCAAGGAAATTCCTGCAGGCATTGGGGTACATGGCATCCTGCATTCAACTAATTGCATATGCAAGGCTGCATATGAGAAAACTACAATGGTACCTAAAAAGTGTATAGTCTCAACACAGACACAGCCTCGAAGCAACTATACCTCTCATTCCCTGCCTTCAACAGTAGTTTCTATGGTGGGCTCAAGCATGCCAAGCAAACAAGGGCCTTCATTTTGTCTCACCTCCAGCAAATCAAACCTTGACAACAGATTCATCAGACTACGCCTGGGGTGCACACATGGCAGGACAATGCATACAGGGCAAATGGTCTGCAAGCCAAAGGCAACTACACATCAATCAGAAGGAGATGCTAGCTGTAAAAAATGCACTAACAGCCTTCAAGGACTTCTTGCATCCAGGACAACTTCTAATAAGGACGGACAACACCACAGTAATGTGGTACATAAACAAACAAGGAGGAATGCACTCCTACCCACTATGCAGACAGGCAATGGACTTGTGGAAAACAGCTTTAGCTTACCAAGTACAACTGCAAGCACAATTCCTGCCAGGAAAAGAAAACATTTTGGCAGACAAATTAAGCAGAAATTTGACAGACCCTCACGAGTGGAGACTACACCCATGAGTATTCTCAATGATAACTCAAAGGTGGGGACCACCAGACATAGATCTGTTTGCCTCAACCAACAATTGCCAGCTACAAAAATTTTGCACAAGGACTTATCATCCCCTGGCCTGGAAAGTGGATGCCCTATCATTCAGTTGGACAGCATTGTCAGTCTACGCCTTCCCACCCCTGCCTCTACTGACCCAGGTGTTACTGAAAGCCAGATCAGAGAGACCACAGATGATCCTCATTGCTCCGGACTGGCCACGTCAACACTGGTACCCACTACTACGAAACTTGACAAGCAGCCCTCCATGGATCTTACCTCAATTCCCTCTGCTGTTAACCCAACAAAACTCTCAGATCCTTCACAGTCAGCTAAGGACCTTAAATCTAGCTGCATGGAAAATACCTTAAATTATCCAACAACACTTCTCTCAAAGGACGTCCAGAATGTGATTTTGGAGGCCAGGAGGCCCAGCACCAGAAAAACTTAGACAAATGGAAAAGATTTTGTGTATGGAGCCAGGCCAGAAGCCTAAATCCTGGCATCCCAAATATTCCGCACATACTCCAATATCTAACTGAGATGCTACACAAAGGCCTTTCTTTCTCATCCATAAATATCCATGCTTCAGACATTTCAGCCCAATATGATACGGTTCCTCCCATTTTCTCTCATCCTTTGCTAAGGCAGTTTCTCAGAGGGGCAAAGAATATAAGACCCGCCAGAACACCACCAACTCCAACTTGGGATCTAAATTTTGTTCTGGAAAAGTTAACACTTCCTGCTTTCGAACCTGCCTTTTCAGCAGAGCTTCAATATTTGTCATGGAAAACAGCCCTGCTCCTGGCTATCACCTCAGCACGCAGAGTCTCAGAACTGCAGGCACTTATGGCAGTGGAACCTTTCATCATTTTCCATCAGGACAGAGTGTCTCTACGCACCAACCCTTCCTTCATGCCAAAGGTAGTATCCAGTGTGGCTCTCAATCAGACCATACACTTGCCCACCTTTTATCCAAACCCACAGAATAAAGGAGAAAGACTCCTTCACTCTTTGGACATTCACAGACAGTTACGTTACTATTTGGACAAGACAAAGGCCTACAGAAAATCTGACCAACTCCTTGTATCCTATGCACCAAGTTCAGAAGGAAAGCCTATATCAAAGCAGACCATCTCCAAATGGTTAGCAAATTGCATCCACTTTTGCTACTCACACCACGGGAAGGCAGTGCCTGCTAGTATTAGGTCACACTCTATCAGGGCTACAGCAACCTCAACAGCCTTCCTCCGAGGAGTCCCAACAAAGGACATCCTGGAGGCAGCTACCTGGAGTTCAGTGCACACCTTCACCAAGCATTACCACCTTCCTCTATACTCAAAAACCAGAGCTGGATTTGCCACTGCAGTTCTGCAGGGCATCTTAGCTGCACCTAACCCAGTTTAGCTCCTGCCACCCAACCATAGCTTTGGGACTCTACCCAAGTGTGATGACTGCAGCAGCATAGCACGATGAACATAGTACAGTTTTGTACCTACCATAAATGTAGATGTTCGAGTGCTTATGCTGCTGCAGTCCAGGTTACCCTCCCACCATCCCCTCTACCTAGCAAGGCTTTTCTTATACCTCCATGTGCTTCAACCTTTGGGATGCATGTCTATATGGTGTATTTGCTTACAACTAGTACCATTGTTTTGCATTAGGGTATGTTTTGCAAGTTTCTTATTTTGCCTTCTTAGTTGGGGCACCTGACATCTAGGGCAAGAAAAACTGAAGAAAATGGCGTTGGCTGCCTCTTTTATACCCCTGCCGCACTGACGTCAGGGAAGAAGCGACGACAACCGACGCTGGACCAAGGCTTTGGAATTCAGGCCGACTGCAGGACCACCTGACGGCAGGATAACCCAAGTGTGATGACTGCAGCAGCATAACCACTCGAACATCTACATTTATGGTAGGTACAAAACTGTACTTTGCACCTCTTCTTGTTCTGTGAGATTTCCTTTATTATGCAATACTTTAACCAGTATCAGCCCCTTTAAATAACTCCTATTACTACTTAACCGTATCACTTTTTCCTTTTATTTCCACATTGTTTTTAAATTCCATTTCATTTTATCCCACCCATTAGCTATAACTTCTGAAGAATTTTCTGTCTTAATTCTCAAATAATTTCCAGTACCCATTCCCTAAATTCCTCTCTTTTTATCAGGTAGATTGGAACGCATTAGTGTGTTAATTTTACTTCTATTACCCTGCATTTGTATTTTGGGTTTTATCGGTGCATTATCTGAAATAGTTATTGGATGTGCTTCAAGGCTTTCAATTAAATGCACAAGTTCCTGTGAAATATAATCTTTATCTACTCTGGCCCAGTTATTGTACTGGGGGAATGATATGTAAATTCTCTGAGTTCTTACTACTGAATTCACATCTTCCATACTAAATATTTTCATAAATTTCTTTAGAAATCCTACCCTCTTTTGTTATATTTTCCCTTTTAGGTCCCTCGGCTGTATCCTCACTGTTACAAATCAAGCTCCATTCCCTATCTATAAGTAGTATTCCCTGCTGAAAGCTGATTATTTTTCCCGAAATTTTCTTAAGCTTCATAATAGATTTTGGTAGAGTATCAATATATGCTGGCAAAACTTCCTTGCCAGTAGCCCCTTAGTACCAGAACTCTACCATTATATCCTTTTTTCCTCTAGCAATTTATGTATTTATTTATTTCAGTTTGGTGACCGGGGAAGTCCACTGGGCCCATGGGTGTCCGTTTTCAGTGGAGGCACGGGGAGAAAAGCTCCAACTATTACATAAAAATTTAAGATACAAAAGTATGTAAGTTACAAAAATAAAGTACAGTTTACATGAATGAACATTCTGTATCAGGCTTAGTAAACAAAAGACAATTATGATGTATCAGGAAGGCTGTACTGTGGAGATTCACTTAGAAAAAAAAATCATCATAACAATTGAAGTGTAGCAAACTTGTACAAAGCAATCGATTTAAAGTAAGGAAACAGTTTACAGGCATTAGTTTGACAAAAGTGGTTATTTATAATATTTACAAGGAAGATAGAATATAGTATGTTAAAGTAAGGAAACCATTTAAAAGTATACATTCGACATAAGAAGCAATCTACAGTATTTACAAGGTAGCTAGGTATAGAATCTTCAGAAGGAGTTGCAGAGAGCTAGAGACAGCTCAGGGAACTAGTTGTTGAGGTGTTAGGGAGAATAAGGAGGCAAGGAGTAAAAATTCCTTCGGGTAGTAGTTAGAAGGACTTAGGGTGGAAGCAGGAGCATTTCCGTTTGGAGTGCAAGTAAGTGAAAAGCTGGGTTTTAAAGTTTTCTGAGTTAGTTATTGTCCTGAGTGTGGAAAGGAGAGAATTCCATTTCTTACCTAGTGAGAAAGAGAGGAGAAGCTGACCAGTAGGCCTTTTTGGTTTGTGGATAGAGATTAGGTTTTGATTTTCGGATCTAAGAGGTCTATTGGGGGGTGTAGGGGGGAAGGATGGTTATTAGAGCTGTACATTTATTTGGGTGAAATATAAGTCTCTGTGCTGTGGTGAGCTGGAGGTAGTCTAGATAATTTGGGAGTTCCAGCCAGTTTAGAGAGTTAAGGATATGGCAGTGATGGGTGGAATTTTTGAATCTGGAGGCAAATTTAGAGATTTTGTTATAGCAGTTTTCCAGTTTAGAGGTATTGGTGGTGGTCAGGTTAGTTAGAAGAGGGGCTTCATATAATAAGGATGGGAGGAGGTAGGTAGTAGCTAAAGTATGCCTAGTAGTGTTTGAGAGAAATAGATTGTTCCTATAAAGCATTCCTAGCTTTTGGTGGGTTTTCTTTATATTTTGTTGGACATGGGTATTGAACTTGAGTTGTTCATCTGTAGTAATGCCAAGAAGTTTTGCAAAGGGAACTACTTCAATGGGAGAATTGGAATGGCTGAGGACTTTAAATTAATTTTTTGTCAAAAGAGAAAGTCTTGGAGGGAGAGAAAAGTAGAAGTTTAGATTTATTTGCGTTTAGAGACAGGTGATTTTGTAGCATCCAGTTTTCAGTAGTAGAAAAGGTAGCTTGGGTTTTAGTCAGAAGTTCAGGGAGGTTGGAGGCAGAGCAGACTATTGTAGAATCGTCTGCATATTGAATGATTTTGGCATCAGGAATGGCAGAGTGAAGGTTATTTATAAAGATGTTAAATAGAATAGGTGCGAGGATGGACCCTTGGGGGACGCCAGTTGGGGGAGGAAGAAATTAGGAGATGGTGTTCTTCCATTTAGCTGCTTGAGATGTCTCAGACAGGTAGCTAGAGGACCATGCCACAGTGTTAGGAACGAGATGTAGGTTGGAGAGATGATAGATAAGATGGTTGTGGGAAACAGTGTTGAAAGCCTTGGAAAAGTCAAGTAGAACTGTGGAAACTAAATGACCTGAATCTCTGGCTTGATTGACAGTTTCTAAGAAGGAGAGTAGAGTGGCTATGGTGCTATGGCCAGGGCAGAAGCCATGCTGGGTAGATGTTGGGAGTTGGTTTTGGGTTAGGTAAAGCATGAGTTGGAGATGGATAGATTTTTCTAAGATTTTGGAGATTGGGGAGAGCAGTGCAATTGGCTGGAAGTTTGAAATGTCAGTATTCTTGAGAGGAAGAATGTAAGCAGAACATCATAGTTTGGGTACATATGACTCCTTTATAGATCTGTTGATTATGATGCTAATTGGGATTGCAGTGCTGTTGTCTGCGCATTTTAGGAAGGAGGAGGGAATATTTTCAGTAGCATTGGAGCAAGGTTTAAGTTTGGATAAGAGTCTTTTTATGAGATTAGTGGAGACTGGTTTACGCTCAAAAATAGGGTGGTTAGGGGAAGAGGAATGGAGGTTAGGTGGATTATTATTAGGGAAGGTCTTGGTCAGGTTGGAGATAGCTTCAATAAAAAATGAATTAAATTTGGAGCTTAGTTCAGGGTCAGATATGCTTGGGTCAGGCAGGGGTTGTTCTTGGAGCCAGGGTTGAGAAGGGAGCTTATGGATTTCCAGAATTGTTTGGGGTTATAGTTATTGTTTGACTGTAGTTTATAGTAGTAGGATATTTTGTCCTTTGTGATGAGTTGCTTTGCGAGCTTATGGAGTTGTTTGTATTCAGTCAGGGGTTTGGGCAGTTTGTTGTTAAGGTAAAGCTTCCAGGCGTTGTCCATTTGCATAATTTGCATGGTTTCTTTGGAGAGTCATGAGGCAATTTAACTTTTATTCTTCTGTTTCTTAGTGGTGCTAGGGAGTTTAGAGTGTTGAGGAAGACTGAGTTGAAGTGTTCTGTTGCTTTATCGAGAGAAAGGGAGTGTAGGATTTGCCAGTTTATTTGTTTGAAGATATTTGTGAAGGTTGAGGGGTTGAACTGCTAAGGTTTCGGGTGAGAATGTAGTGATGCTGATGGGGGGGTAGAGGAAGTTGAGCACTGTATGAGGGCAGGGAGGTGGTCACTAATGGTATCAGGTATGGTACCAAAGTAAGTTATTTTGTTTGGGTGGGAGACTAGGATCCAGTCTAGAATAGATCCTGGGGGATTTGTTTTGTTGGGTCAAGTAGTGGACAAGATTACTTGAGTGAAGTTATAGAGGTTGATGGATAGGATGGGAAAGGGATTATTAAACTTGTTCAATCGAGATTTACGTCCCCTAGAATATAAGTTTCATAATTAATTTCAGATGAGACCCATAGGAGGATTTCTTCAAAGGTAGATATGTTGTTCCCAGCGGAAATATAAAGGGCTATGATGCAGATATTTTTGTGCTCGTTTATTTTTAGTAGACCAGCTGTTAGTTCGGTATTGTTGAATTGTGGGATAGGAATTTGGAGGGGCATTAAGGTAAGAAGATTAGAGTAGATAAGGGCAGTGCCACCGCCTTTTTATTTAGTCGGTCAGTTGTAAGGGACTGGAATCTGTTAGGCAAGATTTCGCAGTCAGAGATATGGGGTTTGAGCCAGGTTTCTGAGATGGCTAGGATGTCAGGTTGATTATGAGTTAGCCATGCTTGAAAGTGGTGAATTTTATTGTTAAGACTTTAAGCATTAAGAGTAAAGAATTTTAAGGTATTGTGGGGAGGGGGAGGATGAAGAGGGGGGAGTTATTAGTAAGGGGGCTAGGCCCAGGGTTGGGATGGATATCTCCAGCAAATAAAAGGTTGTAGAAGAATGGAGTGTTTAGCCATTTGGGTTTATTTTGTATAAGTTTAGGAGGAAATAATATTAGTTTAGAGGTAAGTATTTTGGCATTAGAGGTGATAATTTTAGGATATAATAGATTCAAGGGGTGGGATTAGATAAGGGAAAAGGAGCTGTGGAAGTAATGAGAGAAAGAATATGGGAGAAGACTGGTGAATATGTCAGTTTGAGAGTAAGGTCGGGAAGGTGGAACATAGGAGAGGAGTATGAGGTTGTGTAACATTGGGGAATTAGGAGTATAAGGAGCAGCAGGGGGCATGGAGGGTGTGTAGAACTAAGGGAAGCATCTTGGAACACAGGTAGTTTGATGTGTGTAGTTTGAGGGGATGAAGCAGGTGAGAGATGTATGGAGATGGAGACAGAAAAGTAGTATATTGAAATTAAAATTATAGTGAAGCAGGGTAGGTGAGTTTACAAAGGTGGGAGTAGAGAGTGTGAAAGTCTTACTATTGGAGGAAGAGAAGAAGAGTTGTGTGGAGGGAAAGGTTTTAATTGGGTAATTAGGTAGGGAGTGTGGGGTGGGGTATAAATTAGAGGAGAGTCTATTGGGTAGTTTGGATTAGTGGGAGGAGTAAATGTAGAGGTGCTGGGGGTGGGTGGGAACTGGGGGCAGGGTAGGGGAGCGGAGTGAGCCCCCTGTGAGCCACAATTGATATAATAGCCTCTTTTCCTTTGTCCCTGATATTCTGCTGAATACGCACAATGAAATCCGTTCTTTATCAAATTCACATACTCGTTTCTTTCAAATTGTCTGTACTCTTCATTTCTTTTTTTAAACAAAAACATCATTATATAATTATCACTTAATGAAATTGTCTGTTTTCATGTGTGTGTGTGCGTGTGCGCGCGTGTGTGTGTGCGCGTGTGTGTGTGTATATATATATATATATATATATATATATATATATATATATATATATATATATATATATGGTAAGACCAGAACATCTAAAACCCATAATATTGAATTTCATAACATCTAACAGTACAAATCACATGAAAATAACATCCCCTCCACATATAACAACATATGACACCAAACTACCAAAAACACTTTTCACTATGTTTTTGCAGGGGGGCTTGATACAGTGGGGTTATAAAATTAACTTTTTCCCACTGTAGTGTGATCTTGGAGTTTGGTATATTTAATTTACAGGGGTTGTGGGAGGGCAGAGCCCCCCACATGGGGGGGTGCAGGGGGACTTGCCTCCCTGCAGAAACGTAGTAAAAAGTGTGTTTGGTAGTTTGGTGTCGTTATATGTGGAGGGGATGTTATTTTCTTGTGATTTGTAGTTTTAGATGTTATGAAATTCGATGTTATGGGTTTAGATTTTTTGGGGTTTTAGATATTCTAGTCTCAGTGTTATGAAATTAGATGTTATGGGTTTTAGATGTTTCAAAGTAGACCCATTATATATATGTATGTATGTGTGTGTGTGTGTGTGTGTGTATATATATATCTCAAAACAACCATCTTGATATATTTTCAGTTGCAAACATTATACAGCACATAAAATCTTCTGTACAGTTAGTATTAGTCAAACATTACATAGCGTATTGTTCCTCTTCCAAAACATTGTTATTTGTGTTGTTCCCATGATTCCCTTTTTCTATGTAATTTACTCTTACCCTTTTCTAAACATCCCATTTCCATTTTTTTAAATCGTTGTTACTATATTTACTACTTCTAACATGGTTGTTTTAGACTTGGATTTCCATTTTCTCGTTTTTTTGTCAGTCAGCAGAATTAAATTTGGCAAGTTCTTACTTTATCAAGGCAATTCAAATCTTGTATCACACCTCTAAAAATAATTTCCTTAGTTACTCCAATTTGATAATCGGTATTTCTGACAGAGTAGTCTGCAGGGAATGTATAAAGTCTGCCCACTCATTATACTCCTAAACACATATGTTCCCAATTACCTCTTTCTTCTATATCACCCCTCCAACATTTGCAATCCACCTGAGGAAAAATTCTTTGGAGTCTGCATAGGTGTTTTATACCCCAAACAAACACTGCCAAGCAGAAATCTTAAATCTTCTAGACATTGCGTATTTGAGAGCTATACATATATACTCCTATTGTTTCTTTGTGAATTACTTATCAAATCTCTCTTCTCAATCCTTTCTAACCTCCTCTGAGTGATTCATATAGTTAGCATGCAAAAGATTCTATGCACTACTAATTATTCCTTTTTAATGGCTGCTTCTGTTATAGATTCAACTAAAAATTCTACCAGTGCTGGTCCTTTCACTTAGTATCACCCTATTCCTTTCTCTTTGCCTGTACTCTGATATCATTCCATGAGAGGGAAAGCAGTATCCAGCCTGCAGTCCAAATGTATTCCCATTCTATTACCTTTCCCTCTAATTCATTGCTCCCAATACTTTGGTTCTGTACTCTGCATTTCTTACTGTAATTCCATACTTGTGTATACCTGTAATGCCATTTGCATTCAAAAATAATATGGATAACAAGGCCATTATCGTTAAAAAGTATAGTTCCCACCTATTATACACAACAGTTTTTTGAATGTGTATTTCCAACTTTTGTGTTAACACGCTAATCTTTGGCATGCTGATCTTTTATACAGGTGTTTCTTGTCATTACAATCTGAACCTATGTCACATTTTTTCAAAACTTTTTGTTTTAATGAAAACCCTCAAACAAAAAACGAAGCACATTTTCAGAACACCCCCAAAACTTATTAACTTAGAACAAACACACAGAACTATGTACATCTTCAAAAAATAAAGTTCAACCCCCAGATAGGAAGAGTCGCCCCAAAATCAAAAGTTGCAATCGCAAGTATTACCTAACATGAAATTAAGGTTACTAGTGCTAAAGTGCATGTTACACCCTGTAGTCCCACACTTACACTGATTGCTTTGTGTTCTTTTCTGGTCTGTTTTCTCCTCCCAGATGTGAAAAAACAACTTGTATGCTTTCATAAACATTAACTATTAGACTTAAGAAAAAGTGCACTGGCTATATTAAAATAAAACTGCATTGTACTCTGCTTTATTAAATGCATTAAATATTTAAGGCTGCCATTGAAGCTGCTGTGTGTTACTCACTTTCTGTAATTTCAAACTTGACTAACTGCATGACTTTGTACCTTTAAAGGTTGCAGTTTCCCTCAGAAAACAATGCTCAGAACTGTCAAGATTGATTGATTGTACCTGCAGACAGCTCGTCTCCATGGAGACCGTCAGCAATTAGGGAAAAAAAAACAGCTGTCAACTCTGCAAGTGCATGAGGGAGTCTTGCGTAAAATTTAGTCAGAACAAAACAGACTGTACACCTGCCTTCAGCTGCAGACTTCTTTGCTCCAACTGAACATCTGCTAAAGGCAAAACACAAGCTAATGTCATTCCATATGAGGTAAACTTAGTACTTCTCATGGCCATCACTTCATCTTACTTTTCAAGCCTTTTTGCATACAGACAGTATTTGATTTTAGATTAAGTGAAGGACTTTAATCCAGACACTAACCTCTGCAAAATTAAGGGGAAACATCTCAACTCTACATTTAATATTATCCATGCATTTTTATACCTCACCCCACCCCCGTAGCCCAAGATTACAGCATATTAATTTAAATTTACTTTTGTCCAGCCTTACTTGTCTTTTTACATTTTAAAGCCTTTATTTCTTAACTTGTTTACTTTAATATCATTATCACACATACAACAGTCACAGAAAAGACTCACCCTCTTCCCCACGTTTAAAATACCACTGAGTATATACTACACAAAGCTGCCATAATATATAGCATGCAGTTGATATCATGAAATGTTTTATACAAATACTGTTAGGAACAAAAATGGTTTTACTTATATTTTCCTTTTCAACTCTTTCTAAACATTAATGGCGTAAAGTGGGGTATATGCTTTACAGTCCAACAACTTTATTAAAGTCAACAAAAGTCCAGTCTTTCTCCTCCAATTTTTCTTGCAAAGCCATATTTCACAAATGTGAGTGATGCTTTATAATCTTGCATTTATTCACTAATTTCAGTGTTGCTGGTCTTTCTGTTCATCTTCATCTCCCCCCATCTCCCCACCTTTTTTCCCAAATCCACAGAACAAAGGAGAAAGACTCCTGCATTCCTTGGACATTCACAGGCAACTTCGTTACTACTTGGATAAAACTAATGTTTTCAGGAAATCCGACCAGCTCTTTGTATCCTATGCTACAGCTTCACAAGGGAAGGCTATATCAAAACAAACTATTTCCAAATGGATAGGGCATTGCATTACTTTTTGCTATACCCATCATGGAAAACCAGTTCCTGCTACCATTAGGCCCCACTCTACCAGGGCAACAGCTACATCTACAGCCTTCCTCAGGGGGGTTCCAACCAAGGAGATTTTGGAAGCTGCAACTTGGAGTTCAGTACATACCTTTACCAAACACTACCACTTACCACTTTACTCTAAGACTAGAACTGGCTTCGCCACTGCAGTTCTGCAGGGCCTTCAAGCCTCCCCCTCTATGAATCCTCCACCCATCCTTAGCTTTGGGATTCTACCCAAGTGTGATGACTGCAGCAGGGTAACATGATGAACATAGTACAGTTTTGTACCGACCATAAATGTAGATGTTTGAGTGTACAGCCTGCTGCAGTCCAGGTTACCCCATCTCCATCCCCTCTGATCTAACTGACTAAATCTCTACAAAACCTTCCTGATGTATTTGCTTATAGCTAGAGGGATGTTGTGTTTGTACAAAAAACTTCATAAATTGGTACTAATTACTGACCACCTTTTTTGGGGGCACCTGACATCTGGGGAAAGAAAAACTGAAGAAAATGGCGTCGGATGCATTATATATACCCCTGGCGCACTGACATCAGGGAAGAAGCGACAGCAACCGACGCCGGACAAAGACTTTGGAATTCCGGCCGACTGCGGGACCGCTTGACGGCAGGATAACCCAAGTGTGATGGCTGCGGCAGGGTGTACACTCGAACATCTACATTTATGGTAGGTACAAAACTGTACTTTGTTCTCCTAATGTCCTTAAGGATCTGCATCCAAAACCCCCATCTTGCCTCATTTCTTGAGCCCCCCCCCCCCACCGTTTTATCATCCTTCCTTTTCACTTTGAATTATAGCTTTCTGCTTGTGCTATGTGTAGGATTCTTAACTGTGTAGTTGTGATGTACCACTTCAAATCAGGTAATCCCAAACCGTCTTATTCTTTTGGAACAGTCAGCTTATCCTACTTGACTCTTCCCTTCTTCCCCTCTCGGATGAAAGTCTTCAACTCTATATTAATTTCTTTCCACAACTTCTCCTGTGGTTGATAAAAATATGCCTGGCCTGTGTGTAAAACTAAGGGGACTAAAATTTTTTTTTTCACTGCTTGTATCATGCTATTCATACCACTAAAACAGAGCTTCCATTTTCTCAGTTTTTGTATTGTCTTTTGTTTATTCTGTTCCAACATATCCTCAGATGCCGTAACAGAATCCTTTTCTGACCTATACTCGTAAGTCCTTCATTTTATTATGTCCTCATAAATATGGTTAGTGCTGAACCTATTTGTGTGTGGGTGCATAGTTTACAGCTATTATCTTTGTTTTATGTACATTAAATTTATGTCCCAAAAACACGAGACTCAGAATGTTCCACAACACTGAAATATCCTTTTTTGGTGTATCAGGTACAAAATATCATCTGCAAATAAGGCCAACTTTTCTTGTTTACTGTACCAGTTATATCCTTGAATTTGAGTACCCCCAATTTCTTTGCCAGTAGTTCTAAAATATAACGCATGTAACAGAGAGGAAAGAGGACACCCCTGCCTGGTTCTTCTTCAAACAGAACTTATCAGAGAGGACCCCCCCACACTTTAATTTTCACCTCCACTCCCTAGTATATCCTCCTAATTAACCTTATTATTGTGTCAAGGAATGCAAATGCTTCCATTGCCGTACTCCTAAAATCCATGCTTAATCTGTCAAATGCTTTCTCTGCATCAGGACCCACTAATGATTGTGGGATTTTCTTTTTGCTTCCCTGTGGATCATCATTGTTCTATTAATGTCAAATGTTTTCCTCCCCTCCACAAAACCACTTTGATCCATATCTGTCAATGTTGGCATCATCTCTGTCATTCTTGTAGCGATTATAGACATAAACACTTCATAATCATAGTTTATAATTGAAATGAGCCTATATGAAGATGGATCTGATGAGTCGAACATCTTTAGGTATAATAACCACCACAGCTTTTTTTCAGGATGTTGGTGCTTCTCCTCCTTTTAAAGCATTGTTAAAGAAAACCTTCCAGATCTTTATCGCTTTCTTCCCTTCTAGATTGACTTCCACAGGAATACCATCTATTCTTGGAGGCTTTCCTTTAGATTGTTTATACATCACCATTTTTATGTGACCTCCTGCAGTCCTCACTATTAATAATTTGAGCCTCATCTACATCTAACCTTGGCATATTTAATGATTCCATAAACATTTCCATTTGCACTTTTTCTTGGTTTCCACATTTTCAGCTTTATATAGATTTTCATAAAATTTCTGAAATATTTCTAATACCGCTACAGGATCTCTGGTTAGTTTCCTTGTTATAGGCTCTCTAAGCTTGGAAACAACCCTTTCTGATTTCCGTTGCCTGAGCTGTTGTACTAAACATTTTTGTGCAGTGGAGTGTTCAAAAAATAGTTGCATAACAGCAATCTTTCTAAATTCATGCATGTTACACAGGTAGTCCCTTATTTCCTGTTTAGCACTTTGCAGTTGTGCCTTTTCTTGTTCTGTGAGATTCTCCCCGTTTTGCAGAACTTTACCCTTTCAGTCCCTCTAGTAATTCTTGTTACTTTGTAGCCATATCCCTCTCTCTCTTTTATTTCAACCCAATTTTTAAACTAGACTTTCATTTTATCCCACTCCCTAGCTATATAGGTTCATAGGTAGGTACTAGGATATCTGCCCAAGGGCATTTATAAACCTAGCCAGAGTGTGTCAGCTTTCGCCGCCCCATTGATTAATTAACTGAGCCTCTGTCAAGCACAGCCAATGAAGTGATCCCAGGGATGTATTTTCTGTTACCCATCCACTCGTCAAGGTTTCTCTTGAAGAGTGTTAGTGAGGGGCTCTGCCTAATGTACCTAGGAATTTTGTTCCAAACCACGGGGAGTCTCTGTGACAGGAATCTGTCCCTCCAGCATGTTCTATTTATTGTTGTGGCGAGGTTTAGCTCACTAGAGCGAGTGGCTTGCAGTGACTTGGATTTCTTTAGGTGGTGCATGTCCATCAATTCTGAGTTGGACATGGCTTTGTAAGTCAGGCAGAGATCACCTCTGAGTAAGCGATATGCCACTGAGTACAGCCGGAATTTTTCCAGTTGGGCTGCATAGGACATATATTTGAGGCCAGTAATCCTCTTGGTGAGGTACTTTTGTGGTCTTTCCAGCAGTTGGAAGTGTCTTGTGAGGTACATCCCAAATGGGGCATTGTACTCTATGATGGGTCTGATGAGTGACAAGTAGAGGAGCACTATAACCTCTTTATTTCTAGATGCGAATCCTTTAGTAATTCGATGGGCTACACAGAAGGATTTCCTAATTACTTTGGCAATATGATTGTCAAAGGAGAGATTACTATCTACCTGGGTCCCCAGATCTCTTATTACTTCTTCTGTATTAAGGGGGCTGCCACCTATGTGGTAATTCATGGGTGTTTTGTTTTTTCCAAACGGGATGACTATGCATTTTTTGGCATTTAGCTTGAGACCATGACTTTGACACCAGGTGTCCGTCTCAGTAAGGCCCTTTTGGAGAATGTCTATGTCAGCTGGAGAGTCAATTAAGGCTCCCAGTTTGCAGTCATCAGCGAACTTGGTTAGCCATAGTCCTCCTGTGTTTGCCTGTACTTCTGAGAAGTATATACCGAACAGTAGGGGTCCCAGGACCGAGCCTCGTCGGACACCACTTGTGACTGGTTTAGAGTCGGACCTGGAGCCTGCTATTCTTACCATGTGAGTTCTGTCTGTAAGTCATTTGGCAACCCATCTTGTGACGTAGGGGTTTATGTTCAGGCTGGTGAGTTTTTTTTTTAATTCCCAAGTGGGGAATGGTGTCAAAAGCCTTGACAAGGTCAAGGTAGGCTGTGTGAACCACCTTCCCCTCATCTATGGCCTTGGAGACTGTCTCGAAGACGTCAGCCAGGTTTAGTAGGCATGA
This sequence comes from Protopterus annectens, assembly GCF_019279795.1. Lineage (NCBI taxonomy): Eukaryota > Metazoa > Chordata > Ceratodontiformes > Protopteridae > Protopterus > Protopterus annectens. The sequence goes on from NC_056733.1 coordinate 634,838,387, forward strand.
TCTGCCCTTAACAAAGCCGGACTGGGTCGGGACAAGTGTTTGGAGGTTCCCAATGTCTTTGTTAATGAGTTCCATGATGATGTGCTCCATAGCCTTGCAGACCAGGCTAGTCAGGCTTATGGGGCAGTAGTTACCAGGGTCAGTTGTGTGCCCCCTCCTTTGTGGAGCGGAATAACCGTTGCTGTGCGCCATTGTATGGGCACATAGCCTGTGGAGAGGCTGAGGCTGAACAGTGTGTTTAGGTGGGGGGTTAGTTCGTTCTGTAGTTTGTGCAAGATGCAGCCTGGGACACCATCTAGCCCCATTGACGCTGTGCTTTTGGCTTTTGAAAATGCTGTTTTCACCTGTGCGTCTGTGATTTCCGGGACACTACACTTTTCCGGTATTGTTGTAGGCCCTTTTGGGGGTGAGAGGCGGGTGAAATTTGCACTGAATCTGTCTGCCAAAATGTTGGCAGTATCAGTAAGTTCAGTGTATTTTATGCTGTTTTGCACAGAGCATGTCTGCGAGTTGCCACTTTGATTCTTGACATAGCTAAAGAAGGCTTTGTGGTTATCTTTCAAAGTTAGCCTTGGATGATTTTATGTGGGACCTTAGTTTCTTACTGATACTGATTAGGGATGTCTTTCCTTCTTGGGATTTGCTTTTTTTCTGAACTAGTTTCTTCCTTCTATTGTATAGCCTGTTTATGGCAGGGGTCCACCAGACTGGTTTCCTTCTCTTAGGGGAGTGAGTCTTGGTTTTTCCAGGGATGGCACGATCCATGCATCCTTGTAGGTGCTCATAGAGTGCATTTGTAAAGGTTCCTGCATCTTGGACATTGTTATCCTTTAGTGTGGGGGCTGTGAAACTTACCACCTCTGTCTTGAGTAAGGTGAAGTTTGCTATAGAAAAGTTTTTCACTGTGGTTTCCTTGGTTGGGGGTGGTGGTGTGGTGTGGACATCCAGAGTGATTAGTTTATGGTCTGATCTAACCAGTGACGGGTTGACCTCCGGTGCTGAACACCTGTCGCCCATGTTGGTGATGACCAGGTCCAATATGTTTGCACCTCTGGTAGGGGAGTTTACCAGCTGATCCAAGGCATTTGAGTTGATAAATTCCAGGAAGCACTGGACATGGGAGTTTATACTTAAGTAGTTTTCCCAGTTAACGGTAGGCAATTGAAATCGCCCAATATCAGGGTGTTCTGTAGGACCTTCATGTTTTCCAGTGTCTCCAGAAAGGTGGAGTGGTGGTCCTGGGTCATGGAGGGTGATCTGTAGCAGGCCACAATTTGCATTGCAGATTTGCCTGATGTTAGTTGCACATGGATGATCTCAGAGGTATCATGCTGCGCCACTAACCTGGAGGTGTAGGTATCCTTGATGAATATGGATACACCCCCTCCTTTTGTGTTTCTGAAGAAATTATTTTCAGAAATATTTTCTGAAGAAATTTCTGTCTTCACTAGCAACTCCCAAATAATCTTCAATACACATTCTTTAAATTCTTCTTTGTTTAACAGATAGGTGGGGAAGAGCCAGTGTCTCATTTGTATTTTATTACCCTGCATTTTTGTTTTAGTTATTATTGGCTCATGATCTGAGGCTTGTTAGCGCAGTGGTTAAGGAGCTGATTTTGTAGACTAGAGGTCATGGGTTTGAATCCCAGGAGCTCTTGCCTGAGAAGGATATGCTTCAGATGTCATAACACCCACAGTCAGATGAGTTTTAACACACCTATAAACCTATAAATCTTGATGAGTGGATGGGTAAAAGAAAGTTTTCCCCGGGGATCTCTCCAATGGTTCTCCTTGATAGAGGCACTGGGAACTAACATTGGGCGGCACGATGCCAGGACACTTCTATGGGATAGGCTTGTAAAGGCTCCAGGGCCATTAGCATAGTACACACCTATGAACCTATGAAACTGTTATTGCATGCATATAAGAACTTTCAATTAAATGCCAGTGTTCCTGTGAAATACAGTTTCTTTCTATAGCACAGTTTTTGTACCTTGGGGAATAATATGAAAATTCCCTCTGAGCTCCTACTACTAAATTCACATCTTCCTTACCAAATAATTTCATAAATTTCATCAAAAATCTTCCTTTTTTGTTATATTTTCCCTTCTGGCCCCCACCAGAAACATCCTCAGTGTTGCAAATCAAATTTCAGTCCCCACTTATAAGTAATATTCCCTGCTGAAAGCTGACTATTTCTTCCAGAATTTTCTTAAGCTCCTCTGTAGCAGTTTTATGTGGAATTTAAGTAGATGTCAGTGTAGTCTTCCTCCCTTGCCAGTAGCTCCTTAGTACTACAAATCTACCATTATTATCTTTTTTCCCCACTTCTGTTACTAATGAACCACCACTAGCAATTAAGATAAGTCCTCCCCTTTTCCTTTGTCCTAGATATTCTACTGAATAACCAAAAGTCCTTTCCTTATCAAATTCACATGCTCATTTCTTTCCAAATGACCTGCAGAAAACAACTTGAATGATTTCAGAAAACATTATCTTTTAGCCATTGAAAGAAAAGAAATACTGTTTGTTTTTCCCTTTTATCAGATTGTCTTCATAGAAACATGAGGACCAGATACACAGTTGGCTTCAGCTACAAGCTTTTCATGTTGCACTTTGAACATTTATTTGCTAAAGGAAAACTTTTCATTACATTCAGTAATCTTTTACTTACTTGCTTCCACTTAAAACTTGATAGATCAAACAAGGGCCTTGATCCGGTCATTCCGCTATGCAAAAGAGAGAAAAAAAAACATATCAGGTTTATTGCATCATCATCAGTGTACTTTTATAACCTGTCCCTCACCTCAATAACCCAAGTTTGAAGTCTGTTATCTTAAGCATAGTTCTGTCTAGGCTTTTAATCTTTTGTACATTGCAGTGCCTACATTTCTTAAAACTAAATGAAAGGAGGAGGAAAAATGGGCACCTGTTTACTTTAGTATCCCTGTAATGCAAAAAAATAACTGTAAATGGTTTACTGTTTAACATGCAGTTTATATCATGTTTTGTACAATACTGTTAAGAACAAAAATTGTTTTACTTAGTTACTTCCTTCCTCTTCCCCTTTCCTTATTGTTCCAGATGTTAATGACATGAATCAGGGCATATATTTTGAAGTCCCCTACACATTAACAACGCCATAAGAGTCAAGTATTTTCAGATTTTGTTTTTCAGCCATATTTCTCAAATGTGGTTGATGCTTTGTAATCCCATATTTATTCATACTTTCCAAGTTGCTGGTTTTCTTCCTGTTGATCTTCATCTCCCAACTCCAGTCTCTGATTTGTTTCCAATATATTCCTGGATTTTCTAGTCAACTCCTGTGCTTTTCTTTCTCAAACATTTTTTTTTGGAACATTGGAAAAAGTTTCACTGCCCTAGTCTCTCTGTGTGCTTTATTATCAGGATAAGAAACAGGGTCCCCTTCTGTTTGATAGCTCACTTTTTGTTGGACAGACTTTTGTATTTACTGTTTAGAATGTTCTGCATCAAAAAAAAATGACTGAAAATATTCTGAAGGTAGCTGGATACAGTAGCTTGAATTTCACATCTGCCTCTCAATATTCCCTGATTGTTGGAATAAATTTACTTCTCTGCCTGGTGTACAGTGAGTAATCATTTTCCACAAACATTCTACTGCCTCCAGTGTTTAGTACTTTGTCATTATGCCACAGTTTTGTTACAGTCAACTCTTTCTGATGGTAGGATTGCATCTTTACTACTGAAGGTCTTGGCTGTTTCTCCTGGCCAGGTTTGGAACATACACTTGATGTGCCCTTTCAATGAACAACAGCTGCTATGGAATACCAGTCCCAGTTCCTTGTTTGTGCTTTTATAAATTTAATACAATCTGTTTATTCCAGTTTCTGTGATGCAATAGAAAACCTCAGGTTTTCCCTACATGCTCTATTGTCTAATTCTACCATTTTTGTGAAACATCTCTGCTTGAGCAGTCTCATATTCAGCCAGACTTTTCTTCATTTTGACCTCTGCTTTTTGCAGTTTTTATCAACTCGTCATATCTGTTCAAAGCTTCTTTCATTTTTTTCCCTATCAGTGTTTCATTTATTTTAATCAGGTCTGAGCATATTTGACTTCTTTTTTTCCTGTAGCTTACTAGAAGTCGTGTCTTGCACCAAAGCTGCAACTTGAACTGCTTTTTGCTGAACAGTTTTCTTCTCACCTCTTGTGATTGATTTTCATTCATGATGTCCTTCAAGGATGCATCTGCAGTCATAACATATGGGTTGTCCTGCCTCAGGCAGCCCTTCGGTCGGCCGGATTCCAAAGTCTGGGTCTGGCCTCGGCTGATGTCGCATCTTCCCCGACGTCACAGCTGCTGGGGTATAAAGGCATCAGCCGACGCCATTTTCTTCAGTCTTTCTTGCAGCGCGGTGCCCGAAGCAGAAGCTGTTCGCAAGTGCCGGTCGGTCAGATCCAGAGATTCAGCTACCGAAGACTTCTAAAAAGCTAAGTACCCCATTGGGGACTCTTTCTTGCCTCACCCAATGTCAGACAAAGTAAATAATTGTTTAACTTGTGGGAAACAAATACCTCATAAGGATTTCCATTCCTAATGCCTTCCTTGCTTAGGCCCAGACCACGACGTATCAGCCTGTTTAGCCTGTGCCTCCTTCAACCGACGGACTCTTAGACGTCGGTCGGAGTTTGCAGAAGAGTTTTTTGGATCCGCTTTTGCATATAAAATGCCGTCGGAGACTCCGACTACGCATTTAGCCAAAAAACGCAAGGAAAAGGACCGACACTCGCGCCGGTTTCGGCTGAAACCACGGTTAGGCCTACCGCGAGTGTCTCGGTTTCGGCTGAAGCCGAGGCCTCAGTTCTTCCTTCTGCCGAAATCATACCTCCGACAACCGAGGCCAGCAAGGCCCCGGCCGAGTCGGCTACAGAAATGCATCAAGAAGCAAGCGCACGAGAATTGTCCGACACCATTCCTTTGGACATTTCCACTCCTGCACGTGGGGCAGCTAGGCCCCCTGCTTCTATGTCTATTAAGGCTTTCTCCAGGGCTAAAGCAGCTAAAATTACTAAAGCTTTACCTGCAAAATCAACCTCACAGAGACCTTCCTCAAGTACCTAGATTCTCAGTCTTGCTGAGGACCTTATTTCTCTGATTAGGGGTTCCCAACCTCACCCAGACAGGGCCTCCCAACCTCCTCCTGACAAAAGGCCCAGGACTGAACCCCCTGAACCTCTCTCCTCTGACTACTCCTCAGATGGATCTGATTTGTTAGACCATCACAAAGGGCCATACTCACCTTATGAGGACTCTGATGCAGAGGACTTTATCCCTTCTGCTTCCCCTCCAGAGGAATTCTCCTTTGGGGAAACTTTACACTCTATGAGGGAACACTTTCAATGGCAGGGTCAGGTTTTTTCTGATTCTAGAAAAAGACTAAGGACTTTCTTACACTTGCCACAGCATAGGCCTTTAGCCATACCACCTGTGCTAACTGTAGTTGATGATGCATATAATGATGTCATCTCTGCCCCTGATTCACTTCCTCCGGCCCCTGCCAAACCTGACAGATACTACAGGGTTCCGGATTCCCACTTCCACTTGTATAAGGCCCATGCTGCAGACCCAGAAACTATTTCTCAGGGCCCGAAAGGTGTTGCAGCTGCCACTGCCAAAAACCCACTACCCTCTGAAAGGGAGTCAAGAGCATTAGAGAGATGGGGAAAAGGTTTATACATCTGCTACTCTTTCTGCCAGGGCTTTAAACTGTCAATTCCATATGATACAGTACCAGGAATATTTGTTAGACCAGCTGAATAAAAGCTTTCTTCTCCTGAACCTTTAGACCGTAAGGCCCTTCAGGATTTGGTACACAATTCTCAGCAGGTCAGTAATCATTTTTTAAAATGTGGCTATGATGCACTGGAAGCTTCATTTAGATCAGCTATGACTGGGGCAGTAATTCATAGACATGCCTGGCTAAAAGAACAATCCTTGCCGGACCATGTTAAGGCTAAACTCCTAGATGCTCCAATGGAGAAACAAAGTTTATTTGGCTCCCCTGCACAGGAGATTCTAAAGAAAGTGGAAGAAAAAGCAAAATCTGTGCAAACAGTTAAGGATTTTCTGCAGGTCCAACCTCCGAGGTTCAGCAGAAACTGGCCTTCAAAGAATTGGTCCTTTCCAGACAACTCCAAAGCACAGAGGGGCAGGAATAGACGCCCAAGAGGCAGAGGTCAATCAAAAGGTGCCTACAGGGGTCGCCAGTGGCAACCTGCCAACCAGAGGAGTACTGCCACAGCTGCAACTACATCCACTTCCACAGGACAAACACAATGACTTGACTCTGACTCCGCCTACAAGGGAACAACTGGAAGCACCCTTGGGCGGAAAATTGGCTTTATTCTCAAACAACTGGCATTGCATTACAAAAGACAAATGGACATTGCAAACAATAGACAGAGGATACAGGTTTCATTTCCACACTTTACCAAGAAGGAGCGGAATGCCAAACCTTCCACCAAACCAGAAGCCAGAGGCTTTAAGACGAATCAACAATTTACTTCAGATGAAAGTAATAGAAAGGGTACCATCTACGGAACAAGGCCAAGGGTTTTACTCCAGATTATTCCTTGTACCAAGAAAAGAAAACCAATGGAGGCCTATTCTCGACTTGTCCGCACTAAACACATATCTCATTGTGCCAAAATTCAAAATGCTGACCCTACAGCAACTTCTTCCCATGTTGGGCAAGGAGTCTTGGCTGGTGACTCTAGATCTCAAGGAGGCATACCTGCACGTCCCTATACGACCAGATTGCAGAAGACACCTCAGATTTCTTGCAGGATCAGAGCATTATCAATTCTCAGCATTGCCATTTGGCTTATCTACTGCGCCCAGAGTATTCACGAAATGCCTGGCATCAGTAATTGCACATTGCAGGCTTCAGGGAATTCAAATCTACCCATACCTGGACGACTGCCTAATACAAGCGGAAAACAGGACAAGACTTACAAAGGATTTGGCCTATGTCATACACCTGTTACAGGCCTTGGGATACACAGTCAACATCCAGAAGTCAAGACTAGTGCCTTCCCAAAGGATAACCTTTTTGGGTGCGGATCTGGACACAATAACTCAGATGGCTTTTCTCACAGAAGAAAAACAAAAGCAACTACCAGTCTACTTCATGGCTTTGACAAGACAAACTCAGCTCACTGCAAGGAAAGTCCTGCAGGCCCTGGGTTACATGGCATCTTGCATAATCTTGATCCCACATGCCAGGCTGCATATGAGGAAATTACAATGTTACCTAAGGAATGTATGGTCTCAACACAGGCACAGTCTAGAAACCATGATTCCAATCATTCCATGCCTGAAAAAGGAATTCCTGTGGTGGGCTCAGGCCTGCCAGTCCAACAGAGGGTTGCCTTTCACCAAACCACATCCAAGGTGGACCATCACCACGGACGCCTCAGACCTAGGATGGGGAGCACACATGGAAGAGAAGTGCATACAAGGCCTATGGACTCAAGACCAGCTGAATTTGCACATAAACCTAAAGGAGATGCTGGCAGTGAAACATGCAATCGAGGCATTCAGATCATTCCTCCAGCAAGGTCATCTGCTGATAAGGACAGACAATACCACAGTCATGTGGAACATAAACAAACAGGGAGGCACGCATTCCTACCCTCTATGCTGGATGGCAATGGATCTGTGGAACCTAGCCCTGGATCTCAACATCCAACTGCAGGCCAAATTCGTACCAGGAAAAGAGAATTCACTAGCAGACAGCTTAAGCAGAACTACCACGGATGCTCACGAATGGATGCTGCATCCAGACGTCTTCAAAATCATAACAAACAAATGGGGAATGCCAGAGATAGACCTGTTCGCCTCCCCGCTCAACAACCAACTAAAGAAATTCTGCTCAAGAGTATACCACCCACAAGCCTGGAAGGTGGACTCCCTCTCTTTCAACTGGAATGCCCTAGAAGTGTATGCTTTTCCACCACTTCCGTTGATGTACAGAGTACTACTGAAGATCAGAGAGGAACAGCCAAATGTGATACTGATAGCTCCAGACTGGCCAAGGCAGCACTGGTATCCACTGCTGAGAAGCATGTCTCGGACGAACTCATGGCCTCTCCCCCTATGGCCTCTACTTCTAACGCAGAACAACTTCAAGACACTGCATCCAAACTTGAAAACACTGCAACTGACTGCCTGCAAAATTCTCTAAAATAAAACAAAGCCAAACTGTCTTATCTCAAAGGGTCAAGGACATAATCCTGGAGGCTCGTAGACCCTCCACAAGAAAGTCATACTCAGCTAAATGGAAGAGATTCCTCATTTGGAGCGCTTCAAAGGGTACAAATGTCACACTGGCAAACCTAGCACACATCCTAGAATACTTAGCAGAACTGTTCCACAATGGCCTGTCATATTCTTCCATTAAGATCCATGCTTCAGCAATTTCAGCAGAATACAACATGGATCCTCCTATCTTCTCTCACCCTCTCCTCAGACAATTTTTAAGAGGGATCAAAAATGTAAAACCTCCAAGAAAACCACCTCTCCCTGCATGGGATCTCAATTTTGTGCTGGAAAAATTAACACTACCTCCATTTGAACCAGCAGCATCAGCAGACTTACAATTCTTATCTTGGAAAACTGCTTTCCTTCTAGCAATCACTTCAGCAAGAAGAGTATCCGAATTACAGGCGCTAATGGCAGTGCAGCCTTTCCTTATTTTTCACCAGGATAGAGTGTCTCTGAGAACCAATCCTACTTTCATGCCAAAGGTGGTATCCAGGGTATCTTTGAACCAAGCTATTCATTTGCCTAACGTTCTTCCCTAACCCACAGAACAGGGGGGAAAAACTACTGCACACTTTGGATGTACACAGACAACTACGCTACTATCTGGACAGAACTAAAACCAGCAGAAAAACTGACCAACTTCTGGTAGCATATGCAGCTGGAGTGCAAGGAAAAGCAATTTCCAAACAGACAATCTCTAAATGGATAGGAAATTGCATTTGTTTCTGCTACTCTTTTCATGGAAAGACAGCTCCTGAAAATATCAGGCCTCACTCCACAAGAGCCACAGCCACCACTACAGCTTTCCTACGAGGGATGGCTACCAAAGACATTTTAGAAGCTGCTACTTGGAGCTCCGTGCATACATTTGCCAAGCATTACAATCTACCTTTATACTCCAGATCCCGTGCAGGTTTTGCAACTGCAGTTTTACAGGGGATCATAACTACACCATCCTTATCTTAGTACCTCCTCCCCCAGTTTGGCTATGGTATTCTACCCATATGTTATGACTGCAGATGCATCCTTGAAGGACATAGCACAGTTTTGTCCCTACCATAAATGTAGATGTCCGATAGGTATGCATCTGCAGTCAGGATTACCCACCCGCCTTCCCCTCTGTGGTATTCCTAGGGTGCTTACCCCTCTTTCAGCTAGCTGGGGGAATCTATTATGGTGTATTTGTTTGTATGTATATATATATATATATATATATATATATATATATATATATATGTAGTTTTACTCTGTTTGGAATTTTCAATTTTTATCCAAATTTAGCCTTCCTAGAGGGCACCTGGCATCTGGGGCAAGAAACACTGAGGAAAATGGCGTCGGCTGATGCCTTTATACCCCAGCAGCTGTGACGTCGGGGAAGATGCGACATCAGCCGAGGCCAGACCCAGACTTTGGAATCCGGCCGACCGAAGGGCTGCCTGAGGCAGGACAACCCATATGTTATGACTGCAGATGCATACCTATCGGACATCTACATTTATGGTAGGTACAAAACTGTACTTTCTCTAAGTTTCTTCTTTGGTGACATCCAGGCACTGCACATACTAGCCAGTAATTGAAGTTTACCCAGAAAGAGAAATTCACTGTCTCTCTTTTCTGAGTTTCTGTTTTCACACTGAGAGAATTGAAATTAAGCTGTTATTCAGTCTGCAGCCATCTTGGAAGTCCCCAAAAAATAAGAATTCATGACATCCCTTCCCTTTTATACTGTATGTACTTTCTTCCACAATATCACTCATCCTTCCTTCCATTCTCCTCTGTATGATTTTCATTAAAAATATCTGTGGTATTTAGTGTGATGGGTATCCCAATTTTTTTTCATTCTTCTCATCTTTCTTCCATATAAATTTTAATATCCTACTACGTAACTCTTCATAAACAAACCCTTCAAGTTCAGTATGTTTACAGAATGCTCTCTTTGCCAGTCCATTAATTTATTGTGCTTTCTAAACCTTATACCATCTGGGCCTGATACAGATTTAACATTGTTTCCTAAGTACTTCATTCAATTCACTAGTAATCATTTCTTTTTCAATTTATTCCTTAACTCTCTTTCTTGAAATTTACTTTTCTTTCTCTCTTATTTTCTTCTTTTTACTCTTGTACATATTTTCCACATGCTTTACTACAGCAGTCATAGTTTGCTGTTTTACCTCTCCTTTTACATATATAATTTCCCTCATTATAATAAATACTCTTCCTTTACTGTTTTCTCCAAATATGCAGATAGCATCTCCCTTGTAAATAATATCTCTGCCTAAGCAGTAATGTATTTGTTTTTTCTCTATTTCTTTCATGTATTTTTCTGTATCATAGTATATTTTATTATTCTTTAACTTCTCTAATACATTTCTGTACATTTCCTAACTTCAAATTCTTTTCCTTTCTTACATCATCCTGCCATTGGAAAAAAATACACTTTTTATACTTAAAATTCAATCCACCATTCAGACCAATTTTTATAGAAATCCTTCATGGTTGTGTGATCCTTCCATAACTGCAGTACCTCCCACTCTCCAATTTAATCCAGTAATGTCTCATTTATTCTTTTTATTTCTTTCCTAGTTTTAATATACTCCCTTTCTTCCATCACCTCCTTCCATATTGCTAATGGTCTGAAAAACCTGTCACAACTGTGTCATCATCTGCTAATACAAAATAATCAGTTTCAGATTCAAGTTCCCCCTTCTATAAGTCCATTGACTTTTGTTCCACAGAACTAATTTACCACATTATATCTCTTCCTGTATTTTTAAATTTTTCTCTTTCATTTTAAAGTTTCCCCTTAAATCATAATTGAAGTTCCCCACAATTATAGTTTTCATATTAAGCACAACATAATCTAACATTTGTTGAAACAAATTCTCTTTCCTTGCTAGTTATATATGCATATAATGCTAAAATTCTGTAAACATGTTCTGTCTACCTCACATCCACAACAGTTAACCTTCCCATCTTTTCCAACATTACATCTAGTATTTACACTGTTTCTTTACAAAACCCAGCCACTGCAGAACAGCGTTCTCTTCCTAATTTCCATATTATATTTCCACACCAGAATTTTTCTGTTTGCAGTCTTTCTTCATTTGTTAGGAATCTTAAATCCTCTAATAGAATAAAATCCATGTTGCATTTAGGATCATAGAAAGCTGCAAGGCTAATGCCCCTAGGACCTTTACAAGCCTAGCGAAGATGTTCTTCGTGTTTCACTGTTGCAGTCATTACATTTGGGTAATCTGCTGGCAGGTTGCCCTCAGTCGGCCTGAATTCCAAAGTCTTGGGTCTTGCGTCGGTTGCCGTCTCCTCTTACATGATGTCAGGTCATCAGGTGGTATAAAACATGTAGCCGACGCCATTTTCTCCAGTCTTTCTTGCCACGCGATTCCCGAAGCAGAAGCGTTTCGCAAGTGCCGGTCGACCGACTACTGAAATATTCGCGTTTGAGTTTCAGAACCGAAGTCTTCAATAAAGCTAAGTACCCCGTTGGGGAAACTTTTTTCTTGCTCTTTACCAATGTCAGAAAAAGTTAATAATTGCTTTGTGGGAAGCAATTACCTCATAAGGATTTCCATTTATACTGTATTCCTTGCCTAGGCCCTGATCACAATGTGCCTGGCTGTCAGTTTTGTGCTAGATTTAACCAATGCACTATTAAGCGTCGGTATATTTTTGCATCTAAGTGTTTTGGAAACAGATTTATCTACCCAGAGATGTCATTGGATGGCAATCCGACTACTGGAGTACATAAAAAACACAAAGAAAAGGACAGAGAAAGGCAGTCGAGATCCAAAACCGACGACAAAGCTTCTCCTAAGCCAGTCGCCGGTTCGCTGGTACTCAGTGAGGCGCTTTCGCAGCCCCTGATACCCGCTACCTTCGAGTCGCAGGCCTTTACCAACACCCATGTGCAGTCCAGCATGCCGCAAGATACTCAAGGTATTGGACTGACGGATGTATCTCCCTCGGATGGGTCCAGAGCCGCTGAGCAGGCACCGGGTTCTGAGGGTGTATTCAGACCTCAGAATTTTTACATCAAACTGACGAAAGCTGCAAAACCAAAGGCAAAGACACCTTCTAAAACTAAAAAAATGACGCCTGAGCCACGTGCGCAGGCCTCTATGCCTAAAAAACTGATGGTCAGAATGGCTGAAGACCTTATTACCTTGATCAGGGGTACCCATCCCCCTCCAGATAAGAGGCCTAGGCAAAACACTGACTATGAATCTTCAGATCAGGTTTCTATTTCTTCTGACTCCTCTTCTGATCAGGAATTATCTTTACCTCCCTATGAGGATTATAATGCTGAGGAGTCTATTCCATCTGCATCTCCTCTTGAGGATTATTCATTTGGAGAAGTCTTGCATACTTTGAGGGAGCATTTTCACTGGGAGAGTCAAGACTTCTCAGAATCAAAAAAGAGGCTCAGGGATTTCCTCCTTCTCCCTCAGCACAAGGTATTACAGGGTCCCTGACTCATAAATTTTTATTTAGAAACCCTGCTGCTGATCCTGAAACTATTTCACAGGTTCCAAAGGGAGTTAAGGCCTCAACAGCAAAAAACCCTACCCCCTCCGACAGAGACTCAAGGGTGCGTGACAGATGGGGAAAAAAGATTTATACATCTGCAACCTTGGCAATTAGGGCCTTAAACTGTCAATTTCATATGCTTAAATACCAACAACATGTTATGGGATTGCTGAAACAGAAAATGATGTTGATTTTAGAATGTGCAGAAAATAAGGAATTGTAGGAATTATTGTATGCAGCTGAACAGGTTGGAAAGCATACTTTGCAATGTGGTTTTGATTCTTTAGAGGCCTCCTGCAGGGCCGCAGTTACTGGATCTGTGATTAGGAGGCATGCCTGGTTAAAGGAACAAAATTTGCCTGATCATGTTAAAGCTAAATTACTAGATGCACCTTTACAGCATGATTCTCTGTTTGGTATTAAGGTAGAAGAGGTTTTAAAGAAAATGGAAGACAAAGCTAAGTCTATGCAAACTGTTAAAGATTTCTTACAAGTGCAGCCACCTAGATTCAGTAGACACTGGCATACAAATAATTAGTCCTTTCCTGTGTCAGACAGGGCTCAAAGGGACAAATCCAGACACCCTAAGGGTTCCAGGTACCAGGCTCAAGACTCATACAGGTCAAAGCAATGGGGCGGATCCACCTCCAAATTTGGAGGAGATAAAGCGCAAACCTACAGAAAGCAATCCCAATGACTTCCCTCTGCTTACACCAAGCAGTTATCTTTTGGCAGCACCCATAGGGGGAAAATTAGCACTTTTTGCTCAAAATTGACATTTAATAACCCAGGACAAGTGGGTACTGAACATCATATCACAGGGATACAGATTCCATTTCCAGACTCTGCCAATGGCAAATGGTTGGCCAGACCTGCCAAAAAATCAATGGGCAGAGGCACTGAAACAGGTTATGTCCCTCATGGATATGGGGGCCATTCAGACAGTACCAGAACAGGAAAAAGGATAAGGTTTTTACTCAAGACCATTCTTGGTACCCAGAAAGGACAAGGCCTGGCGGCCGGTACTAGATTTATCGATTTTGAACACATACCTGGACATTCCAAAATTCAAAATGCTCTCTTTGCAACAGCTTCTGCCCATGCTGGGCAAGAATGCTTGGCTGGTGACTTTAGACTTAAAAGAGGCATACCTTCATGTCCCAATAAGACAGTTGTGCAGAAGATACCTCAGATTCAAGGCTGGCTTAATGCATTACCAATTCTCTGCACTGCCCTTTGGCTTATCTACTGTGCCCAAGGTCTTTACAAAGTGCCTGGAACCAGTAATTGCATTTTGCAGACAAAGAAGTATTCAAATATATCCTTACTTGGATGACTGTCTCATTCAAGCAGAGAACAAGGACACTCTTCTACGATATCTGGTGTTTGTGAAAAGGCTTCTAGCATGCCTAGGGCACACAATAAACGAAAATAAATCACAACTGGTACCCTCTCAAAAGATAACATTCCTGGGTGCAAGCTTGCATACAACTGCCCAGATGGCGTACCTCACGCCAGACAAACAAAGGCAACTGACTACTTACTTCAAACTGATGGCAACAAAAACCCAGTCTTCTGCAAGACAAATTCTGCAGGCTCTGGGCTTCATGGCATCCTGCATCCTACTCATTCCATATGCAAGACTGCATATGAGGAAACTTCAATGGTACCTAAAAAGTTTATGGAGTCAACATTCACACAGTCTGGAAACAACGATTCCTCTCATCCCCTGCCTGCAACAGGAGTTTCTATGGTGGGCAAAGGCCTGTCACCAAAACATGGGACGGCCCTTCACTCCACCCCCTGCCAGCCAAACCTTAACAACAGACGCATCAGATTTTGCCTGGGGGGGCACATGGCAAGAAGATGCATTCTGGGCATATGGGCACCAAATCAAATGCATCTACATATCAACCAGAAAGAGATGCTAGCTGTTCAAAATGCCCTGATAGCCTTCAAGGACTTAGTTCATCCAGGACAACTACTGATAAAGACGGACAACACCACAGTCATGTGGTACATAAACAAGCAAGGGGGCACACACTCATATACCCCCTTTGCAGATTAGCCATGGCACTGTGGGACACAGCTTTGACCTACCAAATAAATCTTCAAGCTCAATTCCTGCCAGTAAAACAGAACACTCTGGCAGACGATTTAAGCAGAAACCTGATGGATCATCTCTAGTGGAAACTAAATCCACAAGTATTCAGCATAATAACAGAGAAATGGGGGAGCCCAGACATAGATCTATTTGCCTTTCCTCAAAATTTTCATTTGAAAAGATTCTGCACAAGGACTCATCACAGACAAGCATGGAAAGTAGATGCCCTATCCTTCAGTTGGAAAAACCTGTCACTTTACGCCTTTCCTCCTCTGCCTCTTCTACCCAAGGTCCTCCTAAAAGTCAGAAAAGAGAAGCCAAAGATGGTATTAATTGCCCCGGACTGGCCCCACCAATACTGGTACCCAGTCCTAAGGAACTTGTCTCAATACCCAGCTTGGACCTTCCCTCAAAGACCACAACTACTGTCCCAGCAAAACAGTCAGATCCTGCACAATCAACTACAGACTCTGAACCTGGCAGCATGGCTAATCATGTACTCATACGAACGACACCTCTAGGTAAAGCTGTGATGGATGTCATTTTGGAAGCCAGAAGGCCTAGTACTAGAAAATCTTATGCTGACAAATGGAAGAGATTCTGTGCTTGGAATCCAGCACAAGGAAATGATACAGCAGAACCACATATTCCACAGATGTTACAATACTTAACTGAAATGCTTGACAAAGACTTATCTTTCTCATCAATCAAAATCCATGCCTCTGCCATTTCTGCTCATTACAATACAGAGCCACCTATCTTTTCTCATCCTTTACTAAAGCAGTATCTTAGAGGAGCCAAAAACCTAAGGCCTCCTAGAAGATCACCTTTACCTGAATGGGACCTCAGTTATGTGTTGGAAAAGCTCACCCTGCCTCCATTTGAACCAGCCGCTACCGCTGATATTAAGTTCTTATCATTGAAGACAGCTTTGCTACTAGCATTTACTTCAGCAAGAAGAGTTTCAGAGCTACAGGCCCTCATGGCTGTAGAGCCTTTTATCATATTTTACCCAGACAGGGTGTCTCTGAGGACAAATCCTACTTTTATGCCTAAGGTGGTTTCCAGTGTGGCTCTTAACCAAACTATTCACCTGCCAACTTTTTATCCAAATCCGCAGAACAAAGGGGAGAGAATTCTGCATTCCTTGGACGTACACAGACAGCTAAGATTCTACTTGAGCAGGGCAAAGGCTCTAAGAAAAACTGAGCAATTACTAGTGTCATATGCTGCAGGATCAGAGGGAAAGGCTATCTCAAAGCAGACAATTTCAAAGTAGATAAGCCACTGTGTCCATCTCTGCTACCTACACCATGGTAAACCTGTGCCCAAAGGCATTAGGTCTCATTCCACCAGAGCTGCAGCTACTTAGGCAACCTTTCTCAGAGGAGTACCAACCAAAGACATTCTAGAGGCTGCTTCTTGGAGTTCTGTTCACACCTTTACAAAGCATTACCATTTGCCTCTCTATAAGTCCAGGGCAGGCTTTGCCACTGCAGTGCTGCAGGGCCTTATAGCCGCACCTAATGCTGTTTAGCTCCAGCCACCCGACCTTAGCTTTGGGATTCTACCCAAATGTAATGACTGCAACAGTGAAACACGAAGAACATAGTACAGTTGTGTACACTTACTATAAATGTAGATGTTCGAGGGTATTCACTGTTGAAGTCCAGGTTACCCTCCCGCCATCCCCCTGTAATTCTACAGTTTATCTTTCCTTCTCTATATTCTACAACCTATGTGGTGTATTTGCTTGTAGATGAAGGCAAAGTTTATATTGATGCATGTATATAGATATATATATATATATAATATGGCTACCTTTTTGGGGGCACCTGACATCGGGGGCAAGAAAAACTAAAGAAAATGGAGTCGGCTGCATGTTTTATACCCCTGACAACCTGGCATCATGGAAGAGGAGACAGCAACCGACGCAGGACCCAAGACTTTGGAATTCAGGCCAACAGAGGGCAACCTGCCAGCAGATTACCCAAATGTAATGACTGCAACAGTGAATACACTCGAACATCTGCATTTATAGTAAGTGTACACAACTGTACTTTCTTCCCTTATTTCCATGATCGGCAGTTATTGCCCCTGTCCAAGAGGGACACAGGTGGAACCCCTGGGGTGAATTAACGGTTTCCCATCGAATCATTAACATACCATTCCAGTATTCCTGTCCTCCTTACAGTATTACTACTGTTCACATTTATTGAAAGTACTCTAAAAATGTTGATTTTCCTTTTTATAGTTTAGGGGAAATATTTTTAAATTTTCATTTTCTTATTCTTACACTTTCTCCTTTTGAAATATTTTTCCGGGGTTTATGTACAAGTATACCTTGATCCCTAGAATCAGATTTTTTTTACTGACTAGAACTTCAAAAAAATATTGGTATCCATTCCCTTATCCTAACCTTTCTTTCTGCTTGCACTCTCTCTCCTCATTTTCCAGTCCATATTTTTTCTTCTGCAGTTTATTCTTCACCTGGTTCACCTTCTCCCCAGCCTCTTGTTTGTTTTTCTTCATGTATATTTTCTTCTCTTTCTCCCTGTTTCCATTATTTATTGTTTGCTCTTGACAATCTGCCCAAAAGTGTCCCTTTTTTAACAAACTGCATTCAGCGCACACCTTCTTGCTTTCTTTCCACACTGGTTACATTGTACCTTGTGACTGTCTTTAATTAAATGAGAAAAGTCTGCACAAAAGAAATGCAATTTAAGCTGGCCATTATATTTTAATGTCCCTCTATTGCCAGCCACACACAAAAAAAAAAAAAAACTTTGCAAGTATTTCACTATGTTTTCACATTTCTAAAGAGTTTCCAGCCACCACCTTTCATTCAGTATGTTTCTGTCGTCAATTCATTTTTGTCTAGTCATCTATACATTTATGTATACATTATTGTGTGCTCTCTTGTGTCCTGTTGTGCCTGCTTTCTACTAACTATAACACACACTGTATGTTACTTTGATGTATTGATCGACTTACAAAATTATTCTTGTTATCTCTATTGCTTTAAATACTCGTCAGTTGTGATTAGTGAGGTAGTGTATTCTGCCTTTTAATTGGAACTTTTCTCCTGGGGTCGTCTCTGAAAATGGGCCTCAAGCCCAGTAGGACCAACCCGGTTAACAAATGTCAATAAATAAAAATAAATAAATAAATCTAGAACTTTCACATTGTAATCACCAATTTCACAGAAATCCTGCATGCATTTTTTAACATAGTCTTACAGTTCATCAGTTTTAAACTGCAAAGTTAACATTTTTTTTGACATTTCAGTTACTAACAGAAAACAAATAAATGTTCCATGAATAAACATCCTTTTTGTTACACAGTTACAGAAATTTCATTGTCGGTTCCTCAGTTTCAGATATTAAGTCACAAAAAATATCTGTCCCAGTATGTGAAAAAGACCACATTTCTGGAGCTTTAAAACCTTGAACAGTTACCAAATTGTCCCATACATTTCTGTGTATTTTATATATGTATATATATATATATGTGTGTTTTTTTTTTTTTCCTGTTATTCTCACAGTTGGTCTTTTCTTTTTAAAACAGTTTTACTTAGTTTGTTGCTGCTGTTTTTTTTTTTGCTTGCTGTCACTGCTTCATATGTTTTAGTTACTGCATTATCTGCTATTAGAACACCAGAGACCTTCTCAGATGGTTGCTGCTGTCCTGTTTTATTTTCTGGCAGTGTTTCTTAAATTTTTACTGCTGCATTCTTTGTTGCCACACCACCTGGCTGTTTTTCCAGATTACCATTATCAGCACTCCTGAAAATCTGCCGTGTCACCTGGATCATCCTGCTCTATTATTTTTAACAGAACATCATCTGCAAGCTCGCCTGACACCAGTTCTTTTTTTTATCTGAACCACTTCAACAGACTCATCAAATTCCTTTTTCATTGAGACAGCTAAATGCTGCTCATTTGTACCATACAGTGCACAGAAATCTTTTACATTCTAAAGCTCTATATGAAACTATTTTTTCTTCTGCTTCTCATTTTTCCACCTCCAAACTCCCCCTGGCTTTTCTGTCATAGTGCATGCTACTGCTTCTTTTAGGATTTGTCCATGTTGCTGTAGGAGCCCTCTGTCCCCATCTGGCATCTCCAAAGAATAGGGGTCCTTTATTTATATACAATAAGAACTATTGCTTACAACATGTTTACAGATGTTTACAAATGTACAAATATGAATATGTGTAAATATATTTATATAATTTCCTTTACAGTTGTATTAAGTTTTCATCCCTATTAGACACCCTATCCGTAACTACCATCTGATTTTACTTAATATTGTTGCTAAAATCCATATACCATTGAACATAATTTTATTTATTCTTTCATTCCGTAGAACTCATATGACATAAAAGAATAGATAAAAATGTATTTAACATATTCTTTACTTATGTTCTTAGAATATCCATATTTAATCACATCTATGTTTATTTTATCTGTTTGGTTTATATCTTCATAAAATCTTCTTTGTATAGTTTTCCCCATAACTTTTTGTTTTACTTTTTTACATTTCAAAAACACATGTTCTGTAGTTTCTTCTTAACAATGTATATTCTGTCACTTTTCATTTATATGGTATATTTCCTTTTACTGGTAATTTATCTATTACCAGTCTCCACAGAAAGTTTTGACATTGTTTCCTGATTACATTTGCTTCTTATTTTTATAGCCTTAATTTTTTTCATGTATTAGATTTTGCCATGGTTTTACATAGTGATGTTTTATCATTACATTCTTATACATACTTTTCTTTTTCAGTATCGTCATTTTATTACTTTCGACAATTTATTTCTTAACATTTTATTTCTTCATTTTTACTCCTTCTCTTTTACTGTCTTTTACTATACACCAAAATTTATCATACTTAAATTTACACAGTTTTACTAATTGTCTCTCATTTTTTTCATTTCTACACTTTGACACTTTGCACAAATTTAATGAAACAGCATATACCACTAGGTTAATCAACTCTAAACCTCCTTCCTCTTTATTTACACACAGCTCATTTTTAGTAGGTTTAATCTTGAACCCCATGTAAATGAAAAAAAAAATCTGCAGTAATTCCCTTTCAGTTATTGTTGGCAACAGAAATACATTTGCTGAATATGCTATTTTTCCTGTTAGTACTGAATTTATCAAGTAAGCCTTTTTTGTGAATGATAATTTATATGCTCTCCAGAAGACACAGGTTTATTTATTTTGCTTGTATATTTTTTTTCCAAAATGTTATACCTAGCACAGAAATTGTATTCATTGTAAAATACATACTCCTATACATCAGCTAAACCTTTACTTTTCTTTTTATTTAAAGCCATCCCTATCACCTCTCAACACTCATTTGTGCAAATTATTTTAGCTTATTTTTTTTGCAATCTGTTATCATGATTTCACTTCTTTTCTGTTAATCATATCATCCACAGTTTCTCTATCACTAATAATTCTTGATAATTCTACCCCTTTGTACTATCTATGCTATCTTCCATATTATTTTCCATTTTAATTTCAAATCTTTTTTGTATTATTTTCATGAAGATCCTTTTCAATATTGTCTTTCAGTTCTTTGTCTTCTGTCTCCCTTCTATATAAATTTAAGTATTCACTACATAATTCTTTATACATAAAACCTTCATTTAGCTATTAATTCAGAATCTTTAAAAAATATTTTTTGCCAGTCCCTTCAATTTTTATACATTCCATACCCTACTTACCCTACTCCATCTGGTCCTGCAGCTGAATTTATATTTATTTGTCCTAATACTTTATGCAGCTCATTTAAAAAAAAAATCTCCTTTTCCTACACTTTATTCTCTTTTTCCAACTTTTACTTTCCATATTCTTTCTCTACTTTCTTCTTCTTTAAACATTTCTTGTAACTGTTGTACACATTTCATAATCTTTTCCTGAGTTCTTTCTATTTCTTCTTTTATGTTTTTATTTCTCTCATTACACTACAATCTTCCTTTACCAATCTGCGTAAGCAACTTAATGCTTTCTCTTTTTCCTTGTAAAAAATATTTTTGCTTGAATAACAGTTCTTGTATTTTTCTTCACTGTTCATACAAATCTTTTTTTTTGTCAGAGTACTTTCTATCATTGTCTTCCAAAATTTTCAGTGCATCATTATGTATTACTTTATATTTTTTTCTCTCTTTTTCTCATATCATATTGTTGTGGTAAAAAACATTTTTTATATTTTTCCTTAAATATTCACTATTCAGATCAGTAGTTTTTCTAAAATATTCTCATAGTAATATTATCTTTCCATTAGTTCACTATTAATCTATTTCTTCATTCCATGCATTTTCATTTATCTTTTTTATTCCTTTGCCTGTTTTTATATATTCCTTGTTTTCTTTTATCTCTAACTCTATTGCAAGACGATCTACCTCCACTTTTCTTATAACCAAACCTTCAGATACTATAAAATATATTGCAGTTTTATACATACTCCTTTTGTAAGTTTATGAATTTTTGTCCCAAAGTTTTTAACTTACCACATTGTATAACCTCTAACATTTTTAAATAATTTCCTTTCTTTTTACAATTGCCTCTTAAATTGCAATTAAGGGCTCCTGTTATAATACTCATATTTATTACTACATAGTATAAAACCTGATGAAATACGCTTTCCTTTTCTTTAGTTAGTATAAGCATATAATGTTATATTTCTATAACTTTAAATCCATTTTAAATCTACAGTGGTTAATCTTCCCATTTTTACTAAACGTACATCCAGTATCTTTACTGTATTTTTACAGAATACAGCTGTTCTAGAACATCTCTCATTTCACAGATTCTGGATCATCTTTCCTTCCATAGTTTCTCTGTTTGTAATCTTTCTTCATTTGTTAAAATTCTTGTGTCTTCTAATAAAATTACATCTACATCACATGTATTATACTACTTCAAAATCCCCATTCTTCTTACTGTATTCTTAATACTATTCACACTTGCAGAAAACACTCAAAAAGTTTTAATTTTCCCTTTCCTTAGATTCATGATTTTGTAAGTTCATAGCTAATTAGTAGGTTAGCTTTCTTAGCAGACCTTTCTGAATCTAGAGAATTTCCCTCCCAAAGTTGAGGATTACTGTACCATGTGTCTGTGAGTCAAACACCTTAACCATTATATCAATCCCAGAGTCATTAGCTGTATATATTTTTTCATCCATTTTCTTTCTTTCTTTCTTTCTTTCTTTTTTGTGTTTATCCCTATACATTTTCCTTTTCTGTATTCGTTACCCTTTTACCAATATAATTCTTTTTTTTCTATTTCCTCCCAATTTATGGCATAATCAATTATTTCAGAACCTTCTGCTATGTCCTTTTTTTAATCGTTTTTTTATTTTATTTTTACTACTTGTAAAATTTCTTGTCTATTCATTTTCTTCACTTTTTCTTTTTCTTACACTTATTTCATGTTTGCCATCTGTCCACAAGTGTCCAATTTAGTTACATATATAACATTTCAATTCACATTTTTTGCATCATGACCCATTTCCTGACAAATGTAACATTTTCTTTTATCACAGTTACTTATCAAATGTCTTTTTCTTTCCCAGAAAAAAACAGAAAAAAAAAACATGTTTTGGGTTGTCCCCAGTGTTTTACGACACTCCTGTTCCCAACCACACGTATCATGCTTGGTATATATCTATAATTTTTTTCTTTCTGTTTTTGACACAATATTACAATGCCATCCACCTTTCCATAAGCCCCTTTTATCATAAACTTTTGTAATGTCTGATACTTCATTACGTAAATTTTCAAATGTCCTGTCATTATCTCTCTATCTCTGCTCGAAATTTTACATGAATTTTCTTTATTTCCTTGTTAAATGCTTTTATCACATACAGATTCCATGCGATAGTCTGTCTTTTTTTTCATATTCCACAAGAAACTTTTCCATTGAAAAAAACAGTTTCAAATATAATCTCTTTGTTAATTAGATTAAATGCTCTTACCTCGTGTCTTTACACAGAAAGGAGTTTTTAAATTGTTCCACACCTCAAACGTTTCCATT
This sequence comes from Protopterus annectens, assembly GCF_019279795.1. Classification (NCBI taxonomy): domain Eukaryota; kingdom Metazoa; phylum Chordata; order Ceratodontiformes; family Protopteridae; genus Protopterus; species Protopterus annectens. The sequence continues at coordinate 634,861,400 of NC_056733.1, forward strand.
TCTTTGTCTTCTTTACTTTGAATCCTTACCACATAATTCAGTTTTCATTTTCTTTTGCCTTCTTTTCTGCTACACCCCTTTTGTCTTCTTTATACTTTCTCTGAACTTTTCTTTCCCATCTCACAACTATTCTTCAAGATTGTCTCTGCATCTTGTTTTTGTATTTTCTCCATAAAGTCCTCCTTCAAAATATCATTTTCATTTTCTGACCAACTCTGTATCCCTATTTCTTTAAGTAAATCATCACACAACCCTCCCGACAGGACAGTTGTAATTACACATCCCTCTCCATCAAACTGATTTATTTAAAACATCTCCTCAGAATCCTGTAGACATTTTTCGGCCTCGACATTGGCTTTCTCCTCCAGTTCTGTCACTACTTTACATTACATCGGAAATGCCGTTCTTCGAGGTGTTTGTGAGATCACAGTACAGTGAAGATTGGAAAATTTGCCCCTTTCCTCACTGTAGTGCAATCTCAGAGTTGGTATATATAGTTAGTGGGGGGGTGAGGAGTGTAGCCCCCCACAAGAGCGATTTCTATAAATGGCATTTTCAATGTAAATGCTGTTCGATCTCCTGTCTTTTTAATGTGATATAGACCCCAAAAAAGTTGCTACATATTGATTAACATTGAAGAAACCACTAAGTGTCCATCAAGAGAGTGCTCTCATAGCTTGACTGATGCAGTAAAATTGTTTGCAGTGTTATGATGAAAATCTGATCCTACTATAAAACCATACTGTCTCTGAGGAAAGGACTGCTGAAGCATTACAAATAACCTCCCAACAAGTTTCTTGCTGCATTTTATAGTCACTGTTTGCTTATAACGTTGCAGTTTATGCACTAAGTTTGGCTGTTGATTTTAATTTCTTCTTTGAAAAATGGAAGATGGCGCATGCTAAAGTGGCAGGCATGAGCAGAAGAATAAATTATCTTGCTGTTCGTCTCATTCAGTGGACCAACCTTTAACTGTTTTTAAAAGTCAGGCCATTTAATGACTGAAGTAAGTGGGTGGAAGGTCATTAGTTATATTGTTTGAAGATTCTTCCTTTCAGAGGTTAGTTTTTTATTGTTGGCACCTGACATAACTCTAATGTGCACATCTTTCTCGTCTGCCATTTTGAATAAAGCCACCCCCATTTCCCTCAGTTTTATGGACTTGTTTTTCAGATGATGCTGCTGCAAAAGTTCACATATCTTAGCTTTTAACACAAACTTCTACTTCTCATTCTGAAAGACTGTTAAGATCCTCCTTTTGTAATAGAACTAATCTTAATATTGTTCACAAACTGTCTAATCCTAGATGGATAATGTCATGATAGAAATAAAACAGTGGAACAACATGAACCATAGCAATGACCAGCATCATAGTGCAGTAAATTTTGGATAATTGATAACAGCCAACCAAATCAAATCCAGTTGTTATTCTTTGGCTCCACCTTACCGTGTCTTTCCTCCCACATTTTCCACATGATCTAGGTATGTTACTGAAATACAGTTGGAGCAGATACTCAGGCTTTCATTCTTTCTGCTATGCTGTGTAACCCCATCAGTAGTATAGATCCGGCTAAGACTGCAGGATCTTGCTTCAGTGAAGCTATGCTGGTTCAGATTCTTCAGGTTGAGGGTTTTCATGAATCTGGCCACCTGTTCATTACAAATCTCCTTTGAGTTTCTCAGACAAGACTTTTGACATTTGTACCTCTAGTTATCTAGCAACCTTCTAGCCCTTGTATCAAAATTTGCATTATATGTGCAACACTGTCAGCAGCTATCACATCTCAAGGGAAAGATTGAACAACTTAAGTAAGCATATTATGTCACCTGCCAACTCCATTAGTACCTTAGCAAATAAGTTGTCTGTGCTACATAATCTTTTAAAAGATTTTAACAGGTTAGGCGTGGTATTTGGCCATCTTGTCCGCTCTGGGAAGGAGGGATTTTGTCTGTAGTTTTATACATCCTCATTGGTGGAGGTGGTGCCATAATCCTGCAGCAGATTGATGTTAGGAATATGGCATTGAAGGTGTGCTGGAGCCAACTCATACTATGTGTGATGATCTGCATATTTAGGATGTGTACAAATAATCCTGTGATGTGCAGGACAGCATATGTGACGTTGCTGGCTGCTCTGCAATGAACTACTTCCCCTTCTCACACAAACTCCCGTGCTGCCCCAGCCTCATAGGGAGTAGTATCAGGAACATTAAAGTAAAAATGGAGTAATAGGAACATATTCAGAGCAGTTGATGGCCAGCTGGTTATATGGCAGGTTTTTAAAAATATAGATTTGTCATAGTTTACTGGAATATAACTTTGGGGTACTGTACCAATCTCAATGTTCTAGCACAGGAAAGTAAGCTTGGATGCTGTGTAACAGTCACAAAGAGCATTATGAGGGTCTGTTGTAGTCATGTTGAAAACTTGTTTAAATGTTTTGAAGACATCCCACGTTCCAATTGGATTCAGTTTTAATAAACATGCTTAATGATGTACTTAAATGCTAACTGCAAAATAATGTCTTTAGGCACTTTGTACTGATTGTGCGCATGAAGCTTTCACATCTGAAAAATGACTCAAAAGAAATGTTTAATGACCATGCTATAAAACCCTTTTTGTTACTAATGGTAAATTGTAGTTTCTGTTCATTGCTATTAGCATAATCCTGGTAGGTAAGTTCAGAATTCCTATTTTGCTAAGCATTTGTTTAAAAAAATATTTGTAGAATGTTGTTTGACTGAAGTTTTGTGCTCCCAGTTGCTTAATGTAATACATTATTTCTAGAAAATAAAAATGATTTAAGAACGAGAAGTCTGTATTCTACCTGAATAAATATATGCCTCTGTTTAGATATGCACTATCATATCTTATGTCATCTGTTTTCATTTTAAACCTTTAATGTCAATATTGTGCATTTCCTGTCTCCTATAGAAGTGCAATTCCCAAATGGAGGATGTTTGTTTATTACTTTTGTTGACTGGGGTGGCCCGTATTTTGTTGAGGCTTGGGGAGAAAAACTTCGATTACAAAATAGGCAGTTTTATTCAACAAAGAAACATGTAAAGGTTAAAGTTACAATATTGACATGTAGTAATTGAAAGGCAGCTATACCAGAGAAGTTGCAGTCTTAAAGTCCCCACCCTTAAATGATATTTCATGTTGTTCATTAGCATGCTGTCTTCCTTCTCCACCAAGCCACATAGTAGCAGGACATGGTTAACCAGTCCATGCCATTACTGTATATTTCCCTTGTTTGCATTCACTAGATCTCTTTCCCTAGGAGTGAGTCATGCTTATTTTTGTGGAGAACTTCATGTAGTTAGGCAGGAGTCTCCCTTCCTCCCCTTGAGCAAAGACAGTTGAAGTCACCACTCATACTGATAGTTGAGTTATTTATTCTTTCCAAAAAGAAAGTCAGGTATTTGGGCTGCATGCTACACAACGACAGGGTCTGCATTATGTTTTTGAGGCAGTATCAGGCATGGAGGGAGTAGAGCTCACTGGGTGTTCAGCAAGAATGTCCTCCTGAGGTGGGGAAAAGTGTTTGATCGATTATTCCTGTCTGCATTTTTTGGGAAGTCAGAGGCTGCAGTGTGGATATGATATTCCTATTCACAATAGTATGCTTTAGAAGGCTAACAGACAGCTGACCAGTTATTTTCATAAACATTGGTGACTTTTCTGTCTGACCAAGAGGGATTGTGTTGATATAGGCAATTCCAAAAGTGAAAATTGGGCACTAGATAGAATACACACTGCTTACAAACACTAGCAGACATATACTGCTAAGATTGCCATTCTGTCCATTGGTATTTACTTAAGTGGAGAGAGGAGTTTTTGACACACATCTGTTCAGGAGAAAAACAAGTAAATATACACACACATGCATATGTGTATTATATGCTCACTTGTATGTCTCTTTGAATATAAAATATATAATATTTTATATAGATATATATATATATATATATATATATATATATATATATATATATGTAGGTTTACCACCGCATAACCGAACACATGGCAGTCGATGATGGATTCCGGTAATCGAATTTTTGCATGTCGAACGGTGGGAATGTCGCAAAACCACCAAATGCGACATTTTCGACCGCTCTACATCTAAATTGAGTGCAAACATGGGTCACAAAGGTTTGCGATTTGATACCGTTTAATTCGGCAATATGCATATTTGCCACACTCCTTTCGGTCATCAGGGCTTGACCATCCGTCCGTCGGTTATACAGTGGTAAACCATATATATATGTTATTGTGTGTGTATGTATGTACATACATATTCATATTTGTTTGTGTGCAGGTAGAAGTGTGTTTGTGTATGTATATGTCTGAACATACGCATGTGTGTAAAATCAAAAAGTACATATTAATATGCAGGAATGGCACAAGTATATGTTCATAGGGCTTACCTGCACTCTGAAGAGGAGAATTTTATTGGTCAGTATTGATCATTCACATTTTTTTCAAAACTGCATTGACTTGCATGAATTGAAAGTGGTGTACTTCAATAGTGTTCTTTTTTTTTTTAATTTCACCTTTATTTTTCTCCATTGCAGTGCAACTGTAGACCTGTTATGTATATGTTAAGGGGTGTGGGGGCCAGGCTTACCACATGGAAGTGTAGGGAAGCAAGACTTTCTCTCTCTCTCTCTCTTTTTTTTTTTTTTTTTTTTTTTTTGAGTTATGCTTCTTAACATTCAGAAATCATTGAACTGTGGTTAATTGAAGGATAAGTCAGTGGATCACGGGAGGAAGTGGTTCATAGATTTATACCAAGCTAGCGATCTATCAGCTATTGTAGGCTTAGTCAACACTGCATAGAAAAAGAAACCTTGAAGGTGATCTGATAATTCAGAATATGGTACGAGTTAAGGCTACTTTGGGAGTTGAAAACATAGAATATTTTCAGCCTAGATTACACTAAAGTGGACAGAAATTGAAAGAAATTGGAGAAAATGGAGGGAAAAGAAGCAGAGAAGGACCTGAGAGAACTCTGATACGATAATGTTTAGTTTGACAAAGTTGGATGTTAGTAGCCAGTGACTTATGTGATTCCATCCATTCATCTAATTGAAGTCTAAATATTGCTAGAATGTTAACACTGTTTAATGTTGGGGAAGCTTGCACCGTTGATGAGGGGCACTTAAAAATATAATTTATTTTTCCATTAAGTGAGCATTTAGTCCATATTAACAAAGACTTACTTTAGACTTTCAAATATTATGAAATATTATAATACAGAACAGTTTAAATATGTTATGTTGATGTGTGATATAATAACCAAGCAACCTGTAAATAGAATTTAGATCCTAATCTGTGGGGATGAAGTGGAAATAGGTATGTAGTTAAATCTAGTTATGTGTGCAGCATTTGAGAAGAAGCTAGTAAGGCAGATAAGGAGTTAAACATATTTCTGCATGACGTTTATGAAGATGGAGAAAACTAAATCATAAAAATTACTACATTGAGCCGCTTTGCATTAACTGGTCTTGTTTTCACCATGATTTCTCTGTTAGGTCACAGTGTTAAAGCTCAGGGTTTTATGTCTGAAAATTATTTATTTATTCATTTACAATTTGTTTGCCAGGATGGTCCATTGGGCCACGTGGAGCCCGTTTTCAATGGAGCCCTGGGGAGAAAAGCTCCAGAAAAAGATACAAATTACAAAATTATAAACAATTACAAAATTACAATATAAGAGTTAGAAAATGCAAGATAGTAGCAGTTGCAGTAAACTGACATTTGAAAGAACAAAATAGTACAGTAAATGAGAAACTCTTTACAAACAAATTAGGATTCTTTGCAAACTATGCTAATTCTTAGAGTTTATTATTTGGAATTGTAATGCTAAGGAGTGTATTGGCTATAGAGAGAACTATAGTTGAGAAGTTATGTAGGGTGGTAACAAGACCAGTCCCATTGTGAGGTTAGGTATGAGTGGAGTTAAGTTTTGAAAAGAGAGACTGTTAGTGGTATGGATAAGAGGTGGGAGAGAGTTTCAGTGGCGTGCTAGGCAGAAGGATAGAAGATATTTGCCTGGAGGACGGACAGGTTTATGTAGTTCAATTAGGTTCTGGAAACTGTATCGTAGACATCTGTTAGGTAGATGCATTTGGAAGGTAGAGGCAAGGGAGGAGCAAAGAGAGGGGTTGAAAATAAGTTTGTGTGCTTGGATAAGTTGAATATAAGTAAGATAATTAGGCAGCTCTAACCAATTCAGCTGGCATAGGGAAATTCAGTGATGGTTATTGGATCTATGGGCTGTTGCAAATTTTGAAATTTTATAGTAGCAGGAGGAGAGTTTTGATTTGAGGGAGGATTGCAGATTAGTAAGTATAGAGGCACCATACAGGAGGGAAGGGATAAGGTAGGTGTTAACAAGGATGAGCCTAGTGGAGGGAGAGATGAAATGATTAAGGCAGTAAAACATACCAAGTTTCTTATGAGTCTTTTGGATATTTACTTGTAGGTGGTTATCAAATTTTAGCTGGTCATCAATGAGGATTCTCAATAGTTTAGCAGTGGAGTCTATTTCAAGAGGTGTGTTGTTGTTGGTGATAGAGAATGGAGTTTTTATCTAGGGTGGTGGTTTTAGAAGGGGGAAATATCATTAGTTTAGTCTTGGTGCATTTAGTGCTAGGTGGTTGTCTAGCATCCATTGTTCAGTAGAAGAAAAGGCATCCTGGGTTAATTTTGTTAATGAGGAAGTGGAGGTGGCAGCACAGACTATTGTCGAGTCATTGGCGTATCAGATGAGGTTGGCATTAGGGAAGGCATGATAGAAGTCGTTAATAAAAATGCTAAATAGGAGGGGACCCAGAATTGAGCCCCTGGGGCACACATGTGGGAGTATTTAGGAAAGGAGAAGTAGCTTTTTTCCACTTAACTGCTTGTTGTCTGTTTGATAGATAACTGGAGAACCAGTTGATAGTGGAGTGGGATGATTTAGTTTAGAGAGCTTAGTGATGAGAAGGTTGTAAGAGATGGTGTTGAAGGCCTTAGAGAGGTCAAGGAGGAGGGTGGATAAAATGTGACCGGAGTCGCTTACCTTGTTAACAGTTTCTAGAAAGAAGAGGAGAGTGGTGGTGGTGCTATGTCCGGGTCGGAATCCATGCTGGGTGGGGTGAGAAGGTCATTATTTATAAGATAGGGTAGAAGTTGTAGGTGAATGTATTTTTCAAGGAGTTTAGGGGATAAGATAGCGATGGGATGGAAATTGGGGATATCATTGTTGTTGCCCCCTTTATGGAGTGGAATAATAAAGGCCTTTTTCCAGAGCTAGGGAACATGATATTCTGAAATTGATCGATTTATTAGGATGCAGATAGGGAAGGCAATGGCTTCTGCCGCTATCTTTAAGAAGTAATAGGGTATCTCATCAGGGGCATTAGAACAAGGTTTCAATTTTAGAAGAGGTTTTTTTTTTTGGGTAGAGATGGGGATAGGGTTCATGGAGAAAGGAAGAATTTGGGAGCTGGTGGTACTGGAGGAGAGTGGGATATGTGGAGGTAGATGTGGGGAGGCAGGATTATTAGTGAAGGATGATGTTAGTTTGGCTTTGGAGTCAATAAAGAATGAGTTGAATTGAGTGGCTAGATCCAGGTCTGAGGCATTTGGGTTGGGGCAGGGGTTTTCTTTTTTACCTGGATTAAGGAGAGAGGAGATTCCATCTGAGATTTTTTTAGGGTTGTTGTTATAATTGGCTTGGAGTGTGGTAAAATAGGCTTTGGGGTCAATAAGATTTTTTACTTTGTTGCGAAGTGTTTTGTATTCATTAAGGGTGTGAAGACTGGTAGAGAAGAGTGAAGGCTGCCAGCCTAGCCAGATAGAATTTTGCAGGTAATTCTGTCATTTGTAAATATGAATGTAAGCTACAGGCTTGTTGTCTTAAATGTAAAGAAATACTGTTACATGTGGAACTGGAAATAAATGTGACAACAGTGCACTCTACTGACCAAAGTAAAGCATGTGGTGACCCTTTGAAGTAGCAGTGGTGCCGAAAAGTCTGGATGAAGAAATTATTTCTATTGTTTTAACCAAGAGCTAAATTGCTAGATTTAAATATGCAGATGTATTTCTATTGCTCTATTCCTGACCAGCTGCAAGATAAAAAAGGGAGATGTTAAGAATGTAAATGCAGTTGAGTAGCCTGGGAACCCCAGGAAAGTGAAAAAGAAATGATGTAATGCTTATCAGAACTGCAGTTTCAATTTAAACAGAGAGAATCAGAAGGCATTAAACATTTTTGTCTGGATCATCCAACTGACAGCGCTTCCTCTTGCTCATGTGTAAGTTATCTTAGACTTGTGTTTTCTTTTAGAAGTAGCTAGGAATTAGATAGTTTAGACCAAGTGTTTTTCTGTGATGTCAGAACTCTACTACTGATTTATTTTAAGAATTTCTGTGTGATCTCTGAACTCTTGACTAGCACTGATTGTGTAGTCGAAAGTATTGTCTTGCAGTTTTAATTATTTATTATTAAATATTTTAAAACCGTTTTAACTGAGACTGGTTTGTGTATAGATAATTTAAGCTCTTAAGAGTACTTGCATGTCTTTGGTAAAACTGTACAAAGCCACTCTAATAGCTTTAGCTCTGGGTTATACTACCAATTGGATAATAATATTGCACAGTAATATTTGGACACCCTTTTAAGGGCCTTTGTGTAGCTGATAATATTAGCTGGGTGGTGGCAGTTGGTACTGCCTTATAGTCTGGGTAAAATGGGCACAGCTGGACAATCTGTGCCAGCCTTCCGCAGAAGTGTCTGTGTGGTTGTATAACCTCTTATCTCAAAGTGTGTGTGTCAGCTACTTGGGCAGGGACACGAAGCACTGGTTGGACAGAGAGAGTGTTGGAGATTTTAGCTTGCCCAGCTAGGCTGAGATCTGAACCCTATAGCTGTGCCAGTGGGGAGTCTTAATGCAGATCTGGAGAGCAGTGGAGCGACCAGCCCTGGACTGACTGTGATCTCTGTGTGCTCTTAAGGGAAATTGCACTTTACTGTGTGTATTTGTTATCCTTTCCTCTCACATGAGATGCCCTGTCTGGTGTTAGTGGTGAGGATTGTGGCTCCTTGATTGCTGGGCCAGGGAGTGGGCATCGCATATTAATTGTTGGGAGTGGTTGGGATATCCTCACATATTAATTGTTTGGCAGCGGTGGGCTATTCACATCATATATTAATTAGTTGGCAAATACTATTTGGCTTGTAGTGGTGTGGGTAGAGTGAGTCCTGTAGCTTGTGTACAGTAAGCTTTGAAGGTGTTTTGTACTCAAAAACAGCCACACAGTGAATACTCAGAGTTCAGATCACAATTGTTTTATTTCTTTTGTTAGCTTAGTTAGTCAGGGTGAGCAGGCAGCATGTCAGCAGAGGAGTATGGAAAGCTGACAAGAAGCCAGGTGGCGGAGATGCGCCAGACTAGCGGACTGGTGCATGGAAACCTGACTAAGGCAGACCTGATTGCAGCCTTGGTTACAGCTGCATCAGAAAACAGCAACCAGGAGGACAATCAGACTGGTAGTGGAGATATAATTCCCTCGGAGAATGGACAGCTCAACCTTTCTGCAGTGGACTTAAAAATCCTGCTGGAGCTAAAGAGACTTGAGTTGGAGGCCAGGCATGTGGAATTAGAAGCAAATGAGAGACTGTGACATTTGCAGGCTGAGGAGAATGAGAAACTGTTGCGTCTGCAAGCTGAGGAATAAGAGAGGCAGAGGCAGCATGAGAAGGAGATACTGACTCTTCGCCAGAGTCATGGAGGTAATGGGGAAGGGAATAACTGGACCCCAGAAGCACAAAAGGTCAGTACATTTCTTCCGCAGTTTAAAGGGGGATAATTTTGATAGTTTCATTCATATGTTTGAAAGGGTATGTAAACAGTATGAAGTTTACCAAGGGCACTGGGTATGGTTCCTGACCCCCTTGCTCCATGGTAAAGTTGTAACTGTTCTGTCCAAAATGTCTGATGTTGCATGTTTTGATTGTACTGCTGTAAAGAAATGTCTTTTAGAACTGTTTAAGCTAACACCTGAAACGTATAGGAAAAGTTTTGTGAGCGTAGACGCAAGGCAGATGAAAGTGTGTGTGAATATGTTGCTGAATTGAGCAATTATTTCCATAGCTGGGTGAGTGGATGTCAGGCCACCACTTTTGAAGGGCTGACAGACCTTTTGGTGAGGAAACAAGCCCTTAGCACTTTGCCTGAGGACATGAGGATCTGGTTAGCTGATAGACAATGTGCTACTTTAGATGAGTTGGGGAAGGAGGGAGACCTATACCTGGCAAGCAGGGCAGCCCTGCACAGGAAGGTGACCCCCAGTACTGCTCATGGGTCTAAAGGAACCCATGGTGGACAGTACAGACTGCCCCAACAGAATCTGCCAGTAGCAGGGGAAGCCACTAGTCCAGGTACATGTCCAGGAGTTAGGGTTAAATGTTTTGAATGCAACCAGTAGGGCATGGAGGCAAGGTGGGGAACCAAAGGTGAGGGAGCCAGTAAGTGGGAAAGACAAAATGCCTATAATAGGTTGTCATGAGACAATAAGGGGTATGGAACTACCATCCTGCAGATGTCTGGATAGGGAAGCATTTGGATGAGGCAGTACCATGTGCGTATACAGTTACGCACAGTGAGGCTAGGAGACAAGCATGTGGGTCTGGTAGCCTGGCGGAGACCCAGACAGACTGCATACTTTGGTGAGGTGGTTACTTCAAGGAGGGAGCTACTCTGTAGCAGTGAAACTGAAGGTAAGCCACAGCTGCTTGTGGGTACTGATGTTCCCTTGGATAGAGTGACTGCAAAGGTAGAGGTGAGTAGTAGTACCCAGGCTGACAGTGAGGTACCACTGTCAGAGGATGCCAGACTTCCTGTGGAAGGGGAGCTGGGAGGGGTTACAAGAGAGAGTTGAGACAGGGGTTAGCTCTCAGACCCTACATTGCAAGGCCTGAGGCAGGTAGCTAGGGAGGCACCTGATTTTCAAGGAAAGGGGGAATATGTATACTGGGACAAAGGGTTACTGTACAGAGTGGACACCTGAGGGAGGGCTAGAAGGTGAGAGAATACAGCAGTTAGTAGTGCTTAGAGCCTACCGTCTGGCACTTCTAGCCATATACCATTATATTCCCTTTGCAGGTCATATGAGCATAAAACATACAAAGAGGCATGTTATGCAGAACTACTATTGGCCTGGAATTTCCAGAGATGTAGCAGGGTACTGCAGGACCTGTGAACAGTGCCAAAAGGTAGGCAAGGCAGGAGACAAGGTGACAGCTCCTTTGATAATTTTTCCTGTGATTGAGGAGCCATTTCGGAGGGTAGCTATGGATATTGTGGGTCCTCTGAGTACCCCAAGTTCCATAGGGAAAAAGTATAATCCTAGTAGCAGTGGATTATGCTACATGATACCCTGAGGCAGTGGCTTTGTCCTCCATTGAGGCAGAAAAGGTGGCAAATGCTTTGTTAGAGATTTTCAGCAGAGTAGGTTCCCCAAAAGAAATTTTGACTGACAGAGGTGCCACTTTCATGTCAGACCCTGCTGGCTTGTCTGTGGAAGCCCTGTGGGGTGAAGTGCATGAAGATCACCCCCTACCATCCCCAGACTAATGTTCTTGTTGAGAGGTTAAACTCGACAATCAAGTCCATGCTACGGGCATTTGCAGATGAGTTTAAGAGGGAGTGGGACAAATATTTGCCCCATCTGTTGTTTGCTTACAGAGAGGTTCCCCAGGAAACCACAGGGTTTTCATCCTTTGAGTTACTGTATGAGCGTAGGGTGAGGGGACCTCTAGATTTAATTCAAGGTGAGTGGGAAGGTGAGTGCGAGTCGCACAAGGAGTCTGTTGTGGCATACATCCTAAACCTCAGGACAAGGCTCAGGGAACTCATGGGCTTGGCCCAGAAGAACCTGGTAGAAGCCCAACAACAGAAAAAGATGTGGTATGACAGGAATGCTTGAATTAGCGAGTATGCTGTGGGGCAGCAGGTAATGGTTCTCATTCCTGTCAGACACAACAAGCTGCAAGCAGCTTGGGAGGGACCCTACAAGGTGGTAAGAAAGGTAAGTGATGTTAACTACATGGTGGAACTGCTAGGCAGATGGCAGGGTCACAAATTGTACCATGTTAACATGATGCAACCTTACCATGATAGGGAGGCTCTTGTGCTGAGCATTTGCAATGGATTGCAGGAGGAGTCTGAGGGAGATCTGGGGACTGACTTCCTCAGTGAGGCTCAGACTGACACCTCAGTGGAAGGGGTAGCAATGTCCCAGCAGCTATCTCCTACCCAGGTTCGAAAAATGCAAGCAGTGTTGCAGGAATTTGGGGACATGTTCACTGGGAAACCAAGGTGCACCCACCTGGTGCAGCACCAGGTGGATTACAGGACCCCAAAGGCCTATTAGGCAGGCCCATTATAGGGTGCCTGAGAGAGCCAGACAGATCGTGAGGGAGGAGGTACAGGAGATGTTAGATCTGGGGGTGATTCAAGAGTCCAACAGTCCTTGGGCCTCCCCATTGGTGCTGGTCCCAAAGAAGGATGGCAACACCAGGTTCTGTGTGGACTGCAGGAAATTAAATAGTCAAACAGAGTCAGATGCTTACCCCATGCCTAGGACAGATGAGGCCCTAGAGCAGCTGGATGGGGCTAAGTATCTTACAACCGTTGATCTTACCAAGGGTTACTGGCAGGTGTCCTTGACTTCCACTGCTATAGAGAAGTCAGCCTTGGTGACTCCTTTTGGCTTGTATGAGTTCACAAAGATTCCCTTTGGGATGAAGAATGTGCCAGCGACTTTCCAGAGGCTGGTAGATCATATCCTGGTTGGAGCAGGAGGGTTTGCCCTTGCTTATCTAGATGATATTGCCATCTACAGCTATTCCTGGCCAGAGCACCTTCAGCATGTCAGGGATGTGCTGGGCAGACTACAGAGGGCAGGACTGACCATTAAGCCAAGAAAATATGAGTTGGGTATGGCGGAGGTCTCCTACCTAGGACCTAGAGTGAGGAGTGGTAAGATCAGGCCAGAACCTGGCAAAGTGGAAGCTATTCAGGCATGTCCTGCACCTGTTACTAAAAAGCAGGTGAGGGCATTTTTCGGGACAGCAGGATAGTATAAAAAGTTTGTCCCCAGGTATAGTACCATAGCTGCTCCCCTCACAGACCTGACAAGGAAGAACAGGCCAGATTAGATAGTGTGGACCCCAGCATGTGAGCAGGCATTCCAGAAGCTTAAAGAGGCTTTGGGGGGATCCCCTGTGTTAGCCAGTCTAGATTATAGCAAATAATTTGTTGTGCAGGTGGATGCTTCAAACCATGGAGTGGGGGCTGCAATTAGCCAGATTTCTTCAGAGGGGGAAGAACACCCAGTGGTTTATCTCAGGTGTAGGCTCCAACCCAGGGAGGAATGCTATGCAGCTGTAGAAAAGGAATGTCTAGCCATAGTGTGGGCACTGCAGAAACTTCAGCCTTATCTGTATGGAAGAAAATACACAGTAATGACGGATCACAACCCTCTAACATGGTTACACAGCGCCAGCCAGCAAAATGCCAAGTTGCTAAGATTGAGCCTGGGGTTGCAAGCATATATGTCAGTGCAGCACCACAGTGAGAGTAGCAATGCCAATGCAGATGGGCTCTCAAGACAGGGAATGGGGTAGGTACACTCAGATGGACCTAACCCTCTCAAGCAGCCTTTCTCAAGGGTCACTTGAAAAACTAGCTTGAGTTCTCCGGGTGGGGGAGGGTGTGTGTGAAGACTGGTAGAGAAGGGTGAATGCTGCCAGCCTAGCCAGGTAGAATTTTGCAGATAATTCTGTCATTTGTAAATATGAATGTAAACTACAGGCTTGTTGTCATAAATGTAAAGAAATACTGTTACATGTGGAACTGGAAATAAATGTGACAATAGTGCACTCTACTGACTAAAGTAAAGCATGTGGTGACCCTTTGAAGTAGCAGTGGTGCCGAAAAGTCTAGATGAAGAAATTATTTCTATTGTTTTAAACGAGCTAAATTGCTAGATTTAAACATGCAAATGTATTTTATTGTTCTGTTCCTGACCAGCTGCAAGATAACAAAAGGGAGATGTTGAGAATATAAATGCAGTTAATGTGTAGCCTGGGAACTCCAGGAAAGTAAAAAAGAAATGATGTAATGTTTATCAGAACTACAGTTTCAGTTTAAACAGAGAGAATCAGAAGGCATTAAGCATTTTTGTCTGGATCATCCAACTCTCAGCACTGATCTTGCTCACATGTAAGTTATCTTAGACTTGTGTTTCTTTTAGAAGTAGCTAGGAATTAGAAAGCTTAGACTGTTTTTCTGTGATGTCATAAGTGTACTACTGATTTATTTTAAGTATTTCTGTGTGATCACTGAACTCTTGACTAACACTGATTGTGTAGTAGAAAGTATTGTCTTGTGGTTTTAATTATTTGTTATTAAATATTTAAAAACCTTTTTAACTGTGGCTGGTTTGTGTATATATAATTTAAGCTCTTAAGATTACTTGCATGCCTTTGGTAAAACTGTACAAAGCCACTGTAATAGCTTTAGCCCTGGCTTATACTACCAATTGGATAATAATATTGCACAATAATAATTGGACACCCTTTTAAGGGCCTTTGGGTAGCTGATAATATTAACTGAATGGTGGCAGTCGGTACTACCGTATAGTCTGGGTAAAAGGGGCACAGCTGGAGAACCTGTGCCAGCCTTCCCCAGAAGTGTCTGTGTGGATTTATAACCTCTTATCTCAAAGTGTGTGTGTCAGCTACTTGGGCAGGGACACGAAGCAGTGGTTGGACAGAGAGGGTGCTGGAGATTTTAGCTTGCCCAGCTAGGCTGAGATCTGGACCATATAGCTGTGCCAGTGGGGAGTCTTGTTGGGGATCTGGAGAGCAAGGGAGTGACCAGTGACGGACTGACTGTGATCTCTTGTGTGCTCTTAAGGGAAATTGCACTTTACTCTGTGTATTTGTTATCCTTTCCTCTCATATGAGATGCCCTCTCTGGTCTTATTGGTAAGGATTGAGGCTCCTTGATTGCTGGGCCAGGGCATGGCCGTCACAAAGGGTAGTGGTATTTTTAGTTTTATGGTAGTGTTTCCAAGCTTTGTTGCGGAGCCGCATGGTGGCTAAGGTATTCTCAGTTAACCAAGGGACGTAGTTACTTTTTATACATTTTGTTTTCCAGGGGGTAAAGGAGTCTAGCAGGATTAAGAAGATTGTATTGAAGTAATTGACAATGTTTTCTAGGGATAGGGTTTTTATTGAGTTCCAGTTTATTCTTTTTGTGCTTCAGAGAATGCATTGGGGTTAAAGTATTTTAGGTCTCGAGTAGAGATGTAGTTGTGGGATAGTATTCGTTAGTGATATTGGTAGAGAGCCAGGAGAGAATGTCTTCAAGGACTGGCACGTTGTCACCAGGAGGGATGTAAAGGGTGACAATGCAGATAAGTTTATGTTTTAGTTGAAGAAAGGCTGGAATTAATTCAGCATTACCAAATTTGGGAATAGGCTTGGAGTAGGGGGGTAACTAAGAGGGATGAGGAGTAGTTGAGAGTGTAGTTGAGAGTGACACCACCCCCTTTTTTGTGTGTTCTGTCTTCTGATAATATGGTAGTTGAATGGAATCCGTTCTGAGTCTTTTATATGAGGCTTAAGCCAGGTTTTTGAGATGGACAGAATATCAGGTTGATTGTGGAGAAGCCAGGTGTGGAGGTTAGGGATTTTGTTGCAGATGCTTTGAGCATTTAGGGCTGTGAAATGGAGGGATCTACCAGCTGAGTGGGGAGGATGAGGTGTGAAGGTAGAGTTGTGTGAGGGAGAGGGGCCAGGTTTAGGGTGTATGTCCCCAGAAATAAGGATGGAGATAGAATGATTAATGAGGGAGAGGAGGAATTTAAGTAGCTTACTGTCAAGTATGTGGTTTGTAAGTTTGATTGAGATGGGCCTAGTATAGATTGGGGTTGTGTTTTTGGGATAGGATATGAGTTTATAGTGGAAGAGCGTAGTATTGTTGTAGTAGAGGCTAGGGGATATGTGGGTGAAATTTTTTTAAAGAACTTTATACAAGCATATAATATGTTTTCATGTGGATGAAGACTTAAATACTGTTGATCATACAGATCTTACTTTTATTTTAAAGTCTAGTTCCCTAGCTTAACCTGTCTTCTGATTATGTGGACCCCTTTAACGTTTAAATCTTGTTTCCTAACTTCCCATCTGTGTATTAGCTTGCAACACTGACTATTATTTAATAGCCTTTTCTCCTATATAAGTTGCAGACAAACTGGCACCATACTCATAAATTCATTTCTTTCCCTACATACTAGGATCCAGATTCTGTTTACTTGGTTGGCTTTTGTTATGCTTTACTTACACCTATAACATTTAAATTGTATTCTAAGATTTGATGATGCTTGAAATTCTGAAGAAGTATTGTTAATAAGGATGAAAACGCTTTGTTTAAAGGAAATTAATTCTACCATGTCTGTGTATTTTTGATTCTTAGTTTTGTTCCAGCAATTTCTGAGGTCTGTAGTTCATATATTTGTGTATGTATGTGTGTATGCGTGTCCAGGCGTAAGTCAAATCTTTCTGTTATCCTCTATATTTTTGACTCACTGGTTGACAGATGTGAGGGTTCAACAGTCCCTAGGACTGAGGGTTCTGCCCTTTTACTGGGGATTTTGCAGTTTCGAAGTTAGTATGTATATTATTGACTTGGGGGGGGGGGGGTCAGCCAAGCATGCCTGTTACAAAAAACATTGCTGTTGCATGTTCCAGTTATTAACCTTGAAGCATGTGCATGTGTTGACGTGTTTTTGCTGACATTAAGCATGCTGATATTTCCATGGTTCAACTGTTAGTAGTAGATCTAAATATATGTATCGTGTCTGTGTTTATGGAGCATTTAAATCAGTAGAGGTTTATTCTATCACTTGCTGTTAAGTTAAACCCAAGGTATTGATTTAACAGCTGGTTGATTTTACTGGAGTGTGATTGCAGAATAGCAGAGATTAAGAATATGTCCTTGCCCTGACGATGTACAGTCTTGGAGTCTGTATATATAGTTAAAAGCAAGTGTCTGGTGCAGAGAGGACCTTTTCCCATATAAAACAAAATACTGTCTGTGTGTTTTGTCTACTTCATGGCTGTTTTGGGGAGCGCACATAGTGTGGGTTGCTGGATTGGATTTTGAAATTTTTTTTTTGTTTTCATGGTGCGAGCAGTGGTTTTGTGACTTGTTTTATGTTAGTCATTCCCACTGCTCCATTAGCCTTTAGGTTATATGGGTTGTTTACTTTCCAGGAAACAACTAGCCAGCATCACAGAGCTCTGGCTCCCTCCAAAACTTTTATTCTAACTGCTGATTGGCTAGGCCCAAGGAGGGAAATCAGCTGTCAGAGTGAAACTTTCTGTAGTACTTTCTTGCTGCCTTGAGCAGAAACAGCTCAGAGACTTCAAAGGAGCAACAGTTGGCTAAAATATTTGTTTCTGGCACACAAGTCCCTATTGGGGAGCCCTGGAAATCAAATTGTTTGCAGTTTATTATTTTATTTATTTATGTATGTTTATGACTAAGTATGGATCAGGCAATCCCAGATAAAACCAAGACTCTTTCCACAAAGGGCAAACATCCAGTCTGGTGGACCCCAGCCATTAACAAACTTTACAATAAGAGGAGAAAGCTATTACATGATAGAACAAAATCCATAAAAGGGAAGTCACCCCTGATCATTATTAGTAAAAAAATACGAGCACTCATAAAATCAACTAAGGCCAATTTTGAGAGAAAAATTGCCATGGATTCAAAGGACAATCATAAGGCCTTTTTCAGCTATGTTAGGAACCTGGGTGGAAACTCCCAGATATGCTCAGAATTAGTCCAAAATGATACAAAAATCACTGAACCCACAGACATTGCCAACATACTGGCAGACAGGTTCAGTGCAAACTTCACCCCTCTCCCCTAAAGGAGAGATAACTATCCCAGCAGAGTGTAGCCTCCCAGACATCTCAAATGAGCAGGTGAAAGCTGCTCTCTCTAAAGCTAAAAACACAGCATCAATGGGACCGGATGGTGTCCCCGGCTGTGTGCTACATGAGCTAATTGAGGAATTAAACCCGCACATAAGGCAGCTGTTTAATCTCAGCCTTACCACAGGATACGTGCCCAAGGAGTGGCGTACGGCAACTGTGGTCCCACTCCACAAAGGCAGTGCCTCTACGGACCCTGGTAATTACCGCCCCATAAGCTTAACAAGTCTAGTCTGCAAAGCTATGGAGAGGATCATAATGGAGCTCATAAAGAAAGATATAGGAGACTTGCAGACATTGGACCCGACCCAGTTTGGCTTCGTCAAGGGCAGATCATGCCTTTTGAACTTGGTCGACTTCTTCGAAACAGTCACCAAGGCCATTGATGAGGGAAAGGCAGTCCATACAGCCTACCTTGACCTTGCAAAGGCCTTCAACACAATACCCCACTCTGGTATTGTAGAAAAACTTACCAGCTTAAATGTAAACCCATATGTCACAAGATGGGTTGCAAACTGGCTTAAGGACAGAACCCACAGGGTTAGAGTTGCTGGCGCTATGTCAGACTCCAAGCCGGTCACAAGTGGTGTCCCACAGGGCTCGGTCCTTGGCCCCCTATTGTTCGGCATCTACTTCTCAGAAGTACAGGCCAACATGGGAGGACTTTGGCTGACAAAGTTTGCAGACGACTGCAAACTGGGCCATAGTGGAAAGTGCATCGGACACGGATATCCTTCAGAAGGGACTCACGGAAACAGATAGCTGGTGCCAGAGCCATGGCCTGAAGTTAAACGCCAAAAAATGTATAGTCATACCCTTCGGGAAAAACAAGGTAACCCCAAGCTACCATATAGGTGGCAATCCACTAAGCACAGAAGAGGTTATCAGGGACCTGGGGACCCAGGTTGACAGTGGCCTTTCTTTTGACACTCACATTGCAAAAGTGGTTAGAAAGACCTTCTACATTGCCCACCTGATCATGAAGGGATTCACATCCAGATCTAGTGAGGTCATTGTTCCCCTGTACTCTTAACTAATCAGACCAATGATCGAGTACAATGCCCCATTCGGGATGTATCGCACCCGACATCTGCAGCAATTGGAGAGACCCAAAAGTTCCTCACCAAAAGGATAAAGGGACTCCAAAATCTGTCATATGCTGCCAGATTGAAGAAACTCCAGCTCTATTCAGTTGCATACCGTCTGCTCAGAAGTGACATGTGCCTGACATACAAGGCCATGTCCAACCCGGAATTAATGGACATGCTCCACCTCAAAAAATCCAAATCCACCAAAACCACTAGAGCAAGCGACTTAAACCTTAGCACGGATATAAATAGGACGTGCTGGAGGGATAGATTTATCACTCAGAGACTCCCTATGCTGTGGAATAAAATCCCGGTCCATGTGAGGCAAAGCACCTCGCTGGCTCTGTTCAAGAGAAATCTTGACCTGCGGATGGGAGATCGTAGGTTTATCCCGGGAATCATCTCTGTGTCACTGCTGGACAGAGGCACAACAAACTAATGGGCACAGTATTTTTTCATACAAGGGGTGGCGTAAGCCACAAAAATTTGGGCTAGGCTTATAAATGCCTTAGGGCAGATAGCCTAGTATAAACCTATGAACCTAAGTAATTTTAACGTATTTCCCATTTAAGAAACCAGTGTTTTTTTTTTTTTTTAATATTGGAAGTTTCCTGTCTGGGACTGCTATTTTTAGCTACAATTTTTATAGCTAAGTGGGGTATTTTTGTGGAAAAAATATGTACTAATTGTGTAAACGCTGAATTTTGTGATTGAAAGTTTTTATTTTAGGATGGGTAAGAATGTGTTTTATTTGTGTAGTGATTCTGTACACTTTGTGACCAAACTGCTTACCATTTTCATTTTTCTGTTAGTGTGCTTATAATTTTTGAAGTAATTCTGACTGGGATTGTGTGTGCTGCTTGTGCATTTACTTAGTGAAGAGACTTCGTAAAGAAGTCCTTATGTGCTGCTTGAGGACGCTTGGTGACAACTTACCTTCAGTGACTCATTTCAGAAGTGCTTACCATTTTTGGTATCTCCTCCTTGGCTACAGCAATGATATTTAGGTGGTCCTGCTGGCTCCTCTCCCTGCTGTACCCATAAAGAAAAAAAAAATACTTACTAAGGAGGCCTTATCAGTGACATGGACGCATTCTGTTCCTCAGCTGATAGTGGGTAACCTGCAGTGGCCATTGATTGAGCCTCAAACCAGTTACCTCTCACTCTTCCTCTGGTGTAGTCCTTTTGGCCACTGCAAGTCATGGGTCAGCAGTGTCATCTTTGGATGTTCCAGTATATGGTCAGCGCATAGGAGATCCACCTTTTTTTTGTCAAACAAGAATTATCTTTATTAAATTATCAGATATGACATAGGCAATCATACGTTTATATAAATGAAAACAAACCATATTGACACAATCCCAGCTGCAAGCATTTTACATCACACTCATATTGACATAATCCCAGTTGCAAACATTATACATCATTTATAATCTACCTGATCACTGTCAGTCAGACATTACATCCAAGGTCAAGTTTTGCCTTCTTTTAAACCTCATTCATCCCAAGTGTGTATTCTTCCAACAATTCCCATTTTTTTCCTGTATAATTTGCACTTAGCCTTTTTTAAAGATCGCAATTCCAGTTGTATTATCAATGTGACTATGTTCAGTACTTTTAGTGCAGCTGGTTTACACTTTGATTTCCAGTTTCTAGTAACTGCTTTTTTGGCAGCCACCATAATTAGACTCTGCAAGGCTACAATGTCTAGGCAAATCCGATTCTGTATCATAGCTCAGAAGAGTATGTCCCTATTTACATGAGTTTGCTCACCCAGTATCTCTGACAGAGTAGTCTGCAAGGAATCTTTAAAATCTGCCAACTCACTACACTCCCAGAAAATATGTGCCCTGTTACCTCTTTCTTCCCCATCACACATCCAACATTTGATGTCTACTTGACGAGCAATTCTTTGGAGTCTACATGGGGTATAAAAATATCTATGCAAATATTTCCAAGCAAAAATCCTCACTCTTCTATATTTTGTTGCATATTTGGCAGACATACATATATCTCCCAATTGTTTCTTTGTGAATTGCTTATCCAGTCTCTCTTCTCAATACTTTCTAAACTACTTTGAATGATTCTTATAGTTATCATGCAATATTTTATATGCTGTACTAATTAATCCTTTTTAACAGCAGCTGCTGTTTTAGATTTTACTAAAAATTCTACCAGTGTTGGTCTTTCGTTTAGGACCCCCCCCCCCATTTCTTTCTCTTTGCCTATACTCTGATAGCAATCCTTGATAGGGGAAGGCAGTCTATAACGTGCAGTCCAAATAAATCATTGGCGTCTTCCCATTCTCTTACCCTTCCCTGTCTAGTTATTTGATCCATCTACTTTGGTTCCTTTGCCAGTTTTCTCCAATAAACTCCAGCCCCCTCTTGCCTATTGTCTGTATATCTAATTGCAGTCATCCATAACAAAATATTGTTTCCCCATTCCTTTTTTGGCTTAGTTCTTAGAATAATTTCAACTGCTTTATGACTATAATATTCTGTGTGATTATTTTCCTTAAAGATTTGCATCAAAATCCCATTGTCTCCTTTATTTTGTGGGCTTCACCACCTGTTTCATCATCATCCCTTTTCATTTTGAATTATAGCTTTCTGCTTGTGCTGTGTATAGGAACCTTAGTTGTGTAGCTCTGAAATACCCCTTGAAATTGGGTAATCCAAATCCACCTTGTTCTTTTGGAAAACTCATTTTATCAAACTTGACTCTTGCTGTCTTCTCCTCCCAGGTAAAATCCTTCCTCTCACTATTAATTGCTCTCCACAACTCCTCCATTTGATAAAAATATGCTTGACCTATGTATAAGACTAAAGGGGCTAAACCATTTTAACTCCTTGTAGTTTACTATCCATATCCATATAACAGAGCTTCTAATTTTTCTGTTTTTGTATTCTCTTTTCTTTAGTCTCTTCCCACATATCCTTAACTGCCACACTATAAACATTTTTAATCATACTCCTAAATACTTCATTTTGTCATGTTCCAGTAAACATGGATATTGCTGAACCAATTCGTGTGTGGGTACATAATTTACCACTATTGCCTTTGTTTTAGCTTCATTAATTTTGTATCCTGTAAAGATATGAAACACTTTCAAAATGTTCCACAACATTGTAAAGTCCTTTTCTGGTTTTGTCAGGTATAAAATATTATCATCTGCAAGTAGAGAGAGCTTTTCTTGACTACCATACCAGTTAAGTCCTTGAATTTCTGAGTCCCTTATTTTCTTTGCCAGTGGTTCTAAATATTATGCAAATAACAAAGAGGAAAGAGGACACCACTGCCCGGTTCTTCTGCTCAAGCAGAAATTATCAGAGAGGACTCCCCCACACACACACTTGAATTTTCGCCTGCAAATCAACTTTATAATTTTATCAGGGAATGCAGATGCTTCCATTGCCTTGCTCATAAAGTCCCAGCTTACTCTATCAAATGCTTTCTCTGCATCAAGACCCACCAGCAGCAGTGGTATTTTCTTACATTCTGCTTCCCTATGGATCATCAGTGTTCTGTTAATGTTGTCAAATGTTTGATTCCACTCCACAAAACCACATTGATCCATGTCGATCAATTTTGGTATTACTTTTGCCATACTTTTCGCCAATATAGACATAAACACTTTATAATCATGGTTTAGTATTGAAATGGGCCTGTATGAAGCTGGATATGATGGATCTTTACACTCTTGAGGTATTACAGTTACAAACTCTTTTGTCCAGGGTGTTGATACTTCTCTTAAAATACTGTTAAAGAAAACTTTCCAGATCTTTATCAGTTTTTCCCTATTGCTTCCAAACTTAAGGAATTCCATCTATTCCTGGGGGCTTTCTTGTAGATTGGTTATACATCACCATTCTTATATCATCTCTTCCTGTCTTGTTAGTAATCGAGCCTCATATACCTCTAACCTTGGCATATTTAATTCTTCCTTAAACATTTCCATTTCTACCTTTTCTTGATTTCCACATATCTCTTTTTTATACAGACTTTCATAGAATTTCCATAATATTTGTAATACCTGTATGGGATCTGTTTTTACCTTCCTTGTTACAGGCCCCATAAGCTCGGTGACAGTTCTTTCTGCTTTCTGTTGCCTGAGTCATTGTGCTAAAAGTTTTTTTTTTTTTTGTTCTAGAAGTATTATCAAGAAACAGTTGCTTAACAGCAACCATTCGAAACTCATGCACATTATTGAGGTAATCCCTTATTTTCTGTTTAGCATTCTGCAGTTGTTCCTCCTCTTGATCTGCGAGATTTCCCCCTGTTCTGTAGTACTTTAACACTTGTCAGTCCCTCTAAGTATTTTTGATGCTTCTTAACCATAGCTCCCTTTCTTTATTTCCACCCTATTTTTAAACTCCATCTTTATTTTTATCCCACTCCCTAGCTGTATTTTCAGAAGACATTTCTATTTTCTCTAATTGCTCCTGAATAATTTTTCACTACACATACATTAAATTCCTCTCTTTTCAACAGATAGGAGAGAATGAGCCAGTGTCTCACTTTTATTTCATTACTCTGTGTTTCTATTTTAGTTATTATTGGTGCTTGATCTGAAATATTGGGTGCATAATCAAGACTTTCAATTAAATGCACATGTTCCTGTGAATGTAAATTCTGTCTGGTCTACCCCAGTTTTTGTGTCTTGGGGAATAATATAAAAATTAACTCTGCGCTCCTAGTACTGAATTGACATCTTCCATGTCAAATGTTTTCATAAATTTCTTCAAAAATCTACCCTCCTGTGTTATTGTTTCCCTTCTCCCCCCCCCCCCCGACACATCTTCACTGCTGCAAATCAAAGTCCATTGCCCACCTGTAAGTAATATTTTTTGCTGAAAGTTGATGATTTCTCCTAGAATTTTCTTAGTCTTCATTGTAGCAGTTTTAGGTGGAATATAAATACATGCCAATGTAATCCTCCTCCCTTGCCAGTAGACCTGTAGTACTATAAATCTGTCATTATTATCTTTTTTATTCTCTTCTATCACTATTGGAGCCCCTCCTGCAATTAATATAAGTGTGCCTCTCTGCCTTTGCCCCAGGTATTCCACTGAATAGCAGCCCTGAAAACCTTTCTTTATCAAATTTACATGTTCAGTTATCTCCAAGTGTCTTCTGAAACAGTTATTTGCACTCTACATTTTTTAATGTAGTTCACGTCTCTCTTGTTTTTTGTATTTATCTGTGAGTCCATTGACATTTAAGGACATTACAGAAAGCATCATTGTATTAAAAAGTTGTTATTCCCACATTTTATATGTAACAACTTTTTTGTTAAATGTCTAATTCCAGATGTTGTGTTACATGCATACACTGTTTGACAGGTTGAACTTCTATACAGTTGTTTCTTGTCAGATCCATTTGAGCCCATGTCACATCTTGCAAAACTTTTTGTTTTATTAAAAGCCTTCAAACAAAAAACAAAGTCTCAATAGCCCCCTAAAACCTATTAACGTGATACTAGCACAAAATTATGTACATCTTCACATATCGAATTTTACCCTCCTAATAGGGACAGATGTCTCAAACTGACAACTACACTAACAGACTTGAGTTAACGTAAAAGAAAGGTTATCCATGCGAAGACACATGGTGCAGCTTGTGTTTCTAATATGTAGTGTCTGGTTTTGTCTTATCTTTACAGCTCTCCCAGCTTGGAAAATGCCTGAATGTTTTCAGAGAACGTTATCTCCTAGTCAGTTTCTTTTTTTTTCTAGCCAATTTCTCTTTCTCAGTTTGTCTCCATAGGGACATGATGACCAGAATTGCTACTAACCATACATTTATATGCTAGAAAGAGCCGTATAATATTCAATATCCTTTTCCTTTTTCTTGCTTTCTCTTAAAACCCTTTACCAGATTAAGCTAAGGGCCCAAATCCAGTCATTCCCCATGCAAGAATGAAAAAACACACACAGATTCATTTGTCATGCTCTTTTTATACAAACCTTTCTTTTTTTTTTACTTTGCAGTGCCTACATTTCTTAAAACTGAACAAAGAGAAAGAGAGAAGGGAGAAAGAAAAAAAATAAATAAAACGAGCACCTGTTTACAATAGTATCTCCATTACACTTAAAAACAACTCAGAAAAATGTTACTTTGTAGCATGCAAAAAAAGTCATACGCTATAAAAATAGTGCTATTAAGAAAAATGTTGTTTTACTTACAATTAACTTTCTCCCTCCTCTTCCCCTCCCCTAAATATTTTTTTCCAAACATTAATGACAGGAAATGGGGAATATACTTCAGAGTCCACCATAAGTCCAATTAAGTCCAATATTTCCAGATTTTCTTGTTCTGGCATATTTCACAAATATAATTATTGCTTTGTAATCCCACATTTTAAATTTCCAAGTTACTGGTTTTATTCCTGTTCATATCCATCTCTCAGATACTGTCTCTGCTCCATTTCTGATGTACTCTTGATTCTTCAAGACTGCTGCCATGCTGCCTTCCTTCTCTCCAAAATTTTCCATTGAAACATTGGAAATGGTTTCACTGGCACAGCCTTACTGTGGTCTTTATTACCAGAAAAACAAAAAGCTGAATCATCTTCTGTTTCACAGCTTTCTTTTTCTTGGGCAAATTTTTTTTGCATTTCCTCCTTAGCATGTATTTCATCAAAAAATGTTGTCCCCTCCAGGGAAAAATATTTTGAAGATAGCTCGGTACAGCACTTTGAATCTCATGCCTGCATCTCAACATTCCCTGAATAGTGGAATAAATTTACTCCTCTTCTGCCTGGTGTACAATGAGTAATCATTCTCCACAAACACTCTGTCTCTCACATTTAGTACTTTGTCCTTCTGCCACAGATCTGATGTTATCCTAGTCATCATTCATCACGTATGGGTCCAGGATCTGACATCTGATCTGAGCCAGCACACTTAGCAGCTTAGCTTAAGTTCCTCCCCTCCCATAATGCTCTGCTGCTCGCTAACCTCTCAGATCTTGTTTGTCGAGTGTACCGTCCAGCCACATATTGCTTAGTCTTTGGGTTTATCCAGTTTCCTAACAAGTAGGTTTTGTTTTTGGGGCTTTTCTTCTTTCTTGCTTTATCTTTTTAGAGTTCTATATTAAATTGGTAGTGTTTGATAATTTTGTTTAGTGTTACGTAATTCCCTTTCCCTTTCCATTGGTTTGTTTGGTTTTTGGCGCCCTTTTTCGGTCGGATCAGTTAGCGTCGTGGTAATCCCTTTGTTTATACTTATTTTTGCATGTATTGGTATTTTTGTTGTAATCGCTAATCTCTTGAGTCTGTTGGTGTAATTTGGGTAGAACGGACCTCAGTGTTTTTTGGGGTTTTTTTTTGCTTTTTTGCCTGTTTGACTACTTGTTTTCTTCTTGCATTGGTTGCTTTTTCCTTTTATCAATGTTGGAGAAACCTTTAGGTTTTAAGAGGTGCTCCTTGTGTGCTTGGAAGATGTCTGTCTCTGACTTGCATGAGGAGTGCCTCTACTGTCTCAACGCCGGCCACCTGGAGGTTGAATGCTGCATTTACGTCACATTCAACCCCAGAGCCTTGGTCAATCACTTAAATAAGTTGCTTTTAAAAGGCTTGGTTCAGGGGGATCCCTTGGTCAAAGAATCTTCACCCAAGTCAGGTTCCACTGGCCATAAAAGAAAGAGTTCCCCTTCATCTTCCTCAGAGGAAACTGCTTCTGATAAAGCTAGGCTGCCGGATCCCAGATCAGCGGATCTGACTCCAGCCTTAGTGGTGTTGGATCAGATGACCTCTAGAGAATTAATACCCAGATCCAAGGCCTCTGGTTCCAGGTCTTCGGATCTGAGGAATCTTCATTCGACTTCCAGATCCAAGGCTTCTGGATCCAAGCCAGACCAAACTTGTCAGAGATCCGACCCTTTTGGATCCGAAGGATTCAAGAGCTCCTTCCTTGGTTCCTTATGTCTCCAAGGATCCGATACAGTCAGGTTTGAGACTCATGTAGGATCCTATTGTTGTGGAGGATCTTCCTTCAGATCCTTTGGGAGGGGATCATTTGTTTACCCCTCCGCTCAGGGTCCATTCTCCAGACCATCAGAGAAGATCCTCAGGGTCCTTACATGGGTCTCAGGCTAGGTCCTCCATTTCCTGCTGATCCTCCAGGAGAATCCTTATGTCTGACATGGACAGAATGATGAGGTCCTTTTTGGAGGCTCAAATCGAGTTGGGACTTTTGGCTTCCCTATCTCAAAGGCTTAGGGAGCCTTCTACTCCGTACCTACATTCTCCTTGCCCAACCTCACAGGGATTGGATGTAGGGAGCCAGTGCACTGTATGGAGGCAATGGGGGGTTTCTGGGACTTCTTTGTTCCTACTCCATAAAAGTCTATGGTCAGTTCTGTTCCCCTTCTCCTGGGCCAGGTGGGACCTCCAGTGTGGATTGTCTTCTCGGAGTCTGTGGGGAAGGGGTCAGGTTCAAGCTTGTAAGACCACTTTCTGCCCCTCGGTACTTTGGCTCTCGATAGCTCCAGACTGGTCTGTTCTGGAGGGTTGGAGGTACTGGCGGGGTCTGCTCTTTCCTCCGTTGTGGTGTTATCAGTGGGGAGGGGGTTTCATCCAGTCACTCCACTTTCCTAATGATGGAAAGATCTCTCTCTGCTACCAGAGTAGCCTCCCCTGCTTGCTGTGTTCCATCAGTCCCAGAATTTGAGCAGACCTTCTCATCCTGCTCCTGGTCAGCCCATCTGTGCTAGCCTCCAGGGGGGAGTTACCCCCATAGGGGTCCCCTCCTCTTCCGAATCTTCCCCTAATCCCCCTGTAGAGGAAATTCCTCAGATGAGGATATGTAAGAGGAGACATCTCGACTCCCCAGTGGAGTCTCTCATGGAGGACATGAATATCGATGAGGGGGATGGGTCCCCAAGGTCACTGTCTGATGATGTCCCCTGTGGGGACATATTGGAGATTCTGAAGGCCAAGGATGGTTGGTCTGTCCAGCACCTGTCCACTGAGGAAGCCATGTTTCTGGAGGCTCTTTGTACAGACCCATGTATCTCTTGGGTGTTCCCTCCTGCTGACCCCTTGATCAACCTTATCGCCAGCAGGGCTTGGAAGGAACTCGATACAGTGGAGCCAGTACCTAAGAGAGCAGATATGATTTTGAGGCCTCCATCGGATAAGGTCTTTTTGTCCAAGGCAGTCTCAGTTGATGCAATTGTGGTGGCTGCCTCCACCAATAAAGAGTTGGCAGAACATAGTTAATCTGTCCATCCTCCCAATCTTCAATCAAGAGCATTGGACAGATTCAGAAAGCAGATGTTCGCTTCAGCTTCCTTTAGCCTGCAAGCATTAGACCACCTGACGCATTTCACCCATGTTCAGAGGGACTTAATAAAGGAGCCTACCACTTCCATCTTGGAGTCCATGCCTATGATGGACTTTAAGGCCATTTCTCCCAAGCTGGCAACTCTTACGTCCATCTCTTAATTCGTCCATGAGGTTGATATCTGATGCTGCTGAGGGTTCCTCATGGGAGGCGGGCACATGCATTGCCATCAGGCGTCATGCCTGGCTTCGGTTCTGCGGGTTTGTGGAGACCTTTAAATTGTCATTTAACAATGCCCTCTTCGATGGTTCCAACCCTCGTTGGAGCAAGCGTCAAGGAAACTTTGACCTGCAGTGAACAAGAAGGGAAGACACTGTCGGCCATTGGGATCAAATTCTTTACTTCCTAGAGGTCCTTTTCCAAGACCAGCGAGGATTCCATAAGTTGCAGTCTTCCTTTCAGGGGGCTCAAGAGGATTCCTCTTCCAGGGGATGGGGGAGAGGTCTCAATGGTCAGTGCCACCCTAGGGGCAGAGGAGGCCTGCAAAACCAGGGTTCCAGGGAGCCCTTCTCTGAGAAACCCTTCCAGCGCCCCTGAGGCATTGCCTCCCTTGAGGCAGTCTGGGGCCGGTTAGCCTTGCACCCTTTAGCCTGGGCAAGCATCACTACTGATCAATGGATGCTAAGAATTATATCCTGGGGTTATTATGTTCCCTTTTCCAACCACCCACCAAGAAACAGAACTCTGCCAAATATGCCACCCAGTCAGAGAGGTTAGCCCTTTTAGAGGTGACCAGTCTCATCCAAAAAAAAAAACATCCAAAAGGTCCCCACAGGGCAGAGAGGAACCAGAAGCTACTACCACTTCTTTTTGGTACCCAAGAAAACAGGATTTGCGTCGAGTCTGGACCTCAGTCAGTTGAACCTCTCAGTCAAGAAGTTGAAGTTCCAGACGGTTACTGTGCAGTCAGCTGTGGCTCTCCTGCACAAAAATGATTGGATGTGCTCTGTGGATCTCCAGGATGTGTACTATCATATCAAAATGGACAGGAAGTCCAGGGGATTTCTCCACTTTTGCATAGGAGACGACCATTTCCAGTCCTGATCTCTGCCCTTTGGACTCACCACAGCCCCCCCCCCCCCGGGTGTTCGCCAAGTGTATGGCAGTGGTGGCAGCTCATCTCAGACTGCAGGAATTCCAGGTGTTTCCCTATCTCGATGATTGGCTCCTCACAGCTCCCACACAGCATCAACTGATAGAGACCACATGCTTTCTCTCTGTCTCTTCAATCAGTTGGGGATAACGGTGAATCTTGCCAAGTCTACTTTGACCCCATCTCAGCAGCTGGAATTCATAGGCACTCAGTTGGACACTACCTTGGAGATTGCAGCTGTCCCCCTCTGACATGTCCTTCTCATTTGGTCTCATGTACAGTCTCTTCTGGAGCAAACTCGTCCTCCATTATCACTCATTCTAAGGACTCTAGGTTCTATGGCAGCTGCCATTTCTATGGTCTCACTGGCTAGGTACTACATGTAAGTTCTACGGTGGACCCTGGCAGTTCAGTAGTCCCCTCTTTCTCATCCTCTGTCAGTCCCTGTAAGGCTCACTCCAATATGTTGGAGATATCTTTCATGGTGGATGGACTCCCCAGACCTCTTGGCGGGCAGGTCTTTCTCACCCAGTTCCTTCGGCCACGGTGACCATGGAAGCTTCCCTCCTTGGGTGGGGGGAGCACTTCCAGGGGAAGACTGTCCAAAGGACATGGTCCCAGTCAGAGACCAAACTGCACATAAATGTTCTGGAGATGAAAGCAGTCCTTTTGTTGCAAGCTTTTCAAGATTGCCTTCCTCTAGGGACAATAGCAGTTCACACATACAACATGGGTGTTGTGTGGTACATAAACAAGGCTGGCACATGTTCTTATCTGCTTTGTTGCAAGGCCATGAGGGCTTGGGAGTGGGCAGCGTCATCGGGGCACTTTCTCCTCGCAGTGCACATTCCTGGAGCGTCCAACATACTGGCAGGCAAACTGAGCAGGGCTATTCTGACCCCTCACGAGTGGTCCCTAATTCCGTTAGTGGCGAAGCAGATCTTCCATCGCTGGTGCCAAATGAGCTGCAATCTGTTTGCTTCCCCTCTCAACCACAAATGCAGCAGGTACTTCGCCCTTCTCCTCCCCAGAGGGGGAGTCCCCCAGGGATGCTGTGACTCACGATTGGCCTCCTGGCTTCCTCTGCACCTTTCCACCCTTACCCTTAATTCCAAGAGTTTTTCAGAAAGCAAGATGCTTCAGCACACAGTTGATCCTCATTTCCCCCATCTGGCCTCAGCATGTGTGCTTCCCTCTTCTGTGGTCTCATCTGAGGCACTCCACTTGCGTGCTTGATCTGGTTATGGATCTGATATCCCATCCGTCGCTTCATCCTCTTCCAAATTTGCAACCCTCCGCCTGACAGCTTGGTTTGTCCAATTCCAGTGATTCTTGCTTGCGTCCCCTGTGAAGGATATTATTCTTGCTTCCCAAAAACCTTCTACCAAGAGAATTTACAGAAGTAAGTGTTAGAGATTCTCTATGTGGGTTAAAGGCCGGAATACGGATCCATTTTCAGCTTCTATTTCTGATATTCTTCTTTTCCTGGCTTCCCGTTTTCAGGAGGGTGCTAGTTTTTCTACAGTCAAAGTCCAGTTAGCAGTAATTTCTAATTTTCAGCTCAATAATGAACCTACGTTTTCTTGTCGCATCTGGAAAGCCTTCTTCAAAGGTGTCTTTTTGTTACGTTCTCCAGTCAAGGACCCTTCTCTTCTGTGGGATCTTGCTCTAGTGCTTCAGTCTCTAACTAGGCCTCCCTTTGAGCCTGCTGCATCCTGTGACCTTAAATTTCTTTCTTGGAAGGCTGCCTTTTTGGAGACTATAACTTCACTAAAAAGAGTTTCAGAATTGCAGGCTGTTACCATTAAGCCTCCTTATTTGTTATTTCATAGAGATAGAGTGGCCTTAAGACCCAACCCCTTCTTTATACCAGAAGTGGCCACTGAAGCAAATCTCAATCAGTCTTTCCAACTCCCAGTGTTCTTTCCTAATTATGCTAATAAAAGGGTGATACATCTTGCATACCCTAGATGTTTATAGACAACTTTGTTTTTATTTGCACAGAACTAAGTCCTTTCATCTGTCAGGCCAGTTGTTTGTAGCTATTAGAGAGCAGGAAGGGCCAAGCTGTTTCAAAAATCACTATTTCCTGGTGGATTTCTCAGTGCATTTCTTACATATACTCTGGACCAGTTAGTGTTCACTCTACCAGGTCAGTGGCTACTTCAGCTGCCTTTGTAGCTTGTCAGTCCTTGGACATTTGTGCAGTGGCAACTTGGTCTTCTCATACTTTCATCTCCCATTACAAACATGACCTAGTTTCTAGGGGAAGGGCTGCCTTTGGCTCCACTGTTCTTTGGCATGTCCTTCCATAAGGCCACCCAAGAATGCCGGGTAGCTGTGGACTCTGTTCTATATGTGATGAATGGTGACTAGGATAACATCAGATTGATAGATCTGAAGTAGTTAACTTCATTTGATCAGCAACCTGTGGGTATTGGATCCGTCCTGGATCCGAGCCGGCAGCTTACCAAGCTAGAGATCCGAGTTCCAAGCTCCTCCCCCTTACCCATAATACCCTGCTACCTCCCTCCAGTCCTCAGATCTCGTTTGCAGCGGCTTCTATAAGCACGAGTGATGAGCTCTTGGCTATTAGGTAAGAGAAAGTGTAGGAATTACTCTAACTTTTCACCTTACATTGCGGTTTAAGTGTGTGTGTGGCGTTTTAGATCCCTTGGGTAGTTTAATTTAGTTTAAATTAGTTAATTTAGTTTAGTTTATTTTTAATGTATTCCCCTTCCCCTTATCTGTGTGTTAGGGAGTGTGCTTGTGTTGGTCATGGCCGATGGTCCTAAGGCCATTTTTTCCAAATGCTCTGAGTGTGGTCATAAGCTGTCCCCAGCCGATGGCCACACTCAGTGCATTCTTTGCCTGGGGGTCGCACATTTAACATCAGGCTGCCAGATTTGTGCTGCCTTTAACCCCTGGGCTCTGAGAGACAGGAGGAACAAGTTAATCCTAGCGGGTCTCTTACCCGCGGATTCTACTTCTTCCTCCACTCCCTCACTGGCACCAGTCGCGGCTGTTCAGCCATCAGTTCCTCCTCCCCTGGCCGGGACTCAGCCTCCCAATGTATCCCAGGGAGAGAGGGACTCTGCTAAAAAAGAGAAGAGGCATATAGAGAGAGGGAGAAAGAGAGAGATAGAGACAGAGAAAGGCATGAAAGTCACAAGCGGCAGGCCGACTCAGCCCCTTTGGCCCCACCGGCTAAGCAGCTCTGTTCCCCCTTGAAGGTCCCCGGGTCCTCCCCCTCTCGGCTCCGTTCCCCACGTTTCTCTCTGGAGCTGGAGGAGGAGTCTTGGTCACCTTCGAGGTCATCCAGGCGGCCTTCCCGGCCGGCCGCGGCGACCTCTTCTAGGTCTACAAGGAGTCTTTCCGATGCAGACATGGACCGGATGATGTGTCGCTTCCTTCAGGCCCAGATGCAGATGGGAGTGCTCTTGCCTCCCCTCCTCCGGGGGGGGGGAGCTCGGAACCCCTTCTTTGCCCCCATTGGTCCTTCTCCGATCCATTATTGGATTTTGGAGCCGTCTGATCCGAGTAGCCTCGGAGCCGGGGAGTTGGCGCCGATAGTAATTGCTACTTCAATACCGGCCCTACCCTCGAGTTTTCTTGGGTCCTTCTTCAGATCCGAGCTCTCGGGGCCAAGAGCTGAGCTTCGGATCTGCAGGGGCAAGTGTGTCTTCGGCTCTGATGCGGTCGGAGCACACTTCCCTTTCTGGTCCGATCGCTTCAGCTCCGGCGCTGGTCCGCACGTCAGATCCAAGGGGGCTGCTCTCAGATCCCAGGGAGAGTGGTTCACCTTCGGCTTTCAACGTGGTGGAGAGGGTGCTCTCGAAGGGTTCGAGGTCCCCCGGTTCATGCTATGGATCCACCCGCCATTCCCCTTGCAGATGGGCCTGTCTTCCATCATCCGGCCCCAGGGACAGCTTGCGTCTACACCCCAGCTAGTTCCTGCAGAGGAGCATGACCCCATTGGTGAGCCCTCCTCTGACAGTCCCGCCGAGGAGGTCCCTCACAAACAAAAGTGTAAAAGGAGGACCTTGGACCCCCCCGAGTCCCTCATGGAAGACACTGACTTGGAGGAAGGGGAAGGTTCCCCCAGGTCACCCCCCGAGGACGTCTCCTTTGGAGACATTATGGAGATGCTGCGCATTAAAGGGGGATGGTCAGCATAGAAGCCTTCATCGGATGAGTCAGTGTTTCTGGAGGCGTTTGACGCAGGCCCGTCTACCTCTTGGGTGTCCCCTCCGGCCAACCCCCTGGTAGACCTAATTACTACCAGGGCATGGAAGGAGCCGGACATTGTTGAGCCAATCCCTAGGAGACCAGACAAAATCTTTAGCCCCCCCCCCCCCACAGACAAGCCAGCATGGAGTAAAGTTTCCCCGGTAGATGCCATGGTGGTGGCGGCTGCCACCAAGAAGGAACTAGCACAGGAAAGTTCCTTGGTCCATCCTCCCAACAAGGAGTCTCGGACGATGGATCGCATCCGAAAGCAGATGTTTGCTTCAGCCACCTTTTCCATAAGGATGCTGAATTACTTGGCACACATGATTAGGCTTCAGCGGGATCTTATAAAAGAGAACACTGGGTCTCCCCTGGAGTCCATGGCGGCCAAGGACAAACGAACCTTCTCGGCTCGCATGGCCACTCTAAAATCGATATCCAACACTTCTATGCGGCTTCTCTCCCATGCCACGGAGGGGGCGGCTAGAGCCAGAGGAGCAGGTATCACCTTACGGTGTCATGCCTGGCTCCGACTTTGCCGAACCCTTCAAGGCGTCGTTCGTGAACGCTCCCTTTGACGGTTCTACACTGCTTGGAAAGACTGTCCGCCATACGCTGCTCCAGAGCGAGAAAGACGGGAAGACGCTGTCTGCCATCGGAATCCGCTTCTCGGCTCCTCAAAGGTCCTTTTCCAGGAACCAGAGAGGACAAAAGATGTGGTTCCGGAAGTCTCAGCAGTCCCGTCCCGCTCCGGACCCTTCGTCCTTCAGAGGCAGGGGAGGACAAGGTGGACGCCGGCCCAGAGGCAGAGGGGGCCAAAGAATTTTGGGTCGAGGGAACCTTTCTCTGACCGACCCGCGCAACAACCCTGAGGGGTTGCCTGACTGCTCCTCTCTGGAGGCAGTCGGGGGGTGTTTTTCGGAACATCTAGCACATTGGGAGTCCATCACTACAGATCGCTGGGTGCTCCGAATAATATCCAGAGGTTACTCTATCCCCTTCATAAATCTTCCCCCTCGGTTGAGGCGCCTCCCCGATGTTCCACCCAGTCAGAGGGAGGTGGCGGCTTCAGAAGTAAAGGAGCTGCTAAGAAAAAAGGCCATCCAGTGCATCCCCCCAGGACAGTCCGGGTCGGGCAATTACTCCAGGTTCTTTTTGGTGCCAAAAAAGACGGGGGACTTAAGACCAATTCTCGATCTGTCAGCCTTGAACCTGTTCATTGCCAAGGAGAAATATCAGATGGTCACTCTTCAATCTGTTCTCCCCTCCTGCAGGAGAACGACTGGATGTTCATCGTGTTTCACTGCTGCAGTCATTACATTTGGGTTATACTGCCGTCAGGCATTCCCGCAGTCGGCCAGAGTTCCAAAGTCTTGGTTCGGCGTCGGTTGCTGTCGCTTCTTCCCTGACGTCAGTGCGCCAGGAGTATATAAGATGCAGCCAACGCCATTTTCTTCAGTCTTTCTTGCCACGCGGTGCCCGAAGCAAAAGCAGTTCGCAAGTGCTGGGCGGCCGACTCCTGAGATTTTCGAATTCGAATTTCAGAACCGAAGTCTTCAATAAAGCTAAGTACCCCGTTGGGGAAACATTTTCTTGCCTCAGACCGATGTCAGTAAAAGTTAATAATTGCATTTCTTGTTGGAAGCAAATACCTCATAAGGATTTTCATTCTTACTGTATTCCATGCCTAGGTCCAGACCACAACGTCACTAGTTGTCGATTTTATGCTAGATTTAACAAGCGCACTATTAAATGTCGGTTTGATTTTGCTCGCCATTATTTTGGCAGAAGGTTCAATTATACTATGTTGTCGGAGCAACTGACGACTGGAATACACAAAAAACGCAAAGACAAAGATAAGGACAGGCATCCAAGGTCCAAAACCGACGAAGCCTCTTCTAGGCCAGTCGCCGGATCTCAGCGAGGCACTTTCTCAGCCCCTGACACCCGCTACCTCAGAGCCACAGGCCGCCTCCGACACCCATGTGGAGATTTCTAGGCCTCTGGAAACTCAAGGTATTTGGCATACGGAAATTAACCCCTCAGATGGGTCCTGAGCCGCTGAGCAGGCATCGGCTTCTGAGAGTGTTTTCAGACCTTCACAGCTTACCATCAAAACAACTACCAAGTCTAAAACTCCATTAAAATCAAAGAAACAAGTACAGCATTCACCTGGACAGGCCTCCATGCCTAAAAAAACAGATGCTCAAAATGGCCGAAGACCTAATTACTCTGAGCAGGGGTTCCCATCCCGATAAAAGGCCTAGGCAGGATACAGACTATGATTCCTCTGACCAGGTTTCCATTTCTTCAGACACCTCTTCAGAACAGGGATACTCTTTACCCCCCTATGACTATTCTGATGCTGAAGAATCAATTCCTTCAGCCTCTCCTCCGGAGGATTACTCTTTTGGGGAAACTTTACATACCATGAGGGAGCATTTCCATTGGGAGAGCCAGGATTATTCAGAATCCAAGCAAAGGCTCAGAGATTTTCTTTTATTGCCTCAGCACAGGCCCCTTGCTATTCCACCTGTGTTCGATATTGTGGATGATGTGTTCTCTGAATCCATTTTAACCCCTGATTCTTTGCCCCCAGCACCAGTCAAGCCAGATAGGTACTACAGAGTCCCTGACTCTCACAAATTTCTTTATAAAAACCGTGCTGCTGATCCAGAAACTATTTCCCAGGGTCCCAAAGGGGTAAAGGCTTCCACTGCTAAAAATCCAGTTCCTTCTGACAGGGATTCTAGAGCATTAGACAGATGGGGGAAGAACGTTTACACTTCTGCAACTTTAGCAGTAAGGGCTTTAAATTGCCAGTTCCACATGCTTAAATACCAACAATATTTAATGCCTCTGTTAAAACAGAAAATGATTACAAGCTCAGAAGGTCCTGACTATAAGGAAATGCAGGATTTATTGCATGCAGCTGAACAAGTGGGAAAACATACTCTGCAATGTGGTTTTGATTCATTAGAGGCTTCTTGTAGAGCCGCAGTTACAGGATCTGTGATTCGAAGGCATGCTTGGTTAAAAGAACAAAGTTTACCTGATCATGTTAAAGCAAAATTATTGGATGCTCCTTTACAGCATGATATCTTGTTTGGTGTTAAGGCAGAAGAGGTATTAAAGAAAATGGAGGATAAGGCAAATCCTATGCAAACAGTGAAGGATTTCTTACAGGTACAGCCTCCTCGATTTAGCAGAAATTGGCCTTCTAAAAATTGTTCCTTTCCAATGTCAGACAGACCACAAAAAGTCAGACACAGACGCCCAAGAGGCAGATCTCAGCCCCAAGGCTCTTACAGACCATGACAGTGGGGTGCTTCAACCCAAAAGGAGGAGAAGACAAGTCACAACCTTATAGGAAGCCGTCCCAATGACTTCCCCCTTCAAATGCCAAGCACTTACTTTTGGCAGCTCCCTTAGGGGGAAAACAGCACTTTTTTCATAAAATTGGCATATAATCACCCAAGACAAATGGGTTCTGAATATTGTGTCTCAAGGTTACAGGTTCCACTCTACCAAGGCCAAAAGGAATGCCAGACCTGCCACAAAATCAATGGGCAGAGGCACAAAAATAAATTACTGCCCTCATGGATATGAGAGCTATTCAAAAAGTGCCACAACAGGAACAAGGACAAGGATTTTACTCAAGACTTTTCTTGGTCCCCAGAAAGGACAAAGCCTGGAGACCCATACTGGACCTATCTACTCTAAATACTTACCTGGATGTTCCGAAATTCAAAACGTTGACACTACAGCAATTTATTTCCATGCTGGGCAAGAAGGCTTGGCTTGTTACTTTGGACCTCAGAGGCATACCTGCATGTCCCAATCAGACAAAATTGCAGAAGATACCTCAGATTCATAGCTGGCACAATGAATTACCAATTCTCTGCACTGCCCTTTGGCTTATCTACTGTGCCCAGGGTCTTCACAAAATGCGTGGCACCAGTAATTGCATTTTGCAGACAAAAAGGAATTCAAATATATCCCTACTTGGACGACTGTCTTATTCAAGCAGAGAGCAAGGACATTCTTCTAAAGCATCTGGCGTTTGTAAAAAGATTGCTAATTTGCCTAGGGTACACAGTAAACGAAACGAAGTCAAAACTAGTGCACTCACAAGAGATAATATCCCTGGGTGCCAGCTTAATTACAATGCCCAGATGGCTTATCTCACGCCAGACAAGCACAAAGACAACTGACTCAGTACTTTCAATTGATGGCAACAAAACCCCAACTCCCTGCAAGAAAAATTCTGCAGGCCTTGGGGTTCATGGCGTCCTGCATACTACTAATACCATATGCCAGACTGCATATGAGGAAATTGCAATGGTACCTAAAAAGTGTTTGGACTCAACACTGTCACAGTTTGGCAACAGTAATACCACTTATTCCCTGCCTACAACAGGAGTTTCGATGGTGGGCACAGGCATGTGACCACAACAAGGGACAGCCTTTCACTTTACCCACACCCAGGCAGACACTAACAGATGCTACGGATTACGCCTGGGGAGCACACATGGCAGGAAAATGTATTCAGGGCATGTGGGCCGCAGACCAAATGCATCTTCACATCAATCAAAAAGAGATGCTAGCTGTACAAAATGCCCTAACAGCTTTCAAGGACCTTCTGCATCCAGGACAACTATTACTAAAGACAGACAACACTGCAGTTATATGGTACATAAACAAGCAAGGGGGCACTCATTCTTATCCCCTCTGCAGACAAGCCATGACTTTGTGGAGCACAGTACAATTCCTGCCAGGAAAGAAAAATACTCTGGCAGACGACTTAAGCAGAAACATTATGGATCCTCACGAGTGGAAATTAAATCCACAAGTATTCAACATGATAACACAGAAATGGGGGTGCCCAGACATAGATCTTTTTGCCTCACCTCTGAACTGCCAACTACAGAAATTCTGCACAAGGACTTACCACACACACGCATGGAAAGTGGATGCTCTCTCGTTCAGCTGGAAAACCCTAAAACTTTATGCCTTCCCACCACTGCGTCTACTTTCAAAGGTACTCCTAAAAGCCAGACAAGAAATGCCAAAAATGATCCTGATTGCCCCAGACTGGCCATGTCAGCACCGGTACCCAATCTTAAAGAACTTGGCTCAAGGCCCAGCATGGATTTTACCTCCAATTCCTCAACAAAACAATCAGATCCTGCACAGCCATCTCAAAACCTTAAACTTGGCTGCATGGCAGATTACTTAGCCAAACAGCCAACACCTCTTTCTAATGTGGTTATGGATGTCATTTTGGAGGCCAGGAGGCCCAGCACCAGGAAAGCTTACTCAGAAAAGTGGAAGAGATTATGCGCCTGGAACCAGGCTCAAAGTTTTGACCCTCTTGTTCCAAATATTCTTCAGATATTACAATACTTAACTGAGATGCTGGACAAAGGCCTATCCTTTTCATCCATTAGGATCCACGCCTCTGCCATCTCAGCTCATTACAACACGGATCCTCCTATATTCTCTCATCCATTATTAAAGCAGTACCTCATAGGGGCTAAAAACTTAAGACCGCCCTGGAGAGCACCAACACCAACTTGGGACCTCAACTTTGTGTTGGAAAAACTAACTTTACCTCCTTTTGAACCAGCCAATTCAGCAGAATTAAAATGTGTGTCATGGAAAACTGCTCTGCTTCTAACAATAACCTCAGCACGAAGAGTCTCAGAGTTACAGGCACTAATGGCAGTGGAACCTTTCATCATTTTTCATCAGGACAGGGTTTCTTTAAGAGCAAACCCTACATTTATGCCAAAGGTGGTATCCAGTGTGGCTCTTAACCAAACTATTCACTTGCCAACATTTTATCCAAATCCCCAGAATAAAGGGGGGAGGCTTCTGCACTCATTGGACATACACAGGCAGTTACGCTTCTACTTGGACAAAACAAAAGCTTTTAGGAAAACTGAGCAATTGTTTGTAGCATATACTGCAGGATCACAGGGAAAGGCTATTTCAAAGCAAACCATTTCAAAGTGGATAGAACACTGTATCCATTTCTGCTACACACAGCATGGAAAAACTGTACCTAGCAACATTATGCCACATTCCACCAAGGCAACAGCCACTTCAACTGCCTTCCTTAGAGGAATACCTACCAAGGATATTTTGGAAGATGTAACTTGGAGTTCAGTGCACACCTTTACCAAGAATTACCACTTGCCTCTTTACTCTAAATCCAGAGCTGGCTTTGCCACTGCAGTGCTGCAGGGCCTCATAGCCACCCCGAATCCTTTGTAGACCCAGCCACCCAATCTCAGCTTTGGGATTCAACCCAAGTGTAATGACTGCAGCCCTGCCAAAGGTGGTATCCAGTGTGGCTCTTAACCCTGTTGGTATAGTGTTTTTATAGTTGGTGGCTTTGCAGTTGCCCGCCCCTAGTGTAAATTTGATCTGGGACCCTCCTCCCAGTCTAGTGTCATTACCTCATTCTACCCAGTACAGGGAGAGCATTTGAGAAGGCCAATCAGCTTAGTTTCTGCTACTCCTTTCTCTCTTTCCTTTCTCTCTTTCCAAAAAAAAAAAAATGATCTGCTTTTACTGTATTTGTGTTTTTTCCTACTTTATTTTGCTTTTGCGTCATCTTAAAAGTACTCAATTGTATTTATTACTGCTTGGTGTAACTCATTGTAAGCCTTTTAGTTTAAGCACCTGGGCTTCAGACCAGTTTTACATTAGGAAGGTTTGTGGTCTGCACTGTAGTGGCAGAACAGGTAGCTTACATCCTTCTAAGTTGGGAACTGCTGATTGAGGGCTCAGTGTCTGTTATTCTAAAAGTGTATTCATTCTGGTTTAAGCACTTGGGCTTGAGGCCAGTTATTTTACATTAAGAGGGTTCGTGTTCTGCACTCTTGTGGGAGGAGAGGCTGGACTCTGTCCTTCTGAGCTGGGAATTTCTGGTTAAAACTTATAGTGCCTGCATATTTGAACTGCTTCTTACTGAAATTGGTACACCTTGTTTGCTGTAGCATAGACTAGATCCAGGCCTGCTGAATATAGCTTTGTTTGTATAACTTGAGCACTAATCCAGGCATTCTTTAAAGTATTCAGTTGTATTTATTACTGCTGGTAGTAACTTGATTAAAGTGTAGCTATCATTTCTAAGTCTTTTGGATTAAGCACTTGGGCTTCAGACCAGTTGTTTTACATTAGGAAGGTTTGTGGCCTGCACTGTGGTGGCAGGACAGGTAGCTTACATCCTTCTAAGTTGGGAACTGCTGATTGAGAGCTCAGTGTCTGTTATTCTAAAAGTGTATTAGTTCTGGTTTAAGCACTTGGGCTTCAGGCCAGTTATTTTACGTTAAGAAGGATTGCGGTCTGCACTCTTGTGGGAGGAGAGGCTGGACTCTGCCCTTCTGAGCAGGGAATTTCTGGTTAGAGGCTTATAGTGCCTGCATATTCTAACTGTTTCTTACTGAAATTGGTACACATTGTTTGCTGTAGCATAGACTAGATCCAGGCCTGCTGAATCTAGCTTTATTTGTATGCTTGTTGTTTGTTTATTTCCCGGAAACGCTAATTCCACCTAAATTGCGGCCTTTTAGCACTTCTGTGGATCCCTAGTGATATCTGCATTGCTTACTGTACTTATTTCCTTGTTTCACTTGAAAGGAAGTTACTGTTTGTCGTTTTTGCATTTAAGTTACCTGTAACACATTGGATTTAAGTTACCTGGCACTTGCTCACTAAAGCAATTATATAAGTCAGCTCTAAAAAATTAAAAGCACTACACCCTCACAAACTCTCCTTGAGTACCTTGTTCCCCATTGGCCCTTTTTTTCAATTATAAAGGAATTTCCAATACTATTCTAGCATGTCCAAAGGTCAGTTGTCAATCTCCTCTCCGGTCCAGATGGTGAATCTGGGAATCTTGAGGCAATGTCACAACTGCCTCATGTACACAGACAACCTCTTCCCAACAAATTCCAACACATGTGAGAGATGCAACCATATAGCCAAACTGGAGGCTAAGCTCTTTCAACTCAGTACTGGCGTAACCAGTCAGGAGGAGAAGGAAACCACACTCACTACAATTCCAGTCTCACATAGACCTACCATGACAACAAACCAAACACATAAACACACAAAAACATACTCGGAGGCTCTAAATAAAAATCTGCCTAAGCAGCAGAGACCTCCAAAGCAGACACCCAAGCAACCGCTACCCCAAAACAAAACACGTGCAACACATAGCTCACAAAGCCAGTGTGCCGAACAGTCACAGCCCTTAAGGCTAAACAACACACCTGATACACTTGTAATAGGTGACTCTATCGTCAGGCACACTGACGTCCCGCTCACCAGGCTGAACAATGAGAAGGTCACGGTGAGCTGCCTATCGGGCGCTAGGATCCGCCACATAACACAAGCACTCAGGTCACTCCAAGGCAAGTACAAATATGACTCAGTCATTGTCCATGCTGGTGTGAATGACCTGAGACGTACCTCCCTGGACTACATGAAAAGAGACATAGAGGCGCTCTCTGAGCATGTAGCCCAGGCCGGTATGACCCTGACCTTGAGTAGCATCTTATCCTCACCAAGAATGATGCCACAATATGAAGACAAGATGATCACTTTCAACAATTGGCTTAAGTGTTGGTGTCATTCAAAAGGGATCCAATGCCTGTCAGCCTGGGATGACATGCTCGACAAGCCACGATGCTTCGCTAGGGACGGCTTGCACCTGTCACCCCTGGGCTTTCGGATATTGGCAAAGGCTCTTGCTACCCCCATAGTGCCTTT
Organism: Protopterus annectens; assembly: GCF_019279795.1. Lineage (NCBI taxonomy): Eukaryota > Metazoa > Chordata > Ceratodontiformes > Protopteridae > Protopterus > Protopterus annectens. The sequence goes on from NC_056733.1 coordinate 634,904,015, forward strand.
TTTAGGCAAGGCACAAAAGACAAACCCACCTCCATAGGGATAAGAAACTAAGAGTAATGCTACTCAACGCCAGAAGTCTAAACCTCAAGATGCACGCACTCGAAACTCTCCTTAGCATGGAGAACATCGATATCTGTGCAGTAACAGAAACCTGGTTCAAGGCTCCCGAGAGCACCCCAGCACTACCAGGTTATACCTCATACCATGCTTTTCGGCCCCAAAACTTGGACCGAACCACAAAAGGAGGGGGAGTATCAATATTCGTCAAAGATACCCACACCTCCAGGTTGGTGGCACAGCACGAAGCATCAGAGACTATCCATGTGCAACTAACTGTGGGTAAAACTGCCTTCCAGTTTATAGCCTGCTACAGACCACCCTCCCAAACACAGGAACCCCACTTGGCCTTCCTGAGAATACTGGAAAATATGAAGGTCTCTCCAAACACTATTATATTGGGCGACTTCAACTACCCAAACATAGACTGGGAGCATTACTCTAGCTCCAACACCCTAGCCCAAAGGTTCCTAGAATTTATAAACTCAAATGCTATGAAACAACTTGTTACCACTCCCACAAGAGGGGAAAACATACTGGACCTGATCATCACCAACATGGGGACACTATGCTCCAGACCAGAAGTGTATCCCTCACTGGTAAGATCAGACCATAAACTAATCTCACTGGATATTCACATCCCTACTCCACCCCCTGCCCAGAAAACCACAGTGAAAAACTTCTCTAAAGCAAATTTTACACGCCTCAAAACCGAGGCAAAATCCTTCAAAGCCCCCTCCGCACCTTAACTCTTCATATACTAGCACTTCTACAATCTCCGGCCCCACCAGCGGAATTAGTCCTGAGAGCCCTAGGGTCCATGGAAGCTGCTATATCAACCTTTCACCACTAGCCCGCTTGAACATGAGGGTTCTTCAATGGACCTTACAGGTCCAGTGGTCCATCCTTCAACATCCGTTGGACTCCCCGATTCCCTCAGCAGAGTTTGCAGGGACTCCCTACTTTGGTGGCTCCATTCACGAGAGCTTCGAGAAGGGCAACCATTTTTGATGCCTCAACCCCAAGCCACGGTGACCACGGATGCTTCTCGCCTGGGGTGGAGGGGGGCATTGCATGGGCAGAACTGTCCAAGGCACGTGAATTCCAATAGAGACCGTTCTGAATATCAATGTTCTGGAGATGAGGGCGGTGCTTCTAGCATTGCAGGCTCTCCATGCCCTTCTTCCTCCAGGGACTATTGCAATTCAGACCGACAACATTTCGGTGGTCTGGTACATCAACAAACATGGGGGGACCAGGTCTTACCCTCTTTGTCATAAGGCCATGAGAGTTTGGGAGTGGGCGATATCCACCAACCGTTTTCTGCTAGCAACTTGCATTCCGGGTCGGTCCAACATTCTAGTGGACAAGCTGAGTCGAACTATCCTCTCGCCTTGCGAGTGGTCTCTGAACCCCTTAGTAGCAAAACAGATCTTCCTCAGATGGGGTCAACCTTGCTGCAATCTCTTCACATCGCCTTTGAACGCAAAGTGCAGCGAGTTTTTCACTCTAATTCCTCCGCCGGGGGAGAGCCCCAGAGATGCTCTAGTTCATGCTTGGCCATCCGATCTTCTTTATGCTTATCCTCCTCTCCCGTTAATTATAAAATTCCTGCAGAAAGCTCGTCGGTTGGGGAGCAAGCTGATCCTCATAGCCCCATTCTGGCCTCGTCAAACCTGGTTCCAGTATCTATGGTCTCATCTCATAGCTCCTCCTTGGATCTTGGATCCCATTCCGGATCTGATTTCTCATCCTTCGGGATTGGAAACTTCGAATCTGGATGACCTCAAGCTCACGGCTTGGTTGATCCAGTTCCGTTAGTGGCTAGGACTCCTGGTATCTCGTCTCCTGTTAAATCCATCCTGGTGGCGGCGCATAAGCCCTACAACAGTAAATGGAAATGTTTTTCCATCTGGGCCCGACATAGGGATTTGGACCCTTTTACAGCTCCCATTCCACCAGTACTTGAATTTCTATCTCACATTTTCTATCAAGGGGCCAGTTCTTCTACTGTGAAGTTTCAGATGGCGGCCATTTCCCACTTCCACATCGGGGACAATCTTGGGCCCTTGGCTTCCACTAAGATCTGTAAGACTTTCTTAAAGGGCACCTTTCTTTTAAGACCTCCTGTCAAGAATGCGGTTCCTCCATGGGACCTAACCTTAGTTCTTCAGGCTCTAACTGGTCCACCTTTTGAGCCTGCAGCTTTGGTTGACTTAAAGTTCTTATCTTGGAAAACTGCCTTTTTAATTGCTATTACCTCAGCTAGAAGGGTATCTGAACTTCAGGCCCTTTGTACTAAAACCCTGTATCTGGTCTTCCATAAGGACAGGGTATCTCTCGGGACTAATCCTTCCTTTTTAGCTAAAGTGGCTTCCGAGGCTAATATCAACCAATCCATTAATTTGCCTGTTTTCTTTCCTAACTGTCAGAACAAAGGGGAGTACAGACTGCATTCGTTAGATGTGCATAGACAATTGCGCTTTTACTTGCACAGGACGGCTGCCTCACGCAAGTCGGACAAGCTTTTCATTTTGTTTGCTAAGCCATCCTTGGGTAAAACAGTTACGAAGGTGACTCTAGCTAGATGGATATCCCACTGCATCTTGCTTAAGTACAAAAGTTCTGGACAGCCGGAGCCCTTGGGCGTTCATGCTCACTCTACCCGTTCTATGGCTACCTCTGCCACGTTTTGGTCAAGAGTTCCCTTGGATGACATCTGTTCTGCGGCCACTTGGGCTTCTTCTCATACCTTCATTTCGCATTATAAACTAGACTTGATATTCAGAGGGAGGGCAGCCTTTGGCTCTGCAGTGCTCCGGAATATTCTTCCTTGAGGACTTCCCAAGTTTTTTGGTAGCGGGGGACTCTGTCCCACAGGTTGTTGATCAAATGAAGTTAACTACTTCAGATAAAGAAGTTATGTACTCACCATAACGTTCCATCTGAGTAGGTAACTTCATTTGTCAGCAACCAACCCCCCCTCCTTCCCCCTAACCTGTTTTTTCGTTACTTGAATGATAGAATGTTTTAGTTCTGTTATGCGTCAGGTTAGGATATTCAGGTATTGTTTGTCTGGATGTTGTTTGATAATTGGGCAAACTCGATCTGAGGACTGGAGGGAGGTAGCAGGGTATTATGGGTAAGTGGGAGGAGCTTGGAGCTCAGATCTCTAGCTTGTTAAGCTGCCGGCTCAGATCCAGGATGGATCCGATACCCATCGGTTGCTGACAAATGAAGTTACCTACTCAGATGGAACGTTATGGTGAGTACATAACTTTTTTATGTATGCACCATAACTTGGTGTCTGTGTTATCCATAGCCACCATTCATTACGATCCTACCCTCCATCCCCCTTCCTGAGGGGTTGGCAGGTTTTTGGCGGACCTTGTCTGGTGGCAGGTAGTTTTTGTCTGTCGTCTTTCTCCAGGGCAAACTCGATCTGAGGGGTTAGAGTGCAGCATAGCATTATGGGAGGGAAGGAGCTTGAGTTAAGCTGTTGTCTAAGTGTGCCAGCTCAGGTCCTATGTCAGATCCTGGACCCATACGTGATGAATGGTTACTACGGATAACACAGATACCAAGTTATGGTGAGTACGTGGCTATCATTTTATCAGAATCAACAGCTTCTGCTGGTAGGATTGCATCTTTACTTTTAAAGGTCTGGATTGCTTTCTCATAGCCAGGTTTTGAGCATATACATAATGTGCTCTTTCAATTAACATCTCCTGCTGAGGAGTACCAGTCCAGTTGCTCATTTGTGTTTTCTTAACAGTAATACAGTGTGTTCCTTCCAGCTTCTGTGGTAAAGCTGAAAATCTCAGGTTTACGTACGTGCTGTGCCCTCTAATTCTATTATTTTTTTTTAATCTTTCTTTTTGAGCAGTCTCATATTCAGACCTCTGATTTTTGCAGGTTTATCACTTCATCTGAATATCTGCTTAAAGCTTCCATTTTTCCAACCTTTTGTTGTTTGAGTGGATATACTCCATCAGGTCTGTGTGTAAATGTCTTATGCTTTCCTCTAGGTTACTTGAAGTCATGTCTGGAGCTTGCAATGCTTTTTGCTGAACAGCTGCAGTACTTTTCCCAGTCAATGTTTTTCCTCACTTTTTTAGCTGATTTTCCTTTAGGTCTTCTGTATTTTTTTTTCTTGGCATCCAGGCTGTGCACTAACTAGCCAGTTACTAAAATTTACCCAGAAGCACAAAAGTGCACTGGCCTTCTCTGCTGAGTTTCTTTTTTCAAACTGGAAGAGCTAGAATTAAGCTGTTACTTAATGTGCAGCCATATTGAAAGTCTGCCCATCTTAAAATTCTGCCCATCTTAACATTATTTTCTTACTGAAAGCAGTTTTTCCCCTTTAAGAAACCTAATATCTTTGCAATACTGAAGTTTCTTGCCAGTGAGTCACTGTAGAATATTCTTCATAGGGGTCAGCTAAGTAAGAGACCATTAGACAAGGCAGATGTCCATTATCCAAGTCGATCTTTTTTCACAGGGAATACTGTAAAGAAAAAAAAGATTTATTACTGTTAAGAAAGGTGATTTTTTTTTTTTACCTTAACCAGAAATGCATTACAGGCTATGAGTCTTGGTTTCCAGAGACCATTGTAGGTGAGCATTCCCTGTAAAGAAATTCCTGAGGATAAAGGGTCTGATGATGCTAATATAGAGATACTGTGGCTTCTCCTACAGATTTATAAGTATAACTTTCAGTGAAGAAAATGTTAACCCTTACCCTCCTGTGAAGGAATTGTCTTTTAATCAGACCATAGTCAGGATGAATGAGGTATTTTGTGCCCCTGAACTGATAAGGTATTGTGTGTTACAAATGCGTATAATATTTTAAAGTTGTGGTGTGTTATTTTGCATATCTGTACTTTCCTCGAAGGTGAATGCAGTGTCAGTTTTTAGATGATCACTGATGCTTTGTGAAGTAGGCATGCTTTAATACATGTCATGGGTATCCTGTTTTGCTATATCACCTTTGCTTGATCAAGTAGCTTGCAGTCCCTGCTGAGAATTGTTGATGCAAGAATCATCTTCACTGCTGTTTCCAGTCATTGGAGTCTGTATTTCATGCTCATCTTACAGGAGCTCAGCCTAACCATAGTTCCTCTTGTGGGGTAGGATATGATGTCCATTGTTTCTCTTTCTCACCCTTAGTAAGCTGGCATCTGACTTTTCTTAATAGATCTGCTTCTTAAAGGTCCATGTTTAAATATAATTCAGATGCTTTGAGCCAGAGCTTTAAACTTTGGGATCTGAAGTCATTATGATTTTATTCAGAATCATGAAAATTCAAAGAATAGTTTAGTCTTATGATATTGAGGAGTTTGGGGCAATTGTGAGACGTAATGATAAGTTCTAAAAATCAGTCTAGAACAGAAATTACTGATACTCCATTTGGTGAACTACAGTAGATTTGGTGCCTTTCACACTTGGAACATACAGTCTGTTGAAAACTTTCATGTGTCAGTATATACTGTTTAAATTATATTTCTGTCTAGTCATCTAATCTGTCTATGAATCACTGCAGAGCTGCTGCTGTTGTCATTGTTCTAACTGTATAGTAAGTGCACCTCCACTATATCTCCCGGAGTTGAAATGGAAACAGTCAAAGTTTCATTACAGCAAAAAAAAAAAAAAAGTTTTCTTCATAAAGGGCTTGCCTCCTTCCGTTTCCCCCAATGTGAAGGGTTTCACCCCTCCATACTAACTCCATGGTTACACAGTTGCTGAGAAAAAAAAGGCCACATACAGTGTTTCACTGCGAAGACACAAGTATAAATTGTACTTGTAGTTAATTGCTGTGGCAAACAGCAATTTGAGTTGAATACTGGCAAATTAAAATCTGTAAGTCAAACTCTTATCTAAGATAGACTTGAGTACTAATTAACTGATAAAAGCAGATATTTTATTTGCAGGTTAAAGTTGTGATTAGTTTGTGTTGCTTGGTGCTCACTCAGATCTGACGTATATTTATTTGGTGGTAATTCACACTTCAAAAAGTTTGTACGAGGGAGAAGAAGCAGTATTTGTCTTTTAATATTTTTTCATGTGGTAATGAGCTGTCCATGAATTACAGTCTGCCACCATAGATTAGATTTTCTTAACCTTTTGATATATACTTTTGTTGACTAAGTAATTTAACCAGAGAAGAACTTCTCGATCCCATAAGTAATTGGTATTTGTGTTTTGAGAATTGCACTTCTGTGGCTAGTCTACTAACGTTTGGGAATATTAAGTAAGCTTTTCACATTCTGGTGTGTGGTGTATTGACTTTTTTTTATTTGTTCACTGATGCACTAACTACAACTAGCGGATGTATGTTCGGGTGAAATGCTGTTTTCCTTCTCACAATTGTACACAAAACTTCAGTCAAATCACTGGAAATTTACCTTACAAATTACATGGTTTTATAGCAGCTTATGTAATTCGTATGTCAATTGGAGTTTTTTTTTATTTAATTAGTGAAACATTAATGAGTTGTATGATCTTATGGGGTACCTCACATAGATGCATTCTTGTAAGGCAGGGAGGATGCTGTAAGACATATCCGCAAATATATCTATAGTTGTTTGTTTGTATAGATTATATACTCACACACATTTTGAATAAAAAGGGTTTTATAGTATTTTATGAATATTAACTGTTCTAATTTGTACTTTGCTATTAAGAATCTTGCATAAAAAGATGCTGATACTTACTGCATGAACTCTTCTTTACTTCTTCCATCTATATTTCCTTTTTCATCCCATTTGTTTTTCGAGTATGCTTTTAGTCCACTTTCCATCTCTACGTCCTTGCTTTCTCCCCCAGACCTCTTCCATACTCATTTTACTTTCTTCTGCCTCTTCTACTTACCAACGGTGGAAGGTGCTGGCGGCAAAGCCTGCATGTGGCTCCCTCCTGTCGTGCTGGCATGTGATGGTGGCACTGTTGTGTTCTCTTCCTCTCCCTTTTTACTAACAGACGCAGACCAAACTGGAGCATGCCCGCATTAAGGAGCTTGAACAGAGCCTGCTTTTTGAAAAGACCAAAGCTGAAAAACTTCAGAGGGAGTTAGAAGACACTAGGGTAATGGTTTTAATTGTTTAAATGACATGGTCATAATTACATATGGAAATTTTAATCTGAAAAAAAACATTCATTTTCAGGTATATAAGAAAATAAGTTTGCATTTTGTTTGCAGTTTAGTAAAGACGTTTTGAACAGATACAAAATACAGCAGGAAAAAATCAAGTTTTGTTGTACAAAAATTTGCTTTTGAACCATATATAGTATTTATTTTTCCACAGGTGAATAATGAAGCTAGGAACCACAGAGGACATAATCCAATAATCCAAGACACTTTTTATTGATTTAGCGCTTTCATCAAGGTGAAAGACTTCATCGGAGAATGAACCACAGAGGAAAGACTTCATCAGAGAATGATGGTCTCTCACCTTGACAAAAGCGCTAAATCCATAAAAAGTGTCTTGGATTACTGGATTGTGTCCTCTGTGGTTCCTAGCTTCACTTTTCATCTGTGGATTTATTTAGTTTTGGTCGTTCTGTTTTTGGTTTAGTATTTTTTTTATTGAAAAACATTGCAGGAGTCAAGATTTTTGAACATTTCAATTAGGTTACTGGTATATGGAAAATGTCCTTTGTGACTCTTACCATTTTTTTGTTATAGTTTATCTAAGACAGCTTCCTTCTGTTTAGTTGCACAATGTTGAGTAATCATGTAGGGTGTTGTGATCTTTTTCTGTTCCCATGGTAAAGATCTTCTATGCTCCTTAAATGTAAAACTGGTATGCAGCATCAGCAGGTAAGTATATTTCTTTGTCATCTGAAAAAAATCAACCATTAATTGGAGGTAATTTTTTGTTTTCCTTTTCATTTATATTTTTATTGCAATTTCTCTGCAGTCCTGTTGTATTATATAAAGCCGATCAGTACATATCTGGAGGTAGCACAGTTTAAATGATGTGCTGCTTCCTAATGGTAAGTAAAGTAAAAAAAGTAACAATGTGATGATGTAAATCTTCATTCATTCCTTACTGATAGGACTTTGGTTCCATCCTCAGAACTGACACGGCTGGTACCAAGCTCGCGCCAGCCAAAATCTCTCAGCTAAGACCTACCCACAATGCCCCTCTCATAGTCTGTCCAGATCTCGTTTGCTGCTTTCCTCGTCAGATGTGCCAAGCCTTCTCTCAAGCTAAGTGTAGCCTTTTTGTGGTTCTTTGTAGTTTTTTTTTTTTCTCGACTAATTACCTTCCTTAGTCATTTTTTTCTTCTAAGGTTATCTCTTGTTACTAAACCCTAATTTTCCTGACTAAACCCTACCTACTACCTTGGTAGTTCTTTCGTACCATCGTTGGTACTACTCCATCTTCCCTACCTTGGTAGGCCCTTCTTTTACCTTTTGGTATTTCTTAGTACCATTGCTGGTACTCCTTCCTAGCTATCTGTTTTAAAGAAAAAAAAAAAAAGAAATTCGCTCTCTCCTTACTTTAACTTCTTACTGTTGTTTGGTAGATAAAGTTTTATTGTTGGATTATAGTACTAGTGTTTTTGTCGTAATATCGGATAAGGCTAAGCTAGGGTTCAAGCAGTGTGATAAATGCGGGCATAAGATGCCCAACTCAGACAGTCATGCCCAGTGTGTTTATTGTTTGGGCGTTGACCACATTAATGTATCTTGCGACATTTGTTCTAGCTTCTGCAACCATACGTTGGCTGAACATAAGAACAAGCTTCTTCTGAAGAGTATGCTGAAAACACCCTACTCTGAGGCTTTTTCTGGGACTGAGGTCTCACCACCTCCTAAGCATAAGGATGTGAAAAAGCACAAAAAAAAATGGAGTTGCTCGGTTCCGACATCTCTGTCCTCCTCGGAACCGAGACTTCACCAGGCTTCTCCCGCACCATCGGTGCAGACAGCTTTGGCACCAGAGTCCCTGTCTTCTCCCTCGGTGCCGACCTTGATTATGACACAAGCTCCTATCACTGTACCAGCATCAGCACCATCCCCAGCCATGGTACCGATGTCTTACATGGCTCCAACTGTGATGACACCTGCAGTTCCAAAGATTGAGCACCTTGCCAGAACCAGGTACTCTCCTTCTAATGACCCCTTTTTGGAGCAACAATTCAGTCCATTTATTGAGAGACCAGAATCTCCATTGGCAGCTTCCTTCAGGTCCACCAGGCATCTTTCAGAACAAGATGTAGTGAGGGTTGTGGACCAGCTTTTGGCAGCTAGAGGATTACCGACCCCAACTAGGTCTTCCCTCTTTATTGGAATGGATGCTCTCATGGCGTATTCACCTGTCTGTCCTCCTCAGACCCCTCCCAGGTCTCTGAGACTTTGGTACCGATGTCCATCTCAGTGCACTCTGTCTCGGCTCTGACAGCGGAAGCTTCCCTGTCGACACCGATAAATCTTGGTGCCACGGCTCCTTTGGAACTGGTGCACCCTCGGAGCAGTGATTGGGCTGTCGGCACCGTGACACCTAGTTCAGCACCGATTTTTTTTCTGTGGCACCGTCTGCAGTCACGGCTCTCCTGGCAGCTACCGGTCCTCTCGGAGCTCCTCACCTGGAGGCGGGCTCCTTGGGGTGGGGTGTGATCCCAGTTCCGAGGTTGTCCTCTGTTCTTATCTCCCATTCCTCTTCGGGTAAGCCTGCTTTCCAGGTGATGGATAGCGTCCTCACTTCAACAGGCTCACAGTTGTCACGATTGGCATCGGAACCAGAACCCCCCCCCCCCAGCATGCAGCTGTCTCAACCTCCTACACCGGGATCTTGAGCATGAGAGCCACGAGACCTTCCCTTGAAGGGAACCCTTTCTCCGGAGTCGGGATCTCGAGCATGGGAGCCATGAGACCTTCTCTTGAAGGGAAGCCTTTCTTCGGAGTCGTCCTCTGAAGACCTCACTGGGGAGCCACCGTGGAAAAAACTTTGCAAAGGGAAATATCCTGATTCCCCCGAGGAATCCATCACCAAAGACACCGGTTATGATGAGGGAGAAGGGTCCCCACGGTCTCCCCAGGAAGATGTCTCATTTAGAGACATTCTCAAGATCCTCAAGCAGAGAGGAGACTGGAAACCCTTCAACCCTTTTTCTGGGTAATCAGTGTTCATGCAGGCTTTCCGTGCTTGACCATCTACTTCCTGGGTGACCCACCTGGAGATGAGCTCATTAGGCTTATTGTGCAGCGTGCATGGAAGGCCCTGAACAACATAGAATGTGTCTCCCGGAGGCCGGATAAAATTGTGTCCACACCTGAAGACCAACCCAACTGGTCCAAACAGCTGGTAGTAGATTCTATGGTCTTGGTGACGGCCACTAAGAGGGAACTGGCAGAAGATAGTTCCACTGTTCATCCCTCGAACATGGAGTCTTGGGCCATGGACAGACTATGGAAGCGGACCTACGCTTCAGCAACCTTTGCCATTCGGTCGCTGAATTACCTGGCACACTTTACTCACCTCTAAAGAGACCTAATCTCAGAAATGTCTGCCTCTTTGGCAGGGGTACTGCCTGACGAGGTGCAGGATGCTGTTGCCTCCCAGCTAGCTACCCTAGAATCCATCTCAAACTCCTCAATGTGCTTGATTTTTCATACTACTGAGGGGGCAGCTCGAGCAGCCGCATCAGGCATCATCATGCTTGGATGCGTTTGTGTGACTTCATGGATCCTTTCAAATATTCCTTTTTCAACATGCCTGTTGATGAATCTTCCCTTTTTGGTCCCGAAGAGAGACACTGTCACGTCTTGAGAAAGGTGGAAAGATTTTGTCTGCTGTGGGCATACACCCCCCCCCCCCCGAGATCCTACTCCAGAAATCAGAGGGGAGGAAAATTCTGGTTCAAGAAGTCCCAAGGATCTTTTCGTGACACTTGTGACTAGCAATCTCCTCCCGGGGCAGAGGGGGCAACTCATCCGGAAGATGTCCCTTTTGGGGCAGAGGGTGTCTGCGCAACCAGGGTGCTAGGGATTCCTTCTCAGGCCAACAATTCCAGCGCTCCTGAACAGCGGCCCGATTGCTTTCCTCTGGAAGCTGTCAGGAGACTATTCTCTCTGCATCTACAAGCCTGGCAACTCATAACGGATGCGTGGGTGCAGAGAATAATATCCAGAGGCTATCATATTCCATTCAATCTCACTCCCAGACCTGTAAAACGAATCTCCGATGTTCGACCTAGTCAGAGGGAGGCTGTAGCCTTAGAAATTGAAAAGCTGCTAAGAAAAAGAGTCATCCAACCAGTCCCACCAGATCATATAGGGTCCGGGTTTTACTTGAGGTTCTTTTTAGTGCCAAAAACGACAGGGGACTGGAGACCAATCCGGGATTTCAGCCTACTAAACAAATTCATCAAAACTCAAAAATTCCCCATGATCACGGTGCAGTCCATTCTCCCCTCTCTGGGGAAGGACAACTGGATGTGTTCTATAGACCTCCAGGATGCGTATTACCACATAAAAATGGACAAATGCTTCCGGAGATTTCTCCATTTCCGTCTGGGAGCCAATCACTAACAGTTCAGGGTACTGCCCTTTGGTCTCTCGACAGCCCCCAGAGTGTTTACCCAAATGTATGGCAGTCGTAGTAGCTTATCTCCAACTACAAGGATTCCAGGTGTTTCCATATCTAGGCGATTGGCTCCTCACCACCACAACCAGGAAGCTTCTCAGTCTGTTTTACACTCAATTCCTTGCTTTTCGCCTAGGTATCATGATCAATATGGAAAAATCAAACATGTCTCCAACAAGAACACTGGAATTCATTGGAGCAATTTTCAACACAATGTCCTGTCAAGTTTCCCTTCCTCCTCACAGGCTTTCAAAAATAAGAAACCAGATTCAAGTCCTCCTTCCACAGACATTTGTACCAGCACGCCTTGTACTACAACTATTAGGCTTTGTGGTAGCAGCCTTACCCTAGTACCACTGGCGAGGTTGCAAATGAGACTATTACAGTGGCTCCTTTCATCACAATGGTCAATCTTAACCCACCCACTCGACCACATGATACACCGTACAAACCTTTGCAAGAAAGAAATGCTATGGTGGTTGAAGCCAGAAACAAATCTTTGGTGTCAATCGTTCTGTCTCCCCCAGCCCAGTGCCACGGTGACCACGGACACTTCCCTGTTAGGGTGGAGGGGGAGCATTTCCAGGGAAAGACGGTCCAAAGCACCTGGACCCCATAGAGGACAATTTGCACATAAATGTCCTGGAATTGAGGGCAGTTCTCTTAGCATTGCAAGCATTCCACACATCTCTTCCTTCTGGGACTATTGCATTTCAGTCGGACATGTCATTCATCTGGTACATCAACAAACAAGGTGGAACCAGATCTTACCCCCTGTGTCAGGAAGCCATGAGAATATGGCATTGGGTGATTGCTTTCAACCGCTTTCTCATGGCAACACACATTCCCGGGAGCTTCAGTCTTATTGCAGACAATCTGAGCAGGAAGATTTAGATGCCTCACGAGTGGTCCCTCGACCCGATAATAGCGGCTCAAATCTACCGCCGCTGGGGCAGGCCTTGCTGTGACCTATTTGCTTCACCCCTAAGCAACAAATGCAGAAGCTACTTTGCCCTGATTCCCCCCTCAGGGGGAGTCACCAAGGGATGCTCTGATGCACGATTGGCCCCCGGGTCTACTGTACGCCTTTCCCTCCTGTTTCCCCTCATCCCAAAATTTCTACAGAAAGCTCAAAGGTTGAGAAACAAAGTGATCCTCATTGCCCCTTATTGGCCCCGTAGTGGTGCTTCCTCTTTAGTGAGTACCATTAGGTACTCCCCCCTCCACCCTTTTTTTTGTTTTGTTTTGTTTTTTTGCTTACCCCACCTGTCTCTGTGCTGATCATTTTGTATTTCCCTTGGCTTCCATGCTAACTCAGCCCTGGATCCCCAGTGTCTTCTTTCTGGGTTCCCCAGATGTTACTTTTTACCAGGTTGTTTTCCCATCTTAGTAGGAAATCAGCCCTGAGGTAACTCAGTGTTTATCCTGATGAATTGAGGGATCCTATGAAGAGTTGCAAATGTGAAACTGGGAACAATCATACTTGTGGTAATTGGCCATGTTTACTAACAGGTGGAATGATATTAGGATGCCGTCATTACAACTCTTTTTATCCTGAGATGACATACAAAAGTTCTTGTTTTCACCAGAGATTGATTGCACAGGCATCACGCTTCCTGAAACCTTGTCCAGGATATGAGAGTTGGCCATCATCAATTTCATTCTATGCCCCCAGTCACCCCTAACAGATGACAGAGTCTGTTCTCAAACTTGAGGTCACCAGCAGAACAGACAGAGGCTCTGCACCATTGAGCTTTTAGATGTTTATCAGATATTTCCAAAAGTTTCTTATGGTCTGTTCTCTATTTTTTTTATTCATTCATTCATTATTGCATTTTACTGATAGGTTATCTCTGTTTCGTATTACCTTTTGGATTACTACAACTAGCTCTGTGGGTAGACTTCTTTGAGTTAGTGATGAGTTTACAGCCCATTGTGAATGCTCCTTTGGTCTTACTGTGCCAGAATATCCAACATATTGAAGAGATGGTTAATATTTTTCCTGGCTCCGTTTTTAATCAGTTTTAGTATTTTAGTCAAGCAGTTTGAAATAGAAAATCTGATTATGTCGATTTTCATTCTATCCTCAACATGTGAGTTTGGTTCCGATCCTCAGAACCGACTCGGCTGCTACCATAGCTAGTAGCAACCAAAAAACTCTTGAGCTTATCCCTTATCCACAGTACACCTATCCCCGTTACCTCAGATCTCGTTTGCCGCTTTGTGAGTTAGACGTGGTTGCCAGTGCTCTCTAGCAGATGTTTGATTATTTGATGTTTACTTAAAACTTTTAACAAAACATTTTAAAATCTTTCTACATTGTCTCTTTTTTTTTTGTTTTTAAAAGTCTTGCACTTTTTGTATGTTAGTACCCTTTGAATACTATCTGTAGTATTCCCTTTCTTCTATATATTGGTGTGTCATCTGTCAATTATCATTGCTGATATTTCCTTTATCTCCTTAAACAAAAGGTTTAAAATCTTATTCTTAAATCTTGCCTTTTTTCAGTTGCATCTAACTGTAGGCACTTGAGTGCTTTTGTGTGTCTGTGTGTGTGTGTGTGTGTGTGTGTGTGTGTGTGCGCACGTGCCTGAAAATACCTTATTGTGACTCTCACTCTCTTTGTGTATACTGTTTGGGCCCATCCATCTTCAAGAGGACTGTTCCATCTGCCATTCTTTTAGTCACAGAGCTCTTGTTGAAAGAAAAAATAAATTAGTACTGAAAGGCTTAATTCCATCTTCTTTTGGTGAAGCTATGTCTGGAACTTCTGAGAAATTAAAGGGCAAATCTGACCTTCCTAGCCCTTTCTCTTCCTCCTCCAGGTTTTCAGAGAAGGCCAAGAAAAGAAGTGCTTTGCTTCTGATGTCTCCTTCGGTTCTGACAGCTAAGAAATCTAAATCTTCAGTTCCATTGTTTCCATCGGAACCGACTTCATGAAAGTGAAAATCCTCTGCTCCAACTGATCTGTCAAACCCAAAAACAGAATCTAGTCCTTCATCGGAACCGTCCCTTTTAGCTTTGTAGACACATGAAAAAAGACATGGTTCTGTGCCATATTCCTCTGATTTGACACCACCATTACAGGATTCGGCAAAAATTCTTCTTCCAAGAACAAGTTATTCACCCTCCATTGATCCCTTTCCAGAGAAACTTCCATCACCATTCTTGGAGAGACCTAAATCGCCTTCTGTGATGTCAGCCAGTTCCTCTAAATGCCTAATTGAAGATGATGTGGAGAGACTGGTGAGAAAAATCCTTTGGGCACAAGGTATGACAGAATCCACCTCTGTTCCTCCTCTGACGGGTCAAGGATTCCATTCTTCAGCTTTTCCTCTGTTACTTCCTCCTCTAACTTCACTTGAAGGCTTAGAGATTACGTTTCCAAGCTACCCGGTGTGGTCTGCATCAGAACCAAAGAAATGTTTATCTTGGGACCGATTATAGCTCTGACCACTTGGTTCAATCAGAACTGGAGACCTCTCGGGCCATATCTGTCCTGTCAGTTCCAAAGGGCAAGAGCCGACTCCTATGTTTTCAGAGCTATCTCTGCACCTCAGAGCTTCGGCATGGATCAGCTTGGCTCCAGCTTCTGCTTTGAGAAGGATCTCTTTGAAGCGGGAGGTGACCTCTGTTTCCAGACCTACTCTTTCGGATCCAGGGGTACCTCCCTTCTCGGGGTGGATCAGCTTTGGAGGCTATGGCGAGAGCTGTGACTGTAGCAGTCACTCGTTTCACCCCTTCCTATTTGGAATGCATATCTCTGTCATGTTTACATTCAGAGTCTCATCCATTGCCTCCATGAGGACAGCGAGTACTAATACATCAGGAGTCCCAAAAGGGGATACCCTCTTCTTCTGATATTTCCTCAGATCATCCCACTGAGGAGATCCCACGAGAAAGCACTTGGATTCCCCAGAGGAATCTATCACAGAAGACACGGACTTCAGTGAGAGCGAAGGATCCCCCAAGATCACCTCCTGATGATGTCTCCTTTGGAGAAATCCTAGAAATCTTAAAACAGAGAGGTGGTTGGAAGTCTAGCAGTCCTTAGTCTGAGGAGTCAGTGTACCTGCAGGCTTTTGGTACCCACTCATCTACCTCCTGGGTAAATTTGCCCATCGATGAACTCCTTGAATTGATCTCTCCGATCAATCTGTCTGTTGATGTGATGGCTATAGTGGCAGCAACAAAAAAGGAACTAGCTGAGGAAAATTCCTCTATCCATCCACCCAACAAAGGAGTCTTGGGTGATGAATAGGTGTGGGAAATGAGTTTATGCTTCAACGACCTTTGTGTTGTGGTTCGTGAATTTCTTGACACACTTCACCAGACTGCAGAGGGATCTGGTTAAACAGCTTTCAGATACCCTTTCAGGATCTTTCGCTGAAGAGGATCAGGAATCTGTTGTCTCTCAGTTGGCTACCCTACAGTCCATAGCCAACTTGTCCATGAGGCTCTATTCTCATGCAAGTGAAGGTATGACAAGAGCAGCAGGTTCAGGCATTTACCATCAGGACACATGCCTGAATGCGCTTATGTGATTTTGCAGAGCCCTTCAAGTCTTCGTTCATCAATCCTCCCTTTGACTGGATGTCCTTATTTGGTCCCAAAGTTAAAGAAACTTTGTCCAAGAGTGAGAAAGATGGAAAGACCCTGTGTGCCATGGGCATACCTTTTTCCACTCCTCAATGATCCTTTTCAAGGAATCAGTGAAGTAGTGGAAAGCTGTGGTTCAAAAACTCCCAAGGTTCCTTACAAGACACACATGGAGGTGTTTCCCCCAGGGGTAGAAGGGGGAACTTCAATGGAAGATGCTAGCCTCGCAGCAGAGGAGGCCTGCAAAACCAAGGTTACAGAGATTCCTTTTTGGTAAACCATTTCAGTGCTCCTGAAAGGAGGCCTGATTGTCTTCATACGGATGCAGTCGGGGGTCGACTATCCTTGGCCTGAGAGAGCCTGGCTTAGAAATAACATCAGATACCTGGGTGCAGAGGATTATTTCCAGAGGTTATATCCTACCATTTTCCCTTCCACACCCCCACCCATTTGCCAAATGATCCCCAATGTCCCAACTGGACAGAGGAACAAGCAGTACTACAGATTCAAGAACTGCTAGAAAAACAGTTATCCAAGACGTTCCGTCAGACCAGAGAAAGTACGGAACTTGCTCAAGATTCTTTTTCGTGCTAAAAAAGATGGGATTGGAAACTAATTTTGGAACTCAGTGTTTTGAACAAGTCAGTTCGACAGACTAAGTACTGGATGGTCACAGTTCAGGCCATTCTTCAATTTTTGGAACATGACAACTGGATGTGCTCAGACCTTCGGGATGCATACTACCTTGTAAAGATGGACAGGCAATCCAGAAGGTTTCTCCATTTCCGTCTGGGAGCCAGCCACTATCAGTTCAGAGTTTTGCCCTTTGGTCTTACCACAGCCCCCAGGGTGTTCACCAAATGCATGACAAGAGTAGCGGCTCACTTGAGACTGCTTCTGTGCTTAGCTGACTGGCTCATTATCGCTCTGATCAGGCATCCATTGTTAAAGGCAAGAGAGCAGGTTCTCCAGACATGTTCCTGTCTGGGGATAACCATAAACTACAAAAAATCTCACTTCAAGCCAACTCAGACCTTACGAGTTCATAGGAACTATCCTGAACACAAAGACAAAAATAGCCTTTCTTACTTCACTGAGAGTACAGAAAATCTGATCATAAGTCATGAAGATAATCAACAGCAAGAAAGTGTCTGCACGCTGAATTTTACAGGCCCTGGGGTCCATGGTGGCAGCTATAATTCTAGTTCCCTTAGCCGTATTTCACTTGAGAATTTTATAATGGTTGCTTGCCACACGATGGTCAATACTATACCAACCAAAGTCAAGTTTGATTGCAATCACCAGGATTTGCAAGAGAGATCTCAAATGGTGGACTCAATTGGGTCAAATTCTAAAAGGCCGTCCTTTCACCCCCTCTCAACCCAAGGCAGCAGTGACCATGGATGCTTCCCAGTTGGGGGGGGGGGCATTATCTGGGGAACACTGTCCAGGGCACTTGGTCCCCCATAGAGGCCAACCTGCATGTCAGTGTCTTACAGTTGAGAGCAGTGCTTTTAGTGCTGCAGGCCTTCCAAGATGCTCTCCCTTCATGGATAATTGTGAATCAAGTGGACAACATGTCAGTAGTTTAGTACATCAACAAGCAAAGAGGAACCAGCTCCTATCCCTTGTGTCAGGAAGCTCTGATTGTGGCAGTGGGTGATCTCATCCAACTGCTTTCTCATAGCAACGCACATTCCAGGGAAGTCCAGTGTGACAGCAGACAAATTGAGCAGATGCATACTCCTGCCTCACGAGTGATCCCTCAATCCAAAAGTGACGGAGAGAATATTCCGTCAATGGGGCCAACCTTACTGCTATCTTTTCAGCTCTCCCCTAAACAAGTGCAGCAACTAATTTACCTTAAATCCCCCTCAGGGGGATCACTGAGGGATGCTCTTGTCCACAGTTGGCCCTCCAGTCTTCTTATGGCTTTCCTCCGATTCCTCTAATTCCAAAGTTTCTACACAAAGCAATCAGGTTGAAGAACAGGGTAATCCTCATTGCACCTTATTGCCCTCAGCAGATTTGGTTCCCCTCCCTTTGACTTCATCTAATTCAGCAACCTTGAATTCTGGACCCAGTTCCTGATTTTCTGTCCCATCTGACAAACATGATCCACCCGAACATTTTGAACCTCAAGCTGACAGCTTAATTTCTCCAATTCCACTATTAGCCAGGCAATCTATGCTGTCTTCACCTGTCCGACACATACTTTTTGCCTCTCACAAACCATCTATGTGTAAACTTTACAACAGTAAATGGAAAAGGTTTATCTTTTGGGCACATCAAAATAACGTTCCTTTTTCAGCACCTATTCATAAAATTCTTGAATTTTTAACCTCACTTCAGTGAAGGGCCTTTGCCATCTAATTAAAGTTCAGTTAGCAGTTTTATCCAGTTTTCATATTGGATTTGAAGACGCATCACTTGCTTCTCATAAACTTTGTAAGCTTTTTTGAGAGGTACTCTTCTTTAAAGCCTCCTTACAAAGATCCAACCCCTCCTTGGGACCTGAACTTTATCTTGCAAGCAATCATACACTCCTTTTGAACCGGGAGCAGATTGTGATCTTAAGTTCTTATCATGGAAATCTTTTCTTAGTAGCTATAACTTCCTCCAGAAGGATTTCAGAAATTTAAGCTTTGTCTTATAAACCATGCTTGATGTTTCACAAGGATAGGGTTGTGCTAAGAACCAACCCCTCTTTTGTACCAAAAGTGGTTTTAGACGTCAGTATCAGACTATTAACCTACCCGTTTTCTTCCCTAAATTTGCTAATAAAGGTGAATGTTGCTTACACTTATTAGATGTTCATAGACCATTATGGGTTTATCTTCGCAGAACAAAAAATATCAGAAAACTCGACCAGTTATTTATCTCTTACTCAAGTACAAAACTAGGAAAACCTGTGAGCAAAGTGACATTGGCCAGATGGCTGACAGATTGCATTTCTGTAATCTACAACAAATTGGGAATTGTTTTATCAAAACTTTTGAAAGCACATTCAACTAGAACTGTAGCGGCTCCAGCTGTCTTCCAGTCTAGAGCCTCCTTGGATGATGATTGTTCAGCATCCTGGGCTACTCCCCATACTTTCATTACTCGTTACAAATTGGATCTGGTCTCCAGGGGAAGAGCATCATTTGGTACAGTGGTGCTCAGGAACATTCTTCCTCGAGTCCACCAGGGTATTGGTTAGTTTGGGACCCTGTCCCACAGGATTGAGGATATAGTGAAAATTGACAACATCAGATAAAGAAGTTATATACTCACCATAACGTTCCATCTGTGTTGTCCATTTTCATTTTTCCTCAGCATCCCTCCCTTCAGCCCCCATACCCTTGGATTTCTAGAGGAATGGATGACTATCAGATTATTATCCTTGATGTACAACTGTGGTTCCAGTTTCTGTGAATGTCTTAAGACTTATCTTTCCTTTGTTCTGTCCGCAAACTCGATCTGAGGTAACTGGGATAGGTGCATTGTGGGCAAGGGATAAGCTTGAGAGTTTTTTGGTTACCATGAGCTGTGGTAGCAGCCAAGTTGGTTCTGAGGATTGAAACCAAACCCACAAGTTGCGGAAGAATGAAACTGGACAACACAGATGGAATGTTACTGTGAGTACATAACTTTTTTTTGCCAATTAATTATGGCATTTTCTTGTCATGGGATTTAATCTGTTAAAGTTCACATAATCAGAACTGATGTATTGTATTGTGGTAAACTTGATATAATGGTATTCCAGAAAAAAGCCAGAGTCCTTTGATGTTAACCATTTATTTATTTGTGATGAGAATCATTAACTTCGGTTGTGCTGTCTTATGTACTGTCCATTTTAATAGAAGATGATTGCAGTTTATTGCATTGGAAATCATGAGTAACTATTCAGAACTGAAAATATTTTGTTTTTGGTTTTGTATTTCATATTCAGGAGCTTAATAAAATCCAAGAAAGCCAAATTTAAGGCTAAGATATCTACCCAAGGCAAAGACAGTCACAGGGCATTTTTTTCAGTTATGTTCATAATCTCAAAAGCAAACACAGCAGTGTGCTGCTCGTCAAAGTTGTTTCCTACACCAGGACTGAAGATACAGCTAACCTACTGGCTGATAAATTTAGCTCAACCTTGCCCTCTCTCCCCTCTGTCTGTCCCTCAAGATAAAACTGAAACTGGCTCACCTCCAGCTATCACACAAGTTCTAAAAGTGTTATCAAAAGCTAAAAATACTGCAATGGTGGGTCCTGACAATATTCCTGCATGCACCTTAAATGGCATTAAGCACAATTTAACCACATCCTTAACACTTTCAATCTCAACATCCATATAGGTTTTGTACTAAGCGAATGGAGAACAGCTAGAGTTGTTCACATGCATAAGCGAGGACCTTCCAGAGACCCAGGTAATTACAGACCCATAAGTCTGAGCCTCAAATGCAAACCCATGGTAAGATTTATCATGGAATTAATCAATCAGGACATAGGGAACCTCCAGTCAGAACACTTGCTTCATTTTGGATTCGTCAAGGGCAGGGTCATGCTTACTCAACCTGATGGATTTTTTTGAAAAGGTCAGCAAAGCAATGTATGAAGGCAGAATGGTACACACTGCATACCTTGACCTGGCCAAAGCTTTTGACTCAATTTCCTGCGCAGCCATAGTAGAAAAGCTAAGTAAACTGAGAATAAACCCCCATCACCCCCTGGATTGCCAGCCAGCTGACAAACAGGATGCATATATTCAAAACAGGGGAAAATACCTCCACAAAGAATTCAGTCACCAGTGGAGTCCCGAAGGGTTCTGTGCTGGGACATCTCCTGTTTGGCATCACCTTTTCTGAAGTATAAGCTAATACCAAAGGGCTCTGGCTGACTGACTGCATATGATTGTAAGCGTGGAGCACTCATTGAATTCCAACTTCCTGCAAGAAGGTTTGTCTCAAGTAAATAACTTGTGTCATAATCATGGTCTGAAACTAAATGTCAAAAATGCATTATTATTACCTTTGGGAAGTCATATACCCCAGGGAACTACCACATTGACTGTACTCCTCTAAGGGTTGACCCAGTTATTCAGGATTTCAGAACTTAATGTGACAGTGACCTAACTTTTGACCAACATGTGTCTATTGTAAGAAAGTCCTTCCATGTCACACAACCTACAAACGGAGATTGTTTCTAGATCTGTGGCTGTTATTGTCCCCTTTATTCAACCTTCATTAGGTCAGTCATTGACTGTAATGCCCTTTTGGCATGTTATCTGTCCAGACACATGCAACAACTGGAATGCCCACAGAGATACCTTACTAAAAGGATAGAAGGCCTAAGCAACCTGTCCTACATGGACCTACTCCAGGCCCAGTCACTATACATGGTATCCTACAGACAGCTAAGAGGTGACCTGTGTCTGGTATACAAAGCATTTTCTGACCCATTACTGATGAATTTACTGCACGTCAGCAAGTCAAATAATATCAGAAATCTGTCTAGGGATCTAAACATCTTCTCAACATCAACATAACAGTTTGAAGAGAGAGATTTTTCACAGAGGATTCCGCTACTGTGGAACAGACTCCTTCCACATAAAACAAGGTTCATCCCTGTCCATTTTCAAGTGCAGCTTAAATCTATGGATGGGAAACAGAAAATTTACCCCAGGACTAACCCTGTTCTGTTAACGAACAGTTGCTGCTGCTAAATGCAGCACCCCATGCATGGGTCCCCACAAGTTATGTGTATATAATTATCGATCATTGGATGTGTAAGCCCAGTCTATAACCAAGTGGTATAGGTTATTTTTTGTGCACAAAAAAAAAAAAAAAAAAAATGGGTTAGGCCTAAAATGACTCACAAGGGCAGCTAGCCTAATACTTGCCTAGGAACTTGTATTTGGTGATATGCTTGATTTTTGCCACTGAAAGTTACTTATGCATGGTACATAGTTTCATAGGTAGGTACTAGGCTATCGGCCCTTGGGCCTGTATAAGCCTAGCCAAAAAGGTTCCCTGGCTTTCGCCACCCAAGAAAATTATTTTCCTGTCCCCCTGTCAAGCAGTGCCGCAGAAGTGATCCCCGGGGTGAATTTTCTATTTCCCATCCAGTTGTCAAGATCTCTCTTAGAGGGCCAATGAGGAGCTTTGCTTGACATGAATGGGTGGTTTGTTCCAGAGTATGGGAAGTCTCTGGGACAGGAATCTATCCCTCCAGCATGTTCTGTTTATTGTGGTGACAAGCTTTTGGTCCCTGGAACATGTGGTTTGGAAAAATTGGGATTTCTTTAAGTGTAGCATGTCCAACAGCTCTGGGTTTGACATAGCTTTATATGTTAGGCGGAGATCGCCTCTGAGTAGGCGATATGCGACAGAGTAGAGTTGGAGTTTTTTGAGATGGTCTGCGTATGGCATCTGTTTGAGGCTGCTAATCCTCTTAGTGAGGTATTTCATGTAGCCTTTCCAATTGTTGTAGGTGTCTTGTGAGATACATGCCAAATGGGGCATTGTACTCTATAATAGGTCTGATGAGGGATGAGTAGAGAGGAACAATGACCTCCTTTTTTCTAGAGGAGAACCCTTTTGTGATGAGGTGTGCCATGTTGAAGGATTTCCTGACTACTGTGGCGATGTGGTTATCATAGGAGAGACTACTGTCCACCTCTGTCCCAAGGTCTCCTATCACACTTTCAGCGTTTAGTGAGCTGCCACCTATGTGGTAGTTCATGAGTACCGAATTTTTCCCAAAGGGGATGACAATGCACTTCTTGGCATTGAGCTTGAGGCCATGACTTTGTCACCAAGGATCTGTCTTTGTGAGGCCCTTTTGTAGAATGTCTACATCATTAGGTGATTTTATTATGGCTCCCAGTTTGCAGTCATCTGCGAACTTTGTTAGCCAAAGACCTTCTGTGTTGGCCTGCACTTCAGAGAAGTAGGTGCCGAACAGGAGAGGGCCCAGGACCAAACTCTGTGGTACTCCACTCATCACTGGTCTGAAGTCGGACTTGGAGTCGGCTACTTTTACTGCGTGGGTTCTGTCAGTGAGCCAGTTGGCTACCCATCTTGTGACATACGGATTTATGCCCAGTTTAGTGAGTTTATCTATAATTCCAGAGTGGGGGATGGTATCGAAAGCCTTGGCGAGGTCAAGATAGGCTGTGTGCACTACCTTGCCTTCGTCTACGGCTCTAGTGACTGCTTCAAAGAAGTCATTCAGGTTTAGTAGACATGATCTACCTTTTACAAACCCAAACAAGTGGGATCCAGGGTTTGGAGGTTACCTATGTCTTTGTTTATAAGCGCAAAGATTATACTTTCCATGGCCTTGCAGACCAAGCTCGTCAGGCTAATGGGGCAGTAGTTTCCGGGGTTCGTGGAGGCACACCCCCTTTGTGGAGTGGGATAACCGTCACTGTGCGCCATTCAGTAGGCACATAGCCTGAGGTGAGGCTATGATTGAACTTGGTACTTAGGTGGGATGCCAGTTTGTTCTGTAGTTCGTGCAGTACGCAGCCTGGGATGTTGTCTGGTCCCATGGATGCTGTCTTCTTGGCTTTGGAGTGTGTGGTCTTTACTTGTTCATCCGTGATTACAGGGGCTTTGCATGCTTCCAGTATTAAGATGGGCCCTTTGGAGAGTGAGAGGGTGTAAAGTTAGCACTGTACCTATCTGCCAGGATGTTGGCAATATCGGTTGGTTCTGTATATTTATTTCCATTGTGCTGTAGCTCAGAGCGGATCTGAGTGTTGCCATTGAGATTCTTGACATAGCTGTAGAATGCTTTGTGGTTGTCTTTGAAATCAGTGGCAATTTTATTTTCATAACTGGCTGTGAAGGATTTTATGAGGGATCTCAGCTTCTTGGTGAGGCTGACCAGGGAGTTCCTCCAATGTTGGGATTTTACTCTTTTTTTGCAACAGCTTCTTCCTTCTGTTGTAGAGTTTGTTTATGGCAGGGGACCACCAGATTGGCTTCCTTTTTTGGAGGATAGCATCTTGGTTCTTTTGGGGATGGCACAATCCATGCACTCGTGTATGTGCTTTTACAGTGCATTTGTGTAAGATTCAGCAGTCGTACCTCTATTTTCCGTATGATGGGTGTCGTGAAGTTTGCCACTTCTGTCCTGAAGCATGAAGTTGGCTTTGGAGTAGTTTTTGACAGTGATTTCCTTAATGGGGGGTGGGGGTGAGATATGGATGTCTAGGGTGATTAGCTTCTGGCCGGATCTGACCATCGAGGAGTTGACCTCTGGCGTGGAACACCAGTTACCTATATTGGTAATGACCAGGTATAGGATATTGCTGCCCCTGGGGGTGGTGTGGACAAGCTGATCCAAGGCATTGGAATTTATGAATTCCAGAAAACGTTGAGCGAATGAGTTGGTACACGAGTAGTTTTCCTAGTTGATAGTGGGGTAGTTGAAATCGTCCATAATTAACGTATTGGGTTGTACCTTAATATTTTCCAGTATCTTAAGAAATGAAGAGTGGGAATCCTGGGGCATGGTGGGTGATCTGTAACAAGCTACAACCTGGATTGCAGCCTTGCCCAGAGTTAGTTGCACTTGGATAATTTCGGATGCATTATGTTGAGCAACTAGCCTGGAGCTGTGGATATCCTTAATGAATATGGACACTCCTCCTCCTTTAATGTTTCGGTCCAGGTTAGGTGGCCGAAAGGTGTGGTATGAATTATAGTTTGGTAATGCAGAGGTGCTCTCTGGAGCCTTGAACCAGGTCTCTATCACTGCACAGATGTCGATGTTCTCCATTTTAAGGAGTGCCTCGAGTGAGTGCATTTTGATGTTTAGACTTCTAGCATTGAGTAGCATTACCCTCAGAGTTTGCTTGCTTGTACCTGTTACGGTGGTGAATTTAGCATTTGATCCTTGCCTAAAAAGGCACTATATGGGGTGGCAAGAGCCTTGGCCAGTATCCGGAATCCCAGGGGTGACAGGTGCAGGTAATCTCTGGCAAAGCATCGTGGTCTGTCGACCATGTTGTCTCAGACAGACAGATATTGGATCCCCTTAGAATGACACCAGAAGCTTAGCCAATTGTTGAAGTCAGTCATTTTGTCTTTGTACTGTGGTATCATTCTGGGCGATGGCAGGATGCTACTCAGGGCTAGGGTCATACCCTCCTAGGCTACAAGATCTAATAGCTCCTCCATGTCTCTTTTCATGTAGTCCAGGGAGGTACGTCTCGGGTCATTCACACCAACATGGACAATGACAGAGTCATATTTGTACTTGTTGTGGAGTGACCTGAGTGCATGCGTTATGTGGCAGATCCTGGCACCTGACAGTAACTTCCTCCTTGTTTAGCCTAGTGAGTGGACACCAGTGTGCCTGACTATAGAGTCACCTATGACTAGTGTGTTGGGTACATTGTTTTGCCTTATGGGCTGAGGTTGAGTGACACACTGATTTTGTGGGCTTTGTGTCATTTGGGTAGTGTTGGGGAGTGGTGGTTGTCTGCGTTTCAGCTTGGGAGATCTCTGTTGCTTGGGCAGATTTTTATTGAGAGCCTGCATGAATGTGTGTGTGTGCTTTGTATTTCTGTGTGTGGGTTTTGGTAGTGTGGGTTTTGAATGACTATGTGTTGAGTGTGGTGTGTTGCAGGTGTTAACTTTCTCCTCTTGACTATCTAGTCCAGTCTTGGCTGGAGAGAGCTTGGTTCCAGTTTGACTATATAAGTGCATCTCTCACAGGTTGTAGTGCTGGGTGGTAGGAGGAGAGGGCTGTCAGTGTACATGAGGTAATTGCTACATTGCTCCAAGATGCCCAGATTCTTCAGGAGGACAGGAGAAAACTGGGAACTGACCCATGGACATGCCTGGATAGGTGCGTATTAATTTAAGTACCAAGAACTGTTTTCCTCTTGACAAGTGAGGAAAGTTGAGTGCTATAGTAATTTGTAGTTTATTTAGTGCTTACGAGTTCTGAGCAAGTACTGAGCACAAGGAAACAGTTTTGAGTGCTGAACTAAAAAACTGGTTAGTTCTAGCTAAAATTAGCTAATTTTTGCACCAATCCCAATAAGAGAAGCAGGCCACAGCCTGTTTGGTGGTCCACAGTCTTGTCCCAGATGATGCAAGGGTCTGCAGGCTTGTAGCCTTTTTCTGGTAGATACCTCAAATAGCCACCAGACCAATCATGTATGTTATGCACAGACACTCACTGTCCAACCAGTGGATCGATGCTCTCTGCTTCTCCTCTCACCAGGATCGGAATATAAGCACAGATTCTAAGCTGTCACCTGTAAAGCAGTTATTAAGCTTTCTGGTGATCAACAGTCTCCAACATATTAAAAGAAACAGAATGTTGTTTCTTTAATTTTCTAAAATACTTTCTGAGCTCTTAACTATGTTTCTGCATAGTGCAGAGCTGCAGAGACTATTGTGTATAAAAGTAAAAATAATATCCCTTTCTTTTTGTTTTGTTAGGGCAGAACGTGTGAAACCTAAGAAAAATAAACTCTCTAGAAAGTTATTTCTGAAAATTGCATTGTAACCAAACGTAATGCAGGTGCTTTACAATACAGGGAAAGCTACTGAAGGTTGCTCTTCTAACTATGTATGTAGAGTCAAGGCCATTCTTATTAGATTTTTGATTGTTTTCTCCGCCAGTTAGAATTTTGCATTTTGTTCTTTTGCAGAGTCCTACATTTAGTGATATTCTGCATCTGTACAGCACAATGTGATATAATGGAAAGGATGCGTTAACTTGGGCATTCCAAGAGCTTGTCATCATTTTTTTTTCCATTTGCACATTTCATATCGATTTGTGCTGTCTTCTATAAAATCCTGCATTTTCACAGCAATGCACCGCAGTAAATATCCACATAATTGTCATATTAGTAGCCATGAATCCACATCATCTTCCTATAAACTGACTGTCATATCTAAACCAGTCCTTAGGAAAAAGCAACCATTGTCACTCTACAGTGTCAGAGATTCAGCCCAATGTGATAGAAAAATTATTGGTTTACCCCCCTCCCCCATGTAATTTTTTTTACCTCATACCTGCTGAACATCAAGCCCCCCCCCCTTCCAAAAATGGACATGGTTCATTTGTTACATTACCTGGGAGTTTCACTTGGGATCAGGGTAAAGTCTGGCTAGAGGAGGATATCTTCAGGCAGCCATGAGAACTTGTGTGCTCTTGCCAGCATCCTGGATATAAAAGCTTTTATTTATTTATTGATTGATTGATTGATTGATTGATTGATTGATTGACATTTGGTGACTGGGATAGTCTGACTGGGTCACAGACCCCTTTTCAGCAGAGACCCGGGGAGAAAACCTCCATCTTACAAAGGTTAAGTAGTAAAACGTATATGTAGACTTGATCAAAATTATTGAACATCATACATTTGTATTATTTTTGTCTGAGATGTAATAATTTACATTAGGATGTTTTCTGTTCACAAAACTTGAAACATAAATGTCAATTTGGAGTAACAGATATAATTGTGTTAAGAGAAGGGTAAAAAAGGTAGTGTTAAATATTTGGTTAGGTTAAACTTAAGGTTAGTAGAAGTGTAGACGTAAGTGATGGGTTGGTGGGGAGAGGAGGATGGATGAAATGAAGGTTGTAGGTTGATGCAGTAGAGAGGTGTACTAATGGTGTAAATGTATTAATATGAATTATCCAGGTCTATACTGAAGTTAGACTAGGTTAGTGGCAGAGGGTAGTGTTTGCAAGCTTACATGATAATGGTCAAGTTTTGTAATGGCTTAATCTTGCCACTGTTGAGGTCCAGATTGATTTCTCCATGTGAGTCTGAGTTCACATTTCTGTACACTGTAGTTGAAGGGGAATCATACTAACTCGCAAAAGGTAGTTTAGGCAGTTGTAAACATTTCAAAAACTTCTCACGGAAACTACCTTTGAACAAAGGAAAGTTTTTTTTTTTTTTTGCAGGGGCAAGCCCTCCTGCATCCCCTACACCCCTAAATGTAATTATACCAACTCTGAGGTCGCACAACAGTGGAGAAAAAGGCCAACTCCATTGTTGGTGAAGTTAGTTTCACTGAACAGCTTTTGATCATTTTATCCTTAGTGAAACTATCTTCGCTGGTTTGGAATGTTTTTGTTAAAGGCTACCACCAGTAGATTGCTTAGTGTGCCTAACCTTCCCTAGACTGCCCAATTGTATTGCCTTCTATCCTCCCAGGGATTGTGACAGTCTGCAGGTGGTCTCACCCCATCTTTTTTACCATGATGTGCACATCAACCCTTCTTTATCTACATCAGGAGCCCAAGCCGCTAATCAAAGCTTTTTTTTTCCTTTGTGCCACTGTAGCTGGCACTTTGTTAGTTTACTCTGTGTCCAAAAAAAATAATAGTGGTAAATAGAGCTTATCACAACAGCTACTGACCGAATATTCATTGCATGTTCAGTCATACATAGGTTCATAGGTAGATACTAGGCTATCTGCCCGAAGACATTTGTAAGCCTAGCCGGAATGTGTTGACTTTCGCCGCCCCCTTAGATTAGTTCCCTGTGCCTCTATCCAGCAGAGCCGTTGAAGTGATCCCTGGGGTAAACTTTCTGTTTCCCATTCACTCGTCAAGGTTTCTCTTAGAGTGTTAGTGAGGGGCTCTGTCCATTGTAGATTGGAATCTTGTTCCAGAGCATGGGAAGTCTCTGGGACAGGAATCTATCCCTCCAGCACATCCTATTTGTTGTTGTGGTGAGTTTTAGATCCCTGGAGCGTGTGGTTCGAGGGGATATGGTTTTCTTTAGGTGGAGCATGTACA
Organism: Protopterus annectens; assembly: GCF_019279795.1. Classification (NCBI taxonomy): domain Eukaryota; kingdom Metazoa; phylum Chordata; order Ceratodontiformes; family Protopteridae; genus Protopterus; species Protopterus annectens. Next base: position 634,933,024 of record NC_056733.1, read on the forward strand.
TCAATTCTGGGTTGGACATGGCCTTGTATGTCAGGCAGTGATCACCTCTGAGTAGACTGTTTGCAACTGAGTACAGCTGGAGTTTCTTCAGTCGAGCTGCATAGGGCATCTGCTTGAGGCCATTGATTCTCTTGGTGAGGTACTTCTGTAGTCTTTCCAGTTGTTGCAGGTGTCTTGTAAGGTACATCCCAAATGACGCATTGTACTCTATGATGGGTCTGACGAGTGATGTGTAGAGGGGCCCAGTGATCTCTTTCATCTGGATGCAAACGCTTTTGTGATTAGGTGGGTCACATAGAAGGATTTTCTAACCACTTTGGCAATGTGATTATCAAAGGAGAGGTTACTATCTACTTGGGTCCCCAGATCCCTTATTATGTCTACCATATTTAGGGGGCTACCACATATGTGGTAGTTTGTGGGTAATTTGTTTTTTCCAAAGGGGATGACTATGCACTTTTTGGCATTTAGCTTGAGGCCATGGTTTTGACACCAGGTATCTGTCTCAGTGAGACCCTTTTGGAGGATGTCTGTGTCAGCCAGAGAGTCAATTATAGCCCCTAGTTTGCAGTCGTCTGCGAACTTGGTCAGCCATAGTCCTCATGTGCTTGCCTGTACCTCTGAGAAGTATATGCCAAACAGGAGAGGTCCTAGGACTGAGCCCTGTGGAATGCCACTTGTAACCGGTTTAGAGTCAGACCTAGCTCCTGCAACTCTTACCATGTGGGTTCTGTCCATGAGCCAGTTGGCAACCCATCTCATGATGTAGGGGTTTATGTTCAGGCTGGTGAGCTTGTCTATAATACCTGAGTGGGGAATGGTGTTGAAGGCCTTTGTGAGGTCTAGGTAGGCTGTGTGGACCACCTTTCCCTCGTCTGTAGCCTTGGTAACTGTCTCAAAGAAGTCCACCAGGTTTAGAAGGCATGATTTGCCCTTAACAAAGCTGAACTGGGTAGGGTCCTGTGTTTGGAGGTTCCCAATGTCTCTGTTAATGAGATCCAGGATGATGCGCTCCATAGCTTTGCAGACCAAGCTAGTCAGGCTTATAGGGCGATAGTCCGTTTTGCTTCCACCGTTGTGGAGCGGAATAACCGTTGCTGTGCACCACTCTGTGGGCACGTAGCCTGTGGAGCGGCTGAGTTTAAACAGTGTGTTTAGGTGAGGGGTTAGTTCATCTTTGAGCTCATGTGGGACACAGTCTGGGACACTGTCCGGTCCCATTGATGCTGTGTTTTTGGCTTTGGAGAGGGTTGTTTTAACCTGAGTGTCTGTGATTTCAGGGGCACTACATTCTTCTGGTATAGTTATGGGCCCTTTTGGGGGTGGGAGGGGGTTGAAGTTTGCACTGAACCTGTCTGCCAGGATGTTGGCTATATCGGTCAGTTCAGTGTATTTTGTGCCATTCTGCACTAACTCCAAGCAGATTTGAGAATTGCCACTTAGATTCTTGACATAGCTAAAGAATGCCTTGTGGTTATCTTTGGAGTCCATGGCAATTTTTCCTACGACGCTAGCCTTGGACGATTTTATGAGGGAATGTAGTTTCCTGCTAATACTGATCAGGGATGTCTTCCCTTCTTGCGATTTTACTCTTTTCTGTACTAGTTTCCTCCTCCTATTGTATAGCTTGTTTATGGCAGGGGTCCACCAGACTGGTTTCCTTTTCTTGGAGGAGTGAGTCTTGGTTTTGTTTGGGATAGCATGATCCATGCATTCTTGTAGGTGCCTGTAGAGTGCATTAGTAAAGGATTTTGCGGCTTGGACAGTGTTATCCTTTAACATGGGGGCTTTGAAACTTCCCATCTCAGTCTTAAGTAACGTGAAGTTTGCTTTTGAAAAGTTTTTCACAGTGGTTTCTTGGACCGGGGATGGTGGTGGAATGTGGATATCCAGAGTGATTAGTTTATGGTGAGATCTAACCAGCGAGGGGTTGACCTCTAGTGTGGAACACCGGTCGCCCATGTTGGTGATGACCAGGTCCAGTATGTTGTCACCTCTGGTGGGGGTGTTGACCAATTGATCCAGGGCGTTTGAGTTTATAAATTCTAGGAAATGTTGGGCAAGGGAGTTTGTACTTGAGTAGTTCTCCCAGTTAATGTTTGGGTAATTGAAATCACTCAATGTCAGGGTGTTTGGTAGGACCTGTATGTTTCCCAGTGTTTCCAGGATTGCGGAGTGGGGGTCCTGGGACATGGTGGGTGATCTGTAGCAAGCTATAATTTGGATAGCAGTTTTGCCCGTTGTTAGCTGCACGTGGATGATCTCTGAAGCATTGTGCTGTGCCACTAACCTGGAGGTGTGGGTATCCTTGATGAATATGGATACTTCCCTGCCTTTTGTATTTCGGTCCGAGTTCTGTGGCCGAAATTTATGATACGAGTTGTAGCCTGGTAGTGCTGGGGTGCTCTCTGGAGCCTTAAATAGGATTTCTGTTACTGCACAGATATCGTTTTTCTCCATACTGAGGACTGCCTCGAGTGAGTGCATTTTGAAGTTTAGACTTCTGGCATTGAGTAGCATTACCCTCAGTATTTTGTTACTGGTGCCATTTACGGTGGTGAGTTTGTCTTTTTAGCCTTGTTTAAAAAAGGCATTATGGGGGTGGTAAGAGCCTTGGCCAGTATTCGAAAGCCTAAGGTTGACAGGTGCAAGCCATCTCTAGCGAAGCAGCGTGGCTTGTCGAGCTTGTCATCCCAGGCTGACAGACACTGGATCCCCTTTGAGTGACACCAGAAGCTTAGCCAATTGTTGAAATTGATAATTTTTTTCTCTATACCGTGGTATCATTCTTGCTGAGGGCAGGATGCTACTCAGGGTTAGGGTCATACCGGCCTGGGCTACGTGCTCAGAGAGCTCCTCCATGTCTCTTTTTCATGTAGTCCAGGGAGGTATGGCTCAGGTCATTCCACCAACGTGGACAATGACAGGGTCATATTTGTACTTGTTCTGGAGTGACCTGAGTGCTTGTGTTATGTGGCAGATCCTGGCACCCAACAGGAAGCTAACAGTAACCTTCTCCTTGTTCAGCCTAGTGAGTGGGACGTCAGTGTGCCTGACTATAGAGTCACCTATTACTAGTGTGTTGGGTATGTTATTTTGCCTTAAGGGCTGTGATTGTGTGGCACACTGGTTTTGTGAAGTATGTTTCATTTGAGCATCACTACATGGACAACCACTCAGAGAGCAGACCTAGGCCTGAACATCTGCAAGTCAAGTCTGGAATTTATCTGGTCCCTGCAGTTGGTGGTGAGGGTGTTGAAGTTTCAAGCACACACCCATCCCCGGTTTTGGTTGAGGTCAGAGGGAGTCTATTATGTGGTGTAAGGCCTTATGGTCTCCTGTCTGTTTGAAGGATTGGCTGGAATTCACTGATGACCAGCATGATCTTAGAGGGGGTCTTGATTCATCTAGTCTCAGAGCATTATCCTGTAGGATTAGAGCTCTCCTTTTAGAATTGGCCCTATTTCATGTTTTAAAGCACAGACTTGGTCAAGAAAGATTCAGCAAGTTGCTTTATGTCGACGCTTGTGCTTCAAAGCTTAGACATTATTCAGATGTGTTGTGGTTAGTAGGAGTTTATGTAGTATTTGTTGGAGTGCGCAGTTAGAGTTCATTCTGAGCCTCACACGCAAAGCTCAGCACAAGTTTGTTCCCATCTGCAGCTGCTTTTGGCTAGGTTCTGAATTTGAATTCATGGCACTTCTCTTCCTCCAGATTGGAGGATATTGTTGCCACTCTTAGCTAGGCAAGGACCATGACTCTTCCTATCCCATTTGCTTCTTTGGATTATTCCCTTCTTTAGAGATGGTGTCAGGGTTATAAGGAAATGGCCTTTATCCCTCTAGTTTCCTAGAAGTACCGGATACAGTTTCTTGGGCAAAAACTGGATGAGCCTGGAGACTGTCCTGCCATTTACCTTCAAAATAACCTAGATGCTTCCCTAACCCTACACTTTCAACTCTTTAAAAGTGTGAAACTATTTATGTATCCACTGTCAGCCATCCCACTACTGATTCTTCAGTAATAATTTTGGTCAGGCATGGGTACTAGAGGCAACAGATTTTGTCACTTTGCCACTGGACAGGGACACCAGTACTTTGGACATATCTGACATGAGTGTACTCCTGTGCCTCTTTGAGGCTTTTCTTTTTTATTAGTCATCTCTGTTCTTGTTTTGAAGGTTCTATAAGAGTCTAAGGACCTCCCTCAACCAATGCATTAGGAGGGAGGAGAAGCTTCACTGAATTCTGTCTGTGAAATAGTGTATGTTTTTTGACAGTGCTGATATTTTTGCTACAGTGCCAGGCTGAGATGTGTATTTTCCCATGGTGACATTGTTGAGATCCTCTTTTGTTAAGAGGAATCTGAGAAACAAAATCCTAGCTGCCCATTTCTTGGAAGTGATGTTCAGCCAACTTGCACAGGGTTTTGTTAGTATCCCATTAAGGAGGAAATGGCAGTTACTTCTGGGAATATATTTTGTGATAACCTCATTTGCTATGTCCACTTCTTCCTGTTCCAGGTCTGGCCAGCACCAAAGAGGAAGAATCTTTCCTGTTCCAGGCCTGTCCAGCACCAAAGAAGAGGAGGAGTCCTCTGCACCCGAAGTCGATCGGCTGTTAGTTATTACACTGTTTTGCACCACCAGTGTGGGTGAAGTAGCTTAAAAGGATTTTCCCTTCATCTACCCTACTGCAGTGCTGACTCTGGTGTAATATGGCCCATTGGGAAAAGAAAGTAGCTCGTAACATTATGCTGGACTTGAAGCATTTCAAAAATGAGATGTCGATGTGGTCATTCACAGCCATTGGAGTCTACTGCTTCACTAGAAAGGGCTTAATTGGTGGATCAGTCCATTTCACTGGAACTCTTAAGACAGATTTAGACTGTGCTACTCATAAGCACAGTATACGCTGTCCCAGTATAAGAGCAGGAGCAGGGGCTTTACACTGTCTTGTCTTGGTTTCAAAAGGGACTGATTATTTCCATCTTATTCTGGAGCTCAGAGGCTTCAGCCTGCACATACATTCACTGTTGGGTGGTTATTAATTAAGCTACACTCATGACTTAAGAAAGATTCTTGTATCAGAGAGGGAAGGGAGAGGTTTGCATTTACCAGGTAGACACTTTCAAACTGAATTACAGCTGCATTATTTTTTTTTTTTTCCAATAGGCATTTCATCATGTCATGTACTTAAACTCATTGAAAAAAATGCATTATCTTCCCGTTCGGCAAGAGCAATATTTATTTATTTTATTTTACATTTGTTTACTGGGAAAGTCCGACTGGGAATAAGACCCATTTTCAGCAGTAAAAAATATACAAGACATACAGTACACCAGAAGTTACATTCTCTGCTATTATAGCTGACATTTGTATTATACAATCATCTGATATAATTCCTTATTGTACTGTAGACATTGTAGTTTTTCAAAGTAAGCTGAGGAGAGGTTTGTAGGTGGGAAATTGGATAGAAAAATATGAGGTTAGAGGTTATCTAGAAATGAGAGAGAGAGAGCATAGATTATGAGATGGTCAGGAAAGAAGAAAATGTATGACCAAAAGCTATTAAAATTAGCCTGAAGTGGTACAGTAATAACAAAAATGCCACAAACTCATAGAAAAATAACAAAAGACAGGCTGCTGGTGATGGATAACTCACTTTATTACCAGATTAAGTACAGAAGTAGTAGTACAGGAACAAAGCCAGGTGTCATTAAGATAATTTTTAAGAATTTTTTTGAATTGTTTGGTATTTGTGGTGGTTCTGATGCTGTGAGGTAGTGAATTCCACCTTGTTGCTACATGATGAGAAAATAGTGAGTCCCTTGCCATATTAGAGGATTTGGGCACTTGTAGTAGAGATTTATTTGTTGAGCGAAGACTTCTGTTTGTGGTATGGGGCTGGAGAATATTTAGAAGGGCAGGTTTTTTTTTCAAGTTGAGATACTAGTTTGTTTGCTAAGGTTAATTAGTTACAGGATAGAAGTTGTAGGAGAGAGATTTTTAAGGTGTTACAGTGGTGGGTATGATGTGGGCAGTCAGTTGCAAATTTAGCTATCCCTGTGGATTACTATATTAATAGCAACACTCTTAAGCTCTAAATCAGTGGTGAAAGATTTGGGCACAGAGGTTGACAGCAACCTTACCTTTGATCACCATGACTCCACTGTGGTTAGGAAGGTCTTCTGTGTTGCTCACCTTATAAGTAAGGGCATAGCTTCCTAACCAAAAGAGGTTATAACTCCCTTTACTCTTCCCTTATTAGGCCAGTAGTAGAGTACAGTGCTATGTACCCTACCAGGCACCTGCAACTACTAGAGAGACTTCAAAGGTTTCTAACAAAGAAAAAATTCAGGGTCTTCAGCACAAGTCATAAACGGTCAGACTGAAATCACTGTCACTATACTTTGTATCGTAGAGACTACTCAGAGCTGACCTGTACCCTGCATACAAAGCAACTTCTAATCCCACTTTAATGCCTATGCTGCACATTCGTATGTCAAATGGTACACAATTCACTTGCTCTATGTACCTGAATCAAGCCTGTGACATCAACAGGACTTGCTGGAGAGATAGATGTGTCTCTCAGAGGTTATCTCTCCTCTGGAACAAACTTCCAGTTCAGGTTAAACAGAGCACCTCATTGACCCTAATTAAGTGTAACTTGGACGATTGGATGGGAAACTATTGTTTCATCCCAGCGGTTTCACCCGTGTCCCTCTTGGATAGGGGCAGTCAGTGCTGATTTAGATCAGCTTGTAATCATTGACCATATCTTTAGGTCATGTAGGGAACAAGGGTTGAACTTGGCTAGTCTTGTAATTACCCTAGTAACCTCATATGATCTGTAGCAACAAATGCTGTGTGCCGAGTTCAGTCCACCAGAAGGCTGACTTCTTCAAGAATGTCTTCATTGCACACTGCTTTGCTGTGATCAATTGACCTTCATTTCACACCTTCACCAAGCATTCTTGACTTGACCTTAAATTTGGTAGTCAGTCTGTGGTTGTGTATCTTACTGCAGGACTCCGCTGTTTGATCCCTTTGCTTTTGTTGTCTTTTTATCTGTTCTTCCATGATGAGAGTAACCAAGATTACTGACAGCACTAATGAAGTTAAATACAAAACAACTAGCTTAAAGTAGCAAATATTAAAACAAGCATTTATTTATTTATTCATTTATTGGGATTTGGTTACCGGGAAAGTCTACTGGGCCAATGCAGCCTATTTTCAGTGGAGGCCCTGGGAGAAAAGCTCCAGGTTATAGACAATCTTAACATAACAGAATTATCAATAGTTAATAAAATAGTTTACAAAGACATTTACAAAGAAATTTACAAGGCAAGTTTTACAGAAATTCCAAGACAAACGTATGAAGCAAGGCATTACTTAGATAAGCAATAAAAACATGTACAAGTGTAAAAGTGAATGTATAAATATACCTGTGAAGCATGAGAGGACATAAGATGAGTGCTTTGTAATAGATGGATGAGAGGGTGGGAGGAAGAAAGAAAGGAAAAGGAAGGAGATAAGGAGGGGAGGGGATAGTAAATGGGATGAAGAGATGAGAGATAGAAAAGGAGAGAATGGAGGAAAGAAAAATGAAGTAGGGAAAAGAAAGAAGAGAAGGAAGAGGCAAGGGGGACTAGGGAATGAAAGAGAGGGCAAAAGGGAAAGAATATAGAAAGAGAAGGGAGTATGGGGTTAAAAGAAAGCAAGGCAGAATTTAGTGGTGTGAGTTCTTTAGGGATGCTAAGAAAACAGGAAAATTAGGTGATGGCAGAGGAAGGAATTGAGCAGTTGCATAGTCTGATGGAAAGGGGGTGGTTATGGAGCTGCAAATGAAAAACAAATATTAGCAGGTAGTTATTAATAATCCTGCAGTGAGCAAAAAAATCAAGTGGTAAACAGAAATAGTTTAAAAGAACTAGGTTCGTATAAAATAAAAGCAATAACTGAAAGGACATTTAAGATGTCAGAGAAAATCCAGATCCCTCGAAAATCAGAATTTGTTAAAACCTACAAAAGTAAACATTGAGTAATAATTGTTTGGTAGGCCAAGTTTGTCCTAGGCCAACTTTTGAAAGGAATTGTGAAATAGTGTCCCATCAGACTGGAGAAAATAATGTTAAATCTGCTTTTGTGATGCTGTAACTTAAAATCTTGAACCTACTAACTGAAATATAATGGTGAGTTTAATTGGTTTTAATAGTCCATTACCAAAATGGGGGTGACTTGCTTGAGATACAGCTTATCCAACCAATGAAAGATGAGTCTTGCTGCTTTGACTGATGTATTCTTTACTCTTAATGCATCTTATTCTGTTAGAGATTTCTGTAGTAGATGGGTCAGGAATACTATTCCCCCATTCCTTATGGATGAATATTTTTTTCACTAGTTGCAGGCCTTTGAGTTCCTTGTAAAGTTGGCCAGGTATATATTCTTAAATAACTTGTTCACTATAAAGCCAGATCTGCATGGTTTCTTGATTTGCAGAAAGATGCTAACTGGTGGTGTGGGATAAACCAGTGTGCTTTGCATACATATGCAGTCATATCACCATCACATTTCATCACAGAATGCATTAGTATGGGTCCATGGATGTCCCAAAAGAGGGATTTTTACAGAGAAAAATGCTAAATTCTGATTGATGGAGAAAAGTACTTAGCCATGACCCAATCAACAACTGTTTCCTCATAGATCAGTAGTTACGATAAGACTATGTTTTGCATGAGAAACTCTTGCCCACAACAATTTTTTTTGGTTCCCTTCTGGCGTCATCCTACCAGACTGGCCCCCAGTGCCCCAGTCTATGCTGGATCTACCAGCCATCCTCTTAGCCCCACCGGACTATTACTGAGAGCTGGTCATGGATCCTATGAAATCCTGGGGGCTCTGCCATCTCAGCTTCTGTCCAGGGGGCTTCTTTTTGATATGCTCTTCCCGCCCCATCCCTGTTGACTACATAAGAAGGCAACTTCCATCTGTAGACCAAGGTGGGACTCCCTTTAGGGAACATCATCAAGTACCCTTGGCTACTTCATTAATCTCCATTGTACATCCCTCTTCAGTCAAAGATGAAAAGAAAAAACACTAAAGAAGATTTGGAAGGGATGCTGTCATCCACCTCTTTCATTTGATGTGGGACTGATGTGCCAACTTTGGTAGTCTTAGAGTCCTGGAGTGTCACTTTGGTCTTCCTGCCCCTCTGTCAGTACTCTACAGGAAGCCACTGAGGGTCAGGATTCCAACACATCTTGTCAGACCAGCTATCAGGCATAAAAAAGGGAGACCCCCACATCGTCCTGACTGAAGGAGAGGATGGAGTTCCTAAAGTTTTGTTAAGAGGAGATGTAGCAGGCTTACTCATCAAGTTCTGGACATCTGAGTCTTCCAAGACTGTTCATCTTGACATCCACAATGAAAAAGGCACAAAAGACCAAACATCCCCCACCCACTTTAATGCCAACCAGTTTGAAGGGTTCACATGAGGACTGGTATAATTTCACTCAGGGTCTTTTCTGGGTTTTCCATTCTTTGATCCATTGTAGCTTCTCATTGCAAGAGGAAAAGGTTCCCCTCATCCTCTGAAGAGGAGGTGCTTTCTAATACTGAGGAGGAAGGCCTGGATTATGCCTCACAACTCTCTTCTCCTATCCCATATCAGTTTGAGTCAGAGAAGGATGTATCTTCTGACTTACCTGTTAAAGAAATTTGAATTTCAGATACAATTACTAAAAATGAAAGAATTCTTTAAATGGGAGGCAAAGGAGATTTCAGTGGCACAAGAGAGAGACATGACCTCATGAATCTGGATCCCCTAACCCCCTAGGTATACCTCCTGCTCTTGGGTTTTGGTGGATGATTTTAATTCAGTTTTCTTTTCCAGACTACCAGCTTCCTGCACTTAAAATACCTCATAGGCTGTGTAATTCATTCATTCATTCATTTGTCTTTCCTGACCAGGAAAGTCTGACTGGGCAGACGCCTGTGGAGAAAAGCTCCATCACAGTACGTTAATATTAACAAATGAATTAACAACAGTTGTTTCATTTCTCAGAAAAGACAAACATCATAACAAGGCAGGGTATATACAGTAAAGTGTTTGCATCAACATATATAAGTCTGTACAGTTGTGATAGCGCTAGTATCTTGTAAGTAAATAGATTTATACTTTAGAAGGGAAATGTAATAAAGTTCAGTATTCTTACATTGTAGTACAGAACGGTTTGTAAAGAGTTACTAAATTGACTTCATTATATCTCATGAAGTAAGTTATAAAATTATGTAGAGGGGAAGATATTAGTACTGTATAGGATGATAGTGCTAATAGCATATGAATGAGTAAGCAGGGTATAGGATTAGTTCTCTCTATACCACCTGTTCCAAATTGGCACATCTGGAAAGTTTACTCCACAAACTGACGAAACTAGTAAAACCAAAAAAAGGCAGCACGGTGTCACTGTAGGAACGTATTTATTCGAAAAAATAAAAAAACGAGTAAAAGGAATACAATTAGAAATAGTACTAAGCGCTTTCACCCTTTATAACCAGGGCATCATCAGAGTACAAACTTTAAATTTAATGACATCATTATATACTGTTACTAATCACACATCGCCCTTGAATCATCCAATCATAATCTAATACCTGTATTAGTTGTTCATAAAATCAATTATTTATATTAACAATACATATAACTATAATGGTATTATAACGATATATAAATATTAAAATTAATAAATATGTTTTCACAACTAAAACATGTTTTTAAAAACAACCATAGAGAACACCATACAATAATAAATGTATTATATTAAGTTAAAAATCACTATATGCTATAAAATACATATATATAAAAAGAACACATAAAATTGTATGTTAAGTTGTCAGTCTCGCCTTCATTCTTGCTTGATGGGTTCGGAGCCGATCCTCGGCTCCGACTCGGCACTTGCTAAGCTCGAGAGTCACTTTTACCAGCTCGAGGCAGCCCCATATCCCATGATGCAAGGCGGTAAGTACCCAGATCTCGTTTGACGCTTCGCTGATGAGGTCCTCCTTTTACCAGCTCCTGGTAATATTACTAAACTTTTAGCCCCAATCAGAAAAAATTTCTATTTTCTTTAAAATTCTACCTTTATAGTTAATTGTCAGGCTTTTTCTGACTAACTTTCTTTTTCCTTCTTTACTTTTTTAGTCAGGCCTTTAATCCCTCCCATCCCCCCCCCCCCCCCCCGTCAGGGTGTGTGTGTGAGAGTTTTTACTTTCAGTTCTTTAACTTTAGATGTTATGTGATCCTATCTCGCCTACATTCTGACTGATGGGTTCGGAGCCGATCCCTCGGCTCCGACTCGGCACGCTTATGCTATAGAGCGAGGCCTCTAATTGGCTGAGCTATCTTTATGTCAGGATGCACCACCACTAATCCCCCAGATCTCGTTTGCCGCTATCAAGCATAGACGTGGTCTCAACATTGGCTAGGCTAAGTACTAGTTTTTAGGCTTATTTCCTGTCACAAATTTCCTTTCTTTAAACCCAAAAGCTGTTTTAACAGCTATTGTTGATATATTAGTGTGTTTGGTGTAGTTGTGTGACTGAATTCAAAAATTTTTAGTCAGGGAAGTTTTCCCGTTTCAGTTAGAGGGGCCTTCCCCTGTTATATTACTGTTACATTACTGTTTCTGTAATTTCTTGGGTCAAGTACCCGTTTAAGTTAGAGGGTCTTGACTCCCTCTCTCTATCTTTACTCTTTTGGTCAGTTATCTGTTAGTGTAAAAAAAAAAAAAAAAAGAAATTTTTGTTAAAGTTGTATTGGAAGAAGTTTACTGTTATAGTGTTCACTTTTATTGGTTCTTTGGCTAGGCATTATGTCGAAAGAACACAAACCCTCCGGGTTTAAGAAATGCACGAGGTGTGGTTTTAAAATGTCCATAACGGACGACCACCTCGTCGTATTGCTTAGGTGCTAAGCATTTGCAAGAGTCGTGTAGTGTGTGCCACGCGTTCTCTTCGAGAGTCCTCCAGGAGAGGAAAAACAAATTAATCCTCAAGGGATTAATCAAGCCTTCCTTTGAGGAGGCTTTATCTTCCTCTCCGTCTCCTTATAAAAGGAGGAAAGCGTCGGCTCCGACCAGTCAGTTGGAACCGACCGCTAAGAAAACTAAGCAGACTTCTCCATCGGCTCCACAGACTTCAGAGCCGAGGTCGGAACGGTCTGCCTCGATGCCTCCAGCCTCGACCCCTCTGGTTTCAGAGCCGAGGTCTGGGGCATCGAGAGGCGGGTCACCCTCATCGGCTCCACTGATATTGGAGCCGATAAGGGTTATCGGCTCAGACTCTTCCCCCTCGGAGCCGAAGTCCTTATCGGTACCGAGGGAAATTTCCTTGAAACCTTCCTCGGAGCCGATAATTGTTGAGTCGTTTCGAAGCCGGTCCCTGAGCCCTTCGGAGCCGATGGAGAAATCGGTTTGGGCCCGATCGGTATCCTCGAGATCATCCAAGATGTCTGATTCGGACACCGACAGGGTGCTCCTTCGACTCTTCCAGTCTCCGGTGTTCCAAAAGATGGTTTCGGCTCCAGCCCATTTGGCTTCGGAGCCGATGGTCCACTCCCCTACTGTTTTTCCTCCTCCGACAGCTTCGGCACCGTTGGAGCCGGTGCTGGTGGAACCTGTGGAGGTGTTAGGGTCGGGCCCGACCCTTGCTCCAACTCCGGCTCTTGGGTTGGAGTTCAGTACACGGACTTCTTCCTTCGGCCCTGGGGGGGAGGCTTCGGGATTGATGCTTTCGGTCCCAAGTCTCCCTCTCAAGGTCGGCGGCGGGAGTACCGTCCACTGTCGTGGCCACGGAGGTGGGACCCTCGCAGGATTCTGGTGGTCCCGCCTTCAGGGCTATGAGGAGTGCTTTAGCCAAATCTTCCTTGGCTACCTCCACAGTTTCCCCAGCTCCTTCCCTACATTTGGAGACTGGGTCGTTGGCAGTCCCCCTGTCTTTAGACAGCGGAGCCCCTGGGCCTCAGGTTACCCCCTCTGGGGTTTCTCCCCCTCCTGGAGGTCCTTCTGAAGCCTCTTCGGAAGAACCTCCCAGGAAGAGATCGTGCAAGAGGAAGCACGTTGACTCCCCTGATGAGTCTCTAACATCTGACACTGATCTCGATGCAGAAGGGTCCCCCAAGTCGTCCTCGGATGATGTCTCCTTTGCAGACATCCTGGAAGCCCTAAAACAACGAGGCGGCTGGCAGTCCAAACCTCCCTCTGCTGATGAGTCGGTGTTCCTGAAGGCCTTCGGGGCTCAGCCCTCCGCCTCCTGGGTGTCTCCGCCCTTCGACGAGCTCTTGGATTTGATCTGTCGAAGGGCGTGGGAACACCCAGACTCTGTGGAACCGGTGCCCGCTCGTCCGAATAAATTTCTCTCAGCGCCCCCAGATAGAGAGTTCCTTACTAAAGGTGTGGCTGTAGATGCTATGGTGGTGGCATCTGCTACCCAGCAAGATGTAGCAGAGGCTTCTACGTCCGTCCATCCTCCTAATAAGAAGTCTAGGAGCATGGATCGGTACGGAAAGCGCACCCTTAGTTCAGCGGCCTTTACACTGAGGTCCTTGAACTACCTGACGCACTTTACGAGATTTCAGAGGGATATGATTAAGGAGCTATCCGATACCCTCTTGGGTAACCTGCCTGAGGAGCTGGCCCAGACGGTTGGCTCTCAGCTGGCTACAATGTCGTCCATTTCAACTCGTCCATGAGGCTCATTTCGTATGCGACGAAGGCGAGTAGAGCGGCAGTACAGGCATTGCTCTCGGAGACAAGCCTGGCTCCACCTGTGTCATTTCGCGGAGGCCTTTAAGTCTTCATTTGCCGACGCCTTTGATGGGTCCTCCTGTTTGGACCCAAGGTAAAGACACACTAACCCGCTGTGAACAGGAAGGTAAGACTCTGACTGCCGTAGGGGCACGATTTTCCACTCCCTTTCGGCCTTATCCCAAGGCTAAAAGAGGATTGAAAATGTGGTTCCGTAGATCTCAGAAGCCTTACCCCTCTCAGCAGGAAGGTTCCCCCTCCAGAGGCAGAGGAGGGGGAAATTCATCCGGAAGACGCCGTCCCAGAGGCGGCAGGGGCCCTCGCAACACTGGAGACCGCGAGTCCTTTCGTGGCTCTTCAGCCTTTCATAGTCCCTGAGGGATTGCCCGGCTGTGCTGCTCCGGAGCCAGTCGGGGGTCGTTTCTCGAAGCACCTGAAGGCCTGGGAAGGGATCACTCAGGACCGATGGGTGCTTTGGATTATTGCCGGAGGTTACTCCATCCCATTCTCTCACCCCCCCCCCTCAGTCCAAAAAAATCCCGGACCCGCCGCCCAGTCAACGGGATACCGCAGCCTCAGAAATTTCAAAGCTGCTGCAAAAAGGAGCCATCCAACCGGTCCCCGCAGACCAGATCGGATTAGGGACTTACTCAAGCTTCTTTTTGGTGCCAAAAAAGACCGGGGACTTGAGGCCCATTTTGGACCTAAGCATCCTAAACCGTTCAGTCAGAAAGTCCAAGTTACGAATGGTCACTCTACAAACCATTCTCCCATTGTTGGAGAAGGGTGTTTGGATGTGCTCCATAGATCTCAAGGATGCGTATTATCATATCAGGATACATCAAAAGTCCAGGAGACATCTGCGCTTCAGCCTAGGAGGCAGTCATTTTCAGTTCCGTGCGCTGCCCTTTGGTCTCACCACAGCCCCCAGGGTGTTCACCAAGTGCTTGGCAGTAGTGACTGCCCACCTGAGAAGTCTAGGATTCCAGGTGTTTCCGTACCTAGACGACTGGCTCCTAACTGCCACCTCCAAGCATCTACTTCTGCGGAGCCTACAAGCCACTATATGATTGGGCAATTCCCTTGGAATCACCTTCAATTGGCCAAAGTCTGTGCTGCGGCCATCTCAAAGAATAAGATTCATAGGGGTAGAGATAGACTCAAACCAGATGCAGGTCTATCTACCTACAGACAGAATTCAAACCATACAAAATCAAGTTCGAGCCTTACTCCCCAGGTCCAAAGCCCCAGCCAGAATGGTCCTGCAGCTATTGGGATCCATGTCTGCCACGGTTCTTCTGGTCCCCTTGGCAAGGTTGCACATGAGAATCCTCCAGTGGCTTCTTTCAACTCAGTGGTCCTTTCAGGAACTCCCTCTCAATCACCTCATATGGATCATGGAATCTTGCAAACGGGACCTTCGCTGGTGGCTGGTGCCCTCCAATTTGGATCAGGGACGACCCTTTGTTCTTCCTCCTCCGGCGGCCACTTTGTCCACGGACGCCTCCCAGATGGGGTGGGGGGGACATTCCCTGGGCAGGTCAGTCCAAGGCAAATGGCACCCGGAAGAGACTCCTCTTCATATCAACATCCTAGAAATGAGGGCAGTACTCCTGTCCCTTCAAGCCCTTCACGATTATCTCCCTCAGGGCGTAATCGCTGTTCACTCAGACAACATGTCAGTTGTCTGGTACCTGAACAAACAGGGAGGAACCAGATCCTATCCTCTTTGCAGAGAAGCCATGAGAGTTTGGGAATGGGCAGTCTCTACCAAACGCTTCCTAGTGGCTACTCACATACCGGGCAAGTCCAGTGTCATAGCCGACAGATTGAGCAGAACCATCCTCTCTCCTCCCGAATGGTCTCTGAATATGACAGTTGCAAGTCAGATTTTCAGCGAATGGGGAGTTCCGTGTTGCGACCTCTTCGCGACTCCCCTGAATGCGAAGTGCAAAGAATTTTTTTCCCTAACCCCGGCTACGGGGAAGAGCCCCATGGATGCTTTAGTCCATCCTTGGCCCACCGGCTTGCTTTATGCCTTCCCTCCAGTTCCTCTCCTCCCCAGGGTGATTCAAAAGGCATCTCTCTTAGGGAGCAAGATGATCTTAATTGCTCCTTACTGGCCTCATCAAGTGTGGTTCCCCTATCTTCGGAAACATACTCTGAAAGGTCCATGGTTCCTGGACCAGGTCCCAGACCTACTGATTCATCAGTCGGGACTATTCCACCAGTCCCTACACACCTTAAAATTGACGGCCTGGCTCCTCCTCTTCCAACGATAGTCAGGAGTCATACACTGGATCCAGATGTTGTTCACATATTATCTTCAGCCCACAAGTCTGCTACAAAGAAACTGTATTCTAGCAAATGGAAAAGGGTTGCTATTTGGGCTCAACTCCGGGGCCTGGACCCCATTTCTACTTCCGTGGCAGAAGTACTAAAATTTCTGACCTCTCTTTTCAATCAAGGCTCTTCAGTTTCTACCATCAAAGTACAATTGGCAGCAATTTCTAATTTTCATGAATCCATAGACCCACCGTTAATGAGCAACAGATTGTGTAAGACCTTCCTGAAAGGTGCTGCTCTATTAAGACCTCCGATTTCTCATCCTGCACCTCCATGGGATCTCGATATAGTGTTGCGTGCCTTGACTTCTTCCCCCTTTGAACCGGCAGCTACATGTGATCTAAAGTTTCTATCATGGAAGACAGCCTTTCTAGTGGCGATTACTTCAGCCAGAAGGGTTTCAGAGCTTCAAGCTTTGTCAGTGAAACCCCCGTACTTGGTTTTTCATACAGACAGAGTATCCCTCAGACCAAATCCTCCTTTTGTTCCTAAAGTTTGTTCTACTTTATGCTTACAACAATCGTTAGAGCTTCCAGTTTTTTTCCCAAAATACTCTAACAAAGCGGAGTTTATATTCCACACACTGGATGTCCACAGACAGTTACGTTCTTATTTAGATAGGACCAAACAAACAAGGAAAACAGATCAGTTGTTTGTATCCTTTGCAGAAAACAAATTGGGCAACGCTGTCACAAAGGTCACTATTGCCAAATGGATCAGGGACTGTATTACTCAAGCTTATATTTATTCTAACAAAGAGCTTACCACCTCTGTCAAGGCTCATTCTACAAGGGCTATGGCTACTTCGGTAGCATTTCATTCTAAGCTTGCTATTGGTGACATTTGTGCTGCGGCTACATGGTCTTCCGGGCACACCTTCGTTTCCCACTACAAATTAGATGTGGCATCTAGAGGACGAGCTTCATTTGGTTCCACAGTGCTCAGGAGTGTTTTCCAATGAGCCACCCGGGATTTAGGTGCTAGGGGCTGTCCCATCAGTCAGAATGTAGGCGAGATAGGATCACATAACATCTTTTAGTTATGTACTCACCATAACTTCAGATGTTTGGGATCCATCTACATTCTAATAACCCACCCTCCTTCCCCTTCCTTGGAGATCAGAGGATATCAGAAGGTCCGAATCCTGTTGTTTCATCTTGAAACATCTAACAATGTTATATAAACAAGTTGTGCATGTGTGCATGAATGCGGACAAACAAGATCTGGGGGATTAGTGGTGGTGCATCCTGGGATAAAGATAGCTCAGCCAATTAGAGGCCTCGCTCTATAGCATAAGTGTGCCGAGTAGGAGCCGAGGGATCGGCTCCGAACCCATCAGTCAGAATGTAGGCGAGATGGATCCCAAACATCTGAAGTTATGGTGAGTACATAACTAAAAGTTTCGCTGGTTCGGGACTGTGTGTGTGTAGTGTTTGTGAAAGCACCATGTCGGATCAGAGGGTCTCAGGCTTCAAGAAGTGTGACTCGTGCTGTCAGAAGATGTCTCTGACAGACGGTCACACTTCTTGTATATACTGCCTGGGACCTCTCCACCTGCAGGACTCCTGTGCAATTTGTCATTCTTTTAGCCAGAGAGTCCTGCAGGAAAGGAGGAACAAACTCATTTTAAGAGGACTTCTTAAACCGGAGGGCTCCCCGGCAAAATCGGCTCCGGGTAAGCCCTCAAAGACTACCAAAGCCCAGGCTTCTGTACCTAAGCCTTCGGCCTTGGCTCCGACTGGAGCCGATCTTAGCTTGGAGAAAACTTCGGCACCGATGGGTATCGGTGCCGATACTGTGAAGGTAACTTTGGTGTCGGCTCCGACTGGCTCCGACATCCATGTGGCTTGGGCTTCGGTGTCGGCGCCGACCGGCTCCGACACCATGATCTCTTTGCCTGTATCGGCTCCGGCCGGAGCCGATACATCCATGCCTACACTCGGAGCCGAAAAGTTATCGGCTCCATCTGGATCCATGGTTTCATCGGCTCCGATGGTTCCTTCGAGGAAGAGGTCCAGGTCTCCCTCTTTGGAACCGATACTGTCGGCTCCGGCCTCACCTCTTCTTTCAGAGCGGAGCCATCGGAACCGATCATCTAGATCTTCCAGGTTGTCAGACCATGATTTAGAGAGGGTGGTAAGCAGATTATTAAAATCACAGGCACTAGCCCAAATGCTTCATAGTCCTGACAGTCCAACAGACGACTATCAGTCCACACCCTCTTCAAGTTCCTCCTTCGACTCTACCCCAGAGTTTGGAGCTGGAGTCTACGGGAATAGTTACTGCTATGGCTGAGGGCCAGATACCCCCCCTTCTGCGCCTTCAGCATCTACTCTTATCTCCTCCTCGAGACCTTCCTTGGAGCGATTCGGTGGCCGGGCTTCCCTGGTCTGCTCCGAGGGGGTGAGTGGCATCGGACCCTTGTCCGACCCCGCTCTTCCCCTTGGGGCTTCGGCCTTGGTGAGCTCGGCTCCAAAATCTGCCTCGGAGCCTTCCCTTTCGGTGGGCCTGGGAGTCCCAGTTTCTTCGGAACGGGTTCTCTTGGACCTCCCTGGGAGGGGAGCCTTCGAGGTGTTGAGGAGTGTGCTGGCCCCTGGGCTCAGTCAGCAGTCTATTCCTTTAGCTCCTCCCTCTATGGTGCCTGTTGATATCTCTTCCCGCTCTCTTGCTCCCAGACCGAGACATCCACCGCCTCAGGTTTCCCCATTGGGAGGAACCCCCTCTTCCGAGGATTCTCCTGATCCGTCAGGAGGTCCTTCGCGCAAGAGGACTTGTAAGAGGAAGCACCTAGACTCCCCTGAGTCTACTACTTCGGATACCGACTTAGATGAGTCGGAGGGGTCCCCAAGATCCCCCTCTGAGGATGTCTCCTTTTCAGACATCCTAGAACTCCTGAAACAGAGGGGAAACTGGCCCACCATAAATCCCTCCGATGATGAGTCGGTATACCTAGAGGCGTTTGGTTCTCGACCCTCCACCTCCTGGGTGTCTCCGCCTTTTGACCCCCTCATGCAGGTAATTGCTCGAAAGGCTTGGGCTTCTCCTGATTCCGTAGAGCCAGCTCCCAGGAAGCCTTCTAAATTTTTTACAGCCCCTTCCGAACAGCAATTCCTTACAAAAGGTGTCCCGGTTGATGCCATGGTGGTGGCGGCCGCCACTAAGAAGGAACTTGCAGATCCTTCCGTACCAGTCCATCCTCCTAACAAGGATTCTAGGACCATGGACAGGTATGGTAAGCGGATGTTTTCCTCAGCGACTTTTGCCATGCGTTCGCTGAACTATTTGTGTCACTTCATCAGACTCCAAAGAGACATCCTTAAGGAACTAGGTGAAGTAGTACAGGATCCTGCAGCTCCAGGGGCACAAGACAAGATTCCTTCTCAGCTAGGAGTCCTTAACTCCATAACCAACTCCTCCATGCAGCTGATTTCATATGCAGCAGATGGAGCGAGTAGAGCCGCAGGCACGGGAGTGGCTCTGAGACGTCAATCCTGGATGCGGCTCTGTAATTTTGCAGATCCCTTCAAGGCGTCCTTCACAAACTCTCCCTTTGATGGATCAACTTTGTTTGGTCCTCAAGTGAAGGATACATGGACCAGGTGTGAGCAGGACGGCAAGACTCTTTCTGCCGTAGGGGTCCGTTTTTCCACCCCTTCTAGACCTTACCCCAAAGGACTGAAGGGTGGAAAGATGTGGTTCCGCAAATCCCAAGGAGTCACGCCGGATACACGTGGTCAGTTTACCCCTAGAGGCAGAGGGGGTAATAATAACAGACGCCACCCTAGAGGCAGAGGGGGTCCACAGAACCAGGGAAGCAGAGAGTCTCTCTCTCTCTGACAAGCCCTTCCAGCATCCCTGAGGTGTTGCCCGACTGTCCATCCTTGGAGGCAGTCGGGGGAAGATTATCACTGTACCCACAAGCCTGGCTTTCCATCTCATAAGACAGATGGGTACAGTCGATCATATCCGAGGGTTACAAAATTCCTTTCGAGGAAAGTCCCTTCACTCACAAAAATTCCCTTCCAGATGTGCCACCCGGTCTAAGGGAAATCGCAAAGTTAGAAGTATCAAAGCTTCTACACAAAAGAGCCATTCAGCCAGTTACAACAGACCATTCAGAGCCCGGAATCTACTCAAGGTTCTTTTTGGTCCCCAAAAAGACGGGAGATTGGAGACCAATATTGGATCTCAGCAGACTCAACAAGTCTGTGAAAAGACAGATTCGAATGGTCACACTTCAATCAATTTTGCCCTTCCTGGGCAAAGACAACTGGATGTGCTCAATAGACCTTCAGGATGCGTACTATCACATAAAAATTCACAGACGCTCCAGAAGGTTTCTCCGCTTTCGGCTGGGGTCCAGTCACTTTCAGTTCAGAGCCCTGCCCTTCGGTCTCACTACAGCCCCCAGAGTGTTCACCAAATGTATGGCAGTGGTCACGGCTCACCTGAGACGTCAAGGATTCCAGGTATTTCCGTATCTCGACGACTGGCTCCTTTCAGCCACCACCAGGCATCAACTTCTCCAAGACAGGGATTACACCCTAAATCTCTGCACTCAGTTAGGAATTTCGATCAACTACGAAAAATCCTCCTTGTTGCCCTGCCAGTCTATTACTTTCATAGGCGCAAATTTAGACACTGTTCGGATGTCAGCAAGCCTCACAGACCAAAGAATCTCAGATATCCAAAGTCACGTACGGATCATCCTTGCCACCCAAAAGGTGCAAGCCAGACTGGTCCTGAAAGTATTGGGCCTCATGGCAGCGGCCATTACCCTTCTTCCCTTGGCCCGCTTCTACATGCGTCTTCAATGGATGTTGTTCACCCAGTGGTCTTACCAACAACTTCCCATGCGTCACAAAATCCTGGTTACACAAGCTTGCAAAAACCATCTATCCTGGTGGATTTCTTCTCCCCAGATTCATCAGGGCAGACCCTTTGTATCCCCGGCCCCGGTAGCCACAGTCACTACGGACGCCTCCCTGATCGGGTGGGGGGGTCATTATCAGGGCAGGATGGTTCATGAGACGTGGCAACCGTTCGAATACCACCTGCACATAAATGTCCTAGAGATGAGAGCAGTGCTTTTAACGTTGCAAGCCCTCAACGACTTTCTTCCCTTAGGAACAGTTGCAGTTCACACGGACAACATGTCTGTAGTATGGTATATCAACAAACAGGGCGGAACCAAGTCCTACCCCTTGTGTCGAGAAGCTCTCAGACTTTGGCAATGGGCGATCTCCTCTCATCGGTTTCTGGTAGCAACGCATATCCCTGGGAAAACCAACATTTTAGCGGACAGATTGAGCAGAGCTATTCTCATGCCTCACGAGTGGTCTCTCAAACAATCTATAGTGGAGGAGATTTTTCTAGAATGGGGCTGCCCATGTTGCGATCTTTTTGCTACTCCCCAAAACAGCAAATGCCCAGACTTCTTCTCTCTCTTCCCACTGCCAGGCCACCCCCCCCCCCCCAGAGACGCTCTTACCCAGGATTGGCCCCAGGGACTTCTTTATGCCTTTCCTCCCTTTCCCTTGATTCCACAAGTACTCCAGAAAGCCACCGTTTTGAGAGCCAAAATGATTCTCATTGCCCCCTATTGGCCTCGACAAATTTGGTTTCCGTTCCTCCATCGTCACCTTTTGGTGCAGCCGTGGCATCTGGACCCAGTGCCAGACCTTCTGATTCACCAATCGGGTCAGCTGCATCGGTCTATTCCTTCTCTCAATCTCACAGCTTGGTTGCTCCACTTCCTTCCTTCCTTAGCCAGGCTTCCTATGATCTCTAACCCGGTTAGGGATATCATAGTGGCTTCTCTTAAATCCTCTACTAGAAGGATTTATACCAGCAAGTGGAAACGCTTCTCTTGTTGGGCAAAATCTAAGAATATAGATCCCTTTACTGCCCCTGTTCATGCAGTTTTGGATTTTTTAGCGAAAATTTTTCACTCGGGCTCTTCATCTTCCACGGTCAAAGTTCAGTTGGCTGCTATCTCGAACTTTCATGTCGGGTTTGCAGATCACAACATTATGTCCCACAGGCTTTGTAGAGCCTTTCTAAAAGGGATTTTTCTCCTTAAACCTCCTGTCAGGAGCCCTCCTCCTCAATGGGACCTAAATCTAGTGCTGACATCCTTAATTCTTCCTCGCTTCGAGCCAGCTGTTTCATGTTCACTGAAGTTTCTTTCTTGGAAAACACTCTTCCTTGTCGCTATTACCTCGGCCAGGAGAGTGTCAGAACTTCATGCTCTTTCTGTTCGTCCCCCTTATTTGGTCTTCCACAAGGACAGGGTATCCTTGAGAACTAATCCATCCTTTTTGCCTAAGGTGGCTTCGAAAACTAATTTGAACCAAGCTACTGCTCTCCCTGTATTTTTCCCTAATTACTCCAACAGATCGGAACAAAAATTACATTATCTTGATGTTCTCCGCCAACTCGGATATTATTTGGAGAGAACAAAACAATTCAGAAAATCCGATCAGCTCTTTCTTTCTTATGCTGAAAATAAGAAAGGCCTTCCTGTTTCTAAAGTGACCTTATCTAGATGGCTTTCTTCCACCATCTCCGAAATCTATCAACTCAGGGGCAAACAGCTGTACTCAAAACCAAAAGCGCATTCCACCAGAAGTTTAGCCACTTCCACAGCCTTTCAGGCTAGACTCCCTTTAGACACTACTTGTGCAGCAGCCACTTGGGCCACTCCTCATACCTTTGTTTCTCATTACAAATTGGATTTGGCCTCCAGGGATAGAGCCAGTTTTGGTTCTACGGTTCTCAAGAGTCTGTTCCATTGAGCCACCCAGGATAGAGGTGCTAGGGACGCGGTCCCATCAAGCAAGAATGAAGGCGAGATTGACAACTTAACATTGAGAAGTTATGTACCTACCATAACGTTCCATGTTAGTTGTCTTCTCTCGCCTTCTTTCTTGCGACCCTCCCTCCTACCCCCTTGCCTGGACAGACCTTGATCTCCCTTGTTTGGAAGATTGCTTATTTAGGCACCAGTTAGTTACCTGGTTCCCATTACAGCCCTTATTTAGGCTAGTTGTTTTCTTTCCTTCAGTGGAAAGTTTTTTGTGCTAGGTGTTTCTCCCTATAGGTACAAACGAGATCTGGGTACTTACCGCCTTGCATCATGGGATATGGGGCTGCCTCGAGCTGGTAAAAGTGACTCTCGAGCTTAGCAAGTGCCGAGTCGGAGCCGAGGATCGGCTCCGAACCCATCAAGCAAGAAAGAAGGCGAGAGAAGACAACTAACATGGAACGTTATGGTAGGTACATAACTTATCAATTTGTACTATATACAATATGATTTATATTTCAAAATACTGGCAATTGATATCTGTTCATTAATACCTGGTGGTATAGTGGCATTAAGCCTCAATTGCCATAAACATTCCTTAGCTTCTAACAGATTTTTATCATCACCTCCTTTATTATTGTTGTATGGAACTCTGTCCATCACAAAAAATAAGCCACTGTTCTAATTTGCCAAAAAAGTTCTTGGATTTCCAAGTCCAGTTGCCATGAACCACCTCTAGGGTTAACCGATACTTGATGTAATATAGCAAATTTAAAATTATGGTTTGGATAATCAACTAAATGTCTTGCAAGTGCGTTGGTAATATCTTGCTTTTTTATGGCGTACTGATGTTCATAAATATGCTGCTTTAGTTGCCTCTCTGTCTTCCCTATGTAGAACGCGGTGCAATCTTGGCAAGTAGCAGAATAGACGACAACTTTAGTTATACAAGAAAATTTACCTTGGATTTTATGTCTTATTCCTAATTTTAACCTGTTTATCGATGTGTAGATGCTTGCACTGATGACAAACTCCACATTTAGACATTCCATTATTCTTAATCTTTCTACTCGTAGTTGGACATTCCAAAATAGCTTTAATGTTAGGACCCTTCCTATAAGTGATTTTTGGTTTATCACCCAAAAGCTTGTTCAATCTACTATCTTCTATTACTAAAACCCAATTTTTGTTGAGAATTTCCTTAATATAAGGGCTGTCTAAACTATATGTGCATAAAAAACTGGTATGGAAATCTTGAGTTGGCAAACTAGAGGTGTCATGGCTAAAGTTACCAATTTCTTCATTATAAACATCTGAAGCCTCAGACAAGAGGGGCTTGAAATGTCCAGACTGCCTCTTAAGAATCACTTCAGTTGAAATTTTTGTTACCAAAAAAGGAGGATAACCCCTTTTAATAAACATAGATTCCAAAAAGGCACATTTGTCAATGAAATCTATTTCTTCAGAAACCATTCTAGCTGCCCTCACCAACTGGCCCTTAACGACCGCTCTCTTTTGATGGTGAGGGTGACAGCTTGTAAAATGAAGAAATGAATTTGAATATGTAGGTTTCCTATAGATGGTGCTTTTAAACCTAGACCTCACTGTGTCTTTATAAATATGGACATCAAGAAAATTAATGTGGTCTTGTTGAAAATTATAAGTGAATTCTAGGAAATCAGTCATAGCTGAAATAGTGGTAAAAACTCTGAAACAAGCTCACTGGGACCATTCCAAACAAAGAACATGTCATCCTGGTAACGAGTGTACCAGGCAACATTGTTCTTAAATAAAACATTGTTGAAAAGTAAAGTCTTTTCCCAATGGGCCATAACACAATTGGCAAAACTACCTCCACATGGGGAGCCCATGGCAACCCCAGTTTTTTGGAGGTAGATCTGCCCCTCAAACCACATAAAATTATTAGTTAACACTATGTCAAGGAGAGTTTCCACTAAATAAATGGTATTTTCATTAGCTTCCCTCTCCATCATAAAGTCTGTAACCCATTCCAACCCTGTACTATGAGGTATGACCATGTAAAGGTCTTTAACGTCTATTGTTAAAAAAGTATAATCATGATGGAAAGGAATTTTTCTTAGCTCAATTAAAAAACTCCAGGAATCCTTGCAGATTTGTGTTTCTTTTTGCAACAAATGGTTTTAAAATGCTGTCCACATATTTTGCACACCCATAAGTGATGGAACCTCGTCCATCAACAATTGGTCAAAAGGAGGTTCAACTATACTTTTATGAATTTTGGGTGTGCCAAATAACACTGGGGTTCTTGGAGCCAACATTGACAAATAGTTGTACAAATCCAAATCAACAGAACCTTCCAAAAATAAATCTTGTAAAAATAGACCTGATCTTCCTGTAGGCTATATTAAGCTAGTTTTGACTAACTAGTACATAGGCTGGGGAATTTGAGTTTCATCATATTTTCTACGTATATATTCTGATTAATAAAAACTAACCCCTTATATTACAATCATGCAGTAGTGTGATAAAATCACGTTCATCATCATTGATGTTTTGTATAATTCTCTTATTTGTATAAGTGTTAAAGTTAGAACTCAAAGCTCTCAAGTCCAACTCGCACATTTTCTCAAATAAAAGTAAATTGGGATGAAGGGGGAGTTGAACAAGCTAGACACTCTTACAGAGTTTATAAGAGAGGTAACTGGTCCCATAAGAACGTTCAAATTCAATTTACGAACATATAGTTTGAGATCGATTATAGTTTTCACAGGGTCCATAAAATCATCTGGCACGAAGGTTAAACCCTTAAAAAAATTCCACTATGTCTTGAGGTATATCTAACACAGTATAATTGTATATATGTAAATCACCACTGGTACAAGCCAAAATACGAGGGTGTCTAACATAAGGTTCAGTTAACGCTTGCGCTGATTGCGTTTGTTCCTTTGACGCCCCCGGTTGGTGTTCAAGTTCGACTTCGTCTATTGATGGTTCTGTCCCTTTGGAAAACCCTGTTGGCGACTTGTACCTGGTTGGATGTCATCTTCGGCCTCATGCTATTGTTGAATATTAGAGTTTTTGTTATAAGTAATATTCTTGTTGTTAATGTTATTAATTCTTTCACTTCTACGAGGAATTGACCCCTGTTCTCTACTAGTGCCACATTCTCCATCAGAGAAAGTGACATTTGGCTGATGTGCATTATGTGCGGACTTTTGTGGAACTTGGTTCAAATCTGAAGTTTTAAAAATTAAAGGAGGTCTAGGATATGCTTTCTCATTTTGATATTGTTGTAAATCCCTGGCTATTTTTTTTCTTTTTACCATTTAGTAGCTTAACCATAGCTGCTTCAATACTAGTGAATATTCGCTTATAGTCATATTTATAGCGAGGGAAATCGGAGTTGGATTGGATTAATGTTCTAATATTTCCAACTCACCCTTGAGAGAATTGACCTCTGTCTTATAATGGTTAATTAATACATTGATAAATTCAAACTCTTGTTTATCAAATAAGTCCAAAAGTAATCTATGAAACTCGGACTCCTCCACTAAGCCAACGGGATACCTCCATTGTCTAAGGCCTTTAGGGATCAATTTCTTAAGTAAACACTCTTCCAAGTATGACATTTCCAGTTGAAGCTTTCTATATCTAAAAAGTTTGTTGTGAAAATCATTTATGATAGTAACGATATTACTCACCGCTGAAGCTTCATCTTGGGGTGGAATGTTTGATTCTGCATCGTTAAAGAAATAGTTGTTGTTTAAAAAATTCCCCAAAGTGGGAAAAGAATTATTGCCTGCTTCCTGAACAATGCGAAAGCCATTAGAATTGTGCCCCTGCTGTAAGCGTTGTTTTGGGCTCAGTTGAGAATCATTAGAGCCATTAGAATTCACTTCATTGTCTAGACCATTGTCATTCAGTATATTAGGCAAAGGAGGCTGACGAACATCTGAGCTTCCTGCAAAGGGATCGGAAACTGGATCGGAGCCTCGCATTTCATCCCTCAAGGTATTAGTAATCCTGTTATTGCCATTAGCAGTTATATTGTTTCCGCTTGTAAGATTGTCCATTCTCTGTGTTAAAATGTCAACTCGGCTTAAAAGAACTTGAATCAAAGCTGTAAGATTCCCGACGGCATTCGCCTCTCCGGTTAAGTTGTTCTCAGAACTACTATTACTAAAGCTGTTAGGCTCCACTTGTGTAAACATAGAGCCTTGCGAAGCTGCTTGTAAATCGCTCGCCATATTAAACATAAAACTACAACAAAAGACTAAAAACTATTAAAAACCACAAATAGCGGTTGAAAACTGAGCCAGCAAGTAAAAACAACAAAAACAGTTTAATAAGCGCTTTAGGAAAAGCTAGTACTTTTCCTTCATCAGACATTTTGAAAATCAATTAACTCACATTATATAGCTTTGTTTGCTGCAATATTGCCCGCAGAACCATTGCCAGCTGACTGCCGTACAGGAGTAATACCAGGCATAGAATGTAAAGTGTATAACTGTTCTTGAGTCTCCATTAAGGAGATATTTAAATTAGGTGGCAATTTTAAACCTTGCTCCTTCATTACACAAATCAGTCGATGTGTAACTTCCAAATACTGTTCTAATAATTGCTCCATAACAACATGGCAACAATATTGCAGGAGGAACAGGAAGAGGAAATGTGCAGTCGGTAACTTTCTCCTCAAACACCGCCAAGAACACTAGGGACGGCAGTAATGGGGTAGATAAACGAGTAGACATTAACACTGTGTTAGCGGCACCGACACTTCGAAATTTTACAAAAGAGAACAATGGAGATATGGGTACTTTGAACGAGCAATTGGTTGAATTTGAAAAGATACTTAAACAATACAAATCCATACAAATGGACAATGTTTTCCTGGAGAGGTCCATAGAACTGGAACAGGTTCCGAAAGGTTTGCAGATTTTTAAATTGTCACACGGGTTTGAAGAAGGAACAGAACATTTTGAAGACTTGAAGAAGCTTTTTGATAGAACAGGTATTGACATTATGAGACTTATACGAAACAACAACGCTAAGTTAGCGTTACTTAATGAACAATTACAAAGACTTGATAGAAGTATTTCTAGTGATCTTTTGTTTGATTTCAATAAGTTTAGATTTGAAAACATCATTAAAGACATGGATATTTTTGCAAATAGAGGTCTTGAAATCAAAAATCGTAAATTACAGAAGGATACCAATGACTATGCTAACAATAGGGTGTATTCACATTTTAAGGAATTTAAGAATATTAAACATACAGCTACTGAGAACAGTGTAATATCTAACAATAATGTAGAAACACAATTTATACCTGGCAGTTATTCTAGAAATGAATATATTAATGGAAACAATGAGTTTGATAAGGAGGGGTTTTTTTTAGAGGAACAAACATTAAGGAGGTCGGAACGGATTCGCCACCGTTATCAGGGTCAGCAGCAGAATTATTATTATCGCCAGGGTCCTGCACGATACAGGAAGAACTTGGTACATCATTATGTACCAAACACAAGGTTACATTACAGCAAAAGCAAGTAAATAATGAAGCTATAGTTTTTACTTCAGATTGTGATTGCACTTTGTTAAATGAGATTCACACTAATAATGTAATAGATCAAAATGAGACTACATTGAGTTTCAATAATGAAGTACTTGTATTTGAGCAAATACCTAACATTCAGTCTGTAGATCCAGTATATGATGATTATGTAGTTATTACTGATGGTGGTTTCTCACTTTACAATTTTACTGGCATTGAATTTACTAACAGTTATGTGGATTTATTTAAAAAAGGTTTCAAGTTTGTTCCTAGATTTAATTACGACATAGGTAGAATTCTCATTAATTTTAAACTTTACACTAGGTCCTTGAATTTAAAGATGTTTTTTGCTCATAATAACAGTATACTATCAGATAGAAATCAGATGAGATTAAAAAGGAAGAGCACATTTATTCCACCATATAACCCTATAACTGTTTTATTTGAAAATTTATGCGAGACTCAAATTTGTAGAATTATTAGGAGAGAAAAAACAACGCATGATAATTTAACAGCCGAAAGATTTTGTCTAAAGGAGTTGACTACAACAGATAAATACAGGGTTATGAAACCCGATAAGGGTGGTGGAGTAGTGGTGATGCTAAAAACTGATTATTTGAACAAAATGACCTTGATGTTAAGTGATGGAGATACATATGAAAAAGTTTCAAAACATGAGATGTTTAGAGCATATACTAAAATTGATTGGTTACTTTATGAATATTTGATGGATGGTGTTATAGACAAAGATGAATATGAATATTTAATAGTAGAATTTCCTATGACACCATCCATTTTTGGAATTCCTAAAATACACAAGGATATAAATAATCCTCCTTTTAGACCGATTGTTTCAGCAAAAGGTTCAAAAACAGAAAGTATTGCTTCGTATATAGATGCTCCTTGTAAAGATATTTTGAAACAACTGCCGCATATACTTAGATTCTTGACATTGTCTGGACGTAGTGAGAAAACATAAATTTGATATTGACTCTGGAATCATAATGGTCACCATAGATGTTATTAATCTGTTTTCAGTGATACCACATGATTTAGGTTTAGAAATGTTTGAAGCTAGCTTAAATTTTAGTGAGATGCATATTGTTAAACGTAAACTGATGGTAGAATTGATGGATATAGTACTAAACAATAATTATATGTTTATGGATGGTGAATACTATAGACAATGCACAGGAGTAGCTATGGGCACTAGATGCGCTCCAATCTATGCAAACCTGGTGTTGGCACATTGGGAAATACAAACTGTTTTTACTTCTAGTTCCTGGACAAAAATTGTTTTGTATCTAAGATACCCGGACGATATACTTATTTTTTGGAAAGGTACAAAGGAAGAAGTTTCAGAATTTGTAGAGTTTTTAAGTTCCACATCAACCTTCTCAAAATTTACACACACTTATCTATGAAAACAATTGTGAATATTTGGACATTAAGTTTTATTTAGATAATGATAAAATAAGATCTAACATATTTCGAAAAAAGACCTACTCAAATTATTTTTTGCATTACGACAGTTGTCACCCTCAATTTCAAAAAAAGAATTTGGTTAAGAGACAGATGGTTGGACTATCGAGACTTATAAGTGATGATGTACTCTTTGTGACTGAAATAGACAAACTAGTACACATGTTTTTTGAGAGAGAACATCCCAAGGAATTGGTTTATAATATTAGATTAGAGGTGACAACTAAAAGGAAAATTACATATAAACCAATAATTTTGTACGGGATAGATAATGATGTACATATAAATGAAAGGACGAATAAAAATGATGCCTTTATATTACCTTACAACGAGATTGCATCAAATATTATAAGCACTATACAAGAGACATGGACTAGTGTTTTTAACAACAAGAATGACGTTACAAACATTATTGGTACATATCCTAAGATTTCCTATAGTAGAGGTCCAAATTTGAAAGATTTATTCAAGTCAGGTATAAATAAAGAAATATACAAAATGTCCAAAATGAAAAAATGTGGTATTTGTAGAACATGTAAAAACATAAATGATGGTCCTTGTGTAGCAATTCAGAATTATGGTAAAACAATTAGATGTCCAGGACATTGTAATTGCAACACTAAAATGGTGGTTTACCTTGATAGCTGTTCTAGCTGTCCGGCTTTTTATGTTGGGAAAACAATTAGAAAATTAAGGGAATGGATAGTAGAACACAATAGAGATATCAGAAATAAAAAAAACGTTAGTTCATTGTATATGCACAGTTTGAAGTGTAACGAATTTAAAAGAATTTTATTTTTTGTGATAGAGTTCCATACAACAATAATAAAGGAGGTGATGATAAAAATCTGTTAGAAGCTAAGGAATGTTTATGGCAATTGAGGCTTAATGCCACTATACCACCAGGTATTAATGAACAGATATCAATTGCCAGTATTTTGAAATATAAATCATATTGTATATAGTGTAAATACAGTTTTATGTGTTCTTTTTATATATATGTATTTTATAGCATATAGTGATTTTTAACTTAATGTAATACATTTATTATTGTATGGTGTTCTCTGATTATTTTTAAAAACATGTTTTAGTTGTGAATACATATTTATTAATTTTAATATTTATATATTGTTATAATGCCATTATAGTTATATGTATTCTTAATATAAATAATTGATTTCATGAACAACTAATACAGGTATTAGATTATGATTGGATGATTCAAGGGCGATGTGTGATTAGTAACAGTATATAATGATGTCATTAAATTTAAAGTTTTTACTCTGATGATGCCCTGGTTATAATGGGTGAAAGCACTTAGTACTATTTCTAATTGTATTCCTTTTACTCTGTTCTTTATTTTTTTCAAATAAATAAGTTCCTACAGTGACACCGTGCTGCCTTTTTTTGGTTTTACATCTGGAAAGTTTATTGTTTAGGCGTACAGGGAAAGCATGAGAGGGGTAGAGTAGTGAATGGGGGCAGTTAGAAAAAGAGAAAGATGAGTAGTGTTTAAGGCGGTGATGAAGAGGGGTGTATTGATTCATGTGCAGGAGGGAAAGTGTTAGGGGTATAATGATTCAAGTACAGGAGGACAGAAAGTTAGCAATAGGTAATAAAAAAATATATGTGCTTTCACTTGAGATCTCAACCTAGTGATGAATGTAAGCATGACCAGAATTGAGTAAGAGTTGTTTGAGCTGGAGTTATAGTTTGGGAGTTTGTCATTTTTACTTGTGTAGGGATGGTGTTCCAGAGTTTGGAGATGTATCAGGAGTATAGCGAGCCCATTGTTGTATTATTTGCTTTACTAGTACTTGGCAGAAGTTTATCACCAGCACAGAAGTCTCTTGTGATGTAAAGGAATAGTATATTTTTTAATTCAGGCCATTTTTACGGATAATGTATTAGTTTGTATGCAATAACTGGCTGAGTATATGTTAGGTAATTAAACTGTAGCCTGTTTAGTTGTGTTAAGGCTTGGCAGTGGCGAGTTCAGTGTGCAGTGTTGGTAGCAAATTTAGCTGCTTTGTTGTAATTGGAGGCCAGTTTGGATTTTGGTGCAGATATTAAGTTTGTAAGAAAACTGGGGCACATAAGAGTGTTGGAAGCAAATAGGATGAGGACAGATTTTTTCTTGCTGGGTCTGTAAGGTACTGTGTGGCCCTGTAAAAGGAACCAAGTTTCTGGTGGGTCTTTTTAATTGTGTAAAGAACCATGTTGATGAAATGTAAGATTGTCCTCTGTTACAGTGCCCAGTAATTTAGTATGTGGTACTGCATCAGTTTTAGTATTATTTGCAGGTGTAACTAAAAAGGATTGATCTGAAGTAGTTAACTTCATTTTATCTGCCACCTGTGGGTATACGGATCCGTATTGGATCTGAGCCGGCAACTTTTTTTCTAGCATCTGCTCCAAACTCCGAGCTCCTCCCCATACCCATAATACCCTACCATCTCCTATCTTCGCTCAAATCTCGTTTGCCTCGCAAGTAGTGTGCATCATGGTCTCCTTTGCTCTGAGCTCAGGGATAGTAAGTGGTATTATTACTTAAATCTAGTGTGTGTCTGAGTGATTTTTTTCCCTTCCTCCCCTTGTTTAGTGTATCGCTTGTTCATCAGTTTAAAAAAAAAAAAAAAAAGGTTTTGCTAACTTGAGTAGTTGTTAGGCCTGCCCTTCCCCTACCTGTGTGTGTGTGTGTGTGTGTGTGTTTTTCTGGTAGGTAGTATTTTTCTTTTTGGGTGCAGGACTATAGTTGATCAGCCAAAACCTGTTTTCAAGAAATGTACAGAGTGTGGCCATAATTTCACCCTGGCTGATGGTCACACACTGTGTGTGATTCGCTTGGGAGTGGCACATTTGCCCACTCAATGTGCTATGTGCACCAGGTTCAATCCGAGGGCCCTTAGGGATCGGAAGGCTAAGTTAGTAGCCAAATGCCTTCTCCCCGCTGCCATGTTGGATTCTGCCACGGCCTCTGTTTCTAGTGTTCAACCTCCCACCCAGACAGGGATTCAACCTCCCTCTTCTTTTTCTGGTGATGGGTCTAATAGAGACAAATCTACAGTCAGCGTGGCTGACAAGGAAAAAGAAAAAGACAAAGAAAGGCGCAGAAAGGATAGGGAGAAGAGAAAGGAGAGACATTGCAAGAGATCCCCGGACAGGGAGCTCTTTCTTTGTCCCCCTTCTAAGGCCATGAGGCCTGTTTCTCCACGGCTCCGGTGTCCTCGTTTCTCACTGGCGCCGTTGGAACATTCGGACCCAAGGCCTTCCTCCCCATTGCGCAGACCAGCCAGATCTGAGTCGGTGGCCTCTTCGAGGTCGACTCGGATTTTGTCGGACATGGACAGGATGATGTGGAGATTCATTCAGACCCAAATACAGATGGGAGTCTTGCCAAGCCCCTCTCCCTCTGGAGGGGGGACCTCCATGCCTTTTTTCCACCCCATCTCTCCTTCCCCAATCCGTGCTTCAGCTTCGGGGCTCTTGGATCTGAGGATTTTCAGAGCTGGTAGCTCGGCGCCGACGGTTCCTCCAACCTCGACTCCGGCTGTTACCTTGAGTACCTCGGATCCGACTCTCGGAGCCGCAGACAGGGAGTCGGACCTGAGGGAATGGATTCTTTTACTCTGACCTTTTTGGATCTGACCCGTTCCCTCAGACCTCAGGCTACCCTGGCTTTGGCTCCAGTCCCCGCTTCGGATCTGGGGAGGGCGTCTTCCTTACTGGGTGCTAAGGAGGTCCGCTCTCCCTTGGCCTTTGAAGTGGTAGAGAGGGTTCTTTCCCAGGGATTGAGACCCCAGCCCATCCCCTCGGATACCACCCAGGCCCCCCTGGATTTGGTGACAACTACTTTTATCCTGTCTCAGGGACAGCCCGTAAACAGAAAACTTCCCAAACACTGTCTTCCAACACCACGTGAAAAATCCACTACAAAACCTGCGTTTTCACATGTGATTTCAATGAGATTTGGGTGCTATAAAATGCTCTAGTAGATTATTAACTTAAAGTGTTGTTTCTGATGAAGTTGGATACTTAAATCTGACGAAAAGTGCATATTTAAAGAGAAGCTTAAATAAATATTTCAAACGCAGGTTTCGTAGTGGATTTTTCATGTGGTGTTGGAAGACAGTGTTTGGGAAGTTTTCTGTTTACCTGTTTCAAACCATTTTCAGGGACAGCCCATGCCAGAGGATCCCCAGGTTAATTTCCCCAAGGAAACCCCTGCGGCTCACAAATCCCCTTCTGAGAGTTCCACTGAAGAGGGTCACCATAAGCGCAAGTGCAAAAGGAGGCACTTGGACTCCCCCCCCCCCTCCCCGAGTCCCTCACTATGGACACTGACTTAGATGAAGGAGAAGGTTCCCCCAGGGCACCTCCCGAAGACATCTCCTTCGGAGAAATCATGGAGATCCTCCACCAGAGGGGAGGTTGGTCAGCCCCAAAACCTTCTGGGGATGAGTTAGTGTTCTGGAGGCCTTTGGCACAAGCCCATCTACTTCCTGGGTGTCCCCGCCAGTGGACCCCTTGGTGAACCTCATCACCACGTGGGCATGGAAGGAGCCTGTCACTGCGGAGCCCATCCCCAAATGCCCTGACAAAATTTTATCTCCCCCTTCTGACAGACAACCTTGGTCAAAAGGAGCCCCGGTTGATGCTATGTTGGTTGCAGCGGCCACAAAGAAGGAACTAGCATAGGAGAGTTCCTCAGTCCACCCGCCAGACATGGAATCCAGGTTGGTGGATAGGTTTGGGAAGCGCGTCTATTCCTCAGCAACCTTTTCAATCCATGCGCTGAATTATTTGGCACGTAAGATCCGGCTTCAGTGAGACCTTGCTTCAGAATTTGCTGAGTCGCACCCAGAGTCTTTATCGCCGCAAGACAGACAGTTGTTCTCTGCGAAAATGTCTACTCTGAAGTCAGTCTCAAACATGTCGTTGCGACTCCTTTCCCATGCCACAGAATGAGCAGCTAGGGCGGCTGGGACAAGCATAGTCATGAGGCGTCATGCCTGGCTCAGGTTGTGTCAGTTCACGGACCCTTTCAAGGCGTCGTTTATCAACTCTCCCTACAACGGTTCTTCCCTTTTTGGGAAGACAGTACGTGACACACTTGTCCAGAGAGAAAAGGAAAGTAGGACACTGTCTGCCGTCGGGATCCGCTTCTCTGACCCTCATCGGTCCTTCTTTAGGAATCAAAGAGGGCAGAAGAAGATGTGGTTCCAAAAATTTCAGTTTTCCCGGGATTCTCAGGACAGCTATTCCCCCGGAGGCAGAGGGGGACAGGATCGATGCCAACCCAGAGGTAGAGGGGATCCCAGGAATTTTGGGTCTAGGGAACCCTTTTCTGATAGACCCGGTCTGCAGCCCTGAGGGATTGCCTGACTGTCCTACTCTGGAGGTAGTCGGGGGAAGATTGTCCTTACACCCAGCGGCATGGGAGTCCATTCCGACAGATCATTGGGTGTTACAGATAATATCCAGAGGTTACACTATCCCATTTGTTGCCCCTCCAAATATTCCAAAACACCACCCGGATGTTCCATCCGCTCACAGGGAGGCCGCAGCTCTAGAGGTTTCAAAGCTGCTTCTCAAACGAGCCATCAAACAGCCCCCCCCCCCCCCGATCAGTCTGGATCAGGTGTCTACTCAAGGTTCTTTCTGGTACCAAAAAAGACTGGGGACCTCCTGCCCATTTAGACCTGTCAGCATTAAACCTGTCTGTAGCCAAACAGAAATTCTGGATGTTCACCTTACAGTCCATTCTATCTTATCTCCGAGAGTGCGACTGGATGTGCTCTTTAGACCTCCAGGATGCTTACTACCACATCAAGATACACGGTTTTTGCTCTTCCGGATGGGAGCCAGTCATTTTCAGTTCAGAGCCCTACCCTTTGGTCTCACCACAGCCCCCAGGGTGTTCACCAAGGTAATGGCAGTTGTAGCGGCTCACCTGAGGCTTCAGGGTATTCAGGTGTTTCCATACCTGGACGACTGGCTCTTCACTGCGCCCAACAAGCATCACCTGTGTCTGGCCCGAGATTACTTCATTCAGTTGGCAGATCTATTGGGAATTTCAGTCAACGTTCCGAAATCCCATTTGCAACCAGTACAAGTTCTAGACTTTATTGGGGCATGGCTAGACACTTTGCAGATGAAGGTATTCTTAACTCCAGACAGGATCTTACACCTCAGGTGCCACATAGCTCAGATAGCGAACAAGTCTCCAAAGGCGAGCGAGGTTCTCCAGGCTCTGGGCTCCATGGTTGCCGCCATATCGATTCTCCCTTGTGCATGCCTTCACATGCAGGTTCTTCAATGGACTCTGGCTGTTCAATAGTCTTGGCTAGACCTGCCCATGGAATTTCCTATCAAGATCAGTCACATCTGCTGGATGTCTCTCCTTTGGTGGTTAAGTTCACCAGACATATCAGAAGGACGCCCCTTCGCGTCATCTGCAGTCCAAGCCACAGTGACCATGGACGCCTTCCAACTTGGATGGAGGGGACACTGTTTGGGAAGGACAGTCCAAGGCACGTGGTCCCAATCAGAGACCCAAGTTGCACATAGATGTTCTAGAGATGATGGCAGTGCTTTTAGCATTGGAAACCTTTCACACTGTCCTTCCTCTCTGATTGCAATTCAGTCAGACAACATATCGGTTGTCTGGTATATCAGCAAGCAGGGGGGGAACTAGATCCTACCCCCTATGTCGCGAGGCCATGAGAGTGTGGGAATGGGCGATCTCCACCAGTCGGTTTCTGATAGCAACGCACATCCCGGGGTGCTCCAACATTTTAGTGGACAGCTTTGAGTCGATAAGATAAGCCAACTAGTTTTAAAAGATGTGTTGAGTGTGATTGGAAAATCCCACATGCAGACGCATATGACAAATATGTTTATTGTTTGGGGGCTGCCCATTTGGATTCCCCTTGCAAAATTTGTGAGGGTTTCAATCCTTGGGCAATCCGAGTGTAAAAACAAGTTAATTTTAAAAGGCTTCTTTCTGCCCACTCCTTTATCTTCTCCAGAGGCTCAACCCCCCCCTCTAAGAACTTGCAAGTCTCTGAGGTGAAAAGACACTGCCATAAGGAATCCAGAGCATCCTCTGAGCCTTCTACGAAAATTGCTAAAGAGGCAGATATGAGTATGTTGGCACCAAGATCTATGTCAGCTTCCACGGATCACATAGACTTGACAGCTCCAAGTGAGCCACATTCTGGACAGAGTGCTTCTTTGGATCCTACCAGTTAAGGTTCAGACATTCAGCCATATGAATGGTCTCTGAAACAGTCAGTAGCGGAGGAGATCTTCCTTGCATGGGGTAAGCCTTGCTGCAATCTCTTCACATCTCCTTCCAACGCGAAGTGCAGCGAGTTCTTCGCTCTGATTCCGTCACCAGGGGAAGTCCCCAGAGATGCTCTAGTCCATGCTTGGCTCCCCGGGCTTCTGTATGCTTATCCACCATTGCCGCTCATTCCGAAGTTTCTTCAGAAAGCTTGCCGACTACGGTGCAAAGTGATCCTCATTGTCCCATTCTGGCCTCGTCAGGTTTGGTTCCCATTCCTTTGGTCTCCTCTCTTAGTTCCCCTGTGGGTTCTGGATCCCTGGCTGGATGTAATCACCCATCCGTCGGGGGCCCGTCTGCCCAATCTGGGCAGCCTCAAGCAGACAGCCTGGTTGCTCCAGTTCTGTTGATTGCCAGGACTCCTGGTCTTTCTTCCCCGGTAAAATCCATTCTGGTGGCTTCTCTTAAAGATTCCACTAGGAAACTATCACAGTAAATGGAAGTGCTTTTCCATTTGGGCCTCACAGAGACAACTAGATCCCTTTACAGCCCCGTTTACAGCGGTGTTGGATTTCCTGTCTGGCATTTTTCAGCAAGGAGTTAGTTCTTCCACAGTGAAAGTACAATTGGCAGCCATTTCCAGTTTTCACGTAGGTGAAGACAACATTGCCTTAGCTTCCTCTAGGCTGTGTAAGGCCTCTCATAAAGGTACTTTTCTGTTACGTCCACCTGTCAAGGATTCAGTGCCTCCTTGGGACCTTACCTTTATTTTACAGGCATTGGTGGCTCCTCCTTTTGAACCTGCAGCTTTGGTGGATTTGAAAGTTTTGTCCTGGAAGACCACTTTCCTAGTCGCCATTACATCTGCTAGGAAGGTTTCTGAGCTTCAAGCTTCGTCTGCCGTGCCTCCGTATTTGGTCTTCCACAAGGAGATAGGGTCTTTTTCCGTACTAATCCTTCCTTCTTACCCAAAGTGGCATCTGAAGCAAACATAAACCAGTCTATTAATGTGCCCGTTTTCTTCCCTAACTTCCAAAATAAAGGTTAATACAAACTTCATTTGTTAGATGTTCATAGACCGCTTCATTTTTATCTTCATAGAACAAAGTCTTTACGCAAGACTGACCAATTGTTTGTTTCCTTTTCCAAAGCTTTTATGGGAAAAGCTATTTCTAAAGTTTCTTTGGCCAGATGGATCACTCTTTGTATTTCACATGCCTACAAAGCAAAAGATGTTCAGCGTGTTTCACTGTTGCAGTCATTACACTTGAGGTTATCCTGCTGGCAGGCTACCCGCAGTCGGCCTGAGTTCCAAAGTCTAGGTCCGGCGTCGGTTGCTGTTGCCTCTTCCCTGACGTCAGTGCGCCAGGGGTATAAAAGATGCAACCGACACCATTTTCTTCAGTCTTTCTTGCCGCGCGGTGCCCGAAGCAAAAGCAGTTCACAAGTGCCGGTCGGCCGACTCCTGAGATTTTCAAAATTGAGTTTCAGAACCAAAGTCTTCAATAAAGCTAAGTACCCCGTTGGGGAAACTTTTTCTTGTTTCCGACCGATGTCAGTAAAAGTTAATAATTGTATTTCTTGTGGGAAGCAAATACTTCATAAGGACTTTCACTCTTACTGTATTCCTTGCCTAGGCCCTGACCACGATGTTACTAGTTGTCGGTTTTGTGCTAGATTCAACAAACGCACTATTAAACGTCGGTTTGATTTTGCTATACATTATTTAGGCCTAAGATTTAATTACATAATGCCGTCAGAACAACCGATGACCGGAACTTATAAAAAATGCAAAGACAAAGAAAAGGACAGGCATCCGAGGTCCAAAACCGACGACGAAGCCTCTTCTAGGCCAGACGCCGGTTCTCAGTGAGGCGCTTTCGCAGCCCCTGACACCCGCTACCTCAGAGCCACAGGCCATATCCGACAGCCACGTGGAGACACCGAGGCCTGTGGAAACTCAAGGTATTGGGCCTAAGGAAACTATTCCCTCAGATGGGTCCGGAGCCGCTGAGCAGGCATCGGCTTCTGAGGGTGTTTTCAGACCTTCACAGCTTACAATAATGTCCACTACAGCAGCCAAGGCAAAGTCAAAAACACCATTAAAGACAAGGAAGCAAGTACAGCATCCTCCTGAACAGTCAACCATGCCAAAGAAACAGATGCTTAAAATGGCCGAAGACCTAATTACTTTAATCAGGGGTTCCCATCCCCCTCCTGACAAAAGGCCTAGGCAAGACACTGACTATGATTCCTCTGACCAGGTTTCAATTTTCCTCTGATTCCTCTTCTGATCAGGGATATTCTCTCCCTCCCTATGAGGACTCTGATGCGGAAGAGTCTATACCTTCAGCCTCTCCATCTGAGGATTATTCTTTTGGGGAAACCCTGCACACCATGAGGGAGCATTTCCATTGGGAGAGCCAGGATTATTCAGAATCCAAGAAAAGGCTCAGAGACTTTCTTTTATTGCCTCAGCACAGGCCCCTGGCTATTCCCCCTGTGCTTGATATTGTTGATGATGTTTTCTCTGAATCCAGTCTGTCTCCTGATTCTTTACCCCCTGCACCATTCAAGCCAGACAGGTACTACAGGGTCCCTGACTCTCATAAATTTCTTTACAAAAACCCTGCTATAGATCCAGAAACAATTTCTCAGGGTCCTAAAGGGGTTAAGGCTTCCACTGCTAAAAATCCTGTACCCTCAGATAGGGATTCCAGAGCTCTGGACAGATGGGGGGAAAAAAGTTTACACTTCTGCTACATTAGCTGTAAGGGCTTTAAATTGCCAGTTTAACATACTTAAATATCAACAGTACTTCATGTCCTTGTTAAAACAGAAAATGGTTTCAAACTCAGTCCTGACAGTAAGGAAATGCAGGATTTATTGCATGCAGCTGAAGAAGTGGGAAAGCATACTCTACAGTGTGGTTTTGATTCATTAGAGGCTTCTTGCAGAGCAGCAGTTAGAGGCTCTTTTATTCGAAGGCATGCTTGGTTGAAAGAACAAAGTTTACCTGAACATGTTAAAGTAAAATTATTGGATGCTCCACTACAGCATGATACTTTGTTTGGTGTTAAGGCAGAAGAGGTGTTAAAGAAAATGGAGGACAAAGCAAAATCAATGCAGACAGTAAAAGATTTCTTACAGGTCCAACCACCTAGGTTTAGCAGAACCTGGCCTTCAAAAAATTGGTCCTTTCCGGTGTCAGACAGGCCACAGAGAGACAGATACAGACGCCCAAGAGGCAGATCTCGGCCCCAAGGCTCCTACCGACCTAAACAATGGGGTGCTTCAGCCCCCAAAGGAGGAGAAGACAAATCACAACATTATAGGAAACAGTCCCAATGACTTCCCTCTACAGATGCCAAGCACTTACCTTTTGGCAGCACCCCTAGGGGGAAACCTAGCACTTTTCTCAAAAAATTGGCACATAATCACCCAGGACAAATGGGCACTGAATATTGTTTCTCAGGGTTACAGGTTCCACTTTCACACGCTTCCAAAATCAAAAGGTATGCCGGACCTGCCACAAAACCAATGGGCAGAGGCACAAAAACAAATTGCTGCTCTCATGGACATGGGAGCTATTCAAAGAGTACCACAGCAAAAACAGGGGCAAGGATTTTACTCAAAACTTTTCTTAGTACCCAGAAAAGACAAAGCCTGGTGACCAGTACTGGACCTGTCAATCTTAAATACTTTCCTGGATGGTCCAAAATGTTAACACTACAGCAACTTCTACCCATGCTGGGCAAGAAGGCTTGGCTAGTTACTTTGGACCTCAAGGAGGCATACCTGCATGTCCCAATCAGACAATCTTGCAGAAGATACCTCAGATTCATAGCAGGCTCAATGCATTACCAATTCTCTGCACTGCCCTTTAGCTTATCTACTGCGCCCAGGGTCTTCACAAAATGCCTGGCACCAGTAATTGCATTTTGCAGACAAAAAGGAATTAAAATATATCCCTACTTGGACGACTGCCTTATTCAAGCACAGAGCAAGGACATTCTTCTAAAGCATCTGGCGTTTGTAAAAAGATTACTAATTTGTCTAGGGTACACAGTAAACGAAAATAAATCAAAACTTGTGCCCTCTCAAGAGATAATATTCCTGGGTGCAAGCTTAAATACAACTGCCCAGATGGCTTATCTCACACCAGACAAACAAAGGCAACTGACTCATTACTTTCAAATGATTGCAACAAAGACCCAGCTCCCTGCAAGACAAATTCTGCAGGCCCTGGGCTTCATGGCGTCCTGCATTCTACTAATTCCATATGTAAGACTGCATATGAGGAAACTTCAATGGTATCTAAAAAGTGTTTGGACTCAACATTGCCACAGCCTGGAGACAATCATAACTTTAATTCCCTGCCTACAACAGGAGTTTTGATGGTGGTCCCAGGCCTGTCACCACAGCCAGGGCAGACAGTAACAATGGATGCATTGGGATTATGCCTGGGGGGCACATATGACAGGAAAATGTATTCAGGGCACGTGGCCCAAGGAACAAATGCATCTTCGCATCAATCAGAAAGAGATGCTAGCTGTACAGAATGCCCTGACAGCTTTCAAGGACTTACTACATCCAGGACAACTACTAATAAAGACGGACAATACCACAGTTATGTGGTACATAAACAAGCATGGGGGCCCACGTTCCTACCCCCTATGCAGGCAAGCCATGACTTTGTGGAACACAGCACTGACCTATCAAGTACATCTGCAGGCACAATTCCTGCCAGGAACAAAAAATATACTGGCAGACGAACTAAGCAGAAATCTCATGGATCCTCACGAATGGAAACTAAATCCACAGGTGTTCAGAATGATAACAAGGAAATGGGGACGCCAAGACATAGATCATTTTGCCTCCCCTCACAATTGCCAACTACAGAAATTCTGCACAAGAACTTATCACTCTCAAGCATGGACAGGGGATGCTCTTATCATTCAGCTGGAAAGCCCTGACAGTCTGTGCCTTCCCTCCATTGCCCCTTCTTACCAAGGTGCTCCTAAAAGTCAGACAAGAGAGGCCAAAAATGATCCTGATTGCCCCAGACTGGCCACGCCAGCACTGGTACCCAATCCTAAAGAGCTTGTCTCAAGGTCCACCCTGGCCTTTACCTCAAATTCCGCATCTTCTGTCTCAACAAAACAATCAGATTCTGCACAGTCAACTCAGAACCTTAAATCCGGCAGCATGGCAGATAATGTAGCCGCTCAGACTGCACATCTCTCTAAAGCTGTTATGGATGTCATTTTAGAAGCCAGGAGGCCCAGCACTAGGAAATCTTATGCAGAAAAATGGAAGAGATTCTGTGCTTGGAACCAGGCACAAGGGCTCGAACCACTTGTTCCAAATATACCTCAAATTTTACAATACCTAACTGAGATGCTGGACAAAGGCCTGTCTTTCTCATCAATTAAGATCCATGCCTCTGCCATTTCAGCTCATTACAATACGGAACCTCATATTTTTTCACATCCTCTACTATGACAGTACCTGATAGGGGCAAAAGACATAAGACCCCCAAGGAGAGCACCAATACCTACTTGGGATCT
The DNA here is from genome assembly GCF_019279795.1 of Protopterus annectens. Taxonomy (NCBI): domain Eukaryota; kingdom Metazoa; phylum Chordata; order Ceratodontiformes; family Protopteridae; genus Protopterus; species Protopterus annectens. The sequence goes on from NC_056733.1 coordinate 634,975,854, forward strand.
CAATTTTGTTTTACAAAAGCTCACACTGCCTCCTTTTGAACCAGCCAACACAGTTGATATAAAATTCTTATCATGGAAAACTGCTCTGCTCCTAGCAATAACTTCAGCAAGAAGAGTCTCAGAGTTATAGGCATTAATGGCTGTGGAACCTTTCATCATTTTTCACCAGGACAGGGTTTCTCTTAGGACAAACCCAACATTCATGCCAAAAGTGGTTGCCAATGTGGCCCTGAACCAAACCATTCATTTATCAACTTTCTACCCAAACCCCCAGAATAAAGGGGAGAGACTTCTGCACTCTTTGGAGACGACTATGATTCTACTTGGACAAAACAAAAGCTTTCAGAAAAACTGAGCAACTGTTTGTAGCCTATGCTGCAGGATCACAAGGAAAGCCTATCACAAAGCAGACAATTTCAAAATGGATAGGACACTGCATTTGCTTCTGTTATGCACAACATGGCAAATCAGTGCCTAAGGGCATTAGGCCACATTCTACCAGAGCTGCAGCCACTTCAGCAGCCTTTCTCAGGGGAGTACTAACCAAAGACATTTTAGAAGCTGCAACCTGGAGTTCAGTGCACACTTTCACCAAGCACTACCACTTACCTCTCTACTCCAAATCCAGAGCAGGCTTTGCCACTGCAGTTCTGCAGGGCCTGGTAGCCTCTCCAAATCCAATTTAGACCCAGCCGCCCAACCTCAGCTTTGGGATTCAACCCAAGTGTAATGACTGCAACAGTGAAACACGATGAACATAGTACAGTTGTGTACCTACCATAAATGTAGATGTTCGAGTATATTCACTGTTGCAGTCCAGGTTACCCACACACCATCTCCCTATTTCTTTGCTGGGAATTCTCTGTACTTCTCAACTATATACAACCTATGTGGTGTATTTGCTTGTAGATGAAGGATATGTTTGTATTAGTACATACATGATTTTTGGCATAATTTATTCTTTTCAGCCTTCCTGTCTGGGGGCACCTGACATCTGGGGCAAGAAAATCTGAAGAAAATGGCATCAGTTGCATCTTTTGTACCCCTGGTGCACTGACGTCAGGGAAGAGGCGACAGCAACCGACGCCAGACCTAGACTTTGAAACTCGGGCCGACTGCGGGTAGCCTGCCAGCAGGATAACCCCAAGTGTAATGACTGCAGCAGTGAATACACTCGAACATCTACATTTATGGTAGGTACACAACTGTACTGTTTATCTCCTCCTGGTATTAAGGCTCTCTCTACCAGGTCCATGGTGATTTCTGCTTCCTTTTGGTCTGGGGTGCCTTTGGATGACATTTGTGCAGTAGCGACCTGGGCCAATTCACATACCTTCATTTCCCATTACAAATTAGATCCGATTTCTAGGGGTAGAGCATCCTTTGGCTCTGCGGTGCTCAGGAATATCCTTCCATAAGGGCTTCCCAGGATTGGAGTAGCTGGGGACTCTGTCCCACAGGTTGCAGATAAAATGAAGTAGATAAAGAAGTTATGTACTCACCATAACGTTCCATCTGAGTAGTTATACTTAATTTTTCTGCAGCATTCCCTCCCTCCTTCTCCCGGACCTTGACCTGCCTTTTCAGGTTTGGTTCATTGGGCTGAGTTGCTTATGTTTTTAGTTGCAGCAAACTTGATCTGAGGGAAGATAGGAGATGGTAGGGCATTATGGGTAAGGGGAAGAGCTTGGAGCTTGGATCAGATGCTAGAAAAAAAGTTGTCGGCTCGGATCCGATACAGATCCGTATACCCACAGGTTGCAGAAAAATGAAGTATAACTACTCAGATGGAACGTTATGGTGAGTACATAACTTCTTTTGTTCGACTGAGATGTTTTGGGTGAAGAGCATCAATTTTATTTTATTGGGTAGCTCAACACTTTCATCCTTGTTACAACAGACTTTTTCAGAATACCATATTAACCAGCAAAAGGCATTTTATAACTTTCACATACATCACACAACTCAATCATCCGGCACAGTTTTCTTAAAGAAATGTAATAAATAAAACATAAAAACAAATAGAAATCTACTACAGTTCAAAACAGTACATAACGTCAATATTTTCTAACCTTTCTATCTTTTTAAAATATTTAATGATAATAGAGCAATTCAAACCAGGGTATTTATCGGCCTGTAATTTCATTTGCTAGATAGCTTCTCTTTGCTCAATTTTATTCCTATAATTTCTCCCCTATTGCATCCTTTAAAACCCTTTCTAAACCAAAAATCTAATTTTTTTATGTACGGGATGTTCAGACACGTCTAAATAAAGCATTATTGGAGTCTCTAATTTTAATATCTTAAACATGCTTTAATATTCTCACTTTAAAACGTCTTGTTGACATACCAATATAAAATGCCTTGCACCCTTCACAGACTACAGTATAAGCTAAACTAGTAGACTCTCATGAAATCCTGTGATTAGGGTAAAAGTCCAAAGCAGCAGAGACAAATTCAGACAATGAAACGAGCAGAAAGGGGTCCCCAAGATGAAATTAATCTCTGTTAGGAGCTGTTTAACCTGGATTTGAATAAGAATTTGATCTTATTTGATGTTAAATGTTATTTACAGAAGAGTGGGGTTTGAATAAGAATTAGATCTTATTTGATGGAAAATGTTATTTACAGAAGAGTGAGGTAACCATTGTGGCCTATTTTTACAAACCTAGTCATGGCCCATTGGGAGCATAAAGTTATATTTGAAAATTATGTGAAAGCATCCTTCCAGCTTTATGTCGGCTACCTGGATGCTATCTTTATTCTCTGGAAGGACAAGGTTGAGAATATCGAATCCTTTATGGAATATATCAGTTCTGCAACTAACTTTTTAAATTTTACATATGAATGTGCATCAGGTAAGATAGCCTATCTGGATGTATTGTTGGAGAAAGAGACATTAGGTGCAACAGATAAATATCCAGTATTTACAGGAAAAAGACCAACTCTAACACCTTTCTTCATTATACCAGCTCACACCCCCACCATCAAAAAAGGCCAGTAGTAAAGGGGCAGCAAAGATGGTTAATTTAGACTCAGTTTGAAGAAGAGTGCAATAACTTGGTGGGAATGTTTGCCAAGAGAGGATATCCAAAACCTCTTCTTCAGGAATTAACAAGAGAAGTATACAGTAAAAAAACTGCAGGACATTACAGACCTAATTTAAATACTTCACTTGTAGGGCAGGCTTACATCTTAAACACAATCTTCTAGGCTGGATGAAACGCACTATAACTTTAGCCCAACTACTAGATCTGATGTTTCACCTCTCATTCTGCTTCACTGATTGGTTATTGGTCTGATCCTTAGATCTGACTGTGCTGCCTTCAACAGACTTTAGCTTCCAGGCTCGAGCTCCTCCCTTACCCACAGTCCTCTGCCCATAGCTCTACCTCCTCATATCTTGTTTGCCGCCAGTGCATCCAGACATGTTTTCCAGTGCTTTGAGTCTCTCAGTGTCAGTTACGTGAAATTTTTTTCTTAATATTAAACTTTTTTCCAACTTTGTAGTCTTACAAAATTCTCCTCCTTTTCCTATCTAGTATTCGAGGGCATTGGGTATTATTTTTGTCTTCTTACCTTTTCTTGTCCCTTCAGGCCGGCCTTTTCTTTACAAAAAAAAAATACTTTTTATAACTTTGCTTTCTTTTTAGGATTGGTTGCCTTAGGGCATACTTTTATTTAACTGTAATGGATAAGCCAACTAGTTTTAAAAGATGTGTTGAGTGTGATTGGAAAATCCCACATGCAGATGCATATGACAAATATGTTTATTGTTTGGGGGCTGCCCATTTGGATTCCCCTTGCAAAATTTGTGAGGGTTTCAATCCTTGGGCAGTCCGAGTGTAAAAACAAGTTAATTTTAAAAGGCTTCTTTCTGCCCACTCCTTTATCTTCTCCAGAGGCTCAACCCCCCTCTAAGAACTTGCAAGTGTCTAAGGTGAAAAGACACTGCCATAAGGAATCCAGGGCATCCTCTGAGCCTTCTACGAAAATTGCTAAAGAGGCAGATCTGAGTATGTTGGCACCAAGATCTATGTCAGGTTCCACGGATCACATAGACTTGACAGCTCCAAGTGAGCCTCATTCTGGACAGAGTGCTTCTGTGGATCCTACCAGTTAAGGTCCAGACATTCAGCCACTTTCTCGGATCCATAAATCCCTGGATCTGGGATCTAACATTTGTTGTCCTGAGAGGTCCATAAGATTGGTGTTCCCTGCGGTGCCAGTGAAGATATTGCAGCCCCCTAGACATTCAAGGCCTTCCTCAGTGGCTTCTTCCAGATCCTCTAGGAGCCTATACGATGTGGGCAAGGTGGTTAGATCCAGTATCAAGGCTCAGATTCAGATGGGAGTACTTCCAGCTCCGTCCCCTCATAGATCCAAGAGAGTACCTGCCACTTCACCTTTTTCTCCTTCTCTGATCCGAATAGCAGTTTCAGAACCCCAGGGCAGCAGTTTGACAAGGGATTTGGGTTCGGATCAGAGGACCTTTGCTTCCTCAACACCAGCTGCGACTTTGACTATCTTTGCTCCGAGATCCTTGAATCGGAGTGAGTCCTGGGTCCATGATGTCATGGCCGGATCCAAGGGGTAAGTTTCCCCTCTAATTATATTGGATCTTTCTGTCCCCCTTGGAGCTTCGGCCTTCAACAGTTCAGGTCCAGTTCGGGGAGCAGGGGCTCTGGGGTTTTCCTTCCTTCTTCCTCGGTGGCTTTGGCTCCAAGGGAGTGGGGGAGGGTATCCCAGGGCCATTCGGTTTTCTGAGTTTTAGAAAAGGCTTTCTCTGCAGACAGAGCTCTGGATCCTTTGACTTCTGCTCTTCCCTGTGTCCCTGGATCAGGTCTGGACTTTGAACCTTCCATTTCTGTCCAGGGTCAGCCCGCCTCTTCCTGCCCCCTTCCTGTTCCGACTCCTCACCTGAATATCCCATGAAGGAGATCCACGGAAGAGGACATTCAAGAGGAGGCACTTGGACTACCCTATGGAGTCTCTCACTGAGGAAATGGACTACAGTGAAGGTGAGGGATCCCCCAAATCACCACCAGATGATGTCTCGTTTGCAGACATCTTAGAAGTTTTAAAGCAAAGAGGTGGCTGGTCATCCATACATCCTTCTTCAGAGGAGTCCGTATTCTTGGAGGTGTTTGGGGTGGGTCCTTCTGCATCTTGGGTAGTCCCCCTGGCTGATGCTGCCTAAATGTCTTGTCACCTGTTGGGCCTGGAAGGAGCCAGACACCATAGATCCTGTACCAAAAGACCAGATAACATTTTTTCTTCCCCGGAGGATTGGACTTTTTGGAGCAAGGGCATTCCGGTTGATGCAGTGGTGGTGGCAGTTGCTACTAAGAAAGAGCTCACACAACAGAGCTAGACTGTCCACCCGCGAAAGAGGGAGTCCAGAGCGCTGGACAGGTTTTGGAAGTGCACATTCGTCTCAGCAACTTTTTCATTTAGAGCGCTTATTTACTTGACACATTTTATTTACCTACAGAGAGACCTATTTAAGGAACTCTGAGCCTTGGCGGTGTGCTTGCCTAAGGAGGAGCTAGATAAAGTTTCTCCAAAGCTGATCACTCTTACTTCCCTGGCAAACTCTTCCATGAGGCTCGTTTCCCATTCAGTAGAAGAATCCTCAAGGGCAGCGAGCACTGGCATTGCAATATGCACACATGCATAAATGAGTATTTATGATTTTGTGGAGCCCTTTAAGGCCTCTTTTATCAACTCCCCTTTTGTTTGGCCCATCAGTGAAGACACCCTGACCTACAGCGAGCAAAAAGGTAAGACCTTGTCTGCCATGGGGATCAATTTTCCACCCCTCAACGAACCTATTCAGAGAGGGGCTAAGAAAGCTTGGTTCTGAAAATCACAAGTTTCCTTTCTTGATCAAAACAGAGAGTATTCTTCCAGAGGCAGAGGAGGAGGCTTTAATGGGAGATGCTGCTGTAGAGACAGGGGGGGCTCACAAAATCAGGGCTTTAGGTAGCCCTTTTCCCACTAGCCCTTTCAGTGCTCCTGAAGCCCTGCCCGACTGTCCAATTCTGGAGACAGTCTGGGGCCATTTTTCCTTGCTTTCAGGTGCTTGGGCCCAAATAACAAATGCTTAGGTGCAAAGCATAATAACCAGAGAATACTACATTCCCTTTTCTCTCTCTCCTCCAAAAGTTCAAAAGAAGCACCCCGACGTTTCACCCAGCCAAAGGGAGATGGCATTTACAGAGATCAAAAGATTATTGCAAGAGAGAGTAATCCAAGAAGTCCCAGCTGAACAGAGAGGATCAGGAACCTGTTCCTATTTCTTTTTGGTGCCAAAGAAAACTTGGGACCTGAGGCGTATCCTAGACCTAAGCACACTCAGTTTATACATAAAGAAAGAGAAGTTCCGGATGGTTACGGTTCAGTCCATCCATCTGTTACTAAGGAAAGACAATTGGATGTGCTCTATGGACTTAAAGGGTGTGTATATCACATAAAAATAGACAGGCAGTCCAGAAGTCACTTGCGCTTACGCATGGGAGCCAATCATTTCAGTTCAGAGCCCTGCCTTTTGGACTCACCACAGTCCCCTGGGTGTTTACCAAATGCATGGCAGTGGTCGCAGCTCATCTACAACTACAAGGGTTTCAGGTATTCCCATATTTAGACGATTAGCTCCTAACTGCCCCTGCCCAGCATCAACTTTCTCAGGCCAGAGACGGTCTGTACCAGATATTCCATGAACTAGACATCACCATAAATTCAGACCAGTCACAAACATTGCCTGTTCAAACTTTGGAATTCATCGGGGCTCAGCTGAACACAGTTACGCAAGTAACTTTCTTGCTCCAACATCGCATCAACACTTTTGACTCTTCAAGTACAAGCTATATTATCTCATCCATCTCCTTCTGCCAGGTTGATTCTACAGGCCCTGGGGTCTTTGGCAGCTGCTATAATTCTAGTACCTCTAGCGAGATACTATGTGTGCATTCTACAATGATCTGTGGCTGTTCAGTGGTCAGTTCTGCATCAGCCCCTATCTGTTCCTGTTAGACTGACCAATATTTGCAGAAGCCATTTAGAGTGGTGGATTTGCACCGATCTGTCGGTAGGCAGACCCTTCATCTTTCCCTATCCTATAGCCACAGTGACCACGAATGCTTCCCACCTAGGGTATGGGGGCATTTCGAGAGGAAGATGGTCCAAGGCATGTGGACTCCCCTAGAGACCTGATTGCTTTTAAATGTCTTGAAGATGAGAGCTGTCCTATCATTGCAAGCCTTTCAGGACAATCTACCTCTGGGAACCATTACGATTCACACCAACAACATGCGAGTCATCTGTTAAATCAACAAGCCGTGTGGAACCTGTTCATACCCCCTGTGCAGAGAGGCCATAATGGTTTGGGAATGGATGATCTTTTCACACCGCTTTCTACTTGCTACACATGTACCAGGGAAATCCAACGTATTGGCAGACAGTCTTAGCAGGTCCATTCTGATGCCTCTCAAGTGATCCCTCGATCAGTCAGCAGCTACCAAGATATTTGACTATTGGGTTCTTCCCTGCTGCAATCTCTCTGCATCCCCGCACAGCAACAAGTGCAGCAGTTATTTTGCTCAGATCCCTCCTTCAGGGAGTTCCCCAAGAGATTCTCTAGTCCACAATTGCCCCCCCCCCCAGTCTCCTTTATTCTTACCCTCTACTTCCACTGATCCCAAAATTTCTTCAGAAAGCCAAATGATTGCCCCCTTTTGGCCTCATCAGAGTTGGTTCCCCTTCCTCTGGTCTCTCCTGAGATATCCTCCATGGATACTGGAACCTAAACTGGGCATCTTCTATCACCCCACACAACGACTCTACATGGATCTCCCCACCATCAAGTTAACAGCTTGCTCTGATGTTGTCTCCTTCATTCCTCCTCACAATAGGGTCTCTGATCTGACCCTCGCATCTGGCTCGGACACATTCCACAGACTTGGATCAGATTCTCAGGCTCCTTCCTCATACCCATAATATCGTGCATCCACCCAACTCAGATCTCGTTTGCCACTCGAGAGAGTCAGACCCAGATTCTGTCTCTCAAGCGTGGTTTTGATATTTTTTGATAGCTTTGCTTCAGAAATTGTAAGTTAGTGGATGTATTGTATTTCTTCCTCCCTCTTTTTCTCTTGAGCAAGTGTGTGTTTGGGGAGGCAGATATGGACAGGATGATGATGCGGTTTCTTAAGGCCCAAATCCAGATGGGGGTATTCGCAGCTCCGTCCCATGTCGGATCTGTGAGCTACCCAGGTCACTCCATCAGAACTCCACTCCTTCTTTAATCTGTCCCTCAGCTTTGGAGTCATGGGATTTGGGGCTACTTTGTGCGTTGGACTCTGTGCAGAGGAAGCTCCCTTCCTCAATACCGAGGATGCCTTTGACAAGCCCTTTCTGGCCTTTTTGGAGCAGAGCGAGTCTCAGAGCCGTGGCATTGGTACTGGGTCCAGGAGACTAGGATCGGCCCTGTCCTTTTCGGAGCCAACACTTCCTTTAGGCGCTTCTGCACTTGACAGCTCAGGTCCGATCTCTTCTGGGGGCCATGGATCCAGAGTGAGTCCTGGCCATTTTTCCTTGGTGATTTCAGCTCCGAGGGAGAAGGAAAAGTCTTCTCCTGGTCCTTAGGCTTTCCAGGTAGTGGTAAGGGTTTTCTCCCAGGTTGGAGATCTGACTACACAGGTCCCCCAAATTTCTCCCTGTATCCCTCTCGGATCCAGGCCTTGCTGTCTCTCATCCTTCTCCTGAGTCTTCATGTCCCAAGCAGCCTCCAAGAATTCCCAGCTCAGGAGGGAACCCCTTCTTCCGACCCTTCTCCAGAACACTCAACCGAGAAAGTCCCTTGGAAGAAGACATGCAAAAGGAGGTACATGGACTCCCCTTTGGAGTCTTCAACCAAGGATACTGACTTTGATGAGGGAGAAGGATCCCCCCGATCCCCAGCTGAAGACATCTCTTTTGGGGACATATTAGAGATCCTAAAGCACAAAGTTTGGTGGTCTGCCTAATCTCCTTACTCTGAGAAGCCAGTTCTCTTGGAGGTGTTTGAGATGGGTCCATCTATGTCCTGGGTGATTCCCCCCCCCCCCCCCCGGGGAGATGCCCCAGTGGGTTTAATGTCTTGCTAAGCATGGAAGGAACTGGACACCATCGATCCCATATCCAAGCAGCTCAGTCGGTTTCTGGTGCCTCCCCACAGACAGGAAATACTGGAGTAAGGGTCCTGTAGTCGATGCTGTCACGGTGGCAACGTCCACCAAGAAAGAGCTGGCAGAAGAAACTGCCAATGTCCATCTGCCTAAGAAGGAGTCTAGAGTGGTGGACAGGATTGGGAAGAGCGTTTACGCTTTGGTAACCTTTGAGCTGAGGTTGTTAAACTGTCTAGCTCATTTTAATTTGGCTGCTTAGGGACCCGATCAAAAAATGCCAGTTTCTTTCTGAGTCTATGCCTGCTGAGAAATTTAAGAAAGTTTCTCCCAAGGTGACCACTCTTTTGCTTATCACCAACTCATCGATGAGATTAATCTCCCATGCCTTGGTGGGCAGCTCATGAGCAGCTGGTTCAGGACTTTCCCTAAAGAGACATGCCTGGATGAGGCTGTGTGATTTTGCAGAGCCCTTTAAGACATTGCTTGTCATTGCCCTTTATGATGGCACCTCTCTTTTTGGGCTGTCTGTCAGAGATGCAGTTACCCACAGCAAGAAGGGCGGGAAGACCCTTTCTGCTGTTGGAATTAAGTTTTCTATCCCCCAGATGTCCTTCATGGATGCATCTGCAGTCATAACAAGTGGGTTGTCCTGTCGTCAGGCAGCCCTGCAGTCGGCCAGATTCCAAAGTCCGGGTCCGGCTTCGGCTGATGTCGCACTCCACCCGACGTCATCTCTGTTGGTCTTCGGGTATAAAAGCATCAGCCGACGCCATTTTCCTCAGTCTTTCTTGCCGCGTGGCGCCCGAAGCAGAAGCTGTTCGCAAGTGCCGGTCGGTCGGATCCAGAGATTACTTCTACCGAATACTACTTCGAAGACTTCTAAAGCTAAGTACCCCGTTGGGGACTCTTTCTTGCCTCAGCCGATGTCAGAAAAAGTTAACAATTGTTTAACCTGTGGGAAACAAATACCTCATAAAGATTTCCACTCTTACTGTCTGCCTTGTTTAGGCCCAGCCCACGCGTAGCAGCCTGTTCGGCCTGTGCCTCCTTCAACCGACGAGCTTAGGCGTCGGTCGGAGTTTGCAGAACAGTTTTTCGGTACTGATTTTGCGTACATTATGCCGTCGGATCCTCCGACTACCCAATCTTCCAAAAAACGCAAAGATAAAGACCGACACTCGCGGTCCGGGGGTTCGGCCGGAACCACGGTAAAGCAAACCGCGAGTGTCTCGGTTTCGGCCGAAACCGAGAAAACTGATCAAAGTATAGCTGAACCTATTCTTACAACTGAGGCCCCTGCTACAACTCTTGAATCGACCTCAGAAATTTTACCCACTACGGTGGTTGACTTATCAGACACCATCCCCTTGGATGTCTCTACCCCAGCACGTGGTGCTGCTAGGCCTCCAGCAGCCATGTCCATTAAGGCCTTCGCCAGGGCTAAAGCAGCCAAGACTACTAAATCAGTGCCTGTTAAGCCCCCCACATCCAGGCCCTCTTCTAGTTCTCAAATGCTTTCTTTGGCTAAAGATTTAATTTCTTTAATTAGAGGATCTCAATCTCACCCAGACAGGGCCTCTCAGCCCCCAGAGAAGAGACCTAGGGCAGAGCCCCCTGAGCCAGTGTCTTCTGATGATTCTGCTGATGAATCAGACATTACTGACCAGCCAGAGGCTCCCTTCTCCAATTTTGAAGATTCTGATGCTGAAGAATCCATTCCAGCTGCTTCCCCACCAGAAGAATTCTCCTTTGGGGAAACCTTGCATGCCATGCGAGAACAGTTCCAATGGCAGCAACAGGATTTTTCAGACTCCAGAAAAAGACTTAGGACCTTTCTGCACCTCCCACAACACAGGCCCTTAGCTATACCTCCTGTTCTCTCTGTGGTGGATGATGCTTTCAATGATGTTTGCTCCGCTCCAGATTCTTTACCCCAGCCCCTGCCAAACCAGACAGATTTTACAGGGTGCCAGATACTCATCACCACCTTTACAAGGCCCCACTTGCAGACCCAGAAACTATATCCCAGGGTCCCAAGGCAGTAGCGACCACAGCTAAAAACCCTATTCCTTCTGAAAGGGAAGCAAGGTCATTAGACAGATGGGGTAAAAGGTCTACACTTCAGCTACTCTCTCAGCTAGAGCTTTAAACTGTCAGTTTCACATGATACAATACCAAGAGTTTATGCTTGACCAGTTAACTAAAAACTAACCACTGATGAATCTCTTGATAAGAAATATGTATTAGAGATGGTAAATAACATACAACAGGTTAGCAACCATTCCTTAAAATGTGGCTATGATGCACTGGAGGCTTCATTTAGATCAGCCATGACAGGCACAGTGATAAGAAGGCATGCATGGCTAAAGGAACAAGCTTTACGGATCATGTTAAAGCTAAGTTGCTAGATGCTCCTATGGACAAGACAAGTTTGTTTGGTACACCTGCCCAGCAGGTTATGAAGAAAATGGAAGAAAAGGCAAAATCTGTTCAAACTGTTAAAGATTTCTTGCAGGTTCAACCCCCAAGGTTTAGCAGGAACTGGCCTGCCAAAATTGGTCCTTTCCTGACTCCACAAAATTTCAAAGGGGCAGGAATAGGCGTTCCAGAGGCAGAACCAATCCAGAGGAGGTGCCTACAGAGGCGACAGTGGCAAGGTAACAACAGAGGCACAGACGCAGCCACTGCCACTACATCAGCACAACCACAGTGACTTAATCCTAACTCTGCCTACCAGGGAACAAATAGCAGCTCCTCTAGGCGGAAAGTTAACCTTATTTTCAAAGAACTGGCACTACATAACAAAAGACAAGTGGATTTTACAAACCATAGATCAAGGTTACGGTTTCACTTCCACACTTTACCAGTCAAAAGAGGAATGCCAAATCTACCTCCAAATCAAAAACAGAGGCTCTCGCCAGATAATGGAGTTAGCAAACATGAGAGCTGTGGAAAGAGTGCCAACAGCAGAACAAGGAAAGGGTTCTATTCCAGACTATTCCTAGTTCCAAGAAAGGAAAAAGTTGGAGACCAATTCTCGACCTGTCCACCTTAAATACATACATCATTGTCCCAAAATTCAAAATGCTGACCCTACAGCAACTTCTTCCCATGCTGGGCAAGGAGTCTTGGCTGGTAACTCTAGATCTCAAGGAGGCATACCTGCACGTCCCCATTCGACCAATCTGCAGAAGATACCTCAGATTTCTTGCAGGATCAGAGCACTATCAATTCTCAGCATTGCCCTTTGGCTTATCTACTGCCCAGAGTATTCACAAAATGCCTGGCATCAGTAATCGCCCATTGCAGACTACAGGAATTCAGATTTACCCATACCTGGACGACTGCCTACTACAAGGGGACAACAAAAGCAAGCTGACAACAGATTTACAAAGGGTCATTTACTTGCTACAAGGACTGGGATACACAGTCAATTTACAAAAGTCAAGGCTGATACCATCCCAAACAAGGACATTCTTGGGCGGAATTGGACACAGTACAACAAATGGCATTCCTGACTACAGAAAAACAAAAGAACTTCCTCTTTACTTCTTGGCACTAACAAAACTGAGCGAGTTAACAGCAAGAAAATTTCTGCAGGCCTTGGGCTTCATGGCATCATGCATAATCTTGGTCCCATTTGCCAGACTACATATGAGGAAACTACAGTGGTACCTAAAGAATTTATGGTCCCAACACAGACACAGTCTAGAAACAGAAATCCCACTAATTCCATGCTTAAAACAGGAGTTCCTATGGTGGGCTCAGGCATGCCAGTCAAACCCAGGCCTACCCTTTCGCAGATGTCAACCAAGCCAGACCATCACAACAGGCGCTTCAGACCTAGGATGGGGGCCCACATGCTGGACAAATGCGTGCAAGGATTGTGGACACAGGATCAACTTCACCTGCACATCAATCTAAAAGAAATGCTGGCAGTAAAACTGGCAATCCAAAAGTTCAAACCATTCCTCAAAGAGGGCCAGTTGATGATAAGGACAGACAACACCACAGTCATGTGGTACATCAACAAACAGGGAGGCACTCATTCATACCCCCTATGCAGAATGACCTTGGAGCTGTGGACCCTGGCACTCAGCTACAACATTCAGTTACAGGCAATGTTTGTACCGGGGAAAGACAATACTCTAGCAGACATATTAAGCAGAACCACTTCGGATGCCCACGAATGGAAGCTGCACCCGGACATCTTCAAGACCATCTCAAAGAAATGGGGAATGCCACAGATAGACCTATTCGCATCACCTCTCAATCACCAGCTCAAAAATTCTGCACAAGGACATTCCACCCACTAGCATGGAAAGTGGACTCACTCTCCTTCAACTGGAAAGGCCTAACAGCATATGCATTCCCACCTCTTCCTTTGATACACAAGGTACTACTAAAAATCAAGGAAGAACGTCCAAGGATAATCCTGATAGCCCCAAACTGGCCAAGACAACACTGGTACCCACTACTGAAGAGCATGTCTCGGAACAATATGTGGCCAATACCCTGATGCCTTTGATGTTAACTCAGAACAACTACAGCATCATACATCCAAACCTAAAAACGCTGCAACTGACTGCATGGAACATCACATAGCAGCAGCTAATCCAGAACTTTCCCAAAGAGTTAAAGACATTATTCTTGAAGCACGCAGACCTTCAACAAGAAGGAACTATGCTGGAAAATGGAAAAGGTTTGTCATTTGGAGTACCGAAAGAGGAAAAGATGTGTCAAACATAGATATGCCTAACATTCTGGAGTATCTGGCGAACTTCTTCATTCAGGCCTGTCCTACTCCTCCATCAAGATACATGCATCAGCTATTTCAGCAGAATACAGCTTTGATCCACCTGTTTTTCGCACCCTTTGCTCAGGCAGTTCCTCAGAGGAATCAAGAATGTAAAACCTCCAAGGAAACCACCATTACCAGCCTGGGATTTAAACTTTGTGCTAGAAAAGTTGACACTATCACCCTTTGAACCAGCAGCAACAGCAGACCTACAACACCTGTCATGGAAAACTGCTTTCCTACTGGCAATTACTTCAGCAAGGAGGGTTTCAGAACTACAGGCCTTAATGGCAGTGCAACCCTTCCTAATCTTCCACCAAGATAGAGTGTCCATGAGAACTAATCCTACATTTATGCCCAAGGTGGTATCCAGAGTATCTTTAAACCAGGCAATCCACCTACCTACCTTCTTTCCCAACCCACAAAACAGAGGGAAAGAATACTGCATACCTTGGATGTACATAGACAGCTACGCTACTACTTGGACAGAACAAAAATAGCAGAAAGACTGACCAACTTTTTGTAGCCTATGCAACAGGAAGGGAAGGAAAAGCTATTTCCAAACAGACAATCTCCAAATGGATAGGAAATTGCATACAATACTGTTACTCCTTCCATGGAAAACCAATTCCACAGAACATAAGACCTCATTCTACAAGGGCAACAGCCACTACCACAGCCTTCTTACGAGGAGTGGCAACCAAAGACATTATTGAGGCGGCTACTTGGACCTCTGTGCATACATTTGCCAAGCATTATAATTTGCCTCTATATTCCAGATCCCGAGCAGGGTTTGCCACTGCTGTACTGCAAGGGATCCTAAACACACCATAATCTACTTTTATCCTCCTCCCTAGTTGGCTATGGTATTCTACCCACTTGTTATGACTGCAGATGCATCCATGAAGGACATAGTACAGTTTTGTACCTACCATAAATGTAGATGTCCGAACTGGATAGCATCTGCAGTCAGGATTACCCTCCCTCCTTCCCCTCTGTGGTACTCCTAGGGTGTTTACCCTCCTAATAGCTAGCTGTTGGGAGTCTTTTATGGTGTATTTGTTTGTATATATGTACATATATGCTTATTGTTGTGTTTACCTCTATCTATTTGGAAACATTGGCATCTATCCAAATTTTAGCCTGCAAGAGGGCTACTGGCATCTGGGGCAAGAAACACTGAGGAAAATGGCGTCGGCTGATGCTTTTATACCCGAAGACCAACAGAGATGACGTCGGGTGGAGTGCGACATCAGCCGGACCCGGACTTTGGAATCCGGCCGACTGCAGGGCTGCCTGACGACAGGACAACCCACTTGTTATGACTGCAGATGCTATCCAGTTCGGACATCTACATTTATGGTAGGTACAAAACTGTACTTTCCTTCTCTGGGAACCAGCATGGGCAAGACAATGTGGTTCTGCAAGTCCCAAGGGCATTTCAAGGAACCACACAGAGAACTGTCCTCTAGAGACAGAGGGGGAGGTTTTGATGGTAGATGCCGCCCTAGAGGCAGAGGGGGTCCACAGAACCAGGGCTTTAGGAAACCCCCTCCCAATAAGCCTTACCAGAGCTCCTGAAGTGCTGCCTGACTGTCAGTCTCTGGAGGCAGTCAGGGGATGACTAGCTGTGCACCCCAAAGCCTGGACCCAATTGACTCAAAACCATTGGATGCCAAGTGTAATATCCAGAGGTTAGTATATTCCATTTTCCCTGCTACCTCCAAACTCCAAAAGCCTTCCTGACATGCCACCCAGTCAGTGGGAACAGGCAGCACAGGAAATCCAACAACTGTTGCAAAAAAGAGTCATCCAGGAGCTCCCAGCTGAACAAGGAGGATTTGGAACCTACTCCCATTTCTTTTTGGTGCTGAAAATGACAGGAGACCTAAGACCCATCCTGGATCTAAGCAGGTTAAACGAGTATGTAAAGAAGTTTAAAGGACATGCTTGTCTATGGTAATTTTGTTTTGCCCAAAATAAATTTGAATTGTTTTCCAAAATGTTTGGGTACCTGTAAGTGCAATAGTTGTGCTGTTTGCAAGTATATAGTATATTCTTTTGAATTTATTAACAGGATGAAAGGGGCATTTTTCATGCAATAGTAAAGGGGTTGTTTATGCCCTTAGATGCCCCTGTGGTTTTTTTCTGCATTGGGAGACGAAAACAAGTTTTTTGTTGAGGTTAATGGAACACATTAGGGACATAAAAAAATCAAAAGGAAGATAGTGTTAGCTTGTCATTTTAAAGATGTGCATGACACTGATATTTCTATGCTTCAGGGTTTTGTTTTAGAACAAATATGTGTTCTAATGATGAAGCTCTTTTGAAAGAGAAATTGTTATACAACAAATCTGTTTTTATTCTTAAGTATGATACTATGGTTCCTGTGGGACTGAATGCGGAGATTAATTGGAAGTGTTTTATTTAATTGTTTAATTGTTTGATTATATAATTGAATGATGAAATTTGTATTTTTGTATAAAAGATAATACATTTGCATGGAAGGTTTGAAGGTCTTGTATCAAGGCACTAGAGAGAGAGAGAGAGAATAAAGTTTTTTGTGTCTGAGCCAGTGGTCTTGATTTTGCTGTTTCAAGTAGTTGTTGGAGTATGTAAAGAAGCTGAGGTTCCGAATGGTTGCGGTTCATGCATGGCAGTGGTAGCTGCTCACTTGAGACTCGGCAGATTCCAAGTGTTTCCATATTTTGATGATTGTCTCCTGACTGCCCCCACGAGGCATTTGGCTAATCCAAGCCAGGGACTACTTAATCCAGTTATTGCGCTCCCTGGGCATCACCATAAACATGAGCAAATCCAGCCTTACTCCGATTTAGAACTTGGAATTCATAGATACACAGCTCAACACAAGCGATCAGGTAGCTTCTCTTCCTTTACGCTGAGTAGCCACTCTGAGGAATCAGGTACAGCAATTGTTAGGCCGACAACCCGCCATGGCTTGATTGGTCCTGCAGAGACCCTAGGGTCCATGTGTGCAGCTATTTTGTTAGTTCTCCTAGCCAGGTTTTTCATGCAGGTTCTACAGTGGATGTTAGCCACATAATGGTCCATTCTGCTTCAGCCCTTGTCCCACTGTATCAGATTGTCTCCCATCTGCAAGTGTCACATCAGTTGGTGGATTCGGTCAGACAATGTTATTCTTAGGCAGACCATTTTTGAACAACTCCCCGATAGCCACTGTGACCACTGATGCTTCCCAGTTTGAGTGTGTGGGGGGGTCATTGCAGTGAGAAGATGGTCCAAGGCACGTTGACACCTTCCGAGACCAGGTAGCATATCAATGTCCTAGAGATGAGAGCAGTTCTGCTAACATTGCAAGCCTTTCAGGAAGTTCTCCCCTTGGGGACTATTGTGGTACACACCAACAACATGTCAGTTGTCTGGTACATCAACAAGCAAGGAGGAACCTGTTCTCGCCCCCTGTTCGGGTAGGCCATGAGAGTGTGGGAGTTGGAGATATCTTCAGACCGCCTTCTAATTGCATCACATATTCTGGGGAAAACCAACCATCTGATGGACAGACTCAGCAGGTCGCACCTGATTCCGCACAAGTGGCCCTCAACCGATCAGTAATGAACATGTTCTTCAGCAGTTGGGGTCAGTCTTGTTGTGACCTCTTTGCCTCTCCCCTCAGCAACAAGTGCAGCAAGTTCTTTGCTCTGATCCCTCCTTGGGAAGAGCTACTGAAGGATGCACTAGTCCATGATTGGCCCCCTAGTCTCCTGTATGTTTACCCTCCTCTTCCGCTCATTCCCAAGTTTCTTCAGAAGGCAAGCAAGTTGAAGAGCTCAGTCATCCTCATTGCTCCCTTCTGGCCGCACCAGGTGTGGTTCCCCTTTCTGTGGTCTCATCTAAAATATCCTCCTTGGATTCTAGAGTCAAGTCAGGACCTCCTTTCTCACCCATCCGAAATACAACATCTGAACCTTTGAGCTCTCAAATTGCCCACTTGCTTCCTCCACTTCCAACCATAGTGAGACAGTCCAGGCTAAAGTCCCCGGTCTGAAAATTTCTTTTGGCCTTGCAAAAGGCTTCCACCAAGAACGTCTACAAAATTTAGTGGAAGAGATTTGTTATTTGGGCCACAGGCAGGAACCTTGACCCTTTATCAGCACCAGTTTCAGACATGTTACTATTTCTTAGTACCCTTTTCAATGAAGGTGCTAGCTTCTCCACTATCAAGTTGCAGTTAGGTGCTATTTCCAGTTTCCATACAGCAAGTCGATCACATTCTTTGTTCACCTTTAGACTACGCATATTCTTCATGAAAGGTGTCATTTTATTAAGGCTCCCAGTTAAGGATACATGTCCCCCATGGGACCTCACTCTTGTGCTGCAGGCTTTAACACAGCGACCCTTTGAACCAGCAGCCAGTTGTGACATGAAATTTCTGTCATGGAAGACTGCCCTTTTGGTGGCTGTAACTTCTGCAAAGAGGATTTCCGAACTACAAGCTTTATCCTCTAAACCTCTTTATATTCTGTTTCATAAAGATAGTGTCCTTGTGTAGTAATCCATCTTTTATTCCTAAAATAGCTACAGAGAACAGTATTGATCAGTCCATACACTTGCCAGTGTTCTTCTGTAATTTCTTTAACAAAGGGGTGTATGTTCTTCATCGTCTAGACATTCATAGACAACTTCATTTTTACCTACACAGGACCAAACCACTCAGGAAGTCTGATCAGCCTTTTGTAGCTGTCTCCTCTAATAGACTTGGACAAGCAGCATCAAAAATTACCTTGGAAAAATGGATTTCCGACTGTATTTCCTTTGTTTACTCATCCAAAGGATTGGAATTACCTAAACCTCCTAGGGCACATTCCACCTGAGCTATGGCTACTTCATCTTTCTACTCTAGAACTTCCATTGATGACATTTGTGTGGCAGCTTTATGGTCTAATAATCACACTTTTGTATCACATCTCAAGTTGGATATTATTTCTAGGATCAAGACCTCCTTTTGCTTGTTGGTGGTCCAACATTTCCTTCCAGGAGGGCTTCCCAGGGTTGCTGTATCTGGGGACTCTGACCCTATTGTGAGAAGGAATGAAGGAGACATCAGATTTAAAGGTTATGTCTTACCATAGCTTGGTATTTGTGTTGTCTTCCTTCATTCATCCTCACTTTCTCACAGTCATTCCCCTCCTTTGTTTCTTGAGAAACCTGGATGATGTAGGGACTATTATGTCCTATGTCTGAGCCTCTTCTGCCAGTGTTTGATGTATGACTGCTGAATGTTTGGAATTGGCAAACTCGATCTGAGGCAGTTGGGTGGCTGCTGGGCATTGTGGGTATGAGGGAGGAGCTTGAAAGTCAGATCCAAGTCTGTGGAATGTGGCCAAGCCAGATCCGAAGGTTGGATCCGAGACCCTATCAGGATGAATGAGGGAAGACAACACAGATGCCAAGTTATGGTAGGACATAACCTTTAAGTTTCTCCAGATCCCTTGATTGCTAGAGAGTCCAGTCTTTTCTCACCTGTCAAAGCTATTATTCTGGCTTCCCAGAAAGCTTCCGCCAATAAAGTATATAAAAGCAAGTGGAAAAGATGTTCTGTTTGGGCCGCTAATCCTCACATTGACCCTTTTTCAGCGCCTTTTGCTTCAGTTCTTTCTTTCCTCAAGACCTTATTTAAAGAGGGTTCCAGTTTTGCGACTGTTAAGCTCCAGTTAGCCATTTCCAATTTTCATTCAGAATTACCTTTGGGATCTATAGCTTCAACCAGAAAATGTAAAGCTTTTTTGCAAGGTGTCTTTTTTTCTCAGACCTCTGATCAAAGACCCCACTCCCCTTGGAATCTGATATCATTTTACAAGTGTTGACCCAAAAACCCTTTGAACCAGCTAATGATTGTGACTTGAAATTTTTGTCCTGAAAGTCTGCTCTTCTCTTAGCCATTACCTCAGCAAAAAGAGTTCCTGAGTTGCAGGCACTTTCATCTAAACCTCCATACATTATTTTTCACAGCGATAAGAGTTTCCCTCTGTGTTAACCCATCCTTTATGCCTAAAGTGGCCACAGAGTCTAACATAAATCAGAGCATTCAGTTACCAGTATTCTTTATGAATTTTTCTAACAAAGGAGAATATGTTACATTCCTTGGATGTTCACAGACTTTTACGTTTCTGTCTACATAGAACAAGACAAGAAAATCTGAGCAGTTATTTGTCTCCTCCTCTAACCTTAAGGGTCAAGCAGTTTCTAAAGTGACAGTAGCAAGGTGGATAACCAGTTGCATAACATTTATTTATGACAAAAGTGGTCTGAAATTGCCTCGTCTTCCAAAAGCCCATTCAAGAAGATCTGTAGCTGCCTCAGCAGCTATTTCATCTAGAGTTCCAATTAATATTTGTGCTGCAGCAATTTGGTCCAAGTCTTGTACCTTCATGACCCATTGTAAGTTGGACATGGTCTCCAGGAGCAGGGTATCTTTTGGCTTGTTGGTGCTCCAGCATATATCCTTTCTTGATCTACCCAAGAACTTATGTAGCTGGGGACTCTGACCCATCAATGAAGCAGAATGAGAGGGACAACATCAGATTTATTAGTTATGTACGTACCAAAACTTGGTATCTGTGTCGTCCTTCTCTCATTCTGCTTCACCTTCCCACCAAGCCATCTCCCTCCAAAAAAGGCTGGATTTTAGAGGATCTGAAAAAAATGTTGTTGAAACCTTGATCTGAGGCCTTGGTTCCTTTTTTCTTCTATCTCTTTTCTGTTAGAGTCAATAAACTCGATCTGAGGAGGTAGAGCTAGGGGCAGAGGATTATGGGTAAGGGAGGAGCTTGAGTCTGGAACCTAAAGTCTGTTGAAGGCGGCTGAGTGGGATCTGAGGAACAGATCCGTAACCAATCAGTGAAGCAGAATGAGAGAAGGACAACACTGATACCAAGTTATGGTAAGTACATAACTAATAATTTTATTACATGTTTTAGCAGTGATTCTAAAACATTTAACCCAGTTTTTGTTTAAAATTCACTTGTGTGATGACATTCTAGTTAAAAACAAAGTAGGTGAAAGACACACTATAGTATACTGTAGGGGCTCTAATTTTAAAACTATCCTGGAGAATATGACAAGCAACAATTCCAGCAGTACTCATCATAACAATCTTATCCCCACTATGAAAAAATGTGGGCATTGCCCAGATTAACATATTTTTACTGGTGACTCTTTTAACATCTGTGGTAAGGAATATCAGATAAAGGGTAGCTACAACTGTGAGGCCGAGGGAGTTGTATATATAAGATTATGCCAGTTCTGCGTGTTTTTTTTATATAGGCAAAACAGAATGTAGATTACAGGTCCGAATTTATGAACACTAATATGATATAAAAAGAATACATCTGAATAATGCATTAGCAAAACATGTTCATGTGTACCCTAACCACCATTTCAAATACTTGGTTATAGAGAAGGTCAGTATTTGTATGAGAAGGGGTCCATGGACAGTGGTTTTGAAGAGAAAGAATTATTTTGGCAGCTACTTTTAAATGCTTGCAACTGGCCAGTCTTGAATGATTATTGCTCAATCAGTTTTTAATCTCAGTGAATTTGTATTTTTAATAATTGTATTTTTGCTCTTTTAGTTATGTTATTTTTTAATATAGATATTTTTAATAAGTTTATACAGAGCTTTTAGTGAGGGAATAATTTCACACTTTTAGATTACTGTGTTTATCCACTTTAAATAGCATTTTTATAGCACTTTGGTACTTCAACAAATGTAAATGCATGGAACTAGCCATACCCAACAGAACCAAGATGCACTCCGCCAAAAAAGGAAGCCAGTCTGGTGGTCCCCTACCATTAATAAACTCTACAACAGAAGGAAGAAATTGTTTCAGAAAAAAGTGAAATCCGAAGACTGGAAAAACTCCCTTATTATCCTGAACAAAAAGTTGAGATCCCTCATCAAATCCTCTAAAGCTAGCTATGAAGGCAGAATTGCACAATCACAAAGCCTTCTATAGCTATATCAAGAACCTCCACGGCAATACCTAGATTTGCTCTGAGTTACTGCACAATGGTATCTCCTGTGCTGAGCCAACAGATATTGCCAACAGATTCAGTGCCAACTTTACCCCTCTCTTCCCCCCAAAGGACCAGTCATAATACCAGAAGAATGCCAGGCACCCAGCATTACTGCAGTGTACGTTAAAGCTGCATTGTCCAAGGCCAAGAATACAGCTTCCATGGGACCCGATAATATCCCTGGCTGTGTTCTACATGAACTACAAAGTGAACTGGCACCACGTCTGTCTGCCCTATTCAGTCACAGCTTCACCTCAGGCTTTGTCCCTACCGAATGGCGCACTGCTGCAGTCATCCCGCTCCATAAAGGGGGAGCAACTACAGACCCTGGGAATTATTGCCCCATTAGCCTGACAAGTCTGATATGTAAAGCTATGGAGCGCATCAACATCAACCTGATTAACAAAGATGTGGGAAATCTCCAAACTCTAGACCCCACGCAATTTGGCTTTGTGAAAGGGAGATCATTGCCTTCTCAACCTGGTTGACATCTTTGAGTCCGTCACCTGGGCTGTGGATGAAGGTAAGGCAGTGCATACAGCCTACCTCAATCTGGCCAAGGCCCTTGATACCATTCCTCACTCAGGAATTATTGATAAACTCACCAAACTAGGCATCAACCCCTATATCACTAGGTGTGTTGCAAATTGGCTCACAGATAGAACACACAGTGTGAAAGTAGCGGACTCCAAGTCAGGCTGCCGATCAGTCATGAGTGGAGTCCCACAGGGATCAGTCCTGGGTCCTCTCCTGTTCGGCATCTACTTCTCAAGTTCAGGCCAACACAAAGGGACTCTGGCTGACCAAGTTCGCAGACGACTGCAAACTGGGAGCTATTATTAACCCCCAAGTGATGCAGCGATCCTAACGAAAGGTCTCACTGAGACCAATGACTGGTGTCAAAACCATGGCCTTAAGCTTAATGCCAAAAAATGCGTCGTCGTCCCCTTTGGTAAAAACTCAGTTCCCACCGATTACCACATCGATGGGAGACCGTTGAACATGGAAGGCGTTGTAAGAGATCTGGGGACGCAGGTTGACAGCAATCTCACCTTTGACCACCACATTGCCACTGTGATCAGAAAGTCCTTCTGTGGCACATCTCATTACCAAGGGTTTTGCATCCAGGAAGAAAGAGGTCATCATCTCTCTCTACTCTTCCCTCATTAGACCAATCATTGAGTATAATGCCCTATTTGACATGTACCTCACTAGACACTTGCAACAGCTGGAGAGGCCATAGGAGTACCTCACGAAGAAGAACCTAGGCGTTAAACACATGTCCTACACAGACAGACTTAAAAGACTCTAGCTATTCTCTGTCTCCTATCGCCTACTTAGAGGCGATCTCTGCTTGACTTACAAAGCCATGTCTGACCAGGCTCTGTTAGAAATGCTACATCTAAAGAAATCCCAATCCCTCAGCACCACAAGCTCCAGAGACCTCAACCTCATTACCACAATCAAAAGAACATGCTGGAGGGACAGGTTCCTCATCCAGAGACTGCCCATGCTCTGGAATAGACTTCCCATACATGTCAAGCAGAGCACCTCGCTGTCCCTCTTCAAGAGAAATCTTGATGAGTGGATGGGTAATAGAAAGTTCACCCTGGGGATCACTCCAGTGGCTCTACTTGATAGAGGCGCTGGGAACTAACATCGGGTGGCATGATGTCAGGGCACTTCTATGGGGTAGGCTTGTATAGGCTCCAGGGCCATTAGCCTAGTACACACCTATGAACCTATAAATGGGAGTGTTTATTGACATCATCCTTAGATCAGATGATCATTTTGTGCCCAGTTTAAAAAACTGCCTTTTGTTTTGTTTTTTTTTAAACTTATCTGAAGAAGTTCATTACTGTTACATGAACGAAAGTGCTCATTTGTGGATAATAAAAGTTTTTACAAGAACTTTTAGTCTTCTCCTTCTGGCAGCTGACGTAGTTTGTTTTACAAATTAGGGTAAAAGGCTTGATTGTTGACTGGCAGCAAAATATAATTACTTTCATAAATATATCTATAAGTTGTGCAGATGTTCATCGTGTTTCACTGCTGCAGTCATTACACTTGGGTTATCCTGCCGTCAGGCGGTCCCGCAGTCGGCCAGAGTTCCAAAGTCTTGGTCCGACATTGGTTGCTGTCGCTTCTTCCCTGACGTCAGTGCGCCAGGGGTATATAAGATGCAGCCGACACCATTTTCTTCAGTATTTCTTGCCGCGCGGTGCCTGAAACAAAAGCAGTAAACAAGTGCCGGTCGGCCGACTCCTGAGATTTTCTATTCGAATTTCAGAACCGAAGTCTTAAATAAAGCTAAGTACCCCGTTGGGGAAACTTTTTCTTGCCTCAGACCGATGCCAGTAAAAGTTAATAATTGTATTTCTTGTGGGAAGCAAATACCTCATAAGGATTTTAATTCTTACTGTATTCCATGCCCAGGCCCAGACCACAACGTCACTAGTTGTCGGTTTTGTGCTAGATTTAACAAACGCACTATTAAACATCGGTTTGATTTTGCTCGCCATTACTTTGGCCGAAGGTTCAATTATACCATGCCGTCGGAACAACCGACGACCGGAATACACAAAAAACGCAAAGACAAGGATAAGTACAGGCATCCAAGGCCCAAAACTGACGATGAAGCCTCTTCTAGGCCAGTCGCCGGTTCTCAGTGAGGCGCTTTCGCAGCCCCTGACCCCTGCTACCTCAGAGCCACAGGCCGCCTCAGACTCCCACGTGGAGATGTCTAGGCTTCTGAAAACTCAAGATATTGGGCCTACGGAAACTAACCCCTCAGATGGGTCCGGAGCCGCTGAGCAGGCATCGGTTTCTGAGGGTGTTTTCAGACTTTCACAACTTACCATTAAATCTACAGCCAAGTCTAAAACTTCATTAAAGACAAAGAAGCAAGTACAGCATTCACCTGGACAGGTCTCCATGCCTAAAAAAACAGATGCTTAAAATGGCCGAAGACTTAATTACTCTGATCAGGGGTTCCCATCCCCCTCCAGATAAAAGGCCTTGGCAGGATACAGACTATGATTCCTCTGACCAGGTTTCCATTTCTTCTGATTCCTCTTCAGACCAGGGATAGTCTTTACCCCCCTATGAGGACTCTGATGCTGAAGAATCAATTCCTTC
This sequence comes from Protopterus annectens, assembly GCF_019279795.1. Taxonomy (NCBI): domain Eukaryota; kingdom Metazoa; phylum Chordata; order Ceratodontiformes; family Protopteridae; genus Protopterus; species Protopterus annectens. The sequence goes on from NC_056733.1 coordinate 635,001,015, forward strand.
AGCCTCTCCTCCTGAGGATTACTCTTTTGGGGAAACTTTACATACCATGAGGGAACATTTCCATTGCTAGGGCCAGGATTACTCAGAATCCAAGAAAAGGCTCAAAGACTTTCTTTTATTGCCTCAGCACAGGCCCCTTGCTATTCCGCCAGTGTTAGATATTGTGGATGATGTGTTCTCTGAATCCAGTTTAAATCCTGATTCTTTGCTCCTTGCTCCAGTCAAGTCCCTGATTCTCACAAATTTCTTTATAAAAACCCTGTTGCTGACCCAGAAACTATTTCCCGGGGTCCAAAGGAGTAAAGGCTTCCACAGCTAAAAATCCAGTTCCCTCTGACAGGGATTCTAGAGCATTAGACAGATGGGGGAAGAAAGTTTACACTTCTGCAACTTTAGCAGTGAGGGCTTTAAATTGCCAGTTTCACATGCTTAAATACCAACAATATTTAATGTCTCTGTTAAAACAGAAAATGCTTACAAGTTCAGAACATCCTGACTATAAGGAAATGCAGGATTTATTGCATGCAGCTGAACAAGTGGGAAAACATACTCTGCAATGTGGTGTTGATTCATTAGAGGCTTCTTGTAGAGCAGCAGTTACAGGATCTGTGATACGAAGGCATGCTTGGTTAAAAGAACAAGGTTTACCTGATCATGTTAAGGCAAAATTATTGGATGCTCCTTTACAGCAGGATATTTTATTTGGTGTTAAGGCAGAAGAGGTATTAAAGAAAATGGAGGATAAGGCAAAATCTATGCAAACAGTGAAGTATTTCTTACAGGTACAGCCTCCTCGGTTTAGCAGAAATTGGCCCTCCAAAAATTGGTCCTTTCCAGTGTCAAATAGACCACAAAGAGGCAGATACAGACGCCCAAGAGGCAGATCTCAGCCCCAAGGCTCTTACAGTCCATGACAGTGGGGTGCTTCAACCCCAAAAGGAGAGGAAGACAAGTCACAACCTTATAGGAAACAGTCCCAATGACCTCCCCCTTCAAATGCCAAGCACTTCTTTTGGAAGCTCCCTTAGGGGGAAAACTAGCACTTTTTTCACAAAATTGGCATATAATCACCCAAGACAAATGGGTTCTGAATATTGTGTCTTAAGGTTACAGGTTCCACTTTCACACTCTACCAAGGCTAAAAGGAATGCCAGACCTGCCACCAAATCAATGGGCAGAGGTACAAAAACAAATTACAGCCCTCATGGACATGAGAGCTATTCAAAAAGTGCCACAACAGGAACAAGGACAAGGATTTTATTCAAGACTTTTCCTGGTTCCAAGAAAGGACAAAGCCTGGAGACCCATACTGGACCTTTTTACTCTAAATACTTACCTGGATGTTCCGAAATTCAAAATGTTGACTCTTCAGCAGCTTCTTCCCATGCTGGACAAGAAGGCTTGGCTTGTTACTTTGGACCTCAAAGAGGCATACCTGCATGTCCCTATCAGTGAAAATTGCAGAAGATACCTCAGATTCATAGCTGGTTCAATGCATTACCAATTCTCTGCACTGCCCTTTGGCTTATCTACTGTGCCCAGGGTCTTCACAAAATGCCTGGCACCAGTAATTGCATTTTGCAGACAAAAAGGAATTCAAATATATTCCTTCTTGGACGACTGTCTTATTCAAGCAGAGAGCAAGGACATTCTTCTAAAGCATCTGGCGTTTGTAAAAAGATTGCTAATTTGCCTAGGGTACACAGTAAACGAAAAGAAGTCAGAACTAGTGCCCTCACAAGAGATAATATTCCTGGGTGCCAGCTTAAATACAACGGCCTAGATGGCTTATCTCACGCCAGACAAGCAAAGACAACTGACTCAGTACTTTCAATTGATGGCAACAAAAACTCAACTCCCTGCAAGAAAAATTCTGCAGGCCTTGGGGTTCATGGTATCCTATCCTGCATACTACTAATACCATATGCCAGACTGCATATGAGGAAACTATAGTGGTACCTAAAAAGTGTCTGGACTCAACACTGTCACAGTTTGGAAGCAGTAATACCACTTATTCCCTACAACAGGAGTTTCGATGGTGGGCACAGGCATGTCACCTCAACAAGGGACAGCCTTTCACTCTACCCACAGCCAGGCAGACACTAAGAACAGATGCTTCGGATTACGCCTGGGGAGCACATATGGCAGGAAAATGTATTCAGGGCAAGTGGGCCACAGACCAAATGCATCTTCACATCAATCAAAAAGAGATGCTAGCTGTACAAAATGCCCTAACAGCTTTCAAGGACCTTCTGCATCCAGGACAACTATTACTAAAGACAGACAATACCACAGTTATGTGGTACATAAACAAGCAAGGGGGCACTCATTATTATCCCCTCTGCAGACAAGCCATGACCTTATGGAACACAGCTGTAACCTATCAAGTTCATCTGCAAGCCCAGTTCCTGCCAGGAAAGAAAAATACTCTGGCAGATGAATTAAGCAGAAACATCATGGATCCTCACGAGTGGAAATTAAATCCACAAGTATTCAGCATGATAACACAAAAATGGGGGAGCCCAAACGTAGATCTTTTTGCCTCCCCAATGAATTGCCAACTACATAATTTCTGCACAAGGATTTACCACACACAAGCATGGAAAGTGGATGCTCTCTCATTCAGCTGGAAAAGCCTAAAAGTTTATGCCTTCCCACCACTGCCTCTCCTTTCAAACAGACAAGAAAAGCCAAAAATGATCCTGATTGCCCCAGACTGGCCACGCCAGCACTGGTACCCAATCTTAAAGAACTTAGCTCAAGGCCCACCATGGATTTTACCTCAAATTCCGCATCTTCTGACTCAACAAAGCAATCAGATCCTGCACAGCCAGTTCAAAACCTTAAACCTGGCTGCATAGCAGATTCCTTAGTCAAGCAGAAAACACTTCTCTCTAAAGCTATTATGGATGTCATTTTGGAGGCCAGGAGGCCTAGCACCAGGAAATCCTACTCAGAAAAATGGAAAAGATTCTGTGCCTGGAACCAGGCTCAAAGCTTTGACCCTCTTGTCCCAAATATTCCTCAGATATTACAATACTTAACTGAGATGCTGGACAAAGGCCTATCCTTTTCATCCATTAAGATCCATGCCTCTGCCATCTCAGCTCATTACAGCACAGATCCTCCTATTTTCTCTCATTCATTGCTAAAACAGTACCTCAGAGTGGCTAAAAACATAAGACCGCCCCGGAGAGCACCAACACCAACTTGGGACCTCAATTTTGTCTTGGATAAACTAACCTTACCTCCTTTTGAGCCAGCCAATTCAGCAGAATTAAAATATGTGTCATGGAAAACTGCTCTGCTTCTGGCAATAACCTTAGCACGAAGAGTCTCAGAGTTACAGGCACTAATGGCAGTGGAGCCTTTCATCATTTTTCACCAAGACAGGGTTTCTTTAAGAACAAACCTTTCATTTATTCCAAAGGAGGTCACCAGTGTGGCTCTTAACCAATCTATTCACTTGCCAACTTTTTATCCAAATCCCCAGAATAAAGGGGAGAGGCTTCTGCATTCATTGGACATACACAGACAGCTATGTTTCTACTTGGACAAAACAAAAGCTTTCAGGAAAACTGAGCAATTGTTTGTAGCATATGCTGCAGGATCACAGGGAAAGGCTATTTCAAAGCAGACCATTTCAAAGTGGATAGGACACTGTATCCGTTTCTGCTACACACAGCATGGGAAAACTGTACCTAGCAACATTAGGCCACATTCCACCAGGGCAACAGCCACTTCAACTGCCTACCTTAGAAGAGTACCTACCAAAGATATCCTAGAAGCTGCAACTTGGAGTTCAATGCACACCTTTACCAAACATTATCACTTGCGTCTTTATTCTAAATCCAGAGCTGGCTTTGCGACTGCAGTGCTGCAGGGCTTCATAGCCACCCCAAATCCTCTATAGAACCAGCCACCCTACCTCAGCTTTGGGATTCAACCCAAGTGTAATGACTGCCGCAATGAAACACGATGAACATAGTACAGTTTTGTACCCTACCATAAATGTAGTTGTCCGAGTGTATTCACTGCTGCAGTCCAGGTTACCCTCCCTCCATCCCCTGTTTCTTAGCTGGGACTTATCTATACCTTTCTACCCTATACTACCTATGTGGTGTATTTGCTGGTAACTGAAGGTTTTGGCTTTACCTTTTATCTATGTTTTATTAGCAATATGTATTGCCTACCTATTTGGGGGCACCTGACATCTGGGGCAAGAAAAACTGAAGAAAATTGCGTTGGTTGCATCTTATGTACCCCTGGTGCACTGACGCCAGGGAAGAAGCGACAGCAACCAACGCCAGACCAAGACTTTGGAACTCTGGCTAACTGCGGGACCGCCTGATGGCAGGATAACCCAACTCGAACATCTACATTTCTGGTAGGTACAAAACTTTACTTTACCACAAGGGAAAGGTACCTTTCTGTTTGTTTTTATTGCATACTGAAATCTCAGTATCATCTTTACATAAAGTACTTTTAATAGCATTAATGTTTTTATTAATGAAATTTCATCCATCACCAATAAGTTTAAGAAGCTAAGGTTTCCCTTTAATTATTTTCCAATTGTTTTGTAAACATTTAATAATGTAAAGATCTACAGCATATCTACATTAAAAGTAGACCATCTTTCTGTGTACAGGTTTGTCTTTACAAACCCTTCTGAAAGAATCGGAGGGAAGTGAACATTTTTGTGATCTATAACTTCCCCATTAATATTATACCCCCATTCTTAAAAAGATTAATAATGTGATACATTTCTTAAAATATTTTTTCAACAGTGATCTAGATGATCCAGTAAACTGACCTCTAAGGATATTACCTTTTACAAATGCAAGATGCGCACTATTATAAAACTAATTATTCACAGTTGTATCTTTCCTATGTAATCTGCTACTTAATTGCTTATTGTCTAGATCTAACCAAACCACATCAAGAAAGGCTACATTCTGACCAACATTTACCCAAAGTAAATTTTAAAAAAGTAGAACTACTATTCATCTGCTCCAAAAATTTAAAACATTCTTGTTTTGACCCAGTAGGAATAAAAAAAAAAAATATATACGTCATTCACAAATCTGGCATACTGTATAATTTTTTCATAACCTACAACATTCGGAGGTATTTTACTATCCCACCAGCCTAAAACTAGTTTGGCAAAAGTGGGTGCAATGGCAGCACCCATTGCTATCCCTCTAATTTGATGATGATTTTGATGAAATATGAAAAGTTATGATGCAATACAATATCCTTAAGCAGGCATGCAGTATTAATGTAATTAACTATTCCATTGAGTATAAGTCAGCAAAGCTGTTAAGTAATCCAAACCTTCATCTTGTGGTATAGAAGTAAATAATTATTGCACATCTACAGTAAACATAATCAATTCTTTATTAGCAAACACCAGTTTCTTGAGATTGTTTAAAAAAATTCCGGGAATCTTTGATAAAGAAGACATTTTTTGTACCATAGGATTAAATAAATAGATCTGAAGAACAGGTCCTCAAAGCCATGTCCAAGGCAGAGAACATGGCTTGTGTGGAACCAGATGACATCCCAGGCTGTCTTCTCAAAAGATGAACTAGTGCATTACCACTAAGTACCCTTTTCAATCATAGCCTAACCACAGGCTTTGTTCCTGCGGAATGGAGAACAGCTGCAATTATTCCCCTCCACAAAGATGGCGTAGCAGCAGACCCAGGGAATTACAGACCCATATGTCTGACCAGCCTTATCTGTAAGGCCATGGAACATATCATTATGGACCTCATAAATAAAGATGTAGGTGACGTCCAAACACTTGATCCTACCCAATTTGGCTTCGTGAAGGGCAGTTCCTGCCTGTTAAATCTGGTGGCTTTCTCTTGAAAGTGTAACCAAGGTCATTGATGAGGGCACATCTGTGCACACAGCATACCTCAACTTGGCAAAGGCTTTCAATACAATCCCACATTCAGGCATTTCCGATAAACTTAGAAAACTGAATGTAAACCCCTTCGTTGTAAGATGGCTTGCCAACTGGCTGACAAACCAGACACACACTGTCAAAGTGGGTGACTCCACATCAGCCAGCAGACCTGTTACCAGCTTGGTGCCACAGGGGTCAGTGCTGGGCCCCCTACTGTTTGGTATATACTTCTCAGAAATTCAGGTCAAAACTAAAAGGTTGTGGCTGACAAAAGTTTGCAGGCTGCAAACTAGGTGAAATCATTGAATCCCCAAACGATGTCAGTATACTCCAGGATGGTCTCACACAGACCAGCAACTGGTGTATTAGTCACGGTCTCGAACTGAATGCAAAGAAATGCATCATCATTCCCTTCAACACAAACAGTGTCCCTTCACACTATCAAATCAGTAACAGTGCCCTAAGTACCCATGAAGTGGTAGACGACCTGAGATCACAGGTCGACCGTGGCTTTAACTTCGACCACCACGTGTCTGCCATTGTAAGAAAAGCTTTCCACGTAGCTCACTTGATTAGTAAAGGCATCACCTCTAGAGTAAAAGAAATTATAACCCCTCTGTACTTACCCGGCCCATAATTGAGTATAATGCCCCATTTGGTATGTACTGTACACGCACCTACAGCAATTAGAGCGATCTTAGAGGTCAAGAAGATCAAAGCCCCCCAGCATGTGCCTTACACGGACTGACTAAAATCCCTGTCTCTATATTCTGTACTGTATAGACTTCTTAGGGGAGACTTATACCTGACCTGCAGAGCAACCCAAGACCCAAACCTAATGAACTTACTGCATGTCCGTAAATGAAATGGGTCTAGGGCTCCCCATTCCAGGGACTTAAATATGGCCTGTGACTTAAATAGGACATTCTGGAGGGACAGATTTATTTCCCAGTGACTGCCACGTCTTTGGAATTGGCTACCAATTTATTTGAATCAGAGCACCTCCTTGACACTATTCAAGAAGAACCTGGTTGAGTGGATGGGGCACCATAAATTCGTACCAGGGTTAGCACCCGCAACCCTTTTGAACATGGCTCATAGGTAGATACTAGGCTATTGGCCCTAGGGCCTATATAAGCCTAGCCAAAAGAGTACCCTGGCTATCGCCACCCAAGAAAATTATTTTCCTGTGCCCTTGTCAAGCAGAGCCACAGAAGTGATCCCGAGGTGAATTTCCTATTTCCCATCCAATCATCAAGATTTTTCTTGAAGATTGCTAATGAGGAGCTCTGTTTGACATAGATGGGTAGTCTGTTCCAGAGTATGGGAAGTCTCTGGAACAGGAATCTTATCCCTCTAGCATGTTCTGTTTATTGTGGTGACAAGGTTTAGGTCCCTAGAGCGTGTAGCTCAGAGAGATTGGGATTTCTTTAGGTGGAGCATGTCCAACAGCTCTGGGTTTGACATAGCTTTGTATGTTAGGCAGACATCGCCTCTAAGTAGGCGATATGCGACAGAGTAAAGCTGGAGTTTTTTGATACTGTCTGTGTAGGGAATCTGTTTGAAGACAGTAAATCCTCTTTGTGAGGTATTTCTGCATTCTTTCCAGTTGTTATAGATGTCTTGTGAGATGCATACCAAAAGGAGCGTTGTACTCTATAATGGGTCTAATGAGTGATGAGTAGATGGGAACAATGACCCCTTTTTTTTTGGATGAGAAACCTTTTGTGATGAGGTGTGTCATGTAGAAAGATTTCCTGACCACTGTGGCGATGTGATTATCAAAGGAGAGATTACTGTCCACCTATGTCCCAAGGTCTCTTATCACACTTTCTGTGTTAGACTATCGCCTATGTGGTAGTTCACGGGTACAGAGTTTTTACCAAAATGGATGACGATGCACTTTTTGGCATTGAGCTTGAGGCCATGGCTTTGACACCAGGCATCTGTCTCAGTGAGGCCCTTGTAGGATGTCCACATCGTTAGGAGTTTCGATTATGGCTCCTAGTTTGCAGTCATCTGCTAACTTAGTTAGCCAAAGACCTTCTGTGTTAGCCTGGACTTCAGAGAAGTAGATACCAAACAGGAGAGGACCCAGGACTGAACCCTGTGGTACTCCACTTGTCACTAGTCTGAAGTCTGATTTGGAGTCTGCTGCTTTCACAGTGTGAGTTATGTCAGTAAGCCAGTTGGGAACCCATCTTGTGACCTAGGGATTTATACCTAGTTTAGTGAGTTTATCTATAATTCCAGAGTGGGGGATGGTGTCGAATGCCTTGGTGAGATCTAGATAGGCTGTGTGAACCACCTTACCCTCATCTATGGCTTTGGTGACTGCTTCAAAGAAGTCTGTCAGGTTTAGGAGACATGATCTGCCTTTTACAAACCTGAACTATGTGTGTTCCAGAGTTTGGAGATCTCCATTGTCTTGAGTTCCATGATGATATGTTCCATGGCCTTGCAGCCCAGGCTCGTCAGGCTAATGGGGCGGTAGTTCCCGGGGTCTGTCATTGCTCCCCCTTTGTGGAGTAGGATAACCGTCGTAGTGCACCATTCAGCGGGCACAAAGCCTGAGATGAGGCCATGACTGAGCATGGTACTTAGGTGGGGTGCTAGTTCATTCTGTAGTTCGTATAGAGGGCAGCCTGGGATGTTGTCAGGTCCCATGGATGCTGTGTTCTTGGCTTTGGAGAGTGAGGTTTTTACCTGTGCAGCTGTGATTACAGGACCTTTGCATTCTTCTGGTATAGTGATGGGCCCTTTAGGGTGTGAGAGGGGAGGGTAAAGTTAGCACTGAACCTATCTGTCAGGATGTTGGCAATATCAGTTGGTTCTGTATATTTAGTACCGTTGTGCTGTAACTTAGAGCAGATTTGAGTGTTGCCATTGAGATTCTTGACATAGCTATAGAATGCTTTGTGGTTGTCTTTAGAATCAGTGGTGATTTTGTTTTCATAACTAGCTTTGGAGCATTTTATGAGGGATCTCAGCTTCTTATTGAGGCTGACCAGGGAGTTACTCCAATCATGGGATTTTACTCTCTTTTTGCAGCAGTTTCTTTCTTCTGTTGTAGAGTTTGTTTATGGCAGAAGACCACCAGATTGGCTTCCTTTTTTTGGAGGATAACATCTTGGTTCTGTTAGGAATAGCACAATCCATGCACTCGTGTAAGTGCTTATAAAGTGCATTTGTGTAGGATGCAGCAGTCGTACCTCTATTGTCCATCTGCATGGGTGTCGTGAAGTTTGCCAATTCTGTCTTAAGAAGCGTGAAGTTGGCTTTGGAGAAATTTACAGTTGTTTCCCTAATTGGGGGGGGGGGGGGTGGAGCGGGATGTGAATGGCTAGGGTGATTATCTTGTGGTCTGTTCTGACCAACGAAGACTTGACCTCTGGTGTGGAACACTGGTCATCCATGTTGGTGATGACCAGGCCTAGGATATTGCTTCCCCTGGTGGGGGTGTGGATAAGTTGATCCAAGGCGTTGTAATTTATGAATTCCAGAAAACGTTGAGTGAATGAGTTGATACATGAGTAGTTTTCCTAGTTGATAGTGGGGTAGTTGAAATCGGCCATAATTAACGTATTGGGTTGTACCCTAATATTTTCCAGTGTATTAGAAAAAGAGGAATGGGAATCCTGAGGCATGCTGGGGGATCTGTAGCAAGCTACAATCTGGATTGCAGTCTTGCCCAGAGTTAGTTGAACTTGGATAATCTCGGATGCATTATGCTGAGCAACTAGCTTGGAGGTGTGTATATCCTTAATGAATATGTACACACCTACGTCCTTTAGTGTTTCGATCCGGGTTAGTTGGCCAAAATGTGTGGTATGAATTATAGCTTAGTAATGCAAGGGTGTTCTCTGGAGCTTTGAACCAGGTCTCTGTCACTGCACAGATGTCTATGTTCTCCATTTTAAAGAGTGCCTCGAGTGAGTGCATTTTGAGGTTTAGACTTTTAGCATTGAGTAGCATTACCCTCAAATTTTGCTTGGTTGTACCTGTTATGGTAGTGAATTTGTCATTTGAACTTTGCCTAAAAAAGGCACTACAGGGGTGGCAAGAGCCTTTGCCAGTATCCGGAATCCCAAGGGCGACAGGTGCAGGCCATTTCTGGCAAAGCATCGTGGTCTGTCGATCATGTCATCCCAGGCAGACAGTTGCTGGATTCCCTTAGAATGACACCAGACGCTTAGACAATTATTGAAGTTAATCATTTTGTCCTTGTACTTGTGGTATAATTCTGGGTGATGGCAGAATGCTACTCAGGCCTAGGGACATACCTGCCTGGGCTACAAGATCAGAGAGCTCCTCCAGGTCTCTTTGCTTGTAGTCCAGGGAGGTATGTCTCAGGTCATTCACTCTAACGTGGACAATGACAGAGTTATATTTGTACTTGTTGTGGAGTGACATGAGTGCGTGCATCCTAATCCAGGCTAGGCAGAGCCCCTCAATGACCCTCTTCAAGAGAAACCTTGACGAGTGGATGGGAGATTGTAGGTTTACCCCGGGGATCTCTTCTGTGTCCCTACTAGACAGAGGCACAGTAAACTAACCTTAAAAGGGCGATCTTCTGTGACCTACTATACAGAGGCACAGTCAAATTATCTAAAAGGGTGGCGAAAGCCAAACACACACTGGCTAGGCTTATAAATGCCCTAGGGCAGATAGCCTAGTATCAACCTATGAACCTATGTGGCGGATCCTGGCACCCGACAGGCAGCTGACAGTAACTTTCTCCTTGTTTAGCCTGGTGAGTGGAACATCAGTGTGCCTGAGTATAATGTCACCTATGACTAGAGTGTTGGGTACGTTATGCCTTATGGGCTGTAGTTGAGTGGCACATTAAGTTTGTGGGCTATGTGTCATTTAGGTTGTGTTGGGGGGTGGAGGTTGCTTGCATTTCTGCTTTGGAGGTCTCGGTTGTTTGGGCAGATTTTTATTGAAAGCCTCCACGAATGTAGGCGTGTGTTTTGAGCTGCTATGCATGTGTTTTGGTGTGTAGGTTTTAAGGGACTATGTGATGAGTGTAGTGTGGTGCAAGTGTTTACCTTCTCCTCTTGACTTTCTAGTCTAGTCTTCGTTGAAGAGAGCTTTGCTTCCAGTTTGGCTATATAAATGCATCTCTTACAGGTTGTAGTGTTGGGTGGCAGGAGGAGAGGGTTGTCTGTGTACATGAGGCAATTGCTGCATTGCCCCAGGATGCCCAGATTCATCAGGTAGACAGGAGAAAAGACCGGGAGCTGACCTTTAGACATGCCTGGTTAGGTGCTTATTTATTAAGTACTAAAAACTGTTTTCCTCTAGACAAGTGAGTGCTGTAGTAATTTGTAGCTTATTTAGTGCTTACAATGAGTTCTGAACAAGTGCTGAGCTCAAAGAAACAGATTTGAGTGGTAAAACTAAAAAGCTGGCTAATTGCAAGGGAAAATTTGAAGAGCAGACTTTATGGCGCCAGGAATAGTTTAACACTAAAATGGGGGGGGTTCAGGAGCTTACAAACAGTCCTGGATACAGCAAATCTGGACTAGACTTGTTACAGGAAAGGGGGAAACAAGCTTAGAATTTTTTTTTCAGTAAAGTGGAAATGGAGAAAGCTGAAACAGAAGTTAATTCAAGGTTAAGAATCTGAGTGGGTTGGCCTTCACAAATGTTCTCTATTAGATTGAATGAACTAATGACACTAGACTGGGAGGAGGGTCACAGATCAAATAATACAGTATGGGTGGGCAACTGCAAAGCCACCCCACAACAATAGGGATGGGGAGGTGGGAAACTATTACAACTACTAGCTATAGCCACTAAATTAAAGTTTTAAACAGATCAAGGTGCAAGCAGACTCTAGAGAATGCTTTTAACTGCAAACAGACTAGACTAGAACACAGAAACCTCAAAAAATCAAAAATGCACAGAAACGCACAGATAGAGCACTCTCAAACAGAAAATACAACTCTCAGTATGAAAAAGCAGTTTACAGTTAAGTAATTCAGGAAACATGCAGTTAGAGTAATGAAACGGTATCTAGCAATGAAAAACACAGTTAAAACAGTACATAAATGCAGTGAAACAGTAAAAAAGCTTTCTAACAGTGTAAAATGTAGTAGATTAACTGTATAGCACAATTTTAACTGTTATAGAAGTGCAATTCAATGAAATAAGTGTAAGAAATAACTTATCCTGCTCTTGGAATCTTAAGGAATTTCTGCTTAGTTTCAGTAATGAATTACCATCCACAGCCTGATAAATACAAGCACAACCTTTTCCAGACACAGGGTTTATATACCAGTAAGGATGGAAGATTTAGAAGATCAAATTACTACTCAGTCCTATTAGCCCCTGCTGTTAGCCAATCACTCGTACTACAGAAGGTCAGGAAACCCTGTTACTCCCAGTAATAATGAAGACAGACTATCAGTAGAAAATGGCTGCCAGAAACACAGGAAACTCAACAAACTAAACTATCAGACCTGGACAACAGCAGGCCTCTATCAAGATTATGCCACCTGAGCAGAACATGGGTAGTCATCACTAAATGCAAGTTTGGGTATTGACTAGTACCTCTATTGTATTACTTGGAGTTGGGTCGATAGCCTAGTAATCTCCTATGATCCTTTGAAATAAATGGAGCTATGATCTGTAACAGACCCACCAGCTAATACAGTTGGCCTGAACTGAGGTTGTGTACAATTTTTATGAATTTTTGGTATACCAAATATTATACCTACTTTCAATTCTTTGTTAAAAATAAAATCATACATATTAAAAGGATACAAGGCCTAAACATCATGTCCTACATAGACTAACTCAAAGCCCTGTCACTATACTCTGTATCCTGCAGACTGCTAAGAGGTCACATGCAAGGCATTTTCTGACCCATTACTGATGGATGTACTGTACATTAGCAAGTCAAATGGTATCAGAAATGCTTAAGTCTAGGGATCTAAACCTCTTCTGCAGCATCAACAAAATGGTTTGGAGGGACAGGTATGTCTCGCAGAAGATACCGCTGCTCTGGAATAGATTCCCCATCCACATCCATATTCAGGTGCAACTTAGATCTGTGGATGTATGGGTGGTATTAGGATAGCTTAAATGTAGGGTTAGTAGAGTAAAGTATCTGATTCCCTTAAGTACCTTTTGAGCAATGTTTTAGCTCACCTTGCTGTAATTTCTGTAGACAAGGACAGTAGATATAAGCCCTTGGCCTCTTTTAATCCTGTCATCAATGAGATGGACAGCAGGGTGTTTGTTAGATGTGGAAAGAAAGTTTATGCTTCATGTCTTGCATTTAAGGCAATCATGTGTCAGAATTGTATGACCAAGTACCTGCTCTTTGCTTTCTCAGACTTGCAGCAGCTTATTTCAAACCTTACTGCTTCAAACCCCCAAACTTCCCTAGCTTTTCACAAGTCAAAGCATTCAATAAAATGCTTTTATGATGCAGTTGGTGCTGTGTCAAGGACTGCTATCACAGGATCTGTAAAGCAAAGGCATGCCTGGACCAGGCTGCAGAGTTTCCCACAAGAGGTCAAATCTCAAACCTTGAATGACCCATTAGATAGAGTTCCCCTTTGACACTTTTTCAGTAGATATTCCTCAAAGATTAGAGAAAAGATGGGAGTGAACAACTTTTTCTTTCACCATTCTCTGTGTATCACAGGAGCTATTCTTCCAGTCGTGGACCTTTTATTCAAAACATTTCAAGCCATTTCAACAAAAGTCCAGTAAACAACAATATTAAAAGAAGTGGAATGGAGCCCGGTAATCTTCTCACCACAAAGAGAGCAGGGCCAGGGCTACCTATACATTCCTTTCCCCTCTCCTCGCCCTGTCCACTCCCAGTGTTTCTGTTTCCTTGCACATTTTGAAACCGATAACGATTCTTGGTTACTAAGAGTGGTTCAAAAGGGATACAGATGATAGTGGGCTTCCCTTAATCTGAAAACAGGAACTCCTCTTTCTATTGCCTCAGTTTCTAACAGACATGCTATCCCCATTTTGTTACAGAACCAGTTACCCTTTCTCAACAGGGAAAGAACTTTTACTCAAGAATTTTTCTGAAGACAAAAGGCACTTGGAGACCAGTTTTGGATTTTTAAACATTGTACTAAAGTTCATGATGTTATCTCTGCAGTCCCTTTTTTTCCCTTTTCCCACCAATTCTTATTTAATCATTGTGGACCTCAAAGATGCATGTCCTCATTTACCAATTGTTACACACAAAAAATCCCCTGCACGAGAGCAGATGCACGGCTTCAAAAAATCCAAAATAGTAGCACACAGAAAGAAAAGCCAGCAAACAGCGACCAGATACATAAAATATTATATTATGTTGTGAAAAAACATAACCACAAACAGCAAACAGACCGGTTTCGGCTGGAAACAAACTACACAGCCTTCTTCAGTGTATATAAAGCAATCAAATCAGAGCTGCTTATAAAGTACACAATCCGATTCCATTGGTGGATGCTCATAAATATTAATTTAATCCGGGGGAAAACAACCCACCAAGCTTAATAATCCATTTCTTTTCCTTCCCATTTAATACTGTATGCCACCCTGTTTTGTTAGAACGATCCCCAAAAACCATATCAATAATGGTGAACATAAACCTAGCTGTTGGATGTGCCAAGTAATGTTTATATAAAGCATTATTAATTCTCTTCTGTTTGATGTTACTGATATGTTCAGAGATTCGTAATCTCATGGGCCGTGATGTTTGCCCCACATAGAATGCTCCGCAATTGCAAGTGGCCAGATAAATAATCCAATCGCTACTGCAATTAGCAAAAAAGCGGAGATCAAAAACTTGGGGGCAATTCCTGCTTGAAAATTCCTTGGTTTTGTTGATGTATTGACAATTGGTGCAATGTCCACATGGAAAACATCCACGTAAGATGTCACCAAAAAGAGTTGTCTGGACATGACCAGTGTACCTGGTGTCACTATGTTTATAATGGTTGAAATATGTATTCAGATTTTTACCCTTCCTATATGAAAAAAGACATCGAGCTGGTATTATATTAGAGATGTCATGATCACACTGTAAAATGTTCCAATGTTTATGGACACTCTGAATAAGACAGTTGGAATTCCTGGAGAAAGTGGTAGTGAATCTAAGTGGTTGGGGTGATGTATTAAAATGTTCTCTATATTTGGGTAAATCCGATCTCTCCATGCAATTAACCTGATGTTTGGCAATTGCAATGACCCTCACCTTATAACCCCTTTGTTTGAATCTGTTGGGCAAGTCAACTTGATTGTTGCAAAATGTGGCATGTTTTGAACAAATACGTTTGGCCGTAATGAATTGGGCCTTAGGAATGTTGCATGCTATGTGTGGAGGGTGGAAACTGGAAGCATGCAAAATGGAATTGTACTGTGGGAATTTTCTAAACATATCCGTCCCTAAGGTGTCATCAGGAAGCCTGTTAACTAGTACATCCAGATATGTGATACTATTCAAATCATGATGTTCAATGAAGACCAACCCCCATTCATTGTTGTTTAAATATAAAACAAATTCCATGAGTCCAGTTTCTGTGCCCTTCCAAACAAGCCATATGTCATCCAAGTAACGTCTCCATATATCAATATCAGAAAGAAATGTATTTCTTAAAGGATCATAGATAATATGTAATTCAACATAGGCCATAAAGAGATCGGCATAAATGGGGGCAAAGGATGCCCCCATAGCAGTCCCTTTTGTTTGCCAAAAACAAAGATCCTTATAATAGAAGACGTTACTTGTGAGAACATGCTGAGCCAGGCCAACAAGGAAGGAATTGAAATCCAAACTATATAAGTTAGACATTTCGAGCCAATAAGCTAAAGCATCCAAGCCTGCCTGGTGTGGAATGTTTGTATATAATGCGCTAACATCAAGTGTACATAAATACCAATCAGGTTCAAGTTGCATATCCAAGGGTTATTGGAAAAAGTGGGTTGTGTCTTGTAGACGTGAACGTATAAAGGTTAACAGGGGTTTAAGATACTTGGTCAAAAATAGTGACAATGGCTTGGTGATATATCCCCTCCCGGAAACAATTGGTCTACCTGGTGGATGGGTAGCATGTTTGTGAATTTTGGGGAGGAAATAGATATACTGAATACTAGGATCCTTAATGAGGAGTTGATGTGCAGTCTCAGTGGTAATAATCGCACAATCTTTAGCGTCTAATAGAAATTGTTCAATCCGTTGAGTAAATCTAAACGTGGGATCAATAGACATATTTGAATAGTATCTAACATCAAATAGTTGTTTTTTGGCCTCATTATCATAATCACTCCAGTTTAAAATGACAACAGCACCACCCATGTCAGCTGAAATGATTACAATATCCTTATTACTTTGTATTTCGAGAATAGCCTGCTTTTCAGCATACGTGATATTATTATGTTTATACACCACATCAGAACTGAAAAAGTGTAGATCTTTAAGTACGCTATTCTGGAACTGATGAACTATAGGATGCATGGGTGGAGAGAAACTGGATTTGTGATATGTAAATTTGCCAACATCAACATTACAATCAGATTCACCAAAGAACAATTTCAAATTCGAAAGTCTGCAAAAACTCATTAAGTCCTGTGCTAATAAATCTTCCGAAACTGTGAAACCAGGTATAAATGTTAACCCTTTATTGAGGACCTGAATGTGTGTGGAAGACAATTCAAAATTGGACAGATTCAGAACATTAGTATCAAAACATTCATTTACTTCTGCAAAGCCATTTCCAATAACCCTTGGATGTTGTGAACCTCTTGTGTGTTTGCGCCCCCCCGTTTGTATTTAGTCCTAAAGGGATAACCCCAGGAGTCCTTTTTTGGGGACGGGGACCTTGATACCGCCAGGGATTCATTATCAGTCCCAGAAGATGTATCCTCAATAGATGAGGTAGCGTCAATATTGCGCTTACTCAGGATGGACCGTGGTCTCTTCCTCTTATTGGAAGGAGCAGGAGAACTAGTAAATCTAACATGTTTAGTCTGATGTGTAAAGGGACTCCCACGGGAGTAATCCTCCTGGTCCCTAGAGAATTTCTTTATCTTTCGGGCCCTGAGTTCAGCATCAAACTTTTTTAGATCAGAAGCAGCTTTAGAAAGCTGACCCCCAAAAAAGGGCTCATGTTCAAAGGGCTTTAATTTATTAATCGTGGCCTTAATCTCATCCAGTCCCCTATCAGCAACACGATTGTGAAATTCAGATAATTCCACAACAAAAGCCATAGTGGCTTTCTGTTGTATCTTGAGCCATTGTGTGGTCAGCTCCTCATCACCATTAGACACATGAGGGGTAATGCGTATACGTAAAACCCTGGGAGTAATGTCAGCAGCCTGATAGGCTTTAAAAAGTTTACTGTGCCAAACATTGGCACGTAATGATCTCAATGATCTGTTCAGATCATCAAAAAGCTTGTGACAGACTAATTCTGGATTCGATTAATCAGATAAGTCAGTATTGCCCTGTATGGAATGACCTAGCCCAAAGGCCCCAAGATCCTCTCTATCAGCAGTCAATCCAGTGATGATGATGTTCAGTGGCTTGAATTCTGGTACATCAATATGGATCTATCTAATTTCATCACTGGATTGACTGCTGATAGAGAGGATCTTGGGGCCTTTGGGCACAGTAAACTTTTTAAAGCCTTTTTAAAGCCTATCAGGCTGCTGACATTACTCCCAGGGGTTTACGTATATGCATTACCCGTCATGTGTCTAATGGTGATGAGGAGCTGACCACACAATGGCTCAAGTTACAACAGGAAGCCACTATGGCTTTTGTTGTGGAATTATCTAAATTTCACAATCGTGCTGTTGATAGGGGACTGGATGAGATTAAGGCCACGGTTAATAAATTAAAGCCCTTTGAACATGAGCCCTTTTTTGGGGGTCAGCTTTCTAAAGCTGCTTCTGATCTAAAAAAGTTTGATGCTGAACTCAGGGCCCGAAAGATAAAGAAATTCTCTAGGGACCAGGAGGATTACTCCCGTGGGAGTCTCTTTACACATCAGACTAAACATGTTAGATTTACTAGTTCTCCTGCTCCTTCCAATAAGAGGAAGAGACCACGGTCCATCCTGCGTAAGCGCAATATTGACGCTACCTCGTCTATTGAGGATACATCATCTGGGACTGATAATGAATCCCTGGCGGTATCAAGGTCCCCATCCCCAAAAAGGACTCCTGGGGTTATCCCTTTAGGACTAAATACAAACGGGGGGGGGGGCGCAAACACACAAGAGGTTCACAACATCCAAGGGTTATTGGAAATGGCTTTGCAGAAGTAAATGAATGTTTTGATACTAATGTTCTGAATCTGTCCAATTTTGAATTGTCTTCCACACACATTCAGGTCCTCAATAAAGGGTTAACATTTATACCTGCTTTCATGGTTTCGGAAGATTTATTAGCACAGGACTTAATGAGTTTTTGCAGACTCTTGAATTTGAAATTGTTCTTTGGTGAATCTGATTGTAATGTTGATGTTGGCAAATTTACATATCACAAATCCAGTTTCTCTCCACCCATGCATCCTACAGTTCATCAGTTCCAGAATAGCGTACTTAAAGATCTACACTTTTTCAGTTCTGATGTGGTGTATAAACATAATAATATCACGTATGCTGAAAAGCAGGCTATTCTCGAATTACAAAGTAATAAGGATATTGTAATCATTTCAGCTGACAAGGGTGGTGCTGTTGTCATTTTAAACCGGAGTGATTATGATAATGAGGCCAAAAAACAACTATTTGATGTTAGATACCATTCAAATATGTCTATTGATCCCACGTTCAGATTTACTCAACGGATTGAACAATTTCTATTAGACGCTAAAGATCGTGCGATTATTACCACTGAGACTGCACATCAACTCCTCATTAAGGATCCTAGTATTCAGTATATCTATTTCCTCCCCAAAATTCACAAACATGTTACCCATCCACCAGGTAGACCAATTGTTTCCGGGAGGGGATATATCACCGAGCCATTGTCACTATTTTTGACCAAGTATCTTAAACCCCTGTTAACCTTTATACGTTCACATCTACAAGACACAACCCACTTTTTACAGATCATTTCTGATATGCAACTTGAACCTGATTGGTATTTATGTACACTTGATGTTAGCGCATTATATACAAACATTCCACACCAGGCAGGCTTGGATGCTTTAGCTTATTGGCTCAAAATGTCTAACTTATATAGTTTGGATTTCAGTTCCTTCCTTGTTGGCCTGGCTCAGCATGTTCTCACAAGTAACGTCTTCTATTATAAGGATCTTTGTTTTTGGCAAACAAAAGGGACTGCTATGGGGGCATCCTTTGCCCCCATTTATGCCGATCTCTTTATGGCCTATGTTGAATTACATATTATCTATGATCCTTTAAGAAATACATTTCTTTCTGATATTGATATATGGAGACGTTACTTGGATGACATATGGCTTGTTTGGAAGGGCACGGAAACTGGACTCATGGAATTTGTTTTATATTTAAACAACAATGAATGGGGGTTGGTCTTCACTAAACATCATGATTTGAATAATATCACATATCTGGATGTACTAGTTAACAGGCTTCCTGATGACACCTTAGGGACGGATATATTTAGAAAATTCCCACAGTACAATTCCATTTTGCATGCTTCCAGTTTCCACCCTCCACACATAGCACGCAACATTCCTAAGGCCCAATTCATTAGGGCCAAACGTATTTGTTCAGAACATGCCACATTTTGCAACAATCAAGTTGACTTGACCAACAGATTCAAACAAAGGGGTTATAAGGTGGGGGACATTGCAATTGCCAAACATCAGGTTAATTGCATGGAGAGATCGGATTTACTCAAATATAGAGAACATTTTAATACATCACCCCAACCTACTTAGATTCACTACCACTTTCTCCAGGAATTCCAATTGTCTTATTCAGAGTGTCCATAAACATTGGAACATTTTACAGTGTGATCATGAAATCTCTAATATGATACCAGCTCGATGTCTTTTTTCATATAGGAAGGGTAAAAATCTGAATACATATTTCAACCATTATAAACATAGTGACACCAGGTACACTGGTCATGTCCAGACAACTCTTTCTGGTGACATCTTACGTGGATGTTTTCCATGTGGACATTGCACCAATTGTCAATACATCAACAAAACCAAGGAATTTTCAAGTAGGAATTGCCCCCAAGTTTTTGATCTCCGCTTTTTTGCTAATTGCAGTAGCGATTGGATTATTTATCTGGCCACTTGCAATTGCGGAGCATTCTATGTGGGGCAAACATCACGGCCCATGAGATTACGAATCTCTGAACATATCAGTAACATCAAACAGAAGAGAATTAATAATGCTTTATATAAACATTACTTGGCACATCCAACAGCTAGGTTTATGTTCACCATTATTGATATGGTTTTTGGGGATCGTTCTAACAAAACAGGGTGGCATACAGTATTAAATGGGAAGGAAAAGAAATGGATTATTAAGCTTGGTGGGTTGTTTTCCCCCGGATTAAATGAATATTTATGAGCATCCACCAATGGAATCTGATTGTGTACTTTATAAACAGCTCTGATTTGATTGCTTTATATACACTAAATAAGGCTGTGTAGTTTGTTTCCAGCCGAAACCGGTCTGTTTGCTGTTTGTGGTTATGTTTTTTCACAACATAATATAATATTTTATGTATCTGGTCGCTGTTTGCTGGCTTTTCTTTCTGTGTGCTATCATTTACCAATTCACAAAGTCCACCCAAGTTATTTAAGATTGTTTGTGCATGGGTTGAATTTTCGTTGTACATCCTTGCCATTTGTTCTAGCTATAGCCCCAAGGATTTTCACAGAATGTCTAGCTGTAGTTGTCACCTTCTGCAGACATCAAGGAATTCACATTTACCCTACCTGGATGATTGCCTTATCTTTGCAGAGCCTGTCCAAGAAACTCAGGCATTTTACCGTAAACCTTTTTCAGAATGTAGAATTCAAGTTAAACCTAGAGAAGTCGTCCCTGGTCCAGTCTCGCAGGTTAACCTTACTGGGTTTCCTTCTGGACACTTCACTCATGACATACTTTTCTCCCAGAGAATGTCTTTTTACTTTCTACAGTTTTTTCATCCCTGGCTCACCATTCCAATTCTACAGCAAGAAATTTCCTCAGAATTCTAGGTTGCACATTGTCAGTGGTAAAGGTGGAGATGTCTCAACATGCATCAGTAACAAGCATGCATTTAGGTGGTCAAGACAATATGATGTGCTGGAATTCCTTTATGTGCAGATCACCATAGACAAAATCCATTACCATATCTTGGCCAGCTATAGGTCACTCTCCCTGTTCCAAAAAGCTCACAATGCATACTTGGACCTGCTGGAGGCACTCACCATCCAACATGACACTCTAATCATGGGAGACTTTAATTACCCTTCTATAGATTGGGAATCCTACACAGCCTCAAATCTACATCCACAGAGATGCCTGGGCTTCGTTAATACAAATACCCTTGACCAAATAGTGAGTACACCACTAGAGGCTCCAGAATACATAGATCTCATGCATACAAATGTTTAAGAACGCATCACCCCTTTGCCCCCCAGTGTCTCCCTCAAAATCAACTCTGTAATCTCATTAAAACCAGTAGCAGTTAAAAGCTATTCCAAGAGAAAACATCAGCCAATGCTGAATTGCTATCAGAAACTCTGTACAGCCATGTTAATGGCTGCATAGAGGCTGCTGTACCTACCAGAAGTAAGCCCAAAACTAACTTCAGAAACACACCACCCTGGTGGCATCCCAAATTAATTAGGATATACAACAAAAGGAAAAAAATGACAAAAATCAGGAAGGGTAATTTCCATAAAGACAAAACCTCTCTCATCAAAGTAAATGGGAAACTAAGAGCTATAATTATGTCAAGCAAAACCAGCTTTGAGGTTGGGATATACTCGTAGGTGAAAGATAACCATAACGCCTTCTATAGCTATGTCAGAAACCTCAAGAACAGTACACAGCAATGTGCTGAACTGTTGGTTAGTGGTGCCATATTCACTGAGCCTGGCGATATAATGAACCTGTTAGCACAAATTCAGTTCCAACTTTACCCCTCACCATCCTTCCAATAATAACCTGAAACATAACCCCTCTAGTAATAACCAAGGAGCATGTACTGGCTGCACTCATTAAAGCCAAGAACACAGTCTCAGTGAGCCCTGATAACATCCTAGGATGCCAACTGAATAGTCTAAAATATAATTTGTAAGGACCCCTGGAGTTATTATTTAACTATAGTTGTAAAACGGGCTTTGTGCCTTGTGACTGGAGGACTGCAGTGGTCATCTCACTTTATAAGGGAGAACCTTCAACAGATCCTAAGAACTACATACCCATTAGTCTGACTAGACTTATTTGCAGACCAATGGAAGGAATTATTAACGAGGACATAGGAGACCTCAAGACACTGGATTTATCTCAGCTTGGCTTTGTCAAAGGAAAGTCATGCGTACTGAAGCTGGTGTACTACTTTGAAACGCTCACTGAGGTAATGGATGAGGAGGGAAATGTACATACTGCCTGTCTATATCTGGCTAAGGCATTTTATATGATACCCCACTCGAGCATTGTAAACAAACTTACAGAACTTTGTATAAACCCCTTTATGACATGATGGATAGCAGCTAGCTCAGTGATTAGACCCATGAGGTTAGAATTGGTGAGGCCACCAGCACAAAGAGGCTGCTCACTGGTGGGGTCCCACAGAGCTGTGTGCTAAACCCACTCCTCTTTGGCATCTACTTCTTGGATGTCAAAGCCAATGTCGAAGACCTCCGGCTAACCAGGTTTACAGATGTTTGCAAACTAAGAGCATTCCTTGAATTCCCCCAAGAAGAGAATACCATTCAGGAAGGTCTAGTACACAAATGCTTTTTGCCATGGTTTAGAACTCAATGCCAAGAAATGCATTATAGAACCTTTGGGAATCCTGCCACCCTCCGTAACTACTTCAATAAAATACCCTTAAAAGTTGATTCAGTAGTCAGGAATGTGGGAACTGGTGTAGATAGTGACCTAGCCTTCAACCAACATGTGTTCAGGATAGTAAGAAAATTCTTTAATCCATTTATGTTTTTATTTATTTATTTGACATTTGTTTACTGGGATAGTGAGACTGGGCAGATGCGGATTTTCACTGGAGGCCCATGGGGAAAAGCCCCAATAGATACAAAAGAAAGCAAAACAAAACATAAGATAAAACAGATGCAGTAGTTGTATGTACAAAGGAACACAAATAGTGCATAAAAAGATAGTTGAAAATGCATATTGCAGGTAAAACATTTACAAACAATGGATAATATACGATTTGCTTAGTGTGATGTATATTTGGTTTACTTTAGGTAGATGTAACAATTTATAATATACAATAAACACTGTCTAAGGTGTTGTTGAGGAGTTCAGGAACCAAGGAGGAAAATTAGGATGAGTGGAAGTGGCTTAGACAGAGAGTTTAGAGAGACAGAGAGAGAAAATAGGATAGAGCTATGAGGGCATTAATAAGTGAGATGAGTTAGGGTAACAGCAGGTAGAGAGAATAAAAATATACAGTGGAAGTAAAAGAGGTATAAATGAGAAGTCTATAGTGTATGAAGGATGATAATCAGCCAGGAGTTAGACAAGAGCAGAGTCAAGAGTTTGATAGGTAAGACTTGACAAATATTTTGAACTGTGAGGGATTACTAGTGGTTAGGATGTGCTGGGGGGGGGGGGGTTCCAAGTCCTGGAGATCCGATTGGAGTAGAGAGAATCTCCAAGAATTATTGTTAGCTTTTGTGAGTTGTAATAGAAATTTTTAGAAGATCTCAGGTGTCTTTTATTAGAGTGAGGTTGAAGTAGATTATGGAGTGCTGGACACTTGTCAGGTTGGTATACTATGCCATAGGCCATTGTTAAGTTGGGTGAATGTTAGGAGATTTGGTAACTCAACTGTTTAGTTGGTGTAAAGCAGTGCAGTTATGGGATTTATTCAGGGACCTGGCAGGAAATCTGGCAGTCGTATTGTAGCAGGTGTTTAGTTTTGCAAGGTGTGTTTTCTTCAGGTTGGTAAAGATAGGAGTGGTGGAAAGTAGTAGAGAGCAAGTGGGTCCTGGCAATAGATTGTCATGTGGAGTTGATGAGGTATGGTTTAGTTCTGTAAAGAAAACCTAGTTTTATATAAACTTTTTTATGATTAGGAGCAAATGCTTATCACATTTAATGTTATCAGTTGTGACACTGAGCACCTTAGTATATGATATGATACAGTTCTGTCTTGGTGTTTTTAGATTATATTATAAAGGGGAACATGACATCTGAGGTTTTGTTATTTGAAAAACTTAGTTTAGTTTTATTGGGATTAAGAATTAACTGAGGGTCAGAGAGACAAGATTCTACTGCTGAGAAGGAAAGTTGGGTTATTTCTTGGAGTTGTGAGGTGGCTGCACAGACGAGTGTGGAGTCATCTGCGTACTTTATGATTGTGGCAAAGAGGGTAGCAGTATGAAGCTTATTGGTGAAGATGCTAAATAGAAGTCGACCTAGGATTGAGTTCTGTGGAATGCCTAATGTAACAGGTAGCAGAGAGGAGAAATCACATTGCTATTTCGCAGCTTGTTGTCAGTCAGATAAGTAGTTGTGGAACCTTGCAAGGGTAGAATGGCTTAGTTTGAGATAAGGATTCAGTGAGGCATTTTTGATGGGAGTCTGTATCAGATGCATTGGACTTGACTAGGAATAAGGAGGAGACTAGTTGACCATTATTTCTGAACTGGTTAATAGTGTATGTGAAACTTGAGAGCTATAGTGGTACTGTGGTTGGGTCGGAAGCCATGTTGCGAATTGGTTAGAAGGTTATTGGATAGTAAATAATTTATGAAGTGGGAATGAGTAAATTTTTCTAAAATTTTGGTTAGAGGAAATAAGATTGCAATTGACCTGAAGTTAGAAAGGAGTGTACAGGTCCCACCTTTATGTAGTGGTATGATATAGGATATTTTCCAGATTTTGGGAACATACCGTTCTGTTGTGCGGCAGTTGATCAAATTAGAGACTGGTTGAGAGAGCATCAGCAGCTAACTTGTGATACTCAGAAGGTAGATTATCCACAGCGAGGGAAGTAGGTTTAATTTGTTGAGCATTTTTTTATGGTGCTGGTTTGTACATGGTTGAAGGAGAAAGCACTAGATGTTTCTTTGGACCTTTTGGAATGGTAGAGGAGTATTTGTTATTTTTGGTTAGATTTAATATGAAGTTTGTAAAGTAAGTATTGAATTGAGTGGCTATACTGTCTGTAGTATTTGTAGTGGTTGGTGTTTGGGTTAAGGGTTGACCTGGCTGTGGTAGTTGCTTTATGGTAGCCCAGAATTTTTGGGGATTGTATTGGTATTTTTGTTGGGTTGCAATATAATAGGATATTTTGTTGTTTATGACTTGTTTCTTGGCTTTATTTCTTATTTGCCAGTAATAATCCAGGGTGGCTTGGTTTTTATTGGACTGATATTGTACCCAAGCTTTATCTCTGCTTTTAAGTAACTGCTTGATTTCTTTTGTTAGCCAGGGAGCATAGTTTGTCTTTTCTCAGATAGTTGTAGGAAGTGCTTGGCTGTTCAATATGTCTAGGAATGTATTATTAAAGTATGATATGGCAGCATCCAGTGGGAGGGATGTTAGTGAGGTCCAGTCACATTGCTGTAGGGTTGATATGAATGTTTGAGGTGTAAAATTGTTTCTGTTGCATGTTTGTCGGGTCTGTATCACAGCATCAAAACGTCCTTTGATCGGATGGCTTTTAAGCCAAAAATACCATTAATAGAAGTTGATTTTGTCGGGGCTGTGCCCCCCCCTGCTAAATATATATACCAGCTCCAAGATCGCACTACAGTGAGGAAAGGGCAAACTTTCCAATCTTCACTGTACCAAGATCTCACAAAAGTGACTTCTATTAACAGTATTTCCAGTTTAAAAGCTGTTCGATTAAAGGACTTTTCAATCCAGTGTCATAGAACCTGTTTGTCTATATGTAGTGTATTTGGGGAGTGTAGATATTGTCTGAGTAGGTAGGTGGTCAGTAATGCTATCTGGGAGGCAACCTGACTGGTAGGCAAGTGATGGTTTATTGGTTAAATTCCAGGCTAGTACTTGACTTGTCATTTTTTTGTCAACTCTAGTTGGGGACTGTATTAACTGGGAGAATCCATTCATGTTAATGAAATTTGTGGGATTATCGCAGGTACAAGTTAGCATGTCTGTATTAAAGTCACCCATTACTATGGTTTCCTGAGGAAATGTTATGGATGACCTGTGGAGGAAGTCCTCAGTTGTGGTGGAATTGCTTCAAGGAAGGATGTAAGTTTGTGTAATAGTTATGTACTTATTGGGATTTATTTCAAGTAAATAGCAGGTCAGCATTATTGAGTTTTGGTGGGTTTGGCTCTAGGTGTTCAAGTTTGAGTATGTTTTTATAAATAATAGCTGTACCTCCACCACATTTAATCTGTCTAGTCTATGGATGTTGTAGCCTTGGGTTAGAATTTCATTGTTGCTTATCTCAGGCTTTAGCCAGGTTTCAGTAAAGACTGCTATATCAGAGTGAGAGAGATGCAGGAAGTTTGTGTATTTTATTCACTAGGCTCCAGAGATTCATGTTTAGAAGTAAAAGGTCTGAATTTTTGGGTTGGGTTGGTAGTAATGTGAACATTTGGAAGGGGTGGTGTCTTTGGTCCTTGCTGATATTTTGAGGCCTGGGTTTGGGTGAATATCACCACTAAATTTGAGGTTTGATCTTAAATGTATTAATGGGTTTGGGTGCTTGAGTGTTAATTTAGCATATTTGCAGAGCAGTTGGGGTGTAGTATGTTGATGTGTGTAACTATATGTGAAACATGCTGCTTTAGTGGTTTTAGAGGTTTGATGCTATATCAAAGTGTATGACTTTAGTAGGGAGTGGTGAGGGAGGTGAGATGGTAGGGGAGGGGTAGACTGTAAGTAGGTGATGTTGATAGGATGTTAAAACAGAGACCAGGAAAAGAAGAAAAATGAGAGAAGTGTGGAAGAGCAACATTGTGGAAAATTGGATGGTGACAGCTATAAACAATTTATGGGGGTTAGGCTAGGTGGTGATGTGAAGTCTTGGTTGGTTATGTTGGAGTTTCAAGTAGTGAGAAAGTTGTAGATTGAAATGAGGTGAGATTAGTGACAAATTTGCTGGTATGAGTTAGGGGGAGGAGTAGTGAGAGGAAATAATAAGGAGGGAGATAGAGAGTGGATAATAAGAAGGGTGATGCTTAGTGAGTAGGGTGTGGGTTCCTTTGTGTTGAGGGTGGTGATTAGAGAATCATCAGTGATGGAAGGGGTTACGTCAAAATAAATTTACAAGTAGTGGCGGTGAGTGGGAAATGGGGGTAGGGAAGGGGGGCAGAGTGAGCTCAAGCCAAGGAAAGGTGAACAGAGCGAGCTGAGCCAGGCCACCAAGAACACTGCAGAAATTATGAGGAACTCTCAGATCTGTGCCAAGGTATCAAAATATTCAAATTAACTACTGCGGAGCTCATGGTGAACTGTTTTTAATTATCTATCTAAGTTAATGTCCATAAGCAAGTATTATCTCAGAAAGCAATTACCTGAGGCAGTTGTATGTGAGTAACTGATTGTTCTTGGAAAGGCCTTGTAGATAGAGCAGTTTCTAGGAGCTGGGAGGCTTAAGCAACAAACTGCTGTTGTACTGGTTCTAAGAGACTAAGGCAAGGGTAGTGCAGATTGGAGGAGGGGGGAGGGGACCCTAACAAGTCATTCCGGCTGGTGTGCATGCCACTCCACACTACAGATTTACTAAAATAAAAGTGAACTCTTATTAGCAGAGACACAAGGAACGTACTCAATTGTCAGGGTGTCTTTTCCAATGGCAGATCGCCTTATAGTTAAGATATTAGGTTAAATTCTGTGTGTAGCGCAGGTAAAGATGGCACTTGTTGAATGCAGCAAGAACCTGAAGTAACTGTAATAAAAAAAGAAAGAATACATGAGATAGAGAATTAGGGGGAAATTCTTAAGATTGCAAAGAGAAAATATCTTTAAGAAGCATGTATAGCTGAATATCAGTATTGTACTTTTAAAATAAACAATGTACCATTCAGGAGGTTACATTGTAACAAAAGCACATAATTTAGTGAAATAGTTGAAAGATAACAGTGAACCAGTTCAACCTCACATTAACCAAAGAGTAGCAGAGAAAAAGATGCAAAAGTAGGCCATGCAGAAAGCAGCAGATGCTGGAATTCAGCATCACAGCTTTACATTAACTTAGTACATCAAGCAATATTAGCTGTGTGTGCTTCAACGAATCAAAATTTAGATTATCAACTAATTCAGAAACACAGCTTTGCATTACGTTTGTTCAACAAGCAATTTCAGCTGTTTGCCTCCATGAATCAAAATTTAGATTAAGTATGAAGCTAATACAACAGACATTAACAACACGAACAATGTATTACTGTATATACAAACGCCAGCCACAGTAGTCAACTAGTTGCATTGACATTACGCTAATTTCCTTTAAAGATAGTCACTACTTCTCGTGATCATTGGCAGTTAAGCTTACAACTGAAATACTGCTCACTGGTGGTAAAAACACAACATAGTATAGAGAAGTACATGTCCAGTAAAAACAGAAATGCAAGTCACTGTTAAGTAGAACTTGCATGGTTGTGCATACAGTGCATGGGAAGTGTTGGGACAGATAGATCACATACTATACTTAGAAAATGGTGCCAACCAGTTAGCCACAATAAATAACTTTAGTCTGGATACTGGATAGGGGGTGGGAGGGCCAGAACTGTGATCAGTGACCTGTCCATTCGCGAGACTAAGATAATTTAGTAGTGAGCCAGGCCACCGAGAACAATGTAGAAACAGTCAGTAACTCACAGGTCTGTCCCAAGGTACCAAAATATTCAAATGAACTGAGAGCTCATGGTGAGCTGTTTTTAATTATCTATCTAAGTTAATGTCCATGAGAAAGTATTATCTCAGACAACAATTACATGAGGCAGTTGTATGTGAGTGACTGTTCTGGGAAAAGCCTTGTAGATAGAGCAATCTGCAGGAGCTTTGGAGGCTTATGCAACAAACTACTGGTGTTACGTTGTCCTATATGCCTTCATTTTTTGCTGGTTGAGTTCTGAACCCAGCATCGGTTAAGACTCTGCCTTTACTAAAGCTCTAGAGCTTCCACTGGCTGAAGGCTATACCCTATGCCATCATGCTTAAGGAATATTACCCAGATCTTGTTTGCCACTAAACTAGATCGGGTTGCTTCCTACTATGCTCCAGGCTAAGTAGAAAAGTTTCTTTGTTTTGACCAATAAATCTTGTTCTTTTTTGCTTCTGTTGAGGATATTTAGTGTTACTATTACTTATAGTGGTCAAATTTTCTCATTTTTTGCTGTGCTTTGTGTGTTGCTGGCCGTAGTCTTTTGTTAGGCCATCCTCCTACCCTATCTCGTGTCTAAACTCCCTTTCTGTCACAGGGTTTGTGTGGATTTTATTGTTGTAAATTTTTCCTCTGATTTTGACAAGGAGTTTAAGTTAGAGGATTCCTTGAATCAGCCCATTTTTAGTTAGAGGGTTTCCCTTCCCTTTTCTCGCCTATTCCACTTATTGGGAGTTGTCATTTAAGTTATAGACTTCTCATGTTACAGAGGAGATTGTTGTTTAAGTTAGAGACTTGTCCTCTGGTTCCCCTTTCTACTATTGTGGTGCGTGCTCCCTTTTGTTGCTTGTTGTTTTAAAAAAAAAGGCTTGGTTTGTGCTGCAGTGTAGTTGATCTTGTTATAGTTAAAACCATTACTATAATTTGATTTTGTCATAGTTTAAAAAATTGACAGTCATGTCTAAGGATGGGAAAGAACCAAAGCCTTCTGGCTTCAAGAAGTATGACGGATGTACGCAGAAAATGTCTTTAACGGATGGACACACCAGCTACGTTTACTGTTTGGGTGATGTCCATCTACAAGAATCCTGTGCTATTTGTCATAGGTTTAGTTCTAGAGTTTAACAGGAAAGAAAGAATAAACTTATTGTGAGTGGGCCTTCTTGAAGTCCCTTTTTCTGAGGCTATTGAAGGAAAACAGAGTTTTTTCCTCTAAATCACCAGTGTCATACAAATCTTCAAAAAGAGCTTCTTCATTGATGCCAGCATCTGAACTGGCAAAGAAGCAGGCAAAAAAATCGACCAAGGACCCGGAGGCTTTTGGACCCAAGAAGTCTGTCTCTTCGGCTCCATTGATCATTTTGGAACCGATAGAGAGTCGTAGTCTGAGCCTGTCCCCTATATTGGAGCTGGTTCCATTAGTACTACAGTCACCCATTCTGCAGTCAACCAGGTCCTTGGCTCCATCCTCTCGGTCTTCCAGAAGCCTGTCCAATGACATGGAGCGGGTGGCTAAGAGACTGCTACTGACACTGGGACTGGCCAAGATCCTGTCGAACCCTCCCAGAATGGAGTCTGCTCTGGCAACCATCACCACCCCCATGACAATTCTTCCTCTGACCCAAGTTGCGGCTTCGGAGCCGGAGGGCTTGGATTTGATAGTAGTGGAAACCTCGGGTCCAAGACCTGCTCTAGGATCTTTGGTCCCGATTTCTGCTCTGACTTCCTCTGTGCCATCCTCGGACAAGGAGTCTAGGGGCTGACGCTCCCCTGTTGGGTTCGGAGAGGAGGGCCAGGTTGGACAGGTGTCTGATCCGAGTCTACCTCTCGGGGCATCAGCGCGGGTCAGCTCGGTGCTTACATCAGCCTCAGAGCCTACAGCCTTGATTCCGGGGGCAGTCTCCTGGTTCTTCAGAGCCAGGGGCTCCCTCAGAATGGGATCGTGGTGCCTTCGAGGTCATGAGGAGTGTGCTGTCACCCCAGTCCGCTCCAATCTCGGATCCAGGCTCTCTTCACCCAAAAGTGCCAGAGTCTGTCTCTCTACCATCCCTCCCCCCCAGGTGTAGAGACCCAAAGTCCCACGGTGCCCCAGTGGGCAAAACCGTCTCTTCCAAAACCTCTTCAGAGTATCCCTCTGAAGAGGTCCCTCGGAAGAGAATATGTAAGAGGAAACATCTAGACTCCCCTGAGGAGTCTGTCACTTCAGACACGGACCTAGATGATTCAGAAGGATCCCCATGGTCACCCTCTGAGGATGCCTCGTTTGCGGACATCCTAGAGATTTTTAAACAGAGAGGTGGCTGGAAACCCACCAACCCTTCTGAGTATGAGTCCGTGTACCTGGAGGCGTTTGGGTCTTGCCCCTCCACCTGTTGGGTGACCCCACCTTTCGACCAGCTCCTTAATGTAGTCAGTCGAAAGGCGTGGGGCTCTCCATAATCCACGGATCAGCAAGTTCATTACTGCCTCCTCTGACAAGGACTTTTTGTCCAGAGGTGTCCCAGTATATGCTGTGCTGGTGACGGCGGCCACCAAAAAGGAATTGTCTGAGACCTCCATGTCTGTCCATCCACCGAATAAAGACTCTCGCACGATGGACAGATACAGAAAGCATTCTCATCAGCAGCCTTTACACTCGTCGCTGAACTAATTGACTCATTTCATTAAACTTCAGAGGGATCTCCTGAAGGAATTAGGTGATACCCTCCAAGGTTCTACAGCTGCTGGGGTTTCAGACAAGGTGACCACTCAGCTTGCTAACTTAAACTCTGTAGTTAACTCTTCCATGCGGCTTATATCTTATAACTTGCCGATGGAATGAGTAGGATGGCAGGTACAGGAATTTTCCTAAGGAGGCATTCCTGGATGCGCCTATGTGAGTTCGTAGAACCCTTCAAGTCTTCCTTTATCAATGCTTCTTCCGATGGGTCGTCTTTGTTCAGACCAAAGGTGAAAGAGACTCTGACCGGGTGCGAGCAGGAGGGTAAGACTCTTTCTGCCGTAGGAGTATATTTTTCCCTTCCTACCAGGTCTTATCCCAAAGGCCAGAAGGGAGGAAAGATGTGGTTCCGTAAGTCCTAAAGAGTTTTCCCAGATGCACGTGGTGAATCTTCCCATAGGGGCAGAGGGGGAAACAATAACGGAAGATGCCAACCTCGTGGCAGAGGGGGTCTGCAAAACCAAGGCGACAGAGATACGTTCTCTGGTAGGCCCTTCCAGCGCTCCTGAGAGGAGGCCCGCCTTTCCATCTCTGGAGGCACTTGGGGTCGATTGCCATTGTACCAAAATGCCTGGCTAAATATTGCACAAGACAAATGGGTACCTACAATAATATCCAGAGGCTACAACATTCCTGTCTCTTCCCCTTAGTTAGAAAAAAATAAATCCCGGACATTCCACCCAGCCAGAGAGATCAGGCAACCCTAGAAATTCAAAGGTTGCTAAGAAAGAATCATCCAAGATGCCCACACAGACCAAATTGGATCCGGAACTTACTCTAGGTTCTTTTTAGTTCCAAAGAAGACAGGGGGCTGGTGGCCCATTTTGGATCTTAGCAGGCTGAACAGGTCCGTAAAAAAAATCAAAGTTCCGGATGGTGACACTGCAGTCAATACTTTCCTTTTTGGGGAAAGACAATTGGATGTACTCAGTAGATCTCCAGGATACGTACTACCATATAAAAATAGACAGGCAATCCAGGAATCACCTACGCTTTCAGCTGGGGGCCAGTCACTATCAGTTTCAGGCCCTACCCTTTGGTCTCACTAAAGCCCCCAAAGTGTTCACCCAATGCATGGCAGTGGTCACAGCTCACTTGAGACGTCTAGGATTCAGAGTGTTTCCATATTTGAACGACTGGCTCCTAACCGCCACCACCGAACATCTACTCTTCAAAGCCAGAGACATCACTATTCATCTGTGTTCACAGCTGGGTATCACCATAAACTTCGGAAAATCTGCCTTGTTGCTATCACAACATATTACATTCATAGGAGCAGACTTAAATACAAAAGACATGGTAGCAAAACTTCCTCAAGACAGGCTACAAACACTGTGTCATCCAGTGTCCAATCTGCTTGCAAAAAAGAAAGTGCAGGCAAAGGTTGTACTGAAGGTTCAGGGTACCATGGTGGCAGCGATTACTCTGGTACCCCTTGCACATCTACACAGAGTACTCCAGTGGTTACTTTTTTCTCAATGATCCATGCAGGAGTTGCCCATGTCCCACAAGATCATCATCACAGACTCCTGCAAGAGGGACCTCAGTTGGTGGCTTCGATCCACCCAGGTAATTCTAGGCAGACCGTTCAATCTCCCACAACCAGTAGCTAAAGTGACCTCGGACGCTTCCCAGATAGGGTGGGGGGACATTATCTGGGAAAGACAGTCCCAGGAACTTGGAAAGAATGCGAATACCACTTACATATCAGTGTCCTAGAGATGAGAGAGGTGCGCTTGGCGTTGCAAGTATTCCAGAACTCCCTTCCACTAGGATCTATTGCAATTCAGACAGACAATATGGCGGTTGTGTGGTATATAAACAAGGCGGAACCAGTTCTTACCACCTGTATCAAGAGGCTCAAAGAGTATGGCAGTGGGCAATCTCTTCCCAATGCTTTCTGATAGCAGCGCATATCCAGGGGAAATCCAACATAACGGACAAGCTAATCAGAGCTATCGTAATGCCTCATGAGTGGCCTCTAAAACAGGAAATTGCGGAACATATCTTTCGCAACTGGGGCCAGCTTTGCTGCAACCTTTTTGCCACGTCCATGAATGCCAAATGCAACAGCTATTTTGCCCTAATTCCTCCTCTGGGGGAGTCACCAAGGGATGCACTTGTACACGATTGGCCCCGGGTCTTCCTTATGCCTTTCCTCCATTCCCGTTAATCCCTAAAGTACTCCAGAAAGCCCTTTTGTTGAGAAGCAGGATAATACTCATAGCCCTGTACTGGCCTAGTCAAATTTGTTTTCCCTTCCTTTGGCCCCATCTCCAACAGGAGCCATGGATTCTGGACCCCGTACCAGACCTCCTGATGCATCCGTCGGAACACTCCATCCTTCGATGCAAACCCTCAAATTGACAGCTTGGCTACTCTAATTCCAGTCTTAGCCAGGCTCCCACACATTTCCCCTGCTGTGAAACATATCCTGGTTTCATCCCATAAGACCACAACTAGGAAACTTTATGCTAGCAAGTGGAAAAGACTTTCTCGTTGGGCTTCCATCAATCATTTTGATCCTTTCACAGCCCCAGTAACATCCATCTTAGACTTCTTGGCAGAACGTTTTAATGAAGGGTCTGCAGCAGCTACCATTTGAGTTCAACTAGCCACCATATCCGGTTATCACACAGGAGATATGGGATCAAAAATTATGTCTCTCAGACTGTTCAAGGCCTTTCTGAGAGGTACCTTTTTGCTAAGGCCTCCAGTCAAGAAACCACCAGCTCCTTGGGACCTCAACCTAGTATTATCCACCTTAATCCTTCCACCTTATGAACCAGCTTCCTCTTGTCATTTAAAATTCCTAACTTGGAAGACAGCTTTTTTGGTGGCCATCACATCACTTAAGAGGGTGTCAGAACTTCAGGCATTATCCATGCACCCTCCCTACTTAGTTTTCCATAAAGACAGAGTCACCCTAAGAACTAATCCATCCTTTCTACCCAGAGTTTGTTCTGAGAATAACTTGAATCAATCCATTGACCTACCTGTTTTCTTTCCGAACTATGGCAACAGGGCAGAATATAAACGTCATCAATTGAATGTGCACAGGCAGCTACGTTTTTACCTACACAGAACAAAGGAACTCAGAAAGACTGATCAATTATTTGTATCCTTCTCGGATAAAAAGAAGGGTGCTCCAGTACCAAAGGTCACTCTGTCAGAATGGCTTACGGATACTATTATCTATTCATACACTTCTCAAAGTAGACAACTGCCTGGTAAAATTAAGGGTCACTCAACAAGAGCTATTGCAACCTCGACTTCTTTTCAGGCTAGGTTACCGATGGATTCAATTTCTGCTGCAATGACATGGGTTAAACTTCATACCTTTATCACTCATTACAAAGTAGACGTGGTCTCCTGGAACAGGGTTTCCTTTGAATCCACTGTTCTGAAGAGTTTGTTCACTTGAGCCACCCAAGAAAGAAGGTGTTAGGGACACTGTCCCAACCAGCAAAGAATGAAGGTGAGATAGGACAACATAACATAAAGATGTTTTGTACTCACCATAATGTTCCATGTTTGTTGTCCATCTCGCCTTCGTTCCTGCGTCCCACCCTCCTTCCCCCAACCTTCGCTCCTGGTGGATCGAGAGGTCTTTATGGGATTTAGAACTCATGTTCTCTGATTTCCTTCCTTAGTCCTGTATGGCACATGTTCAGGGTGTATTTGTGTATATATGTACATATTTTTCTTACTGATGTTTAGTAATTGCAAAGAAGATCTGGGTAATCTTCTGTAAGCATGATGGGATAGGGTATAGCCTCAAGCCAGTGGAAGCTCTCGAGCTTTAGTAAAGGCTGAGTCGGAACCGATGCTCAGTTCCGAACCCAACCAGCAAAGAATGCAGGCGAGATGGACAGCAAACTCTTACTGGCTCTAAGAGACTAAGGCAAGTATAGTGCAGAGTGGAGGAGGGGACCCTAACAAGTCATCCTGGCTGGTGTGCATGCCACTCACAGTATAGCTTTACTAAAATAAAGGCAAACTCTTATTAGCAGAGACATGGGGAATGTACTTAATTGCCAGGGTGCCCTTTCCAATGGTAGGTCACCTTATAGTTGGTAGGCATTAGGTTAAATTCCGTGTGTAGTGTAGGTGAAGGGGGCACTCGGTGAATATAGCAAGCACCTGTAGTGATTAATTGTCAGGGTGCCCTAGGTCGCCTTATAATTGGTAGGATATTATGTTAAATTCTGCATGTAGTGCAGGTGAAGGGAGCACTCGAAAGTAACAGGAATCTGAAGTGATTCATTGCCAGGGTGCCCTTTCCAATGACATGTTGCCTTATAATTGGTAGGATATTAGGTTAAATTCCACATGTAGCACAGGTGAAGGAATATGAGTTGAATATAGCAAAAATCTGAAGTGAGTGGCAGGCACACACAGCACATGGAATGAATTGGGACCGATAGATCACATACTGTACTTTTTGTTACTTGTTGCTCAAGTTGTAAGCAAGGTCATGGCATCTAGGTCCAAAGAGGTTCTACCATTCTACTAGGCCCTCATCAGGCCCATCAGAGTATAATGCTCCCTTCGGCATGTACCTGACCAGAAGCAACCAACAACTGGAACGTCCACAAAAATTCCTTACAAAAAGAATACAGGGAGTAAACACAATGTGATACACTGATTGCCTTAAAGCCCTGTTTCTCTGTTTGGTGTCATACAGTCTTCTGAGAGGTGATTTTTGCCTGGCATACAAGGCATTCCTGGACCCTGTTTTGATGAATCCTTTTCACACCCACAAAGCAAACAGCATCAAACCTACTAGGTTAAAAGACTTGAATTTTGCTTGCAACATAAATTGAATATGTTGGAGAGAGAGAGAGAGACGTTTCTCAGAGAATTTCCATTCTCTAGAACAGAGGCTGCCTGTCCATATCCCTATTTAAGTGCAACTTGGACCTGTGGATGTGTAATCAGAAATTCAACCCCCTGATCTAGCTCCCATGCCTCTGATGGGCAGAAGCAGTCAGTAAATCACCCCTATTAATCAAATGTAAATAAACTTTATGGGTCACACAAATGTCACTAAAATAACTGCAAAACCATCCATATAGAAAATGCACTCAGGAAATAAATAAAAAATCCAATAATTTATTGATATTAAGCACTTTCATCTCCTGTAAGAGACTTCATCAGAATACAGCTCTTAAATGACCCATTTAAATACTTTCAATTAATGACATCATAATCAAATCTCATTAATCCAAGAAATTTTTAGATAACATTAAAGGAGCCATGACTTGAAATGTTGAATACATACAAAAAGCCTAGCTAAACTTCCATACACATATAGTTTGAACCTACCTACAATAATAATGTAACACAATTCACATTACATAAATATATAGACATTCAATATATATGCATTCGTAATTAAAATTATTTATGCATACTACCAACAACATGGGAGCAATAGAAAAGAGTCTCATTCAGACCGGGTGGAAACATTGCAGCTGACCTGAGCTGCCACTGAGTTTCTCTTTTCTTTAATAAATTCTTCCAATGTCCACCCCTTGGGATCATTTTAACAATGTCCAATATTCCAAACACAAACTTTACAAACCCTGAACAAGTAAGGGAATGCTTATATAAAGCACAGGATAATTTATGATTTTTTTATATCATTATTATATTCATACACATACGTTCTGTTTTACCCACATAATAATGAGTGCATGAAATACATACTGCCAAGTATACTGATCCAGTGGTATTACAATTTTCCTTCCTCAATGTAACTCTACTTTTCAAATTATTGCTCAAAACCATACTACCCTGTTTAATGTATGGACATTGTGCACACATCCCACATGGTCTAGTGCCCAAACCTACCACATCAGTCCTATTTTCATTTCAGATAATTTTTTCAGGTTTAGACCCATCTTGTAAATAAACATAGGTTTCTCTCCCACCTTGTTAAAAATTTCCCTATTGTTTCTAAAAATATTCCAGTTGGATTCCATCGCTTTTTTTAATGTTCTTAATATTACTATTGTACTGCAATACACAAGTTTTTTCAAACTTTCTATTCTGATGACCATCCCCTGAATCCTGAATGGTTCACACTTTTAATAATTTGGGTTGCATGACTAGGCATTTAAGGAGTCCTAATGTCTGTTAGCCTAGTATACACCTGTGAACCTATTAGGATATCTTGTTTAATCAAATGGAAGAGGTTTTCTAGTTAGTGCAGTAGCACAGACTAGGACCCAAGCAGGTGGGGGCTCCAGTGGCTCTCCAGTACCTATGTCAGCTGCTCAAATCTGACCTGTGTTCCACTTTTGTCAATGAAAATCATTTATGCTTGTCTATTAGATTCCCCCCCTTTTTTTTCTTTCTTTCATGTTAAGCAGTTCTTGAATCACATAGAAAACAGGTGACTCCATCCTGGGATCTTTTTTTTTTTTTTATCCTCCAAAAGAGTGGCGGTGTTTACTAATCAAGAAACCTCTGTACAAAGTAGTAATAGTGACAGCTGAGTTTATAGCAATTATGCATACTGTACATATAGGTTAGAAAATATATGTTCTTTTACTGCTAATATAGGTCATATTTTTATGAGTGAACAGCAATTTCTTTATATACATGTATACAGATGTTCTTCTATTCTCATGTTGCAGTATTCATAATAGTAGGGAGGTTGCTGCCTGCAGCACCGGACATCTGGGCAGTATACCAAAGTGTTTGGTTAAGGGGTACATGCGATGTTGCATGTCAGAGCCATAAACCTACGTTGGCTATATATGTGATATAAATGGTTCCCCTTCACAAGATCGTATATATGAATACTCGAAATGCATAAGACCGAGCCCAAAATCTTGAGTATTCATATACTCGAAATTGTGAAGGGGCTCAACGGGAAAGAAAAAAAACACTTTCTAATGTTTTTGCAGGGGGGCTACGCCCCCTGCACCCCCGCCCACGTGGGGGGCTTTGCCCCCCCACACCCCCTACTTAAATATATCAACTCCGAGATCGCACTACAGCAAAGGAGATGGAAATGTACCATTACAAGCTATTTGTATAAGTGCACAACGGGACACTTTCCATTTCTCCGCTGAAGTGCGGTCATGAAACCTGCACATTAAGGAAGGAACAGTACAGGGGGACCCAGCCCCCTACAAAAAGGTAAGTAAAACCCTTAATCTAATTTTTTACACTTCCTGTTCACAATTTCGAGTTGGTGAAACTCAAGATTTTGAACTCGATCGTATGAGTTACGAGCTTTCAGTAATTCGATCTTGCGAAGGGTAACCGATATAAATATATGTGAAAAAAAGCTCTTCTTTAAATTTAGCCCTATGATCATAGACTATTTTAATTTAAAGCATTTTGGATCTTCTTACCCATGAAGTATTGTCATCTCCCAGTTGCATACTACATTCTGACAGTTCATGCAAGCTACCTTCCAACTGCATACTTAGTTGCTTTAGTTGTACAATATTCCTTATCCATATGTTATAAAACCCAGTGATTTTCCCTCAGCCCAGAAACAGTCTTACTAACATCAGTCAGTTCTGTTTTTATATCGAATGACTTAGTCATCCCTTAGGTTCATAGTTAAGTACTTGATTAGCTGCCCTTTTGGGACATTTTAAGCCTAGACAGTTTCTTTTTTTGTGCTTGAAATAACCTGTCCCATTTTAGATATAGATTCCTGTGGGTCTAATTATAACATCGAGCTCACAGGAGTTCGAACAATGTAATATCGAACCAGGAAGTTCAAAACCCAAAAAGTACGAAAACGCAGAACAGCGATTTTTTTTCCCAGGGAAAAAAAATCGCTTTTCCAGTTAAAAAAAACAAAAAACAAAAACACATACACTTTAAACTAATGTGGGGGGGCTTCACCCCCCACATCCCCCCTACTTAAATATACCAACTCCGAGATCGCACCACAGTGGAGGAAATAGCAAAGCCGCGAGAACGGTCCACCAATGTATTTCCCAGGGAAAAAAAATCGGTGTTCCATGGCTTCGCTATTTTCACATTTCGAACATATGGGCTTGTTATTACAACGTTAGGACTCCTGTGAGATCGACGTTGTAATATAGACCCGATTGCTCTTACCCATCCCATTGTTGTTATTTATATATTGCCCCTAATGAGAATAACTAGGATCATGTTATAGATAATTTATTGGGACCCATGCATGGCATAAAGCATTTAGGAACTGCATTTGTCCATTAGTAGTACAGGGAGCAGTCCTGGGGTAAATTTTCTGATCTGATGTTGTCATTTCATTTTCATTCGTTCCTCAACTAATGGGTTTCGAATCCAGCCCTTGAATCTGATTCTGCCACTTTTTAAAGATTCTATAATCCGAATCTCAAGCTCCTCCCTTACCCATAATGCCCCTGACCACTACAGCAACTTAGATCTCATTTGCTGCTCATCAAGATGGTTGGGGCTGTGAGTGCTTATTTTTCCACTTCAATTGGTATATTCTTCTTCCTTAATCTTCTGTTTAACCTTTTATACATGTTTTCCCTCCTTACCCGTATTCTGCTAACTTTTTTGGTAAACTCTCGTTGATGGTTCATTTTCTCCGTTATACCTGCAGGTATATTTCTTAACTGCCATTGTTGGTAATTTTTCCCTTTTCCTTGAAACAAAAAAAAAAACAAAAAGTTTTGTACTTGAACTACTTTCCAGTATGGCAGGTAAATCAACTGGAAAAAAAAAATGCATTTCCTGTG
This sequence comes from Protopterus annectens, assembly GCF_019279795.1. Lineage (NCBI taxonomy): Eukaryota > Metazoa > Chordata > Ceratodontiformes > Protopteridae > Protopterus > Protopterus annectens. Next base: position 635,041,327 of record NC_056733.1, read on the forward strand.
GGCATAAGATCCCCAATTCTGATGCCCACAGGGAGTGCATTTATTGCTTAGGCCTAGTACATCTGGATTCTCCCTGTGTCATTTGTACAGCCTTCAGTGCTAGAGCTGTAAGCGATCAGAGGAACAAACTCATTTTAAAAAGTCACCTCCCTGCTTTAGCTTCCTGCCCAGGTACTTCTTCAGGGGCTCAAACCCTACTCTCAAAAATCTAAGAAGCCCAGGGAACACCATAAATGCCCTCCTGCCCAGACGTCTTCACAGATGTCTACTTCTGAACCACCAAAAAAAGTTCCAAAATTGTTGGATTCAAAGCCTTCAGATCTGACACAGTCTATGAGTCCATCTCCTCGGATCAGTGTTCCCAGGTTCTCCCCAGAACCAGTGTCCCTGAGGTTGAGGTCTCTCTTCTTACAGGACACTCCTAAGAAGTCTTTTAGAACCATCCTCCACATCCTCTTTCTTTAGGTCCTTTCGTCGTCGTTGTCTTTCGGCTTTTTCCCGGTTAGGGGTCGCCGCAGTGGAACTCCGGTCCGCTAATGATTGGCAGTAGATTTTTACGAACGCCGAGGTGCCAGCTCAACATTCAACCTTCAGCGAAGGCATGCTTTTTTATGCATGTCTTTCGAATGCCCACCCAACTTTCGTAGTCTTTCGGAATCGGAGGTGGGCAGGATGATGAGAAAATTCCTCAAGATCCAGATCCAGATGGGTTTTTTGCCGGCTCCATGGAACCTATCCCAAAATGACCAGACAAGATACTTAGTGCCCTGAGAGACAGCACTGGGCAAAAGGTAGTCTGATAGATGCCATGGATGTGGCAGTCACGAAGAAGGAGCTAGCAGAACAGAGCTCCACTGTCCCTAACAGGGAGTCTGGGGCTTTGGACAGATTCGGGTAGCAAGTCTACACGTCAGCAACTTTTGCATTGAGATCACTGAATTACTTGGCATGCTTTACTATTTTACAGAGAGACTTAATAAAGGAACTCTGCAATTCTGCCCCAGGGTCCATGTTGGCAGAGGAACAGAAAACCTTTTCATCAAGAATGGCTACACTACAGTCCATCTCAAATGTGTCCATGAGGTTAATCTCACAAGCCACTGAGGGTGCCTCGAGAGAGGCCGGTTCAGGCATAGCCATAAGGAGACATACTTGGATGTGGTTATGTGACTTTGTGGAACCTTTCAAAGCATCATTTATCACTGCTTCTTTTGATGGATTGTCATTGTTTGGCCCAACAGTGAAAGAGACTCTGTCCTGGAGTGAACAGGATGGGAAGACCTTCTCTGCCTTTTCTACCTCACAGAGACCTTTTTCTTACCAGCGGGGTGATAAGAAAATGTGGTTCAAAAAGTCTCAAAGTTCTTTCCAGGAGTTGCATGGAGAATTTTCTCCCAGAGGCAGAGGGGTAAGCAATTATAATGGAACAAGCCACCCGAGTGGCAAAGGGGGTCAACAGAATCAAGGAACTCGAGATTCTTTCTCGTGCAGGTCCTTCCAGCACTCCTGAAAGGTTGGCTGCCTGTCTCTGGAGGCAGTCGGAGATGCTTATCCTTGCACCAAGACACCTAGCTAGCCATCACAAATGACTTGTGGTTGCAAAAGATCATGTCCAGAGGATACTTCATTCCCTTTTTACAACTTCCAGTGAAATCAAGCAGAATTCTCCCCAATGTTCCACCCAGTCAGAAGGAGCTAGCAGCTCAAGAAATTGCAAAGTTGCTAGACAAGAGTTATCCAGAAGGTCCCACCAAACCAAGCAGGATCCAGACATTTACTCAAGGTTCTTTTTAGTACCAAAAAAGGCAGGGGACCTCAGACCAATTCTGAACCTAATTTATCTGAACCAGTTCATAAAGAACTCCAAATTCTGGATGGTCATGATCCAGTCCATTCTACCCCTTTTTCAGAAGGACAGCTGGATGTGCTCAGTCGACCTTCAAGATTAGTACTATCACATCAAAATGAATAGGCGCTCACAAAGGTATCTCCGCTTCCTGCTGGGAACCAGCCATTACCATTTCAGAGCCCTGCCCTTTGGTCTCACCACAGCCCCCAGGGTGTTCACTAAATGTATGACATTGATAGCAGCTCACCTGAGTCTGTTGAGATTCAGAGTGTTTCCCTATTTAGACAACTGGCTCATGACTGCTCCAGCTAGGTATCTACTTATAAAATCCAGAGATTACCTTCTCCACCTAGCACCTACACAGAGAATCACCATCAGTATGCAGAAATCTTACCTGCAGCCAGTCCAATTAAGAGAATTCATAGGGTCTCACTTGGACACAGTCAGCTAGCTTTTCTGCTCAGAACAGGATTCTTACATTGAGAACACACATCAGACAAGTCCTTTCCATTCCAATGCCCCCGGCAAGCCTGATCCTCAAAGCATTAGGTTCGATACCTGCCACTATAAGTTTGATTCCCACAGCTCGCTTACACTTGAGAATTCTTCAATGGACACTAGCTGTGCAATGGTCCTTTCATCACCATCCATTGAGCCATCCGATAAAATTGTCTCAAGTGTGCAGAAATTCTCTTCTTTGGTGGATCTGTTCTGAGGAAATCATGCAAGGGTGTCTATTTATCCTTCCTCCCCCCCAGCACCACATTGACCACGGACACCTTCCAGTTGGGGTGGGGGGCATATAAGATACCAGTCTGCATATCAACGTCCTAGGGATGAGAGCGATGCTTCTAGCATTGCAGGCTTCTCACAGCTTTCTCCCTCTATTGACTGTTGCTATACAAACGGTCAACATGTCAGTAGTCTGGTACATGAACAAATGGGGGAAATCCAGATCTTATCTCCTTTGTTGTGAAGCAGTGAGGGTTTGGCAATGGGAAATCTCTTCCAGCTGCTGCTTAGTAGCAGCGCATATGCCAGGGAGGTCCAGCATTCTAGCAGACAGGCTCAGCAGGACCATTCTCTTGCTTCACGATTGGTCTCTCAAACAATCGGTGGCAAACAGGATCTTCCACAGGTGGGGTCAACCCTGCTGCGACCTGTTTGCATCCCTATCCATCAACATATGCAGCAGGTTATTTGTCCTGATCCCTCCTCAGGGACAGTCACTGAGAGATGTTCTAGTCCATGTTTGGCCCTCCAGTCTCCTTTATGCTTATTCTCCCCTACCTCTCATCCCCAAATTTTTTCAGAAAGTACTACAGTTGAAGAGCAGAGTGATCCTCATTGCTTCATTTTGCCTCGACAAGTATGGTTTCCCTTCCTTTGGTCACTTAATATTTCCTCCTTGGATGCTGGATCCCAATCCAGACTTCCTGTCTTATCCTTCAGGACAGATTCACCCCCATCTTGTAGGCCTCAAATGGACCACATGGTTTCTCAGTTCTGATGATGGTTAGACATTCCAGACTCTCATGTCCAGTTTGAAAAATATTGGTATCTTCCCATAAAGCTTCCACTAGAAAACTCTACAAGAGTAAATGGAGAAGATTCATTACTTGGGCACACCAATAACAGTTAGATCCCTTCACTGCTTCAGTCCCAGCAGTACTGGACTTCCTTGCGTCAATTTTCCAGGACGGAGCAAGTATCTCCACTGTTAAAGCTTAATTGGCAACCATCTATGGTTAACATATATGGAATAATGCTTCTACTTTAGTATCATCTAAATTGTGTAAAGCTTTTTTTAGTGGTACCTTCCAACTTAGACCTCCAATAATGGACCCGACTCCACCTTGGGATCTCACCATGGTTTTACAAGACTTGGTACATTCCCCTTATGAGCCATCAGCTAAGTTGGATCTCAGATTTCTGTCTTTGGAAAGCTATATTTTTGGTGGCTATAACCTCTGCAAGGCGAGTATTGAAACTTCAAGCACTATTTTCCAAACCACCGTATTTGATTTTTCATAAAGATAGTTACCTTACTCACAAATCCTTTTTAACCAAAAGTTGCCTCTGAAAATAGTCTGTCAGGTCAGCAATTTACCAATTTTGTTCTCTAAATTTGAAAGTAATGGAAAATATACTCTTCTTCTACTTGATGTACATAGACAATTGCGGTTTTACCTGGACTGAACGAAAACATTCAGAAAGTCTGATCAGCTGTTTGTTTCCTTTTTCTAAATTAAGAATGGGAAGGCCAGTTTATAAGACTGTCCTGGCCAAATGGATTACAGATTGCATGTCCTACGTCTACTTTTTTGAAATGTATTTCATTACTTAGACAGTTGAAGGTACATTTAAGCAGGTCAGTGTCTCCTTCAGCAGCTTTTTGGCCAAGAGCTTCTATTAATGGTATTTGCACAGTTGCCTCTTGGTCTAATACTTATAACCTTATTGCGCATTGCATATTAGGTAATCATTTCCAGGAGTAGAGCTGCCTTTGGTACTGCAGTGCTCCGGAACATCCTTCCATGAGGGCCATCCAAGGTTACTGAAGCTGAGGACTCTGTCTTATTGGTTGAGGAACAAATTAAAATGGCAACATCAGATAACTAAGTTGTGTGCTCACCATAGCCTTTTATCTGTGTTGTCCATTTTCATTCTTCCTCAACCCCCCTGTCCTTTTTTTCTTTTGGAGAGACCCAACAGAATTGTTGTTAGGAACCATAGTTCCTGGTTGAGCTCCTGATCTTTCAGCTATCACTTTCTTGTCATAGCATTATTATTGTATTATTTGTATGTAATGTATATAATAGCAGCAAACTGGATCTGAGGTGTTGTACTGGTCAGGGACATTATGGGTAAGGGAGAAGCCTGAGATTTGGATCATAGAATCTTTAGAAAGTGGACAAGTTGGATCCAAACCCTATTGGTTGAGGAAGAATGAAAATGGACAAAATAGATGGAACATTATGATGAATACATAACTTCTTTTTTCCCATCCGTAGAACTAAGGTGCACTTGAAAATGGGCAGGGATGCATTTTGTTTTATGTGGATGGGTAGTATGTTCCTGCGGTATCCTCCATCAGATATACCTGCCCCTTCAAACCATTATGTTGATGTTGCAGAAGAGGTTTAAATCTGTAGACCAAGTATTTCTGATGCCTTTGACCTGCTAATGTGCAGTAAATTCATCAGTAAGGGGTCGGAGAATACCTTGTGTGCCTTGATCATCTCAAATCACTGTGCTAAATGTCATCTGTCACTCTGTATAAACAAATTCCATAATCTTGCATACATAGCATACGTCCAGGCTTGTATACAGCCACACTTAAAAAATGTCAATTAATTCAATTTGTTGTAAGTTGTTCATGTAGTGGTTCCTTACATTTCTTCTCTTGTCAATTAATTCAATTCGTTGTAAGTTGTTCATGTGGTGGTTCCTTACATGTCTTCTCCCTTGCTTCCCTGAAGGTCTCTGCTTTTTCTCTAAGCATTTACTGCCTTCTAAAGACCAGAAACGAGTCCCCTTATCTTGCTGGGACCACCTTCCACCATTCCTCCCACCACTTGTCCCGACTGTTCTACATCCTTCTCTTTTCCTTTCTGTTCCACCCAGAAAACATTGACCGACTGTTGTAGTATGCTTAATGCTTCAGCTGGATCGACAAATCTCCAAGTTGAGCCTGGCAGGAACAGTTTGAATTGCACTGGCTCCAAGAGCTGCCATCTTACGTCATTGTGTCTGTACAGTCTCATAACAAGCATTAAGACATTTCCTTTCTACCTTGCTTTCCAGGAGAAGTCAAGCTCCAGAAATATTCTGTTCTCATTTAGCTTAAGTACTGTTCCTGGCTGCCGTAATGCAGATAGCACTCTTTTAATTGTTTTGTAAGTAGCAAAATGGACAGTGATATCCCTCGGCCACCTTCAGTCACTTTGTTGCGGTTGCTAGGGTGTCCAGTGAGCCCTTTCTGTCTCCATTTCTTCCTGTGGAATGGCTGTCCATTTTTCAAGGAGGTCATTTATCATACTTAGACAATCCCCTTTTCTCCAGTTATCCTGGGACCTCACATAAATATTTTTCCTCCAGGCCCGATCTTGTCCATCTACCGGTTTATTTTACTGAGATCAAGTCAACTTCTGCTGCTGGATCAGTTCTCATTGTCAGCCTGACATTCTCTTCTGCTTAGTCCTGCAGAATAATTGAGCGGTGTTTCATGGCCCCTTCTCCTACTTCCAACTTTTGGGATTGGGTTGCTATGTGTTCCGTTAACATCTCCTTCATTTCTTTTATCTCTTGTGGTATCAAGGCCAGGAAGACTCCTTTCTCAGTACTGATTGACCCTCGAATAACATTGCTCCTCTTCTCTGCCATTTCTTTGCACTCGCTGCATTTCGGATACCTTTTCCTTATTCCTTCAACTAAACAGTAGTGCTCCTCGCTTCCTTGCTATACCCAGTATTTACTTATTGCTTTATGCTCCTTGTATTGTTCACTTGTTTTGTTTACTTATATTTAAAACTGGACTTTTTTTTAAATGTCTGTAGCTCATTTTATGCAGGTGGGATAAGGAATACTGCTTACCCATGGAGTGCTTTACTGGAAGTCTCACTTAATTGTGTTTTTGAGAAACTAACTTTACCTCCATTTGAACCTCTGGCTCTTCTCTGAAGTTTTTATTATTATTATTTTTTTTTTTTAAACTCTGAAGACAGTTGCTGAGTTGCAAGCCCTTACTTTTCTCAGCCCTGTATGTTTTTTGTACATATAGGGTAACAGTTGGGACCAGTATTTCATTCATGCCTAAAGATATTTCTGAGCTTACTTTAAATCAGTATCTCCATCTCTCTGTGTTCCCTGAACCTATGCTGCATTCCCTTGATGTCCACAAACATTGCAGATACTTCCTGGACAAGACAAAATATTTCAGGTTGTCAGACCAGCTCTTTATTACTTTGTATGGTAAGAAAAAAGAGCAGCCAATTTCCAAGGAACCATATTCAGATGGCTGGCTTCCCTATTCAGTTCTGATATTCACAGCAAGAACAAATCCTTCCTCAGGATGTCAAGGTACATTCCACTATAGCTGTAACTATTTCTAGGGCTTTTTAGAAAGTGGTGGACTCTAGAATTATTCTAGATGTAGCAGTTTGGTCCTATGTGCTGACTTTCACTTAGCACTACAAAACTGACACCCCTTCTCCACAGCCAGAACAGGCTAAATTTGTTCTCCAGGCTCTTCTGGAGTCTGGTTCTGTTCCAGTCATCCTTTGTAAGCTGTGGCAATCATCCCGTATAGCTTATATCCTTACTGCAACAGTGATCGGATGATGAATGTATTACAGTTGTATAAACTTGCTGTAACAGTAGATATTTTAATAGATTGCTGTTCCAGTACTAACAATCTTCCTCCATCTCATTTTTTTTCTTTTACCCCTGGCTGGAGTGGGGTCCCATTCACCTTTGTCCTTTTTATTTCAGGCATGACATAAGTTGACATCATCTGATATTCCAAGATATGACATACCTTTGGGCTACAGGCTATAGCATCCATTTTTGAGACAAGAAAGCTCTGAAGTTTTGGTCCCAGTACATCCTACTTTTACCAGCATGCTATCATGCTTTAGAAAATGTAATATGTGCGAGGAAGGCATCCTAAAGCTCTAGTAAACTGTCTGGATGTCCGATATGCTTGGCAGGATATGCCCCATATAGCTTCATGCTACTGCAACAGTGATGTACTGGAGCATTTGCTGTTATGGTAAATTTTGCAACGTATATCTTATTCACATCAGATCCCAAGTTTCCTTGGCACCAGTGGCAGTGGCCAGAGCATTTGGTGCTGTAATTTTCTGATGTCTTTTTATTTTAAAATTATGAAAAGTACTATTTTAATGTAAAACTTTAAAGTTTAAAAACAAAACAAAAATATAGCCTGGAAGCAAAATATGCTACTGCTTGGCGTGCTGTCTTACTTCCCTCTTTCTCACACAGTAGTAGATTGCCTGACTATGACATGTTAGTATGTAAGGTGACTCAGAGCATTGTCATTGCTTGCCTAGTGATTTCCATTCATTTTATCAAACATTTCTGTGGAGAGCAGACACAGAAATATTAAGGGATGGCTTTCTCTTACAGTTTTTTTAATTTAAAAAACAAATTGGCAGAATATCAGATAAGGGCACAAGATAAAACTCAGAGACTTCTGGTATGCCGGTAACATGTTAAGATGGTTCTCTTGGCTCTCTGTGCAGCTGACCAAGTAAAAAAAATGATGGCTTGCATTGAAAACAGAAAAAAAACTGCCACAGAGACTCTCTGTTTGAATGTCTGCCAAAAGGAATAGAAAAAAGAGGGGCAATCCTGAGAGAAGATATTCCTATTGGGATCTCCCATTCAGTACATGTTGGATTGCTCTACAGAGACTGTGGATGAGAGGGAGTCCAAAAGAAGAGTAGAAATGACAACTTTGAAAAGTTTGCTAGAATGTATGAGGAGCTGAGTCGTACCCTGACAAACTACATTAAATAGAATGAATGGAAGAGGAGCTTAACTTCAATGAGGCATCTATAACTGATTAACAAAAGATGCTCCAGGAACATACTGTGAGATTTTGGGAAATGGAACCATTCTAAGATGACATCCAAGAAAAACTACCTGACTTAGGGGACAGGGCTAGAAGAGAAAACTTGATATTTTTCAACCTATCAATGGGGAAGAAAGGAGGAAGTCCCCTGGACTTTGAGAAAGCTGTTAATTGAATGGATTGTCCTTCAGGAGTCTGAAATTGTTCTGGATAGGGCTCACATGATGTTTGTACCTATCAATAACAGAAGATCACCACAACCTATTTGGTAAAATATCACATTTGCCAAATAAATGAAGCCATTCTTTCTAAGTTGCGATTGAGGCAAGATTCTCCAGTTGGATGGTGACAGGGTTTTTCCCGACCATGATTTTTTAGCTACCACCAGAGTTAGAAGGAATATATTCATCCCAGTATATAGAAAATATAGAGTGCCTGATTTGATGAAGTTCAGTTTGTTATATCCAGCAAGTTTTTAGTGGTCTTTTTTTCCAGCAGGTGTTAAGACTTTTTTTTTTTTACTCCGAGAAGGCACTGAAAGATTTCGAAGTCTTTCTTCAAAGGGGAACCCAACCCATTTCCCAAGTTACCCAGAACAATTTGGGAGAGAGAGAAGGGAAGAACACCATAGCAGGGAAAGGGAAAGAATGCCTTTAAAGCTGTTTCTTCAAAAGTCTTGTAGATAAGCAGAAATTAAAAAAGGCAGTAAATGGAGTGATTGAAAATATGGGTGCTGTTTTACACTGCGATATTGTACCTGGACAAAATGCAAGAGTAATAACAAATATGTGAACTGAATGGGAGGTGCTTGTTGTCAAATTGTAGTATGTAATAAGGAATAAATAAGTCGATTGCGGTTTGCAAGGAATGTAACGTCTTGGGGAGGTGAGCAACCCATTTTATGTATGTACATTAATGGCACATTTGTTAAATCTGTGATCAGTTAACAAGCAAGAATCTCTGTATTAGGCTTATTTCAGTTAATATAATGTACCTACGTTAAGGAAACAGTACTGGCTCACATACTGCCACCTTGTTGATTTAGCCTGTAATTTCCTGAGAAAGGGATATGTCTGGGAAGAGGGGAGGGTCTGTGATGATGATCTTATTGTTTGGACTGGATGGTGAGAGAGACCTTGAATGACAACAGTATGAGGACTTTATTAAAAAAAAAAAAAAAAAAAAAAAAATATGTATATCCGGGAAATTGTAAGGCTGCAGATAATCAGTACAGGAAGCAGTAAAAAAAAATCCATGTTTTATTTAAAGTGATGCAGTAAATTTTATTAGCATGATGTAGTTAGGAAAGTGAGGGTGAACCTGTTAAAATATCAACATCAGGCCAGCCACAGTAGGACTGAAACTGGGGTGGGGTTGATATATTACTGCCTTGTAATTTTGCATTTTTTTCTTCTCTTTTATGGGAAGCATTGCTGAGATGGGCATGGCAGCATGGCTTAACTTCAGAGAATAGAATGTTTGAGTGCACGTTATTAAAGTGTATTCTACTCATCTATTCGTGTTTTATAAAGTGGTTTAGTTTGGTAGTTTAAAAGAGAGTTCTGGAATAATTCTGGAAATCTTTACAGGAGTTTACTAACAGACTGTAACTGTAGAATGAAAGGGCTAATGTTAACACCAAAGGAAATAATAAGATGGGTATCGAAGGTTTAGTTTTGGAATGTAAATGGTCTAACTGATAAAATTAAGGTGAGGAAAGCCCTAACCCATATTAGAGTACAAAAACCATATAAAGTAACGGTACAGAAGACTCGCTTAAATGGGAGCAGGACCTGTTAGTAAAATGAGAGGTACATGGCTGAATTCCACGGTGCAATAAATGACGAGTAGGGATGTTTATAGAAGAGGTTGTACCTTAGTTGTGGAGGAAGGAGAGAGAGATCCACTGGGAAAATGTATAGTGATCAGGAGACAATGGCTAGGGAAAAGAATAACTCTAGCATGTTTATATGTGCCACCAAAAATAAAAGGAAGGGAACTGAACTGTTTGCTGAAAGTTGTTTCCAGCAAGGGATGTTGGTCATGGAAGGAGACTTTAACATAGTGGTAGAGAAGAAAAATGTAGACAGAGACCCTAGGAAGCACAAAGGAAGGGAGATTTACTTAAAAAATTTTGGAATGAGAGAGGTGTTTAGTCTAACTGCCAAGACAAGAGACTATACATTTTATTCTCAGACATGTGGCCTGGGCAAGGCTAGATAGTCTATATTAAGGAGGTAGTTTCATATCTTGTTAAAGATATTGAGACATATCCTGTCACAATATCTGATCATGTGGAGGTCAGTATAGAGTTAATTCCTCAATGTGACACCATAAGGATGAAGCACTGGATATTTCCCAACTGTTGGTTGAAATCCCAGAAACATGAACTTTTACATAAAGTCACAGATGTTCTTCATGTTTCACTGTTGCAGTCAGTACAGTTGGGTAATCTGCTGGCAGGTTGCCCTCAGTCGGCCTGATTAACAAAGTCTTGGGTCCTGCGTCGGTTGCTTTCCCTTCTTCCATGACGTCAGGTCATAAGGGGTATAAAACATGCATCCGGTGCCATTACATCAGTCTTTCTTGCCGTGCGGTGCCTGAAGCAGAAGCAGTTCGCAAGTGCCAGTTGGCAGACTCCTGAAATTTTCATTTTCAAGTTTCAGAACCAAAGTCTTCAACTTAAAGCTAAGTACCCCGTTGGGGAAACTTTTTCTTGTTCCTTACCGATGTCAGTAAAAGTTAATAATTGCATTACTTGTGGAAAGCAAATACCTCACAAAGATTTTCAGTTGTGCTGTATTCCTTGCCTAGGCCCTGACCACAACGTACCTTGCTGTTAGTTTTGTTCTTTATTTAATCAGCGCACTATCCATCGCCGGTACATTTTTGCCTCTAAATATTTCGGTTCTCGGTTTAATTATCCAGAAATGTCATCGGTTAGCCATCCGACTACCGGAATTCCGAAAAAACGCAAAAATAAAGACAGAGACAGGCCACCGAGGTCGAAAACTGCAGATGACGCTTCTTCTAAGCCAGTCGCCAGTTCGCCAGTACTCAGTGAGGCGCTTTCGCAGTCCCTGATACCCACTACGTCTGATTCGCAGCCCTCTACTGAGACCCATTCGGAGTCCGGTATGCTGCGAGAGGCTTCACCTATGGAACCCGCAGATGTCTCTACCTTGGATGGGTCCAGAGCAGCTGTGCAGGTACCAGCTTCTGAGGGTGTATTCGGGCCTACAGACTTGCATATTAAATCGACTCCACCTTCAATATTAAGGCCTAAATCTCGATCTATGTCTAAAAAAAACGATGCCCGGGCCACATGTTTAGGCCCATATGCCTAAAAAACAAATTATCAAAATGGCTGAAGATCTAATTACTCTAATCAGGGGTAGTCAACACCCCCCCCTTCCAAGAGGCCTAGAGCTGAGCTTGATTATGGATCTTCTGATCAGGTTTCTGTTTCTTCTGACTCTTCTAATGACTTGGATTTGTCCACATCTACTTATGAGGATTCTGATGCAGAGGATTCCATTCCCTCTGCTTCCCCTCCTGAGGATTTTTCTACCTTAAGGGAGCATTTCCACTGGGAAAGTCAGGAATTTTCTGATTCAAAAAACAGAGGCTTAGGGATTTCCTTCTTCTACCTCAGCATAGGCCCTTGGCTATACCTCCTGTACTAGACATTGTTGATGATGTGTTTTCGGAATCCAGTATGGCCCGTGATTCCCTGCCTCTGGCTCCTAGTAAACCTGACAGATACTACAGGGTTCCTGAGTCCCACAAGTTCCTTTTCAAAAATCCTGTTGCAGATCCAGAAACCATTTCTCAGGGGCCCAAGGGCATTAAGGCTTGTACTGCTAAAAATCCTACCCCTTCTGATAGAGACTCCATGGTGCTGGATAGATGGGGTAAGAAGGTTTATACTTCTGCAACCTTGGCAATCAGGGCTTTAAACTGCCAATTTCATATGTTAAAATATCAACAGCATGTTATTGGTCTGCTTAAACAGAAGGTGATGTTGATTCCTGACTGTGTGGAAAATAAAGATTTACGGGATTTATTGCATTCTGCTGAACAAGTTGGAAAACATACTTTGCAGTGTGGGTTTGATTCTTTAGAGGTCTTTTGCAGGGCTGCTGTTACTGGATCTGTGCTTAGAAGGCATGCTTGGCTTAAGGAGCAATCTTTGCCTGATCATGTTAAAGCAAAATTGTTGGATGCTCCTTTAAATCAGGACCGTCTGTTTGGCACTAAGGCTGAAGAAGTTCTAAAAAAGATGGAAGATAAAGCTAAATCTATGCAGACTGTTAAAGATTTCTTACTAGTGCAACCTCCAAGATTTAGTAGGCACTGGCCTACTAAGAATTGGTCTTTTCCAGCTCCTTCGAGATCCTCTCAAGCCAAATCCAGACACACCAAAAGCTCCAGGTTTCAGTCCCAGGGGACTCTCAGAACTAATTAGTGGGGGGGGGCTCCACTTTCAAATCTGGAAATAACAAGACACCTCCTATGGTAAACAGTCTCAATGACTTTCTTTTAAAATTACCAAGCACTTACCTTTTAGCCGCCCCTTTGGGGGGAAAGATTGCTCTTCATGCAAAGAACTGGGAACTCATAACCCAGGACAAATGGATTTTAAATGTAGTGTCCCAGGGATACAGATTTCATTTCCACACGTTGCCAGCACCAAACGGGTGGGCAGAGGCTCAAAAACAAGTATTTTCCCTCTTAAACATGGGGACTATTTAACCAGTACCAGAAGAGGAAAAGGGACAAGGTTTCTATTCCAGGCTTTTTCTGGTACCCAGAAAAGACAAATCATGGCGTCCAATTCTGGACCTGTCTACTCTGTACGCCTTTCTGGACATTCCAAAATTCAAGTTGCTGACTCTTCACTAGTTACTTCTTATGCTAGGCAAAGATGCCTGGTTGGCAACTCTAGATTTAAAAGAAGCATACCTGCACATCCCAATCAGGGAATCTTGCAGAAGATACCTACGCTTCAAAGCAGGCTACTTGCATTATCAGTTCTCTGCACTGCCCTTTGGCTTGTCTACAGCGCCCAGGGTATTCTCAAAGTGCCTGGCTCCAGTTATTGTATTTTGCAGGCAAATAAATATTCAAATATACCCATACCTGGACGATTGTCTAATTCAGGCAGAAAGCAAGGACATTCTTTTGAATCATCTGGCCTTTGTTCAAAGGGTTCTGACTTGTCTGGGGTTCACCATTAATGAAAAGAAATCCCACCTGGTACCCTGCCAACAAATTATATTCCTGGGAGCAAGCTTGAGTACAGTTTCCCAGATGGCTTTCCTCAAGCCGGAGAAGCGGATTCATTTGACAACTTACTTCAAACAAGTGGCCACAAAAGCCCAGCTATCTGCAAGGCAAATACTGCAAGCCTTGGGGTTCATGGCCTCCTGCATTCTTCTAATTCCATATACAAGGCTGCATATGAGGAAACTACAGTGGTACTTAAAAAAATCTGTTGAGTCAACATTGTCACAGCCTGGAAACAATGATTCCTATCATACCTTGCCTATGCCTGGAATTCCTATGGTGGGCAGAGGCCTGCCTCCAAAAGAAGGGACTACCATTCACACTACCCCCTGTTGCCCAAAACCTAACTGCAGATGCATCGGACTATGCATGGGGGCTCACCTGGCAGAGAAGTGCATTCAGGGCAAATGGAACCCAAATCAAATGCACCTACATATCAATCAAAAAGAAATGTTAGCTGTACAGAATGCTCTGACAGCCTTCAAGGACTACATTCTTCCAGGACAACTAATGGTAAAGACGGACAACACCACAGTTATGTGGTACATAAACAAGCAAAGGGGTACATATTCTTACCCCCTCTGCAGACTAGCCATGGCATTGTGGAACACAGCCTTGAGCTACCAAGTGCACCTACAAGCTCAATTCTTGCCAGGAAAATTGAATACACTGGCAGATGGACTAAGCAGAAATCTCATGGAACCACAGATTTTCAACATGTTGACAAGTAAATGGGGGAGCCCAGATATAGATCTATTTGCCTCCCCCCAGAACTACCAGTTGGACAAGTTTTGCGCAAGGACTCCCCACAATGAAGCCTGGAAAGTGGATGCTCTATCCTTCAGCTGGAAAAAGTGTACGCCTTCCCCCTCTGCCTCTGCTCTCCAAAGTTCTGCTAAAAGTCAAACAAGACAAACCAAGACTGATTTGATTGCCCAGACTGGCCACGCCAACACTGGTACCCACTCCTGCGCAGTGTGTCACAAATATCTCCATGGCACCTGCCTCAGACCCCTTCCTTGCTGTCTCAGCAGGAGAACCAAATTCTGCACTCTCAGCTTCCAACATTGAACCTTGCAGCCTGGCTAATCACTTAAATTCACCCTTGTCATCCCTCAGCAAACCTGTGATTGATGTCATCTTGGAGGCGAGAAGGCCTAGTACTAGAAACTCTTATGCTGACAAATGGAAAAGATTCTGTGCCTGGAACCAATCTTTAGGGATGAGCACAGCAGCGCCCAATTTACCTCAGATTTTGCAATACATAACTGAGATGCTTCACAAGGGCCTGTCTTTTTCCTCTATTACAATCCATGCTTTAGCTATTTCAGCTCACTATAACACAAAACCAACCCTCTTCTCTCATCCCCTGCTCAAGCAGTATCTCAGAGGGGCAAAAACTTGAGACCACCCAGGAGAGCTCCTACCCCTGCCTGGGACCTTAACTTTGTTTTGGAGAAGCTCACTCTACCTCCTTTCAAGCCAGCTGCTACTGCAGACTTAAAATTTATCTCTTGGAAAACAGCCTTCCTTTTAGCAATCACTTCAGCTAGAAGGATATCTGAATTACAGGCCCTTATGGCACTGGAGCCTTTCATCATCTTTCATGCGGACAGGGTATCTCTGAGGACCAATCCATCCTTCATGCCCAGGGTGGTTTCCAGTGTGGCTCTTAATCAGTCCATTCATTTGCCAACCTTCTTTCCCAATCCACAGAACAAAGGGGAACGGATTCTGCATTCCTTGGATGTGCACAGGCAACTTAGATTCTACTTGGACAAGGACTAAATCTCGAAGAAAATCTGAACAATTGCTGTTAGCATTTGCTGCAGGGGCAGAGGGGAAAGCTATTTCAAAACAAATCATTTCTAAATGGATAAGCCGTTTCATTCATTTCTGCTATAAGCACCATGGAAAACGTATTCCCCAGGGGATCAGATCTCACTGCACCAGGGCTGCATCTATTTCTGCAGCCGTTCTCAGAGGTGTTCCTACCAGGCATATTCTAGAAGCTGCTACCTAGAGTTCTGTACATACCTTCACCGAGCATTATCATTTGCCAATTTTCTCTAAATCCAGAGCTGGCTTTGCCACTGCTGTCTTGCAGGGCCTTATAGCTGGCCCTAATGCTCTATAAACTCCTCCTCCCCAACCA
Organism: Protopterus annectens; assembly: GCF_019279795.1. Classification (NCBI taxonomy): domain Eukaryota; kingdom Metazoa; phylum Chordata; order Ceratodontiformes; family Protopteridae; genus Protopterus; species Protopterus annectens. Next base: position 635,057,218 of record NC_056733.1, read on the forward strand.
TTGGGAATCTACCCAAATGTTATGACTGCAACAGTGAAACACAAAGAACATAGCACAGTTGTGTACACTTACCATAAATGTAGCTGTTCGAGTGTATTCACTGTTGCAGTCCTGGTTACCCTCCCTCCAGCCCCCTAATTTTCTCTGGCTATACCTCTACTTTCTTTTACTATGTTTAAAAGCCTCTTTGGTGTATTTGCTTTTGGTTGGAGGTATATTTTTGTGTTTTTTAATTTTATTTGCTCCCTATTAGGGGGAGCACCTGACATCTGGGGCAAGAAAAACTGATGTAATGGCGTCATATTCATGTTTTATACCCCTGACGACCTGACGTCATGGAAGAAGGGACTGCAACCGATGCAGGACCCAAAACTTTGTTAATCAGGCCGACTGAGGGCAACCTGCCAGCAGATTACCCAAATGTAATGACTGCAACAGTGAATACACTCGAACATCTACATTTATGGTAAGGGTACACAACTGTACTTTGCATAGTCTGCTTGTTAACATGGCATAGTCTGCTTGTTAACATGAGCAGGGGTCACAGCTGGACCAGAATGGAAAAAAATAAAAACAGAGAGCAGAAGTGGACTGCAGCAAAGTGGAAATAAATACAAGAGTCAGGCATGTAGGGTGTATAAAGAAACTCTGAGAAAACTAAAATGTATGCAAGACTTAGAAGTAAGTACGTCTATCTTAGAAGGATGAGATGAGGGTGCTGAGGAGAAAACTGTATGACTGTTTGTCTGTACTGTGTGAACTTAAAAGTCTGTTAAACAATTTTATTTTGAGAATATCCTAAAAATGCAGGAGGTACTAGCATGTAAGCTGAGATTCCAAAAAATGGAGAGCTATTGTAATAATGAGAGTATAGGCTGTAGGATTTGTTCATAGTGACTCTAAGCAAATTGCAAAACAATTTCAGGGTTTTTATCAGCATTTGTATTGTAGACCAAAGACAAATAATGAGTTGGGACAAAGGGTGGAAGAGTTTTCCTCTGATTTGAATATCTTGAAGGTAAATGAAAAAAAGAATATCTGGTGAAACCTATTTCACAAATGTTGAGAGAAGCTAGAATAAATAACCTTACCACCAGTAAATCCTCAGGGATAGATTGCCTGTCTGTAGAACTGTGTGTGTGTGTGTGGGGGGGGGGGGGATGACACTGTTTACTAAAGTGTTTGAAGACAAGTGTATTCTAGTGATATGGGAAAAAAAACATTAAGTGTAGTGTTAAAAAAAAAAAAAAGCCAATATTAATGCTTAATTATAAAATATGTATGTCATTATAACAATTCACCTAATTCAGAAAGAAGCAGTAAGTAAAGTTAGCCAACTTTTTAGTTGAGTCCACTGCGAGTACCTTTGGGATGTCATGAGAAGGATAGGTTCTCCAGGAAATGTATTGAGGTTTTGATTCAGGTATACCACAGGACAGAGGCAGAGGTAATTTTAAACAGGGACCTTACTCGATCAATTAACCTTGAAAGAGGTGCGAGACAGGAATGCCTTTTGTCCCAGATTTTATTTGCAATTTATCTGGAACTATTAGCATAGAGGATAAGGCAGAGTAATATTCTTATGCCAGCAGACCCTTCTGTGCTTCTGTATTAGACTGGTGTAAAAATTCATCTTCCAAGATTTCAGGGTATGTGTAGCACCCCGATTCTGTTACTATGAATCATATGGTTTGTGGGGGGTTTTTTTGGCCCGTGTCCGCTGTATTATTGGAAGAACGTGTAGCTGTTTTACTCAGTCAAAACAAAAGTCTACCTCACTGCAGAATTCTCCATCTCATTTTAACTTTCCATCTTATGATGCCATTTTCATTCATTCCCCAACTTAATGGGTTCTGATCTGAGACTGATCCGACGCGGCTGCCTTACCAGATCATCAGATCCAAGAACTCTTGAGCTCCTTCCTTTACCCATAAAGCTCCACCCAACCTAACATACCTCAGATGTGGTCTGTCACCATTGACTTCAGATGTGGATCCCTTTGCTCTCGAGCATTGATTGGAGTTTTTAAAGACGTTCATTACCTGTTTTGTCACAAGTTAATTTATATGTCTATCTTTCTTATTTAACTGTTTTCTTCCTCCCTCCCGTAATCTTTAAGATAAATATATTTGTTTCTTTAACCTTTTTGTCGACCGTTCTTTCGGTACCCTCACCAGTACCATTATTGGTATTCCTTCTTTACTGATCAGAGTATTCCTGCCTACCATTGCTGATAGTTTTTCTCCTTTCCTTTCCTCTGTTTTTAAAAAAACTAACTTTCTATAATTATGTAGTTTTTTAGTGATGTATTGTAGTGTCATGCTGTTTTGTCATGGCTGAAAAGCCTACAGGATAAAAAAAATGTTACCTGTGGGCATAAGTTTTCTAGCTTTGGTGGCCACAGGGAATGTGTGCACTGCCTAGCTCCTGCTCACCTTGAAGCAGATTGTTTGGTCTGCTCTGGCTTCAATTCCAGGGCTTTAACAAATCAAAGAAACAAGGGGGGTTTTAGAAGTTTTCTTCCATCTACATCTACTTTCTCAATCATTGGGGCACAAAGCTGTACCAAAAAGCCTGACAGAGGCAAGGAGTCCTTTAAGAGGTCTCCTGACTGTTCCTTGGAGTCCATGCCTGCTCTTTCAGTGTTGCCTCAAGCAAAAGTGCATAAGAAATTAGATCGGTCTCTCTTGGATTCAGCCATTTTGAAATCCAGGTCTCCACAGATCCATTCCCCACCGCTTCTCTTGGAATCCTGTTTCATTTAGCCTCCTCCTACTTTCCTGGCGGGATCTCCATGAAAACAGTCCAGACCTCCATCCACCACATCATCACTTCATTCTTCCAGAAGCCTTTTGGAAGTCGAAGTGGATAGGATGATGAGAAAATTTCTCAGACCACAGATTCAGATGTTGGTTTTTCCCAGTTCTGACGCCCACTGAGTCTGCAAGTCTTCCTTTGTCCTCTTCCCCTTTGGTATCTCCCTCTCCATTCTGATCCACTTTTTCAGAGCCCTAGGATCCGAGATCTCCAGGGTTGTCTTCATCGTATCCCAAGATGATCTGTTCTTCGGCTCAGATGGTCCTCCTGACCCAACTGGCACTGAGCCTCTAGGATCGGAAGTATTGGTGTCGGATCCCTGGGGTTGGAATTTACTCCGAAGCTGTCTCTTCCCCTCAGTGCCTTAGCACTGGATAGCTTGGGTCTGACCCCTCCTCAGATGGAGTGCTGATGGGGTTGCAGGAGTCAACGGTTCAAGAGATTCCAGCTCCAGTGCCGTTGACTTCTGTGTCCCCTAGGCATTCTGCCTTTGAGGTTGTGGAGAAGACGTTCTCCTTGGCTAGAGAAGAGACATCCCTGGCTCCTTCAGATCAGACAGCCCTACCTCATCCAGTTCTTTGCCTCACCCATTCTTTCAACTGGGACAGCCAGCCTGAACTAGTTTCCAGCCAGTCCGTCAGGACATTGTCATCTGTTCTGATGCATCTCCAGAGCACTCCACTGAGGAAGTCCCTTGAAAGAGAACGTGTAAGATGAGGCACTTAGATTCCCCACAGCAATCTTTTACAGAAGACACCAACTTTGATGAGGTAGAGGGGTCCCCCAGATCATTACCTCAAGATGTCTCCTTTGGAGATATCCTGGAGCTTCTGAAACAAGAAGGTGGTCGTTCCTCCAACACCCCTTCCTGGGGGGGGGGGCTGTGTTTTTGGAAGCTTTCAGGTCTGCCCATCCACTTCTTGGGTGACCTGACCACCCCCAGCCGATGAACTCATTGGGCATGCAGGAGGCCAGGTACCATAGAGCCAATATCGAAAAGACCAAAGTTTTAGCCCCCCCCCCCCCGTCCCCAAAGACTGCACACACTGGAGCAAGGGAGTCCCAATTGATGCTATGGTTGTGGCTGCAGCCACAAAGAAAGAACTGGCAGAACAAAGTTCTTCTGTCTATCCCTTTAACAGAGTCTAGAGCTTTGGACAGGTTTGGGAAGCTAGTGTACACTTATGTGACCTTTGTCCTAAGGTCGCTGAATTACTAGGCACATTTTATGAGATTACAAAGAGATCTGATCAAGGAACTAGCCAAATCTCTTTCAGGGTTCATGTTGTCAGAAGATGGAAACAGAATCTCCTCACAGTTGGCCACCCTCCAATCCATCTGGAATGTGTCCATGAGATTGATCTCCCATACTGCGGATGGGGAACTCATGGGTTGCGGGATCAGGCATAGCTATCAGGAGACATGGCTGGATGCGCTAAAGTGATTTTTTGGAGCCCTTTAAGTCTTCATTTGTCAATGTGCCCTTTGATAGATCTTGGTTTGGCTTAATGTTAAAGACATACTCTCTGCATGATCTCACCACAGCCCCCAGAGTGTTCACCAAATGGATGGCAGTGGTAGCAACTCACTTGAAACTGCTGGGATTCTGAGTGTTTCAGTATCTCGATGACTGGCCTCTAACTTCCCCAACCAGGCATAGACTTTTACAGGCAAGGGGCTACTTGCTTCATTTGTGTACTCATCTAGAAATTGCTGCTAATTACAGCAAATCCCAGATTACACCTATGCAAAACCTGGAGTTCATAAGTGCTTATCTGGACAGTCAGTCAGGTAGCCTCTCTTCTGTCTACTCAAATACGCAGGCTGACTTCCCAAGTCAAGAAAGTGAATCGAAGTTGTCTTCCAGCGCGATTAATCTTACAGGTCCTGGGATCAGTGGCAGCAGCTGTAACTCTCATTCTTCTGGCCAGATTCCACATAACAGTTCTTTTGTGGACACTTTCAACCCAGTGGTCCATTATTCTACATCCGTTGAATGCTCCAGTCAAGATATCTTCTTTGGTGGATTCATTCAAACCAGCTCTGCAAAGGCCGCCTATTTGTTCTTCCCCTGCCCATAGCCACAGTGCCCACAGATCTCTCCCAGTTGGGTTGGGGTGGGCACTTCTTGGGAAGGACAGTCCAAGGTATGTCGTCGCCTGCAGAGGCCAAGACACACATCAGTGTCCTGGCGATGAGAGCAGTCCTCCTAGAGTTGCAGGCCTTGCAAGACATTCTCCCATCCAAGACAGCTGGCATTCAGACAGACAATATGTCAGTGGTCTGGTACTTCAACAAATGGGGGAAACCAGATCTTTCCCTCTTTGTCAAGAAGCAGTGAGAGGATCACAATGAGCGATTTCTTTCAGTCGTTTTCTAATAGCAACCCACATTACGGGGGAATCCAGTTTGATTGCAGACAAACTAACCAAGTCCGTTCTGATGCTGTTGAGTAGTCTCTCAATGTCAAAGTGGTGGAAAGGATATTCCATCAATGTGACCAGCCATGCTGCAGTCTGTTTGCTTCTCCCCTTAACAATAAGTGCAGCAGGTTCTTTGCTGTGATCCTTCCAAAGAAGAGGTCACTCTGAGATGCTCTAGTCCATGACTGGCCCTATTCTTACCCTCACTTACCTCTCATTAACAGTTTTCTGCAAAAAGTTTTCCGATTGAAGAGCACAGTTATGTTATGCTCATTGCACTCTTCTAGCCTCATCAGATATGTTTTCTCCTTTCTCTGGCCTAATCTTCTACATCTGCCCTGGATCCCACTACAGACCTCCTGTCTCTCCTGACAGGTATGACTCATCCGGACTTAACTGACCTCTAATTGACCACATGGGTTCTCCAATTGCATTGATCTCTAGATACACCATATTTTGTTATCTTCTTTAAAAGCTTCTTCTAGAAAGGTTTACAAAAGCAAATGGAAGAGATTTGTTTTTTTGGCCCCAAGTAAGGACCTGAGCCCTTTCTCAGCACTTGTGCAATCTGTCCTTAAATGTTTTGTTTCGATTTTTAGTGAAGGTGTTAGTTTTTCAACTGTTAAAATGTAATTGGCTGCAATTTCTAATTTTCACCTGTGGCAAAATAACTCTACCTTAGCTTCTTCTAAACAATGTAAAGCCTTTCTCAAGGGAATCTTTTTATTTAGACCCCAGTTAAAGGATCCTACTCCTCCATGGGATTTAACTGTCATGCTTCCGGCTTTGACACAGGCTACCTTCAGCCAAAGCACAACTAAAATTTTTATCTCAGAAACCCATCTTTCTGGTCACTATCACTTCAGCTCTAACTTCTAACCCTCCTTATGGTTTTTTGCAAAGATAGGGTATCCTTGTGAACAAATTCATTTTTCTTGCCTAAGGTAGCTTCTGAGTCCAACATAAACCCGGTAATTAATCTATCAGATTTCTTTCCTAACTTTTCAAATAAGGGAGAGTATATGCACTACCTTTTGGATGTGCTTTTATCTTCACAGAACCAAAGACATCAGGAAAGCAGACCAGCTATTGGTTTAATTTTTTAACAGTTTGGGCAAATCAGTATCCAGAGTTACACTGGCCAAATGGTTAACTGAATGTATTTCCTTTGACTACGGTTAAAAAAAAAAAAAAAAAAAGTCTCCTTGCATAAGCCTCCTAGACCTCCTTCCACGAGGTCTATGGCATTTTCTTCAGCCGTTTGGTCAGAGGCTTCCCTAGATGACATTTGTGCAGCTGCAGCTTAGACTATTTCTCACACTTTTATTGCTCATTACTGAGTAGGTTTGATTTCCAGAAAGAGTGACTTATGGTGTTGCAGTTCTCCGAAATATCTTTCCATGATGGCCTCCCAAGGTTACAATAACTTGGAGACTCTGTCCCATCAGTTGAGGAATGAATGAAAAGGGCAACATCAGATAAAATGCTTATGCACTCACCATAACGTTCCATCTGTGTTGTCCATTTTCATTCTTCCTCAACTTCCTGCCCCCTTCCTTTTATTCTGGAAAGGCCTAAGAGTTATATGGGAATATCTGTTCTTTGTTTGGACTTCAGCTTACTTCATTCTTTCCAATTTCATTAGTTTATATGATAGGTTGTCCCTTTATTTCTAGGGGCAGCAAATTCAGTCTGAGGTGTTAGTTTGGGTGAGCATACCTCTCAACCTCTTAGAGCAAGAAATCTGGACAAAGCCGCAAATAAAAGTGGGACAATCTTTAAATATTGCTCTTACAAACTTAGAAAGTTGATAGAATAACAGGTTTTGCATTAGCATGAAGCAGAAGGGTATGAAGTCTGAAATTCAAATGTCTGTCATGATTTTCTAACGTCAACCTTTAATGACTTGCCACTAATTTGCCAGAAAAATAAAATTTTATGAAAAACGGCCCAAAAATAGGAGGCAAAAATCTGAACATTCTGCAAAAATCTGCACATTTGAGAGGTATGTGGGTGAGCATTATTGGTGAAGGGAGGAGCTCAAGAGTTCTTGGATCCAATGATCTGGAAGAATTATTTCTGGTACGTATCTCTTGCTTCATCTCATTTTAATTGACATAATTGGTGCTTCTGTTCAATCTCGACTTTATGTAGCCTGGAAAGATGCACAGTTGAACAGATACCACTATCAAAAAAAGAGATGCAGCAACCCACAGGGTAAATGCTCCGTTACTAGTAAGTAACAAATCCAGGTGAATCTGGATTTGTTACTAGTAACAAGAGTGTTTACCCTGTGGGTTACTGCATCTCTTTTTTTGATCGTATTAGATACCACTATGCCTCATAAATGCCAAATCCCTGTCCCAGTCAGTGATGACTCTGGTTACTTTCTATACTGCAGTCAAGCCTTTTGTAGTGTACCTTTCATTTGTGGTGCAGAATTATTTCTGCTATACTCCAAATTTTGTCCAAACATTCAGCTTCTGCAAATGTTCTCCTTGAAGCATTTAATGCTAATATATACTCACCCAGTGCCTTTTTTTTGTATTTCCTTGGTGTGGAGGTGGTAAAGTTCATCTAGTTTTGATGTCTCACCAGTGGCAGCTGGTGACTTCAAATTAAAGGGGGGCTGCAGGAGACAGCTGAATGGGTGGGGCCAATGGGAAGGGGTGGAGCTATGCTCAAAACCACAACAACTGGAATGTTAATTAAATACTCTGCCCTGGGTGCCAAACCGTCATTACAAGAGTCCAATCAAGACAAAATGAAGTGTAGAAGAAAAAATATTTCAATGCATTGGCTACATGACAACTTACTTAATATCTAGATGGAAACACAAAGGTTGTGAGGCATGAAAAAATAAATTACTTTTTAAATACATTACTGGAATGCCAGTCAAAATCAAGTATAAAAAAACAAGCATCCCTCAACTCAAGCCACTTCTCCTTGCACTGCAGTTCTAATTATAATTTATATTCAGCTTTATAAAATTACCAAGTAACATGCTGAAAGTAGCAGTCTCTGTTATACCCCCACTTGTAAAAATGTTTTTTATCCAAAAAAGACCTGCTGCCTGACAACAACTATTTACCTGTTTCATGGGGAAGACATGATCAAAGTAAAAAATGAACAGCAAACGAGAAAAGCTCAAGGTAAATTGCCTAAAGGATTACTGCACAAGTTATGGACCAGACATGATAGATTGGCATTCTGTTTAGTTTACTGGTAAAGCCTGCAAAAATGACTGCAAGTCTCCAACAAATGTGATGAGCTTCTGAAAATACTGTAATCCTGTCCTTTATTACAAATACTGTCATATACATTTCAATACCTAAGGCTTCTACGTTATCTAGTTATGTAAATATTCTCTGCATGGCAACAACGAAAAGGTTTTCACTGTTGGTAATTCTTTAACAGTATGCTTATTAAAGCTTACTTGCATCTTACAATCTCCGACAAGCTTACCAGATAGTCATTAAAGCATTACTACTTCAACACAGAGCCAACAGGGCACTGCGACAGCATGCATTTTCTGAATAATAAGCATAAATCAACAGTATAAAAATATGACAGAAAGCCAGAACATTCTGCAAAATCAAGGACAGATGAAAAGTCACGATTGTACTTGTGGTCTACCTTGGATGGGGGAATACTCTGCACACTTAACTGCGTAACTGCTCCTTGCCTTGCTTGGACACATCCAGAGCCACTACAGTGGGGAGTGGGGTGCAACAAGTATGTCACAATTTGAAATGTCTCTGGCTTACGGTGATGGCTCTGACACTCATAACTCTCAACCTCAGAGCAAGAAATCTGGACAAAGCCATACACAGAAGTGGGACACAGGCCCAAAAATAAGGACAATTTTTAAATGTTGCTCTTATAAACTTAGAAAGATAATAGAATAGTAGTAGGTCTTGCGTTAGTATGAATTTTCTGAAGGGTATGAAATCTGAAACTCAAATGTCTGCCATTATTTTCTAACTTCAATCTTTAATGATTTGCCACTAATTTGCCAAAAAAACACAATTTTGTGAAAAGCAGACCAAAAATGTGATGCAAAAATATAAAATTGCCACACAATACAGCTGGGAACCTGTCAGAAGGGACACCTTTTTAATATTAGTACTGTTAACTTGAGCAGCTGACAAAATAAGAGCATCTACATGCATTTCTGAAATAAAAGCAAACTATAACTCTGATCATTACAGTTATTTATAATTGTAAACCCTCCACGTTTTCTTCCAAAATTGCCATTTTGCAGAGGGATTATTAGGGGGAGAGCAACATTTTGAGCCAAAATTGGGGACGGTTGAGAGGTTTGGATATTCCTAATTCTATAATGCAATTTATTTGCACATACCTCTAAACTTCTTAATGCAGGAAATCTGGACAAGGCCAAATATATTGGGGGAACATACAAACAGTACTAACAATTGCTCTTGTATAAACTTAAGACAGTTGATAGAATAACAGGTCTTGCTTTAGCATGCACTTTTCTGAAGGTTATGACATCTAAAACTCAATGTCTGTCATTATTTAGTGACCTCATTCCTAAATGATTTGCCAGAAAAAACACAGATTTTATGAGGAACAAACCAAAAATAAGAAGCAAAAATCTGGACAGTTGAGAGGTATAGTTCAGCCAGGGCTGTCTAAGTTTGCTGCCCTTCCCCCCTCACAAACTCATGGTCGAATGGAGCCTCCCCCTGCAGCCATTCCAGTGTACCATTCCTTGGTTATTTCACCCCATTTACCACAAACACTGTAAAGTGCATACTGCTTTACTTCTGCAATGATTTGGATTTCATTTGGAAGTTTTATTTTGCATTTTACAGCACAAACCCTAATAGATATCTGCTAAACAAAGCAATGCAGTCTCACAATGAAAATAGACAGCATTAAAACTTCTCTGCCCTTGAAACTCACATTCATTGAAACAGCATTGAAACCCACATTCAAAGAAAGTACATTTTGCCAGTGGCAGATAAAGATTAACTTTGGGCTGTTTTCAAATCATAGGCCCCTTGAACACGGAACATACACATGCTCTTTGATACACCTTCCTGATTGTATTAAATTATATTCCTTGTACAATACAGTACAGTTGTTAGACGGCATTTTAAATGTATTGTTTTGAACATTTTTCCAGTAAACAATGAAACAAAATGCATGCACCAATAATGACAAAACTACCCAATTCAGAACATTTCCATCATAAAAGTCTTTTCAAACTTCTACAGTCTACCAGTATCAGTATATATGCACAATCTCTGAAGAAGTAAAAGCCATCTAAATAATTCCACATTAAAGAGATCTATAACTAATGAAGAGGTTGCTGCAAGCAAACAACTTTATATGTCATTGTTTCATCTACAAATATAGTGCCTGTTGCCCTCGAGGAATAAATTGTCTATGTTGCATTAAAAAAATGATAAGCTAGTAATATCGCAATAGGGAATGGATGGCAAACTGATAACAGGTTCATAGTTACTAGGTATCTTCGCCAAAAAGGACTGCAGCATCCAACCCCTTTACAAGGTAGTACAGTATCAGCAATGTGTCTACCTACTGTGGGAGTAGAACCCACACCCTTTTGCATCAAAAGCAAGTACACTACCTGTTGTGCTATTAACAATGCAAGCAGACTCAGCATAAGCAGCACTAACCTTTTGTTCCCCTGCAGCTCTCAGCTCCTTGTAAAATCTACTCAACACTCAGCTGTTTCTCTGAACTTTGCAGCACAAGAAATCTGGAAAAAGCCAAAATTTATTGGGGGAGGGGACAAAAGCCCAAAAACCAGGAATACATTTTAAAATTGCTTATATAATGTTGGAAAGTTGCTAGAACAAAATGCTATGTTATCACCATACATTTCACTGCCAAGTCTTGAACTCGGGGGACCCTGTGCAAAACAGTCAAAGCAACATACCACTATGCCAAATCAGCTGTTTTCTGAAAGAGAGGAAGACTGAAACTTAAATGGCTACTATTTAGTGAATTTAGTTCTCATAGTAGCTCTCAACCTCATAGCAAAAAACACGTGGACAAAACCAGTAATGGGAGAATACAGCCCCCAAACATATTAAGTGAATTCAGTTGTCACCATAGCTCTCAACCTTAGCACAAAAAACCTGGACAGAGCCAATAATGGGGGAATACAGTCCCAAAAATAGGGACAAATTTCAAATATCCATGTAATAAATTTAGAAAATTGCTGGAATAAAATGTTTTGTATTACCATATACTTTCTGAAGAATATGAAGTCTGAAATTCATATGCCTGTTATTTTTATTTAACATTTGTTAACCAGGAAAGTCTGACTTGGAACAAAAGCCAATTTTCAGCGGAGCAGGGACAAACACTCCAGACACATGTCTTTGTAAGATGGGAGGACATGCAGACTCCACACAGAAGGCACCACAGCCAAGAATCAAACCAGAGAACCTGTAGCTGTTACGCAACAATGTTACCAGTGCACCACTGCACTACTGACTTTGCAAGTTAAAACAAACATAGAGAAACCACATATTTTATGAGGAACAGAACAAATATGAGGCAAAAATCTACAAAATGTTTACAAATGGTGGTGGGTAGGGAATTCAGGCCCTTGCCACCTGCACCCAAGGTACAGGGTTCAAGCCTGAGTATTCTCTACCCACCACCATGTGTTCTCTAGCCACCACCATGTGTTCTCTAGCCACCAGTATATAGCAACTGGGGCATTACACACACACACACACACACACACACACACACACACACAGGTTTCTGAACCAACCTTACCTGAATAATCCGCAGCACAGCAGCCCTGGATACACACCACAATAGCAGTCCCTGAATGATGCACAGCCCTGGATTCACACACCTTAACCGGTTGCAGCAGCAGAATCAACAGCTGATCCTTCTCCTTAGCCCGCCCACGCAAGCTAACGGCTGGTTTCCTGACTCCGTGAGAGTAGGTTTGTGTTTCCTGGCTCCGCGAGAGTAGGCTGCAGGCTCCAGCCTGTGGGCGATGCAGTCCGGTGTCATTCCCTCCAAGCATGCATGCGTGGAGTTCCAGGACTCGTGATGTTTTAAATATTTTGTATTTCATTTTTTTTATTTTTTTTCTTCTTTCCTTCTACAGGTGGGGGGACTGCAGTCCTATAGCACGAGCTGCCCCTGTGTCTCACTATTAAGTTATGAGGTGAATGTATGGAAGGAGGACAGAGTGAGGGTAATGGAGCTCTGGAGTTGAGTATTTTGTGCCCTGTCATATGTTAATCCATTGTGTTTGGGATTGGGATACTGTAGCTGGAAACTGGCAAAAAAAAAATGAATGAACTAATTAGTTTATAGATGCATGTGTAATTTATTCTGATGATCATCAGGATCACACACACACACACACACACAATTTCACAGTTTGTCTGATGTAGAAGCACACAGTTATTGCTAAAAAGGCCAGTACTGCAGAAAATAAAACTGTCATAAGATGAAGTACAAGCCTTGCACAAAACCGATGATGTAAAAGTCCAAAACAAAGAAAGTAACTGCCCAGTATACCCACAAACTCGTGTGTACAATAAAATACCTACATAAATTTCAGAAGATGTAATCCATCTGTCAGCATAGCTTTATAAACTGGAGGAGGTTTCATATTCTGGCAAACAACTATGCAGACACAGTGGATGCTCACAAGAGGCATACCAGCTAAGAACTGACCATATTGTGTGCTGTCAGGATGCTGCCCAATCTAAAATCTTGCTGATTCAAATATAATGACAACTTTCATTTCCATTTGAGAAGTTATTAACTTGAGTATATAAAGGGCATTGCTTTCATCTGTGATTTATTTTATTTTTTTTCCTGTTGTCTTATGTAAACTAGGTAAAATAAGAACTGAAATTAGAAGTAATTAAATGTTATGTCATAAATTATTTTTTGATTACTTGAAGGTCTAGAAAGTTTGCCTTGTGCATCCAAAAATGATGTATTTCACATAGTGTGTTTCAGGAGCTGATGGGATTATATTTGTTCATGGTTATCATCTCACATTATTTCTTTATTTATCTGTTAACTACTTTGGAAGAGGTCCTTTTCAGCCATTACTGTGCTGCTTGAAGAGCAAATAAATGATATAACCCTGAATTTATGAAGTACAGTTTTAATGTTGGCTTATACAAATGTATGTAATTGTGAGCTTTTCTGCTCAGGACTCTTCTGAAAAGGGTTATTTCCCAGTCAAACATTCTCAGTAAATAAGTGTCAAATAAGTAAATGCACTGAAGGCATAGTTCAGTGGAATGTAGATTCTAAGCACATTTACAACCATAATGCAGAATAGAGCAGGGAAAGCAAGTAATAAGACTGCTGTGCAGTCATTTTAAGGTTTAAACTGTAATGAAATAGTAGATATGTTTAGGTAAAAATTACTGTTAATTTACAGACAAAGCATTGCATACAGCAGAGTTTGTCACTTCAGTGTTTTTTTTTTACTTTGTATTGGATTGTAAAGTTATGCTTTTATCTTATTTACCAAGTACCCCTGAATCACTCACATTTGTATTCAGCGGTGGAGTAATCTTTAAGCTTGGTTTGTAGGCTATGTAGTGTTTTCCATGTCCATACATCTTTTATATGTATCGAAAAAGTAGACCTTGTATGTGTGCACTTTGAGTGATCACACATATGAATTACTTCACATGTATGGTTTAAGTCTTCTGAGTTGCTGATTTGTTTATTTATTTTTTAATGAAAAGTGATGTCATTTACTAATCATTTTGTTTTATGTTTCCCTTTAAAATGCAACTGATTTATAGGTTGCTACTGTCTCTGAAAAATCACGCATAATGGAACTGGAAAGGGACCTAGTGCAAAGATCAAAAGAAGTGACTGAACTTCAGCAAAGACTAGAATTTGCTAGAACCTCTAAAGATGGGGAAAGTTCTGCATTAGTGATACAGGAAGCAAGTTCCCTACAGGACCAGATTGCTGCTATGAGTAAAGAGCATCAACATGAACTTGATATTCTTAAGTCAAAACTTAAATGCATTGAAGAGTCCCACCAAGGAGAGACCGAGACACTTAAATCTGCAGGCGCGGAGCTATGTAAAGAGAATGAGGCATTAAAGACTAAGCTAGCTGAATCAGATCGTGAATGTTCAGCTATTACACAGCTGTGGAAGTCGAAGCTTGAGGCGTTAACAGCTTCACATCATCAAGCCATTGATGAACTAAAGCTGTCTTTAAGCAAAGATTCTGGAGCTCAGGTTAATGAACTGGTAGAAATGAAAGCTAAATTAGAGCAACTTAAGTCTGAACATCAAAATGAAATTGAGACGCTTAAAAGTAAATACGACCTGGAAAAGGATGAGCATCTCAAACAAATTGCAGATCTTAATGGCAGGTTGTTGCAGATCACCAAAGAGAGTGAAAAGCATCTAGAAGCTCTACGGTCTAAATTAGAAACTGCAGAAGATCAGCATCTAGTGGAAATGGAAGATGTGTTGAACAAACTTCAGGAAACAGAAGTAAAGGTAAATATGTTAGAATCATTCCATATTAAGACCGTTGATCAAAACAGTTATTAAAATTTTTAGAGCAGAAACATGACGCAGACAATCTGTGTAAGGTGGAAGTTGCAGACAGACACTGACTTGCTAACTCACATTTAAAAGCTATAGAAGCTGAAAACATTGCAAAGCATTGAAATAATTATAGAATGCCTTAGAACTTAGGTGTAGGCCCTAGAGCTCTGTGTTTGTGACACTGTAACTGAATTTTCCCTTAACGGTAGCCTGGTACCAGAAAGGACATTTTTCTTTCCTAGGGAAGAATAGCCAACACTATGTGGCATGAGACATTTTATTTTGAGTAGTGTTGGATGTACTGTCTTCAGCTAGAACAGGGAGATCTTATTTTGAAATGTTATAGATTATGTGAGGAAGACTTCTGTTGTAACCATTGCAGTAGTGCAGAAATTTTACCCCTGGCTGCACTCTAAATGTCCAAAGTTTGATTAATGATCATAGTTCTAGATGAGCCTGCCAGAGATGGATGGGAATAAGGTGCCATTGCCAGGTCACCCACCAAGTGAGGAAGAGAAAGGGGGGAAGGTGTTGAATGAGTTCTGCCATAAGTCTTCACCTAGTTGAAGGCCTGGTGCTGCTGTTGCAGTTTGGGTGTCTAGAGTGCTTCAGATTACTAAGAAGTGCATACTCATAGTCTCTGTAGCTGGCAAGTTGTTAAACAACTGTGCAGATTCACTCACACTCACATAGTGGACATTTTTCTACTTTTTCTTTTTGGGGACTAAGACCACATGAACAAAAAAATTTCAACTCCCTTTGGATGACTTTCTCCTCAACTTTTCTCCATGTCATAGCATCTTAGGATGCCATGGTTGTTTGAAACATCTGTGAATTGTTACATATTGCATGTATTTAGGTGTATTGGTTTGAATTTTTATACAGAAACAAATTGTTTTTATCACTGCAGTGATTTCATGACATTCTGGGCTTATGCTTTTTTCTAATAGTGATGTATGTTTACCGTAATAATTTTGGTAGTTTGTGATTTTGTTATTGTGTCTATCTTTGAGAACACAACAAAACTCAAGAATAAGTACACTGAGACTGGATGAGATAAAAGCATTTATTATTACCAGAAAATCTCCAACACTATTATGCTCAAAGCTGACCATAGTTTATCTCTGTAAGCTGTGATTTTCAGACCATGCAAGCAACATTTTTGTTGCTACTGAATTATCTTCTCCACCCTTTTTATTCCGTGTTTGGAGTTCCTGTGTTCCAAGCAAGTTAGACTGTGTTGTTTAAACCTTAAATGCATCTCGCTGTCCAGTAATTGTTTGCCTTAACTTGGGCAAGAATTTCATCATAGGTTGTTTGAAAATTTAAATTTCAGATCACACACTGTGTTGCAGTGGATTAGAGGCAGCAAACTGGCTTCATGATTTCTACTGAAATGGTTTCAATTAAACAATCCCAAGCTACTTTTACAGTCAGCCGTCAGACAGTGCCTACTACCACTATCAAGCATCTGCTAAACAAGCTAAACATATGCTGTACCTCTATAGGTAATTTTCCAGATGAGTTTCTAAAAATAGCAAGTAGGATAGCCTTACCCTATTTCTGTTCTCATAAATAGATCTATGCAAGAATCATATGTTCCCAAGCTCTGGAAAAAGTCAAGCATCATTCCCCACCGCAAAGAGGGTAATTCAACTGATAAAACTTCAGGCCAATAGTAATACTGCCCCCACTTTCAAAATTACTGGAAAATGTGTCTGTAAGCAACTTTTACAATGTCTTACACAGGAACAACTTTTAACCTCAACCCAACATGGTTTCTGACCATCCCATAGTACTAATACAGCTCCACTCTCATTTGTGGAAATAGTAAAGCCAGAAATAGTAACAAATTCATATCTATATTATACCTTGAGCTATCAGAAGCTTTCAGTACTGTATGATCCACGATGGTGGTGCTGCGGTAGCGTTGTCGCCTCACAGTAGGACGCTGTCTGGTTCGATTCTCAGCTAGAGCGTCTTCTGCATGGAGACATGCGTGAATGGGCGTACCTTCGTTGAAGGTTGTGCATCAGGGCTGGTAACTCAGCACATAAAAATCAACTAACAATCAGCGGACTGGAGTTCCGCTGTGGCGACCCCTAACCGGGAAAAGCCGAAAGACACAACAACAAGCCACACAAAACGTCTAACAGAAATGTCATCATTATGGCTTACATCAAATACCTTAAATTGGTTTCAGAGCTACCTCAAAGACAGATTCCACTCAGTAAAATGGCAGAGCACTGTATCTGCCTTTCTCCCTGTAAAATACAGGTGTCCCACAAGGTTTAATCGTTGGATCCTTATTGTTTAATATACTTACCAACGCACGCCATGCATGTACCCAACATGTCTCCATTATACAATATGCCGACAATTCAACACATATCAAACAATTCAACTCATTTACAACACGTTACGTGGGAATTTTTCACTGCCACAGAAGAATGGTTAGAAAACTTATGCTTAATCCCAACAAAAACAAACTATTATTATTTTTCCCCACAACAGAGTCCCATGAAAAATAACTTCAAAATATGTTTCCTCTATAGCACCAATGTTGAAGTAACTTTGCAAACTAAGCTGCAAGGAATGATAATAGACAACACTCTTAAATTTGATTAGTGCATACAAAGTTCCATTAAAGAACACATTAAAAATTAGGTCTACTCTACAGATCTAGAAATTTCCTTCACTCCCACAGCTAAAACTTACCTTCTCCTTCCTGTCTCCTACAGTGCCCTCATTCTCATAAATCTCCAAAAATCAAATATTCCGAAGATGGAATAAAATTTTCTACTAGTGTGCAATGCTGTACTCATCACTGTGCTACACTGAAAAATCTTTAACTGGCAAGAGCTACCTGAAATATACTCAGTTACTCACTACATATACAATCACTAACTATCCTGACACGTGTACTGCTCTAAATGCAACCCTAGAGAAATACTCCTCCAGTCATACACTATGATCAAATGATCAAAAACAACTTATTATTGATAGGCCAAACAAATCAGTGCCCCCTTTACTCCTACTTCATCTCTGAAGCCTGGAATTCCCTCTCTACTGCTGCTGCTTTTTTTTTTCGGTTGCTCCCATTAAGGGCTGCTACAGCAGATCATCTGTTTCCATTTCTTCCTCTCCTCTTCATCTTGCTCTGTCACACCAACCACCTGCATGTCCTCTCTCACCACATCTGTAAACCTTATCTTAGACCATCTTCTTTTCCTCTTACCTGGCAGCTCCATCCTTAGCATCATTCTCC
Organism: Protopterus annectens; assembly: GCF_019279795.1. Classification (NCBI taxonomy): domain Eukaryota; kingdom Metazoa; phylum Chordata; order Ceratodontiformes; family Protopteridae; genus Protopterus; species Protopterus annectens. Next base: position 635,075,298 of record NC_056733.1, read on the forward strand.
CAATATACCCATCATCACTTCTCAGCACATGTCTAAACCAGTGCAATCTTGCCTCTCTGGCTTTGTCTCTAAACCGTTCAACCTGATGTGACCCTCTAATATACTCATTTCTGATACTGTCCATCTTCGTCACACCCAATGCAAATCTTAACGTCTTTACCTCTGCCATCTCCAGCTGTGACTCCTGTCTTTTCCTCAGTGCCACCGGCTCCAACCCATATAACATAGCCGGTCTAACTACCATCTTGTAGATCTTCCCTTTCACTCTTACTGGTACCCGTCTGTCACAGATCACTCTTGACAACTCTTCTCCACCCTACTTCATCCTGCCTGTACTTTCTTCTTCACGTCTCTTCCACACTTACTGTTACTCTAAACTGTTGATCCCAAATATTTAAACTCATCCACCTTCACCATCTCTACTCTCTACATCCTCACCTTTCCTCTGTCCTCCCTCTCATTTACACGCATATAATCTGTCTTAGTCCTAATGCCTTTCATTCTTCTCCTTGCTAGAGCTTGTATCCACCTCTCCAGGATCTCCTCTTCCTGTTCCCTACTTTCACTACAAATTACAATGTCATCCACAAACGTCATAGTCTACAGGGACTCCTGTCTGATCTCGTCTGTCACCCTGTCCATCACCAAAGCAAATAAGATGGGTCTTAGAGCTGATCCTTTATGTAATCCCACCTCTACCTTGAATGCATCTATCACTCCTACTACAGACCTCACCATTGTCATACTGCCCTTGTACATATCCTGTACCACTCTTACATACTTCTCTGCCACTCCCGAATTCCTCATACAATACCACAACTCCTCTCTAGGCACCCTGTCATATGCTTTCTCTAAGTCTGCAAAGACACAGTGCAGCTCCTTCTAACCCTGTACTTCTCCAACACCCTCAGAGCAAATTTTGCATCTGTAATGCTCTGTCCTGGCATGAAACCATTCTGCTGCTCACTAATCATCACCTCCCTTCTTAACCTAGCTTCCACTACTCTTTCCCATAACTTCATGCTGTGGCTGATAAAATTGTATGCTTCTGTAGTTACTATGGGTCTGAACATCACCCTTATTCTTAAAAATCCGATACCAATACACTTCTTCTCCTCTCCTCAGGAATCCTCTTAATTTCCAAGACTCTCTTAAACAATCTGATTAAAACCCCCACTGCCATCTCTCCTAAACAGCTCCATGCTTCCACAGGTATGTCATATGGAACAACAGCTTTCCATTCTTCATCCTCTTCATAGCTGTCCTTACTTCCTCCTTGCTAATCCGTTGCACTTGTGATTCACTATCCCCACATCATCCAACCTTCTCTCTCATTCTCTTCATTCATCAGTCCCCCCAAAGTACTCCTTCCTTCTGCTCAACACACTGTCCTTGCTTGTGAGTATGTTACCCTCATTATCCTTTATCAACATAACATCCTTCCTAGCTTGGTCTAGATAATTGGTGCAGGTCCTTTTCTCCCTCCTTAGTGTCCACCCTTTCATACAACTTGCCATACTCTGCATTCTTAGCCTTCTGCACCTCTCTCTTCACTGTATGCCTCATTTCCTTGTACTCCTGTCTACTTTCTTCATCTCTCTGACAATCCCACTTCTTCTTCGTCAAGCTCTTCCTCTGTATACTTTCCTGTACTTCCTCATTTCACCACCAGGCCTTCTTGTCCACCTTCCTCTGTCCAGGTGTCACACAAAACACATTTCTAGCTGTCTCCCTTACCACCTGTGCTGTGGCTGCCCAGTTATCTGGTAGTTCTTCACTGCCACCCAGTGCCTGTTTAACTCTTCCCTGAACTCCACTTTACAGTTATCATTTTTCAACTTCCACCATTTGATCCTTTGCACTGCCCCTCACTCTCCTCCTCCTGTTCTTGATTGCTAGTGTCATCCTTCAGACCACCATCATATGCTGTCTTAACTACGCTTTCCCCTGTCACCACTTTGCAGTCTCCAGTCTCCATCAGATGTAATCCACCTGTGTGTATCTTCCTCCACTCTTGTATGTCACCCCATGCTCATCCCCCTTCTTAAAATATGTATTCACCACAGCCATATCCATCCTTTTCGCAAAATCCACTACCATCTGATCTTCTGCATTCTTCCCCTTAGCACCATACCTACCCATCACCTCCTCATCCCATCTGTTGCCCTCACCAACATGCCCATTGAAATCCACTCAAATCACCACTGTCTCACACTTGAGTACACTTTCCACCAATTCATCTAACTCACTCCAAAGTTTTTGTTTCTAATCCATCACATACCCAACTTGCGAAGCCAATTTCCAGCTTCATAAACATCACTCCATCCAACACTCCTTTCACCTCCAAAACACTCTTTATATACTGTTCCATCAGGATAAGCCCTACCCCATTTTTCCTCCTATCCACACCATGGTAGAACATTTTGAACCAGCCTCTGATACACCTAGCCTTATTCCCCTTCTACTTGGTCTCTTGTATGCACAATATATCAACCTTCCTTCTCTCCATCATATCAGCTAGCTCTCTCCCTTTATGCTGCCTGTATTCAAAGTTCCTACCTTCACTTCCACACTCCTGACTTTCCTCCTCTCCTCCTGCCTCCAGGCATGCCTCCCCCCTCTTCTTCTACTTCGGCCAACAGTAACCCAGTTTCCAACAGCATCTTGTTGGCTAACAATACTGGAAGCCGTTGTTGTTAATCCGGGTCTCGACTGATCCAGTATGGAAATCTGTATTGTTGTCCGCATATTTGCTGTGGCAAAAATTTTATACCAAATGCCCTTCCTGACATAACCCTCCCCATTTACCTGGGCATGGGACTGGCAAGAAGAAGTATACTGGCTTGTGCATCCCCCAGTGGCTCCCTACTACCATAGGAAAAACTACATCTTACTAATTCTCCAAAACTCTATCAAAAACACCACTTAAACAATGGATCTGCACCTGCTCTATACCAGGATAACCATCTACTGTCCGGCTTTAAGCCCATATTGAATTTTGATCCCTTATACATGAAAACATTCCAATCAAATTTCTGTTAGTATCTCTATAATCACTTTATTTTCTTCATATTTCCCCTCACTGTCTTTACAATCTTAATATATTCACATAAAAAACTCACCCCTGTGCTTTGTACATCAGTGAAAACTCTACAGTGGATGTAAGAAGTTTATACACCCCTGTTAAAATGCTAGGTTTTTGTGATATAAAAAAATGAGACCACAGCAAATCATTTCAAAACTTTTCCCATCTTTAATGTGACCTATAACCTGTACAATTCAATTGAAAATCAAACAAAACTCTTAGGGGGGAAAAATATAAAAAATAAAAAAAATGTACAATAAGCTGCTTGCATAAGTGTGTGCACACCCTTAAACTAATACTTTGTTGAAGCACCTTTTGATTTAATTACAGTATTCAGTCTTCTTGGGTACACACCTGACATCAATTAAAGAGACTCTTGTTAATCCCAAATCAAGTTCAGCTGTCCTAGTAAGATTTTCCTGACATTTACTCAGTTGCCTGCTACAGCAAAAGCCATGGTTTGCAGAGTTTGCAAAGCATCAAAATGATCTCATTGTTGAAAGGTATCAGTTAGGAGAAGGGTACAAAAAATTTCTTCAGCATTGGATATACCATGGAACAGAGTGAAGACAGTCATCAAAAAGTGGAGAAAATGTGGGACAGCAGTAACATTACAAAGAACTGGATGCCCCTCCAAAATTGATGAAAAGACTAGACGAAAACTGGTCAGGGAGGCTGCAAAAAGACTTACAGCAACACTGAAGGAGGTGGAGGAATTTCTGGCAAGTACTGGTTGTGTACTACATGTGACAATCTCCCGTATTCTGCACATCTCTGGGCTATGGGGTAAGGTTGCAAGACGGAAACCTTTTCTTACACAGAAAAACATCCCGTCCTGGCTAAAATTTGCAAAACAATACATCAAGTTTCCCAAAAGCATGTGGGGAAAATGTGTTATGGTCTGATGAGACCAACATCAAACATTTCGGCCATAATTCCAAAAGGTATGTTTGGCGCAAAAACAACAATTTGCATCACCAAAAGAACACCATCCCCACGGTGAAGCATGGTGGTGGCAGTATCATTCTTTGGGGTTACTTTTCTTCAGCTGGAACTTGGGCTTTAATGAAGGTGGAGGGAATTATGAACAGTTCCAAATACCAGTCACTTTTGGCTCAAAACCTTCAGGTGTCTGCTAGAAAGATGAAGAGGAATTTCACCTTTCAACATGACAATGACACCAAGCATACATCCAAATCAACAAAAGAATGGCATCACCAGAAGAAAATTAAAGTTTTGGAATGGCCCAGCCAGAGCCCAGACCTAAATCCAATAGAAAATCTGTGGGTTGACCTGAAGAGGGCTGTGCACAAGAGATGCCCTCGCAATCTGACAGATTTGGAGCTCTTTTGCAAGGAAGAGTGGACAAATATTGCCAAGTCAAGATGTGCCATGCTGATAAGACTCCTACCCAAGAAGACTGAATGCTGTAATTAAATCAAAAGGTGCTTTAACAAAGTATTAGTTTAAGGGTGTGCACACTTATGCAGCCAGCTTATTGTACGTTTTTTATTTTTTCCCCTATCAGATTTATTTTTCAATAGAATTGTACAGGTTATAAGTGGGAAAAGTTTTGAAATGATTTATTGTGGTCTCATTTTTTATATCACAAAAACCTGGCATTTTAACTGGGATGTGTAAACATTTTATATCCACTGCATATCACAACCTCCATATGTTTCTAATATATATTTAACCAAACTTTGTCGTGGTTGGTCTTATCGTTTTACTGCATTCAATATAACTCACTTCTGACAATACTTAGGCATCATGTCTATCTTCACTAGTATATCTGAAGCTAAACACCTCATAACAATCATAAACTCTCATGTCAACAACTTCTTTCATTTTATCACAGCTACTATGTTGACCCCCTCAATTATGTAAATATTTGACTGTATGAACCCACTTTACCTGTTTCTTGTAAATATTTGACTCTATGTATTAGTGTTACAAATATAATATTATATTTACTGTTACAAATTACTCTATGTATTGCAGTGTAAAATGCGGTCTATACCTGGATCTTTCTCCCCAGGGCTGTGATGAAAATGGGTACATATCCAGACAGACTGTCCCAGTAAACGAATGTCAGATAAATAACAGTACTATTATTTGTGACCATATTTTCTGCCCCATTGGTTTCCGTGAATTGAAACAGCATATGGTTTCTATGTTTATGTAGAAGATTTATGTATATTAAATCCATTTTCCCCACACTTGCCGAACTTTGTCTTTTAGTGTATAAACTAGGGCTTTGTGCTTGTACACCACCTCAACTGAACCTTCCTTACTGATTAGCTTGGTACTTCAAGGTACATACTTCTGTCCTGGTAAAAAACAGCAGACAACTACGTACCCTGATCCATTTCTTGGCAGTTCATGGCTGCCTACACCCATAGACATTGTTGCCAAAAGGAAATGATTTATCTCATCCCTATGAGCTACTGAGACAGCTATCAGAAGATGTCCTTCCTAATTACTGTAGCACTATTCAATATGAGTGGGATCTCCTGCCAAGATAGCCCAACATCCGGCCAGTATACCAAAGCCTATGCATCCTCCCAGTGTCATGCGTGACATGTATGCTCCTCATGTAGGTATAGAGCATTCTGAATGCCACAGTTGACAGTCTGTCTGAAAGCCTTTCAATGAGCTGGTTCCCACCAAGCCATTTACAGATAATCGCACTATTCTTCTGTTTTCTCTATGTTTACTGGGAGTTTGTGTCATCCAGGATGGCAAAGTGTCAATGTGGGAGGCAGATTCCCCATAAAGATGGACACAATAAGTGCCTTTTGTGCTTAGGTGCTACTCACGACCATACCCAGTGTACTATTTGTCAAGCTTTTGTTCTGAGAACTCTTTGCAGCCATCTCTTTTCATTATCCATCTATTGGGAGAACCATTGTCTTAAGCTTTTGACGTAGGGTACCATGGCCAAATCCACCCACCCCAAGGTACATCTGTCACTTAAAAAGATGACTAAAAAGTCTTTGTCTCTTTCTGTTGCTGTCCAACTGCCACCAGATGTCTCTCTCGAGGTAGATGAAAACCCTGATGACTTGTGGTACCAACATATGTTCCCTCTGCCCATCCTCCCTCCTTTTCTCTCCTTTCTGTTGGGAGCACACTGCCATCCAAGGGGTCTTTTCCTTTTCTTGCCCTGTTTCTGCTTCTGTCCTGGATGCACATGTCCTTCTTATCCTGGCATTGCTGTAGTTCTCTTGGGGCACTTCAGTTCTCAATATTGAGCATGTTTACATCACCTTTATGCTCTACATCTGCACGCTGAAAATGCATCTGACGTATGACGCTAGTAGGATGTAAAGGCTTTGGTATACTGATTGGATGTTGGGCTGTCCTTGGCAGGGGATCCCACGTGTAATTAATACTGCAACAGTGAAAAGTAGAACATCTTCTTTTATGGTAAGATCTTCCACATCTGTACTTTTCTGCTTGCAAAATAGGTTATATTTTGAGCTTAGTTTTTGCACTTTATAGCCTCTTTTACTTCCATAGCCATTTTGCTGTAGGATTTTTCTTTTTTCAATATCTATTTGAACCAGTGGAGTAACTCAGATTTGAGATACAGAGTGTTTCTTGTACTAGATTTTAGTGACCAGTTCACTTGACTCATGTTGAATACAAGGAATTGCTATGTGAGCTTGCCATTGCTCCAGTCACATATGCTCACTGCTACCCATTTGCACAGGAGTCTGTTGAACAGAGCAGATCCTATGAAACAGAGTATCACATTTATGCAGGGGTGCTACACTTCCCTTTTACCCCCTGGTTTGGGGTCCCTCACACACCCAATCTCCATATATACTACTACTGAGATCACATCATCAGAGATGTTACAGGTGTGGATTTCAGTCTGCTTGAACTCCAACACACAAATGAGCAGTTAGTTATGACAAACAGTACGTGAGTAGTTAATATATGACCAACGTGTATTAAAACAAGAATACAGCCTTAAAATTCAGTTTTAGTTGACAAGGTGCAACTCGCTCTTCTCTGTGCCACTTAATTTTCAAGGATGAGATTTTTCAGGCTGTTGGTAGATAAAAGATCCAGCAAAATGAAGGGCTTGAGAAAGGTGTCAAAGCATGGTTATTTCAGTTGTGCAAACTGTGGTCTTTGTTACAGAAGTTAAATCTAGAGTGGTAGGCTTTTTCTGAGAGCCAGGGCCTGGCTAAGGCTTAGGGGGCCCCACACTTAGCTATGACAAGATCATTACAGACACTACAACAAAGTGCAAGGCATTTTCCTGCTGCTAGCTTTTCTCCCATAGTAGTAACAGGTATTTAGGGGAGCAAACATTTATTGTCATGCACTGTATAACTGAGTAGTCCAGTATTACTAGTTATTTCAGCTTTATGCCTCTTGTATGGCTCACAGTGCTAGTTATCCCACTCCCAAAGTAGCCAGTTGCTGAGTGTGCAACAGGATTTTCAACCTCTAACTGGTTAGATTAACCATCTTGTTTTCTCCACCTCTTCACTTATTGTGTTAAAGGATAAGACCAGGCTTAATTGGAAGACTGATAAGAGAGATGCTGTTTTCTTTTGCTTCTCTTGCTGACATTGCGTTTGCAATTGGTTGCTAATGAATACAGTTACAAGAAATAATTGGTGGAGCAGTCAATTTCAGGAGTATGACAACAAATGCTAGTAAGCATAGCAAAATAATAGATACTGTGATGTGATTTAACATCTGTCACTAAGACTTATGAGAGGAATGTTAACAGTTTAGTAGTATGACAGACAAACGCTTGCTGCAGTCACAGGTAGGAACAAACTAATCTCAGAAGTGAAACGTGTGTGTGTGTGTTTATATTAAATGGTGGGGTGCAGAAATGGACATAAAAATGATTCACTTCACTGAAAGTAGCAAAAACAGTAACGGAAACAGTTAGACTCTTAAATGTACTGGAGGGATATCTTAGTTTGAGTAGCATACAACATTGGAGAGCAAGCAGAAACATAAACATAGAAAATAGTTGGACCAGACTGGAGAGAGGTTGGAGTGAAGGTGTATTACTACAAGCTGAACAGACTACTGATTTTTGAAGCATTAGCTGGCTCAACCTGTACTGTTAATTGAGGGCAGCGATAGTATTATGGATAGTCCAGCAGTCCATCTATAATGTAAGCACTTGCAACATAGTAGAAAATTAAAAATATTTGGACACAATCATTTAAAGCTAAGAAGCTACAGCTTGAAGTAGCTTACTTTAAAGAGTGCTTATCAAGATGTCAAGTACCTAAGGGGCTTAGATCTTGGCATTTTCCTACTGGACTGGTATGTGATTCACCATTCCACCAAGACCTAATAGCCCTGTTTGACAGGCATGGACTGGAATTGATAGAAATGTTTATTAAGCATTATACAGTGGCAATTGACAAGTTAAATGATTAAATAAGTATTTTAAATGACACTATAACTAAGGATACTTTACTCATTATAAATACGAGTATGAGTGTATCTTTTCTAGTATTAATGGGAAAATAGAGAAAATGAAAATCACTAAAAACAAGAAACTATCTCGGGATAATAATGATTATACTAAAGGGTCTGCTTACCCTAAACCACTACCTGCACAGGAATGGCTTAACCCTTCAAATCATTTGCACAACAATGGCCATAATGAGGGTAATCATTCTTTTGGTAGGTGGGATATGGAAGCTCCAGGGTGTATTTCCTCGGAGCATAACTATGCGGAGGCAGCTTCCTCAATAGGGGGCCAAAACCCGAGAGGCTCTAATTCTAGCTTGAATGGCCGCTTAAGGAACAACAAGAAGAAAAATAACAATTTTGGCAGTCAACCATCTAACGACCCAGCCTTTTATAATGGGGTTTTGGATAATCAACAACCAGGTACCAGCGGTGAATTCCAAAATTTTCACAGGAAGGGACGCCTGTATGTGAATTCAACAAACAATGCGAGACCTTACCAAGCGAAGAAGCAGGGTTCGAACCGAGGTAACTGATGACCCAGCTAGGGATGTCCTAGTTGGTGTTGTCAGTGCAGACAGCACTAACACTGCTATTGGTCTCAGTGTCGCCTTCAGTAGTAGCCACGATTTTAAGATATTCAGTTATTCTAGTATAGAAGTTGACACTAACCTAGCGGACTAGCTAGCTAAAGGGCAAATGTTTGTTCCTGATATAAGGGCTAATATAGCTAGAACAATAATTGATTTAAGGTTATTCGTCTGCAAAATCAATCTAGAATTTTTTTTAAAGATCAACCAAGGGTGCAGAAATGAATGTAAAGTGCTGAGTACATTCAGTCCAACCTGGCCTACTAGTTTTTGAACAAGTGTATGAGCTGGACTTATGGGACAGTCTTGAGACCAATAGACAGACCATCGGGTAGAGACAGTAACTTCACGAGACAAGAATGGGAGAGTTTGAACAGTTTGAGTTTCCAGAATGTTAGAGTGGTGGAACCTGACAAAGGCAGAGGCCTTGTGTTTTTTGATAACGATAATTACATCAACCGCATGACAGAATTACTTGGGTCAGATCATTACAGTTTAGCCTCCCGTAATGAAATGAACCGAGCCCACCAGAAAATAAGTGATGTCCTTCAAGGATGCATCTGCAGTTCTTACAAATGGGTTGTCCTGTCGTCAGGCAGCCCTTCGGTCGGCCGGATTCCAAAGTCTGGGTCTGGCCTCGGCTGGTGTCGCACTTCACCCGACGTCATCTCTGCTGGTCTTTGGGTATAAAGGCATCAGCCGACGCCATTTTCCTCAGTCTTTCTTGCCGCGTGGCGCCCGAAGCAGAAGCTGTTCGCAAGTGCCGGTCGGTCAGATCCAGAGATTACTACTACCGAATACTACTTCGAAGACTTCTAAAAGCTAAGTACCCCGTTGGGGACTCTTTCTTGCCTCAGCCGATGTCAGAAAAAGTGAATAACTGTTTAACTTGTGGGAAACAAATACCTCATAAAGATTTCCACTCTTACTGCTTACCTTGTTTAGGCCCAGACCACGACGTAGCAGCTTGTTTAGCCTGTGCTTCCTTCAACCGACGAACGCTTAGGCGTCGGTCGGAGTTTGCTGAACAGTTTTTCGGCTCAGATTTTGCGTACATTATGCCGTCGGATCCTCTGACTTCTCAAATTGTTAAAAAACGCAAAGAAAAGGACCGACACTCGCGGTCCGCGGTTTCGGCCGAAACCACGGTTAAGCAAACTGCGAGTGTCTCGGTTTCGGCCGAAACCGAGCAAACGGGTCAATCTACAGCCAAATCCATGACTACTACCGAGGCCCCTTCTACCATAGTTGAATCGGCCTCTGAAGTTTTGCCTACTAATGTGGTTTCTCCAGAATTATCGGACACCATCCCTTTGGATGTCTCTACCCCAGCACGTGGTGCTGCTAGGCCTCCTGCAGCCATGTCTATAAAGGCCTTTGCCAGGGCTAAAGCAGCCAAAACTGCTAAGTCTGTGCCTGTTAAGCCCCCCTCTCACAGGCCCAGTTCCAGTTCCCAAATGCTTACTCTGGCAGAGGATCTCATCTCTTTAATAAGGGGATCCCAATCTCACCCAGACAGGGCCTCTCAACCTCCAGAAAAGAGACCTAGAGCAGAGCCCCCTGAGCCAGTGTCCTCAGACGACTCTTCTGATGATACAGACAATACAGACCATCCAGAGGCTCCTTTTCTACTTATGAAGATTCCGATGCTGAAGAATCTATTCCTTCTGCCTCTCCACCAGAGGAATTTTCCTTTGGGGAAACCTTACATGCCATGAGAGAGCAATTCCAATGGCAGGGACAAGATATCTCAGATTCAAGAAAAACGCTTAGGACATTTTACACTTACCGCAACATAGGCCCTTAGCTATACCTCCAGTTCTTCCTGTTGTGGATGATGCATTTAATGATGTTTGCACTGCTCCTGATACTTTACCTCCAGCCCCTGCCAAGCCCGATAGGTTTTACAGGGTACCGGACACTCATCACCACTTATACAAGGCTCCTTTTGCAGATCCTGAGACTATCTCCCAGGGGCCTAAGGCAGTAGCTTCGACCTCAGCGAAAACCCTCCCTTCTGAAAGGGAATCCAGGTCCTTAGAGAGATGGGGTAAAAGTATACACCTCTGCTACTCTCTCAGCTAGAGCTTTGAACTGTCAGTTTCATATGATCCAATACCAAGAGTTTATGCTTGATCAGTTAACTAAGAAACTGTCCTCTGATGATTCCTTAGATAAGAAATATGTTCTAGAAATGGTGAATAACATTCAGCAGGTTAGTAACCATTCTTTAAAATGTGGCTATGATGCACTGGAGGCTTCATTTAGATCAGCCATGACCGGCACAGTTATAAGAAGGCATGCATGGTTGAAAGAACAGGTCTTGCCGGATCATGTTAAAGCAAAGCTATTAGATGCTCCTATCGATAAGGTCAGTCTATTTGGTTCTCCTGCCCAACAAGTAATGAAGAAAATGGAAGAGAAGGCAAAATCTGTACAAACAGTTAAAGATTTCCTACAGGTTCAGCCCCCAAGGTTTAGCAGGAACTGGCCTTCCAAAAATTGGTCCTTTCCAGACTCCTCTAAAACTCAGAGAGGCAGGAATAGACGTTCCAGAGGCAGAAATCAATCCAGAGGAGGTGCCTACAGGGGACGCCTGTGGCAAGGCAATAACCAACGAGGCACAGATACAACCACTACCACTGCAACAGGACAATCACAGTGACTTGGCTCTCACACCGCCTACCAGGGAACAAATATCAGCACCCTTAGGCGGAAAGTTAGCCTTATTTTCAAAAAACTGGCACTATATCACAAGAGACAAGTGGATTTTGCAAACTATAGACCAAGGCTACAGGTTTCATTTCCACACCTTACCAGTAAAAAGAGGAATGCCAAACCTACCACCAAATCAAAAGACAGAAGCTCTAAAACAAATAGCTCAACTAACAAAGATGAGAGCTGTGGAAAGGGTACCACCTACAGAACAGGGCAAGGGATTTTACTCCAGACTCTTCCTAGTACCAAGAAAAGAGAAAAGTTGGAGACCTATTCTCGACCTGTCCGCTTAAACACATTCATCATTGTTCCAAAATTCAAAATGCTGACCCTACAGCAACTTCTTCCCATGCTGGGCAAGGAGTTTTGGCTGGTAACTCTAGATCTCAAGGAGGCATACCTGCACGTCCCCATACGACCAAATTGCAGAAGATACCTCAGATTTCTTGCAGGATCAGAGCATTATCAATTCTCAGCATTGCCCTTTGGCTTATCTACTGCGCCCAGAGTGTTCACGAAATGCCTGGCATCAGTAATTGCTCATTGCAGGCTTCAGGAATCCAAATTTATCCATACCTGGACGACTGCCTGATACAAGCGGACAACAAAAGCAAGCTGACACAAGACTTACAAAGAGTCATTTGCTTACTACAAGCCCTGGGATACACAGTCAATTTAAAAAAGTCAAAACTGATACCATCCCAAACAAGAACATTCTTGGGTGCAGAATTGGACACAGTAAAACAGATGGCATTCCTAACTGCAGAAAAACAAGAACAACTTCCTCTTTACTTCTTGGCATTAACAAAGCAGAACAAACTAACAGCAAGGAAAGTACTGCAGGCCTTGGGCTTCATGGCATCCTGCATAATCCTGGTCCCCATGCCAGACTGCATATGAGAAAGCTACAGTGGTACCTAAAGAATTTATGGTCTCAACACAGGCACAGCTTGGAAACCGAAATACCACTAATCCCATGCCTGAAACAAGAGTTCCTATGGTGGGCTCAGGCATGCCAGTCAAACCCAGGTTTGTCCTTCCACAACATTCAAACAAGCCAAACCATCACAACGGACGCCTCAGACCTCGGTTGGGGGCCCACATGCTGGACAAGTGCATTCAAGGCTTATGGACTCCAGATCAGCTGCACCTGCACATAAATCAAAAAGAAATGCTGGCAGTAAAACTAGCAATCCAGAATTTCAGACCATTCCTCAAAGAAGGCCAATTGATGATAAGGACAGACAACACCACAGTCATGTGGTACATCAACAAACAGGGAGGCACTCATTCATACCCCTATGCCGAATGGCTCTGGACCTATGGAATATGGCTCTGAGCTACAACATTCAGTTACAGGCAATATTTGTACCGGGAAAAGAAAACATCCTAGCAGACATGTTAAGCAGAACTACCTCGGATGCTCACGAATGGATGCTACACCCGGACATCTTCAAGGCCATCACAAAGAGATGGGGAAGGCCACATATAGACCTATTCGCATCCCCACTCAATCACCAGCTCAAGAAATTCTGCACAAGGACATACCATCCACTTCCTTGGAAGGTGGACTCTCTATCCTTCAGTTGGAAAGGCCTGACAGCATATGCATTTCCACCCCTTCCTTTGATGCACAAGGTACTACTGAAAATCAAAGAGGAACGTCCAAGGATAATTCTGATAGCTCCAAATTGGCCAAGACAACATTGGTATCCATTGCTGAGGAGCATGTCTCGGGGGGAAACGTGGACACTGCCCCTGATTCCTTTGATGTTAACTCAGAGCAACTACAACATCCTGCATCCAAACCTGAAAACTCTGCAACTGACTGCCTGGAACATTACATAAGAGCAACTAACCCAGATTTATCCCAAAGGGTTAAAGACATTATCCTTGAGGCCCGCAGACCTTCAACAAGAAGGAACTATGCAGGAAAATGGAAAAGGTTTGTCATTTGGAGTACTGAAAGAGGGAAAGATGTGTCAAAGGTAGATATTGCTAACATCCTGGAGTATTTGGCAGAGCTTCTCCATACAGGCCTGTCCTATTCCTCCATCAAGATACATGCATCAGCTATTTCTGCAGAATACAGCTTCGATCCCCCTGTCTTCTCACATCCTCTACTCAGGCAGTTCCTGAGAGGAATTAAGAATGTAAAACCTCCTAGGAAACCACCATTACCAGCATGGGACTTGAACTTTGTGCTAGAAAAATTGACACTCCCTCCATTGAACCAGCAGCAACAGCAGATCTTCAACACCTATCCTGGAAAACTGCTTTCCTACTGGCAATTACTTCAGCAAGAAGGGTTTCAGAACTACAGGCTTTAATGGCAGTACAACCCTTCCTAATCTTCCATCAAGATAGAGTATCCATGAGAACTAATCCTACATTTATGCCTAAGGTGGTATCCAGAGTGTCTCTAAACCAGGCTATCCACCTACCTACCTTCTTTCCCAATCCACAGAACAGAGGGGAAAGACTGCTGCATACCTTGGATGTACATAGACAGTTGCGCTACTATCTGGACAGAACCAAGGGCAATAGAAAAACTGACCAGTTTCTAGTAGCTTATGCAACAGGAAGGGAAGGAAAAGCAATTTCCAAACAGACAATCTCCAAGTGGATAGGAAATTGCATAAGATTCTGTTACTCCTACCATGGAAAGCAAATTCCACAGAACATAAGGCCTCATTCTACAAGGGCTACAGCCACTACCACAGCTTTCTTACGAGGAGTGGCTACCAAGGACATTATTGAGGCGGCTACTTGGACCTCCGTGCATACATTTGCCAAGCATTATAACTTACCTCTATACTCTAGATCCCGAGCAGGGTTTGCCACTGCTGTTTTGCAAGGGATCCTAACTACACCATAATTCTTCTTCCTCCTCCCCTAGTTTGGCTATGGTATTCTACCCATTTGTAAGGACTGCAGATGCGTCCTTGAAGGACATAGTACAGTTTTGTACCTACCATAAATGTAGATGTCCGAACAGGATAGCATCTGCAGTCAGGATTACCCACCCTCCTTCCCCTCTGTGGTACTCCTAGGGTATTTGCCCACCTAATAGCTAGCTGGGGGGGGATCTCTTATGGTGTATTTGTATATATGTACATACATGCTTATTTTTTGTGTTTGCCTTCTACTTTTTTGGAAACATTGGCATTTACCCAAAAATGTAGCTATCCAAGAGGGCAACTGGCATCTGGGGCAAGAAACACTGAGGAAAATGGCGTCGGCTGATGCCTTTATACCCGAAGACCAGCAGAGATGACGTCGGGTGAAGTGCGACACCAGCCGAGGCCAGACCCAGACTTTGGAATCCGGCCGACCGAAGGGCTGCCTGACGACAGGACAACCCATTTGTAAGGACTGCAGATGCTATCCTGTTCGGACATCTACATTTATGGTAGGTACAAAACTGTACTTTCCTAAACGATGCATTTATAGAATCAAGGATTCCCTTGGAATTGTATAACTATTTGTCATGTTTAGCCCCCCTCACTCCAGTGATTTTCGGAATTCCAAAGGTCCATAAAGACCTTTTGGATCCACCTCTCTGACCTATAGTAAACGGGAGAAACTCTATTACTTGCCCTTTGGCGAAGTACGTAGATACAAAATTGAAGAAATATGTTGAAAAGATAGATTATATCTGTAGGGATTCATGGTCATTCTTAAGTAGCATCAATGGTCTAGAGTACAAGGATAACATTATACTCTTGACCATTGATATTAAGGACCTTTATACGGTAATACCCACTGACATTGGTATTGAATGGGTAACCAGTTTAATTCGAATAAAAGGTGGTTCAGAAAGGGAAATTGAGCTGTTAGAAGAACTGTTAGATTTAATTTTAACTAACAATTACTTTATGTTTAATGGTAGTTATTATTTGCAGAAAATGGGTGTTGCTCTGGGCTCCCCTTGTGGTGCAAGTTTTGCCAATTTGGTGATGGCCCACTGGGAGCTCCACCATGTCTTCAATGGGGAGCGCTACAGAATCCTGAAAGCTCAAAATCCTGAAAGTTCAAAATCCTGAAAACTCAAAATACTGAAAACACAAAATCCTGAAAACACACAGGATACTTATTCCAGCACAAGTACATGCAAAAAGAAATAAAATACAAACTATATTACTGTTTTGCAAGTATAAGCAGAGGGGCAAGCCCCCTGCACCCCCGATGGGGCTCGGCCACACCTGCTACTACTTATATATATCAACTCCAAGATTTCACTTAGTGTGGTGAAGTGCAATCTCGGAGTTGATATATTTAAGTAGCAGGGGGTGTGGGGGGACACAGGGGTGCTTGCCCCCCTGCATATAATTGAAGAGTAATATGTTTCTGTATGTACTTGTAGTGGAATATAGTAAGTGTTTGTATCCTGTGTGTTTTCAGGATTTTAAGTTTTCAGTATTTTGAATTTTCGGGATTTTGAACTTTCAGGATTTTGGTCTCAGGATTTTGGGCTTCAGGATTTTGGGCTTTCAGGATTCTGTAGCGCTTCCCTTCAATGATAATCCATTTAAGAATAACATCTGTTATTACACAAGATTTTTGGATGATGTCTTTATCATGTTTGAAGGCATGGTCGATGACATCCTGAATTTTGTGACCTAATTTAAATGAATCAACTACTTTTCTAAGGTTTACTCACAGTATGGGACTAGAGAGTATAGGCTATCTAGATGTTGAGTTATATAAGGATAAAGATGCAGACTAATTTAAAGCTCGGATACACAGGAAATCAACATACTCAAATTCATTCCTGCACTTCACCAGTTGTCACCCTTACCAACAGAAAAGATCAGTGGTAAAGGGCCAACTGGTGAGTGCAGCCCAGATGGTGTCCGAGGAAAAAGAGTTCAGACTTGAGTGCCAATTACTGTACGACATGTTCTTAAAATGTGGTTACCCTACCCATTTATTGGATGAATTGACTTTTGAAATCCAACATAAAAGGGCTATGGGGGAATATAATCCCATTTTAACATCTAGATTTCACCCTAATGAATCACCAACCTTCAGAGTCGACTTTCTACATACTAATAGAGAAGACCCACTTAAACTTACTTTCATTACATCTTTTAGTCTGGGTGTTCCTGTTATAAGGCAGATTGTATGTATAAATTGGAATTTATTAAGGTCAGATGTGGATCTAGCCCTTATTATTGAACCAAACCCTAGGGTGGCCTATAGAAAAGGCCCTAACCTTAAAAAATTATTAGAGAGAGCCAAGACTCCTGTGTCAAGAACTATGGGTATGTACAAGTGCAAAAGTTGTGCATATTGTAGACACATGGAAGTGGGTAAGGCTTTTATTGTAAGGGGTAAAAAGTTTTGTATCAACAAAAGGTTTTATTGCTTATCCAAAGGTGTGGTGTACTTGGCAACGTGTAAACTCTGTCCTTGTTTTTACGTTGGTAAAACGGACAGTAGACTCAAGGACATAGTGCAGGAACACCTATACAGCATTAGGAAATCAAAGACGGACAATGCTTTGGCAAAACACGTCCAGGAACACCCACAGCACAGCTTTAGTTTTCGGATCAAAGACCAAAAAGATTACAACCTCAGAGGGGGACCATTGACTTTAATGTTAGAAATCTGTGAACTTTTGTGGCAAGTAAGATTGAATGCTTATAGTCCACCAGGCTTGAACAATTTGAGTTCATTAGCCTGTATATTAAAATTAAAGAGAATTCAGTGGTGAGCAGAATTCCCTTAAATAATTGTAAATAAATGATCTTAAGTAAAAACAGCATGGGTAATTATTTTATATTACATTAAGACTGTGTTATTATTAGTTCCACAATTTAAGGGACATGTATTGTTGTTGGTGTTTGCTTTTTGCACTTTCTCTTAGAGACATTTTAGGTGTGCATTATTTTAAGGTTACATTTTTTAAGGTTAACTTTCTCCGAATGTTTTTCAACACATATATTTTTAATATTCATTTATTAATAACTTTGTTTTTTAATTGTTTTTCATTAATTGGATATAATACAACTTTTAGGTAGGTTTTAATTGTTAAATGTAGCATCATGTGACTTATTGTGTATATAAGGCATACATTCATTGTGATGCTTTGTCTGGTGAAGTTTTACTTACTAAAGTAAGATGAAAGCGATTACGTCTTTGTATCTGTTGTGAATAAACACTCTTCTGTGGAATAATTTGCAGCCAGCAACCAATTTTTATTTACACAGTATTTGTTTTTTGCCAGACTCTTAAATGTACTGGAGGGATATCCTAGTTTGCGTCAGATACAACATTGGAGAGCAAGCAGAAACATAAACATAAAAAATAGTTGGACCGGACTGGGGACAGGTTGGGGTGAAGGTGTATTACTACAAGCTGAACAGACTTGGGGAGTGTTGCATGTTCTCTTGCATCCTTGTGGGTTTCCTTATGGCATTCTGATATTTTGTCTCCTACCAAAACATGATGCTTACTGACTATTCTAAACTGTCCCTGCATGTAATCCCTTCTGTTGTTCTTGTAAGCTGTGATAGATCTGCTTGTATTAAGTCCAGTTACCTAGCTTAACACGTAATTTCTTTTTGTAGTGTCAGTGGCTCAACAGAAAGCACACTTGCCTTTGATGCTGGAAGGTCAGACATCTGTGGAGCCCAATCTCTTCCCCAGACGAGTGGATTAATTTCCTAGTGCTGATACTGCAGTGCTTCATAAGCAGGGTGTTGCACTTATTAGTGTGTCTTCATTTGGATGAGACATTAAACCAGTGTCCCATCTGCCTAAGTTAGTGGTAGCCCAGGTGATCCCAAAACACTTAGTGTAAAGTGTAGGATGAAAGTTCTCTGGTGCCCTGCCCAAATTTTTCCTAGTTAGTAAAAATACTACCACAGGTCTCCCCTGAAAAGAGGTTTCTAGGGTAGTGGGACTACCCTTATCAACAAAGAATAAAGAAAAATACACTTTTTGAAACAGTTTTAAGTAGTGTGATTTGTGAGCATGTAATTTCTAAGGAGAGGCCTGAGATTATTACTAATGTTCATCATATTGCTCATTGATGCAGTAGCTTTAGCTGTATGGGTTATATCTTGCCAAGCTGGAGAGCTTTCAGAAATTCAGGGCACTCTCCACAAAACCAAAATGTCAGGCAGCTTCAGCTGAGTTGACTAAAAGACAAGTTTGGGTGCAGTGCCCTACAGAGTTTTAAAGCCTCTGATGAGTATGCCCCTGTGAGGCTTTTTTGAGGATCGACAGTCTGCTTGTGCTTTCCTTTGCTGGGCAGATGAGTTCTCTTTGGGGGGAAAACCCTCAATTTTCTTAACTTTCTTGATGTTTTATTACAGTCTTCATCAGGAAAGTTATTTCAAAGCTAGGTCTATTGTGTTTTAATGGATTGTTTCAGGACTGTAATGTACTTTTAAACAGAGCGCTCATTTTTTTCTCTCTGTTTAAAAGTGGTGTAAAGTAACCAAAAACTATTTTTTCTTTGGAGAAATTATTTTACTTTTGTGGGGCTTGCTTAAGTGTTTCCAAGTGTCTTTTTACTGTGTTTTTCTTTCAAAAAAGTAAATATTGTAGACTGAGTGTTTACTGGCAATTACTGCTCATCTTTACCAGGAAAAGAGGCAGGGTTTTCATCCTGAACATGGAATGGATTACTGGTCCCAAGGTGTTGGTCATTCTGCTAGCCACAGAAAGAAAATGTTAAGCGAACAGCCTTTGCCACAGCTGCATGTGGGTGGCTGTTCTGTGGCCATTTGTTGTACTTGGGTCCCCTCAGTGGACAAGGGGGAGCCACTCTTTTCGGTCTTTGGAGAGAGAACAGGGAAGTTTTCCCTTTTGCGTCAGAATTCTGTGCGCATCCATGGGCAAGCTGCTGGTGCCATTAGTAACATAGTTGGCCCCATTTTTCCTGTCAAAAAGAGACATTAAAACTTATTTGCTTCTCCTACTTTTCATTTGGGTAGGAGTAGTTTGATGGGTCTGGCTCAGGGTTTAATTCAGGCTATTGATATTTCTGGCAAAGTAGTTTCTGGTAAAAGAAAGAGAGATTTCTCTTTTTCTGAAGAGATTCAAGATTGTAAATGTAAGCAGGAAGATGCAGGGATGGGTACAGTTTATTTTTCCTTAGATTTCTGATTTAGACTCGGAGAAAAGCTCAGTTTCTGATTTTCCTTGTGGGGTTTTCTCTTTCTGTGAGATTAGAATGTGCAATTGTTTTCATTGGGAGAACACTGAGGTTTGTCATTCCCTGAGAAAGTACTATGAGATGTTAGAAAAGGATTTTCGAGAACGTGTACCTATTCTTCCTGATGTTCTTCGTGTTTCACAGTTGCAGTCATCATATTTGGGTTATCCCTGCCACGGTAACCCTGGGCTGGCGCGAATACCAGAAGCTTAGTATTTCTGCGTCGGTTGCTGTCACTTCAGGACTGACGTCAGGTTGCAGTAGTATAAAGTAAGGCAGCTGACGCCATTACACCAGTCTTTCTTCTCGAGGAGCCTGAAGCAGAAGCAGTTCGCACGAGTGCCAGTCGGCCGCTTCTGAGTTTCATCTTCTGAATTGAAGCGGAAGTCTTCTAAAAGCTAAGTATCCTGCTGGGGATCCTTTTTTCTTGCTCTAACCGATGTCAGAAAAAGTGAACAATTGTCTCGCCTGTGGAAAGGAAATACCACACCGAGACTTTCATTCATACTGCATCACTTACTTAGGCCCAGACCACGACGTCCCTCCCTGTTGCTTTTGTGCTTTAACGCCAGAACTATATGTCGTCAGGCCCTTATTGTAGCTAGGTATTTTCCCTTACAGTCCTCGAATTCCGATATGGCTTCGGTAGGCCATCCAACAGCAGATCTTCCGAGAAAACGTAAGGATAAAGACAGATGGACCACACAGGTCCAAACCTACTGACAACTTATCCGTTAAGTTAGTCATCAGTTTTCCGGTCCTCAGTGAGGCAGTTTCACAGCACCTGATGCCCGCTTCTTTGGATTCACACGCCGCTACCGAGGCCCTTTCGGAGTCCGGTATGCCGCAAAACTCTTCTTCTTCGACTAAGGATTCTGCAGTTGTCTCACCCTTGGGTGGGTCCAGAGCTGCTGAGCAGGCACCGGCTTCCGAGGAAGTACTTCGCACTACCAATTCTTGTCACAAACCGACGACTTCTTTCGCATCTACCATTCTTTCGAAAACTATCGAGTTTCTAAGGCCCAGAGTATGAACCACACTTAAGAAACCGACGATCCAATCTCAGGCACCTGCTTCCTTGCCTCAGTCTCAAATGCCTAAAATGGTGGAAGAACTTATCATGCTGATTCAGGGGAAGCTAAGCTACCCCTTCCAAAAGAAAAAGAGATCTGTCCCCTGTAGTTTTGTCTGAACAAGAGTCTGATGATTCTGATGCATCTGAATATGAAGACATGCAAACCCTCTCTGCTTATGAGGATTCTGATGCAGAGGAATCAATTCCTTCAGCCTCTCCACCTGAGGACTTTTCCTTTGGGGAAACCCTTCATACCTTAAGGGAGCATTTCCAATGGGAATGTCAGGAATACCCTCAGTCTAAAAAGAGACTCAGAGAAATCTTGGATCTTCCACAGCACAGACCCCTGACCATTCCCCCAGTCCTGGATGCTGTGGATGATGTTTTCCTGGAATCCAGTTTGACTCCTGTCACCCTCCCTCCTGCACCCAGAAAACCTGACTGGTATTAAAGAGTCCCTGACTCACACAAATTTCTTTTCAGAAACCCTACTGCTGACCCTGAGGTAATTTCTCAAGGGCCTAAAGAAATTAAAGCAACCTCTGCTAAGAATCCCACCGCCTCAGATAGGTATTCACGAGCACTAGACAAATGGGGTAAAAAAGTATACACCTCTGCTACTCTTGCTATCAGACCACTAAATTGAAAGATGTTCTTCGTGTTTCACTGTTGCAGTCATTACATTTGGGTTATCTGCTTGCAAGTAGCTCTCAGTCGGCCTGATTATCAAAGTCTTGGGTCCTGCGTTGGTTGCTGTCTCATCTTCCATGACGTCAGGTAGTCAGAGGTGTAAAGCATGCAGCCAACGCCATTACATCAGTCTTTCTTGCTGTGTGGTGCCCGAAGTAGAAGCAGTTCGCAAGTGCCTGTCGTCCGACTCCTGAAATTTATGTTTTCGAGTTTCAGATCCGAAGTCTTCAACTAAGCTAAGTACCCCATTGAGGATCCTTTTTCTTGCTCTAAACCGATGTAAGTAAAAGTTAACAATTATATTTCTTGTGGAAAGCAAATACCTCAAAGATTTTCATTCGTACTGCATTCCTTGCTTAAGCCCAGACCACAACGTACCTCGCTGTCGGTTTTGTGCCTTATTCAATCCTTGAACTATTTGTCTGTTCATTTTCGCATGTAAATAGTTTGATACTCTGTTCAATTATCCTGAAATGGCTTCGGTAAGCCAGCCGACTTCTGACTTTCAACGAAAAAACGCAAAGATAAAGACAGAGACAGACCGCATAAGTCCAAAGCTGCCGACGATGCTTCTCCTAAGCTAGTTGCCAGTTCATCGGTACTCAGTGAGGCGCTTTCTCAGCCCCTGATACACGCTAATTCAGATTCGCAGGCCTCTACTGAGACCCATTCGGAGTCCGGTATGCCGCGAGATGCTTCTTCAACTGTGGAACCTGCGGATGTCTCTACCTTGAATGGGTCCGGAGCCGTTGTGTAGGCACCAGCTTCTGAGGGTGTATTCAGGCCTACTGACTCGCATATTAAACCAACGCCATCTTCTTCATCAAGGCCTAAAACTTGATCCATGCCTAGAAAACTGATGCCCAGACCGCATGGTCAAGCCCCTATGCCTAAAAAACAAATAAGAATGGCTGAAGACCTTATTACTCTAATCAGGGGAAACCACCCTTCTCCCTCTAAGAAACAAATAAGAATAGCTGAAGACCTTATTACTCTAATCAGGGGAAACCACCCTTCTCCCTCTAAGAAATTTAGAACTGATTTTCCTTCTGATCAGGATTCTGAAATTTCTGTGTTCTCTGATGACCAGGAGTTGCCCTTATCTACCTATGAGGATTCTGATGCAGAGGACTCCATTCCCTCCGCTTCCCCTCCAGAGGATTTCTCTTTTGGTGAAACCTTGCATCCTGTTAGGGAGCATTTCCGCTGAGAAAGCCAGGATTACTCTGACTCCAAAAAGAGGCTTAGGGAATTCTTACTCCTACCTCAACATAGGCCTTTAGCTATCACTCCTGTACTGGACATTGTAGATGATGCCTTCTCGGAATCTAGCCTGGCCCCTGACTCTACCTCCGGCTCCCAGAAAACCTGACCAGTATTATAGGGTTGCTGACTCTCACAAGTTCCTTTTTAAAAATCCTATTGCGGATCCTGAGACCATTTCTCAAGGACCCAAAGGCAGTAAGGCTACTACTGCCAAAAACCCTACCCCCTCAGACAGAGATTCCAGGGCCCTGGACAGATGGGTTAAGAAGGTATACACTTATGCAACTTTGGCCATTAGGACTTTAAACTGCCAGTTTCATATGTTAAAATATCAGCAGCATATTATTGGATTGCTTAAACAGAAAATGATGTTGATTCCTGACTGTGCTGAAAATAAAGAATTACAGGATTTAATGCATTCTGCTGAACAAGTTGGAAAACATACTTTGCAATGTGGTTTTAATTTATTAAAGGCATCTTGCAGGGCTGCTGTCACTGGATCTGTACTTAGAAGGCATGCTTGGCTTAAGGAGCAATCTTTGCCAGATCATGTTATGGCTAAATTACTGGATGCTCCCTTAAACCAAGACCGCCTGTTTGGTAACAGAGCAGAAGTAATACTTAAAAAGATGGAGAAGAAAATCTAAATCTATGCAAACTGTTAGATTTCCTGCAAGTACAGCCTCCCAGATTTAGTAGGCACTGGTCTTCTAAGAATTGGTCCTTTCCTGTCTCTTCCAGGCCTTCTCAGTCCAAACCCAGAACCAGCAGAGCACCCAGACTTCAGTCCCAAGGTACTCACAGGCCTAAGCAGTGGGGGGCTCCCACTTCCAAAGCTGGTAGTAGTAAGACACCCCCCTATGGTGAACTGTCACAATGACTTAACTTTAAACCTTTCAAGCCCTGCTCAACTGACTGAAAGATCGCCTGCATGCAAAAAACTGGGAACTCATTACCCAAGACAAATGGGTTTTAAATGTAGTTTCCTAAGGATACAGATTTCACTTCCACTCCTTATCAACACCAAACGGTTGGCCAGACCTACCCCCAAATCAGTGGGCAGAGGCTCAAAAGCTCTCACTTCTAAGCATCAGGGTTATTCAACCTGTCCCAGAAGAAGAATGGGGGCAAGGATTCTACTCAAGACTTTTCCTGGTACCCAGAAAAGACAATTCCTGGCGTCCTATCCTGGACTTGTTCATAGGTTCATAGATTAGTACTAGACTAACTGCCCTTTTAGGCCATTTTAAGCTTAGCCAATTACCCCCTGTGAGAATCAAACCCAGCACCTTGTGTCTGTAAGGTAAACACCTTAATCATTATGCCAGCCTCCCACCCACTATGTTTATCCTAAACTCTTTTTTGGTAGTCCCAAAATTCAAAATGCTAACTCTTCATCAGCTGCTTCCCATGCTAGGCAAAAATGCCTGGTTGGCAACACTGGATTTAAAGGAAGCCTACCTGCACATCCCAATAAGGGAATCTTGCAGAAGATACCTACACTTCAGAGCAGCCTACATGCAGTACCAGTTCTCTGCACTGCCCTTTGGCTTGTCAAATGCCTAGCCCCAGTCATTGTATTTTGCAGGCAAAGAAATATTCAGATATACCCATACCTGGACGATTGTCTAATTCAGGCAGAATGCCAGGACATACTATTAAACCATCTGGCATTTGTAAAGAAATTACTAACTTCTCTGGGGTACACCATAAGCAGAAATAAATCACATCTAGTACCCTGCCAACAAATTGTATTCCTGGGAGTAAGCTTGAATACAACTTCCTAGATGGCATACCTCACGCCAGAGAAACAAGTTCAGCCTATTTAAATAATCTGGCAACAAAAACCCAGCTATCTACAAGGAAAATACTGCAAGCCCTGGGGTTCATGGCTTCTTGGATTCTACTAATTCCATATGCAAGACTGCATATGAGGAAACTAAAATGGTATCTAAAAAGCCTATGGTGCCAACATTCTCAGGACCTAGAATCAATGATTCCTATCATACCTTGTCTAAAGATAGAGTTCCTTTGGTGGGCAGAGGCCTGCCATCAAAACAAGGAGCTGCCATTCACTCTACCCCCTGCCGCCCAAACCCTAACCACAGACGCATCAGACTGTGTATGGGGGGGCTCACCTGGCAGGGCAGTTCATTCAGGGCAAATGGAACCAGAGTCAAATGCACCTGTATATCAATAAAAAAAAAATTTTAGCTGTACAGAATGCTCTGACAGCCTTCAAGGACAACATTCTTCCAGGACAATTATTGGTAAAGATGTACAACACCACTGTTATGTGTTACATAAACAAGCAGGGGGGAACCCACTCATACCCTCTGTGCAGACTAGCCATGGCTCTGTGGAACACAGCCTTGAGCTACCAAGTGCACCTACAAGCTCAGTTCCTGCCAGGCAACCTAAATACACTGTCAGATGACCTAAGCAGAAATCTCATGGACCCACACGAGTGGAAACTGGATCCAAAGATATTCAACATTTTGAGAAACAAATGGGGCAGTCCATAGATAGACCTGTTTGCCTCCCCTCAGAACTACCAATTGGACAAATTCTGCAAAAGGACTCCCCATAGACAAGCTTGGAAAGTGGATGCTTTGTCCTTCACATGGAAAAACCTGTCAGTTTATGCCTTTCCCCCCTCTGTCTCTCCTCTCCAAAGTGATACTAAAGATCAAACAGGACAAACCAAGGACAATACTTATTGCACCAGACTGGCCACGCCAACACTGGTACCCCCTCTTGTGCAGTGTGTCACTTCTGGAACCATGGCACCTGCCTCAGACCCCTGCCCTGCTGTCCCAGCAGGAGGGCCAGATTATGCACCCACAGCTTCAAACCACCCTGAACCTTGCAGCCTGGCTAATTTCATGATCTCTCCATTACCATCCCTCAGTAAGCAAGCGATGGATGTCATCCTGGAGGCAAGGAGGCCCAGTACTAGAAAATCTTATGCTGAAAAATGGAAAAGACTCTGTTCCTGGAACCAAACACAATGGATGGACACAACTGTGCCCAGTTTACCGCACATTATTCAATACTTAACTGAGATGCCTCACAAAGGTCTTTCCTTTTCTTCCATAAAAATTCATGCCTCGGCCATTTCAGCTTATTATAATACAGTCACCCCTCTTCTCTTATCCACTGCTGAAGCAATTCTTCAGAGGAGCCAAAAACTTAAGACCACCCAGGAGAGCCCCTACTCCAGCCTGGGACCTTAACTTTGTATTGGAAAAACTCACTCTACCTCCCTTTGAGCCAGCTGCAAATGCAGAGCTGAAATTCCTTTCTTGGAAAACAGCCTTCCTTCTAGCAATCGCTTCAGCAAGAAGGGTGTCTGAATTACAGGCCCTCATGGCAGTGGAGCCTTTCATCATCTTTCATGCGGACAGGGTGTCCCTCAGGACTAATCCCTCCTTTATGCCTAAAGTGGTATCCAGTGTGGCCCTTAATCAGTCCATTCATTTGCTAACCTTCTTTTCTAATCCATAGAACAAAGGGGAGTGCATTCTGCACTCCTTGGACGTGCACAGACAGCTTAGATTTTACTTGGACAGGACTAAGCCTCTCAGGAAATCTGAGCAGCTGTTGGTTGCATTTGTTGCAGGGGCAGAGGGGAAGGCCATTTCAAGGCAAACCATTTCTAAGTGGATAGGCCATTGCATTCATTTCTGCTATAAGCACCATGGAAAACCTGCCCCACAGGGGATAAGACCACATTCAACCAGGGCTGCATCTACCTCTACAGCCTTTCTCAGAGGTGTCCCTACCAGGGACATCCTAGAAGCTGCTACCTGGAGTTCTGTACATACTTTCACCAAGCATTACCATTTGCCAATTTTCTCTAAATCCAGAGGTGGCTTTGCCACTGCAGTCTTGCAGGGCCTTATAGCTGGTCCTAAATTCCTCCTCCCATCCTTAGCTTTGGGAATCTACCCAAATGTAATGACTGCAACAGTGAAACACGAAGAACATAGTACAGTTGTGTACATTTACCATAAATGTAGATGTTCGAGTGTATTCGCTGTTGCAGTACTGGTTACCCTCCCTCCAGCCCTCTGACTTCTATTGACTATACCTTTATTCTTGCTTACTATGCTTAAAGCTTTATGGATATTTGCTTTTTTGTTGGAGGTGTAACCTTATATATAATTGCTTCCCATTATGGGGCACCTGACATCTGGGGCAAGAAAAACTGATGTAATGGTGTCGGCTGCATGCTTTATACCCCTGACTACCTGACGTCATGGAAGATGAGACAGCTACTGATGCAAGACCCAAGACTTTGATAATGAAGCCAACTGAGGGCTAACCTGCAAGTAGATAACCCAAATGTAATGACTGCAACAGTGAATACACTCGAACATCTACATTTATGGTAAGTGTACACAACTGTACTTTCCATATGCTAAAATTTCAGCAACATACCATGGAACTTCTCAAACAAAAAGTGTCTTCCTTTCCTGCTTGTGCAGAATCTAAAGAGTTACAGGAGTTAATGCATTCTGCAAATCAAGTGACTAAGCATACCTTACACTGTGGTTTTGACGCCCTAAAAGCTTCTTGCAGGGCAGCAGTCACCGGTTATGTCCTTAGAACACATGCATGGCTTAAAGAACAGCCCTTGCCAGACCATGTTAAATCTAAATTATTGGATGCACCCTTGCACAAAGACAACTTATTTGGCACTAAGGCAGAGGAGGTCTTTAAAAAGATGGAAGAAAAAGCTAAATCTACACAGACGGTTAAGGATTTCCTACAGGTCCATCCACCAAGCTTCAGCAGGCATTGCCCATCCAAGCACTGGTCCTTTCCTCCTCCCACGAGGTCAGCTCAGCCCAGACCCCAGGGAAGCAGACCCCCCAAGGCAACAGCCATAGGGAATGCAGAGATCAAAACAGTGGAATTCCTCTACTTCAAAACCAGGGAGTTCTTAGCCAACCCCTCATGGTAAGAACTCACAATGACTCTCCTCCCCCACCCTCTCCCTCTGCCCACCTACACTTACCCTAGGGGGGAAAACTCTCCTTTCACGCAAGTGCCTAGGCCAAAATTACCAATGACCGCTGGGTCCTCAACATAGTGTCCCAGGGATACAAATTTTCTTTCCCCACTCTTCCAACCCAAAAAGGTTCCCAGATCTACCTCCAAACCAGTGGGCAGAGGCGAAAAAGCATGTGAAGGACAAAGTAGCCACTTTCCTGCTCTCTATGAGGGCAATAGAGCACATTTCTGCACAACAGATAGGCCAAGGTTTCTACTCCAGACTATTTCTGGTACCCAGAAAAGAGGGCACCTGGTGCCCCTCGATCTATCCATTCGAAACACCTTCCTGGTGATACCAAAATTCAAAATTCTCACCCTCCAGCAACTGCTACCCATGCTCTCCAAGGATGCTTGGCTAGCCACCCTAGACCTAAAAGAGGCCTACCTCCACATCCCTATCAGGGAATCATGCAGGAAATATTGGGTCTATGTTACGAAACCGAAAACCCGTTACAGCGAATACTACAACACTGACGCACACAGCCCGAACCGCAAATACACAGAACCCCCTAAACCGCAAAATTGAAAATCTCAAATCGTCATAGATGGCCAACTCCACTGCGCGCTACATACTACGTACCCAAACATAATAAATAAAACACATACATACACTAACCAAACCCTACTTCTAATCCTACACTAAACCTTACATACATTACTATCTGTGCACTTACCGTAACCCGCACCCTAACCCTAAGGTCCGTAACTATCGCACACTTACCCTACAAACATATACCCAAACAAAACAAATAATCCACACACATAAACTTAACAAAACCTTACTTCTAACCCTTCACTAAACCTTACATACATTACCTATCTATGCACTTACCTTAACCCGCACCCTAACCCTAAGGTCCATAACTATCGCACACTTACCTTATGGTGCTATACCGCAGACGGGCCAACCATGACAGTTCGACATTTCGTTTTTAGCAGTTTTGGACGTTCACCGTTACCGTAGTTTGCGCTATACGTGTCACTCAATTCCAATTCGCTCAAACGGATCTTTGGTCTTCTAATATAGACCTGAAATATCTATGTTTCAGGCAGGATCCCTGCGCTTTCAGTTCTCTGCACTTCCCTTTGGCTTTTCTACTGCTCCCAGAGTTTTCGCAAAATGTTTGGCTCCAGCCATTGCCTTTTGCAGATAAAGGAATATCCAAATTTGCCCATACTTAGACGACTACCTAATTCAGACAGTCACGAAATGCTGCTCAAGCACCTGCCCTTTGTAAAGTTCCTTCTGACCTCCCTAGGGTACACCATCAACGAAAAGAAATCCAAAACCCAAAGGATTATATTCCTGAGAGCAATCCTGGACACAGCATCCCAGATGGCATTCCTTACACCAGAAAAGCAAGCTTACCTGACAGCCTACTTCTCTCAACTAGCCACCAGACCTCCGTTATCTGCAAGGAAAATCCTGCAAGCTCTGGGGCTCATGGCATCTTGCATTCTACTCATTCCATATGCCAGACTGCATATGAGGAAACTTCAGTGGTACCTAAAGAGCCTTTGGTGTCAACACTCTCAAGACCTGGAAACTCTTATACCAATAATACCTTGCCTAAGGAAAGATTTTCTTTGGTCGGCAGCAGCATGCTGCCACAACAAGGGACTACTTTTCTCACCCCCCCCCCCCACCACCACCACCACCACCACCCAGACCCTCACCACAGACTCATCAGACTATGCCTGGGGTGCACACCTAGATGGCAGATGCATACAGGGCCAATGGAGCCCCCAGCAAATCCATCTGCACATCAACCAGAAAGAGATGTTAGCTGTCCAGCATGCATTGACAGCTTACAGGCCCCTACTCTTCCCAGGGGCTCTCCTGATCAAAACAGACAACACCACTGTGATGTGGTATATCAACAAGCAGGGAGGGACTCACTCCTACCTTGACCCTTTAGTACACTGCCTCTGCCATGCAACTCCACCTGTTAGCACAATTCCTGCTAGGTTCACTAAACTCTCTGGCAGACCACTTAAGCAGAAATCTTCTGGACCCACACGAGTGGCAGCTAGACAAAAGAACCTTCACCCTAATAACTCAGAAATGGGGCACCCTGAAGGTCGACCTCTTTGCCTCCCACACCAGCTATTAACTCAACAAGTTCTGCACCAGGGAAAATTACTGCATGGCTTGGAAAGTGGATGCCCTATCCTTCCCCTGGGTCAATCTATTGGTCTGTGCATTTCCTCCACTACCTCTCATCACCAGGGTACTGCTCAAAATAAGGGAGGAAAAACAAAGGACAATTCTTATTGTTTCAGACTGGCCTCGCCAGCACTGGTACCTACTGCTGCGCTGTCTGTCCCCACTGCCACTATGGCATCTCACTCAAACCCCAACCCTCCTGACCCAGAAGGAAGGAGAATTCATGCATCCCCAATTGCAGATCCTCAGTTTGGCAGCCTGGTTTATTCCCTGACTACTGATCAATCTGCCAACCTCAATAAATAGGTTCTAGATGTTATACATGAGGCCAGATGCCCTTGCACTAGAAAGTCTTATGCTGACAAATGGAAAAGATTCTGCACCTGGATTCAGGCTAAGGGAGCCGATATGGCACAGCCCTCCCTTCCTCTCATCCTGGATTACCTAGCTGACCTGCTACACAGTGATCTCTCTCTTTCCTCTGTTAAAATTCATGCCTCTGCTATCTCTACTCATTTCCACACTGAAAAGCCCCTTTTCTCTCACTCTGATCAAACAATTCCTAAAAGGGGCTAGCAACTTGAGGCCTCCCAGAAGAGCACCCACCCCAGTTGGGACCTTAACTTTGTGTTGGAAAAGTTCACCCTGCCACCCTTTGAACCAGCATCATCAGCAGAGCTAAAATTTCTCTCGTGGAAGACCGCTTTTTTTTCTGGCCATCACTTCAGCCAGAAGAGTCTCCGAGCTAAAAGCTGTGGAGCCTTTCATCATCTTCCATGCTGACAGGGTTTTCCTCAGGACTCACCCATTCTTCATGCCCAAAGTGGCGTCCAGTGTGGCTCTCAACCAATCCATTCATTTGCCCACCTTTTTCTTTAACCCACAAAACAAGGGGGAAAGGATCCTGCACTCTCTAGATGTGCGCATACAGCTCAAAATCTATCCAAACAGGACTACGTTGTTCAGAAAGTCTGATCTATTACTGGTTAGCTTTGCTGCAGGGCAGAGGGCAAATCCATCTCCAAACAAACAATTTCCAGATGGATAGCACACTGCATCCATTTCTGTTACAAGCAACATGGAAAACCTCCCCCTAAGGGGGTCAGGACTCACTCCACCTTTGTAGCCTTTACCTCTGCAACTTTCCTCAGACGAGTCCCCAGCAAGGACATCCTGGAGGCTGCCAACTGGACATCTGTTCACACCAAACATTGCCACTTGTCTTTCTTCTCCAAATCCAGGGCAGACTTTGCCACTGCAGTCTTACAGGATATCCTAGCCAGCCCCTAGTCTCCTTGATTGCCTCCACCATTTTCCTCAGCTTTGGTAATCAGCCCAAATGTGATGACTGCAACAGTGAAACACGAAGAACATAGTACAGTTGTGTACACTTATCATAAATGTAGATGTTCGAGTGTATTCACTGTTGCAGTCCTGGATGTTCTTCGTGTTTCACTGTTGCAGTCATTACATTTGGGGTAATCTGCTGGCAGGTTGCCCTCAGTCGGCCTGAATAACAAAGTCTTGGGTCCTGCATCAATTGCTGTCTCCTCTTCCATGACGTCAGGTCGTCAGGGGTATAAAACATGCAGCCGACGCCATTTTAATCAGTCTTTCTTGCCGCGCGGTGCCTGAAGCAGAAGCAGTTCGCAAGTGCCAGTCGGCCAACTCCTGAAATTTTTGTTTTCGAGTTTCAGAACCAAAGTCTTCAACCTAAAGCTAAGTACCCCATTGGGGAAACTTTTTTCTTGCTCCTTACCGTTGTCAGTAAAAGTTAATAATTGTATTACTTGTGGGAAGCAAATACCTCATAAGGATTTTCATTTGTACTGTATTCCTTGCCTAGGCCCTGACCACAACGTGCCTTGCTGTCAGTTTTGTGCTAAATTGAACCAACGCACTATTAAGCATTGGTATATTTCTGCTTCTAAATACTTTGGCTCAAGATTTAACTATCCTGAAATGTCGGTTAGCACTACCGCAATTCACATAAAACGCAAAGAAAAAGACAGAGGCAGACCGTCGAAGTCCAAAGCCGACGACGAAGCTTCTCCTAAGCCAGTCGCTGGTTTGCCGGTACTCAGTGAGGCGTTTTTGCAGCCCCTGATGCCCGCTACTTTTGGTTCGCAGGCCTCTACCGAGACCCATTCGGAGTCCGGTATGCCGCAAGATTCTTCAAGTATTGAACCCGCGGATGTCTCTCCCTTGGATGGGTCTGGAGCTACTGAGCAGGCACCGGCTTCTGAGGGTGTTTTCAAGCCTAAAGATTTGTATATTAAGCCGACGCCGTCATCAAAAACAAGGCCAAAACCAACTTTTCTGTCTAAAAAACTGACACATGAGCCACGTGTTCAGGCCCCTATGCCTAAAAAACAAATGATCAAAATGGCTGAGGATTTAATTACCTTGATCAGGGGTTCCCACCCTCCTCCTGCGAAGAGGCCTAGGCAAGGCACTGATTATGAATCCTCAGATCTGGTTTCCATTTCTTCTGATTTCTCTTCTGATCAGGAATTTTCTGTTCCCCCATATGAGGACTCTGATGCAGAAGAATCCATCCCTTCTGCTTCCCCTCCTGAGGATTTTTCATTTGGAGAAACTTTGCATACCTTAAGGGCACATTTTCATTGGGAGAGTCAGGATTTTTCAGAATCCAAAAAGAGGCGTAGGTATTTTCTTCTTCTTCCTCAGCATAGGCCTTTGGCTGTACCTCCTGTTTTAGACATTATTGATGATGTTTTCTCAAAATCCAGCAAGGCTCCTGATTCCCTGGCTCTGGCTCCTAGTAAGCCAGACAGATGTTACAGGGTTCCTGACTCCCACAAGTTTCTTTTCAAAAATCCTACTGCTGACCCTGAAACAATTTCTCAGGGTCCCAAGAGTGTTAAGGCTTCTACTGCTGAAAATTCTACCCCTTCTGATAGAGACTCCAGGGCGCTGAATAGATGGGATAAGAAGGTTTATACGTCTGCAACCCTGGCAATCAGGGCTTTAAACTGTCAATTTCATATGCTTTAATATCAACAGCATGTCATGGGCTTACTTAAACAGAAAATTATGTTGATTTCTGATTGTGTGGAAAATAGAGTTACAGTATTTATTGCATTCAGCTGAACAAGTTGGAAAGCATACTTTGCAATGTGGTTTTGATTCCTTGGAGGCCTCTTGCAGGGCTGCCATAACTGGATCTGTTATAAAAAGGCATGCTTGGCTCAAGGAGCAAAATCTGCCTGATCATGTTAAAGCTAAATTGTTGGATGCTCCTTTACAACAGTACAGTCTGTTTGGTAATAAGGCAGAAGTTTTGAAAAAGATGGAAGACAAAGCTAAATCTATGCAAACTGTAAAAGATTTCTTGCAAGTGCAGCCACCCAGGTTCAGTAGGCTCTGGCCTACAAAGAATTGGTCCTTTCCAGTACCCAACAGAGACGCTCAGGTCAAACCTAGACACTCCAAAGGCTCCAGGTTTCAGTCACAAGGAACTTACAGAACAAAACAATGGGGTGCCTCCACCTCCAAATCTGGAAGTAGCAAAGCACCCCCCTACGGTAAACAGTCTTAATGACTTTCCTCTGCCATTTCCAAGCACTTATTTTTGGCAGCCCCTTTGGGGGGAAAACTACCACTTCATGCTCAAAATTGGCATCTAATTACCCAGGACAAGTGGGTCTTAAATATAGTATCCCAGGGATACAGATTTCATTTCCACATGTTGCCAATTCCAAACGGATGGCCAGATCTGCCCCCAAATCAGTGGGCAGAGGCTCAGAAGCAAGTCATGTCCCTCATGGATATGGGGGCTATTCAACCAGTACTAGAAAGGGAAAAAGGACAAGGTTTTTATTAAAGACTTTTCCTGGTACTCGGAAAAGACAAATCATGGCGTCCAATTCTGGACTTATCCATTCTAAATACCTTCCTGGACATTCCAAAATTCAGGATGCTGACTCTACAACAGTTGCTGGCTATGCTAGCAAGGATGTGCCTGGTTTGTAACTCTAGACTTAAGGTTTACCTGCATATCCCAATCAGTGAATCTTGCAGAAGAAGATACCTCCACTTCAAAGCAGGCTATTTGCATTACCAGTTCTCTGCACTGCCCTTTGGCTTATCTACTGCGCCCAGGGTCTTCACAAAGTGCCTGGTACCAGTGATTGTATTTTGCAGACAGAGAAACATTCAGATTTATCCTTATCTGGACGATTGTCTAATTCAAGCAGAAAATAAGGACACTCTTCTACAACGTCTGGCATTTGTAATAAGGCTTCTAACATGCCTAGGGTACACCATAAACGAAAATAAATCACAACTGGTACCCTCTCAAATAATTACATTCTTGGGTGCAAGCTTGAATACAACTGCCCAGATTGGCTTACCTCACGCCAGACAAACAAATTCAATTGATAACATACTTCAAACAAGTGGCCACAAAAACCCAGCTATCTCCACGACAAATTCTGCAGGCTTTGGGGTTCATGGCTTCCTGCATTTTACTAATTCCATATGCAAGGCTGCATATGAGGAAACTTCAATGGTACCTAAAAAGCTTATAGAGTCAACATTGTCACAGCCTGGAAACAGTGATTCCTCTCATTTCCTTGCCTGCAACAGGAGTTCCTATGGTGGGTAGAGACCTGTCACCAAAACAAGGGACTGTCATTCATTCTACCCCCTGCCACCCAAATCCTGACTACAGACGCATCAGACTATGCTTGGGGGGCCCATCTGGCAGGGAGATCCATTCAGGGCGAATGGAGCCCAAATCAAATGCACCTACATATCATCCAGAAAGAAATGCTAGCTGTACAGAATGCTCTGACAGCCTTCAAGGACTTCCTTCATCCACGACAACTACTGATAGATGGACAACATCACAGTTATGTGGTACATAAACAAGCAGGGGGGTACCCACTCCTACCCTCTTTGCAGGCTAGCCATAGCCTTGTGGAACACGGCCTTGACTTAAAATACATCTACAAGCTCAATTCCTGCCAGGAAAGCAAAATACTCTGGCAGACAAACTAAGCAGAAATCTTATGGACCCACACGAATGGAAACTGGATCCACAAATCCAGCATGTTGACACGAAAATGGGGGAGCCCAGACATAGATCTTTTTGCCTCTCCCCAAAACTATCAGTTAGACAAATTCTGCACAAGAATTCATCACAAAAAAGCTTGGAAAGTAGATGCTTTATCCTTCAGCTGGAAAAACCTATCGGTCTATGCCTTTCCCCCTCTGCTCTCCAAGGTTTTACTAAAAGTCAGACAGGGAAAACCAACAATGATTCTGATTGCTCCAGACTGGCCTTGCCAACACTGGTATCTGCTTCTATGGAATATGTCACACCTTCCTCCGTGGTACCTGCCTCAGACACCTAATCTATTGTCTCAGCAGAACTATCAAATTCTGCACACTCTGCCCCAAACTCTGAATCTTGCAGCATGGCTAATCAACTAATTTCACCAGTCACATCTCTCAGTAGACCTGTGATGGATGTCATTTTGGAGGTTAGAAGGCCTAGTACTAGAAAATCTTATGCTGATAAATGGAAAAGATTCTATGCCTGGAACCAAGCACAAGGAATAAACACAGCAATGCCCAGTATCCCTCGGATTCTGCAATATTTAACTGAGATGCTTTACAAGGGCCTATCTTTTTCTTCTGTAAAAATCCATGCCTCTGCCATCTCATCTCATTACAACACAGAACCTCTTCTCCCCTGCTAAAGCAATTCCTCAGAGAGGCCAAAAATTTGAGACCTCCCAGGAGAGCACCAACTCCTGCATGGGACCTCAATTTTGTGCTGGAAAAAATCACCCTAGCTCCTTTTGAACCAGCTGCTACTGCAGACATAACATTTCTTTCTAGGAAGACAGCCTTTCTTTTAGCAGTCACTTCAGCTAGAAGGATTTCAGAACTACAGGCTCTCATGGCAGTGGAGCCTTTCATTATCTTTTATCCGGGCAGGGTGGTCCTCAGGACCAATCCATCCTTTATGCCTAAGGTGGTATCCAGTGTGGCTCTTAATCAGACCATTCATCTGCCAACTTTTTTCCCAAATCCGCAGAACAAGGTGGAGCGGATTCTGCATTCATTGGATGTACACAGACAACTAAGATTCTACTTAAACAGGACAAAATCTCTAAGAAAGTCTGAGCAACTACTGGTGGCATTTGCTGCAGGGGCAGAGAGGAAGGCTATTTCAAAGCAGACTATTTCAAAATGGATAAGCCATTGTATTTGTTTCTGTTACATGCACCATGGTAAATCTGTCCCCAAGGGGATCAGATCCCATTCCACCAAGGCTGCATCTACTTCTGCAGCTTTTCTCAGAGAGGTTCCTACCAGAGACATTCTAGAAGCAGCTACTTGGAGCTCAGTTCATATGCTCACCAAACATTACCATTTACCTCTCTTTTCTAAATCCAGGGCAGGCTTTGCCACTGCTGTCCTGCAGGGCCTTATAGCTGCTCCTAATGCTGTATAATTCCATCCTCCCATCCATAGCTTTGGGATTCTACCCAAATGTAATGACTGCAACAGTGAAACACGAAGAACATAGTACAGTTGTGTATACTTACCATAAATATAGATATTCGTGTGTATTCACTGTTGCAGTCCGGGTTACCCACCCGCCAGCCCCCTTTTTCCCTCTTATTATACCTCTTCTTTCCTTTACTATGCTTAAAAGACTTTTTGGTGTATTTGCTTTTAGTTGGAGGTAAATTTTTTGTATTCTAAATTAAATGTATATATATTTATATATATGTATATCATTTTTGCTCCCCATTTGGGGGGCACCTGACATCTGGGGCAAGAAAAACTGATTAAAATGGTGTCTGCTGCATGTTTTATACCCCTGACTACCTGACGTCATGGAAGAGGAGACAGCAACCGATGCAGGACCCAAGACTGTTATTCAGGTTGACTGAGGGCAACCTGCCAGCAGATTACCCCAAATGTAATGAATGCAACAGTGGATGCACTCGAACATCTACATTTATGGTAAGTGTACACAACTGTACTTTTCCCTCCTTCCATCCCCCTCTTCTTTATCTCTCTCTCTCTCCTTACAAGAAACATTTTTGTATTTACTTTCTACTGGTGGGGGTTCTTCCACCATAACCTGGCTTCCACTTGGGGGCTCCTGACAGGGCAAGAAAAACTGATGTAATGGCGTCTGCTGCCTTACTTTATACTGCTGATGACCTGACGTCAGTCCTGAAGTGACAGCAACCGACGCAGAAATAGTAAGCCTCTGATATTCGGCCCGGCTGAGGGCTACCCTGGCATGGATAACCCAAAAGTGATGACTGCAACAGTCTGAAAATGAAAACTGCACTCTCCAAAGCTAAGAACACAGCATACATGGGACCAGATGACATCCCGGGCTGTGTACTACATGAACTGGCACCTCACCTAAGTGTCAAGTTTAATCATAGCCTCGCCTCAGGCTTCGTGCCCACTGAGTGGCACACAGCTACAGTTATCCCACTGCACAAGGGGATCCACCTTGGATCCTGAGATCTACTGTCCCATCAGTCTGACGAGCCTGATCTGCAAGGCCATGGAATGTATTTTCATGGAACTTATAAACAAAGACATTGGCAACCTTTAAACACTGGACCCCACCCAGTTTGAGTTCATGAAGGGCCAATCTAGTCTCTTGAACCTGATTGACTTCTTCGAATCAGTCTCCAGAGCTGTGGACAAGGGTAAGGTAGTTCACACAGCCTATCTGGACCTCGCCAAGGCCTTCGACACCATCTCCCACTCTGGAAGCATAGATAAACTTACTAAGCTGGGCATTAATCCCTACGTCACTCGATGGGTTGCCAACTGGCTTACTGACAGAACCCACACTGTAAAAGTAGCCGACTCCAAATCCAGCTCCAGACAAGTGACAAGTGGATTACCTCCGGGTTTAGTCCTGAGACCGCTGTGTTTGGCATCTACTTTTCTGAAGTACAGGCCAACACAATTTGCAGATGACTGCAAACTGAGAGCCATTATTGAATCCCCAAATTATGTGGATGTCCTACGAAAGGTCCTTACAAAAACAGATGCTTTGTGTCAGAGCCTTGGGCTCCATCTCCATGCCAAGAAATGTATAGTTATCCCCTTTGAGAAAAAACATGTACCCGTGAATTACCATATAGGTGGCAGTATACTAAACACCGAAAGTGTGATAAGAGACTTGGGGACACAGGTGGACAGTGGTCTCACCTTCGATAACCACATCGCCACAACAGTCAGGAAATCTTTCTGTGTGGCACACCTCATCACTAAGGGCTTTTTATCCAGAAAAAAGGAGGTCATTGTCCCACTGTACTCATCCATCATTGGACCCATTATAGAATACAATGCCCCATTTGGTATGTACCTCTCAAGACGTCTGCAGCAACTGGAAAGGCCGCAGAAATACCTCACTAAAAGAATCACAGGCCTAAAGCAGATTCCCTATGCTGACCATCTAAAAAAAACTCGAGCTATAATCTGTCGCATATCGTCTACTCAGAGGCGATCTCTGCTTAACATACAAGGCCATGTCAAACCCAGAGCTGGTGGACATGCTACACTTAAAGAAATCTCAATCCCTTAGAGCCATACGCTCCAGGGATCTAAACCTTGTCATCACAATGAACAAAACATGCTGGAGGGGATAGGTTCCTGACGCAGAGACTCCCTAGACTCTGGAATAAACTGCCCATACATGTCAAGCATAGCGCCTCTTTGGCCCTCTTCAAAAGGAACCTTGACGATTGGATGGGAGATGGGAAATTCACCCCGGGGATCACGTCAGTCGCTCTGCTAGGCAGGGGTCCAGAGTAGTAAATATTGTGGGAAGAAGTAGCCAGGGAAATGTTATGGCTAGGTTTGTATAGGCCCTAGGGCCGATAGCCTAGTACCAATCTGTAAACCTAAGTGTACACAACTGTACTTTTTGTCTAATTTAGAGGATGTGTGTGTTACTGCCTGCAATTTTTCTGATAGTCAGCTGCCCCTAAAAAGGCAGGCAGAATGCATAAAGTTTTAGTCTTTTTATGTTTTTATACCCTATTCCCAAACCTGACTCAGCAGCTATAGATTTACTCGATTCCTCTGCTGCTAAGCACTTAGTTAAATCCATTCCTACTCTTTCTGATAAGTATGAAGCATTTATTGACAGTTATGGGGGGAGTGTATACTTCTGCAACTTTAATTTTCAGAATTTTGAATTGTCAGGGTCATATGTTAGTTTGTCGCAAACTGTGACAGTTTGAGGAATGCTTTTCTGCAGTTTCTTCTTGTGAGGAAAAGTCTGCTTTAAATAACTTTAGATGTTATGTTCTATCTCGCCTTCATTCTTACTGTTTGGGTTTGGAGCTGATCCTCGGCTCCAACTCAGCCAAATACACTAGTTCGAAGTCTTTCACTTGGCTTGTGGCTGAATAGGTATCCCATCATGTAGTGGTGTAATTCTCCAGATCTCATTTGCCACTTTACGAGTTCAGATGCTCTCTCCTTAGCCGTGGCTAAGTTTGTTTAAAACTTTATATTTTTCTTGACTTTTGCTAATTATTAGTCTAACTTTAGTAATATAAATAGTTTTTTCTTTACTGTAGCGTGTGTGTGCGCAATAAACTTGCTGCTCTTTTTGTTGCTTGATGACTGTCATTTAGTTGCAAGACTGATGTTATTTGTGTTTTATTGTTGCAGTCATCACACTTGGGTTATCTGCCTGCAGGTAGCCCACAGTTGGCCCGAATACCAGAGACTTAGTATTTCTGCATCGGTTGCTGTTGCTCCAGGACTGACATCAGGTCGTCAGGGGTATAAAAACAGGCAGCCGACGCCATTACATCAGTCTTTCTTGCAGACAAGCCGGAAGCAGAAGCAGTTCCACAAGTGCCGGTCAGCTGCTATCTGAGTTTTTGTTTCCGAGTTGAATCATCCTGAAGTCTTCTACAGCTAAGTACCCTGTTAGGGATCCTTTTTTCTTGCTCTAACCGATGTCAGAAAAAGTTAAATATTGTCTCGCCTGTGGAAAGCAAATACCACACCGAGATTTCCATTCTTACTGCATCACCTGTTTAGGCCCAGACCATGACGTATCTCGCTGTTGGTTTTGTGCTTTGTTCAACACCTGAACTATTCGTCGTCAAGCCCTTATTGTCACTAAATACTTTCGCTCTCGATCTCCATATTCTGAAATGGCTTCGGTAAGC
This sequence comes from Protopterus annectens, assembly GCF_019279795.1. Lineage (NCBI taxonomy): Eukaryota > Metazoa > Chordata > Ceratodontiformes > Protopteridae > Protopterus > Protopterus annectens. The sequence goes on from NC_056733.1 coordinate 635,115,791, forward strand.
CATCCGACTACCGATCTTCCGAAAATACATAAGGATAAAGACAGAGCCAGACCGCACAAGTCCAAAACTGCTGACAACGCTTCCGTTACGCTAGTCGCCAGTTTGCCAGTACTCAGTGAGGTGCTTTTGCAGTCCCTGATGCCCGCTTTGATGGATTCGCAGGCCGCTACTGAGACCCATTCCTAGTCCGGTATGTTCTGAGACTCTTCTTTGACTACAGAACCTGCAGATGTTTCTACCATGGATGGGTCCGGAGCCACTGTACAGGCACTGGCTTCTGAGGAAGTTCTTCACACTAACGATATTCGACACAAACCAATGACTTCTTTCGCATCTTCACTTCTGTCTAAAACTACCGAGTTTCTGAGGCCAAGAGTACGAGCTACGCCTAAAAAAACGATGACCCATTATCAAGCACCTGCTTCCTTGCCACAACACCAAATGCTTAAAATGGCAGAAGACCTGATAATGCTGATTAGGGGAAGCCAGCCTTCCCCTGCTAAGAGAAAAAGAGACCTGTCCCCAGCAGCTTTAACAGTCCAAGTCCTACGACTGTGAGGTTTCTGAAGATGAAGACATGCCTTTATCAACTTATGAGGATTCAGATGCAGGAGGAATCCATTCCCTCTGCTTCACCTCCAGAGGATTTTTCTTTTGGTGAAACCCTACATACTTTGAGAGCATTTCCACTGGGAATGCCAAGACTATCCTCAATCCAAAAAGAGACTCAAAGAATTTTTAGATCTGCCACAACATGGACCTTTAGCAATTGTTCTGGATGTTGTGGATGATGTCTTTATGGAATCCAGTCTAACTCTTGATACTGTACCCCCTGCTCCTAGGAAACCAGACCGGTACTACAGAGTTCCTGACTCTCACAAATTTCCTTTCAAAAATCCTACTGCTGACCCAGAGGTCATCTTCCAGGGGCCTAAAGGTATAAAAGCAACTACAGCTAAGAATCCCACCCCTTCGGACACGGATTCCAGAGCTTTAGACAGATGGGGTAAAAAAGTATACACCTCTGCAACTCTCGCCATTAGGGCATTGAATTGCCAGATGTTCTTCGTGTTTCACTGTTGCAGTCCATCACATTTGGGTTGTCTGTTTGCAGTAGCCCTCAGTCGGCCTGATTATCAAAGTCTTCAGTCCTGTGTCAGTTGCTGTCTCATCTTCCATGACATCAGGTAGTCTAGGGTATAAAGCATGCAGCCAACGCAATTACATCAGTCTTTCTTGCCATGCAGTGCCCGAAAGAGAAGCAGTTCGCAAGTGCCGGTCGGCCGACTCCTGAAATTTTCATTTTCGAGTTTCAGAACCGAAGTCTTCAACTAAAGCTAAGTACCCCATTGGGGAAACTTTTTCTTGCTCTAAACCGATGTCAGTAAAAGTCAATAATTGCATTTCTTGTAGAAAGCAAATACCTCATAAAGATTTTCATTCGTACTGTATTCCTTGCCTAGGCCTTGACCACGACGTACCTCACTGTCGTTTTTTTGCCTTATTTAAGCCACGAACTATTCGTTGTCGGTATATTTTTGCTTTTAAATATTTTGGTACTCGGTTCAGTTATGCAGATATGTCTTTGGTAAGCCACCCGACTACAGACATTCCGAAAAAATGCAAAGATAAAGACAGAGACAGGCTGCCTAGGTCCAAAGCTGCCAATGACGCTTCTCCTAAGCTAGTCACCAGTTTGCCGGTACTCAGTGAGTTACTTTTGCAGCCCCTGATACCCGCTACTTCAGATTCGCGGGTCTCTACTGAGACCCATTCGGAGTCCGGTATGCCGTGAGATGCTTCAACTGTGGAACCTGCGGATGTCTCTACCTTGGATGGGTCCGGTGCCGCTGTGCAGGCACCGGCTTCTGAGGGAGTATTCAGGCCTACTGACTTGCATATTAAACAGATACCATCTTCTTCAAGGCCTAAAACTCGAACCATGCCTAGAAAACTGATGACCAGACAGCATGGTCAGGCCTCTATGCCTAAAAAACAAATGATAAGAATGGCTGAAGACCTTATTACTTTAATCAGGGGAAGCCAGCCTTCTCCCTTTAAGAGACCTGGGACTGAATTTGCTTATGATACCTCTGACCAGGATTCTGAAATTTCTGTTTTCTCTGATGATCAAGATTTACAAATATCTAACTATGAGGATTCTGATGCAGAGGACTCTATTCCCTCTGCTTCTCCCCCAGAGGATTTTCTTTTGGTGAAACCTTGCATAGTCTTAGGGAACATTTTCACTTTGAAAGCCAGGATTACTCTGATTCTAAAAAGAGGCTTAGGGATTTCTTCCTCCTGTCCCAACACAGGCCTTTAGCTATCCCTCCTGTGCTAGACAATGTTGATGGTGCCTTTTCGGAATCTGGCTTGGCCCCTGACTCTCTACCTCCTTCTCCCAGAAAACCTGATAGATATTACAGGGTTCCTGACTCTCACAAGTTCCTTTTTAAAAATCCTACTGCGGATCCTGAGACCATTTTACAGGGACCCAAGGGCATTAAGGCTACTACTGCCAAAAATCCTACCCCCTCTGATAGAGATTCCACGGCCCTGGATAGATGGGGTAAGGAGGTATACACCTCTGCATCCTTGGCCATCAGGGCCTTAAATTGACAGTTTCATATGTTAAAGTATCAGCAGCATATTATTGGATTGCTTAAACAGAAAATGATTCCTGACTGTGCTGAAAATAAGGATTTACAGGATTTAATGCATTCTGCTGAACATGTTGGAAAACATACTTTGCAATGTGGTTTCGATTTACTAGAGGCATCTTGCAGGGCTGCTGTCACCAGGTCTGTACTTAGAAGGCATGTTTGGCTTAAGAAGCAATCTTTGCCAGATCATGTTAAAACTAAATTGCTGGATGCTCCCTTAAATCAGGACCGCCTGTTTGGCAACAAAGCAGAAGAAATTCTTAAAAAGATGGAGGAAAAAGCTAAGATTTCCTACAAGTACAGCCTCCAAGATTTAGTAGGCATTGGCCCTCTAAGAGTTGGTCCTTTCTTGCCACTTCAAGGCCTTCTCAGTTCAATCCCAGAACCAGCAGAACACCCAGGCTTCAGTCTCAGGATACTCACAGGATTAAGCAGTGGGGGGCCCCCACTTCCAAATCAGGGAGTAATAAGACTCCCCCCTATGGTAAGCTGTCTCAATGACTTAACTTTAAAACTTCCAAGCACTTCTCAACTGACTGCCCCCTTAGGGGCAAAGATTGCTCTGCAAGCAAAAAACTGGGAATTCATTACCCAGAACAAATGGGTTTTAAATATAGTTTCCAAAGGATACAGATTTCACTTCCACACGTTACCAACCCCCAGCGGTTGGACAGATCTACCCACAAATCAGTGGGCAGAGGCTCAAAAGCAAGTACTCTGTCTCTCTTAAGATTAAGGCTATTCAGACTGCGCCAGAAGAGGAAAGGGGACAAGGTTTCTACTCAAGACTTTTCCTGGTACCCAGAAAAGACCACTCATGGTGTCCTATCCTGGACCTTTCTATCCTAAACACCTTTTTGGTGATTCCAAAATTCAAGATGCTAACTCTTCACCAGTTGCTTCCCAGGCTAGGCAAGGATGCCTAGTTGACAACACTGGATTTAAAGGAAGCATACCTGCACATCCCAATCAGGGAATCTTGCTGAAGATACCTTCACTTCAAAGCAGACTACATGGACTATCAGTTCTCTGCACTGCCCTTTGGCTTATCTACTGCGCCTAGGGTATTCACAAAGTGCCTAGTTCCAGTCATTGCATTTTTGCAGAGAAAGAAATATTCAAATATACCTATACCTGGACGATTTTTTAATTCAGGCAGAAAACCAGGACATACTTTTGAATCATCTGGCATTTGTACAAAAGGTGCTAACTTGTCTGGGGTACACCATAAACAAAAAGAAATCACATCTGGTACCCTGTCAGCAAATTATTTTCCTGGGAGCAAGCTTGAAAAAAATCTTCCCAGATGGCTTTCTTCACCCCAGAGAAGCAAATTCATTTGACAACTTACTTCAAACTAATGGCCACAGAAACCCTGCTATCTGCAAGGCAAATACTGCAAGCCTTGGGGTTCATGGCCTCCTGCATTCTACTAATTCCATATGCAAAACTGCATATGAGAAAACTACAATGGTATCTAAACAGCCTATGGTGTCAACATTCTCAGGATCTAGAAGCAATGATTCCTATCGTTCCTTGTCTACAGACAGAGTTCCTTTGGTGGGCAGAGGCCTGCCACCAAAACAAAGGTCTGTCATTTACTCTACCCCCTGCTGCCCAAACCCTAACAACAGCTGCATCAGACTATGCATGGGGGGCTCACCTGGCAGGGAAGTGCATTCAGGGCAAATGAAGCCCAAGTCAAATGCACCTGCATTTCATTCAGAAAGAAATGTTAGCTGTACAGAATGCTCTGACAGCCTTCAAGGACCACATTCTTCCAGGACAGTTAATGGTAAAGACGGACAACACCACTGTTATGTGGTACATAAACAAGCAGGGGGAGTACCCATTAATAGCCCCTCTGCAGACTTGCCATGGCTCTGTGGAACACAGCCTTGAGCTACCAAGTGCATCTACAGGCTCAATTCCTGCCAGGAAAACTAAATACATTGGCAGACGAACTAAGCAGAAATCTCATGGACCCACACAAGTGGAAACTGGAACCAAAGACTTTCAACATGTTGATAAACAAATAGGGGAGCCCAGATATATACCTGTTTGCCTCCCCCCAGAACTACCAGTTGGACAAATTCTGCACAAGGACTCCCCACAATCAAGCTTGGAAAGTGGATGCTCTGTCTTTCAGCTGGAAAATTCTATCAGTTTATGCCATTACCCCTCTGCCTCTCCTCTCCAAAGTACTACTAAAGATCAAACAGGACAAACCAAGAACGATACTGATTGCACCAGACTGGCAACGCCAACACTGGTACCCCCTCTTGTGCAGTGTGTCACTGCTGGCTCCATGGCACCTGCCTCAGACCCCTACCCTGCCGTCACAGCAGGAGAGCCAGATTCTGCACCCTCAAATTCAAACCCTGAACCTCACAGTCTGGCTAATTACCTAATCTCCTCGTTACCATCCCTCTGTAAACAAGTGTTGGATGTCATTTTGGAGGCAAGGAGGCCTAGTACTTGAAAAATCTTATGCTGAAAAATGGAAACAATTCTGTACCTGGAACCAAACTCAAGGGATGGACACAGTAGTGCCCAATTTACCTCAGATTCTTCAATATTTAACTGAGATGCTTCCCAAGGCCCTTTCTTTTTCCTCCATCAAAATTCATGCTTCAACCATTTCAGCTCATTACAACACAGGACCACCCCTCTTCTCTCATCCACTGCTCAAGCAGTTCCTCAGAGGGGCTAAAAAATTAAGACCACCCAGGTGAGCCCCAACTCCAGCCTTGGGACTTAAACATTGTATTGGAAAAACTCACTTTCTCCTTTTGAGCCAGCTTCAAGTGCAGAGTTAAAATTCCTTTCTTGGAAAACAGTCTTCCTTTTAGCAATCACTTCAGCAAGAAGGGTATCTGAATTACAGGCCCTTATGGCAGTGGAGCCTTTCATCATCTTTCATGCCGACAGGGTGTCCCTCAGGACCAACCCCTCCTTCATGCCCAAGGTAGTATCCAGTGAGGCTCTTAATCAGGCCATTCATTTGCCAACCTTCTTTTCTAATCCACAGAACAAAGGGGAACAGATACTGCACTCTTTAGATGTGCACAGACAACTGAGAGTTTACTTAGGACTAAACCTAAAAGGAAATCTGAACAACTGCTGGTGGCATTTGTTGCAGGGGCAGAGGGGAAGGCCATTTCAAAGCAAACCATTTTTAAATGGATAGGCCATTACATTCATTTCTGCTATAAGCACCATGGAAAACCTATCTCACAGGAGATTAGACCACATTCAACCAGGGCTGCATCTACCTCTACAGCCTTTCTCAGAGGTGTCCCTACCAGGGGCATCCTAGAAACTGCTACCTGGAGTTCTGTACATACTTTTACCAAGCATTACCATTTGCCAATTTTCTCTAAATCCAGAGGTGGCTTTGCCACTGCAGTCTTGCAGGGCCTTATAGCTGGTCCTTATGCTATCTAAATTCCTCCTCCCATCCTTAGCTTTGGGAATCTACCCAAATGTGATGACTGCAACAGTGAAACACGAAGAACATAGTACAGTTGTGTATACTTACCATAAATGTAGATGTTCAAGTGTATTCACTGTTGCAGTCCTGGTTACCCTCCCTCTAGCCCCCTGTCTTCTTTTGGCTATACCTCTTTTCTCCTTTACCATGCTTAAAAGCTTTTTGGTGTATTTGCTTTTTTGTTGGAGGTATAACCGTGTGTGTGTGTGTGTGTGTGTGTGTATATATATATATATATATATATATATATATATATATATATAGTAAATTGCTTCCCATTAGGGGGGGCACCTGACATCTGGGGAAGAAAAACTGATATTATGGCATCAGCTGCATGCTTTATACCCCCTGACTGCCTGACGTCACGGAAGATGAGACAACAACCGACGCAGGACCCAAGACTTTGATAATCAGGCCGACTGAGGGCTACTGCAAGCAGATAACCCAAATGTGATGACTGCAACAGTGAATACACTCGAACATCTACATTTATAGTTAGTGTACACAACTGTACTTTTCACATGCTAAAGTACCAGCAACAGATTATGGAACTTATTAAGACAAAATTAGCTACTTTTACAGACTGTGCAGAAAATAAAGGATTACAAGAGCTTATTCATTCTGCAAGCCAAGTCAGCAAGCATACTTTGCAATGTGGCTTTCACACCCTAGAAGCATCTTGCAGGGGAGCAGTCACTGGTTCTGTACTGAGAAGGCATGCTTGGCTTAAGGAGCAGACCTTGACAGACCATGTCAAATCTAAATTACTAGACACTACTTTGAACAAGGACAAACTGGCACCAAAGCAGAAGTAGTTTTAAAGAAGATGGAAGAAAATGCTAAATCTTTGCAGACAGTCAAAGGTTTCTTGCAAGTGCAGCCTCCTGGATTCAGTAGGCATTGCCCTTCGAAGCATTGATCCTTTCCAGCCCCCTCAAGGCCATCCCAAACCAGAAGAAGCTTATCTGCACATTCCTATTTGTGACTCATGCAGGAAATACCTAAGTTTCAGGGCAGGACCTATGCATTATCAGTTCTCTGCACTTCCCTTTGGCTTGTCCACCGCTCCCAGAGTATTCACAAAATACCTGGCCACAGCCATTGCCTACTGCAGACAGAGGAAAATTCAAATTTACCCATACTTGGACGATTGCCTGATTCAGCCAGTCAGTCAGGAAATGCTGTTGCAGCACCTGACATTTGTAAAGAACCTTCTAACCTCCCTAGGGTACACTATCATTGACAATCAATCATAACTAGTCCCCAGTCAAAGGATTGTATTCCTGGGAGCAAGCTTGGGCACAGCATCCCAGATAGCTTTCCTTACTCCAGAAAAACAAGTCTATCTGACAGGCTACTTCACTCAAATGGCCACCAGAACCCAGCTATGTGCAAGGAAACTCCTGCAGGCCCTAGGGTTCATGGCCTCTTGCATCCTACTAATTCCATATGCCAGACTGCATATGAGGAAACTTCAGTGGTACTTAAAAAGTCTTTGGTGCCAACATTCTCAGGACCTGGAAACTGTCATTCCTGTCATACCTTGTCTAAGGACAGAGTTTCTTTGGTGGGCAGCAGCATGCAACCACAACAAGGGACTTCCCTTTACTCAACCCCACGCCGCCCAGACCCTAACCACAGACGCATCAGACTATGCCTGGAGGCACATCTGGATGACAGTTGCATTCAGGGCCACTGGAGCCCAAGTCATATTCATCTGTACATCAACCAAAAAGAGATGCCAGCTGTTTAGCACGCTGTAACAGCTTTCAGATCCCTACTCTCACCAGGACCCCTGCTGATAAAAACAGACAACACCACAGTTATGTTGTGCATCAGCAGTCGGGGGAACCCACTCTGCATACTAGCCATGGCCCTATGGAACACGGCCTTGGACATGCAGATTCATCTGCCAACTCAGTTCCTGCCAGGCAAACACAACTCACTGGCAGACGACTTGAGCATAAATCTACTAGACCCACACGAGTGGCAATTAGAACCCAGCACCTTCAGCCTTCTAATCCAGAAATGGGGGACTCCAGAGGTGGACCTCTCTGCCTCCCCCTGCAATCACCAGCTCAGCAAATTCTGCACCAGGTCACTACAGCTGGGCCTGGAAAGTGGACGCCCCATCCTTCCCGTGGGAAAACCTCTCAATCTATGCATTCCCCCCCTCTGCCTCTTCTTTCAGGAATATTACTCAAGATAAGACAGGACAGACCAAGGACAATTCTGATTGCCCTGGACTGACCACACCAGCACTGGTATCCACTACTGCGCAGCCTGTCACTGGTGCCACCCTCGCACCTGCCCCAGATTCCAACCCTCGTCACTCAGCAGGGGGGGGGGGGCAGATCTTGCATCCGCAACTGCAAACCCTGAATCTTGCAGCCTGGCTTATTCCTTGAATTCTCCAGCAGTGATCAGCCTAAGCAAGCAGGTGCGGGACGTCATTATTGAAGCCAGGAGACACAGTACAAGGAAATCCTATGCTGATAAGTGGAAAAGGTATTGCTCCTGGATTCAGTCTAAAGGAGAGGACACAACACTGCCCTCCTTACCTCTAATCCTAATTACTTAGCAGATTTACTCCTCAGAGGCCTATCCTTCTCCTCCATTAAGATCCATGCCTCTGCCATCTCGGCTGCTTACAACACTGAGCCACCTCTCTTCTCTCACCCTGTCATCAAACAATTCCTGAGAGGGGCAAACAACTTAAGGCCACCAAGGTGAGCACCCACCCCTGCTTGGGACATTAACTTTGTACTGGAAAAGGTTTGAGCCTGCAGCGTCAGCAGAGTTAAAATTCCTCTCTGGGAAAACAGCCTTGCTTCTGGCCATCACTTCAGCTAGAAAAGTGTCTGAGTTACAGGCACTTATGGCTGTGGATCCCTTCATTATTTTTCATGCTGATAGGGAGACCCTCAGGACTAATCCTTCCTTTATGCCTAAGGTGGTGTCCAGTGTGGCTCTCAACCAATCTATTCATTTGCCAACCTTCTTCCCTAATCCTCAAAGTAAAGGGGAAAGGATCTTGCACTCATTGGATGTGCACAGACAGCTCAGATTCTACCTGGATAGGATTAAGCCCTTCAGGAAATCTGACCAGTTACTACTAAGTTTTGCACCAGGGGCAGAGGGCAGGACAATTTCAAAACAGACAGTTTTCAAATGGATAGCACAGTGTATCTATTCCTGCTACAAACACCATGGGAAACCAACCCCTCAGAGGGTCAGAACACATTCCACTAGGGCAACCTCTACCTCTACAGCATTCCTCAGGGACATTCTGGATGCTGCTGCCTGGAGTTTTGTACACACTTTCACCAAGCATTACCACCTACCTATCTTTTCCAAATCCAGGGCAGGTTTTGCAACAGCAATCCTGCAGGTCATATTAGCCAACCCAAACTCTTCTTGACTGCCTCCACCCTTTCTTCAGCTTTGGGAATCAACCCAAGTGTGATGACTGTAATAATTAAACATGAAGAACGTAGTACAGTTGTGTACACTTACCATAAATGTAGATGTTCGAGTGTATTCACTGTTGCAGTCCTGGTTTCCCTCCCTACAGCCCCCTTCTCTCTCTTTCTCCTCTCTGTGTATATTACTCACCCCCTACAGGGGTATAGGTATTGGTATTTACTTTTTACTGGTTGTGATTTTCCCACCATAGCTTAGCTCCTTTTTGGGGGGCTCCTAACATTTGCGGCAAGAAAAACTGATGTAATGGTGTCTGTTGCCTGTTTTTATACCCCTGACAACCTGACGTCAGTCCTGGACTGACAGCAACTGACAGAGAAATACTAAGTCTCTGGTATTCTGGCCGACTGAGGGCTACCTGCAGGCAGATAACCCACGTGTGATGACTGCAACAGTGAATACACTCGAACATCTACATTTATGGTAAGTGTACACAACTGTACTTTCTCCCTTTTCCCGTCAATTTTTTCTGCAGAATAGTTGGTTAGTTTGTGTATTGCCTCTTCTGTCTGTATTAGCTCATTTTAGTTAGAGAGCTAAGTACCCGCTTAACTTAGAAGGTTTGTCTATTGTGTACCTTGTTGTAGCTCTATTAGGTCCGTTTAAGTTAGAGGGCCTTGTGCCCATTTAACTTAGAGGGCAGAGTTGTTTTTTTGCCCTTTCTCTTTAGTAGATGTGCTGTGTTTTTATTATAGTGTGTTGTTTGGATATTTAAATATTGCGTGTGTTAGTTTTTTCTATAGAGGTGTAGTTAGCGCTTACCCTTTGCAGTATTATTAGTTGTGTTTCTTTCTTATGATGTATAAGGAAAGCAGAGAGAGAAGGAACCTAAGCCTTCAGGCTTTAAAAAGTGCCAGAAATGTTCACAAAAAATGTCAATTACTGATGTCCATAAGATTTGTGTTTATTGTTTTGGGACCATTCATCTCCAAGAGACATATACTTTCTGTCATTCTTTCAGCATCCTTGTCTTACAGGAAAGAAAGAACAAGCTAATTCTCAAAGGACTCCTGAAACCTCCCTTTGAAGAAGTTCTACAGAGTACCTCTTCTACAAATAAGTCCCCTTCCTCTAAAGGTGACAAGTCTTCAAAAAAGACCATATTCCTCTTCTTTGGCTCATTCGGAGCCACCTCAAAAATTGGCCAAAACTTCAGAAATGTCAATCTCCTTGGCTCCACAGCCCTCGCAACTGAGAGAGTTCATTGAATTGGACAGATCAAGTCTTTCGGCTCCACGGCCTTCAGAGCCGAAAGCGACTACTTTTCAGAGCCAGTCCACTGAACTACTGCCAGTCTCCCCTACCTTGAGATCGCCCATATTACAGAGATCTCGCTCACCAGCCCTCTCCTGCAGGTCCTCTAGGAGCTTGTTGGATGATGAGGTTGACAGGTTGGTGTGCAGACTTCTGAAGTCGCTGGCGCTGGATCAATTGTTTTCGGTTCTGACCCAGCCGGTTTCAGAGCCATCCAAGACTATTAAATCCACTGCTATTCCTCCTTTGAGCCAAGCTTGATTTTCGGAGCCGGAATGACAGATACCACTTGCTGTAGACTCTTCAGTTCCGAGACCCCTCTAGGAGATTTCAGAACTGATCCCTGCTCCAACACTCTCAGTGGCATCCGGGGTGTGCAGGAGCTGAAGTTCTCTGGTTGGCTTTGGGGGGGAACGACACTCAGACCAGAGTTTCTTCGGTTCCGAGTTTACCTCTCGGAGCTTTGGCTCAGCTAAGCTCAGCTCCTACATCAGCCTCGGAGCCGGTCTCCGTGGAACCAGGGATTCCCTCTGTTTCTTCGGAACCGGAGGTGTCCTCTGAACCAGGGGGACCTGCTTTCCAGCTGATGAGCATGCTGTCCCCACCTACAGCTCTACACAAGGATACTGGTGTGTGTCCCCCCCCCCCCAAGGCACCGGTTTCTGTCTCAACGCCACCCCATCCACAGTTCAGCAGAGATTCAGAGCCTCAGGGAACCCCACTGGGCGAACCACACTCTTCCGAGACCTCCCCAGATTATCCTTCTGAGGAGGCTCCTCGAAAGAGAACTTATAAGAGGAAGCATATAGACTCCCCTGATGAGTCCATCACCGCTGACACTGACCTCAAGGTGTCAGAAGGGTATCACGGTTGTCCTCTGAAGATATTTCCTTTTCAGATATCTTAGAAATCCTGAAACAGAGAGGTGGCTGGAAATCCATCAAACCTTCTGATGAGGAGTCTGTGTACCTGAAGGGTTTGAATCTCATCCTTCAGCCTCCTGGGTGTCTCCACCTTTTGATGAGCTATTGGAGTTGGTTAGTTGAAAAGCGTGGGTGTCACCAGATACTATGGAACCAGTCCCTCTGAGACCAAATAAATAAGTTATTATTAGCTCCATCTGAAAAAAAAATTCTCATGAAAGGCATCCCTGCAGATGCCATGGTGGTGACAGCAGCCATCAAGAAGGAACTTTCTGAAACATCTTCATCTCTCCATCCACCGAACAAGGACTTTCAAACAATGGACAGATACCTGAAGCATACTTTTTCATCAGCGAGTTCTACCCTTAGATCGCTGAACTACCTTACATACTTTACAAGACTACAAAGAGATCTCCTGAAGGAGTTAGGCGATACTCTCCAAGGTTTGTTAGGTGTGGGGGGTCTCAGAAAAGGTGACCTCTCAGCTATCTACCTTAAATTCCTTTGTTAACTCCTCCATGAGACTGATATCCTATGCAGCAAATGAAGCAAGCAGGCCAGCGGATTCAGGAGTTTCCCTAAGGAGACACTCCTGGATGCGCTTGTGCAACTTTGTGGAACCTTTCAAGTCTACCTTTGTCAACTCCCCTTTTGATGTTTCCTCACTATTTGGACCCAGAGTCAAGGACACACTCACCAGATGCGAGCAGGAAGCAACAACTCTTTCTGCTGTTGGAGTAAATTTTTCCGTACCTTCAAGACCTTACCCTAAAGGTCAGAAGTGTGGAAAAATGTGTTTCAAAAGATCCCAGGGAGTTTTTCAGGACGTACAAGGTGAACCCTTCCCCAGGGGCAGAGGGGGAGGAAATAATGGTAGACGCTGTCCACAAGGCAGAGGGGGGTTCACAAAACCAAGGTGACCATGATTCCTTTTGCAGCCGGCCCTACCAGTGGTCCTGAAAGGAGGCCTGTCTGCTCTACTCTGGAGGCATTCGGGGAGCGGTTAACTTTGTACATAGAAGCCTGGTGAGATATCACAAGAGACAAGTGGGTACAAAGTATAATATCCAGCGGATGTTCTTCATGATTCACTGTTGCAGTAATCACATTTGGATTATCCTGCCAGGGTAGCCCTCAGTCAGCCCAAATACCAGAGGCTTAGTATTTCTGCATCAGTTGCTGTCGCTCCAGGACTGACGTCAGGTTGTCAGTGGTATTAAATCAGGCAGCCTATGTCATTACATCAGTCTTTCTTGCCAAGGAGCCCAAAGCAGAAGCAGTTCGCACGAGTGCCGGTCAGCCGCTACCTGAGTTTTCTTTTCCGAATTAAAGTTGAAGTTTTCTAAAGCTAAGTACCCCGTTGGGGATCCTTTTTTCTTGCTCTAACCGATGTCAGAAAAAGTTAACAATTGTTTCGCCTGTGGAAAGCAAGTACCACACCGAGACTTCCATTCTTACTGCGTCACCTGTTTAGGCCCAGACCATGACGTCCCCTGCTGTCGCTTTTCTGCTTTGTTCAACGCCAGAACTGTAAGTCATCAGGCCCTTATTGTAGCTAGATATTTTCACTCTCAGTCCTCGAATTCCAATATGGCTTTGGTAAGCCATCCGACTACCGATCTTCTGAAAAAAATGTAAGGATAAAGACAGAGACGGACCGCACAGGTCCAAAACTGCCGACAATGCTTCCGCTAAGCTAGTCGTCAGTTCTCCGGTTCTCAGGTGAGGCTCTTTTGCAGCCCCTGATGCCCACTTCTGTGTTTTCACAGGGCGCTACCGAGACCCTTTCTGAGTCCGGTATGCTGCGAGACTCTTCTTCAACTAAGGATCCTGTGGATGTCTCCACCATGGATGGGTCCAGAGCTGCTGAGCAGGCACCAGCTTCTGAGGAAGTACTACACACTACCTTTACTTGACACAGACCGACAACTTCTTTCGCTTCTTCAGTGCTTTCTAAAACTACTGAGTTTCTAAGGCCCAGGGTACGAACTACACCCAAAAAAACGATGACCCAAGCTCAGGCACCTGCCTTCTTGCGTCAATCTCAAATGCTTAAAATGGTGGAGGACCTTATTATGCTTATAAGTGGAAGCCAGGCTACCCCTTCCAAAAGAAAAAGAGACTTGTCCCCAGTAGTTTTATCTGAACAGGAGTCCGATGACTCTAATGCATCTGAATATGAAGACATGCAACCCCTCTCTGCTTATGAGGATTCTGATGCAGAGGAATGCATTCCTTCTGCCTCTCCACCTGAGGATTTTACATTTGGGGAAACCCTTCATACTTGAAGGGAGGATTTGCAATGGGAATGTCAAGACTATCCTCAGTCAAAAAGGAGACTCAGGAAATTCTTAGATTTACCACAGCACAGACCTTTGGCCATTCCTCCTGTCCTGGATGTTGTGGATGATGTTTTTATGGAATCCAGTTTGACTCCTGACACCCTTCCTCCTGCTCCCAGAAAACCTGACCGGTATTACAGAGTCCCTGACTCTCACAAATTTCTTTTCAAAAATCCTACTACTGACCCAGAGGTCATCTCTCGAGGACCTAAAGGAATTAAAGCAAATTCAGCTAAGAATCCCACCTCCTCAGATAGGGATTCCCGAGCTTTAGACAGATTTGGTAAAAAAGTATACACCTCTGCTACTCTTGCTTTTAGAGCATTAAATTGTCAGTTCCACATGCTGAAATATCAGCAGCATAGCATGGAACTCCTCAAACAAAAAATATCTTCCTTTCCTGCTTGTGCAGAAAATAAAGAATTACAAGAGCTAATGCATTCTGCAAATCAAGTAAGTAAGCACACCTTGCAATGTGGCTTTGACGCCCTAGAAGCATCTTACAAGGCAGCAGTCCCTGGTTCTGTCCTTAGAAGACATGCTTGGCCTAAAGAACAGACCTTGCCAAACCATGTCAAATCCAAATTATTGGACACACCTTTGAACAAAGACAACTTATTTGGCACCAAGGCAGAAGAGGTCTTAAAAAGATGGAAGAAAAAGCTAAATCTATGCAGACAGTTAAAGACTACTTACAGGTCCAGCCTCCAAGGTTCAGTAGCCATTGCCCCTCCAAGCACTGGTCCTTTCCTGCCCCCTCCAGGCCAGCTCAGCCCAGACCTAGGGGATGCAGACCCCCCAGACAGCAGCCCCAGGGAATGCAGAGATCTAAGCAATGGAGTTTCTCCTCTTCAAAAACAGGGAGTGCAAAGCCACCCCCTTATGGTAAGAACTCACAATTACTTCACACCTCCATCTCTTACCTCTGCCCACCTGCTTGTGCCCCAGGAGGAAAACTCTCCCTCCATGCAAGCAACTGGGACACTATTACCAACGACCAATGGGTCCTCAACATAGTGTCCTAGTGATACAAATTTTATTTCCACACTCCGCCAACCCCAAAAAGGTTCCCAGATCTTCCTCCAAACCAGTGGTCAGAGGCCAAAAAGCAAGTCCTTTCCCTACTCTCCATGAGGGCAGTACAGCATGTTCCTGCAGAACAGATAGGCCAAGGTTTCTGCTCCAGACTCTTCCTAGTACCCAGAAAAGAGGGCACATGGCGTCCCATCCTCAATCTATCCATTCTAAACACTTTTCTGTTGACACAAAAATTAAAAATGCTCACCCTCCAGCAGCTTCTACCAATGCTTTCCAAGGATGCTTGGTTAGCCACCCTAGACCTAAAAGAGGGCTACCTACACATTCCAATCAGGGAATCATGCAGGGAATACCTACGTTTCAGGGCAGAATTTATACACTTAACAGTTCCCTGCACTTCCCTTTGGCTTATCCACTGCTCCCAGAGTTTTTACAAAATCCCTGGTTCCCGCCATTGCTTTTTGCAGACAAAGCAAAATTCATTTTCCCATACTTAGACGATTGCCTGATTCAGGCAGACAGTCAGGAAAAGCTGTTACAGCACCTGACTTTTGTACAGGACCTACTGACCTACCTGGGGTATACTATCAACGAAAAGAAATCAAAAATGTTCCCCACACAAAAAATTGTATTCCTGGGAGCAAGCCTGGATATAGCATCCCAGATGGCATTCCTTGCTCCAGAAAAACAAGCTACTTCTCCCAACTAGCCACCAGAACCCAGTTAACCGCAAGGAAAATCCTGCAAGCTGTAGCGTTCATGGCTTACTGCGTCATACTCATTCCATATGCCAGACTGCATGTGAGTTAACTACAATGGTACCTAAAAAGCCTTTGGTGTCAACACTCTCAAGACCTGGAAACTCTCATACCAATGATGCCTTGTCTAAGGAAAGATTTTCGTTGGTGGGCAACAGCTTGCAACCACAACAAGGGACTTCCCTTCTCACAATCCCATGCCGCCCAGACCCTCACCACAGATGCCTCAGACTATGCCTGGGATGCACACCTGGATGGCAGGTGCATTCAGGGCCATTGGAGCCCAAATCAAATACGTCTGCAGATCAACCAAAAAGAGATCTTAGCTGTTCAGCATGCCCTGACGTTCTTCAGGCCTCTACTGATCAAAACAGACTACACCACAGTGATGTGATATATCAACAAGCAGGGAGGGACTCGCTCTCATACTCTCTGCAGGCTCGCCATGACCCTTTGGCACACGGCCTCAGCCATACAACTACACCTGCAAGCACAATTCCTGCCAGGCTTTCCAAACTCTTTGGCAGACAACGTGAGCAGAAACCTGCTAGACCCACACGAGTGATAGCTAGACCACAAAACCTTCACCCTTGTAACCCAGAATTCGGGCACCCCAAAGGTCAACCTCTCTGCCTCCCACTCCAATCATCAACTCAGAAAATTCTGCACCAGGGAACCTCACAGCAAGGCCTGGAAAATGGATGCTCTATCCTTCCAGTGGGTGAACCTCTCGGTCTATGCATTTTCCCCTCTACTCCTCATATCAAGGGTACTGCTCAAAATAAGGGAGGAAAAAACGAGGGCAATCCTGATTGCCCCAGACTGGCCATGCCAGCACTGGTACCCACTGCTGCGCAGCCTGTCAGCCTTGCCACCATGACACCTACCTCAGATCCCAACACTCCTGATCCAGGGGAATGGAGAATTCATGCATCCCCAATTGGAGACCCTCAACCTGGCAGCCTGGCTTATTCCCTGACCACCCCTCAAGTTGCCAGCTTAAGCAAACAAGTCCTAGGCAATTGCTAGACCACCTACTCCATAATAACTTGCTCTCTAACTGTCAACATGGTTTCAGACCCTCCCATAGCACTACCACTGCCCTCCTTTCCTTTACAGATTGTATTAACAAAAATCGCAACTGTAATGTGCTTTCCTCAGCACTATTTATCGATCTGTCAAAAGCATTTGACATGGTCAAGTCATCAAATTCTGACAGAAATCCTCAAATCCCTGGCCTTCGGTGCTCTCTCTATCAAATGGTTCCAATCCTACTTAGATCAAAGACAGCAGGCTGTACTCTGGCAAAACACTTTATCTAACCACCTACCAGTTAACCTTGGTGTACCTCAGGGATCCATATTAGGACCTCTCCTTTTCTCCATATTCATCAACGACCTTCATCTAGCAATTCCCTATGCTACTTGCATTCAGTACACAGATGACTCAACTCTTGTATGCTCAGCCACAACCACCTCTGAACTTCACTTCCTTACCCAAAATGTATTTAACACTGTTGAACAATGGTTCACTCACCATTGCCTTCTATTAAACCCCAAAAAAACTAAACTCCTCCTTTTCAATCCTAATCATAAGTCCTCTCCCATAGATTTTGCTATTAAATCCACTAATGGTACCATTATATCACCTGACCTAACTACCAAGCTACTTGGTATTACCATTGACAATAACCTTACCTTTGACATACATATCAATAACACTATTAAATCTGTCAACAAAAACTTGGCTCTTTCTACAGAATTAAACCTTTCCTTTCACCTACAGCTAGGACTACTATTGCACACACTAATCTAATCTCTATACTCCTGTATGCCTCAAATATTTTCACTAATCTATCTAAGAATAACCTCAATAAATTGGAAATCTCATACAATAACATAGCCAGATTTGCTACTGGTAACCCATTTAGAACACACCATTGCCTTAATTTAAAGGAGCTTCAGTGGTTGGAACTACAGAATCTGCTCAAATACCACCAACTAATCACTGCCCACAAGACTGTTTACCAACCTTCCAATACTCGTACTCTATCCACCATCATCACCCCCTATCATAGTCTGAAGTCCTTACGTTCATCTCAGAAACTTCTAATTAACATATCTAAACAACAGGGCTGGGGATTCTCTCTTCTCTAATACTGTGGGAAAATTTTGGAATCTCCTACCCAGTGAACTTTCCTCAGTTTCCTCTATATCACTCTTCAAAAACAGACTGAAACTTTTCCTCAAAACACACTGGTTATGCCCCTGTACTAAACCTGACTAATTCTCCACTCAAACCTTATACTGTCAGCATATTCTATACCTTACCTTTCTCACTCTGTATTTCATTTTTTCCATCCCTCTGAATACTTACCTGTAAAAAAAAAAAAAAAAAATTATTTTTTTTTTTTACTACACTCATTTTTTTTCAGTCCGACTCTTATTGTACTGTACTTGTATATGGAATTAGCCTGTATACCTCCCCTTTTTTCTATATTAAGTAATGTACTTACTTGCTATTTTGAACTATACACTGTATTGAATGCATTTCATATTGTATTGACATGTCCTCTGTATTATTTCTGTATTATCCAATTTTGTACTTGTATACACATCTGAAGTCATTTTATATTGTCCTGTAACTTTATTATCATTTGTGTCATGGAGCTTTCCTCCCCAGGCCTCTCAGTAGACATATATCCAGTTAAATTAGCCCGGTCAGCAATTGTAAAATAAAAATAAATAAATAAGTAAATAGATGTTATACGTGAGGCCAGACGCCCAAGCACTAGGAAATCCTTTGCTGACAAGTGGAAAAGGTTTTGCATCTGGATCGAGGCTAAGGGAGCAGGAACGGCACAGCCCTCCCTACCTCTCATCCTGGATTACCTGGCAGACCTACTACACAGGGGTATATCCTCCTCTTCTATTAAAATTCATGCCTCTGCCATCTCTGCTCATTACAACACAGAGCCTCCTATCTTCTCACACCCTCTCATCAAACAGTTCCTAAGAGGGACTAACAACTTAAGGCCATCCAGAAGAGCTCCTACCCCAGCTTGGGACCTTAACTTTGTGTTGGAAATGCTCATCCTACCCCCTTTGAACCTGCAGCTGCACCAGAGTTAAAATTTCTCTCTTGGAAAACAGCCTTGCTTCTGGCCATCACTTCAGCTAGAAGAGTATCAGAGCTACAAGCACACATGGCTGTAGAGCCCTTCATCATTTTCCATGCTGACAGAGTCTCACTCAGGACTAACCCATCTTTCATGCCTAACGTGGTGTCCAGTGTGGCTCTCAACCAATCCATACGTTTGCCCACCTTTTTCTTTAACCCACAAAACAAGGGGGAAAGGATTCTGCACTCTCTAGATGTGCACAGACAGCTCAGATCCTATCTGGACAGGACTAAATCTTTTAGAAAAACTGATCAATTGCTAGTCAGCTTTGCAGCAGGAGTAGAGGGCAAGGCCATATCCAAACAAACAAAATCTCCAAATCGATAGCGCACTGCATCCATTTCTGCTACAGACAGCATGGGAAACCACCCCCAGAGGGGGGTCAGGACACATTCCACCACAGCAACCTCCACTTCTGCAGCCTTTCTCAAAAGGGTCCCCACCAGGGACATCCTGGAAGCTGCAACATGGACATCTGTTCATACCTTCACCAAGCATCACCACCTGCCTATCTTCTCCAAATCCAGGGCAGGCTGTGCCACCGCAGTCTTGCAGGGCATCCTAGCCAGCCCACAGTCTTCTTGACTGCCTCCATCTTTTTCTTCTGCTTTGGGAATCAACCCAAATGTGATGACTGCAACAGTGAAACATGAAAAACATAGTACAATTGTATACACTTACCATAAATGTAGATGTTCGAGTCTATTCACTGTTTCAGCCTTGGTTTCCCTCCCTCCATCCCCCTTCTCTCTCTCTCTCTTTCTCTCTCTCTCTTCCTATCTCCTTAAAGGGATTGTTTTGGTATTTACTTTCTACTGGTGGTATTCTTCCACCATAACCTATCTCCCTATTTGGGGGGAGGGGGACTTCTGACAGGGCAAGAAAAACTGATGTAATGGCGGTGGTTGCCTGATTTTATACCACTGACGACCTGATGTAAGTCCTGGAGTGACAGCAACTGACACAGAAATACTAAGCCTCTGATATTCAGGCCGACTGAGGGCTACCCCTAGCAGGATAACCCAAATGTGATGACTGCAACAGTGAATACACTCTAATATCTTCGTTTATGGTAAGTGTACACAACTGTACTTTATTCCATTCCCTTTTGCTATCCTGTCCCACAGATCAAAACAATCCCAGACATTCCACCCAGTCAAAGGGAACAAGCAACTATAGAAATTCAAAAGTTGCTAGACAAAAGAGTCATCCAGAAAGTCCCCGCAGACCAAATAGGATTTGGAACTTACTCAAGATTCTTTTTAGTGCCAAAAAGAACAGGGGACTGGAGACCCATATTGGATCTCAGCAAACTAAATGAGTCCATGTAGAAGTCCAAGTTCTGAATGGTGACACTGCAGTCAGTTCTTCCCTTTTTAGGGAAAGATGATTGGATGTGCTCAATAGACCTCCAAGATGCATACTACCACATAAAAATGGACAGAGCATTAAGGAGTCATTTAGGCTTCCAGCTGGGAGCCAGTCACTATCAGTTTTGAGCTCCGCCCTTTGGTCTCACTACAGCCCCCAGTGTGTTCACCAAATGCTTGGCAGTAGTCACAGCTCACTTGAGACATCTAGGATTCCAAGTGTTTCTGTACCTAGACGACTTGCTCCTAACTGCCACCACCAAGCATCTACTTCAGAT
Organism: Protopterus annectens; assembly: GCF_019279795.1. Lineage (NCBI taxonomy): Eukaryota > Metazoa > Chordata > Ceratodontiformes > Protopteridae > Protopterus > Protopterus annectens. Next base: position 635,136,577 of record NC_056733.1, read on the forward strand.
GGTGAGAGACACCATACTACAAATCTCCTCTCATTTAGGGATAACAGTGAATTTAGAAAAATCTGCCTTGTTGCCCTGTCAACATTTTACATTCATAGGCACAGATCTCGACACCGTTTCCATGATTGCACGTCTGCCTCCTGTTCTGTTCTCAGATTGCAAATAGCCAACCTTCTACCCAGAAACAAGATGAAAGCAAAAACAATTTTGAAAGTCCTAGGAACCATGGCATCAACTATCACCCTCTTCCCCCCTAGCCAGGATGCATATGAGAATTCTTCAATGGCTCCTTTTTGCTCAGTGGTCGTTGCAAGAACTCCCCATGTCTCACCGAATCAGAATTACAGAGTCCTGCAAGAGAGATCTTTTATGGTGGCTTCGGTCCAGCCACGTGACCATCGGACGACCTTTTGTGCCACAACAACCTGTAGCTACAGTGACCATGGATGTCTGCCAGATAGGGTGGGGTGGCATTATCTGGGAAGAAGAGTCCAAGGCACATGGCAAGAGCACGAGGCCCATTTCTACGTCATTGTTATAGAGATGAGAGCAGTGCGTCTAGTGTTGGAAGTACTCCAGGACTCTCTTCCATTAGGAACAATTACAATCCAGTCAGACAACATGTCGGTAGTCTGGTATATAAACAAACGAGGAACCAGATCATACCCCCTTTGTCGAGACGCAGCGAGAGTATGCCAATGGGAAATCTCTTCCCAACGTTTTTTGATAGCAACACATATCCTGGGGAAATCCAACGTGTTATCAGACAAACTCACCAGGGCGATATTAATGCCTCACGAGTTGTTTCTAAATCGAAACACAGCGGAGAAATTTTCCGAAAATGGGGCCAGCCTTGCTGTGACCTAATTGCCACTCCCATGAATACCAAATGCAGCAACTACTTTGCCCTACTCCCCCTATGGGGGAGACACTGAGAGACGCACTTGTTCATGACTGGCCCTGGGGACTACTGTATGCTTTTCTCCCCTTTCCACTGATACCCAAAGCAAAATCCTTGGGAAGGATGCTGATTCTCATTGCTCCATATTGGCCTCATCAGATTTGGGTCCCTTTTCTCTGGCCTCACCTACAGGACAAACCATGGATTCTGGACCCAGTTCCGGACCTTCTGACCCATATGTCAGGAACACTTCATCCTCCTCTCCAAGCCCTCAATTTGACAGCATGGGTGCTCCACTTCCAAACGTAGTCAGGCTTCAAGACTTCACACCAGCAGTAAAACACATTTTGTTATCTTCTCACAAGACTTCTACTAGGAATTTATATTCTCGTAAATGGAAGTGGTTCTCCTACTGAGTAAAAGCAAGAAACATTGATCCCTTTTCTGCCCCAGTTAGTTCAATTTTAGAATTTCTTGCAGAACTTTTTCAACAAGGTTCCGCTGAAGCTACAATTAGAGTTCAACTAGCTGCAATTTCTAATTTTCACATAGGTGAATACACTCCTAACCTGATGTCACAGAAATTGTGTAAAGCATTTTTAAAAGACACTTGTTTATTGAGACCTCCGGTAAAAGATCGTCTCTTACCATGGGATCTGAATTTTGCCTGACTTGCCTAACCTTACCTCCCTTTGAGCCTTCATCATCATGTGATCTCAAAAACTATTTTCCTGGAAGCCATTACATCTGCAAGAAGAATCTCGTAATTGCAAGCTCTATCAATCAAACTGCCACACTTGATTTTCCATAAGGATAGAGCATCTCTGTGACTTAATCCATCCTTTGTGCCTAAAGTTTGTTCTCAAACCAATCTGAATCAATCAGTTGAACTCCCAGTGTTTTTTCCTTATCATAGCAATAAGGCAGAATACAAACTTCACCAATTGGATGTGCATAGGCAACTTAGGTTTTATCTGCTTAGAACTAAAAACGTTTGGAAAATAGACCAATTGTTCATCTCCTTTTCAGAAGTTAAAAAGGGCATGTCAGTTTCAAAAGTTACGCTTTCAAATTGGCTCTCTAATTGCAATACCTTTATATACACCTCAAATAACAGGAAATTGCCATTCAAAGTTAGAGGCCACTCGACTAGAGCCTTAGCAACATCCTCTGCTTACCTAGCCAAATTATCAATAGACAGTCTTTGTGCTGCTGCTACGTGGGCAAGACCCCATTCTTTTATTACTCATTATAAAGTTGATTTGGCCTTCAGGACAGGGCTTCCTTTGGTTCCACTGTGCTCAAAGGTATTCTCTCGTGAGCCACCCAGGAAAATGGTGCTAGGGACGCTGTCCCAAACAGTAAGAATGAAGGCGAGATAGGACAACATAATATAAAGAAGTTGTGTACTCACCATAACGTTCGATGTTTGTTGTCCATCTTGCCCTTCATTCTTGCAACCCTCCCACCTTCCCCCAGCCAAAGGCTCCTCGAGGACTTAGATGAGAGATGTTTCCTCCTAGTGAAGGAGCTCCTCTGAATTTCCTTGATTTGTCTATACCTGATGTTGCATGTCAAAGGTAGACACATTCTTATGAGTAGCAACAAACAAGATCTGGGGAATTCCAGCACTGCATGATGGGATACCTATTTAGCCATGTGTCAAGTGAAAGACTTCGAGCTAGTGTATTCAACCGAGTCGGAGCCGAGGATTGGCTCCAAACCCAAACAGTAAGAATGAAGGGAGAGATGGAAAACAAACATGGAACATTATGGTGAGTACATAACTTATTTTTTTCTATTGCACAGGTCACTACTCATTGTTTGCAGTTTATGGATGGCAGTGTTGATACTACTTGCAGGGCTGTGGCCACTGGTACTGTTGTGAGGAAGTTTGCATGTCTGTATTCTCAGAACCTTCTAGCTGATGAAAAAGTGAGATTTTAATGCGCCCTTCTGCTGCAGAGGTGATCAAAAAATGTGAATGAGAGAGGCAAGCTGATCCAAGGAATCGCTAAAATTTTTCAACCCTCCTTTTCCAAATTTTTATTTTATTTTACATTTGTTGACTGGGCTAGTCTAGCTGGATACATGACCATTTTCAGTAGAGGCCCAGAGAGATAAGCTACAAGCAGGTAAAAAGAGAAAATACAATACTTAAACAATACTATACATAAATTTCAATGTTTGGACTTTTAAAAATTCAAATCAAGTCTAGAGGTATAGACTCAAAACATGATTTAAGATACAGCAATTTTAGATACACACAAGGTCAGAAGATAATAATAGTTAGGCCTGAGAAAGAGAGATGGAGGCATAAGAAGGATGTCCTTCATGGATGCATCTGCAGTCATAACAAATGGGTTGTCCTGTCGTCAGGCAGCCCTTTGGTCGGCCGGATTCCAAAGTCTGGGTCCGGCTTCGGCTGATGTCGCACTTCACCCGACGTCATCTCTGCTGGTCTTCGGGTATAAAGGCATCAGCCGACGCCATTTTCCTCAGTCTTTCTTGCCGTGGCCCAAAGCAGAAGCTGTTCGCAACTGCAGGTCGGTCAGATCCAGAGATTACTACTACGGAATACTACTTCAAGACTTCTAAAAGCTAAGTACCCCGTTGGGGACTCTTTCTTGCCTCAGCCGATGTCAGAAAAAGTCAATAACTGTTTAACTTGTGGGAAACAAATACCTCATAAAGATTTCCACTCTTACTGTTTGCCTTGCTTAGGCCCAGACCACGACGTAGCAGCCTGTTCGGCCTGTGCTTCCTTCAACCGAGCGCTTAGGCCGGTCGGAGTTTGCTGAACAGTTTTCCGCTCAGATTTTGCGTACATTATGTCGCCGGATCCTCCGACTACCCAAATTGTTAAAAACGAAAGAAAAGACCGACACTCGCGGTCCGCGGTTTCGGCCGAAACCATGGTTAAGCAAGCCGCGAGTGTCTCGGTTTTGGCCGAAACCGAGAAAACTGGTCAATCTTCAGCCGAATCCATGACTACTACTGAGGCTCCTGCTTCCTTATCTGAATCAGCCTCAGAAATTTTGCCTACAACTGTGGTTCCCACTGATCTATCAGACACCATCCCCTTGGATATCTCTACCCCAGCACGTGGTGCTGCTAGGCCTCCTACAGCCATGCCTATTAAGGCCTTTGCCAGGGCTAAAGCAGCCAAATCAGCTAAATCAGTGCCTGTTAAACCACCCTCACTCAGGCCCACTTCTAGTTCTCAAATGCTTACTCTGGCAGAAGATTTAATATCCTTAATTAGGGGATCGCAATCTCACGCTCACAGGGCCTCTCAGCGCCCAGAAAAGAGACCTAGAGCAGAGCCCCCCGAGCCTGTGTCCTCTGATGATTCTGCGGATGACTCAGACATTACAGACCAGCCAGAGGCTCCTTTTCCCAATTATGAAGATTCAGATGCTGAAGAATCCATTCCAGCTGCCTCTCCACCAGAGGAATTCTCTTTTGGGGAAACCTTACATGCCATGAGAGAACAATTCCAATGGCAGGGACAAGATTTCTCAGATTCAAGAAAAAGGCTTAGGACCTTTCTGCACTTACCACAACATAGGCCCCTAGCTATACCTCCTGTCCTTTCTGTTGTGGACGATGCATTTAATGATGTCTGCACTGCTCCTGATTCTTTACCTCCAGCCCCTGCCAAACCAGATAGATTTTACAGGGTGCCAGACACTCATCACCACCTATACAAGGCCCCACTTGCTGACCCCGAAACTATATCCCAGGGGCCTAAGGCAGTAGCCTCGACCACAGCAAAAAACCCTATTCCTTCTGAAAGGGAATCCAGGTCCTTAGAGAGATGGGGGAAAAAAGTTTACACCTCTGCTACTCTCTCTGCTAAAGCTTTAAACTGTCAGTTTCACATGATCCAATACCAAGAGTTTATGCTTGATCAGTTAATTAAAAAGCTGTCCTCTGATGAATCTTTAGATAAGAAATATGTATTAGAAATGATGAATAACATACAACAGGTTAGTAACCATTCTTTAAAATGTGGCTATGATGCACTGGAGGCTTCATTTAGATCAGCCATGACTGGCACAGTGATAAGAAGGCATGCATGGTTGAAAGAACAGGTCTTGCCGGATCATGTTAAAGCTAAGCTATTGGATGCTCCTATGGATAAGGCCAGTCTATTTGGGGAACCTGCCCAGCAGGTAATGAAGAAAATGGAAGAGAAGGCAAAATCTGTACAAACAGTTAAAGATTTCCTACAGGTTCAGCCTCCAAGGTTTAGCAGGAACTGGCCTGCCAAGAATTGGTCCTTTCCTGACTCCACAAGATCCCAAAGGGGCAGGAACAGACGCTCTAGGGGCAGAAATCAATCCAGAGGAGGTGCCTACAGAGGACGACAGTGGCAAGGCAATAACCGAGGCACAGACGCAACCACTGCCACTGCAACAGGACAATCACAGTGACTTGGCTCTGACTCCGCCTACCAGGGAGCAATTAGCAGCACCATTAGGCGGAAAGTTAGCCTTATTCTCGAAAAATTGGCACTATATTACAAAAGACAAGTGGATTTTGCAAACCATAGACCAAGGCTACGGTTCCACTTCCACACTTTACCAGTAAAAAGAGGAATGCCAAACCTGCCCCAAATCAAAAATAGAAGCCCTGCACCAGACAGCAGAATTAATAAAGATGAGAGCTGTGGAAAGGGTACCAATAACAGAACAGGGCAAAGGATTCTACTCCAGACTCTTCCTAGTACCAAGAAAAGAAAAAACTGGAGACCTATTCTCGACCTGTCCATCTTAAACACATACATCATTGTCCCAAAATTCAAAATGCTGACCCTACAGCAACTTCTTCCCGTGCTGGGCAAGGAGTGTTGGCTGGTAACTCTAGATCTCAAGGAGGCATACCTGCACGTCCCCATTCGACCAAATTGCAGAAGATACCTCAGATTTCTTGCAGGATCAGAGCATTATCAATTCTCAGCATTGCCCTTTGGCTTATCCACTGCGCCCAGAGTATTCACAAAATGCCTGGCATCAGTAATCGCTCACTGCAGAGTACAGGGAATCCAAATTTATCCATACCTGGACGACTGCCTGTTACAAGCGGACAACAAAAGCAAGCTGACAACAGATTTACAAAGGGTCATTTACTTGCTACAAGCCCTGGGATACACAGTCAATTTTCAAAAGTCAAGACTGATACCATCCCAGACAAGAACTTTCTTGGGCGGAATTGGACACAGTAAAACAGATGGCATTCCTCACTGCAGAAAAACAAAAAGAACTTCCTCTTTACTTCTTGGCATTAACAAAGCAGAACAAACTAACAGCAAGAAAAGTTCTGCAGGCCTTGGGCTTCATGGCATCATGCATAATCTTGGTCCCACATGCCAGACTACATATGAGAAAGTTACAGTGGTACCTAAAGAATTTATGGTCTCAACACAGGCACAGCTTAGAAACAGAAATACCACTAATCCCATGCTTAAAACAGGAGCTCCTATGGTGGGCTCGGCATGCCAGTCAAACCCAGGCTTACCCTTCCACAACTTTCGAGCAAACCAAACCATCACAACGGATGCCTCAGACCTAGGATGGGGGCACACATGCTGGACAAATGCATAAGGACTGTGGACTCAGGACCAGCTGCACCTGCACATAAACCAAAAAGAAATGCTGGCAGTAAAACTGGCAATCCTAAAATTCAGACCATTCCTCAAAGAAGGCCATTTGATGATAAGGACAGACAACACCACAGTCATGTGGTACATCAACAAACAGGGAGGCACTCATTCTTACCCCTATGCAGAATGACTTTGGACCTTTGGAATCTGGCTCTCAGCTACAACATCCAGTTACAGGCAATATTTGTACCGGGAAAAGAGAACACCCTAGCAGACATTTTAAGCAGAACCACCTCGGATGCTCACGAATGGATGCTACACCCGGACATCTTCAAGGCCATCACAAAGAAATGGGGAATGCCACAAATAGATCTATTCACTTCCCCACAAAATCACCAGCTCAAAAAATTCTGCACAAGGACATTCCACCCACTTGCATGGAAGGTGGACTCTCTATCCTTCAGCTGGAAAGGCCTGACAGCATATGCATTCCCACCTCTTCCCTTGATGCACAAGGTACTACTGAAAATCAAAGAGGAATGTCCAAGGATAATTCTGATAGCTCCGAACTGGCCAAGACAACACTGATACCCATTGCTGAGGAGCATGTCTCGGGAGAAAATGTGGTCAATACCCCTGATGCCTCTGATGTTAACTCAGAACAACTACAACATCATACATCCAAACCTAAAAACCTTGCAACTGACTGCCTGGAACATCACATAGCAGTAACTAACCCAGACCTTTCACAAAGGGTTAAAGACATTATCCTTGAAGCCCGCAGACCTTCTACAAGAAGGAACTATGCAGGAAAATGGAAAAGGTTCGTCAATTGGAGTACTGGAAGAGGAAAAGATGTGTCGAACATAGATATTGCTAACATCCTGGAGTACTTGGCAGAGCTTCTACATACAGGCCTGTCCTATTCCTCCATCAAGATACATGCATCAGCTATTTCAGCAGAATACAGCTTTGATCCTCCTGTCTTTTCACATCCTCTACTCAGGCAGTTTCTCAGAGGGATCAAGAATGTAAAACCTCCTAGGAAACCACCATTACTAGCATGGGACTTGAACTTTGTACTAGAAAAGTTGACACTCCCTCCGTTTGAACCAGCAGCAACAGCAGATCTACAACACCTGTCATGGAAAACTGCTTTCCTACTGGCTATTACTTCAGCAAGGAGAGTTTCGGAACTACAGGCCTTAATGGCAGTGCAACCCTTCCTAATCTTCCACCAAGATAGGGTGTCCATGAGAACTAATCCTACATTTATGCCTAAGGTGGTATCCAGAGTGTCTTTAAACCAGGCAATCCACCTACCTACCTTCTTTCCCAATCCACAAAACACAGGTGAAAGAATAAGGCATACCTTGGACGTACACAGACAGTTACGCTACTACCTGGACAGAACCAAAGGTAACAGAAAAACTGACCAGCTCTTTGTAGCCTATGCAACAGGAAGGGAAGGAAAAGCAATTTCCAAACAGACAATCTCCAAATGGATAGGAAATTGCATAAGATTCTGTTACTCCTACCATGGAAAACCAATTCCACAGAACATAAGACCTCATTCTACAAGGGCTACAGCCACTACCACAGCTTTCTTAAGAGGAGTGGCAACCAAGGACATTATTGAGGCGGCTACTTGGACCTCCGTGCATACATTTGCCAAGCATTATAATTTACCTCTATATTCTAGATCCCGAGCAGGTTTTGCCACTGCTGTACTGCAAGGGATCCTGACTACACCATAATCATTATTCCTCCTCCCTAGTTTGGCTATGGTATTCTACCCATTTGTTATGACTGCAGATGCATCCATGAAGGACATAGTACAGTTTTGTACCTACCATAAATGTAGATGTCCGAACTGGATAGCATCTGCAGTCAGGATTACCCTCCCTCCTTCCCCTCTGCGGTACTCCTAGGGTATTTACCCTCCTAATAGCTAGCTGGGGAGTCTCTTATGGTGTATTTGTTTGTATATATGTACATACATGTTTATTTTTTGTGTTTGCCTTCTACTATTTTGGAAACATTGGCTTTTATCCAAAATTTAGCTTTCCAAGAGGGCAATTGGCATCTGGGGCAAGAAACACTGAGGAAAATGGCGTCGGCTGATGCCTTTATACCCGAAGACCAGCAGAGATGACGTCGGGTGAAGTGCGACATCAGCCGAAGCCGGACCCAGACTTTGGAATCCGGCCGACCGAAGGGCTGCCTGACGACAGGACAACCCATTTGTTATGACTGCAGATGCTATCCAGTTCGGACATCTACATTTATGGTAGGTACAAAACTGTACTTTATGGAAGAAAAGAATAGGAAAAAAATAATACACTGGCTAGTATATGATTGGTTTGCATAGAAAAATTGATGTAGAGGGCACATGGAACAGGAATAAGGGTTGAAAGCAAGATGAGAGAAATAAGGATAGGAAGTAGGATTCAGTCTGGTTTAGCGTTGCAAAAAGGGGCCAGGGTGGGAAGGGTTCACAAGGTCTCTTGAACAGTCACTCAGACTTGCAAATGTTGCAAGGGAGTTTCTATCTTATCTCCTTATCCAGTATTAGTAAAAAAAAAAAAATAAACAGTCTCAGCAAAGTACAAGTACAGTAGACTCCCACTTATCCGGCCTCTCTTTAACCGGCCATCCAATTTTTGCCACAATCCTAGTAAAACACAACAGATAAGAACAACACTTCTGCCTTCTCTGGGCTAAATAATGGCAGACATTTGAGTTTTAGACTTATATTAACACAAATCCTGTTATTTTAGCTGATTTATAACCTATAAATATTATTTTGTATGCTTTTTTTGATCAACCAGCCATCCGTTTATTCAGACTAAGGTCTGGACCCAGCAAGACTGGATAAGAGGGAGTTTACTGTAAACAGATGTTTAAGAAGAAATGGCAAGGGGGTTCCAAAAAGAAGTCTTGAAGCTCCCAAAACCAAGGGCAGTCCAACAAGTCTGAGTGACTGTTCAAGAGACCTTGTGAACCCTTCCCACCCTGGCCCCTTTTTTTCTTCCAGAAAGTCTGAATTTCCATTTTTCTCTTTGGCAACAGATCGTTTCAGACAAATGGATTCTGAAAGTCATTTTTCAAGGTTACATATGACAGTGGGAGGAAATTCTTCCTTTTAAAGGGGCCATTCCTCTTCCTTCAGGTCAGACACTCTTGTTTCCACTGGTTCTTCATCACATGCTATCCCAAGAAGTGTTAGAACCAGTTTTTCATTCCCAGGTGGGTAAGGGTGTTTACTCATGATGTTCCTAGTGCCAAAGAGAGAAAATTCTTAGAGACCAATTCTAGATCTTTCTTTCCTTTGTCTGTTTGTGATGGTACCCAAATTCAAAATGATGTCACTTCACAACCTGTTAACTCTTCTTCCTTTTTCAAGTTTCCTGATAACACTAGACTTAAAAGATACTTATTATCACGTCCCTGTTCATCCAGACTTAAGATGTTTATTAAGGTTTTTGTGTGCTTAGATCAGTTATCAGTTCTCTGTCGTACCCTTTGGACTATCCACTGCGCTAGGTGTGTTCACAAAGTGTCTAGCTGCAGTTATATCTCATTTGCAGGCCACAAAGTATCCACATTTTCCTTATTTAGATGACTTGCTTATCTTTGCAGAGTCTTTTGTAAAAGTGTTCCTGGAATCTCTGGTGTGTGAGATGTCTTTGCACAAGCTGGGATCACAAGAGAAAATTCAAAAGTCTTTCTGGACTTCCTTTTACATAGGATTGTGTTCCTGGGATGTCAACTAGACACCTCAGTTCAAAGAGCTTTTCTCCAGCAGGTAAATTAAATCCTTATCTAGATGCGTTTCTAAGGTTCTCAACTCAGACTTTGGTCACTAAGAGGGAATACTTGAAGATTTTGGATTTCATGGCCCCCCATTGGGGTTTTGCTTACTTCTGGAGTTTCATGTCATCCAGGAAGAGTAAATGCTAGTGTGGGAGACAGATTCCCCATAAAGGCCACCATGAAAAGTGTTTATTTTGCCATCCATCATATTGTTGTACATGCTGAGTCAAGGGGAGGACACAGAGTGCTTAAAACATAAATTCTGAGAAATGTGTAACCCCCAGACAAGTGTTACAATGGAAAGGCACTTATTCTATACAAGGGATCAAAAGCTTGGTGAAACTTTTGCAGCATATATAACTGACCTGAGAAAGAAAGCTAAAACTTGCAGATTTGGTGATTTAATGGATGAGATGATAAAGGGCAAACTTATGTGTGGTATTAAAGATGATGCTGTGAGAAAGATTTTGCTTTAACTTTTTGTCAGCTATATGAGTTCACAGAAAAGCACACAGATATGCTTACAAATGAGAACAGCTGTATAAGGCATAGTGATAAAGCTCACTTTGATTGGATGCAGCATGTGGTTAAAAGAAACAGGCCCAAGCACATGGCATCAACTGTAGCCCCTGCAGCACTCACTGGTAAACCACAGAACTTTCTAGCAAATTCCAGAGTTTGCACAGTCTCATTGAAACATAAGAATGAGTCAGCAAACTGTGAAAGCATGGGCCCCTACCTAGTTTCATTGCCAACTGTCGTAATTGTGGTGGAAATCATGAATCTAAAAAGGAAAATATTTAGCTATTGGTCAGCAATGCCACAAATGCAGTAAATAGAATAATTTCAAAAGGTTTTGTAAATCAAAAGGTCCACATTCTTTTATTAAAAGGGAAAAGCTGCAACCCTACTCTTTATGTTGATAGTGTGTCAGTGCTTCATGAAACAGTTAATGCAGTAGATTTAAGGGCAAAGAATGAAGTATTTTGTACTGTTAAGATAAATAACAAACCCATAGAGCTCAAAAGTGATACAGGTTCCAAGTGCAATGTTATGTCAGCAGAAACATTTTCTAGTGTGTCATGGTGAAAGGCTTGATGTGGCAAGGTGTGCGAAGCTTGTTGCTTATGCAGGTGAAGAAATTCAGACCAAAGGCTCAGTAGTACTTTCATGTTATTCTGCTAGAGGAAGCTACAACGTATTATTTTATGTGGTCAAGAAGCACATCCAGTCATTATTAAGGACTCAGAGACATTTTGAAGATGGGACTGCTTTCATTTAATAAGGAAGTCCACTATGTTAGCTTAACAAACACTACTCTAATTTTGCCTAGTACATTTTTTCCACCTATGCTGATCTTTTCAAAGACAAACTAGGCAGACTTCCAGTTGTGGACTCCATGAAGTTAGACCAAGAGGTCAGTCCACTTATCATGCCAGCACATAAAGTTCCAATAGCCTTGCAGGACAGAGTCAAAGCCAAGCTAGATAAAATGGTGTGACAAGGTGTGATTTGTCCAGTTGCAACACCAGCTGAATGTGTATGGGTTAAAAAGACCTCATCGTCCAATGCACACAGTCGAAGTTGCAGCCTTGATGACAAATGCCACTAATTTTTCTGTCTTGGATGCAGAGAGTTCATTTTGGCAAATTCAGCTTGACACAAAATCCTCATTGCTCACTACTTTCAGGACTCTGGCAGGTACAGATTTTTGAGAATGCCATGTGGGATAAACTCTGCAAGTGAAGTCTTTCAGCATGCAATGGAGCAAAATTTTTCTGGGTATCCTTGTGGTATTATAGTAGACATACTAGTAGGAGGTCATGTTGAAGCAGAGCATGACAGAAACCTCAGAAAAGTTGTAGAAAATGCACGTCAAGTGACTCTTAAGCTCAATCCACAGAAATGCAAATTCAGGCTACAAGACGTTACTTATGTTAGTCATTTATTTACTAGTACAGGCTTACGACCAGACCCTTCTAAGTAAACAGCCATTCTTGGGATGCCAGCTCCAGACAATGTTCAAGCCCTGCAGCATTTTCTTGGCATGGTTAACTACCTAGGCAAGTTCATTCCAGACTTGAGCCAACTTTCAGCACTGCTTATAGAGCTGACACTTAAAGATGTATCCTGGTCTTGGTTAGAGCAACATCAAAGAGCATTTGATGTACTGAAACAGAGCATTGCTAGTCCACCAACTCTCAGATACTATGATGTTCACAAACCAGTTACACTTTCCTGTGATGCTTTGAAAATTGGTCTTGGTGCAGTCATGCTACAAGAAAGAGGATCAATCTGTTGCCTATGCTTCGAAAATTCTTACCCAAACTGAAATGCAGTATGCCCAGATTGAAAGAGCTTTTGGCAATTGTGTTTGCATGTTCGAAGTTCCATGGTTATGTTTATGGTAGACCTATCCTGATTGAAACATACCGCCAACCTCTAGTCACTGTCTTGAGAAAGCCTATGCATTCAGCTCCAGTAAGACTGCAGCTTATGATGCTGAGATTGCAAAAGTATAATTTCAGTCTTGTCTATAAGAAAGGCAAACTTCATCTTGCTGATACATTATCCAGATTGCCTTGAAACACCACAAAACAACATGAGAATGAATACCTTGATTTTGAAGTCATGGAAGTGAGAAATGTTTTTTCCACACGTCTTGATGAGCTGAAAGATCACACAGCCACAGATCCAACCACTTTATCAATCAAGGATGGTTGTCAGAGCAGTCTAGTTTTCCTCAAGAAGTGCAACCTTATTTTCCATACAGAGATGAGATTTTGTCTGAAAAAGGTATTATGAAAGGTGTGAAAATGATTGTTTCAAGGTCCTTGCAACCAGAGTACATGACTATCGTGCATGTGGACACTCAGGAGTCTATTCTACCAAAAGAAAGGTGAGAGGGCTAGTATTTTGGCCTTCTATGGCACAAGACATTGAGAGAGCACTTTTATCTTGTTCAGTGTGTAATAGTACTAAGCCACATCAACAGAAGGAACCACTTCAGGTAAACCAGACTCCTGGACTACCGTGTACGAGTCCGCAGAAAGTTATTTCTGACTGTGACACACAGTTTACAAGCCAACAGTTCCAAAGATTTGCTGAAGAATGGGACTTTACTCATGTCACAAGTAGCCCTGAGTAACTGCACTCAAATGTTTTAGTAGAACGTGTAGTTCAAAGTGCAAAACAGTTGCTAGAGAAGTCAAAATGAGATAGTAGTGATGTTTTCCTGAATCAATTAAATCTCAGAAATGTTCCTCGTGGTAAACTTCTTGGTTCACCTGCTCAGAGACTTTTGTCGAGACAAACCAGAACCACATTTCCAATCTGTAGTCAATTGTTGGTTCTATGTGTCAAGAACAGCAGGTTAGTGAAAACCAATCTGTTGAAAAAGTGTTTAACCCAGAAGTCCTGCTATGATAAAACCAACAAAACCACTCAATCCATTACGAGAAGTGGTGGCAAAGATGCGGATGTCCAAAGGTTATGATCGGATTGGTGTCGTGAAGAATATTGGTCCAGAGCCAAGATCATACATTGTGGAATCACAGGGAGCAGTCTATAGGCGGAATCGGAAGCATTTGAGACTGATGTCCGAGCCCATACCACACCATATAGCCTGTGAGAAAGACTGTTTATCTTGGAGTGAGTTGTCCAGTGTTCCAGTTCCAGAGGAAGTTCCCATTCCTGTGATGAATCCAGAAGTTCCTGATGTGAGTTGTGCACAGCATACTGTCCCTGTTGCTAAATTTGGGCCAGACTGTTATGTTACAAGATATGTTTGCATTTCTAAACCCCATAACAGATATGAAGCAACTTGGACATCAACATAGTGCTTTGTTTTTAATGTCTATAGTAATACATGTCTATAACATTGTTTTTACAAAGGACAATCTTTTTAAGAGGGAGGCTGTAGATAAGTATGTGTGTATGTACCTTTAAGAGGCTATCCAAGGGCTGACACAAGTGTATAAAAACAGAGCACATGCAAGTCTGACTGCCATTTTGTATGGAGTCTGTTAACTAGTTCATTTGTATTTTATGATGTTGCTATCCATTCTAATGTATTTCTATGTGTTTATTTATTTATTTTATTTTACATTTGTTGACCGGGCTAGTCTTACTGGACATATATCCGTTTTCAGTAGAGGCCCGGGGAGAAAAGCTCCAAATACACGAAGTAATATAATTATTACAAAAGACCAAAATAAGCATAATACAAAAGTACCAGTGTAGACTTATATAGCAATTTACGAAAAACTAACACTGACAAAAGTATGTCAATAGAGCAAAAGTCAGAAAAAGTAAAATACGTGGTATAGAATATTCTGAAGATAGATTAAATAAAAGATAGATAAGCAGTACACAGGTCGGAAAAACATATGTGACAATAAACTAGAATGCTAAGGTAGAGTCAGTATCAAGGATAAAACAGTCAATAATTAAACCTATTATTCAAGGACCCGTAAGGGGAGAGGGGGAACTTGGGAAATAATGAAATCATTTCAGTCAGGGTAAGCACAAGGGCATAACCACCGGGATTTTAGATATTCTTTGATGCGTCTTTTGAAGTGGGATGTAGAGTCAAGGTTAGTTATTTCATAAGGGAGTTGATTCCAGAATTTCCTACAGAGTTAGAGAATAATGCATCCCCAGCTTTATTATATGATTTATTTAAGGCAACAAGGAGTTTCTTAGCAGAGCGTAGTGTGGATAGGTTTTATATGGTGAAATTAGTTTTTGAGGCTAGGGGTAGCATCAGGGTAGAAAAGAGACTTATGAGTGATAAGTAGCTGTTGATAGAGTATGTGGTTATTTAGCTCTAACCAGTCTAGTTGCTTGAGGTTGTGACAGTGATGAGTTCTGAAGGGGTTAGCAGTAATGAATCTAGTTATACTATTGTAACAGGTGGATAGTTTGGTAAGGTTGGATTTAGATAAGTTTGTATATATAGCAGAGGCATAGAAAAGGGTAGAGATCAGATGGGTCTGGGCCAAGGTTTTTCTGGCTGCAGGGGTAAGAAAGGATTTAATTCTGTAGAGAGAACCTATCTTTTTGTTAACTGATTTAATGGTATTGTTAATATGGTCATCAAAATTAAGATGGTTGTCAATAGTAACACCTAACAGGTGAGTGGTCATATCTGGGTTAATACAGGTTGCATTATTTGAGGAGATAGTGAAGAAAGGAGTTGGAGATTTGTGTGTAGGAGTAAAGAGAAGAAGTTTTGTTTTTTTGGCATTGAGAAGGAGGGAGTGTTCCATAAACCATCTCTCTACGTTATGGAAGACTGCTTGGGTAAGGGACTGGAGGGAGGAAACATTATTAGTAGCGCAGATTAGAGTTGAGTCATCAGCATATTGAATACAGATGGCTTGGGGGATGTTCACATGCAGGTCATTGATAAATAAAGAAAAAAAGAAGGGGACCTAAGATTGAGCCTTGTGGAACCCCAATGTTTACTGGGAGTAAGGAAGAAAGGTTGTTGTCCCATAGCACTGCTTGTTGCCTGTTTTGGAGATAACTCCTAAACCATTGAAGAGCTTGTGAACCAAGAGAATAGTGACGTAGCTTGTCAAGGAGAATATTATGATTAACCATATCAAAGGCTTTTGACAGGTCAAGGAATAGTGCTGATGAGAAAAGATTTTTGTTCCTATTATTATTTATAGCGTCAGTGAAGGAAAGGAGGGCAGTTGTGGTGCTGTGAGAAGGTCTAAAACCATGTTGACAGTTAGCTAGAAGATTGTTTTGCAGAAGGTAGTTAAGAAGTTGTTTATGTATACATCTTTCCATAATCTTAGCTAATGGGGAGAGTAAGGCAATAGGGCTTAAAGTTTGAGAGTTCAGTAGAGGAGCCCCCTTTGTGTAGAGGAATTATATGAGATATTTTCCATATGGAAGGAATTTTTCCTTCAGAGATAGTTCTGTTAATAAGTATGGATATGGGATAGTCTATGGCTTCAGCGGCAATTTGTAGGTATTCTGATGGAAGTTGGTCAGCAGATGGGGTGCAAGGTTTAAGTTTTTTGAGATGCTTATAAATAAGAGATGTAGCAACAGGTTGAATGTGAAAGGTATCAGTTGAGGCTTTGGAGGTATTATGGCAGCTAGTAGTAGATGTGGATAATGAATTTGCTAGGGCTTGAATGGTTTCTGTAAAATACTTGTTAAAGGAATCTGGGATTTGGGAGGAATTGTCGAGGTCAAAGCCAGATGGGGTAGGAGTAGTAGAATGTCCTGGTTTAAGAAGTTTGTTAATACCTGACCAGAATTTTTGAGGGTGTGTTGACTTGTTTGTTGAAGGTGGAGATAATATTCCTTTTGTCTTTAAGAGTCTCTTTTTAGTAGCATTTCTTAACTGTTTGAAGAGTAGGTGATCTGATATACATTTAGTAGCTCTCCATTTAGCCCAGATTTTATTCCTTAGATGCATTTTTGCTTAGTTTGTTTAGAGAGCCAAGGTGCTGATTTAGATTTTATTCTAGTAGAGCGAATGGGAGCATGATCATTAAGGATATGTAGAAAGTGAGTATTAAAGTAGGACACTGCTTCATTTAGTTCAAGGCTAGTCAGTGGGGACCAGTCACATGCTTTCAATTCTGTCAGAAAGTTGTCTGGGTTGAAGGATTTATTGAACGGATATCTTGATGTTATGGGTAATTGGGATATGCAATTTTGTCTACTAACATAAGTGAGCATATGGTCACTAATATTATCGGAAGTGTTCCTGGGGTGTAAATGTTAGTATGGTTATTTGTATGAATCCAGTCAAGAGTAGTTTCTTTTTATTCGGTTTATGGATTCTAGTTGGAGAGGTAATTAATTGTGAGAACCCATAGAGATTTATATGACTAGTAGGGTGCTGGGATGAACAGGTTATCCAGTCAATGTTAAAGTCCCCAAGGATAATAGTTTCCTGGGGTAGCTGATTAGAGAGTGAACTAAGTAAGTTTTCTAGAATATGGATATTATTTCCTGGGGGAATGTACATACAGATTAGATATATTGATTTGTTGTTGTTAATTTGAAGTTTGGTAGACAGTATTTCGGTTTTGGAGTCTAGTGAGGGAAGTTCATTATAGGGTGTGACTTTGAGATTAGATTTATAGATAATGGCAACGCCTCCTCCTTTCTTCTTTATATGGTCACTTCTAAGAATATTATAGCCTGGTGGGGTGATTTCATGGTCTGGAGTAGAGGGTTTTAGCCAGGTTTCTGTAAGACATAGAATGTCGAATGAGTGTACGTACAAGAGTGCATGAAGGTGGTGAGTTTTGTTATTTATACTTCTAATATTAAGGTGAGCAATTAGAAGGGAGTTGGCTGTTTTAGTACATGGCAATGGAGTTGGAGAAGTAATATTGTTTAGATTGAAGTTAGAATTAGTATTGGGACCAGGGTTAGGATGAATATCACCATGTAGGAGGAGATTATGCTGAGAATCTAAGTGGAATTTGGGATTTTTAGTTGAGTTATAATGATATGTTTTGTTTAAGTAGAAAGATATATGAGTTTTTCTGTGGAATTTTGGTAGTAGATAGGTGGAGGAACAGGTTATGTTGCTGTGATAGTGTGTGTGGATAGAAGAGGTTGGTAAAGTTTGTTGGAGGTGAAAATTGTGTTTATGTAAGGAGATATTTTCAAAGAAGGTGACATAATAAGGTAAGGTTAGGTGGTTGTAGCAATGGTGAAAAGTGTGATATATGTGAAAAGGATTTGAGTAGAGGAGACATAGTGGTAGGTAAGAAGCTAGAGAATATAGCTTGTGATAGAATGTCAGATTAAGAGTAGGTAGGGATGAGCTGAGTTACAGTGAAAGATTTTCAGTTGAAGGGAGAAAAAGGAGTCTAGCAACAGGAAGTGGTGAAGTTATAGTTAAAAGGTAGGTAGCATGGAATAGGAATACAGTGTATGGCCAGGGCAAGAGGAAAGGGGCAGTAAAGCTGTGGGAAAACAGAGAAGGAGTTAAGATAGGTAAGGAGTGGGAAAGGGAATTTGAAGTAGAGATAGTCTTTGGAGTTGGGTGGAGTTTGAAAAGTGGAATGCAGATCAGAAATAACTATGTAGGGAGTTGAGGTAAGTTGTGAGAAGGTTGGGGATTGGTTGAGAGAAATAGGGGGAGTGGCTGGTGAGGTATAAGTCTAGGACCTCCAGGGGTGGGTGGGATATGGGGGTAGGGTGGGGAGCGAAGCGGGGCCACAAGTAAAGACAGAGTGAGTGGAGACAATCAGTGAGCAGCAGGACACAGGGAAAGATAGTGAAGCAAGTGAGTAGCTGGTATGGGGCACTAAAAGTCAAGGTAGTAAAGAGAGAAGAGGGTGAAGCCTAGAAGCAGAAAGTGAGATCGAGAGGGGGAGAAAGTAGACTAAGTAGGCTCAGAATGAAAAGGGAACAAGAGAAAGTAAGTTCTATGAGCAGAGACTGAGAGAGGATAGGGGAAAGATTAAAGGCACCAAGCCTAGTGATCACTGGTACCTAGTGGGCAAAAGTGGAAGTAGTGGCAGGTAGCCAAGGAGAAGTAACCACAGGTGGAAAGAAAAGGTAGGTAGCAAGGGATAGATCATGCAGAAGGCTAAATTCAGGGAGGGGGGAGGGGGTTAAATCATCTAAGCAAAATGCCCTGCCTGCTTGTCATCTGTGTTAGAGATGAGCAACAGTATTAGTACAATTTTCAGCTGTAGAGAGTGAGTGTTGATCCCTTTGCTTTCCCTATTAGCATCTGTTTAAGTTAGAGGACATCTACTAACGCCCGTTTAAGTTAGAAGATGTTTATCCCTCTAATTCTTATTCCCTTCTTCTCCTTTATCGTCCATTTGAGTTAGAGAGCAATTTCTTCTGTAAAAAAAAAAATCTTGTATTCTTATCTTTCCAAAATGTTTCTGTCCGTTTAAATGGAGGACTTTTCTGTTTCCTCCATGTGCTGAAAGGAGGCCTACCTGTCTGTCTGTGGAGGCAGTCAGGGGGTCGCTCATCTTTGTACCCAGAAGCCTGGCTAAAAATCACAAAAGACAAATGGGTACAAAGCATCATATCCAGATGTTACTCCAAACCCTTTTCTTTTCCCACCCGACACAAGGAACATTCTGGACATTCCACCCAGTCACAGGAAATAGGCAACACTAGAAATACAGAGGTTGCTAGAAAAGAGAAGTCATCCAAATAGTCCCCGGAACTTAGTCAAAGTTCTTTTTACTTCCAGAGAAAACAGGGGACTGGAGACCCATCTTTGATCTCAGCAGACTGAAGTCAAAGTTCCAGATGGTAACACTGCAATCAATTCTCCCTTTTCGGGAAAAGGTGATTGGATGTGCTGTATAGGCGTCCAGGATGCGTACTACCACATAAAAATGGACAGGCTATCCAGGAGTAATTTGCTGTTTCGGCTGAGAGCCAGTTACTATAGTTTTGAGGACTGCCCTTTGGTCTCACTACAGCCTCCAGAATGTTCACCAAATGTATGGCAGTAGGGCAGTAGTTACGGCTTACCTGATACATCTTGGATTCCGAATGTTTCCATACCTGGATGACTGGCTCCTAACCGCCACCACAGAGCATCTACTAATAAAAGCAAGAGATACCACATTGAAACTCTGCTCCCATTTAGGGATCACAATAAATTACGAAAAATCTGCCTTATTGCCATCTCAGCATATCGTTTTTATAGGAGCAGATCTAGACCCCACAAAAATGATGGTAAAGCTTCCCCCAGAAAGAGTTCATGCCCTTTGACGTCAAGTCTTAATCGTTCTATTCAAGAGGTAGGTTCAAGCAAGAACAATTCTAAAAGTGCTAGGCACCATGGCAGCAGCAATAAACATAATTCCATTAGCGCGGCTACATTTGAGAATTCTTCAGTGGCTGCTATTCAGTCAGTGGTCCATGCAGAAACTACCCATGTCCCATCAAATCATAACAACAGAATTTTGCTGGAAAGACCTTCGTTTGTGGCTTCACTCCACTCATGTGACTTTAGGTTGACCCTTTGTTCTTCCACATCCTTCAGCCACAGTGGTAACGGACGCTTCCCATATGGGGGAGGGGGGCTTTATCAGGGAAGGATGGCCCATGGCACGTGGCAGAATCATGAGGCCCACTTGCATATCAGTGTCCTAGAGATGAGAGCGGTGCATTGCAAGCATTCCAAGACTCTCTTCTGCTAGGAACGATTGCAGTACAGACAGACACTATGTCAGTCGTGTGGTATATAAGCAAACAAATTGCAACCAGAACTTCCCACCTTTTCTGAGAGGCCCTGAGAGTATGGCAGTAGGCGACCCAACGCACATCTCGGGGAAATCCAACGTGGTAGCAGACAAACTCAGCAGGGCACATCTGATTACTCACAAGTGGTCCCTAAAACAAGACATAGCAGAAGTGATTTTTCGAAAATGGGGCCAGCCTTGCTGTGACCTTTTTGCCACATCCATGAACGCCAAATGCAGCAGCTACCTTGCCTAAATCCCACCCCCCTGGGGGAGTCACCAAGGGATGCACTTGTCCCTCGAATCTCCTCTACGCCTTCCCTCCCTTCCCATTGATACCCAAAGTTCTTCAGAAAGCCAGCATTTTGGGAAGGATCTTAATACTTATCACCCCTTACTGGCCTCGCCAAATCTGGTTCCTCTTCCTGTGGCCTCTTCTTCAGGAGGAGTCTTGAATTCTGGACCCAATTCCAGATCTTCTGACCCATCCATCAAGAATGCTCCATCCTTCTCTTCAAACCCTCAAGTTGACAGCCTGGCTTCTCCGATTCCAAACATAGCCAGGCTACCTGACATTTCACCTTCAGTACAGCATATCTTGATTTCTTCTCATAAAGCTTCAACAAGAAAATTGTATATCAGCAAATGCTAGAAGTTTTCCTCCTGGGCCTTGGAAAATCGCATTGACCCTTTCTCTGTATCTATATCTTCCATGCTGGAGTTCTTAACAAAGCTATTTCATGATGGGGCAGCTGCAGCTATTATTAGAGTTCAATTAGCAGTGATCTCTAATTTCCATTTAGGCGAAGTGGGGCCGAACGTTATGTCCCACAAACTTTGCAAAGCCTTCTTGAGGGGTACCATTCTGTTAGGACCTCCCATTATACCGTCTCTAGCACCACGGAACCTGAATTTTGTGTTATCCCGTATGATTCTACCCCACTTTGAGGTGGCATCATGCTATGACATGAAGTTACAAAACAAACAGAACAAATACCACCAGCTTCACATTAAAGGGTATATCCTGTGTTAAACCCTGCAGATGCCAAAAAATTGCAAAGTAGCATTACCCAGCAGGATATACCCTTTATTGTGAAGCTGGTGGTATTTGTTCTGTTTGTTTTGTACTTTCAAGTGGAGGAGTTGTGTTTGTTATGACATGAAGTTCTTAACCTGGAAAATATTTTCTTAATATGTCACTTCAGCTAGAAGAATTGTGGAGTTACAGGCATTGTCTTTCAAACCCCCATATATGCTGTTCCATAAGGATGGAGTGTCACTTCGTGCAAATCCGTCCTTTCTACCAAAGGCATGCTCAGAATCAAACTTAAACCAATCCATAGACTTACCAGTTTTCTTCCATAATTATGGAAATAAGGCAGAATATATGTTACACCAACTAGATGTACATAGGCAATTACGTTTCTATTTGCATAGAACGAAGGACTTTAGAAAGACTGGCCAATTGTCTGTGTCCTTCTCAGACTGCAAAAAAGGTGCTCCAGTTACTAAGACTACTTGCTCCAGATGGCTGTCTGGATTGTATTACATTCACCTTCAAATCCCAGAATAAACAACTTCCCAACAAAGTAAGATGTCATTCTACCAGAACTATTTCTACCTCTTCTGCCTTTTGGACTAAACTGCCAATTGATACCATTTTTGCTGCAGCAGCATGGGATGGGCAAGACCTCATACCTTTATTACTCGTTACAAAGTTGATTTGGCCTCCAGGGACTGGGCCTCTTTTGGGTCCACTGTTCTGAAGAATATTTTCCCTTGAGCCATCCAAGAAAAATGGTGCTAAGGAAGTTGTCCCAACCAGTAAAGAATGAAGGTGAGATAGGACAACATCACATAAAGAAGTTATGTACTCACCATAACGTTCCATGTGTGTTGTCCATCTCGCCTTCATTCTTATATCCCACCCTCCTTCCCCCAGCCTTTAGCGTCTGGAGGAGTGAGAAGATTCATTTGGCGACTAATATTCTCTGACCCTCGTCATGGTTTGTAAAGTAGTACATTTTTATTTACTTATATTATTATACCAGCAAACAAAATCTGGGGAATTCCCTAGGGCATCATGGGATAGGATGTAAGCCATGAGCTAGTTGAAAACTTCGAGCTGTTGTAAAAGGCCGAGTTGGAACCAAGGATCGGTTCCGAACCCAAACAGTACAGAATGAAGGCGAGATGGATAGCACACATGGAACGTTATGGTGAGTACATAACTTCTTTTTTTGCTTTATCTTTTATTTTTTATCCTAAAAAGATGTAAAGCTGTCTCAGAAACTTCCACATTACTGAAATGCCCTTTTCTGGATTTATCATGTATAAAATAGTATTGTAGGCATAATAAGGCTTGTTTTTCCTAATTATGACACCATTTGTCATTGAATTTGCAAATCCTTTATTTTCTTTAATAAATGTCTTTCGGCTTTTCCCGGTTGGGGATTGCCACAGCGGATCACTGGTCCGCTTATGATTGGCAGTGGATTTTTATTAAAAAGGACATCCTTACTTGGTTCCTCTATTCAAACACACCTCTTCAGAGAGGAGCCTTCCCACATTAATACTTGCCACCAGTGTTTCACATCCTGTCTTTGTTTAACTTTGTTATTCTGTCAGAAAACACAACTTTTCACAGTACTATAAAATTCCAAGTGATCCTGTCAAATGTTTTTTCTGCATCAGGGCTCACCAATAGTAATGGAATTTTCTTTTAATCCATTTGCCACCGGATTGTTATTGCTCTGCTATCAAATGTTTGCCTTACTTTCACAAAATCACAGTGATCCATGTCTGTCAATTCTGGTAACATCTTTGCCAGAGCCTGATGTAAAGGGTCTTGACCTTTTTCTGTTAGAACCACCACCGCTGCATTCTCCATGTATGCCAGTAATTTCTTCAGTTTTTAAAATATGGTTGAAGAAGACCTTACAGGTCTTTGCAACTTCTTTCTGACTTAGCTTCATTTTTATAGGGATATCATGCTACTTTCACTGTACTGTTACCTTTTCTTCCTCCCACTATCTAACTGTGCTCTGTTTTTTCTTCCCTTTATTCCACAGACTTTCCCAACCTCTCTCCTGCATTTACCATACTCTACTCACCTGGATATACTTAACTTGCCTCAGGAGCCTGCTGCTCCCTGATTGTCTCTGTAGACTCTCACTTGCCTTCTGTAACCCACTCCATTCGCCCTGCAGGCTCACTCCGCTCCCCTACCCTACCCCCAATTCCCACCCAACCCCAGTGGTCCTACCTTTATACTTACAAAGCCACACCCCCTTCTTCCTATCCAATAGTCATCCACAACTCATCACACACATACCATCTACACACCCACTCACATACTGACAACTACTCTGAATTACCTCTTACATACCTCAATACTCCACACTCTCTTTACTCCCACCTCCTAATTCTTAACTATATTCTATCATCTCCTTCACCATGCCCTTAACTTATACACTCACCTGCATAAAACTACCTCTCCTACTCTCACTACTATCTATCCTTTCTATTCCCTATACTCTCACCTTTTTTGAAAACCTACAAGTCACATCATCTCACCAACCCCTAAAACAAACAGTAATAAATGAGCTTGAATTCCAAAGCCATTCTAACATAACATCCACCTCAACCTATCTATCACCTAAATACCACAGAGTAGCCCATTTCTCATTTACACAATATAGGAAATCACAACCTAATTACAGTAAACCACTGACGCACCCTTATAGCCCACTTAGACATCCTGTCCTTCACGAGGACATTCATCCCAACCCAGGACCATATAACAAAACCCTAAGACACCCCTCACCCCCCTTCACTTCCTGTACAACCACAAATTCTCTACTCATAGCTCATCTCAATATAAGGAGTGTTAACAATAAAGTAAGCCAACTACACGCTCTACTAGATACTCACTCTTTCGATATCTTATGCTTAACTGAAACCTGGCTTAAACCTGTTACAAAAGACAATGAAATACTCCCACCTGGTTATATCATCTTGAGGTTAGACCGAACTACCAAAAAAGGTGGTGGGGTAGCAATACTGCACAAATCTCATTTACAGGTCACGTCCATACTAGTACAACCACCTCTAGATACTAATGTGGAAATTCTTATCTCCAAGCTCCAGCTCAATACAACTAAATCTATATACATAATATGCTCCTACCTACCCCCAGGCAATAACATTAGCATCTTAGAAAGTATCCTCTGCTGGCTTTCAACATCCTTCCCTCAAGAAACCATTGTACTCGGAAATTTTAATATAGACTGGAACACCTGTACCACTCTAGAACCCACAACCCATATAAACCTCTATGGCTTCTCACAAACTATTACTACCCCCACCAGAATCTATAAACCCCAGCTGCAAAGAAAGTATATTAGAATGGATCTTAATTAACAGCCACCCTCTCTCTTACAAAGTAGGTATCCTTCCTGATGATATTATAGCAATAACCCACGCCTGGGTGTGGGTAATGCTGGATTTACCCACGGTTGGCGTGGTTTGGTCCCGAGGGCGAAGCCCGCAGTACCAAACAAAGCCAACCGTGGGTAAATACAGCATTACCCACACCCAGAAGTGGGTTATTGCTATTATACCATGACATTATTTAAGAAAAGAAACTATTATTTTTCTTAAATAATGGCATAGTATAATGCCTGTTTGCTGCCCTTCCGCAGATGTCTGGCATCCGGCAGTTCTGATGTACCGCGCCTGCAGTACATCAGAGTTGTGGGCAAAGCAGCGGAGAAAGCAAGATCTCCGTTGCTTTTTATTGTTCGCTATGTTAAATGGGTTTAACATAGCGAGACAGTTTAAAATAAGCAACGGAGATGTCCGTTGCTTATTTTAAAACTGTCTCGGTATGTTAAACCCATTTAACATAGCAAAACAGTAAAAAAAGCAACGGAGATCTTGCTTTCTCCGTTGTTTTTAAAACCTGTCTCGCTATGTTAAATGGGTTTAGCATAGCAAGACAGCTTTAAAATAAGCAACAGAGATCTCCGTTGCTTATTTTAAAGCTGTCTTGCTATGTTAAACCCATTTAACGTAGCGAGACAGTGTTTTAAAAATAGAGTTATACTAACGGAAAAAAGTCCGGGCGACTGGACCTTTTTCCATTAGTATAACTCGATTTACAATGTGCACGCTGGCCAATCAGTGTGCACGTTTTGGAATATTAATGGGGGGTCATGGTATAATAGTGACCATTCACTAACCTATCTATCTAGACAAAAATCCTTTATCCCAAATCAAACTACCTTTAAAATCACCCGCAACAAAAAAATTTAGATCCAGCCAACTTTCAGGCTGAACTTCAAGCCTGTGACTGGTCACCCTTAAGGCACCTGCCAATTGATGAAGCAGTATCCCATTTTAACTCCAGATTCCTACAAATTTTAGAATTCCACGCCCCCTCACACTCTGTAAGAACTAGATACAAAGCAGCTCCATGGCTCATTAAAGAAACCAGACAACAAATCCTACAAAGAAATAAAATCTGGTCCAAATGGAGAAGCACTAAAGACCCAGTTGATCAGCAGTACTTTAGACAGCTAAGAAATGCCACCAAAAAATCAGTACTTCAGGATAAAAAAAAACTATTTCTTTAAACTCCAACAAACTCATCATAATCAACCCAAAGCTTCTGGTCAGGCATAAATAAACTTTTACATCCAGGCCACTCCAAAACACCTATCCCAGCTGGTCTCTCCCTAAACTCTCCAAACCAGATTGCTGATGCTTTCAATACCTTTTTTACTGAAACTGTCCAATCTCTAGCTAACACCTTACCATCTGTTAACCCTACTCTCTCATCCTCCCCAACTACCTTAGCACCTACCTTTCACTTAAAACCTATTCCTACAACCCTCATCTATACTCTGCTTCATAAACTTAAACCTTGTACTCCCTCAGCTGATCTCCTACCACATGAATACCTTCAAACTGCTGCAAAAGCTCTTGCCTATCCCATTTCTATTCTAATCAATAGAACCATAACTGTGAAGGCTCCATTCCCTCACTCTGGAAAATCTCTCACATAATCCCACTTCACAAAGGAAGGAACTCAACTGAACTCTCTAACTTTCGGCCCATAGCCCTATTATCACCACTAGCCAAGATAATGGAAAATGTATCCATCAACAATTCCTTGACCACATTCTCCAATATAACCTTCTAGCTGACTGTCAACATGGTTTTAGACCATTCCGCAGTACCACCACTGCTCTCCTATCCTTTACAGACTGCATTAATAAACATCGCAACAATAACATGCTCTCCTCTGCTCTGTTCATTGACCTCTCTAAAGCTTTTGATATGGTCAACCATCAAATACTATTCAACATACTCAACTCTTTCTCACTTGACACACAGGCATTACAATGGTTCAAATCCTATATGCACAATAGACAGCAGGCTGTCCTTTGGGATAATAACCTATCCAGACTTCTCCCTATTACCCTTGGTGTCCCTCAGGGCTCTATCCTGGGACCTCTACTCTTCTCCATATTCATTAACGACCTTTCTACTAATTTACCTCTACCTACCAGCATACAATACGCAGATGACTCCACTTTGATTTGTAAAGGAACCACCTTATCTGAACTCCAGTCCATCACCCAAACAGTATTTAACCAAGTAGAAAACTGGTTCCATCAACGTCGCTTCCTCCTTAATGCCAAAAAAAACTAAACTATTACTATTTACTCCAACTATTAAATCCACCCCAGTAGATTTCTCTAATATCCGTCGACGGTACAATCATAGCTCCTGACCCAACTACAAAACTGTTAGGTATATTGATTGACCACAACCTCAACTTTGACTCGCATATTAATGCCACTATTAAAACTGTAAACAGAAAACTTGGATCCTATAGGATAAAACCTTTTTCTCACCCCAGAAGCCAGAACTACTATTGCCCAGACCCATCTGATCTCCACCCTCCTCTATGCCTCACCAGTTTATACTAATCTTTCCAAAAGCAACCTAAACAAATTGTCCACTTCTTATAACAATATTGCCAGGTTTGCTACTGGGTCCTCATTTAGAACTCATCACTGTCTAAATCTCAAACTTCTTGGATGGCTTGAACTAAATAACCAGCTAGAATTTCAACAACTCTCCATTACCCATAAAATTCTGTACCAGCCTAGTAATACTCCTATTCTCAGTAGCCTCATCTCCCCCTACACAAACCTTACTAACCTTCGCTCAGCAAATAAACTACTGGTTACCATCCAGAAATCCCACAACAAGGCTGATGATTCTCTTTTCTCTAATACAGTGGAGAAGATTTGGAACAAGCTTCCCACAAAACTTACATCTCTCTCATCATTACCACTCTTTAAAAAGCAACTAAAGATTCAACTAAAAACACAATGGCTTTGTCCTTGTACTAACCCTGACTAACCCCCCCCCCCAATATAACATTATTCTGTAACTCTCTTCCAATAACCCTCTTTGCAGTATTAGCAAGTTCATCCCTCACCCCCTTCTTAGTATCTTATTCCCAAGCTGCTTGCACTGAGTATGCTCCTAGCAACCTTGCCTTCTTCAGTGAGCTCTTATCTTTCCACCTTGTATATAAACCAATTTCTTTCACTATGACTGTAACTACTTCCCCATGTACATACATTCAATAATTCTCTTACTTCTCAGTGTTATACACTTTTTCATAACCAATTTATATCTTTACAAAGGCACGTTCCTACCCAATATACTAATCAAGAATATCTATCTCTTTCCCTTGGTAATAATACTGTATTTTACCTTATTAAACTCAGTAGTCACAATCTGTATATTTTTAGTTCTGTATAACTCAATTTGATGAAGAAATTCTTCAAGTTTATGTACTGTATATATTGCATGGACTTTTGTTTGTCTTGATTTATTTAGTTTAAAGTGGAGCTTTTCTCCCCGGGCCTCTACTGAAAATGGACATGTATCCAGTTAAACTAGCACGGTCAACAAATGTAAAATAAATAAATAAAATATCATGTCTTCCTGGAGACTCCCTTGTTGATTAATTATACTTCACTATTTTTATTTCAAGTCTTCCATTCTTCACTTCTTTGGTTGTAATCATTGAGCATTGTCTTCTAATTTTGTCATAACTCTGTCATAAATATTTCCTTTTGTTTCTTTTTTGTTTCTGCATTCCTCTGTTTTATACAGATTTTCATAAAATTTATAGAATATCTTTCTCTGTAGGATGGCTGGTTACTTTTGTCTTATCTTAGGCTCCCTGTGATTGCCTGCAATACTTTATTCTGTTTCCCATCATTGTGCTAAAGTTTTTGCCCTTGTGAAATTGATACCTCATTGACATTGTATGCAGCACATTTTTTTCTGTCATCCTGTAACCAGGCAGTCCCCGTGGGGGATGTTTTTGCCCACAGGTGATCCCTCAACTCATCTGTGCTTTTCTGGCATTCTCTCTGAGATTCATTCAGAAATCATAACTTCAGATGTTTTCTCATAGCTGCATATTGGCTGTGTAAGTTGTGGTTCCACCCTTTTTTTCTCCTTCCTTTTCTGGGGAAGCCTCTTTTTTGAAACTGATAGGAACATTTCTAACACATCCATTGAGAAAAACACACCTGAATCTTAACTCCATGCATCTGTTTAGATGTTCTTCGTGTTTCACTCGTCACATTTGGGTTATCTGCTTGCAGTAGCCCTCAGTCGGCCTGATTACAAAGCCTTCGGTCCTGCGTCGGTTGCTGTCCCTTCTTCCATGACGTCAGGGGTATAAAACATGCAGCCAGCGCCATTACACCAGTCTTTCTTGCCGTGCGGTGCCCGAAGCAGAAGCAGTTCGCAAGTGCTGGTCGGCCGACTCCTGAAATTTTCGATTTCGAGTTTCAGAACCGAAGTCTTAAACTAAAGCTAAGTACTCCATTGGGGAAACTTTTTCTTGCTCCTTACCGATGTCAGTAAAAGTTAATAATTTTATTTCTTGTGGAAAGCAAATACCTCACAAAGATTTTCATTCGTACTGCATTCCTTGCCTAGGCCCTGATCACAACTTACCTTGCTGTCGGTTTTGTGCTTTATTTAATCAACACATTATCCATCATCGGTATATTTTCACCTCTAAATATTTCGGTTCTCAGTTAAATTATCCAGAAATGTCATCGGTAAGCCATCCGACTACCGGAATTCTGAAAAAACGCAAAGATAAAAACAGAGACAGGCTGCCTCGGTCCAGCTGACGACGCTTCTCCTAAGCCAGGCGCCAGTTCACCGGTACTCAGTGAGGTGCTTTTGCAGCCCCTGATACCCGCTACTTCTGATTCGCAGGCCTCTACTGAGACCCATTCGGAGTCCGGTATGCCGCAAGATGCTTCAACTGTGGAACCTGCGGATGTCTGTACCTTGGATGGGTCCGGAGCCGCTGTGCAGCCACCGGCTTCTGAGGGTGTATTCAGGCCTATGGACTTGCATCTCCTTTTTCTTTAAGGCCTAAACCTCGAACCATGACTAGAATACAGACGCCCAGGCTGCATGTGCAGACCTCTATGCCTAAAAAACAAATGATAAGAATGGCTGAAGATCTTATAACTTTAATCAGGGGAAGGCAACCACCTTCTTCTAAGAGGCCTAGGACTGAAATTGTTCATGAATCTTCTGACCAGGATTCTGTTTTTTCTATTTCTTCTGATGATCTGGATTTACCCTTATCTACTTATGAGGATTCTGATGCAGGGGATTCTATTCCCTCTGCTTCCCCTCCAGAGGATTTTTCTTTTGGTGAAACCTTGCATACTCTAAGGGAGCATTTCCACTGGGAAAGCCATGATTTTTCTGATTCGAAAAAGAGGCTTAGGGATTTCTTACTCTTGCCTCAGCATAGGCCTTTAGCTATACCTCCTGTATTAGACATTGTTGATGATGCCTTTTTGGAATCTAGTTTGGCCCCTGATTCTTTGCCTCCTGCTCGCAGAAAACCTGACAGATATTACAGGGTTCCTGATTCTCACAAGTTACTTTTTAAAAATCCTATTGCAGATCCAGAGATTATTTCACAGGGACCCAAGGGCATTAAGACCTCTACTGCCAAAAACCCTACCCCTTTTGATAGAGATTCCAGGACGCTGGATAGATGGGGTAAGAATGTTTACACTTCTGCAACCTTGGCCATTAGGGCCTTAAACTGTCAGTTTCATATGTTAAAGTATCAACAACTTAGATTGCTTAAACAGAAAATGATGATGATTCCTGATTGTGCTGAAAATAAGAAATTACAGGATTTAATGCATTCTGCTGAATAGGTTGGAAAACATAATTTGCAATGCGAGTTTGTTTCTTTAGAGGCCTTTTGCAGGGCTGCTGTCACTGGGTCTGTACTCAGAAGGCATGCTTGGCTTAAGGAGCAATCTTTGCCTGATCATGTTAAAGCTAAACTGTTGGATGCACCCTTAAGACAGGACCGCCTGTTTGGCAACAAAGTTGAGGAAGTTCTTAAAAAGGTGGAAGATAAAGCTAAATCTATGCAAACTGTTAAAGATTTCTTACAAGTTCAGCCTCCAAGATTTAGTAGGCATTGGTCCTCTAAGAATTGGTCCTTTCCGGCTCCTTCCAGGCCTTCTCAATCCAAACCAAGACACAACAGAAATCCCAGGTTTCAGTCCCAGGGTACACACAAGATTAAGCAGTGAGGGGCTTCCGCTTCCAAATCTGGGAGTAGTAAGACTCCCCCCTATGGAAAACTGTCTCAGTGACTTGATTTTGAAACTTCCAAGCACTTCTCAACTGTATGCTCCTTTAGGGAGAAAGATTGATCTGCAGGCTGAAAACTGGGAACTCATTACCCAGGACAAATGGGTTTTAAATATAGTGTCCCAAGGATACAGATTTCACTTCCACACATTACTAACGCCAAACGGTTGGCCAGATCTACCCCCAAATCAGTGGGCAGAGGCTCAAAAGCAAATGCTCTCTCTTTTAAACATAAAAGCTATTCAAACTAAACCAGAAGAGGAAAAAGGACAAGGTTTCTACTCCAGACGTTTCCTGGTACCCAGAAAAGACAATTTGTGGTGCCCTATTCTGGACCTGTCTACTCTAAACACCTTTTTGGTGATTCCAAAGTTCAAGATGCTGACTCTTCGCCAGTTGCTTCCTGTGCTAGGAAAAGATGCCTGGATGGTAACACTCGATTTAAAAGAAGCATACCTGCACATCCCAATCAGGGAATCTTGCAGAAGATACCTACGCATCAAAGCAGGCTACAATCACTACCAGTTCTTTGCACTGCCCTTTGGCTTATCTACTGCGCCCAGGGTATTCACAAAGTGCCTAGCCCCAGTCATCGCATTTTGCAGGCAAAGAAATATTCAAATATACCCATACCTGGACAATTGTTTAATTCAGGTAGAAAGCCAGGACATACTATAGCAGTAACCCACACCTGGGTGTGGGTAATGCTGTATTTACCCACGGTTGGCGTGGTTTGGTCCCGGGAAGCCCGGACCAAACAAAGCCAACCGTGGGTAAATACAGCATTACCCACACCCAGAAGTGGGGTATTGCTATTATACCATGACATTATTTAAGAAAAGAAACTTATTACTTTTCTTAAATAATGGCATAGTATAATGCCTGTTTACTGCCCTTCCGCAGATGTCTGACATCCGCGGCAGTTCTGATGTACTGAGCGCCTGCGCAGTACATCAGAGCTGTGGGCAAAAGCAACGGAGAAAGCAAGATCTCCGTTGCTTTTTTTTTAATGTTTTCACTATGTTAAATGGGTTTAACATAGCGAGACAGTTTTAAAATAAGCAACGGAGATGTCCGTTGCTTTTTTTTAAAACCTGTCTCGCTATGTTAAATGGGTTTAACATAGCGAGACAGCTTTAAAATAAGCTTATTTTAAAGCTGTCTCGCTATGTTAAACCTATTTAACATAGTGAGACAGTGTTTTAAAAGTAGAGTTATACTACTTAAAAGTAGAGTTGTACTAATGGAAAAAAGTCCGGGCGACCGGACCTTTTTCCATTAGTATAACTCGATTTACAATGTGCACGCTGGCCAATCAGCGTGCACGTTTTGGGGAGGGGTCATGGTATAATTTTGAATCATCTGGCCTTTGTACAAAGGGTGCTAACTTGTCTGGGATACACCATAAACTAAAAGAAGTCACACCTGGTACCCTGTCTACAAGTCATATTCCTGGGAGCAAGCTTGACTACAACTTCCCAGATGGCTTTCCTCACACCAGAGAAACAAATTCATTTGACAACCTACTTCAAACAATTGGCCACAAAAACCCTACTATCTGCAAGACAAATACTACAAGGCTTGGAGATAATGGCCTCCTGCAGTCTTCTGATTCCATATGCAAGACTGCATATGAGGAAACTACAATGGTGTCTAAAAAGCCTATGGTGTCAACATTCTCAGGATCTAGAAGCAATGATTCCTATCATACCTTGCCTACGCCTAGAGTTTCTTTGGTGGGCAGAGGCCTGCCATCAAAACAAGGGACTACCATTCACACCACCCCCTGCCGCCCAAACCCTAATAACAAACGCATCAGATTATGCATGGGGGCTCACCTGGCAGGGAAGTGCATTCAGGGCAAATGGAACCCAAGTCAAATGCACTTGCATATCAATCAAAAAGAAATGTTAGCTGTACAGCATGTTCTGACAGCCTTCAAGGACCACATTCTTCCAGGACAATTAATGGTAAAGATGGACAACACCACTGTTATGTGGTACATAAACAAGCAGGGGGATACACATTCTTACCCCCTATGCAGACTAGCCATGGCATTGTGGAACACAGCCCTGAGCTACCAAGTGCATCTACAAGCTCAATTCCTGCCAGGAACACTAAATACACTGGCAGACGAACTAAGCAGAAACCTCATGGACCCACATGAGTGGAAGCTGGAACCAAGGATTTTCAACATGTTGACAAGCAAATGGGGGAGCCCAGATATAGACCTGTTTGCCTCCCCCCACAACTATCAATTGGACAAATTTTGCACAAGGACTCCCTACAAACAAGCTTGGAAAGTGGATGCTCTGTCCTTCAGCTGGAAAAACCTATCAGTTTATGCCTTTCCTCCTCTGCCTCTCCTCTCCAAAGTACTACTAAAGATCAAAGAAGACAAACCAAGGAATATTTTGATTGCACCAGACTGGCCATGCCAACAGTGGTACCCCCCTCTTGCACAGTGTGTCACTGTTGGCACCATGGCACCTGCCTCAGACTCCTACCCTATTGTCTCAGCAAGTGAACCAGATTCTGCACCCTCAGCTTCATACACTGAACCTAGCAGCCTGGCTAATTACCTAATCCCTCCTTTACCATCCCTCAGTAAACCAGTGATGGATATCATTTTAGAGGCAAGGAGGCCTAGTACTAAAAAATCTTATGCTAAAAAATGGAAAAGATTCTGTGCCTGGAACCAATCTCAAGGGATGAGCACAGCAGTGCCCAGTTTATCTCAGATTTTACAATACTTAACTGAGATGCTTCACAAGGGCCTGTCTTTGTCCTCCATCAAAATTCACGCCTCAGCCATTTCAGCTCATTATAACACAGAACTCCCCTCTTCTCTCATCCACTTCTTAAGCAGTTCCTCAGAGGGGCCAAAACTTTACGGCCACCCAGGAGAGCCCCAACTCCAGCCTGGGACGTTAACTTTATATTTGAAAAGCTCACCATTCCTCCTTTCGAGTCAGCTGCCACTGCGGGTTTAAAATGCCTCTCTTGGAAAACAGCTTTCCTTATAGCAATCACTTCAGCAAGAAGGGTATCTGAATTACAGGCCCTCATGGCAGTGGAGCCTTTCATCATCTTTCATGCAGACAGGGTGTCCCTCAGGACCAATCCCTCCTTCATGCCCAAGGTAGTATCCAGTGTGGCCCTTAATCAGTCCATTCATTTGCCAACCTTCCTTTCTAACCCACAGAACAAAAGGGAACGGATACTGCACTCCTTAGACGTGCGCGGACAACTTAGATTCTACTTGGACAGGACTAAACCTCAAAGGAAATCTGACCAACTGCTAGTGGCATTTGCTGCAGGGGTAAAGGGGAAGGCTATTTCAAAACAAACCATTTCCAAATGGATAGGCCATTGCATTCATTTCTGCTACAAGCACCATGGAAAACCTATCCCACAGGGGATAAGAGCCCACTCAACCAGGGCTGCATCTACCTTTACAGCCTTTCTCAGAGTTGTCCCTACCAGGGACATCGTAGAAGCTCCTACCTGGAGTTCAGTACATACTTTCACCAAGCATTACCATCTGCCAATTTTCTCTAAATCCAGAGCTGGATTTGCCACTGCAGTCTTGCAGGGCCTTATAGCTGGTCCTAAATGGGAAGGCATCTCTGATCAATACTAGCAAAAAACTACGATCACTCATAAAATCATCCAAGGCCAACTTTGAGAGAAAAATCGCTAATGACACTAAAGAGTATCATAAAGCCTTCTTTAGCTATGTTAGAAACCTGGGTGGAAACTCCCAGATATGCTCACAATTAGTCCAAAATGATAAAAAAATCACTGAACCCACAGACATTGCCAACATACTGGCAGACAGGTTCAGTGCAAATTTCTCCCACCCCCCCAAAAGGAGAAATATCTATCCCACCAGAGTCTAGCCTCCCAAACATCTCAGATGCCCAGGTGAGAGCTGCTCTCTCTAAAGCAAAAAACACAGCATCAATGGGACCGGACGGTGTCCCTGGCTGTGTACTACACAAACTCAATGAGGAACTAAACCCACACAAAAGGCTGCTGTTTAATCTTAGCCTTACTACAGGATACGACTCCAAAGAATGGCGACGGCAACTGTGGTCCCACTCCACAAAGGCGGTGCTTCTATGGACCCTGGAAATTACCCCCATAATCTTGACGAGCCTTGTCTGCAAAGCTATGGAGAGGATCATAATGGAACTCATAAATAAAGACATTGGGGACCTACAGACACTGGATCCTACCCAATTTGGCTTTGTCAAGGGCAGATCCTGCCTCTTGAACTTGGTCGACTTTTTCAAACAGTCACTAAGGCCATTGATGAGGGTAAGGCAGTTCACACAGCCTACCTTGACCTAGCAAAAGCGTTCAACACAATACCCCACTCGGGCATCATAGAAAAGCTCACCAGCTTAGATGTAAACCCATATGTCACAAGATGGGTTGCAAACTGGCTCAAGGACAGAACACACAGGGTTAGAGTTGCTGGTGCCATGTCATACTCTAAGCCGGTCACGAGCGGTGTCCCACAGGGCTCAGTCCTGGGCCCCCTCTTGTTCGGCATTTATTTTTCTGAAGTGCAGGCAAACATAAGGGGATTGTGGCTGACAAAATTTGCAGATGACTGCAAACTGGGCACCATAATTGACACTCCATCAGACACAGACATCCTCCAGAAAGGTCTCATAGAAATGGATAACTGGTGCCAGAGCCATGGTCTTAAGCTAAATGCCAAAAAATGTATAGTCATACCCTTTGGGAAAAACAAGGTAACCTCTAATTACCACATAGGTGGTAATCCATTAAACACGGAAGAAGTTATCAGGGACCTGGGGACCCAAGTTGACAGTAACCTCTCTTTTGACACTCACATTGCCAAAGTGGTTAGGAAGACCTTCTACATTGCCCACCTGATCATGAAGGGATTCACATCCAGATCAGGAGAGGTCATTGTACCCCTGTACTCTTCACTTATCAGACCAATGATTGAGTACAACGCCCATTCGAATGTACCTTACCCGACACCTGCAGCAGTTGGAAAGACCCCAAAAGTTCCTCACCAAAAGGATAAAGGCTCAAACATATGTCATACGATGACCGACTGAAGAAACTCCAGCTCTATTCAGTCGCATACCGTCTGCTCAGAGGTGATCTGTGCCTGACATACAAGGCCATGTCCAACCCGGAATTAATGGACATGCTCCACCTCAAAAATCCAAATCCACCAGAGCCACGAGAGCAAAAGACTTAAACCTCAACACGGATATAAATAGGACGTGCTGGAGGGACAGATTCATCACCCAGAGACTCCCTACACTGTGGAACAGAATCCCAGTCCATGTGAGGCAGAGCCCCTCACTGACTCTGTTCAAGAGAAATCTTGACGAGTGGATGGGAGATCGTAGGTTTACCCCAGGAATCATCTCTGTATCACTGCTGGACAGAGGCACAGCAAACTAATGGGTATAGTATTCTCATCCTAAGGGGTGGTGAAAGCCACACACACTCTGGCTAGGCTTATAAATGCCCTAGGGCAGATAGCCTAGTATGAACCTATGAACCTAATGCTGTCTGAATTCCTCCTCCCATCCTTAGCTTTGGGAATCTACCCAAATGTGATGACTGCAACAGTGAAACATGAAGATCATAGTACAGTTGTGTACACTTACCATAAATGTAGATGTTCAAGTGTGTTCACTTTTGCGGTCCTGGTTACCCTCCCTCCAGCCCCCTTTCTTCTGTTGGCTGTACCTCTACACTATGCTCAAAAACTTGTTGGTGTATTTGCTTTTTTGTTGGAGGTATAACCTTGTATATTTATAGATTTAATTCCTTCCCACTAGCGGGGCACCTGACGTCTGGGGCAAGAAAAACTGATGTAATGGCGTCGGCTGCATGTTTTATACCCCTGACTACCTGATGTCATGGAAGAAGGGACAGCAACTGACGCAGGACCCAAGACTTTGTTAATCAGGCCGACTAAGGGCTACTGCAAGCAGATAATCCAAATGTGATGACTGCAACAGTGAATACACTCGAACATCTACATTTATGGTAAGTGTTCCAACTGTACTTTTTTCCTCCCAGTAATCCCTCTTTTTTTGAGTAGTGTGTTAAAGATTTAACATAGTGTTAGAAAGCAAATACAAGAAGAAAATTCAGAAACTTATGGGCACTTTTTTTTTCATTGTGGGCATGGTCAAAGGATTGGATTTGTTACTCAATGTCTCTTTTACAGTATTCAGTACATCAAGTATACTTGGTATTCTTACAGTTGCATATTATGCACATATTTTTGATTCTGGATTTGTTCTTCCATTAGTCAGTTTTACTGTTGTATGCAACTTCCATGATGGGCTCGGCTGATTCTTTGGCTTTCTTAAAGGTGTATAAAGCCTTTTTTAGGTGCACTTTCTTGTTTATACCTCTACCAAGAAGCGCACTATACCTTTGAGGGTATATATAAGGTGATACAAGAGACTTACAGTGGCACTCCTTTGAACCTAAAATACTGGCAGACTCAAAATGTTTCTTGGAATATTTATTTTTATTATAACAGTTGTTTCATCCTGGAGGCTTTGTGAATTTCACTCTTCTTTCTGCTGAATTTCTCTAATGAGATAGACTACAGTACAAGGGATAGGCACCTATATGTAATGACAAAATAAGCTATGACTCCTGCTATACAGATAAATATGTTTTAGATCAGTAGTTCTACTTTGTGTACTACTAGTTTGGCATGTCAGCACTGCTGCTTCTTATGTACACTACTAGTACTACTATTACTACATGACTAGTTTTAACAGCAGTAGGGTGTTAGTGCATCCTAAAAGATGAGAGATATAGTCACAGCTTAAAGTGTGTACTTTCCTTTTTACATATGTTTTGCCTCAGCTGAAGAAAAAAGTAGAATTGTGTTATGACTTGATTTTCTTATATGTGCTGTACTCCCATCCTTGCCCACTTGTCAAGTAGTTAATTTGTTGCTTAGTGGTGGGGATCACTTCCATATCTGGTAGGGTGAGATCTATCCAAGGAGGCCATTATTTAGGCTGCCACAAGGGTTGCTTTTGATCTTGCTGATATCCTGGCAATGAGGAGGGCATTTGTTTATTTATTTTATTTTATTTTACATTTGTTGACCGGGATAGTCCGGCTGGATACATGTCCATTTTCAGCGGAAGCCTGGGGAGAAAAGCTCTATGCTATATACTACATACATATTACAAATACTTTATCATATATACATGTAACATTTTACAATTTCCATACAAACAGACATTCTTTTATTAGGATATAACATCACATTGGTTCCACGATTTAATACAGAGGTACTGGATTATTAATCAAATAACTAAGATATCGTCACTTAGAGGCAAACAGGTGCACAGTTGAGCAGGGTGGGAGTTAGGGGTAAAGTAAGGACATAGCCATCGTGTTTTAAAGAATTGTATAAGATTTTTCTTGAACTGGGATAATGAGGGCTCTGCTGTTAGCTCAGCAGGAAGTGTGTTCCATGTTTTGCCAACAGAGTTGGCGTACAGAGCCTCCCCAGCTGAGTTGTTAGATTTGAAAGTGTTTACTAACATTTTGTTGGCAGATCTGAGAGACCTGATGTTCTGGTAGGGGGTGATAAGGCTTTTAAGAACAAGAGTGTGTTCGAGCTGATAGAGAGTGTTATGGGTAAGAACTAGTTGGTTGACCTTAAGTAGATTAGGTAGTTCAATCCACCCAAATTGATTAAGGTTGAGACAGTGCTTGGTTCTATAGGCTGTACCAGTGGCAAATTTGGTAATGTGATTATAGCAGCTAGCGTATTTGTTCAAGTCAGTTTTACTCAAGTTAGTGAACAGGGGGGAGCCATAGAGAAGGGAAGAAAGTAGGTGAGTGCGGGCAATAATCGTCCTAGCTAGAAGAGTTAGGAAGGGTTTAATCTTGTAGAGAGAACCACGTTTTTTATTAACTGTTTTAATCGTATGGTTAATATTCAAGTCAAATTTAAGGTTATTGTCAGCTATTACACCTAGGAGCTTGGTTGAGGGATCTGGAGAAATAATGGTGCCGTTGTTAGATGTTATAGTGAAGGTTGGTCCGGTGGACCTTTGAGATGGGGAGAACAGTAGCAACTTAGTTTTGTTGGGGTTTAATATGAGACAGTGGTTAAGAAGCCAATTTTCAACTGTATTAAAAGCATTTTGGGATAAAGACTGCAACTCATTTGGGGATGTGGCTGAGCATATAAGAGTTGAGTCATCCACGTATTGAATACAGGTAGCATCTGGGATGGCCTTGTGCAGATCGTTAATGTTTGTTTCTTTCGGCTTTTCCCAGTTAGGGGTCGCCACAGTGGAACTCCGGTCCACTAATGATTGGCAGATGATTTTTACGTACCGGCTTGCCAGGCCTGATGCACAACCTTCAACGAAGGTACGCCCATTCACGCATATCTCTACGCAGAAGACGCTCTAGCTGAGAATCGAACCGGACAGCGTCTTACTGTGAGGCGACAACGCTACCGCAGCAGATCGTTAATAAATACAGAAAATAAGAGAGATCCTAAGATGGAGCCCTGGGGGACTCCTAGAGTAATAGGTAAAAGGGTGGATAGGTTATCCTTCCTTAGGATTGCCTGTTGCCTACCACTCGGGTACGATTGGAACCATTGGATAGCTTGGGAGTCTAGGGAAATGGATTTCAGTGTTTAAGTAGTTTGTGGTTTACCATGTCGAAGGCCTTGGAAAGGTCTAAAAAGATGGCTGAGGAAAGTTTATTATTGTTTAGGTTTTGATTTATGATTTTGGTGAAGGAGGGAAGAGCAGTGGAGGTACTATGGTGTGGTCTAAACCCATGTTGAGAGTTTGTTCATGATAAGATGGTTCAGGAGTTGTCTATGTATACATTTTTCCATAACTTTGGCTAGAGGAGACAGGATGGCTATGGGTTTGTAATTTGAGAGCTCAGTGGAGCTGCCTCCTTTATGGAGTTGGGATAACATGGGATATCTTCCAGATGGATGGGGATGGAAGCTTCAGATATGGTTCTATTGATCAGGATGGATATCAGGTATTCTACAACATCGGCTGCTTTTTCTAAATACTCTGCTGGGAGTAGATCTGCAGATAAGGTAGTTGGCTTTAATTTTTGATTAGTTTTCTGATAAATGATGTTGGGACTGGTTGAAGGTTAACGGTAATTTGGGCACTGGATGTTGTAGTAAATGGGTTTGGGCAGCTGTGAGATAGTTGGCTAGCTAAATGCTGAATAGCATAAATGCTGTAAAGAAGCTATTGAAGTTATTGGCAACCTCAGCTGGTGGTTTGTCATTAGAAGTTGAGGGGGTAGGGGTGGTGGATTGTCCTGGGTGAAAAAGTTTATTTATGCCTGTCCAAAATTTTTGGGGCTTATTTTGTATGTCTCTGTTGTTGGTGGCAATAATTTTTTTTTGTCAGTCATAACAGATTTTTTTGTATCGTTCCTTAGCTGCCTATGTCTAAGTTGATCAGTAAGGGCTTTAGTGGTTCGCCAAGTGGCCCAGGCTTTATTTCTAAGTGAATTTTTTTTGTCTGGTTTCTGCTGAAAGCCATGGGGCAGCTTTTGATTTAGTTCTAATAGATCGTCCTGGTGCGTGGGTGTCTAAACTGGCTAAGAATTTGCTATTAAAGTGTGTTACAACTTCTTCAAGTGGGAGATGTTTTAGAACTGACCCAGTTACACAGTTTAAGTTCATTCTGGAAATTAGTGAGGTTAAAGTTTTTCTTGTTCCTAATTGTTTTATAAGTAGGTTGGTGAGGGATGTCAGCCTTTTGTCTGATAATATAG
Source organism: Protopterus annectens (assembly GCF_019279795.1). NCBI lineage: Eukaryota > Metazoa > Chordata > Ceratodontiformes > Protopteridae > Protopterus > Protopterus annectens. The sequence goes on from NC_056733.1 coordinate 635,177,678, forward strand.
GTGAGAAAGTAATTACTTGTATCGTCAGGTGGAGTCCCTGCCTTGTACATGTGGGAATGATTGTTAATAAGTATCCAGTCTAAGGTAGTTTCTTTTTTGTTGGGTTTAGTTATCCGAGTAGGGGAGGATATGACCTGTGTGAATCCGTAAAGGTTGACATGATATACAGGAGGTTCAGAGGAACAGGAGTACCAGTCAGTGTTGAAGTCTCCAAGAACAATGGTTTCTTGGCGATAGTTATTTGACAACCAACATATTCCCCTCCCCTGTATTGGAGCATATGTGGCCTGCATCAAAAGTGCATGTTCCTAACCAAGTGGTGAACCATATGCAGCCTGCCCATTCAGGTCATGAGCCAACCCCTTCTTCTGAATGACTCCTGCATTCCATAACTAACTCCTCCCACTTCTCTGCCAGGATGGGCACACCCATCCTACCTGCCAGCTCTATCAAGTGCCTGAGTTGCTAGTCAAACGTGGGACATCTGGGCTTTATCCATCTTGGCCATCGGGATGGCATGACTTGATGGTTGTGAGGCATTTTTCCAGGGTTTGTTGTAGTTGCCTTTTATATGAAAGGTAGATACAGTTGTATTCTTTCTTCAGATGTTCTAAGAGCTTTGGTGTAAATAGGAATATTTAAATTATTTTCTTAAGTCTGCACAGAGATAGTGCCAGTTGGCTGACGCTGTTTTAATGTAGCTGTTCTCACCATCTTCAAGGCTGAAAAGGGTCTTTGTAGGTTAATATAACCTCAATAGTTGTAATCTCAAGCTGGATACTCATGTATTCATTGAGCTCTGGTTGGGTTTTTGCTCCTTATAGTAGCTGCATACATGTCTCTCCTACCCAGCAGTAAGTTAATATTGCCTTTCCTGTCATCTAAGCAAACAGTTTCTAAAAGAAGGAATGATCACACTTTTCTACATGTCCTAAACAGAGTGTTGTATTTATCTGTTTGGGTATAACATAAATATGTTCTTCGGTCCATTAGCTCAGTTACATGACAGATGTTCATCATGTTTCACAGTTGCAGTCCTAACCAATGGGTTATCTGGCTTCCGGTAGCCATCGATCGGCCAGAATACCAAAGGTAAGTAAATATGATGTCGTCTGTTGTAAAGGATGTCCAATACAAAAGGAGGCAGCCAACGTCACTTCCTCAGTCTTCCTTGCCGCGGAGCCCGAAGCAGAAGCATTTCTTGCACAAGTGCCGGTCGGCAGTTTACCTTTTTAGTTTCCGACTACAGAGCTAAAGTCAACTACGGCTAAATACCCTATTGGGGATTCTCTTTTCTTGCCTTAACGAATGTCAGAAAAGGTTAATAATTGTCTTACCTGTGGAAAGCAAATTCCCCATAGACATTTTTATTCCCATTGTATTATTTGTTTAGGCCTCGACTACAACGTTCCTAATTGTGATCTCTGTGCCTCCTTTAATCCGCGTACTATTCGTTGTCAGGCTAAGCTTTTAGCTAAACATTTTGGAGTTTGGCCTAAGTTTGTCGGTGTGGCATCCACTGGTCTTCAGGCTTCGGATATGCCCAAAAAACGTAAGGATAAGGACTGCGACAGGCTTCAGAAGGTTAAGTCCTTGGATGATGTTAGGATGGTCGTCAGTCATGTGGTTGCCAGTGAGTTGCCTTTGCAGCCCCTGCAACCCACAGATTTTCAACCGCAGGCCATTTCAGAGGCCCCAAGAACCCTGGCTTCCATTTTGCCTTCTGACCTTCTGTCTGTTGCCTCTTCAGCTGTATCCGGAGCCACAAAGCTGACTCCGGGATCCGAGGCCTTCATTCTTCGTTCAGACAACAAGCTCATACTGACGACTTCAGCTGCAACTTCGGCGGTTGCCAGGCCTCCCGAGTCCTTTAGACTTGCAGGTAAATCTTCCAGTCGTAAGCCTGTGAAGAAACAGGCTCCACTTTTCTCTCATTCTCCTCCTTCTCAAATGGTTAAAATGGCTGATGACCTTTTGACTCTTATTAGGGGTTCACAGCCTCCTCCAAAAAGAGGTAGGGATGTCTCTCCTGAGGCTTTGTCTTTTTTAGGATGTTCTTCGTGTTTCACTGTTGCAGTCATTACATTTGGATAATCTGCTGGCAGATTGCCTTCAGTCGGCCTGATTAACAAAGTCTTGGGTCCTGCGTTGGTTGCTGTCTCTTCTTCCATGATGTCTGGTCATCAAGGGTATAAAACTTGCAGCCAATGCCATTACATCAGTCTTTCTTGCTGCGCGGTGCCCGAAACAGAAGCAGTTCGCAAGTGGCGGTTGGCCGACTCCTGAAATTTTCGTTTGAGTTTCAGAACCGAAGTCTTCAACTAAAAAGCTAAGTACCCCATTGGGGAAACTTTTTCTTGCTCCTTACCAATGTCAGTAAAAGTTAATAATTGCATTACTTGTGGGAAGCAAATACCTCATAAGGATTTTCAATTGTACTGCATTCCTTGCCTAGGCCCTGACCACAACGTACCTTGCTGTCAGTTTTGTGCTAAATTTAATCAACGCACTATTAAACGTCGGTATATTTATGCTTCTAAATATTTTGGATCACGCTTTAATTATCCAGAAATGTCATTGGTTAGCATTCTGACTACCGGAATACCTAAAAAAAATGCAAAGAAAAAGAGACAGGCCGTCGAGGTCCAAAACTGAAGACGACGCTTCTCCTAAGCCAGTCGCCAGTTCACCGGTACTCAGTGAGGTGCTCTCACAACCCCTGATACCCGCTACTTCTGATTCGCAGGCCTCTACTGAGACCCATTCAGAGTCCGGTATGCCGCGAGATGCTTCAATTATGGAACCTGCGGATGTCTCTACCTTTGGGTCTGGAGCCGCTGTGCAGGCACTGGCTTCTGAGGGTGTTAGATTTGTATATTAGACCAATGCCATCTTCAAAACTAAGGCCAAAATCTAAATCTATGTCTAAAAAACTGACGCCTGGGCCACATGTGCAGGCCCCTATGCCTCCTTTAGACTTGCAGGTAAATCTTCCAGTTGTAAGCCTGTGAAGAAACAGGCTCCAGTTTCCTCTCGTTCCCCTCCTTCTCAAATGGTTAAAATGGCTGATGACCTTTTGACTCTTACTAGGGATTCACAGCCTCCTCCTTCAAAAAGAGGTAGGGATGTCTCTCCTGGGGCTTTGTCTTTTTTAGGTTCTGATACTTCTAGCATTTCTGTTGATGAAGAGGAAGTTTCTCAAGCTTTCTCTCCTTTTGAGGATTCGGATGCAGAGGAGTCCATCCCTTATGCTTCTCCTCCAGAAGATTTATCTTTTGGTGATACTTTAAATACTCTCAGGGAGCATTTTAAATGGGAAAGTCAGGATTACCCACTTTCTAAGAAAAGAATTAGGGAGTTTTTGGATTTGCCTCAGCATAAGCCTTTGGCTATTCCACCTGTGTTAGAAGTGGTTGATGTTTTTATGGAAAATTCCTTGACTCTAAATTTGGTTCCTCCTGCTCCCAGGAAACCTGACAGGTACTATAAGAGTCCCTGATTCTCATTTGTTTCTTTTCAGGAATCCGTTGGCTGATCCAGAGGTTATTTCTCAAGGCCCTAAAGGAGTTAAGGCCACTGTTACTAAAAATCCTGTTCCTTCTGACAGGGAATCCAGGAACCTTCATAGGTGGGGTAAAAAGGTTTATACCTCTGCCACTCTTGCTATTAGGTCTACTAATTGTCTTTTTCATATGCTGAAGTACCAGAAGCACACTTTGGAAACTATTAAGTCTAGGATGGCAAGTGTGCCTCAGTTGGCGGAGAGTGAGGATTTGCAGGATTTGCTGATTTCTGCCAGTCTTGTCAATAAACATTCTTTATATTGTGGTTTTGACATTCTAGAAGCCTCCTGTAGGGCTCCAGCTACTGGCTCTGTTATTAGAAGGCACACTTGGCTCAAGGAGCAGCCCCTACCAGAGCCTGTCAAGGCTAAGCTTTTGGATGTACCTTTCCATAAGCACAGTCTTTTTGGCAGGGAAGCAGAGGAAGTGCTCAAGAAGATGGAAGACAAGGCCAAATCTATGCAGACAGTTTAGGACTTTCTGCAAGTTCAGCCTCCTCGCTTTAGCAGGAATTATTCTTCTAAGAGTTGGGCGTTCTCCGATACCAGCAGACAGAGCCATTCTAGGACTAGAGGTTACAGATCTTCTAGGGGACAGGTGGCTACCCCTCAAAGGTCTAAGCGTTGGCAGGCTTCCTCTTCCAAGGCGGGAAGTTCTAAGCCTGCATCTCAGTCTAAACATTCTTAATGACTCTGTCCAACTTTTGCCTGTTCTTGCCTGCCCGGAGAGTCCTTTAGGGGGAAGGTTGGCCCTTTCTGCAAATGTCTGGGCCACCATCACGGACAACAAATGAGTACTCAGAACTGTATCCCTAGGACACAAGTTTTCTTTCCACAGCTTTCCAGTACCCAAAGGATTCCCGGACACTCCTCCAGACCAAAGGGCAGAAAGTAGAAAAGCAAATTTTGTCTCTGTTACATCTGGGAGCAATAGAATCAGTTCCTGCTCAGCAGGTAGGCCAGGGTTTCTATTCCAGACTTTTTCTAGTTCCAAAAAAATAAGGCACCTGGTGTCCAATTCTAGATCTATCTATCCTGAACTCTTTCTTGATCATTCCAAAGTTGAAAATGCTCACTCTGCATCAGTTGCTGCCAATGTGAAAAAGAGGATTCCTGGCTGGTAACGTTGGATCCCAAAGAAGCTTATCAGCACATCCCTATCAGGGAAAGTTGCAGGCTTAATTTGTAAGGTTAACAGTGTTTTACTACATTAATTTTTGTAAATATTCTAAGTTTTCTAAACATTGTCTTTAGTGTTACACAATACCAGAATATCATACAAATTTTTATACAGTGTAGGTTAGTTGTTGCTAATGTATATAGGTTATATTGTCTTGTTATTGTATTTTATTTTATTTTACTTTATTTTATTCTATTCTATTTTAACTTAGAATAAGTTATTTCTAATTAACAACACTAGATTGATGGAAGTCACTCATTGGTTACAACATTCGTGCGTTGTGTTCTTAGTGTATATAAAGATGCACGTTTTTATGACAATTGTACTCTGAAGATGCCCACAATGATTATGGGTGAAAGCGCTCAGTACACACAATTTTATGGTTTGTTGTTTTTAACCAGTTTGAATAAACGGGACTCTTCACGATACCGTTTTGCCTTTTTTATGTTAAAAGTTGCAGGCAATACCTTCATTTCAGGGTGGGCAAGCAACATTATCAATTCTCTGCGCTGCCCTTTGGCTTATCTACTGCTCCCAGAGTTTTCACAAAGTGCCTGGCTCCAGTCATTGCTTTTTGCAGGCAGAAGAAAATTCAGATTAATCCATACTTGGACGACTGTCTAATTCCAACAAATTCTCAGGAACAGCTGTTAAAGGATCTGGAATTTGTAAATACTCTTCTCTCTTCCCTGGGTTACACTCTCAACGAGGAACAATCAAACATGGTGCCATCCAAAGAGATAACATTCCTGGGAGCAAGTCTGAACACAGCTGCCCAAATGATACATCTCACCCAGGAGAAGCAGACAACTTGGCAAGCCTGTCCCAGCTCCTTCCAAGGAAATACCTGCAAGCTCTGGGATTCATGGCCTCTTGCATTCTCATGATTCCATATGCAAGACTGCATATGAGGAAATTATAATGGTACCTCAAGAAGATTTGGTATCAGCACACACAGGACCGGGATGTGATAATTCCTCTGCTTCTATGTCTGCAGACAGAGTTTCTGTGGTGGGCAACAGCCTGTCTACAGAACAAAGGCATGTCTTTTCGCCCACCCCTTGCCACTCAAGTTCTTATCACAAACGCATCTGACTACGCCTGGGGAGCTCACCTGGATGGCACATGCATACAGGGAAGTTTGAATGCCCAGCAGATGCACCTGCACATACATTTAAAGGAGTTGATGGCAGTCCAGCAGGCCTTACTAGCTTTCAAACATCTTCTTTCTCCAGGAACCCTGCTTGCCAGGACAGACAACACCACATTCATGTGGTACATCAGCAAGCAGGGAGGTACTCATTCTTACCTCTTGTGCAGACAGAGCATGAGTGTTTGGTCCATAGCAGCATCCCTGGGCCTGCATCTCCTAGTTCAGTTTCTTCCAGGAAGGCTCAATGTTTTGGCGGACCAGTTGAGCAGACAGACCTTGGATCCTCACGAGTGGCAGCTGAACAGAGCAGTTTTTTACAGCATCATTCAATGTTGGGGCACTCCTCAAGTGGATCTTTTCTCCACTCCAGACAACCATCTTCTACCTCTTTTTTGCACCAGACAGCATCACAGCAGAGCCTGGAAAGTTGATGCTCTGTCCTTTCCTTGGACGCTGCAGTCAGTTTATGCCTTCCCTCCTCTTCCCAGAGTATTATTGAATTTCAGGGAAAAACAACCAAGGACTATTCTCATAGCTCCGGACTGGCCCAGACAGCATTGGTATCCACTGCTTCGTAGTCTCTCCCTATTTCCTCCTTGGCATCTTCCGCTGAAGCCAGATCTTTTAGTTCAGGAAGGGGGAAACATTCTACATCCTCATCTTCAGTCTCTCCATTTGGCAGCATGGCTCATTGTATGACTCCATCCTTTTCTTCTTCCCTTTCCCAGTAGGTGGTTGACGTGCTAAGGGAGGCCAGGAGGCCTAGCACTAGGAAGTCTTATGCTGGCAAATGGGAAAGATTTTCTCATTGGATGCAGGCTAGAGGGGAATCTTCTTCTCAGCCTTCCCTTCCTCTGATCCTGGAATACCTGGCTGATTTGCTTTAGGGTGGTCTTTCTTTTTCCTTGATCAGTATCCATGCTTCAGCCATTTCTGCTCATTGTTCTTTTGAATGGTTTGTGTTTCATAAGTCGTTCCAAAAAGTCAAATCTGTAGTAGTACGGACTTTTGGCAATACACGTACAAATAATAGTTGAAAAGGTCCCCCTCTTTTTATTGTTCTGTGGATTTTTCTTGATATTGTTCTTCTACACTAATAACTTAATTATTACTGCACTGGTTTTAAAGCAGAGCCTGCAACAACCTACAACTTTGCAAACAGGCAAATTGTCCATTAAAAATTTCCAGTTGTTTGATGTCACATAGGTTCATAGGTTCATACTAGGCTATCTGCCCTGGGACAATTATAAGCCTAGCCTGATTCTGTATGGCTTACGCCACCCCTTGATTTGAGTATACTGTGCCCTTTTTAAGGTTTAGTTTACTGTGCCTCTGTCCAATAGTAACACGGGAGTAATCCCTGGGACAAACCTACGATCCCCCATCCACACTTTTGTATATTTAGGATCACTGCTTTAAGTAATAATCAATCTAGGTTTATTTCTTTCAATAAAGTTCACTGTTTCTACTGCAGTATAATTAGCTTGAACTTGTGTCTTCTTGGCTTCTATCAAAGTCATGATCGTAACTAATGCTGCAACTTCACAACACTTGCTTAAAAGCATTTCTTTCAAGTTATTTTCTCACTTAATTCTCTACCAGTCATAGTAAGTCTAGAAGCACAAATCATTTGACTGTTAACCATATTACATTTAAAATTCTTAAGCACTCTGGAGATGTCAGTTTTTGTAACTTGCAGTCCTAAAGATTAAAGATCTTAGTGAACAACCTCTTGTTTCATTCATCCTTACAATAACATCCAACTACTGCACTTTATTTTCAGTGACAGTGGCTGAAAACATTAAATATTCTGTAGTACTACTTCAGAATCCTACGTAAGGGTCAGTGAATGCCTGATTACCCTAGAGAAAGAATTTGTATATTAATATGTAGGACACTGAAGCCTTTTGATTTAAACAAAGAGTTTAATTGGAAATATTTGAAATAATTGCATTCAGTCTATTCTTTTTCCTTTTGAGCTGTGGTTTTATGTAATGTTACTTCCTTTGAAGGCTGTCAGCTAGGGCCAGTGGAATTGTACCTTATTGTCATTTATTTACTTGTACTTTTAGTTATTTTATAAGAATTAAGCATGACTGTAGGAGAATTTGGGGAGTTCTACTTTTTATTTATTTTTTAATTTCTGTTGTTTTTTAGGGATAGAACTGGGAAATTAAGATAGACAGCAAGCTTCTCAAACATCATTAGGAGGTACAAGACCAGCTGTGAACTTAGAGTAGCAACTACTTCAAAATATAGCCATAAGACCCTCTTCAGCTATATTGACAGGTTTAGAAGTAACCAGAAATTATGTACTGAAATTATCTCTAAAGGCACCTCAGTCTCTGACCCCAAGATCTTTGCTAATATTCTTGAGGATAAATTCACTTCCAGCTTCATCCCATCCACCCTTCCATTTGTCATTTCCCCATTTCTCATTGCGTGCCCCCAACCCCCCCCCCCCCCGAGTCACTTTGCATCAAGACCTATTGGTTCCTTTCAGAATTAAAAATATCCCATGAATCTTGACAACATGCCTGAATGTCTGTGGAGAAGATCTAAGTCCACCCTAGCAAGCCCCTCCATTACTACTTTAACCTGAGCCTTTACATTGGTTACATCCCCAGTGAGTGGAGAACAGCCGTTGTGTTGCACTTGCATAAAGGTGGCAACTCTACTGACTCTTGGAATTACAGGTGAATTAGTCTCCAGTATTATTTCCAAGGCTGAACTAATAATAATATAGGCAACCTTGTATCCCTGTATCTACAGTGAGTTGGCTTTGTAAAACGCATATTATGGCACCTCAGCCTGGTTGAGTTTTTTGAAAAGTTTACTGAGGTTTTTGATTAGGGGAATGCAGTCCAGAATGTCTTCTTTTGAAACTATTCTCTGTGCTGGGATTATTAACCAGTTCTTCCAACTCAACATTAACTCGTGCATAGATCAATGAGTAGGATGTTCTTCGTGTTTCACTGTTGCAGTCATTACATTTGGGTAATCCTCCTGGCAGGTTGCCCTCAGCCGGCCTGAATTCCAAAGTCTTGGGTCCTGCATCGGCTGCTGTCGCCCATTCCCTGACGTCAGGTCGTCAGGGGTATAAAAGAAGCACCCGGTGCCATTTTCTTTAGTCTTTCTTGCCGTGCGGTGCCCGAAGTAGAAGCAGTTCGCAAGTGCTGGTCAGCCGACTCCTGAGATTTTCGTGTTCGAGTTTCAGACCCGAAGTCTTCAATAAAGCTAAGTACCCCGTTGGGGAAACTTTTTTCTTGCTCCAGACCAATGTCAGAAAAAGTTAATAATTATATTTCTTGTGGGAAGCAAATACCTCATAAGTAGCTGGGTAACTACAGCAGAACTAGTAAGGGAGACTGCTAGAAAGGTGCTTGGTGTGACATCTGGAAAGAGGAAGGAGGACAAGGAGACGTGGTGGTGGAATGAGGAAGTACAGGAGAGTATACAGAGGAAGAGGCTGGTGAAGAAGAAGTGGGATTGTCAAAGAGATGAAGAAAGTAGACATGGGTATAAGGAGATGAGGCGCATGGCAAAGAGAGAGGTGGCGAAAGCTAAGGATAAGACGTATGGAGAGTTGTATGAGAGATTGGACACTAAAGAGGGAGAAAAGGACCTGTACCGATTGGCTAGACAGAGGGACAGAGCTGGGAAAGATGTGCAGCAAGTAAGGGTGATAAAGGATAGTGAGGGAAAGGTACTCACAAGAGAGGAGAGTGTGTTGAGTAGATGGAAAGAGTATTTTGAGAGGCTGATGAATGAAGTGAATGAGAGAGAGAGAAGGTTGGATGATGTGGGGATAGTGAATCAGGAAGTGAAACAGATTAGCAAGTAGGAAGTAAGGACAGCTATGAAGAGGATGAAGAATGGAAAGGCTGTTGGCCCAGATGACATCCCAATGGAAGCATGGAGGTGCTTAGGAGAAATGGCAGTGGAATTTTTAACTAGATTGTTTAATGAAATTTTGGAAAGTCAGAGGAAGGAGTGGAGAAAAAGTGTTTTGGTACCTATCTTTAAGAATAAGGGTGATGTGCAGAGCTGCAGTAACTACAGAAGGATAAAATTGATCAGTCACAGCTTGAAGTTATGGGAAAGAGTAGTAGAAGCTAGGTTAAGAAGGGAGGTGATGATTAGTGATCAGCAGTATGGTTTCATGCCAGGAAAGAACACTACAGATGCATTGTTTGCTCTGAGTGTTATTGGAGAAATACAGAGAAGGTCAGAAGGAGTTGCATTGTGTCTTTGTTGACTTGGAGAAAGCATATGACAGGGTGCCTAGAGAAGAGTTGAGGTATTGTATGAGGAAGTCGGGAGTGGCAGAGAAGTATGTAAGAGTGGTACAGGGTATGTACGAGGGTAGTGTGACAGTGGTGAGGACTGCAGTGGGGGTGACAGATCCATTTAAGGTGGAGGTGGGATTACATCAAGGATCAGCTCCGAGTCCTTTCTTATTAGCAATGGTGATGGACAGGTTGACAGATGAGGTCAGACAGGAGGCCCCGTGGACTATTATGTTTGCAGATGACATTGTGATCTGTAATGAGAGTAGGAATCAGGTTGAGGAGATTGTGGAGAGTTGGAGATATGCTCTAGAGAGCAGAGGAATGAAGGTCAGCAGGGCTAAGACAGAATATATGTGTGTAAATGAGAGGAAGGGTAGAGGAATGGTGAGGATGCAGGGAGTAGAGGTGGTAAAGGTGGACTAGTTTAAGTACTTGAGTTCAGCAGTTCAGAGTAATGGTGAATGTGGAAGAGAGGTGAAGAAGAGAGTACAGGCAGGGTGGAATGGGTGGAGAAGAGTGTCAGGAGTGATTTGTGACAGACGGGTACCAGTAAGAGTGAAAGGGAAGGTCTGCAAGAGGGTAGTGAGACCAGCTATGTTATATGGGTTGGAGACAGTGGCATTCACAAAAAGGGCAGGAGTCAGAGCTGGATGTGGCAGAGTTAAAGATGTTAAGATTCGCAGTCAGTGTGACTAGGATGGATAGGATTAGGAATCAGTATATTGGAGGGTCAGCTCATGTTAGACAGTTTGGAGACAAAGCAAGAGATACGAGATTGCGTTGGGTTGGACGTGCTGAGGAGGGATGATGGGTATATTGGGAAAAAGATGCTAAGGATGGAGCTGCCAGGTAAGAGGAATTGAGAAAGGCCTAAGATAAGGTTTATGGACGTGGTGAGAGAGGACATGCAGGCGGTTGGTGTGACAGAACAAGATGCAGAGGATAGGAAGAAATGGAAAGAGATGATCCGCTGTGGTGACCCCTAACGGGAAAAGCCGAAAGATGATGATGATGACTGTATTCCTTGCCTAGGCCCTGATCACAGCATTTCTGGTTGTCGGTTTTGTGCTAGATTTAACCAACGCACTATTAAGCGTCGGTATGATTTTGCTTTAAACTATTTTGGACGCCAGTATAATTATCCAGAAATGTTGTCGGATAGCCATCAGACTACCAGTGTTCACAAAAAACGCAAAGGAAAGAGATAGACAACAGAGGCCCAAAACCAACGATGAAGCTTCTCCTAAGCGATTCACCGGTTCGCCGGCCCTCAGTGAGGTGCTTTCGCAGCCCGTGACGCCCACTACCTTAGAGTCACAGGCCGCTACCGACTCTCACGTGGAGTCGGCCATGCCACTGGAAACTCAAGGTATTGGAGCCTCGGATATTATACCTCCAGATGGGTCCGGAGCCGCTGAGCAGGCACCAGCTTCTGAGGGCGTATTCAGACCTAAACACCTTTACATCAAACCGACTACAGCTTCAAAGGCAAAGACTAAAGCACCTTCCAGAGCAAAGAAACAAACTCAAGAGCCAAGTGGTCAGACCTGTATGCCCAAAAAACAGATGCTCAAAATGGCCGAAGACGTGATTACCTTGATCAGGGGTTCCCATCCCCCTCCTGATAAGAGGCCTAGGCAAGAGACTGACTATGAATCTTCAGATCAGGTTTCCATTTCTTCTTATTCCTCTTCGGATCAGGAATATTCTCTTCCCCCCATGAGGATTCTGATGCTGAAGAATCTATACCTCCAGCTTCTCCTCCAGAGGACTATTCTTTTGGGGAAACCTTACATACCATGAGGGAGCATTTCCACTGGGAGAGCCAAGATTTTCCAGAATCTAAAAAAGAGGCTCGGGGATTTCCTTTTACTACCGCAACACAAGCCACTAGCCATCCACCTGTGTTAGACATTGTAGATGATGTGTTTTCGGAGTCTAGTCTTACCCCTGACTCCTTACCTCCAGCTGCTGTTAAGCCTGACGGATATTACAGGGTTCCTGACTCTCATAAATTCCTTTTTAAAAACCCTGCTGCAGACCCAGAAACTATTTCTCAGGGTCCCAAAGGAGTTAAGGCTTCCACTGCAAAAAACCCTACCCCCTCTGACAGAGATTCTAGGGCACTGAATAGATGGGGAAAAAAGGTGTACACATCTGCTACCTTGGCTATAAGGGCCTTAAACTGTCAGTTTCATATGCTCAAATATCAGCAACATGTCATGGCATTGCTTAAACAGAAAATGTTGTTAAACTCTGAATGTGCAGAAAACAAGGAAATGCAGGATTTATTGCATGCAGCTGAACAAGTTGGAAAGCATACTTTGCAATGTGGTTTTGATTCTTTAGAGGCCTCCTGCAGGGCAGCAGTTACAGGTTCTGTAATTAGGAGGCATGCTTGGTTGAAGGAACAAAATCTGCCTGATCATGTTAAAGTTAAATTATTAGATACACCTTTACAGCATGATACTTTGGTGGTAAGGCAGGAGAGGTGTTAAAAAAAAATGGAGGACAAAGCTAAATCTATGCAAACGGTCAAATATTTTTTACAAGTACAGCCACCTAGGTTTAGTAAGACACTGGCCAACAAAGAATTGGTCCTTTCCTGTGTTAGACAGACCTCAAAGGGGCAGATCCAGATGCCCTAGAGGCAGACCCCAGGCACAAGGTTCATACCGCTCAAAGCAATGGGGGGCTTTTACCTCCAGAGTTGGAGAAGACAAATCACAACCATACAGAAAACAGTCCCAATGACTTCCCCCTGCCTGCACCAAGCACTTATCTCCTGGCAGCACCCTTAGGGGGAAAATTAGCACTTTATTCTCAAAATTGGCACATTATAACCCAGGACAAGTGGGTCCTAAATATCGTGTCACAAGGCTACAAGTTCCATTTCCATACCCTGCCAAAGGCAAACGGCTGGCCAGATCTGCCAAAAAATCAATGGGCAGAGGCACAAAAACAAGTCTCATCCCTCATGGACATGGGGGCCATACAACAAGTACCAGAGCAAGAGCAGGGACAAAGATTTTACTCAAGACTGTTCTTGGTACTCAGAAAGGACAAGGCCTGGTGGTCAGTACTGGACCTATCTATTTTGAACACATTCCTGGATATACCAAAATTCAAGATGTTGACTTTGCAGCAGCTTCTGCCCATGCTGGGCAAGAATGCTTGGCTTGTGACTTTAGACCTAAAAGAGACATACCTGCATGTCCCAATCAGACTAATATGCAGAAGATACCTCAGATTCAAGGCTGGCTCAATGCATTACCAATTCTCTGCACTGCCCTTTGGCTTATCTACTGCGCCCAGGGTCTTTACAAAGTGCCTGGCACCAGTAATTGCATTCTGCAGACAAAGAGGAATACAAATATATCCTTACTTGGATGACTGTCTAATTCAAGCAGAGAACAAGGACATTTTTCTACAGCATCTGGAGTTTGTGAAAAGACTTCTAACATGCCTAGGGTACACAGTCAATGAAAAGAAATCAAAATTAGTACCCTCTCAAGAGAGAATATTCCTGGGTGCAAGCTTAAATACAACTGCCCAGATGGCTTATCTCAAGCCAGACAAACAAAGGCAACTGACTACCTATTTCAAAATGTTGGCAACAAAGGCCCAGCTATCTGCAAGAAAAATTCTGCAGGCTTTGGGCTTCATGGCATCCTGCATCCTACTAATTCCATATGCAAGACTGCATATGAGGAAACTTCAATGGTACCTAAAAAGTGTTTGGACTCAACATTGCCACAGCCTGGAAACTATGATTACTCTCATTCCCTGCCTGCAACAGGAGTTTCGATGGTGGGCAAAGGCTTGTCACCAAAACAAGGGACAGACATTCACATTACCTCCAGCCAGGCAGACACTAACAATGGATGTATCAGATTATGCCTGGGGGGCCCACATGGCAGGAAGATGCATTCAGGGCACATGGACCTCAAACCAAATGCATCTACATATCAATCAAAAAGAGATGCTAGCAGTTCAAAATGCCCTGACAGCCTTCAAGGACCTACTTCATCTAGGACAACTACTGATAGACAGACAACACCACGGTCATGTGGTATATAAACAAGCAGGGGGGCACACATTCTTACCCCCTTTGCAGACTAGCCATGACTTTGTGGGACACAGCATTGACTTACCAATACATCTGCAGGCACAATTCCTGCCAGGAAGGAAAATACTCTGGCAAACGAACTAAGCAGAAACCTCATGGATCTCCACGAGTGGCACCTGGATCCACAAGTCTTCGGCATGATAACAAGGAAATGGGGATGCCCAGACATAGATCTATTTTCCTCCCCTCAGAACTACCAACTAAAAAGATTCTGCACAAGGATTTATCACAGACAAGCATGGAAAGTGGATGCCCTGTCTTTCAGCTGGAAAAACCTATCAGTATATGCATTTCCCCCTCTGCCTCTCCTCCCCAAGGTACTCCTAAAGGTCAGACAGGCGAAGCCAAAGATGATACTGATTACCCCAGACTAGCCCCGCCAGTACTGGTATCCAATATTAAGGAACTTGTCTCAGTGCTCAGCTTGGATCTTACCTCAAATACCTCATCTACTGTCCCAGCAAAACAGTCAGATCCTGCACAGCCAACTCAGAACTTTAAACCTGACAGCATGGCGAATAATGTAGTCATACAAAACACACCTCTCAGTAAAGCTGTGATGGATGTCATTTTGGAAGCCAGAAGGCCTAGTACTAGAAAATCTTATGCTAGAAAATGGAAGAGATTCTGTGCTTGGAACCAGGCACAAGGAACTGATACAGCTGTGCCAAATATTTCTCAGATTTTGCAATACTTAACTGAGATGCTGGACAACGGCCTATCTTTTTCATCTATTAAAATTCATGCCTCTGCCATTTCGGCTCATTACACTGTAGAGCCACCAATCTTTTCTCATCCCTTATTAAAGCAGTACCTCAGAGGAGACAAAAAATTAAGACCTCCAAGGAGATCACCAGTGCCTGCATGGGACCTCAACTATGTCTTGGAAAAACTCACCTTGCCTCCTTTTGAGCCAGCTGCTACTGTTGATACAAAGTTTTTATCTTGGAAAACAGCTCTGCTCCTAACAATAACTTCTGGAAGACGAGTTTCAGAGATACAGGCACTCATGGCTGTGGAACCTTTTATCATTTTTTATCCAGACAGGGTCTCTCTGAGGACAAACCCAACATTTATGCCTAAGGTGGTGTCCAGTTTGGCTCTCAACCAAACTATTCACCTGCCAACCTTTTATCCAAATCCACAGAACAAGGGGGAGAGAATTCTGCATTCTTGGACGTACACAGACAGCTTAGATTCTACTTGGACAGAACCAAAGTTTTCAGAAATTCAGAGCAATTACTAGTGACATATGCGGCAGGATCACAAGGAAAGGCTATCTTAAAGCAGACTATTTCAAAGTGGATAGGTCACTGCATTCATTTCTGCTTTGTACACCATGGCAAGCCAGTACCTAAGGGCATTAGGCCACACTCAACCAAAGCTGCAGCCACTTCAGCAGCCTTTCTCAGGGGAGTACCTACCAAGGACATTTTAGAGGCTGCTACTTGGAGTTCAGTGCACACCTTTACAAAGCACTATCATCTGCCATTCTACTCTAAATCCAGGGCAGGCTTTGCCACTGCAGTTCTGCAGGGCCTCATAGCCACTCCTAATGCTGTTTAGCTCCAGCCTCCCAACCTTAGCTTTGGGACTGTACCCAAATGTAATGACTGCAACAGTGAAACACGAAGAACATAGTACAGTTGTGTACACTTACCACAAATGTAGATGTTCAAGTGTATTCACTGTTGCAGTCCAGGTTACCTACCCACCATCCCCCTTTTCTTCTGATGGAACCTATCTTTCCTTCTCTGATTTATACAACCTATGTGGTGTATTTGCTTGTAGGTGAAGGTAAATTTTATATTGGTGCATGTAATTCTACATATCTAAATTTTGGCAACCCTTTTGGGGGCACCTGACATCTGGGGCAAGAAAAACTAAAGAAAATGGCGTTGGCTGCTTCTTTTATACCCCTGACGACCTGACGTCAGGGAAGGGGCGACAGCAGCCGACGCAAGACCCAAGAGTTTGGAATTCAGGCCGGCTGAGGGCAACCTGCCAGCAGGATTACCCAAATGTAATGACTGCAACAGTGAATACACTCGAACATCTACATTTATTGTAAGTGTACACAACTGTACTTTACTGGTTATGTGGCAGAACCTATACAGTTATGGTCAGTGCTGTTTACTCTGGAATGAAAAGCATCATCGATGGTGTCCCACAGGGCTTTGTCTCAGGGTAGTGCATTTTTGATGTATACTTTGGTAAGCCATAGTGCATTAATATCTGCTTTCTAATTTGTTGATTGCTGACTGGAGGTAGCTAACAAATTGCATTCTGATGCTCAAATTCTTTAACAAAGGTTAGACCAAACAAATGTGTGGTGTTAATCATGGTCTTGCCCTCAATGCCAAGAAATACAATGTAGTTTATTTTAATAAGTCTTGCATTATGTTCATTTACCATATAGATACATTTCCTCTTAAGGTCCAGTTCAGTCATCAGGGACTTGGGTACCTTTGTTGACAACAGACTCTCCTTTGACTGCCATGTCTTTGCGGTGGTTAGAAAATCCTTCTGCCTTGCACAGTTTATCAATTGTGGTAACTCCTAAAGTTCCAAAGAAGTTTTAATCCTACTTTATTCCTCCTTTATTACTCCTATCATTGAATACACTGCCCTTTTGTGCATATACTTTACGCACCTAAACCAACTTGAGACTCTCTGTCTTCCAAACAAAAAATCTTGGGTCTCGGTTACCATTAGCTGCTCAAATAGATAAAAAGCCCCATCCTTCTGCTCAGTTTCATATAAACACCTGAAGAGTGATCATTACTTAGCATTTTGTGCTGTATAGGGACAGCACTCTCTTGAATACCTCCACCTGAATAGAACCAATGGTAAAGCAAACACTTGCTGTAGTACTGCATCAGCATCCCCAAGTGGTATGACTGGTACCTAGTCCAGTGTATTCCCATTTATGAAGTAGGTTGCCCTTACATATTGAACAGAGTACTTCCCTAGCAACCTTTAAAACCAGTCTGCGTGACCATATGTGTAATCATAATTTTTCTCCTGGGATTTATGAGGAAAACATGCATAATGGGGAGTATTGTTAGTCTCCCATCAGTACCAGATATTGTGGCTTGCTTCTCAGTGGTGTCCTTGGCTGTAAGCTTAGCAAATAGAACATGGAGAAAAAAGCATTTTTTTGTTTTGGCAAGTGTTATTTGATCTCCATCATGTTGGAAGGGAGGTAATTGTACTTTTTCAAGGTATTTTGAGGTTTAGAATTGAATCTAGTAAAGTAGGATGTAGTGTGAAATTCATTTTCTTATTTTTAACACCTTTATTACAGCCTGTTTTAGATGGTGACATTGGTACACTTATATTTAATTGAAGTGAAAACAAGCCATAGTAACGTTTTTCATGCAGTTTACGTATATGTTCTGTTTTTAACCAGTTTTCATTCATTCCAACATTAAATAAGTTGCTCAGTTCCTGACTTCCCATAAACCTCATTCCTCTTCCTCCTGAACTTTATTCTGCATGTATTCACAAATTCCATTTATTTATATGTAATTTCCTTATTCCTGTTTTTCTAAACATCCCAGCTCCAGTCCTTTTATCTCCTTTAAAATATTCAGTGCTTCATTATAGTTGGTTTAGATTTTGATTTACATTTTCTTGCAATTGTTTTTTTGGTAGACAGTAGAGTTGAACATTGTAAGGCAATTCTGTGTGTATGCAATTTAGATCATATGCCCTAGCTAAAAAGAATAATTCCTTACTTAAAATGATTTGCACCAACAGTAATGCGAGATTGAGTGAAATTGGGTGGATGGTTATGGTGACCAAGTGATGCGTTTTTGTTTTATTTTCTCTTTAATAAATCACTAAGTTGGTAGAGGTTGTTTCGAGGTGGGGATGAAGATGTAATGGAGTAGTGAATTGGGATTTTAAAAGACAGTATGTAGGTGAGAGGTAATGTTTTAATTCAGGGCTTGAGCATAAGGTGTGTATACATAAGAATCAGTAAAGTGCAAGGGTATAATAGGAGAAGATTTTATGGATGGGTGGATGTCATTTTTTTTTTTATTTTGGTACCGAGGAGAGAGGTTTTGGTTTGGTGCCATGGAATGAGAAATCTGGGAAATAAAAAGAATGAAAGAAATTGTAAATGTGCTGTGTCTGTTTTATATGAGGTATGTAAATTGGATGTTTGGTTTTGAAAGAATTCCTGTAAACACTATTCATAAATGCAAAATTGGAATTAAAGGCACTGAAGTAGGTATGAGCGTTTATGGTAGTTACAAACTGTTGTCTTTTTTTTAATATTCCTTTATTACAGATTTTTGGGCTATTGTTTATTTATTTTACATTTGTTAACTGGGGGTGTCTGACTGAGCCGAAAAGGCCCTTTTTCAGCAGAGGCCCAGGGAGAAAAGCTCCAAAAAGAAAAATTACAGATACATTTAGTTATTTAGACATGATCAGTATACACACAAATTACAAAAGACATTATTACATTCGAGAGATAAAAACACTTGAGAAAAGCAACAGTAAACATAATATCACTTAGGAAAGCTAAAACAAATGTAATACAGTAAGAATTATGTACAGTTGTTCACATCAGGTAGAAAGATTTCAGCAGTAAGTTGATTAGAGTTTAAATAGTGTCAGTCTTACTTACAAGACTAAGCGTTTAAATGTTTGGAAGTTTGGTTAGAAGAGGAAGAAACAGAGGTGAAGAGGGTGGTTAGTCAGCGTTACTACAAGGGCATAACCAGTGTGTTAATTTAAAAATAAAGGTAATTAATAGATTTGTGGTGTACAGCTGAAATTTGGAACATAAGTAGAATGCATACATAGTACACAGGTACAATGCATACACTGACTGCTGACGAATGGAAAATAACTGATTAAAATAGGTTGCATATGAAAATGTGTTGTGTTGGATATTAACTGAGGTGTTACTTGTGATACTTGGTTGGTGGTGATCAGGGTTTTGATGTGGCATGTATGGAAATAGGATTATTTATAATTCAGCTTACATTGTTTAATTTTACTCAGAGGAGCATTTGAAGTTAGAGATGAACTATGTCTCTTGGTGAATAGAAAACACTGTATAGGAGTGGAGCATTTTATACTTTGAGTTTAGAGTGTTTTATCCTTTTTCTCTGTCATTTTTCATGGTATTATTTTCTTTCATATGCTTATGATTGCACGTTGGCTGTAAATTGTATTTTGTATGTACTTCCTCATATTCCTATCAAGATTCCTTACACTGAGTAGTACTTCTACTCAGCCATGCTCAGAATCAGTTTGGTTTGTTCTTTTACTATAGTCTGTCTGTTTTTTTTTCTTGTGTACTGTGTTAATACATGACCCTGTTACAGTGTATTGGTTTGTGTTTCAAAGCATACACCAGTCTTTTTCTATTTGCCATGCAGTCCACCTATTTTTGTCACTGCCATGTTGTGGGTGATGTGTACATTTGCTGATGTGTTCTAGTTATGGACTATTATATCTCTAGAGTATTTTTAGTTGTAAAACCTGTTTTAATACCTTTTGATTAATGCCCTGAATTTTATTCCACCACCTGCTGTTATGATGATATTGTTTGACATTGTCTTCATTTATTTATCATGCCAGTGAATGATAGGCAGGTGTGAAAAAAGCCTGATTTAAGAAACAAAATGCCGCTGTGGTTGTTTAGATAGCACAGCAGTGGTGACATTAACCATTGATTATTGCTTGTTAACGTACATTTCTATTACTTTGCATGAGTTACATATTACTAAGATTGATCATATAAAATGTGATAGTGAAGGACAGTACAGTGGCACTGACAAAGCATATATCACCTAATACACTCCCAAAACTATCACCACTTTTTCTCATCTTCTTGCTGAAATGTGATTTCATTGTTATACCCTTCCTTCAAATAGATGAAAGTATTTTCCTTTTTCTCTTTCTCTAATGCTACTTCTCTTAAGCTTAACTACGAAATTTGTCTTTTTTTTTACATTGTATAGTTTGAGTGTCTGTTAAACTCAATTATTATTTGTGTCTAATGACTCTACATCTTAAGTCTGTATGTTTATGATTGTATATTTTGGACCACTGTGTTTATTGTCTAGTGAACTACATTTGCATATGACTGTATATATATTTTTTAAAAACATTTTTATTTTGTTTTCATTGTAAACATACGCAAATGTACATACAAAATACAATAAAACAGTAGCAAACTATTTACAATATTTACATTCATCCACGATAAACAATCATTTTATCCACGAGAAGTTGATAACTTCTCATGGATAAAATGATTGTTTATCAGTATTTGTTCAAAAGTTTTCTCAATTTTTCCCATGCTATTTTTTATGAGTAATGTTATGGGTTCTATAACAAATTGTTTGCAGTTCCTTTTTACAAACAACTTTTGCTAAATTAATAAAATCTTTAAATATCAAATCTTGTTTACTTTTACAGTTCAAAGTAATATATTTTCTGGTAATTGCAAGAATTGACCAGAGTAACTGAATCTGAGATTTAGGTAGGAACATTGAATAGGATTAGTGAGTTAGAAATATGACTTATCAGACCATAAAGCATATACAAAATATCTGAAGTCTTTCCAATATTGAACAACATTTCAACATTCAATGAACATGTGAACCCAGTTGGCCTCTAGTAATTCATCACATTTCTAACATGTACTTTCACTGTTTTTGAGTATGATTTATTTTATGTGAAGTATAGAAACTCCTATTCATACATTTCCATGTATGCAATCTCCAATATAATGAAGAAGAGGTACCATACGTAGAATTCAATAACAATTTTTTGGATTAATCAGATATTTGTTCTCCATTAATCTTTACATAGTAATTCCAAAATCTGTCAAACTTTAGAGTGTCTTCTCTTAGTATCTTATAGATAAGTGAGATAATTAATTTTTGATTATCTGTCTTTTCAAGAAACATAATAAAAAGCTGAATCAAACTAGGTATAGATTCAGTCTGTAGGTTGATTGATACTCTCATTTTGTTTTCTATAAACTGGTGTAATGAATGTGTTAACAACCAACTGTCTTGACTGTTATCAAAACTGCATAAAAGTGAGTTTAGTGGTTTAATAGTCTTATTTTCAATAAACTGATGCCAGAATATCAAGTCGTTTTCCTTTAATCACATTGATGAAAGAATCTAGGCAATCAGGAGAGTATGCTGTAGGGAATATAAGAAATAAAAATTGTTTAATGTAATTACAATCAGTTAAATTTTAAAGTTATTACATTTTTGATTAATGCCATAAGAAAAATGACCAAACTTATTAAATAAACAAAATTCACGTAAAAGCCAATGAACTCCTCTTCCATATTACTTAAATATTATTTTCTATAGTTCTGACATCAGTTATATGAATCTCATGTATTATTTTCCAGCTATATATATATAGGTAGGTGTGATCCAGTGTAATATTACATTAATTGTAACTGATTTGGAATAAAGATCTAAGCTAGGGAATGCTATTGCATTACTGTTCCAAGCTCTAATGTGCCATTTATATGCAATCCTAGGTTTTAAGGGAAACCATAAAAATTTAAGTAGCTTGGAATCTAATTTTTTAAATATGTTTTTGGGAGGGGGTAATATCAATGACTGCATATAAAACAAAATTTTAGGTAAAATGATCATTTTAATTAGAGAGCCTATCCCCCATTGTGAAGAACATTTTATTCCATCTTTTGATTAGTTCACTAATGGTGGTTATTAAATTATTGTAGCTTAGTTTAACAGACTCTTTCCATGTACTCTTTATACTGACACCCAAATATTCTAATACATCATTCTCCCAATTAAACAGGCTATTCTCTCTCAGGTTTTTGTTGATCTTTTTGTTACTTAGTAATGTTTTGGATTTATAATGATTAAATTTAAGCCCTGAAATTCTTTCAGACTTGCTTAAGGTATTTATAACATCATGCAAAGAACCATCAATATCACCAAACGTTAACACATCATCAGCAAATAATTGTATCTTAGGACAATAGTCCTTATTCATTTGAAAGCCTGTTATATTTTGCTTGTTTCTGATATACGTAGCAAAAGGTTACATTGAAAGAGCAAACAATAATGGTGACAGAGGACAACCTTGTCTAGTTCCCTTGAGGATTTCTAGTGGTGATAATAGACATGATCCGATTTTCACATAAGCTTGTGCCCCACTATAAATTTTCATTAATAAGTTGACAAAATCTGAGGAGAATTCTTTGTAGAGAAGACCAACTAATAGAATCAAAAAGCCTTTTCTATGTCTAGGCTAATAGTTGTTTTTTATATTTGCATGCTATGTCTATTAATGATAGTAATTTAATAATGTTATCTTGCACTTTTCTATGAAGAATGAACCCTGTCTGATCATTATGTATTAGATTAGGTAATATTTTTTTTTATCCTATTAGCTAATATAGTCATGAAAATTTTATAATCAGTGTTTAGTAACGAAATTGGCCTATATGAATCACAAGATTTTGGGTCCTTACCTTGTTTTAATATGGGGAGATAATTGAGTATTTCCACGATGGGGTGTTATATATTTTTGCTTAACCATAGTAAAGGCACTCCTCATTTTCTTTATTATATATTCAGGAGAAATCTTATATAGTTCAGGAATTATTCCATCCAGTCCAGGAGCTTTATTATCTTTTAATTTTTTTATTTGGTCTTTCACTTCTGTTAGCGTTGTTTGTTTATTTAATATGTTATTTTATTGCATCCACATCTTAGTAGTTATATTTTCTTGAATAAAAGTATTTATTACATTATCTGTCTCCAAAAGTGGTGTGTTGTTATTTAAATCTTTGTAGTAGTTTCTGAACACTTCTAATGTGCTCATTAAGTTAAATGTACTCTTAACTGAACCTTCACTTGTATATTTAATCTCATTAATAAGATTTTGTTTATCTTTTTGGATCTTTCCACTATTTTATGTAGATGTTTGGGATTTACAGCATAAGATTGTAATTTCAGATTTTCCAGGTTTATGGCTACCTTATGATTTGATTTAACTTATTTTGCATCCATTTTTATCTTGTCTGGTTATTTGTAAGTCTAAAAGTTCGTTGTCCCACTCTTTCCTTTTTTAAGATACCAAGATTTTATTCTACTATATATATGTTTAAATGTTAAAGGTGTTCCATAGTATAGTATCAATCACTTCACCATTATCATTTGTTTCCATAAACATGTCTATTTCTTTCATTATCCATTCCCTAAAGTCTTTTAACTTAGTTATGTAAGCAGGAATTCTCTGTAGAAATCTTAAGTCATCTGTATGCGTAGTTAATGTAAAGTTTATAGCATTATGGTCGAAAGTGGATAAGTCATTATAGATACGTCACTTATTTTACAGTATATATTATTTGATACAAAGACCTTATCAATGTTTGTGTACCAAACCGATATGAATAGTGAATATAGAATAAGGAATAATGTTATCTTAGACCATGTATATCTTTAAGGTTCGTCTGGTTTGTAAAGTCCATTCAACTTCTTGGCTTGAGATGCTAGTTTTAGTCTACCATTTTTAGAAGTATAATTGCCAGATAATAGGCAGTTAAAATCACCTGTTGCTATAATTTCCCCTTTTGCATTTAAAATAGTCAGGTCCAGATATTTGTCAACATATTTAGTACTCAGTCCTGGTATCCAGTATGTATTAATCAAAGTATAATACTTCCTATTAATTTCCAAAATAACCATACTTAGCACCTGTCTTTATTTGAAATTGTATCTATAATTCTTGGCATAGTATAAGTATTTTTCCATAGATCGAGTGCCCCTTCTCTTAGTCTTAAAACATGAATCAGCCAGAATGGTATAGCCATTGAGTGAGTATTTTTGTAGATCTTTTTTAATAGATGGGTTTCCTCTAAAAAGATGATCTGGGCTTTATGCATTTTGATATATTTTAGCAAACCAGCTCTTATGACATTATTGTTCAAACCATTAATATTTAATGATAAACATTTATAAACCATTGACTATAATGTGTATGTTACTTACTGAAAGACCTTTCTTCCGTGTTGACTTGAAATCTACTGAAAGCTTACTTATCATGGATGCATAATGTGTATTAAACACTACTTTCAAAAACCCAAAACTGTTTACAAACACATACATGAAACATAAAGATCTGAAGTAGGCAGACTTCATTCATCTGCAACCTGTGGGTATCGGATCCGACCTCGGATCCGAGCCGGCAATTCAAAAGCTTAGGCTCCGAGCTCCTAGCTCCTCCCTCTTACCCATAACCCCTTGCCAAACCCTGACTGACCTCAGATTTCGTTTGCCGCTTTTCAAGTAGCTACGGATTCTAGAGCTCCTGGCGTTGTTGAAGAAAGATAAGATTTTTTGACTAAAAAAGTTTTGAAAATCTCTATTTTTGTTATTGATATTGTTAGTGTTGAGTGTGTATAGGCTTTCCTCTCTTTTATTTAATAGTTCTCGGGTTTTTGCGTAGTTTGTTTGTGTGTGTGTGTTGTGTTAGGCCTTAGGGTTGTGATGTCTGAAGCCCATAAGGCTGTTTTCTCGAAATGTACCGAGTGTGGCCATAAGCTGTCCCCAGCGGATGGCCACACTCAGTCATCTTGGGGTTGAACACCTGTCATCTGGTTGTACCATTTGTGCAGGGTTCAACCCCGGCTTTGAGGAGGGAGGAGGTCGAAGCTGGTGCTGGCGGGTCTTTTACCTCCAGATACCGCTCGCTCCCTCCCACTCAGCAACCTGTTGCTGTGGGTTCTCCCTCCGGCTGGGACTCAACCTCCCTCTAAGTTGCTGGAGGGAAAGAGTCCTCTAGGGAGGGAGAGAGAGAAGGAGAGGCACAGGAGAGGCACCACAAGCGGAGAGCGAAACTTCCAGTTCGCTCCTCCATCTAAGCGGGCCTCCCCTGTGCCTTCTAGCTTTCCTCCTCCTCGGCTCCACTCCCCTCGGTTCTCTCCTGGACCCGAGGAGGAGGAGGCTAGCCCTTCTAGGAGGTCTCCGAGGCGGCTGTCTAGGTCCGCCGGTGGCCTCCACCAGGTCAACTTTTTCCATGAGTGAAGCTGATATGGACCGGATGATGAGGAAATTCATCCAGGCCCAAATGCAAATGGAGTGCTCCTAGCCCCCATCCGGGAGGGGCTTGACCCTTTTTCGCCCCTTGGCTCCTTCTCCACCCATACCACGGGTTCGGAGCTGTCGGCGCTGGGCAGACTTGGATCCCGGGTGGATCGGATCCGATGGGTCGCACCTCAGATCCGTCCCATCCCTTGAGTGCTTGGGTACCGGACCCGACCTCGGAGCCGAGGCGAGCCTCGGATCCGAGGGAGCTGGTGTGTCTTCGGCTCCGTCCAGGTCGGAGCGCACCGGTCTCGGATCCGACGGTTTTGCTCCGACTCCGATCCGTGGCCGGATCCGAGTGGGGGTCTCGGGTTTAGAAGCTGGCTCCCCTCGGCTTTCGGCGTAGTGGAAAGGGCATTGTTGAGGACGTCCGGACCCCGGTCCCTGCCACGGCTCCATCCGCACTCCCTTGCAGTTGGGCCAGGCCCCCACCAGCCGGTCCCAGGGACAGCCGCCTCGATGTCCCAAGTGGTTCCCTTGGAACATCCAACTGCTGAAGAGTACTCCTCGGACAGCCCCGATGAAGTACCTCGGAAGCGTAAGTGCAAAGGAGGCACATGGACTCCCGAGTCCGTTACTGAAGACACAGACTTGGATGAAGGGGAAGGCTCCCTAGGTCACCCCCTGAGGACGTCTCATTTGGAGACATTATGGAGATGTTAAGGATCGGGGGTGGTCTGCCCCAAGGCTTCCTCGACGAGTCTGTGTTCTTGGAGGCATTCGAGGTGGGCCCTTCTACCTCTTGGGTGTCCCTCCTGCTGACCCCTGGTGGATCTTATTTCCATCAGAGCGTGGAAGGATCCGGACACCGTTGAGCCTATCCCAAGCCCAGACCGCATCCTTTCCCTCCGGCGGACCGCACTCACTGGAGCAAGGGCCCCAGTAGATGCCATGATGATGGCTGCAGCCACGAGAGGGAATTGGCCCAGGAGAGTCCCTCCATGCATCCTCCGGCAAGGAGTCCCGCTCGATGGATCGCATTGGGAAGCGAGTTTTCAGTTCAGCAACCTTCTCTTTGAGAGCGCTGAACTACATGGCACATGTCATTAGGATGCAGCGGGATCTGATTAAAGAATACGCTGCATCTCCCCGAGTCCATGTCGAGTGAGGATAAACAGGTATACTCCACCGAATGGCCACTCTCAGATCAGTTTCCAATACATCTATGCGGCTGCTTTCTCATGCTACTGAGGGAGCCGCTAGAGCCAGCGGAGCAGGCCTAGTCATGAGGCGACAGGCCTGGCTCCGCCACTGTGATTTTGCAGAGCCCTTCAAGGCGACCTTCGAATGCCCCTTCGATGGTTCTGCCTTGTTTGGCAAGACTGTTCGCGAAACATTAGTCCAGAGCGAAAGGACGGAAGACGCTGTCTGCCGTCGGAGTCCGCTTCTCAGCTCCCCAGAGGTCCTTCTCTAAGAACCAAAAGGGACAGAAGAAGATGTGGTTCTGGAAATCGCAGCAGTCCCAACCTGCTCCGGATAACCAGTCCTTCCGTGGCAGAGGAGGACGAGGAGGTCGTCGTCCTAGAGGCAGGGGGGCTCCTGGCAACTTTGGGTCCAGAGAACCTTTCTCTGATAGACCCACGCAGCAGCCCTGAAGGGTTGCCCGGCTGTCCGTCTCTGGAGGCAGTCGGGGGGCGGTTTTCGAGGCACCTGACTTCTTGGGAGTCCATAACAACAGACCGTTGGGTGCTTCGTCATATCCAGAGGGTATTCAATTCCCTATTCAAGGTTCACAAATCTCGCAGCCTCCCAGATGCTCCACCCGACCAAAGGCGGCAGCTGTCGAAATCGAACAGCTGCTAGAAAAGAGCTATCCAGCACGTCCCCGAGATCAAACCGGATTAGGTTTTACTCCAGGTTCTTTTTGGTGCCAAAGAAAGCGGGGGACCTAAGACCAATCTTACACCTTTCCCAGCTGAACCTGTCAGTAACCAAGCAAAAGTTCGGATGGTCACCCTGCAATCTATACTTCCCTCTTGAGGGAGAACGACTGGATGTGCTCCATCCACCTCAAGGACGCGTACTACCACATTCGTATGGACAGACGATCCAGGAGGTTTCTTCGCTTCCGGCTGGGAGCCAGTCATTATCAGTTCAGGGTCCTCCCCTTTGGTCTCACCTCAGCCCCAGGGTGTTCACCAAGGTGCTAGCGGTGGTAGCGGCCCACCTGAGGCTCCAGGGATTACAGGTCTTTCCGCACCTGGACGACTGGCTCCTGACGGCATCATCAAGGCATCTTCTGTGCTCAGCCAGGGATTACTTTCTTCAACTAGCCCCAAGGCTGGGCATCACGATCAACTGGGAGAAATCTTTACTGCACCCACACAAGTTATAGATTTCATAGGAGGAAGACTAAACACCAGATCAATGCGAGCCTTCCTCACTCCAGACAGAATTGCCAACCTGAAGTGTCATGTGACAGCGGTCCTGCAACCATCTCCAACTGCAGCTTCGGGTCCTGAGGGCCCTAGGTTCTATGGCGGCAGCTATTCCGCTTCTCATTCATGCTGCTACGCATGCGGGTTCTTCAATGGACCCTTCAGGTTCAGTGGTCCCCTCTTTGTTCCTCTCTCAACGCTCCGATTGCGGTCAGCAAGGCGTGCAGGGACTCCCTTCTTTGGTGGCTTCTTTCTCTGGGGCCCCTGGCAGGAGACTTTTTGTGCTGCATTTCCCGAGCCACAGTGACCATGGACGCTTCTTGCCTCGGGTGGGGGCATTCTGCGGGAAAGATTGTCCAAGGCACATGGAATCCCACAGAGACATCATTGCATATAAATGTCCTGGAAATGAGGGCGGTGCTCCTAGCGTTGCAAGCACTTCACCACGTTCTTCCTTCAGGGACTATTGCGATTCAGACAGACAACATGTCGGTAGTCTGGTATATCAACAAACGGAGGAACCAGGTCTTACCCCCTTTGTCGAGAGGCCATGAGAGTCTGGGAATGGGCAATTTCCACCAAACGCTTTCTGGTAGCAACGCACATTCCGGGAAAGTCCAACATCCTTACGGACAAGCTCAGTCGCACCATTCTTTCTCCACACGAGTGGTCTCTCAATCCTCAAGTAGCGAAGAAGATTTTTGCCGTCTGGGGGCAACCCTGTTGCGATCTTTTTGCCTCTCACTCAAACACCAAATGCGACAATTTCTTCGCTCTGCTTCCCCACCAGGAGTTCCCGAGATGCTCTGGTGCATGCTTGGCCTCCCGGTCTCCTTTATGCCTACCCTCCACTTCCTCTGATGCAGAGGCTTCTGCAGAAAGCCAACAGTTTGGGGAGCAGAATGATTCTCATTGCCCCGTTCTGGCCTCGTCAACCTTGGTTCCCCTTGTATGGTCTCACAAAATCAATCCACCCTGGATTCTGGATCCAATTCGGATCTCATCTCCCACTCTCTGGGAATGTCGGTTCCCAATCTGCACCCTGAAGTTGACAGCTTGGCTGCTCCAGTTCCATCCTTAATTAGGACTCCGGTATCTCTTCACCGGTCAAGGCCATTTTAGTGGCAGCTCATAAACCTTCCACCAGGCAGGTTTATCGGAGTAAATGGAAGAGATTCTCTATTTGGGTACAGAGAACTTTGGATCCTTTCTCGGCACCTATGTCAGGGGTGCTGGATTTTTAACAGACCTCTTTCATCAAGGGGCAAGTTCTTCCACGATTAAGGTACAATTGGCAGCTATCTCGCATTATCACATTGGTCATGACACAGCTCCCCTTATGGCGAAATTATGCAAAACATTTCTCAAAGGGGTTTTTTTGTTGAGGCCTCCAGTCAAGGAGGTTGTACCACCTTGGGACTTGTCTTTAGTTCTGCAAGCCCTTACTGCTCCTCCTTGAGCCTGCAGCTTCTACAGATTTAAAGTACCTTTCCTGGAAGACTGCCTTCTTGGTAGCTATCACTTCAGCCAGAAGAGTGTCTGAGCTTCAGGCTCTATCGTCAAGCCGCCGTAACTTTCTTGCCTTCCTGATAGGGTGTGCCTCAGGACCAATCCATCTTTTCTTCCGAAGGTCTCTTCTGAATCCAATATTAACCAATCAATTAATTTACCTGTGTTTTTTCCCAAGTACTCAAACAAAGGAGAATACAAATTGCATTCCTTGGATGTTCATAGACAATTACGTTTTTATATTCACAGAACAGCTGGTCACAGGAAATCAGATCAGCTGTTCGTCTCCTTTGCTAAATTTGCTCTGGGTAAAGCAGTATCTAAAGTCACACTATCTAAGTGGATTGCTAATTGTATTCTGCAGGCATATGACACTTCAGGTAGACCTGCTCCTCAGAGGGTTACGGCTCATTCTACTAGGGCAGTTTCCACGTCAGCCGCCTTTAAGTCCCGTGTATCATTGGATGATATCTGCTGCAGCTACTTGGGCCTCGCCTCATACTTTTATTTCTCATTATAAGGTGGATGTTGTTTCTAGAGGAAGAGCATCCTTTGGCTCAGCGGTGCTCAAACATCCTTCCATGACGGCCGCCCAAGATTCAGGTAGCTAGGGACTCTGTCCCACAGGTTGCAGACGAATGAAGTCTGCCTACTTCAGATTTAGAAGTTATGTACTCACCATAACGTTCCTTCTGAGTAGGTGACTTCATTCGGATGCAACCATCCCCCCCTCCATCCCCCTGACCTTTATAGAGCGAATATTTATGTTGTTTTGTACTGTAGTCAGTATTTTGAGGCAAACTCAATCTGAGGTCAGTCAGGGCTTGGCAAGGGGTTATGGGTAAGAGGGAGGAGCTAGGAGCTCGGAGCCTAAACTTTTGAATTGCCGGCTCGGATCCGAGGTCGGATCCGATACCCACAGGTTGCATCCGAATGAAGTCACCTACTCAGATGGAACGTTATGGTGAGTATATAACTTCTAATTTCTGGTTTAGTTAAAAACTTAACTTAACCATCCATCCACCACCTCTCCAATACCAAAAGGCACAAATTATCCATCTCTGCTTAGAATATAGTATAAAAACAAAAAAGAAAAACATTATGAAAGCAGCTAAAGAAATCTGAATCCATGAAATATACATTAGAATGAGTGTCCAATATATCTGAAGCTATATGAATATGTCACATATGATAATAGCTCCTCTAATATGTAGATATGCCAGAAATACACATCAGATCAATGTTTGTATAAACATTAAAAGCTGAAGGTTAAGAAGATTGTCGATATTTCCAAGACTTTTCAAGAAACATCAGATCATTTAACCATTTTATCAGTCATCTATCTAACAATTTTCATGTAAGAATCTGTTGAAAATATATATGTAACACGTAATACAACATAACTATTATATTTTGCAATTATACACATATTACTGATATGTATTAACAATATCTATGTTGACATCTTTCATCAGGAAGGGGGGAGAGAGAGAGAGAAAAAAAAGGGGTCTCACAACCCTCTGTTTAGTTGCTAAAGGTTTAGTTATATAACATAAGTCTGATGTTAATATGCATGAGTTTTCTAATGCAGGTTTCTAGTTCACTTGATGTCATTTAGTTACTAATAGTGTCATTGAATCTGCAGAATGTATGCATCTATAAGAGAACATAGGCATTTATTTACCATTTAAAGTATCTAGTGAAGGATAACAGAATTTCAAGAGAAAAGAATTCTAAGTACGACCATTTAAGAAGTTCAAAAGGTCAGGTGATGTCATCACTGTTGTTTCTTCAAGCTGCAGCTTCATAAACTTGTTAAAAAATATCTAAGTAGGCTCATGCACAAAAGAAGTTGTCTCTAGTGAAGAAAAAAGCATTTTCGGCGGGAAGTTCAGATCTTGAAGCGTTTAGAGTTTACAGAAAGCAAAAAAAAAAAAAAAACTCTCACACTGCCTTGTCAGTGCATGTCATGAATCTCCACAATGAGAACAGTGACACAGACCACCAGTTTCCTCACAAAACATCAACATCATGAAAAAATTAACCCCTTTATATAAAAACAGCTATTTAGAAGTAACAATAGCTGCCTCAAATCAGAAATCATATTATAACATTTCAATCATTTACCCACCAGTTAAAAAAGGAACCTAGTCTGTGTGTGTGTGTGTGTGTGTGTGTGTGTGTGTGTGTATATATATATATATATATATATATATATATATATATATATATATAGTTATCTATTAAACACCATTAATGTACTGTATTAATGTTTAAATGTATCTAAACAGAGAGTCTAAAACATCTGGTTAGAAACCCTTTGTTACCCCACCACTGACCCACTAGTAAAAATGCACTTTGGTATTAAGTCAAATTATACTTTTACTGAAGAATTAGAAGATGTACATCATTTGCAGTTATTTAAAAGGGAAAAGTATGTAAAGTACTTATAATGGGGAAAAGAGAGAAAAGGAACATTGGTAACAAAAAATAATAGGAAGAAAGAAGAGAGAGAGAGAATGTTATTGAAGTACTTAGTACTATATGTAATTAGAAAGGAAAAAAGAAAGTTAATAAT
This sequence comes from Protopterus annectens, assembly GCF_019279795.1. Taxonomy (NCBI): domain Eukaryota; kingdom Metazoa; phylum Chordata; order Ceratodontiformes; family Protopteridae; genus Protopterus; species Protopterus annectens. The sequence continues at coordinate 635,209,579 of NC_056733.1, forward strand.
AAAAATGATTCACGTTACCTTACAGCATAGAGGCTTTACAGAATCAAATATATTATGATTCATAAAACAAAGCATTTAAAATTAGAAGGAATTTATTCATTTGTCCTTTAGTTTCTTAGTTTTGTTTGCTCCTTCCTTCACAGACCATCCATTTTTTGCTGCCTCTCTCTTCAAACTCTGGGATGACCATTCCATTTCTTCTAGTATTTTCTTCTTTTGGATAAATTCTACTGCTTCTTGTAGGGAATCAAAGATCTTCACTCCTTCTGGCAAGGTGCTTTTTATTCTTGCAGGAAAAAGAATTTGAGCTTTAATATTGGCATTTTTTTAAAGGACTTAATTAGAGGAACACACTCCTTTCTTCTGGATATGACTGTCGAAGTGTAGTCATTGTCAAAACGAATAACTTTTTCACCCATCTTGATCGGGGAATTAGTCCAAGCTGATTTCAGCACTATGTCCTATTCTTGCGAGGAAAGAAATCTAACTAATATAGACCTGGGGTTAGATGAACTTTGAGATGAAGCTGGATTTGCCAGGGACCGAAGAGCCCTCTCAATTCCAAAAGAGAGGATTCAGGCATGTTTAATGCTGATGGAAACCACTTATTGGAAAAATTAATCATGTTAGCACCCTCTTCTTTCTCAGGAATTCCATATATTCTTATGTTATTCCTCCTTGATCTACTTTCAAGGTCATCCAGTTTCTCAAATGAGCCTGGTGTTTTGTTTCAGAAGAAATTCATTTTCCGTTACTCTAGTATCTAGGTCAGTTGCTGTTTCCTCTAAGGCAAAAATCTGGTCAGATTATTTTTTTTACTATTCCATTTAGAAGTTCCAGTTGTTTACTGCATTCTTGTTTGATAATATCCATTTTGTTTTTCAATTTATCCATTTTAGTGACAGTTCTTGGATGTTTGTTGTTATAATATGTAGTTCTTTCTTCACTGCACTCTCCTGGTGTGGGTTCTTCGAGTTGCTCATCTTGAGATCTCCAGTAGAAAATGTCTTGATGGGAATAATTAAAAAATTCTCTTGACTGTGTATTAAGTTTTAGAAAATAATAGAGTCTATGTTAATCTAACTTTTAGTTAGATTTTTCTAAAAAATAAAGTAAATTTCCTGTCATGATGTTAAAATCTAAGCAGAGCTATGAATTTCTGCTGCTATCAGACTGGCATCTTGGCCACGCCCAGACTGTATATTTCTGACCACTGTGTGTTTGTCTGTCACTTTTGCATGACTGCGTTGTTGGAGCTTTTCTCCTCGAGTCTCCACTGAAAATGGGCCCCTTGCTCAGATGGACCAATCTGGTTAGCAAATGTCAAATAAATAAAATAAAGGGCATTGGAGATATTTGTAGTATTTTTCCTTTAAGAAAACCTGCATTATTTCCATTTTACACTAATACATCCCAAACCAAGGAGCACATTATCAGTTAAAACCTTAGATGGTAGAAAAGGCTAGCAGTGACATCCTGCTTTTTAACTTGGCAGCAGTCTACTTTATTCCCCCTAAATGTATCCCAAATGCATCAGGTGTTCTTTAACTATTCCATTATGAAATGAGCAGTGCTTTGATGCAATTGTGATCCTATCTTTTTTATTCTTCTTAACACCAGTAATTCACGTATCACTTGACTAAACATATTTCTGCAGTATTTTGTGATTGTAAGTGTACACATTTTTTATGTTCTGCCTTACATCTGAAAAAGGAATATTTTTTTCTGTGGTCCATGCCTTCTTTGGGTGAACTGGCACCCTAGGGGAAGGGCTTCACTGCCCTCCAGCAGACACAGCTAGTACCCCACTGCCCCCATCCTGTCATATTCACACCATTCAGATAACTTTTATCTTCCCTTTCTAACAGTTTGTGTTACTCTTCAATTTTTTTTTTTCCTGCATTCATTCAGTGCACATCCTAACTAGGAAAGGCTGCACTTCAACCATGGAAGAAATAACTGCATTGAGCTATAGATCTGGGGGCTGCAAGTCTCCTAAAAGTCATAGGAATTGCAGATGCACTGAGGTGCATTTTTTTAAAGGCAACAAATGGCCACTTTCCTATATATCACTTTACTGCTGCCACATGTACATACAGCATGCCTTCTTAACTCTTCCACCAAAATATGCCTACCATTTGTGTACCCCCTCCAATGTCAAACTGGGATGAAACTGAAAAAAAAACTACACCATAACTTATTTAAACCTATTACTGTCAGACATGTATAAACAACATGCTTCCTTCCCCTTCCCCAAAAGTGTGCATATGCATCTGGTGTTTGATTGTGAGGAAAGTGAAACAAATAATTATCATGGCAATGTTTCCAACTTGTTACTCCTAGGTAGTACATTACACCTATAAAAGCTATAATGACCTGTGTACATCACTTAAAGTTTGTGTGGTAAATTAAGGAAATAATGATTGTACTTTCCCCAGCCCAGCACAAGATATTGTGACCTATGCACACCTCTGAAGTTTGGTAGGGAAATTACAGAAATAATGACATTGTACCACCTCCCACACAAACTACAGCTGTGAACGCCTCTGAGCAGGGTCAGTTTTAGACTAGATGGGGTTCAGACAGAGGTGACTGTGTCAGAATTCACTTATACAACCTTGGGGTTTGGGGTCTGCAAGGCCTCCAGGTGTTCTGAATGTCTAGATTTTCTTTGATGCTTTTTTGATAGATGACTGTTTAAACTGAGCAAATAACAAGAGGTTCAGTTGCCTTCACCTAGACAACTCCAAGCCAACTCAGCAGTTACAGAAATTTCTGAGTACAATTCAGATATTTAATCGTTATATTAGACAGTGACAATGCAGTATATTTCACTTTGGTCTGCACAAACAATTTTCATACTTTAAAGTATTCCAATGTGTTTTTTTAGAAATCACAAACCCAGAATAATGAGAAAAAAACAGCAGCTAGTCATTTTCATCCACATACAACCCCAGCAATTATAGCTACTTTATCTGTTGAGATCTCAGATGACTAGTGTCTATATGAAAGCAAAAAAACACATAAAAGAACAACAAAGTATACTGATTTATATCTTCCTGACCTTGTCCCATAGCTCTCAACTGTCCAGAATCTCCAGAATGTTTGGCTTGTTCCTCATAAACTTTGTGGTTTCCTGGCACATCATTGAAGATTTCAGACTTCATGTCCTTCAGAAAATGCATGTTAGTGAAAAACCTGTTGTCTTAGAAACAAGTTTATAAGTTCAACATTTAAAATCTGTCCGTAGTTTTAGCCTTTGTCTCCCCATTGTTTTTGGCTTTGTCCAAAATTCTTGAACAGACGTGTTAAGAGGTTTGCCTGGTCTTGCAAAATTGTCAAAATCACTTGCCACACCTTTCGACTCTCCTTCATTTTGCCCAGAATTTTTACTGTGCTTGAATCCATTAAAACATGATTTTCTGATAAATCATTGAAAATTACAGTCAGTTAATTCCAGACATTAAAATTTAATAATTTGTTCAGAAAGTACATGTTGATGCGCAAATCCCATTGTTCTGTTAAGTTAAGTAAGTATTGCCTCTGATTGTTGGCCTTTGTTCTACCCACCCTGCACCTCTGTTGTCATTTTGTCCAGATCTTAAATTAAGTTAAATGCCCCATTGTCAGTGCCTAATCACTGCTGGCAGTATCTTAATAAAATAAATAAAAAAGTATAAAAAAAAAACTAGCACACCACTGTTGGAAGGTCTTCATCTTCTGTTTGCCCTTTGCACCTACGTTTGAATGTTGCAAGATTTCTGCTCTGTCCTGACCACAGAGCAGAAGCCTCACAATATTACAAGTCCAATGTGACTTGAATGGGTAAGTCATTTGCAGTGCCTACCCCACAGTGCAGCAGCTGTGACATAAGCATGCTTTTTTTAACAAGGGAGCCTTGGGGCGTTTATACGTTTATTTATTTTAGAGCAAATAAACACAGTTTTATTGGCTTTAAAATTAAATAAAATGTAGAAACACTCCCCAACAAGAACAGCACCCTAGGCAGCTGCCAAATTGACCAATGTGTAAGATTGGCCCTGTAGTGGTATGTCAGCAAACTTTACATAGGAGCAACAGCAGGAGTGTGTCATGCTCTGTAATGTATTTATATGATGTAACTTTAAAACAGAAGAGCACGTAGTTAAATCTTCACTGAAAAATGTATGAAGCTTAAGTATAGAAGACAAAAACTGAATGGTTGCTCAGTGACCCCACTGATAAAGTGACAGTTGTCATGTTTTCTGTTGACCATGCTTTCTCTAAACTGGTAATAGCTCTAAGTCATTAATTATGCCTATTATTCTTACCCATGGCAACACACCTCAGTATTTCAGCTTAAAATCAGGCATTGGTGCACAAGTATTAAGCAAGCTGCATTTTCTGTTTCCAGTGGTAATGCTTTTTTGTAATTTTGTAGAATGTAACCATTCTTTTCACTTTTCCTCATGTTGAACTCTGTAGAATTATTTTACTTGTCATTTTCATTAATCTCATCTTTTCAGTTATGTTTAAATCTCATTTGGATTTGTTTTAGTATTTTAATGTGTTATATCAGGAACACTCCTAGATGTGCATGAGGCTGGGAGTTAGTTGTCTTTCTGCTCCAGTTCAGCTAATTTTCCCTGCATCTACCTCTAATACATGCCCTGACACCATGCACCTCACTTGGAGAGTGCTTAGTGCCTGAGACTGCTATTTATTTTCTGCATGTCATACAGTTTATATCTTCATAATGATTTTCATTTGGAAACGTTTGTTTCTCTAATATGTAAAGCACCTAGGCCCATCATTTTATGAGTCAGGGCCTGCACCTTCTGTAGTTATTTGGACAAGGAGCACAATGTGAAACAATGCCACAAGTCCAGTGATTCAATCCAACCACCTGAATACACAGGAGAGAGCTAGAGAAGCTGTTAGCCAGTGAAGCCAGTAAGAGAGCTGTGGAAATCATGTGCCCGGTTGAGGATTAGTGCGATGGTCCTTCATACTTTGTCTAAAGTTTGCCAAAGCATCCTGAAATGGCTAAAGAACTGGAAGGTTAACAGTGGTTTCACCTTCCTGGAGGTGAGTCTATTCCTGAAACTGCATTCCCCTCTCCATGCTTTTCTTTCTTGCTCTCAATTAAGGTGGGATTGAGTTCACATACATCATCTGCTTCAACCAAGGTCAAATGTAACAACCACTGTGACCCCAAGCCTTCAGATAACTGGCTGGGCCAGACTTGTGAGCAGTTACCCCCCCCCCCCCAAGAGGGATCTGTAGCTTCCTTTGGCAAGAGCATGATTGTTGTCTTCAAGCTTTCTGCAGTTCAGCAGGGCTTGATCACCTAGAATGAGGAGAGTCTATCAGTTTTTACAGTGCCATAGTCTATGGTTTTGGCCCTTAACATTTCACAGTTTGAATTCTGGTGGGGTCATATCCTTGCACACCCTAACAGAACACAGCATACTACTCATTGCAGGGTTTGCAAGTTTGTGTGCCTCCTAACTCAAAAATCCTGAAACCTTCCTCCCTAGAGCTCTCCACCAGACAACCACTCCTTTAGAGACATATTTGGTCTAATGAAGTCCACTGTGGACTGGCCTTTGGTTCCCTTACTTCCCATCAGATTTGTCTGAAAAAAGTATTGGAAATGATGGAGTAGTGTTGGATCATACATGCTGTGCAGCTTGTCATTAGTGATGCAATATATATGCAGAGCTGAAGCAGCTTAATACTTCACTCTTGACTTCCAAGAAGGTGAATGCCCTGTATAAGCACTCAGCTAAGTGGAAGTGATATCTTCATCTAGGATCTCAGTTTGGACTCCTCCAAGATTTTGTTTGCCAGCACATGATTTAGAGGCCACTGCAGTTGTCCTTGCTGCCTGACTGGGAGCTTAAATGTTTGTATAGGAGGGGTAAAATGGTGTTCTCATTTGTCTTAGGGTTTAGGTCTTTCAGCTGTCTCTCTCATCTGCCCAGATTTTGTTGTTCAGTTGTGGGAAAAGATTTCTGTCCTTCAGTCTGGGCTGAAAGGAGGAACTGGTTAAGACTGTATCTGTAGCTTCTTCAATGGGATACCACATGACTCTGTAACCTCTCCATGGGGAGGGCAGCATGCTGTAGCATATACTGATGCATAATGCTGTGCTTTGGACCGCTCTTATTGTAATAAGGGGCCCCAGTGAGTAAACTAAGGGGGTTTATATATGGCCAGGCCTGCTTGACACCAGCAGTTTGGAAGGCTTTTATGATTGCTCCCTTAATACCCGTCTTCCAGATCTGGCCAGACTCCTAAGAAGCAGCAGCAGCAGCACTCTAACAAGCTAGGGCAGGCCCTCAAGCACCAGGTAGTCCTCCTCCTCCTGACAGTCTCAATTAAGTTGCAGAGAAGGATGAATCTGACAACACAGAGGAATAGTCCTGACTCTTGTAACAGGGCTGTCCACAGAAAGTGGCAGTTTAAGTTTGCCCTGGCTTTGAGGGCAGTCCCAAAACATTTGTGCATTTTTGATGTAAAGATGTAATCATGGATGAACTTGTCTTAGAGCTGTGTGGTCCTTCTTCAGAACAAAACATGTTCAGGGATCCAGCTGCTCTGTACAGGGCAGTCATACTGAATCAGTCTCAATGGGCTGTAGAGGCTGCAGTACCTTTGTAATAAAAAGAAATGTTCTTCTTCCACATCTGATTAACCCAGAAGGGCACAGAAGGATTCCTTGCTATCCTGAACATCAGCAACTTCTGTGAGTATCTCTGATTTGGGACTTTCCAGTGGTGTGCTCATGCGAGGAGGTGGGTCATGTCTCTTCTCATGCAGGGCATCTGAATGGTGTCAGTAGACATAGCTACCGAGGAGTTCCATTGTCTGCAGTCTGCAAATAAGATTCCTTCAGTTCTCCTTGAATGAGTACCGTTTTGAGAATGCTGTGATTCGGCTTGTCCGTTGCTCTCATACCATTTGCCAAGGGGCTAGCCATTGTGACAGAGGCTTGCAGAAGGTGGAGTTCATGTGCTTCCACCCTGCTTGACTGGTTCCTGTTGATACTGTCAGCAGACTTCCTGGTAATATTTCTGGAGTGAATGCACCCATAACTGTGGTTTCTGAGATGGGGACTGGGGAAATGTTGCCATAAAGTTGGAGAAGTGCTACCTCTTAACTTCTTCTCAGAGAATTGCATTTAACTGCTGTGCTGCTGGTTGCCACCCGTTGTCAGTCATGTCTGCCTAAATAGAGTACCCAGAAAGTCTTATTTTTGACAGTGTTTGGAGGATGCAACAGAGTTTAAGCAGAAACCATTCTGTTAGCCTTTGAGCTTAAGCCAACCACAAGCTTAATGGTGACTCTTGCATGCCTGTAGATATGGATAACTTTAGAGCCACTCCCTTGCTCATGGTTGTTCTGCTCATGTTAGATTCTTGTTGCAGCGCTCTAGAGTGGTGGATACTTCCCACAAATCTCAAAATGAGTTTGTGTTTTATGCAGCTGAGCCCATTCTAGTTCAGAGTGATAGATGCTTTTCCCTTCCACAATTCAAGGAAAGTGCTTTTTCCTTGGTGAGGAATCCACGACAGATAGATGGAGTATGCTATCCTTTTGTCTGTGATAGCCGCGGAGGGAAAGCCATGTTCAGGACCTGTCCTAATTCCATCTGACAACCAGTCCATTAAGTGGTACCTGAAGTGGTGATGTGGGTTTGAGGAGCCATAGAGAGACGGCCCTCATGTCAGGGTTAGTGAGGATGCTGTCCTTTTCTGGACTTGAGGATTCAGGAGACTTGTTTCATTTGCGTCTTCCAGGAGTGGGGCATCATAGACACTGTCCTATTCACCATTTAGGATAATGTCTTCTCCATGCTCTGCCTAATGCAGTAGGGTGAAGCGGTGAAGAGACGTTACTGTGTGTCCTCTGTCCTTTGTTAGAGGAGATTCCTGAACATGTTCTCACTGCTGCCATGACTCTGCTGCTCCTTGAAAAATATAAGGACCAAAAAAAAACTTATCTGTTGCCTTCTTTCAGGTGTCTGAGATCTGAGAAGGGGTGTTTTTCAGATGTTCATATCTTCGGTTGTGTAGGACACCATCCTTGCTCAAGAGAAGGAAGCCTCCAGACTGGGATTTCAAATGTTGCCAGGAAGACTTCTTTGTCGTAGACATAACTTGCCATGAAGTTGATGCTGGATATTTATGTGATGCTTTTGTGTCTATTCATCCTGCAAGTGCTGATTACTCTGGCACTTACAATTTGAGTCAAAGTTATTCTGCTGTCAGACTACTGCATGTGTCCACCATTTTTGCATATGACCTTGTGGTAATAATTAGCTAATCAAACAGTTTAAGTTCTGCATCTCTGCATACCATTGAAGAACTTGGTTCTTGAACTTAATGATTCATAGACTCACCTATCCACTATTCAAATCCTTTAATGTAGCAATATTGAAATTTATTTTTTGACTCTTGGTGGTGGTCAGCATTTCAGGATTTTTTTTGCAGAATATTGGAGTTTATGTCCCTTATCTGTATGGAGCCACATCAGGACTTTCACCAAGATCAGATGTGTTCTAGAACCAACCTCCACATTTCCTTTTGAAAGTGTTGGAGTCTACCTTAAATTAGACCATTTATTCCATTTCCTTATGCAAGAAGGTACCAAGGAAGAGAGGGTGCATCACATAGTGGATATGCAGCTGTCAGCTCAGATTTTACCTCTAGCAAATGCATGAGTTCAGGAAGTTGAAACAGATGTTCATCATCTCTGCTTTGAAGAGAGTAAGGCTGGCATTTACCAGTCAAACCCTTTTCAAGTGGCTTGCCCACCTGTATTTATCTTTTGACATCGGGTAACAAGCCACCTGTTCGAAAATGTTGCTGCTGAAGGCCGACTCCCTTCATGATGGTAGTTGCTTCCACAGATGTGCAGAAACAAGACTGTTGAATAAAACACTCACAAGGGCTTCCACCATTCCCCTAATTTGGAACAACGTCTAGGTTTATTATGTTAAGTGGTTGAGAGGATTTGCATCTGTGAACTATGCTTTTAGCTGTCTTATTTTGCTAGCGGATGTTTGTGCCATAGCCATTTGGTTACTGGTTCACACCCTTAAATATTGTTGTTTGGTCTGTGACTGTAGAAGATGGGCCTCTTTTAGTACCATGATACTTCAAGGTTCATCCTCCTGGGCTTTTGCCTTTTGGCTGTTTTCTGGCTTCTTCCATTCTTGGGGGTTCTTATTGCTCAGGATTTCTCCCATTTGTAGACCTATTAAAAAGATTGCACAGTATTAAGTATAAATGGTATGTTTTCAACATTATTGGTTGATCTTCAAGGTACCCCCCCCCCCCATGGTGGGTCGCACATACCCTCCAACTTTCCTCTCTGTCTTTGGACAGCTTCATCCACTGACTGCTGCTGAAGGTTCTATTGATTTATTTCCCTTTCTTTGCAGTAAGTATGCTAACGCAGTGGACAGAGGAGAACCCATGGGCTCAGAGGTGTGCTGTCCTTGGTTGGTACATGACATCAAAACTTCCACCAGTAGTTGGATACATATCCTGCCATCCGAACATGGGAGCTTCAAGAAGAATCTTCTAAGGGGAGGTAGGACCACTTGCTAGTGTGCATCTCGTACAGAAGTGAACATCAGCCTTCAGCTGTACTTTTTGCTTCCCCACCTGATAAACAGTTGTAGCTACTCATTAGATAAAAGCACAAAGAACAAAAATTGTAATCCTTTTTGCTGTTTTCTGGAAGAATACTGTGTCAGAGTTTCACTCACAGTTGGGAGTGCCGTTGGGGGGGGGGGGTGAGCACTGATGTTCAGCAGGTATATCAGATCAAATAGTGAAACAGAAGGGTGGGGAGACAAAAATAGCTGAATTGGAGTAGAACAACTGATAATAACCAGCCATCAACCCACTGAGGAGAGGCCAGTTGATGATAGCTATTTTGGTAAGAGTCTCTCTGTTATTTTTGTTTGCATTTTTTGGCATCTTCATTTCATTATTTCATTCATCCCCAAACTTTATTGCAATAACAGGCTACTGACTTGGCCAACCGCCTTAAGCAGCAGGATCAGAACATTGATAACATGCAGAAAAGCTTGGCAGAAATGAGTCAGGTTAAAGAATGCTTAGAGAAGGAGTTTCAAGACTTGGTAAGTTGTGACTGTTCATTGGTTTGCTTTTGCCTGATTTGTGTAACCTTTTCACATTCTTTCTCAGTTGGTCCTCAACATGTTTTTCTTATGAATTGAAAAATAAATGCATTCGTGTAGGATTGCTATTGTAATGGTAATCAGTGAGTAGCAGGATTGAGAAGACATCTCTTAACTGCATTAATTCAGAGTAGTGCACATGGCTTGTAAGCCGTACGAGAGGGTATCATTTTTCTTAGGAGATCCCTTTGTCTTAAAAATGTATTGTATTCTGTTATAAAAACATTGATAAGCGTGAATTATGGTCTTTACGTTCCCTTCAGTTTCTGCTTAGTGAGTAGTCACAGCTGATGTCAGACTTTTGATCATGGCATTTTTTCCATAATATATTTTTACTTTTTTAATAAACTACCAGTTTTTAGATGTCATAAAATCAATTGCTCCCAAAGGTGAGTTTTCATATAGTTGGGAGCTGTTCTTCTACAGTAAGGATGGCAGCTTTTTTTCTCTGTAAGGTCATGTTTATGGTTTCCTGACTTTCATGCACAAGTTGTCACCTTTGAAGTAGATATTGTGAAAAATCATTGTTACTCAGTAATTTTTGTAATTATTTTCCTGTATGTTATTTGGGTCTTAGTAATGAACTTGGTCCTCTTTTGTACCTTATGGATTCTCCCTTCAAGCCTACAAGTCAAGCTTGCTCAACAGATTGGGGCTTTGAGGCCTCCCATTATGGAGGAGAAGGAGCCAGGAAGTTGAACTCTCTCTTAAGTCAGTAGGTAGGTTGGTCAGGGAAGTTGTGGTAATTGTATTGTATAGTTATTTTTTTTGTCCCTTGATATCAGTTTTAACTAGCGTTTCCCCTTCCATGGTGGCTAGCCAACTCACTGCCAAAGCAAGGCCTGCATTATCAAGTAGCTTCCAGATACCTGGCCTAGGTACAAGTGTGTATGTACTACTTAGTGGGCCATGAATGAACCAGTGTCCCTGTCCTTCAGTAGCTATTACTAGTGCAGTGAAACTTAGACACTGCACTGTGTGTACTTTGGTTAAATCAACGCCATCCACTTAGTCTTATCATACCTTGGGTAGCTTTTTCAGTACATGGGACTACTGTTGGTTGGCTAGGAGCAGTCAAGGCTTCACCAGTCAACAACATGGAAATCTGTTTTATGTCATGTGGCTTATGTCTTGATCCAAAAATCATATTTATCAAAAACAATTTTATTTTCTCAATCACATTTCCTTTGAACCGACTCGGCTGCTTACTTCAGCTTGCACCTTCCAAACTCTCAAGCCAGGCTCTAACCATAATGCTCCTCTCAAAATTATCCCAGATCTCGTTTGTCGCTTTGGGTGTCATACCTGTTCAACCTTTCTCTGAGCCTTGGCTTACTGTTAATTTTTTTGCTATTTAAAATCTCCTTTTGAATATTTTTCTTCCTAATAGCTCTCTTACTGTCTATCCGCTACTTTCGTTTTTGCTTCTCTTTAGCATGTGTATTTTTCCCCGCTTTCCATACTACTGTTAGTAGTTCCTCAAGTACTATTGTTGGTACCTCCCTTACCGTTTTTAAGCTATATCTTAAGTACCATTGTTGATATTTCCTACCCCTTTTCTTCTTATTCTCTTCTTTAAAAAAAATCTTTGTTTCTGTCCTTTTCTGCCAAACTCTGTGTGTGCGACTGTTAGTATTATGGCTGAAAAATAAGTTTCTCCAGCTAAATCCTGTAAAGGGACCTGTAGATTTAAAAGGTGCCAGAAATACCAGGGTAAAATGCCCAACTCTGACAGGCAATACCCTTTGTGTCTATTGTCTGGAGAAAGTCCACTTGCAGGAAAGTTGCTCAGTTTGTCAAATTTTTTTCTACCCGTACACTTACTGAGCGTAAGAACAGATTGATACTTAAGGGACTTTTAAAATCTGATTTCGAAGAGGTCATTTCTAGGTCTAGAACTGAAGACAGCACTTCATCATCCTCTTCTTCCACTAGTAAGAAAAGACCTCCTTCTCTTCCAGTGCTTCAGAACCATCCAAGAAGGTTTCTACAGGGCCTTCGGTGCCCAAGAGTTTTTCGTCACTGAAAGGTATATTTGACTCGGCACCTACAAAATTATCAGAGCCGACAACGACTTCCTCGGCACCCATAGAGATTTCAGAGCTGGAACAGTCAAAGATGCCTTTGCTCCCAAGGGCAAAATATTCACCAACTATTGACCCTTTTAAGGACTGGCCACCAAGCCCTTTACTTGAAGTGAAACCCTCTAGATCTCCTTCGACTGCCTCAATTCGATCCACTAAGAGTCTCTCAAGAGGCCGACATTGAGACTGGTGGATCAGCTCCTTGACGGTAAGGGGATTGTCCTCAGTTCCAAGCCACTCTGATGTCGGAACCAGTCTGTCTACGACACCACTAGTTCCTCCTCCTCCAACTTTTATTGAGTCATTAAAGCCCTCTGTTCTGACACTCCTAGTGTCGAATGTCGTGGTTCCGGTAGCATCCTCTTCTCCAGTACCAAGAGCTCCCTTGAGCTCCTCCAGGCTTTTGGCACCGGAGGCCTCTCGGGGTCAAGACTTTCTGGCCTAGTCCAAGATGCATGGGTCGGTTTCCATAACTTCAGAGCTGTCCATGTCCTTTGGTGCCTCGGCCTTTGTAGGATCAACCCAGGCTTCTGTTTCTGGGGGTTGGGTGTCTCCTCGGTGCGGGGTGTGACCCCGGTTCTGAAGGAGTCTATTTCCGTTCCGGGCTCCCATCCCTTTCCAGGGGACCGGTCTTCTGGATCATGGAGAAGGCTTTGTCCATTGGGGACTCTGTCTTTGCCATCCCTGTCGGGACTAATTTCTACACCCTTTTGACCTGAGCTGCCATCTGTCTCATCCCCAAGACAGAGGGCACAAAAGTCCCAGGATACACCCACTTTGGTGGATTCTACTTCGGACACTTCCCGGATTATCCCCCTGAGGAAGTACCTGCGAAGAAGTGCAAGAGGAAGCACTTAGACTCCCTGGAGGAGTTTTTCACTGAACTTAGTGATTTTGATGAAGGGGAAGGCTTCCCCCAAGTCTCCCCCCCGATGATGTTTCCTTTGGGGACATCATAGAAATCCTGAAACAGAGGGGTGGCTGGTCCTCCTTCCAGCCTTCCTTGGATGAGTCTGTATTCCTGGAGGCCTTTCGTGCCCAACCCTCTACTTCTTGGATCTCTCCACCCACTGACAGTCTCATTAAGTTGATCGCTTAGCTGACATGGAAGATGCCATGGTGATAGCAGCAGCCAGGAAGAAGGAACTTGCTGGGGAAAGTCAGTCTAGCCATCCTCCTAGCAAGGAGTCTAGGACTTTGTATAGGTTTGGGAAGCACGTTTATGCTTTGAAGACCTTCACTGTTAGGTCCTTGAATTCTATGGCACACTTTACTAGATTACAGAGGGATCTGATCAAGAAGCTGTCTGATACCCTCTCAGGAGCAGTAGCTGAAGGGGTACGGGACAAAGTTACCTCTCAGCTAGCAACCCCTGATGCGATTTCTAACTTATCCATGCAGCAGAAGGGACATCTAGAGTAACGGCATCAGGCATAGCCATTAGAAGGCACTCCTGGATACGCTTGTGTGACTTTGCGGAGCCATTTAAAGCAACATCCATCAATGCTTTCTTTGATGGATCTACCCTTTTTGATCCCAAGGTAAAAGACACTTTAGCCAGATGTGAAAAATATGTCAAGACCCTTTCTGCCATTAGCGTACATTTCTCCACTCCACAGTGGCCATACTGTAAGAATCAGAGAAGTGGGAGACTATGGTTTAAAAAATCCAAAGGGCCTTTCCCGCATTCACATGGCAAAGCCTTTTCCTGGGGCAGAATGGGAAGTAATGAAAGACTGTGCCACAGAGACAGAAATGGACTGCAAAACCGGAGGTCCAGAGAATCTTTTTCTGGTACTTCCTATCAGCACCTTTGAATGGGGGCCCAATTGCCCTTCTCTGGAGGCAGTCAGGGAGGGATGACTTTCTCTGCACCAATCTGCCTGTCAAATGTTAACTATGGACAAATGGGTGCAGGGAGTAATACACAGAGGTTACAAAATTCCACTGTCACCACCAGTAACCCAGAAAAACGTCCCGGACGTTCCACCCAGTCAAAGGGGAGCAGAAATCAAAGAAATTCAAAAACTGCTGGACAAGAGAGTCATCCAGAAAGTCCCACCAGACCAAACAGGATCTGGGTTTTACTCGAGGTTCTTTTTAGTGCCCTAAAAAATGGGACTGGAGACCCATCTTGGATTTCAGCTAGTTCAACAAGGCAGTTCAGTAAACCAAATTCAGGATGGTCTCGGTACAAGTGATACTTCCATTCTTGGGAAAAGGCAATTGGATGTGCTCAGTAGACCTCCAGGACTCCTATTACCATATAAAAAGGGACAAGTGCTTCAGGAGGTTTCTGCGCTTCAGGCTGGGAGCCAATCATTTCCAGTTCGGAGCACTGCCCTTTGGACTTGCCACAGCCCCCAGGGTGTTTACCAAATGCATGGTAGTGGTTGCAGCTCATTTTAGACTGCAATGCTTTCAAGTTTTTCCATACCTTGAAGACTGGCTCCTTACTGCTACCACCAGGCATTAGAATGAGCAAGAGATTACACTCTACACCTCTGTACACCTCTAGGCATGACAATAAATTTCGAAAAGACAAACCTACAACCTTCTCAGCAGTTAGACTTTATTGGAGCCTGCTTAGATACTTTCACAGGAATCGCTTCTCTTCATCGAGAAAGACTTCAACACATCAGATTCCATGTCTCTCAAATTCTAAGAAATAACAGAGTGCCAGCAAGATTAGACCTAAAAGTGCTAGCCTCAATGGCAGCAACAGTAGCTCTTCTCCCCTTAGCAAGGTATCACATGCGAATCCTGCAATGGATGTTCTTCGTGTTTCACTGTTGCAGTCATCACATTTGGGTTATCTGCTTGCAGTAGCCCTCAGTCGGCCTGATTAACAAAGTCTTGGGTCCTGCGTCATTTGCTGTCCCTTCCTCCGTGACGTCAGGTCGTCAGGGGTATAAAACTTGCAGCCGACGCCATTACATCGGTCTTTTTTGCTGTGCGGTGCCCGAAGCAGAAGCAGTTTGCAAGTGCCGGTCAGCCGACTCCTGAAATTTTTGTTTTTGAGTTTCAGAACCGAATTCTTCAACTAAAAGCTAAGTACCCCATTGGGGAAACTTTTTCTTGCTCTTAACCGTTGTCAGTAAAAGTAAATAATTGCGTTACGTCTGGAAAGCAAATACCTCAACGATTTTAATTTGTACTGTATTCCTTGCCTAGGTCCTGACCACGATGTACCTGGCTGTTGGTTTTATGCCTTATTTAAACCACAAACTATCCGTCGTCATTATATTTTCGCTTCTAAATATTTTGGTACTCGGTTCAATTATCCTGATATGTCTTTGGTAAGCCATCCGACTACCGACATTCCAAAAAACGCAAAGATAAGACAGAAACAGGCTGCCTAGGTCCAAAGCTGCTGATGACGCTTCTCCTAAGCCAGTCGCCAGTTTGCCGGAACTCAGTGAGGCACTTTTGCAGACCCTGATACCTGTTACTTCAGATTCGCAGGCCTCTACTGAGTCCAGTATGCCACGAGATGCTTCAGCTGTGGGGCATGCAGATGTCTCTACCTTGAATGGGTCCGGAGCTGCTGTGCAGGCACCGACTTTTGGGGGTGTATTCAGGCCTACTGACTTGCGTATTAAACCGACTCCATCTTCTTCTTCAAGGACTAAAACTCTAACCATGCCCCAGAAAGCTGACAACCCAGACTGCGTGGTCAGGCCTCTATGCCTAAAAAACAAATAAGAATGGCTGAAGACCTTATTATTTAGTCAGGGGAAGCCAGCCTTCCCCCTCTTAGAGACCTAGGACTGAGTTTGCTTATGATACTTCTGACCAGGATTCTGAATTTTCTGTTTCCTCTGATGACCAGGATTTACCCTTATCTACCTATGAGAATTCTGATGCTGAGGACTCTATTCCCTCTGCTTCCCCTCCAGAGGATTTTTCTTTTGGTGAAACCTTGCATACTCTCGGGGAGCATTTTCGTTGGGAAAGTCAGGATTTCTCTGATTCTAAAAAGAGGCTTAGGGATTTCTTACTCCTGCCCCAGCACAGGCCTTTAGCCATACCTCCTGTACTAGACATTGTTGATGATGTCTTTTCGGAATATAGCTTGACTCCTTTCTCTTTACCTCCTGCTCCCAGAAAACCTGATAGATATTACAGGGACCCTGACTCTCACAAGATGTTCTTCGTGTTTCACTGTTGCAGTCATTACATTTGGGTTATCTGCTTGCAGTAGCCCTCAGTCAGCCTGATTAACAAAGTCTTGGGTCCTGCGTCGGTTGCTGTCCCTTCTTCCATGATGTCAGGGGTATAAAACATGCAGCCGATGCCATTACATCAGTCTTTCTTGCCGTGCGGTGCCCAAAGCAGAAGCAGTTCGCAAGTGCCGGTTGGCCGACTCCTGAAATTTTCGTTTTTGAGTTTCAGAACCTAAGTCTTCAACTAAAGCCAAGTACCCCGTTGGGGAAACTTTTTCTTGCTCCTTACCAATGTCAGTAAAAGTTAATAATTGCATTACTTGTGGAAAGCAAATATCTTACAAAGATTTTCATTTGTACTGTATTCCTTGCCTAGGCCCTGACCACAACGTACCTTGCTGTTGGTTTTGTACTTTATTTAAACAGCGCACTATCTCTCGTCAGTATATTTTTGCTTCTAAATATTTTTGTTCTCAGTTTAATTATCCAGAAATGTCGGTTAGCCTTCTGACTACTGGGATTCTGAAAAAACTCAAAGATAAAGACAGAGACAGGCCGCCGAGTTCCAAAGCTGCCGACGACGCTTCTCTTAAACCATTTGCCAGATGTCCTTCAAGAATGCAACTGCAGTCATAACATATGGGTTGTCCTGCCTCAGGCAGCCCTCGGTCGGCCGGATTCCAAAGTCTGGGTCCGACGTCGGCTGATGTCGCATTTCTCCCCGACGTCAGAGCGGCTGGAGTACATAAGCATCAGCCAACACCATTTTCTTCAGTCTTTCTTGCCGCGCGGTGCCCGAAGCAGAAGCAGTTCGCAAGTGCCGGTCGGTCAGCTCCTGTATTCATCGATTCCGAAGTCATCAAAAAAGCTAAGTACCCCGTTGGGGACCTTTTCTTGCCTCAGCCGATGTCAGAAATTACTGAAAAAGTTAACAATTGTCTTTCTTGTGGTAAACAAATACCTCATAAGGATTTCCACTCTTACTGTCTTCCTTGCCTTGGCCCAGACCAGGACGTCTCGGCCTGTGTAGCCTGTGCTCGCTTCAACAAGCGCACTCTCAGGCGCCGGGCGGAGTTCGCTGAAGCTTTTTTCGGCGACAAATTTGCTTATACAATGCCGTCGGAACTTCCGACATCGCAAACTCCCAAGAAACGTAAAGACCGGGACCGACATCCTCTGCCCGCGTCTACCACCGACTCCAAGCCAAAACCTACCGCGAGTGCTCCGGTTCCCCCTGAGATGGTTATTCCACCGCTCCGAACCGAAGACACCGCATTACCGACGACTCCGATTCCGGATATCACTCCGCCAGTTATTGATTTTCCTCCGGATACCGAAACCGAGGAAATGCCCGAGACCATTGCTGTAGATAAGGTCACTCCTGCACGTGGAGCTGCCAGGCCTCCTATGGCCATGTCTATTAAGGCCTACACTAGGGCTAAGGCAGCCAGCAAGACCAAGCATCTTACTGCTAAAGCCTTACCTCAGCCTACTGCAGAGACACAAATCATGACTATGGCTGCTGACTTAATTTCTATGATTAGAGGTTCACAGGCCCACCCTGAGAGAGGATCCCAGCCTCCTTATGATAAAAGGCCCCGGGTTGAACCCTCTGACCCTATTCCTTCAGATGAAGATTCTGAGGACTCTGTCCACTCAGATGGCCAGGAAGAGCTCTTCCAGACCTATGAGGACTCGGATGCAGAGGATTCCATCCCCTCGGCCTCCCCTCCTGAGGATTTTTCTTTTGGGGAAGTTCTGCATACCATGAGGGAACATTTCAAGTGGCAAGGCCAGGAATATTCTGATTCCAGAAAGCGCCTTCGAACTTTCCTTAAAAAGCCCCAGCACAGGCCCTTAGCTATTCCTCCTGTGCTTGATGTTTTGGATGATTTATATTCTGACTCTAGTGTTACCCCTGACTCTCTTTCTCCTGCTCTAGCCAAGCCAGACAGGTATTACAGGGTCCCAGAAACACATTCCCATTTATTCAGGGCCCATACTGCTGATTTGGAAACTATTTCTCAGGGACCTAAAGGTGTCTCAGCTTCCACCTCTAAAAATCCTTTGCCCTCCAACAGGGAAGCTAGGTCATTAGAGAGATGGGGTAAAAAGGTTTACACTTCCACTACTTTATCTATGAGAGTTTTGAATTGCCTTTTTCATATGTTACAATATCAGGATTTCCTGTTAGAAGATTTACAGAAAACATTGGCCTCTCCTGATCCTTTAGACAGGAAGTCTTTGCAGGAAGCTGTACATAGCTCTCAGCAAGTAAGCAATCACTTCCTGCAGTATGGATATGATGCACTGGAAGCTTCATGTAGGGCAGCTATGACAGGGGCAGTCATTCGTAGACATGCATGGTTAAAAGATCAACCCCTACCAGATCATGTAAAGGCAAAACTTCTGGATGCACCTTTGGAAAAGAACAAGCTTTTTGGGGCTAATGCTAAGGATGTGTTAAAGTCCATCGAGGAAAAAGCAAAATCAGTTCAGACGGTGAAAGATTTCCTCCAGGTTCAACCCCCCAGATTCAGTAGGAATTGGCCTTCAAAAAACTGGTCCTTTCCTAATCCTGAAAAATTTCAAAGGGGTAAAAACAGACGTGGTCGAGGAAGAGGGCAATACAGAGGTCCTTACATGGGACGACAATGGCAGCCAGCAAACCAAAGAAGTGACACAGGGGTTTCACCTGCCCCACAGCCACAATCTCAATGACTTTCCTCTACTTCCGCCTACCAGGGAACAAATAGAAGCTCCCTTGGGCGGGAAATTATCTCTGTTTGCAGACAATTGGCACAGATTGACAAAGGACAAATGGATTTTGGACATTATAGACCGAGGTTACAGGTTACATTTTCATACCTTACCAAGAAAACAAGGCATGCCAAACCTACCACAAAACCAGAGGGCAGAGGCTATCAAGCAAATCTCTCTGCTGACTCGGATGAAAGCAATAGAAAGAGTTCCACAACAAGAACAAGGCCAGGGGTTTTACTCAAGACTGTTCCTTGTTCCAAGAAAAGAATCTCAATGGAGACCAATTCTGGATTTGTCCGCATTAAACACCTTTCTCATAGTACCAAAGTTCAAAATGCTGACTCTACAGCAACTCCTTCCCATGCTGGGCAAGGGGTCTTGGCTGATTACTCTGGACCTCAAGGAGGCATACCTGCATGTCCCTATCAGACACAGCTGCAGAAGATATCTCAGATTTCTTGCAGGGCCAGAGCATTATCAATTCTCAGCATTGCCATTTGGCTTATCTACTGCACCCAGAGTATTCACAAAATGCCTGGCTTCAGTAATTGCTCATTGCAGGCTCCAGGGGATCCAAATTTACCCGTACCTGGACGACTGCTTCATACAAGCGGACGACAAATTGATGTTGACAAAAAACTTGGACTATGTCATACGATTACTTCAAGCTCTGGGATACACAGTCAACTTCCAAAAGTCAAGACTTCAGCCATCCCAGCAAATAATCTTCTTAGGAGCCAAATTAGACACAGCCTTTCAAATGGCTTACCTAACAGAAGACAAGCAAGAGAAGTTAACTCATTATTTCAAAGGTTTGGCAAAACTTACCCAGATGACTGCAAGGAGATTCCTACAGGCCCTGGGTTACATGGCATCCTGCATTCTCCTGGTTCCATTAGCAAGACTACACATGAGAAAGCTTCAATGGTACCTAAAAAGCCTATGGTCTCAGCACAGCAACAACTTAGAGACAACCATACCGCTCATTCCATGCCTACAAAAGGAATTCCTATGGTGGGCCTCGGTAAGCCAGGCAAACACAGGTATGTCATTCAAAAACCACAGATAACACAGACCATGACCACAGGCGCCTCAGACCTTGGATGGGGCACATGGAAGGCAGGTGTATACAAGGACAATGGTCTCCAAAGGAAACACATCTGCATATAAACCAAAAGGAAATGCTGGCAGTAATGCATGCCATCGAGGCCTTTCAACACCAACTTCAGCAAGGCCATTTACTGATACGGACAGACAACACCACTGTGATGTGGTATATAAACAAGCAAGGGGGCACCCATTCTTACCCCCTTTGCAGACTGACAATACATCTTTGGGAAAAAATCACTGAGCCTAAACATTCAGTTACAATCCCAGTTTGTTCCAGGCAAAGACAATGTGCTGGCGGACAGCCTAAGCAGGAATTTCACAGATCCACACAAGTGGAGGTTACATCCGAAGATCTTCACACAGCTCACTTCTACATGGGGCAGGCCAGAAGTAGACCTATTTGCCTCTCACCTCAATCATCATCTACAAAAATTCTGCTCAAGGACATACCACCCACAAGCTTGGAAAATAGGTGCTCTCTCATTCAACTGGAACTTCCTGAAAATCTATGCATTCCCACCTCTGCCACTGATGACCTCAGTATTACTAAAGATCAAAGCAGAGAGACCCAAGGGGATCCTAATAGCTCCGGACTGCCAAGACAACACTGGTATCCACTACTACGGAGCATATGTCACACCAAGAAGTGGGCCCTTCCCCAATGGCCTCTACTTTTGACTCAACACAACTTCAAAACAGTGCATCCAAACCTTCAGACACTGCAGCTAACAGCCTGGGAGATCCCATGAATAACCTCAACCTATCTTTCTCCAAGGAAGTTCAGCGGATATTAACAGAGGCTCGAAGACCATCCACCAGAAAGGTTTACTTAGCAAAATGGAAGAGATTCAGCATTTGGAATACCAGCAAGGGACATGATGCATCATTATTGAACATCCCACTCATCCTGGAATATTTGGCAGATATGCTAAAGAATGGATACTCATATTCTTCCATAAAGATACATGCATCAGCTATTTCAGCTAGATATAACACTGATCCGCCTGTCTTTTCACATCCTTTGCTAAGGCAATTCCTCAGGGGAATCAAGAACATTAAGCCACCAAGAAAGGCCCCAGTGCCAGCCTGGGACCTCAATTTTGTCCTAGAAAAACTGACTCTACCTCCATTTGAGCCAGCAGCTTCAGTTGACTTGCAATTTCTCTCATGGAAGACAGCTTTCCTGTTGGCAATTACCTCAGCAAGAAGGGTTTCGGAACTACAGGCCCTAATGGCAATACATCATTCATAATTTTCGACCGAGACAGGGTTTCATTAAGGACCAACCCTACTTTTATGCCAAAGGTGGTATCTAGGGTTTCTTTAAATCAAGCTATTCATCTGCCTGCTTTCTTCCCCAATCCTGAGAATAAGGGGGAAAGACTGTTACATACCTTGGACATTCACAGACAACTTCGATACTACCTGGATAGAACCAAGACCAGTAGGAAGTCTGAACAACTTTTTGTAGCTTATGCCCCTGCAGTCCAATGAAAAGCAATTTCAAAACAAACTATTTCAAAATGGATTGGACATTGCATCAGATTCTGTTATTCCTTTCATGGAAAGACTGTTCCTGCCAATGTCAGACCACATTCCACCAGAGCTACAGCCACCTCTACAGCTTTTTTAAGAGGGGTGCCTACTAAGGACATTCTAGAAGCTGCTACATGGAGCTCCGTGCATACATTCTCCAAACACTACAATCTCCCTCTATACTTCAGATCCAGAGCAGGCTTTGCTTCGGCAGTCCTGCAGGATTTGATTGCCACACCTTCTTTCTCCTAGAGCATTCCTCCTCCCCCAGCTAAGCTATGGTGTTCTACCCATATGTTATGACTGCAGTTGCATTCTTGAAGGACATAGTACAGTTTTGTAACTACCATAAATGTAGATGTCCGATAGATATGCAACTGCAGTCGGATTTTCTTTCCCTCCATACCCCTCTATGCCTAGGGTCCACTCCTATCCCTGTTTTCTCTTAGCTGGGGATATCTGTTATGGTGTATCTGTTTATTGCTCATTCATTTGTCTGGAATCCTGTTTTTGTCTTCCAATTTGATTACAGCCTTCCTTGGAGGGCACCTGGCATCTGGGGCAAGAAACACTGAAGAAAATGGCGTTGGCTGATGCTTATGTACTCCAGCCGCTCTGACGTCGGAGAGAAATGCGACATCAGCCGACGTCGGACCCAGACTTTGGAATCCGGCCGACCGAGGGCTGCCTGAGGCAGGACAACCCAAATGTTATGACTGCAGTTGCATATCTATCGGACATCTACATTTATGGTAGGTACAAAACTGTACTTTCGCCGGTATTCAGTGAGGCGCTTTTGCTGCCCCTGATACCCGCTGCTGCTGACTCGCAGGCCTCTACTGAGACCCATTCGGAGTCCGGTGTGCCGTGAGATGCTTCAACTGTGGAACCTGCGGATGTCTCTACCTTGGGTCGGTCCAGAGCCACTGTGCAGGCACCGGCTTCTGAGGGTGTATTCAGGCCTACAGACTTGCATATTAAACTGACACCTCCTTCTTCATTTAGGCCAAAATCTCTAACCATGCCTAAGAAACCGATGCCCATGCTGCATGCTCAGGCCTGTATGCCTAAAAAACAAATGATAAGAATGGCTGAAGATCTTGTAACTAATCAGGGGAAGCCAACCTCCCCCTTCTAAGAGACCTAGGACTGAAGTTGTTTATGAATCTTCTGAACAGGATTCTGTTTTTTCTGATTCTTCTGATGATTTGGATTTGCCCTTATCTACTTATGAGGATTCTGATGCAGAGGACTCTATTCCCTCTGCTTCCCCTCCAGAGGATTTTTCTTTTGGTGAAACACTGTAAGGGAGCATTTCCACTGGGAAAGCCAGGATTTTTCTGATTCAAAAAAGAGGCTTAGGGATTTCTTACTCCTGCCTCAGCATAGGCCTTTAGCTATACCTTCTGTACTAGACATTGTTGATGATGCTTTCTCAGAATCTAGTTTGGCCCCTGATTCTTTGCCTCCTGCTCCCAGAAAACCTGACATATTACAGGGTTCCTGATTCTCACAAGTTCCTTTTTAAAAATCCTACTGCGGATCCAGAGAGTATTTCACAGGGACCCAAAGGCATTAAAGCTTCTACTGCTAAAAATCCTACCCCCTCTGATAGAGACTCCAGGGCGCTGGATAGATGGGGTAAGAAAGTTTACACTTCTGCAACCTTGGCCGTTAGGGCTTTAAACTGCCAGTTTCATATGTTAAAGTATCAACAACATGTTATTGGATTGCTTAAACAGAAAATGATGTTATTTCCTGACTGCGCTTTAAATAAAGAATTACAGGATTTAATGCATTCTGCTGAACAGGTTGAAAAACATACTTTGCAATGTGGATTTGATTCATTAGAGGCCTCTTGCAGGGCTGCTGTTACTGGGTCTGTGCTCAGAAAGCATGCTTGGCTTAAGGAGCAGCCTTTGCCTGATCATGTTAAAGCTAAATTGTCGGATGCTCCCTTAAATCAGGACCAGCTGTTTGGCAACAAGGCTGAGGAAATTCTTAAAAAGATGGAAGATAAAGCTAAATCTATGCAGACTGTTAAAAGATTTCTTACAAGTTCAGCCTCCATGATTTAGTAGGCACTGGCCCTCTAAAAACTGGTCCTTTCCATCCCCTCCAGGTCTTCTCAAGCCAAACCCAGACAAAGCAGAAATCCCAGGATGTCCTTCAAGGATGCATCTGCAGTCATAACATATGGGTTGTCCTGCCTCAGGCAGCCCTTCGGTCGGCCGGATTCCAAAGTCTGGGTCTGGCCTCGGCTGATGTCGCACTTTCCCCGACGTCAGAGTGTCTGGGGTATAAAAGCATCAGCCGACGCCATTTTCCTCAGTCTTTCTTGCCACGCGGTGCCCGAAGCAGAAGCTGTTCGCAAGTGCCAGTCGGTCAGATCCAGAGATTTCAGCTACCGAAGACTTCGAAAAAAGCTAAGTACCCCGTTGGGGAATCTTTCTTGCCTCAGCCGATGTCAGACAAAGTAAATAATTGTTTAACTTGCGGGAAACAAATACCTCATAAGGATTTCCATTCTTACTGCCTTCCTTGCTTAGGCCCAGACCAGGACGTATCAGCTTGTTTAGCCTGTGCCTCCTTCAACCGACGGACTCTTAGACGTCGGTCGGAGTTTGCAGAGGAGTTTTTTGGAACCGATTTTGCTTATAAAATGCCGTCGGAGACTCCGACTACGCATATGGTCAAAAAACGCAAGGAAAAGGACTGACACTCGCGGCCCGCGGTTTCGGCTGAAACCACGGCTAGGCCTACCGCGAGTGTCTTGGTTTCGGCTGAAACCGAGTCCACGGCTATTCCTACTACCGAAACCATACATCCGACCACTGAGGCCAGAGAGGCCCCGGCTGAGTCGGCTTCAGAACTTCCTACCGAAGCTAGTGTTCAGGATTTGTCCGACACCATACCTTTGGACATTTCTACCCCTGCACGTGGGGCAGCTAGGCCCCCAGCTTCTATGTCTATTAAGGCCTTCTCCAAGGCTAAAGCTGCCAAACTTTCAAAAGCTTTGCCTGCCAAATCTACATCCCAGAGGCCTTCCTCTAGTTCTCAGATCCTCAGTCTTGCTGAGGACCTTATCTCCTTAATTAGGGGTTCCCAACCTCACCCAGACAGGGCCTCCCAACCTCCTCCAGACAAAAGGCCCAGGACTGACCCCTCTGAACCTCACTCCTCAGATGACTCCACGGATGGATCTGATTTGTCAGACCACCAGGAAGGGGCCTACTCGCCTTATGAGGATTCAGATGCCGAAGAATCTATCCCTTCAGCCTCCCCCCCCTGAAGAATTTTCCTTTGGGGAGACTTTACACTCCATGAGAGAACACTTTCAGTGGCAGGGTCAGGATTTCTCTGATTCTAGAAAAAGATTAAGGACCTTTTTGCATTTGCCCCAGCATAGGCCCTTAGCTATACCTTCGGTTCTAACTGTAATTGATGATGTGTACAATGATGTCAGTACTGCACCTGATTCTCTTCCTCCGGCCCCCGCCAAACCTGACAGATATTACAGGGTCCCGGACTCTCACTTCCACCTGTATAAAGCCCATGCTGCAGACCCAGAAACTATTTCTCAGGGCCCTAAAGGGGTTGCAGCCGCTACTGCCAAAAATCCCCTACCCTCTGAAAGAGAGTCTAGAGCATTAGAGAGATGGGGAAAAAAGGTTTATACATCTGCTACTCTTTCTGCCAGGGCATTAAACTGTCAATTCCATATGATACAGTACCAAGAATTTTTGTTAGATCAGCTAAATAAGAAACTTTCTTCACCTGAACCCTTAGACCGTAAATCCCTTCAGAATTTGGTACACAACTCACAACAGGGCAGTAATCATTTCTTAAAATGTGGCTATGATGCACTGGAGGCTTCATTTAGATCAGCTATGACTGGGGCAGTAATTCGTAGGCATGCCTGGCTGAAGGAGCAATCTTTGCCAGACCATGTCAAGGCTAAACTCCTTGATGCTCCAATGGAGAAACAGCATTTATTTGGCTCCCCTGCACAGGAGATTCTAAAGAAGGTTGAAGAAAAAGCAAAATCTGTGCAAACAGTTAAAGATTTCCTGCAAGTTCAACCTCCGAGGTTCAGTAGAAACTGGCCTACAAAGAATTGGTCCTTTCCAGATTCCTCCAGAGAACAGAGAGGCAGAAACAGGCGCCCTAGAGGCAGAGGTCAATCCAAGGGCCCCTACAGAGGCCGTCAGTGGCAGCCTGCCAACCAGAGGAGTAGTGCAACAGCTACAACTACTACCACTACTACAGGACAGACACAATGACTTGACTCTGATTCCACCTACCAGGGATCAACTGGAAGCACCCTTGGGCGGAAAGCTGGCTTTATTCTCGAAAAACTGGCATTGCATTACAAAGGATACATGGACATTGCAAATAATAGACATAGGATACAGGTTTCACTTCCATACTTTGCCAAAAAGAGGCGGAATGCCAAACCTTCCACCAAACCAGAAGGCAGAGGCTTTAAGACAAATCAGCAAGTTACTTCAGATGAAAGCTATAGAAAGGGTACCATCTACAGAACAAGGCCAAGGATTTTACTCCAGACTATTCCTTGTGCCAAGAAAAGTAAACCAATGGAGGCCTATACTCGACCTGTCCGCACTGAACATTTACCTCATTGTGCCAAAATTCAAAATGCTGACCCTACAGCAACTTCTTCCCATGTTGGGCAAGGAGTCTTGGCTGGTGACTCTAGATCTCAAGGAGGCATACCTGTATGTCCCTATCCGACCAGATTGCAGAAGGCACCTCAGATTTCTTGCAGGATCAGAGCATTATCAATTCTCAGCATTGCCCTTTGGCTTATCTACTGCGCCCAGAGTATTCACGAAATGCCTGGCATCAGTAATTGCACACTGCAGTCTTCAGGGAATTCAAATTTATCCATACCTGGACGACTGCCTAATACAAGCGGACAACAAGAAAAAATTGTTAAAGGATTTGGCCTATGCCATACACCTGCTACAAACCTTGGGATACACAGTCAACATCCAAAAGTCAAGACTAGTACCATCCCAAAGGATAACCTTTTTGGGTGTGGATCTGGACACAATCACTCAGATGGCTTTTCTCACAGAAGAAAAACAAAAACAACTTCCAGATTACTTCATGACTCTGACAAAACAAACTCAGCTTACTGCAAGGAAAGTCCTGCAGGCCCTGGGTTACATGGCATCTTGCATAATTTTAATTCCACATGCCAGGTTGCATATGAGGAAATTACAGTGGTACCTAAGGAATGTATGGTCTCAACACAGTCACAGTCTAGAAACCATGATTCAAATCATTCCATGCCTTCAAAAGGAATTCCTGTGGTGGGCTCAGGCCTGCCAGTCCAACAGAGGGTTGCCTTTCAACAAACCAAAAACAAGGCAGACCATCACCACGGATGCCTCAGACCGAGGATGGGGAGCACACATGGAGGACAAACGTATCCAAAGCCTATGGCCTCAAGGGCAGCTAAGCATGCACATAAACCAAAAGGAAATGCTGGCAGTAAGGCATGCAATCGAGGCATTCAGACCCTTCCTCCAGCAAGGGCATCTCTTAATACAGACAAGACAACACCACGGTCATGTGGTACATAAACAAACAGGGAGGCACACATTCCTACCCTCTGCCGGGTGGCTATGAATCTGTGGAACCTATGCCTGAATCTCAATATCCAGCTGCAGGCCAAATTCGTACCAGGAAAAGAGAATACACTAGCAGACAGCTTAAGCAGAACTACCATGGATGCACATGAATGGATGCTGCATCCAGACATCTTCAAACTCATAACAAGGAAATGGGGAATCCCAGAGATAGATCTGTTCGCCTCCCCACTCAACCACCAACTGAAGAAATTCTGCTCAAGGACATACCACCCACAAGCCTGGAGGGTGGACTCTCTCTCTTTCAGCTGGAATGCCCTAACAGTATATGCCTTTCCACCTCTCCCATTGATGTACAAGGTTCTACTGAAGATCAGGGAGGAACAGCCAAAAGTCATACTAATAGCTCCGGACTGGCCAAGACAACATTGGTACCCGCTATTGAGAAGCATGTCTCAGGCAAACTCATGGCCTCTTCCCCTATGGCCTCTTCTTCTAACACAGAACAATTTCAAGACCCTGCATCCCAACTTGAAAACATTGCAGCTAACTGCCTGGAAGATTCCTTAAAGCCCAACCAAACCGTTTTATCTCAGAGGGTGAAGGACATTATCCTGGAGGCTCGCAGACCATCCACAAGAAAGACAAACTCAGCTAAATGGAAGAGATTTCTCATTTGGAGCGCATCAAAGGGCACAGATGTCACAGTGGCAAACCTAGCACACATCCTAGAATACTTAGCAGAATTGTTCCACAATGGCCTGTCTTATTCATCCATTAAGATTCATGCTTCAGCAATTTCAGCAGAATATAATATGGATCCACCTATCTTCTCACACCCTCTTCTCAGACAATTTTTGAGAGGGATTAAAAATGTTAAACCTCCAAGAAGACCCCCCCCCACCTGCATGGGATCTCAATTTTGTGCTGGAAAAACTGACACTACCTCCTTTTGAACCAGCAGCTTCAGCAGACCTCCAGTTTTTATCTTGGAAAACTGCATTCCTTCTGGCAATCACTTCAGCAAGAAGAGTATCTGAGTTACAGGCATTAATGGCAGTGCAGCCTTTTCTTATTTTTCACCAGGATAGAGTGTCACTGAGAACCAATCCTACTTTCATGCCAAAGGTGGTATCTAGGGTATCCTTGAACCAAGCTATTCACTTGCCTACGTTCTTCCCTAACCCACAGAACAAAGGGGAAAAACTTTTGCACACCTTGGATATACACAGACAACTACGCTACTATTTGGACAGAACTAAAACTAACAGAAAATCTGACCAGCTTTTTGTAGCATATGCAACTGGGGTGCAAGGAAGAGCAATTTCCAAACAGACAATTTCAAAATGGATAGGAAATTGCATTCGTTTTTGCTACTCCTTTCATGGAAAGACAGTTCCTGAAAATATCAGGCCTCACTCCACAAGGGCCACAGCCACCACTGCAGCTTTCCTACGAGGGGTGGCTACCAAGGACATTTTAGAAGCTGCTACTTGGAACTCCGTGCATACATTTGCCAAGCATTACAATCTTCCTTTATACTCCAGATCCCGAGCAGGGTTTGCAACTGCAGTACTGCAGGGGATCTTAACTACACCATAATTCTCTTAGTACCTCCTCCTCCAGATTGGCTATGGTATTCTACCCATATGTTATGACTGCAGATGCATCCTTGAAGGACATAGTACAGTTTTGTACCTACCATAAATGTAGATGTCCGATAGGTATGCATCTGCAGTCAGGATTACCCACCCTCCTTCCCCTCTGTGGTATTCCTAGGGTGCTTACCCCTCTTTCAGCTAGCTGGGGGAATCTATTATGGTGTATTTGTTTGTTTGTTTATATATGTATATAATTTGCAAATATTTGGAACTTTTCAGCCTTTATCCAAATTTAGCCTTCCTAGAGGGCACCTGGCATCTGGGGCAAGAAAAACTGAGGAAAATGGCATCGGCTGATGCTTTTATACCCCAGACATTCTGACGTCGGGGAAAGTGCGACATCAGCCGAGGCCAGACCCAGGCTTTGGAATCCGGCCGACCGAAGGGCTGCCTGAGGCAGGACAACCCATATGTTATGACTGCAGATGCATACCTATCGGACATCTACATTTATGGTAGGTACAAAACTGTACTTTTCAATCCCAGGGGACACACAAGACTAGGCAGTGGGGGGTTTCCGCACCCAAACCTAGGAGTAGTAAGACTCCCCCCTATGGAGAACTGTCTCAATGACTTGCTTTTAAAACTTCCAAGCACTTCCCAACTGAATACTCCTTTAGGCGGAAAGATTGGTCTGCAGGCCAAAAACTGGAAACTTATAACCCAGGACAAATGGGTTTTAAATATTGTGTCGCAAGGATACAGATTTCATTTCCACACATTACCAACACCAAGCAGATGGCCAGATCTACTCCCAAATCAGTGGGCAGAGGCCCAAAATCAAGTACTCTCTCTTAAACATGGGAGCTATTCAGTTGGTACCAGAAGAGGAAAAGGGACAAGGTTTCTATTCAAGACTTTTCCTGGTACCCAGAAAAGGCAATACATGGCGTCTTATCCTGGACCTTTCTATTCTAAACACCTATCTGGTGATTCCAAAGTTCAGAATGCTGACTCTTCACCAGCTGCTTCCTATGCTAGGCAAGGATGCATGGTTGGCAACACTAGACTTAAAAGAAGCATACCTGCACATCCCTATCAGGGAGTCTTGCAGAAGATACCTACACTTCAAAGCAGGCTACATGCACTTTCAGTTCTCTGCACTGCCCTTTGGTTTATCTACTGTGCCCAGGGTATTCACAAAGTGCCTAGCTGCAGTCATTGCATTTTGCAGGCAAAGAAATATTCAAATATACCCATACCTGGACGATTGTCTAATTCAGGCAGAAAGCAAGGACATTCTTTTGAATCATCTGGCCTTTGTACAAAGGGTTCTGACTTGTCTGGGGTTCACCATAAACGAAAAGAAATCTCACCTGCTACCCTGCCAACAAATTGTATTCCTGGGAGCAAGCTTGAGTACAATTTCCCAGATGGCTTTCCTCAAGCCGGAGAAACGGCTTCATTTGACAACTTACTTCAAACAAGTGGCCACAAAAGCCCAGCTATCTGCAAGGCAAATACTGCAAGCCTTGGGGTTTATGGCCTCCTGCATTCTTCTAATTCCATATGCAAGGCTGCATATGAGGAAACTACAATGGTATCTCAAAAGCCTATGGTGTCAGCATTCACAGGATCTGGAAGCAAGGATTCCTATCTTACCTTGCCTACGCCTAGAGTTCCTTTGGTGGGCAGAGACCTGCCACCAAAACAGGAAACTACCATTCACATTACCCCCTGCATAAGTCTTAACAACAGACGCATCAGACTATGCATGGGGGGGATCACCTGGCAGGGAAGTGCATTCAGGGTAAGTGGAACCCAAGTCAAATGCACTTGCATATAAATCAAAAGGAAATGTGAGCTGTACAGAATGCTGTGACAGCCTTCAAGGACCACATTCTTCCAAGACAACTAATGGTAAAGATGGGCAACACCACTGTCATGTGGGACATAAACAGTCAGGGGGGGGTACACATTCTTACCCTCTCTGCAGACTAGCCATGGCATTGTGGAACACAACCTTGTGCTACCAAGTGTATCTACAAGCTCAATTCCTGCCAGGAAAACAAAATACACTGGCAGACGAACTAAGCAGAAACTTCATGAACCCACACAAGTGGAAACTGTAACCATGGATTTTCAACATGTTGACAAGCAAATGGGGGAGCCCAGATTATAGACCTGTTTGCCTCCCCCCAGAACTATCAATTGGACAAATTTTGCACAAGGACTCCCCACAAACAAACTTGGAAAGTGGATGCTGTGTCCTTCAGCTGGAAAAACCTATCCGTTTATGCCTTTCCTCCTCTGCCTCTGCTCTCCAAAGTACTACTAAAGATCAAACAAGACAAGCCAAGGACGATTTTGATTGCACCAGACTGGCTACACCAACACTGGTACCCCCTCTTGCGCAGGTTGTCACTGTTGGCCCTATGGCACCTGCCTCAGACTCCTACCCTATTGCCTCAGCAGAAGTACCAGGTTCTGCACCCTCAGCTTCAAACACTGAACCTAGCAGCCTGGCTAATTACCTAATCTCTCCTTTACCATCCCTCAGTAAACCAGTGATGGATATCATTTTGGAGGCAAGGAGGCCTAGTACTAGAAACTTTTATGCTGAAAAATGGAAAAGATTCTGCGCCTGGAGCCAGTCTCAAGAGATGAGCACAGCAGTGCCCAATTTACCTCAGATTTTACAATACATAACTGAGATGCTTCACAAGGGCCTGTCTTTCTCCTCCATCAATATTCATGCCTCAGCCATTTCAGCTCATTATAACACAGAACCTCCCCTCTTCTCTCATCCACTGCTCAAGCAGTTCCTAAGTGGGGCCAAAAATTGACGTCCACGCAGGAGAGCTCCAACTCCAGCCTGGGACCTTAACTTTGTATTGGAGAAACTCACCCTTCCTCCTTTCGAGCCAGCTGCTACTGCAGACTTAAAATTCCTTTCTTGGAAAACAGCTTTCCTTTTAGAAATCACTTCAGCAAGAAGGTTATCTGAATTACAGGCCCTTATGGCAGTGGAGCTTTTCGTCATCTTTCATGCGGACAGGGTGTCCCTCAGGAGCAATCCTTCCTTCATGCCCAAGGTGGTATCCAGTGTGGCCCTTAATCAGTCCATTCATTTGCCAACCTTTCCCAAACCACAGAACAAAGGGGAGTGGATACTGCACTCCTTAGATGTGCACAGGCAACTTAGATTCTACTTGGACAGGACTAAACCTCAAAGGAAATCTGAACAACTGCTGGTGGCATTTGCTGCAAGGGGCAGAGGGGAAGGCTATTTCAAAGCAAACCATTTCCAAATGGATAGGCTATTGCATTCATTTCTGCTACAAGCACCATGGAAAACCTATCCCACAGAGGATCAGACCCCACTCAGTCAGGGCTGCATCTACCTCTACAGCCTTTCTCAGAGGCGTCCCTACCAGGGGCATCCTAGAAGCTGCTACCTGGAGTTCTGTACATACTTTCACCAAGCATTACCATCTGCCAATTTTCTGTAAATCCAGAGCTGGCTTTGCCACCGCAGTCTTGCAAGGCCTTATAGCTGGTCCTAATGCTATCTTAAATTCCTCCTCCCATCCTTAGCTTTGGGAATCTACCCAAATGTGACGACTGCAACAGTGAAACATGAAGAACATAATACAGATGATGTCCTTCATGGATGCATCTGCAGTCATAACAAGTGGGTTGTCCTGTCGTCAGGCAGCCCTGCAGTCGGCCGGATTCCAAAGTCCGGGTCCGGCTTCGGCTGATGTCGCTCCACCCGACGTCATCTCTGCTGGTCTTGGTATAAAGCATCAGCCGACGCCATTTTCCTCAGTCTTTCTTGCGCGTGCGCCAAGCAGAAGCTGTTCGCAAGTGCCGGTCGGTCGGATCCAGAGATTACTTCTACCGAATACTACTTGAAGACTTCTAAAGCTAAGTACCCGTTGGGGACTCTTTCTTGCCTCAGCCGATGTCAGAAAAAGTTAACAATTGTTTAACCTGTGGGAAACAAATACCTCATAAAGATTTCCACTCTTACTGTCTGCCTTGTTTAGGCCCAGCCCACGACGTAGCAGCCTGTTCGGCCTGTGCCTCTTTCAACCGGCTTAACGCTTAGGCCTCGGTGGGAGTTTGCAGAACAATTTTTTGGTACTGATTTTGCGTACATTATGTCGTCGGATTCTCCGACTACCCCCAAAAACGCAAAGATAAAGACCGACACTCGCGGTCCGCGGTTTCGGCCGAAACCACGGCAAAGCAAACCGCGAGTGTCTCGGTTTCGGCCGAAACCGAGAAAACTGCTCAAAGTACAGCTGAACCTATTCTTACAACTGAGGCCCCTGCTACAACTCTTGAATCGACCTCAGAAATTTTACCCACTACGGTGACTGACTTATCAGATACCATCCCCTTGGATGTCTCTACCCCAGCACGTGGTACTGCTAGGCCTCCAGCAGCCATGTCCATTAAGGCCTTCGCCAGGGCTAAAGCAGCCAAGACTACTAAATCAGTGCCTGTTAAACCCCCCTCATCCAGGCCCTCTTCTAGTTCTCAAATGCTTTCTTTGGCAGAAGATTTAATTTCTTTAATTAGAGGATCTCAATCTCACCCAGACAGGGCCTCTCAGCCCCCAGAGAAGAGACCTAGGGCAGAGCCCCCTGAGCCAGTGTCTTCTGATGATTCTGCTCATGAATCAGACATAACTGACCAGCCTGAGGCTCCCTTTTCCAATTTCGAAGATTCTGATGCTGAAGAATCCATTCCAGCTGCTTCCCCACCAGAAGAATTCTCCTTTGGAGAAACCCTGCATGCCATGCGAGAACAGTTCCAATGGCAGCAACAGGATTTTTCAGACTCCAGAAAAAGACTTAGGACTTTTCTGCACCTACCACAGCACAGGCCCTTAGCTATACCTCCTGTTCTCTCTGTGGTGGATGATGCTTTCAATGATGTTTGCTCCGCTCCAGATTCTTTACCCCAGCCCCTGCCAAACCAGACAGATTTTACAGGGTGCCAGATACTCATCACCACCTTTACAAGGCTCCTCTTGCAGACCCAGAAACTATATCCCAGGGTCCCAAGGCAGTAGCCGCAACCACAGCTAAAAACCCTATTCCTTCTGAAAGGGAAGCAAGGTCACTAGACAGATGGGGTAAAAGGTCTACACTTCAGCTACTCTCTCAGCTAGAGCTTTAAACTGTCAGTTTCACATGATACAATACCAAGAGTTTATGCTTGATCAGTTAACTAAAAGCTAACTACTGATGAATCTCTTGATAAGAAATATGTATTAGAGATGGTAAATAACATACAACAGGTTAGCAACCATTCTTTAAAATGTGGCTATGATGCACTGGAGGCTTCATTTAGATCAGCCATGACAGGCACAGTGATAAGAAGACATGCATGGTTAAAGGAACAAGCTTTACCGGATCATGTTAAAGCTAAGTTGCTAGATGCTCCTATGGACAAGACAAGTTTGTTTGGTACACCTGCCCAGCAGGTCATGAAGAAAATGGAAGAAAAGGCAAAATCTGTTCAAACTGTTAAAGATTTCCTGCAAGTCCAACCCCCAAGGTTTAGCAGGAACTGGCCTGCCAAAATTGGTCCTTTCCTTACCCTGCAAAATTTCAAGGGGGCAGGAATATCCCCTCCGGAGGCAGAACCCAATCCAGAGGAGGTGCCTACAGAGGACGACAGTGGCAAGGTAACAACAGAGGCACAGACACAGCCACTGCCTCTACATCAGCACAGTCACAGTGACTTAATCCTAAATCCGCCTACCAGGGAACAGATAGCAGCTCCTCTAGGCGGAAAGTTAACCTTATTTTCAAAGAACTGGCACTACATAACAAAAGACAAGTGGATTTTACAAACCATAGATCAAGGTTACGGTTTCACTTCCACACTTTACCAGTCAAAAGAGGAATGCCAAATCTACCTCCACATCAAAAAACAGAGGCTCTACGCCAGATAATGGAGTTAGCAAACATGAGAGCTGTGGAAAGAGTGCCAACAGCAGAACAAGGAAAGGGTTCTACTCCAGACTATTCCTAGTTCCAAGAAAGGAAAAAGTTGGAGACCAATTCTCGACCTGTCCACCTTAAATACATACATCATCGTCCCAAAATTCAAAATGCTGACCCTACAGCAACTTCTTCCCATGCTGGGCAAGGAGTCTTGGCTGGTAACTCTAGATCTCAAGGAGGCATACCTGCACGTCCCAATTCGACCAATCTGCAGAAGATACCTCAGATTTCTTGCAGGATCAGAGCACTTTCAATTCTCAGCATTGCCCTTTGGCTTATCTACTGCCCAGAGTATTCACAAAATGCCTGGCATCAGTAATCGCCCATTGCAGACTACAGGGATTCAAATTTATCCATACCTGGACGACTGCCTGCTACAAGGGACAACAAAAGCAAGCTGACAACAGATTTACAAAGGGTCATTTACTTGCTACAAGGACTGGGATACACAGTCAATTTACAAAAGTCAAGGCTGATACCATCCCAAACAAGGACATTCTTGGGCTGAATTGGACACAGTACAACAAATGGCATTCCTGTCTACAGAAAACAAAAGAACTTCCTCTTTACTTCTTGGCACTAACAAAACTGAACAAGTTAACAGCAAGAAAATTTCTACAGGCCTTGGGCTTCATGGCATCATGCATAATCTTGGTCCCATTTGCCAGACTACATATGAGGAAACTACAGTGGTACCTAAAGAATTTATGGTCCCAACACAGACACAGTCTAGAAACAGAAATCCCACTAATTCC
This sequence comes from Protopterus annectens, assembly GCF_019279795.1. Classification (NCBI taxonomy): domain Eukaryota; kingdom Metazoa; phylum Chordata; order Ceratodontiformes; family Protopteridae; genus Protopterus; species Protopterus annectens. The sequence continues at coordinate 635,245,436 of NC_056733.1, forward strand.
ATGCTTAAAACAGGAGTTTCTATGGTGGGCTCAGGCATGCCAGTCAAACCCAGGCCTGCCCTTCCAGATGTCAACCAAGCCAGACCATCACAACAGACGCTTCAGATCTAGGATGGGGGCCCACATGCTGGACAAATGCGTGCAAGGATTGTGGACACAGGATCAAATTCACCTGCACATCAATCTAAAAGAAATGCTGGCAGTACAACTGGCAATCCAAAAGTTCAAACCTTTCCTCAAAGAGGGCCAGTTGATGATAAGGACAGACAACACCACAGTCATGTGGTACATCAACAAACAGGGAGGCACTCATTCATACCCCTATGCAGAATGACCTTGGAGCTGTGGACCCTGGCACTCAGCTACAACATTCAGTTACAGGCAATATTTGTACCGGGGAAAGACAATACTCTAGCAGACATACTAAGCAGAACCACTGATGCCCACGAATGGAAGCTGCACCCGGACATCTTCAAGACCATCTCAAAGAAATGGGGAATGCCACAGATAGACCTATTCGCATCACCTCTCAATCACCAGCTCGAAAAATTCTGCACGAGGACATTCCACCCACTAGCATGGAAAGTGGACTCACTCTCCTTCAACTGGAAAGGCCTAACAGCATATGCATTTCCTCCTCTTCCTCTGATACACAAGGTACTACTAAAGATCAAGGAAGAACGTCCAAGGATAATCCTGATAGCCCCAAACTGGCCAAGACAACACTGGTATCCACTACTGAAGAGCATGTCTCGAACAACATGTGGCCAATACCCTGATGCCTTTGATGTTAACTCAGAACAACTACAGCATCATACATCCAAACCTAAAAACGCTGCAACTGACTGCATGGAACATCACATAGCAGCAGCTAATCCAGAACTTTCCCAAAGAGTTAAAGACATTATTCTTGAAGCACGCAGACCTTCAACAAGAAAGAACTATGCTGGAAAATGGAAAAGGTTTGTCATTTGGAGTACCGAAGAGGAAAAGATGTGTCAAACATAGATATGCCTAACATTCTGGAGTATCGGGCGAACTTCTTCATTCAGGCCTGTCCTACTCCTCCATCAAGATACATGCATCAGCTATTTCAGCAGAATACAGCTTTGATCCTCCTGTTTTTCACACCCTTTGCTCAGGCAGTTCCTCAGAGGAATCAAGAATGTAAAACCTCCCAGGAAACCACCATTACCAGCTTGGGACTTAAACTTTGTGCTAGAAAAGTTGACACTAGCACCCTTTGAACCAGCAGCAACAGCAGACCTACAACACCTGTCATGGAAAACTGCTTTCCTACTGGCAATTACTTCAGCAAGGAGGGTTTCAGAACTACAGGCCTTAATGGCAGTGCAACCCTTCCTAATCTTCCACCAAGATAGAGTGTCCTTGAGGACTAATCCTACATTTATGCCTAAGGTGGTATCCAGAGTATCTTTAAACCAGGCAATCCACCTACCTTCCTTCTTTCCCAACCCACAAAACAGAGGGAAAGAATACTGCATACCTTGGATGTACATAGACAGCTACGCTACTACTTGGACAGAACAAAAATAGCAGAAAGACTGACCAACTTTTGTAGCCTATGCAACTGGAAGGGAAGGAAAAGCTATTTCCAAACAGACAATCTCCAAATGGATAGGAAATTGCATACGATACTGTTACTCCTTCCATGGAAAACCAATTCCACAGAACATAAGACCTCATTCTACAAGGGCAACAGCCACTACCACAGCCTTCTTACGAGGAGTGGCAACCAAAGACATTATTGAGGCGGCTACTTGGACCTCCGTGCATACATTTGCCAAGCATTATAATTTGCCTCTTTATTCCAGATCCCGAGCAGGGTTTGCCACTGCTGTACTGCAAGGGATCTTAAACACACCATAATCTACCTTTATCCTCCTCCCTAGTTGGCTATGGTATTCTACCCATTGTTATGACTGCAGATGCATCCATGAAGGACATAGTACAGTTTTGTACCTACCATAAATGTAGATGTCCGAACTGGATAGCATCTGCAGTCAGGATTACCCTCCCTCCTTCCCCTCTGTGGTACTCCTAGGGTGTTTACCCTCCTAATAGCTAGCTGTTGGGGGGGAGTCTTTTATGGTGTATTTGTTTGTATATATGTACATATATGCTTATTGTTGTGTTTACCTCTATCTATTTGGAAACATTGGCATCTATCCAAATTTTACCCTGCAAGAGGGCTACTGGCATCTGGGGCAAGAAACACTGAGGAAAATGGCGTCGGCTGATGCTTTTATACCCGAAGACCAGCAGAGATGACGTCGGGTGGAGCGCGACATCAGCCGAAGCCGGACCCGGACTTTGGAATCCGGCCGACTGCAGGGCTGCCTGACGACAGGACAACCCACTTGTTATGACTGCAGATGCTATCCAGTTCGGACATCTACATTTATGGTAGGTACAAAACTGTACTTTCTTCATGTTTCACTGTTGCAGTCTTTACATTTGGGTAATCTGCTGGCAGGTTGCCCTCAGTTGGCCTGATTAACAAAGTCTTGGGTCCTGCTTCTGTTTCTGTCCCTTCTTCCATGACATCAGGTCATCAGGGGTATAAAACATACAGCTGACGCCATTACATCAGTCTTTCTTGCTGTGCGGTGCCCGAAGCAGAAGCAGTTCGCAAGTGCCGGTCGGCCGATTCCTGAAATTTTCGTTTTCGAGTTTCGGACCCGAAGTCTTCAACTAAAAGCTAAGTACCCCGTTGGGGAAACCTTTTCTTGCTCCTTACCGATGTCAGTAAAAGTTAATAATTGCATTACTTGTGGGAAGCAAATACCTCATAAGGATTTTCATTTGTACTGTATTCCTTGCCTATGCCCTGACCACAGCGTGCCTTGCTGTTGTTTTTGTGCTAAATTTAATCAACGCATGATTAAACGTCAATATATTTTTGCTTCTGAATATTTTGGCTCAAGATTTAATTATCCAGAAATGTCGTCGGTTAGCAATCCGACTACCGGAATACCTAAAAAAACGCAAAGAAAAAGAGAGAGACCGTCGAGGTCCAAAACCGACGACGGCACTTCTCCTAAGCCAGTCTCCTAAGTTCAGTACTCAGTGAGGCACTTTCGCAGCCACTGATACCCGCTACTTCTGATTCGCAGGCCTCTACTGAGACCCATTCAGAGTCCGGTATGCCGCGAGATGCTTCAGTTTTGGAACCCGCGGGTGTCTCTACCTTAGATGGGACCGGAGCCGCTGTGCAGGCACTGGCTTCTGAAGGTGTTTTCAGGCCTACAGATTTGTATATTAGACCGACGCCATCTTCAAAACTAAGGCCATACTCTAAATCTTTGTCTAAAAAACAGACACCTGGGCCACATGTGCAGGCCCCTATGCCTAAAAAACAAATGATCAAAATTGCTGAAGATTTAATTACTCTGATCAGGGGTAGCCAACCCCCTCCTTCTAACAGGGCTATGCAAGACATTGTCTATGAATCTTCTGAACAGGTTTCTGTATCTTCTGACTCTTCTAATGAATAGGATTTGTCTATTCCTACTTATGAGGACTCTGATGCAGAAGATTCCATTCCTTCTGCTTCTCCCTCCGAGGATTTTTCTTTTGGGAAACTTTACATAACTTAAGGGAACATTTCCACTGGGAAAGTCAGGATTTCTCTGAATCTAAAAAGAGACTTAGGGATTTTCTTCTTCTTCCTCAGCATAGGCCTTTGGCCATACCTCCTGTTGTAGACATTGTTGATGATATTTTTTCGGAATCTAGTATGACTCCTGATTCTCTGCCTCCGGCTCCTTGTAAGCCAGACAGATACTACAAGGTTCCTGACTCCCACAAATTCCTTTTCAAAAATCCTACTGCTGACCCTGAAACCATTTCTCAGGGCCCCAAGGGCATTAAGGCCTCTACTGCTAAAAATCCTACCCCTTCTGGTAGAGATTCCAGGGCACTGGATAGATGGGTAAGAAGGTTTACACGTCTGCAACCTTGGCAATCAGGGCTTTTAACTGTCAATTTCATATGCTTAAATGTCAGCAGCATATCATGGGATTACTTAAACAGAAAATGTTGTTAATTTCTGATTGTGTGGAAAATAAAGATTTGCAGGATTTATTACATTCAGCTGAACAAGTTGGAAAACATACTTTGCAATGTGGTTTTGATTCCTTGGAGGCCTCTTGCAGGGCTGCTGTAACTGGATTTGTGCTAAGAAGGCATGCTTGGCTCAAAGAGCAAACTCTGCCTGATCATGTTAAAGCAAAATTGTTGGATGCTCCTTTACAACAGGACTGTCTATTTGGTAATAAGGCTGAAGAAGTGTTAAAAAAGATGGACGATAAAGCTAAATCTATGCAAACTGTGAAATATTTCTTACAAGTGCAATCTCCAAGATTTAGTAGGCACTGGCCTACCAAAAACTGGTCCTTTCCAGTCCCCTCGAGAGCAGCTCAAGTCAAATCAAGACAGTCCAAAAGCTCCAGGTTTCAGTCACAAGGAACTTTTAGAACAAAACAATGGGGTGCCTCCACCTCCAAATCTGGAAGCAGCAAGGCACCTCCCTATGATAAACAGTCTCAATGACTTCCCTCTACAGTTACCAAGCACTTACCTTTTAGCCACCCCTTTGGGGGGAAAACTTGCACTTCATGCACGAAACTGGCAACTTATTACCCAGGACAAATGGGTTTTAAATATAGTATCCCAGGGATACAGATTTCATTTCCTCACGTTGCCAATCCCAAACGGATGGCCAGATCTTCCCCCAAATCAGTGGGCAGAGGCCCAGAAACAAGTTCTGTCCCTCATCAACATGGGGGCTAATCAACCAGTATCAGAAGAGGGAAAGGGACAAGGTTTCTATTCAAGACTTTTCCTGGTATCCAGAAAAGACAAATGATGGCGTCCAATTCTGGACTTATCCACTCTAAACACATTTCTGGACATTCCAAAATTCAAGATGCTGACTCTTCAACAGCTTCTACCTATGCTAGGCAAAGATGCCTGGTTGGTAACTTTAGACTTAAAAGAGGCTTACCTGCATATCCCAATCAGGGAATCTTGCAGATGATACCTCCACTTCAAAGCAGGCTACCTGCATTACCAGTTCTCTGCACTGCCTTTTGGCTTATCTACTGTGCCCAGGGTCTTCACAAAGTGCTTGGCACCAGTACTTGCATTTTGCAGGCAAAGAAGGATTGAAATATATCCATACCTGAACGATTTTCTAATTCAGGCAGAAAACAAGGACATTCTTCTAAAGCATCTGGCGTTTGTAAAAAGGGTTCTAACTTGTCTAGGGTACACCATAAACAAAAAGAAGTCACAACTGGTACCCTCTCAAAAAATTACATTCCTGGGTGCAAGCTTGACTACAACTGCCCAGATGACTTACCTTACACCAGAAAAGCAAATACAATAGGTGACTTACGTCAAACTGGTGGCCACAAAAACCTTGCTATCTGCAAGACAAATTCTACAAGCCTTGGGGTTCATGGCCTCCTGCATTCTTCTAATTCCATATGCAAGACTGCATATGAGGAAACTTCAGTGGTACTTAAAAAGTTTATGGAGTCAACATTGTCACAGCTTGTAAACGATTCCTATTATACCTTGCCTGCAACTAGAGTTTCTGTGGTGGGCAGAGGCATGCCACCAAAACAACGGACTGCCATTCACTCCACTCCCTGATGCCCAAACCCTGACTACAGACTCATCAGACTATGCTTGGGGGGCTCATCTGGCAGGGAAGTGCATTCAGGGCAAATGGAGCCCAAATCAAATGCACCTACATATTACTCAGAAAGAGATGCTAGCTGTACAGAATGCACTGACAGCTTTCAAGGACTACCTTCATCCAGGACAACTACTGATAAAGACAGACAACAGCACAGTTATGTGGTACATAAGCAGGGGGTACACACTCCTACCCCATTTGCAGACTGGCCATGGCATTGTGGAACACGGCCTTGACCTATAAGCTCAATTCCTGCCAGGAAAGCTAAATACTCTGGCAGACGAACTAAGCAGAAATCTTATGGACCCACACGAATGGAAACTGGAACCACAAGTTTTCAACATGTTGACACGCAAATGGGGGAGCCCAGACATAGATCTTTTTGCCTCACCCCAGAACTATCAGTTGGACAAATTCTGCACAAGAATTCATCACAAAAAAGCTTGGAAAGTGGATGCTCTATCAGTCTATGCTTTTCCCCCTCTGCCTCTGTTCTCCAAAGTTCTACTAAAAGTCAAGCTGGACAAACCAAAAGTGATTCTGATTGCTCCAGACTGGCCTCGCCAACACTGGTACCCACTCCTGCGCAATGCGTCACACCTTCCTCCATGGCACCTGCCTCAGACACCTTCTGCACACTCAGCTCCAAACTTTGAATCATGCAGCGTGGCTAATCAACTAATTTCTCCCTTGGCATCCCTCAGCAAACCTGTGATGGATGTCATTTTTGAGGCTAGAACGCCTAGTACTAGAAAATCTTATGCTGCCAAATGGAAAAGATTCTGTGCCTGGAACCAATCACAAGGAATAAGCACAGCAATGCCCAATATTCCTCAGATTCTGCAATACTTAACTGAGATGCTTCACAAGGGCCTATCCTTTTATTCCATAAAAATCCATGTCTCTGCCATTTCAGCTCATTACAACACAGAACCTCCCCTCTTCTCTCACCCTCTGCTAAAGCAGTATCTCAGAGGGGCCAAAAATTTAAGACCTCCCAGGAGAGCACCAACTCCTGCATGGGACCTCAATTTTGTTTTAGAAAAACTCACTCTCCTTCCTTTTGAGCCACATGCTACTGCAGACCTAAAATTTCTCTCCTGGAAAACATCTTTCCTTTTAGCATTCACTTCAGCTAGAAGGATTTCAGAATTACAGGCTCTTATGGCAGTGGAGCCTTTCATTATTTTTCATCCGGACAGGGTGGCTCTCAGGACCAATCCATCTTTCATGCCTAAGGTGGTATCCATTGTGGCTCTTAATCAGACCATTCATCTGCCAACTTTCTTTCCCAATCCACAGAACAAGGGTGAGTGGATTCTGCATTTAGTGGATGTAGACAGACAACTTAGATTCTACTTTACAGGACAAAATCTGTAAGAAAATCTAAACAACTATTGGTGGCATTTGCTGCAGGGGCAGAGGGAAAGGCTATTTCAAAGCAGACTGTTTCCAAATGGATAAGCCATTGTATTCGTTTCTGCTATATGCACCATGGTAAACCTATCCCCAAAGGGATCAGATCTCATTCCAACAGGGCTGCATCTACTTCTGCAGCCTTTCTCAGAGGGGTTCCTACCAGAGACATTCTAGAAGCTGCTACATGGAGCTCAGTTCATACGTTCTCCAAACATTACAATTTACCTCTCTTCTCCAAATCCAGAGCTGGCTTTGCCGCTGATGTCCTGCAGGGCCTTATAGCTGCTCCTAATGCTGTATAACTCCATCCTCCCAACCATAGTTTTGAGATTCTACCCAAATATAATGACTGCAACAGTGAAACACAAGGAACATAGTACAGTTGTGTACACTTACCGTAAATGTAGATGTTCAAGTGTATTCACTGTTTCAGTCCTGGTTACCCACCCTCCAGCCCCCTGTTTTTCTCTTACTATACCTCTCCTTTCATTTACTATGCTTAAAAGCCTTTTTGGTGTATTTGCTTTTGTTTGGAAGTATATTTTTCATGTTTTAAATTTTATATATATATATATATATATATATATATATATATATATATATATATATATATATATATTTTTTTTTTTTTGCTCCCCATTTGGGGGGGCACCTGACATCTGGGGCAAGAATAACTGATGTAATGGCGTCGGCTGCATGTTTTATACCCCTGACATCATGGAAGAAGGGACAGCAACTGATGCAGGACCCAAGACTTTGTTAATCAGGCCGACTGAGGGCAACCTGCCAGCAGATTACCCAAATGTAATGACTGCAACAGTGAATACACTTGAACATCTACATTTATGGTAAGTGTACACAACTGTACTTTGTGTACACTTACCGTAAATGTAGATGTTCGAGTGTATTCACTGTTGCAGTCCTGGTTACCCTCCCTTCAGCCCCCTTACTTCACATGGCTATACCTCTGCTCTCCTTTACTATGCTCAAAAGCTTTTTGGTGTATTTGCTTTTTTGTTGGAGGTATAACCTTGTATATTTATAGATTTAATTTCTTCCCATTAGGGGGGCACCTGACATCTGGGGCAAGAAAAACTGATGTAATGGCGTCGGTTGCATGTTTTATACCTGTGACGACTTGACGTCACGGAAGAAGGGACAGCAACCAACGCAGGACCCAAGACTTTGTTAATCAGGGCGACTAAGGGCTACTGCAAGCAGATAACCCAAATGTGATGACTGCAACAGTGAATACACTCGAATATCTACATTTATGGTAAGTGTACACAACTGTACTTTACTTGCCTCCCAGTGGTCTCTGATTTACCAACCAGTGTGTTACCTGATTGTAATTACCAACAGCTGCAAACAGGATCTTTCATGGTGGCTCCATTGCAATGAGATTCTCTTGGGTTGACCTTTCATTCTTCCACAACCCTAAGCCATAGTGACCATGGATGCTTTCCAGATAGGGTGGGGGTGGCATTATCTGGGAAGGTCAATCAAAGGCACATGGTCCCAACTAGAGGCCAACTTGCACATCAATGTTTTGGAGATGAGGGCAGTGCTCTTAGCGTTGCAAGCATTCCAGGATGTCCTTCCTCTGGGAACAGTAGAAATCCAAATGGACGACAGTTCAGTAGTTTGGTATGTCAGCAAGCTAGGGGGAACCAAATCTTACCCATTGTGTTGAGAAGCCCTCTGAGTTTGGCTATGGTCGATTTCTTTCAACCGCTTTCTCATAGCAATGCACATTCCGGGGGGTTCCAGCTTGATAGCGTCCAAGCTGAGCAGAACTATTCTCATGCCTCACAAATAGTCTTTCAATCCTGTAGTGGCAAACAAGATTTTTCGTCATTGGGGTCAACCTTGCTGTGATCTCTTTGCCTCACCCTTGAACAACAAGTAAAAAGTTACTTTGCCCTAATTCCCCCACCAGAGTCATCACCCAGAGACAGTCTTCTTTACGATTGGCCCACCAGTCTTCTCTATGCCTTTCCTCCAACTCCTTTAATATTACAATTTCTAAAGAAAGCCAAGAGGATGGAGAACTCAGTAATCCTTGTTGCTCCTTTTTTACCTTGACAGGTTTGTTTTCCCTTCTTTTGGCCTCACTTTCTTCGGAAGCCATGGATTCTGGACCCAGCTCCATATCTGCTGTCTCCGGAAGGTGTGGTTCATCCGAATCCCCAACATCTCAAGCTCATTATGTGGCTTCTCCTATTCCCATGATTGCCAGGCATCCTTCCCTGTCCCCTCCTGTCCAACAAATAATTGTGGCTCATCACAAACCTTCAACTAGGAAACTTCTCCTAAGTAAATGGGAAAAATTTGCGAACTAGGCCCTTAACAACAAACTTGCTCTTTATTCGAACTGGGTTCATAAGGTTTTGGATTTCATAGGCAACCTCTATCAATCTGGTTCCTCTGCATCAATAATTAATGTTCATCTATTGCCAATCTCAAACTTTCATATGGGATTCGATGGCTCACCTTTAATGTCACACAAACTTTCCAAAGCATTCTTAGAGAGACTCCTGATAAGACCCTCACTTAAAGAGCCAATTCCTCCTTGGGATCTAACATTAGTCCTACAGTCCCTTACTTCTTCCCCCTTTGAACCATCAGCGACTTGTGACTTAAAGTTTTTATCTTGAAAAACTGTTATTTTTAGTAGCTATTGTGTCTGCCAGAAGAGTATCTGAACTTCAGGCTTTATCCTGCAAACCTCTACTTAATATTCCACAAGGATAGGGTTGCACTTGGGACCTATCCATCCTTTTTACCAAAGGTGGTTTCAGAAGCTAATATAAATCAGATACTTCAATTGCCAGTCGTCTTCCCTAATTTTACCAAGAAAGGGGGAAAATTCCCTTCATTTGCTAGATATCCACAGACAACTATACTTTTATCTTCACATATCAAAGGATTTCAGAAAATCTGATCAATTATTTGTTGCATTGTCTTCCCTATCTCTAGGTAATCCAGTTTCAAAGATTACCATAGCAAAATGGCTTAGAGGCTGTATTACTTTTATTTGGCAGTTGAAAGGGCTCCAACTACCACACCCAGTTAAAGCTCATTCAACCATAGCAATGGCAATTTCTGCAGTTTTTCATGCCAGAGCATCCTTGGATGAACATTTGTGCAGTGATCACTTGGTGTTCTACACATACTTTTATCACTCATTACAAATTAGATCAGGTCTCGAGGGGACGGGCATCATTTGGTTTGATGGTGTTTAGGAATATTCTTCCGTGTGACCTCCCAAGATTGAAGTAGCTGGGGACTCTGTCCCACAGTCAAGGATTGAGTGAAGATTGACAACATTAGATAACAAAGTTATGTCTTACCATAACTTTCCATCTGTGTTGCCGATCTTCACTAACCCTTGACACCCCCCCTCCTGAAACTTAGTGGACCCAATCTTCCATGGTTGGCTTCATATTACAGACACTTATCTGGTGTCTGACTATTATGTCTATTATTATTATTATTATTACTATAATTTCAGGCCGCAGTAGTGCAGCGGTTAGCGTTGTCGCCTCACAGCAAGAGATTGTCCCATTGATTCTCAGCTGGAGCGCCTTCTGTGTGGAGTCTGCATGTACTCCCCGCGGTCGAGTGATGTTTGAAAGACATGCAGGTAGGTGCATGCGTGCGTGAATGGGTGTGCCTTCTTTGAAGGTTGGGCGTCTGGCTGGCAACTCTGCACCGTAAAAACCTACTGCCAATCATTAGCGAACCGGAGATCTGCTGTGGCAACCCCTAACCGGGAAAAGCCGAAATATTTAGACTATAATTTCTGCTAGCCTGTCTACCACTAAGTTGGGCAAACTCGATCTGAGGTAATTTTGAGAGAAGCATTATGGGTAGAGGCTGGCTCGAGACTTTGAAAAGCACAAACTGAAGTAAAGGGCTGACTCTGTTCCAAGGCTTGGAACCAAGCCCGCAGTCAAGGATTAGTGAAGATCGACAACATAGATGGAACATTATGGTAAGACACAACTTCTTTTGTTGGGAGTGTAATGACTTTGCAGGTTTTAAAAATGTTCTATAATGTACTCTACCAGAAATATTAGGTGAGCAAATGAGTGTAACTACCGAAGTTATTCTTTTCAGCTGGGACATGGGATCTGAATTGCCTAAATATAGTAAGGCCTTGTTAAGTTCAACTCTGGTGACTGCCAAAAAAACAAAGTCTAACTAAATCAGTTGTATTTGAAGTATTGAATATTTTAACAGAAATAAAATAACTCAGTCTTTATTTTGAAAATCCTAGGATCAAATATAAATGGAAATTCTGGGAACAGTGCATTCAAGAATAATGCTCTAGAGGAGCAGTGAGATTTAAGGGAACGCAGGGACTGAGCAATTTATATAATGTTGAAGTGGTAGTTATAAAAAAGAACATATGTTATGTATAATGTATGTAACTGGAAACATGTTAATATGGTTTGTTTACTTTTATATTGATGTATGTTTGCCTATGTCTTAAGTGATAATTTAAAAAGGTGTTTAAAATTATATTTGTGTTTTCACGCAATAATTCTCAAAGTCCCACTCCTGACTTATATGTAGAAATTACCACAGTTTTCAGTGGGCAAAATAAGTAACGTGTTAATCATATGAATTTTCAGTATTTTGTATCATAGAAGAATGTGGTTTCTTAAAATATTGATATTAACAAATATCAGTCCGATATCAGGTGCACTGTTATAGGCATACAGAGACCAATTTCGGTATTACTTTAAGAAGAAGAAAAAACAAAGTTTACAGTTTAACTTGTTTCAAGCTAGTTGTGAAGTCTTTCTACATCCAGAACTGGCAGGAGAAAAGCAAGACATGCATGAATGGACCATTAGTTTGGGGCTTCTGGGACCTGAACCCCCCCCCCCTTTTCTGCTCCTGTACCAGCTATGCTTGATTTTTTTTTAGCTTCAATTTTTAGTAAAGGGGTTACCGTTTTTACAGTTAAGGTCAAGTCGGCTGCCATTTCAGTTGTCCATCTAGGTGAAAATAACAATGCCTTAGCTTTTTCTAAATTATGTAAAGCCTTTCTCAAAGGGGATGTTTTACTTAGACATCTGCCAAAGGATGCTACCCCTCCTTGGGATTTAACTATTGTGCTATAGGCCCTGACCCAAATTCCCTTTTTACCTTCAGCCAGGTCAGATCTAAAACTTTTGTCTTAGAAAACCGTTCTTCTAGTTGCTATTAGATCAGCTAGAAGAGTATCTGAACCCCAGGGTCTATTATTCAAATCTTCGTACCTGTTTTTCCACAATGACCGGGTGTCTTTATAGGCCAACTCACCTTTTTTGCCTAAGGTAGCTTCTGAGTCCAACATTAACCAGGTCATTAATGTCACAGTCTTCTTTCAAATAAGGGAGAGTACATACTCCATGTTTTAGAAGTGTATAGACAACTGTGCTTTTATCTCCATAGAACCAAGGATTTTGGGAAAACTGAGCAGTTTTCTCTTTCTCGCCTAACAAGTTGGGCAAGCCAGTTTCCAAAATTACATTGACCAAATGGGTAACTGATTATATCTCCATCAGAGAATTATCCTTGCCTAAGCCTCTTAGAGCTCATTCCAAAAGGTCTGTGGTGGTATCCTCAGCCTTTTGGTCAAGGGATTCCATAGATGACATTTGTGCAGCTGCAACTTGGACTATGCTCATACTTTTATTGCTTGTTACAAATTGGATTGGGTTTCCAGGAGCAGACCTGCCTTTGGTTCCGCAGTATCTGGAATATCCTTCCATGAGGGCCACCCAAGGTTCAACTAGCTGAGTACTCTGTCCCATCAGTTGAGGAGTGAATGAAAATGACATCAGGTAAAGAAGTTGCTCTTGCTATAATGTTCCATCTGTGTTGTTCATTTTCATTCTTCCTCAACTTCCCACTTGCCCTACTCCATTCCCTCTGCTCCTGAAAATACCTAAGAGTTTTTCTTTGGGAATATTGTTCCTTTTTGGAGCTGCAGCTCTTTTTCTTATTCTGTCCTTTTTTTTAAGGTATTGTTTCTTTATCTCTAAGGGCAGCAAACTCAATCTGAGATGTAGTACGTTGGCAGGGCATTATGGGTAAAGTGATGACCTTGAGATTTGGATCTGAAGATCTGGTAGAACCGGCAGAGTCTGATCTGAGACCATCAGTTGAGGAAACATGAAAATGGACAACACAGATGGAAAGTTATTGTGAGTGCATAATTTTTTTATCACGTGAGAAATATTCATTTCTTGACAAAACTCACTCAGTATACTTGTTGTGTGCCTTTGGAGTCATTGTGAGCAGCTTGGTGTGTCCTTCCTTGTTTCTGATTTTACACTCCATTGAAAGTTTGTTGTATGTGTACATAAGGTTGCCTGAAATATGCCAGTTCTAGTTGGAAGACTGTTGAACCAATAAGTGCTTTGCCTTGTATAGTGCCTTGTTTGTACATATTGTATTGCAGGGTATGGATGCTGTTAGATGATTCATGCAGTCTTCTCAGATTCTGAAGGAACCGTCTTTTCCTCACCATACTACCTGTTGTGGGCCTGGAACATACCCCTCAACCTCTTGGACAAAGCCATAAATAATGGGGTGGGAAAGACCCAAAAATAGCAGAAACTTTGGAATATTGCTCTTAAAAACTTAGAAAGTTGATTGAACAACAGGTTTTGCATCAGCATGAATTTTCTGAAGGGAATGAAGTCTGCAACTCAAATGTCTTTCATTTATTTCATCATTTCTGACTTCAATACTCAAGTTATTTGCCAATGACTTGCCAGAAAACAGCAATTTTATGGGAAACAAGACAAAAATATGGGGCAAAACTCTGGACAGTTTAGAGGTATGGGCTGTATCCTTTTTTGGCATGCTAACTAATGAAAGCCTTAATTTGGCAATAGTGGCTCTTTCAAGAAAACTTGCATTATAGTAGCAGTTACTGGTGTTCCAGCAACTGTGACAAGAGGTGAAAGTAAGGATTATGACAATCCCTTTTCTACTTTAGCCTTACTCCTGATTAGGTCCTGCCTTAGAGTACCTCTTGTATGCTTAATAGTCTGTAAATGTTTGTGAAGTACCATGCCTGCTGTAGTGGAAGCCAGAGACTAGCAATTATGATATTAACCTTCAGGTTTTAAGAGTTAATGTCTTCCTTCTCCTTTCAGTGTCTTAACTACCTTACTCCTGATGAATTTTGAAATCTTCCTATAGCTTATGTAAGTGACTAAGTTCTGGCTGCATTTCTCATTTAAAATGAGACTGCAAAACTTTATATTATATGTAAAATAATAAATATCAGTAAGTAAACTTCATCTTGTGAATGAAGTGCAAAAAATGTATTTAAGCACCTCCCCTCCTATTGCCCCTCTCCTGCTTTCTACCAATACTTTGCTAAATTTTGAAGCATGACTACAACTAGAGATTGTGCAGCATACTGAGTGCCTAGTGCAGGTAATATTCTTGCCCTCTCCAACTTTGTCATATTTAAATTTTCATAGCACTGAAAAATTGTTGGTCAAGGTAGGAAGGCTGATTGCCATAATGTGTTCATTCATCCATCCATTTTCTAAACTGTTCGTCTTGGTTAGGGCCATGATGGTAGCAGACTGAACAGCAGCGGCCCGTAGCTCTTTCTGTAGGATCCCAAGGAATTCTCAGGCAAGCTAAAAGATATAATCCCTCTAATGTGTCTTCACTTTGGCCTAGGGCCCCTGTCTGTGTTGTATCTGTTATTCCTGCATGTGAGTCAGTCAGGGTACAACATAACTGGTTGCCTGAACGCTTCATTTGTGTCCTCTCAGCACAGAGGCACAGTGGTTGCACTCTAGGATCTTTCCAATTTGTTGAGCTCCTCACTGTTTTAGAGAGAATTACCCAAGCCCATCTATGTTGTGGTTCCTGTGAAGGGACCTCATTTATGGCAATAATATCTTTAGTGTCATCATGTTGGTGAGTGCTCAAAGCTCACGACCATAGGTTTTGACAGGAACAGCTTGACTGATAAAATAAAAGATTGTCTCATGATTCAACTTTTGCTTACCACTGCAGTCTTTTACAACATTCGAGGTACTTCTACAAGTATATTTAATTGTTGGTCTATCTCCCAGTCCTATTTACACCAACCTGTGAACAAGACTGTGATACTTAAACTCCTTTCCACTGGGCATTGGGCAGCTGCTTTGTGTCACCTATACAGGCCAGTATACTCTGCTTTCTGGGTAAGAAACACAGTCTGTGATTTGAAGGTGCTGATTTGTGCTTCATACTCGGCAGTGAATCACTCCCTTATGTGTTGGAGTTCACGAGTGAGCGAAGCTAAGAAGGATTACAAAGATTGTCACCCTTGTGTATCAGTCTTTGACTATGCCTTGATGTCCTGCCCATGAAAATTGCAAAGCGAAACAAGGGTAAGATTCACCATTGTTGGAGCTCTATGCACGTATTCAACAGTAAAATGTTTTCTGATGTTCCTTATGTAGGGGAACGTTTAACTACTGATGTTAAGGAATGTGCATACTCCTGTAAGCAAATACACTCTGTGGTTCCTGTTAGTGCTGTCCAGAATGGCAGTGCAAGACACTGATACCATCCATAAGACAAAGGCTACCTACTCATGAGATGAAGTGGCATTAGAAATGACTCTGCAGACAGATTTTATTTATAGTTGTGAGGGTAAAGTAAAATGTACTAATAAGGCCACTAACACCAGCTACAAGGTACAGCTTCTTACTGCATCTGAAGTGGCTGTACCTGTCACTGAGTGTGTAGGTAGTTCACAGTTTCATATCATGGAGCTTAGCTCACCACTAACAAAATGGGTGAGAATCCTAATTTGCAGCGATCCGACAGCTTTTCTAAGTTAGTACTACAGTTAAATCAAAGTGAGGAAGCAATAAAAGAACTTGGTTAGAGAATCAAATTGGCTTTAACTAATCTGCTATTTACAAAACAGAAATGAAAATGCAGATGTGCTTTGGGGGGTACTTCTGAAAAAAATCACAATTCATTTGAACTCTTGGGTGATGAAATGGAGGTTCTCAATGGCACTGCTGTAGTTACAAGTTCAACGTGTGATGTCTTTAGGAATGCTTTCACCAGATCTCATGTGAGAAAACAGAACTCAGTTCAGAGTAAACACTTGTTGGTCAGTTAGGATTCATATTTTGGGAGTATTAGGAATCTGCTTCCCAGATCAGATACATTTTCAACCACAGGATCATGTCAAAGGAGATGTATAATGGTGGATATATGAAAATGTCATTTGAGTGATTACTGTTGCAGTGTATACCATAGCTTGTGTACCGCCTTCTTCCTCCGTGTATCTACCCCACGACACAGTCATGCAAGAGACTGTGAGGGTATATAAGAGATAGGTACAACGTTTGTCAGAACATTCTTGCTGGCAGTCTGAAAAGAGAAAATTTGTCTTATCACTTTGGCATATCAGATTTATGGCCTGTGCAATTTTGTTGTGAGTGGGCAAGTAAGTATCGCTGTTGAGGACTCTCTCTCTTTTTCCCTATATCTTATGACTAAAATGTTATTTCATGTCGGCTAACAGAGGGATAAATGTGACTGCAGAAGGCAGATACTGTAAAAGACAAGCATTCAAAGTGTTTATTTTGTCTAGGTAGTAATTGTAACTTGGGAGCATTCCATTTGGAAGATGTCCTTCAAGAATGCAACTGCAGTCATAACATGTGGGTTGTCCTGCCTCAGGCAGCCCTCGGTCGGCCGGATTCCAAAGTCTGGGTCCGACGTCGGCTGATGTCGCATTTCTCTCCGACGTCAGAGCGGCTGGAGTATATAAGCATCAGCCAACGCCATTTTCTCCAGTCTTTCTTGCCGCGCGGTGCCCGAAGCAGAAGCAGTTCGCAAGTGCCGGTCGATCAGCTCCTGTATTCTACGATACCGAAGTCATCTAAAAAGCTAAGTACCCCGTTGGGGACCTTTTCTTGCCTCAGCCGATGTCAGGAATTACTGAAAAAGTTAACAGTTGTATTTCTTGTGGTAAACAAATACCTCATAAGGATTTCCACTCTTACTGTCTCCCTTGCCTGGGCCCAGACCACGACGTCTCGGCCTGTGTAGCCTGTGCTCGCTTCAACAAGCGCGCTCTCAGGCGCCGGACAGAGTTCGCTGAAGATTTTTTCGGCGATAATTTTGCTTACACCATGCCGTCGGATCTTCCGACATGGAAAAAGCGAAAAGACCGGGACCGACTTCCTAGGCCCGCATCTACTACCGACTCCATGCCAAAACCTAGCGCGAGTGCTCCGGTTCCCTCTGAGACACCGCATTACCGACGACTCCGATTCCAGACATTACTCTGACGCCAGTTATAGATTTTCCTCCGGATACCGAAACTGAGGAAATGCCCGAGACCATTGCTGTAGACAAGGTCACTCCTGCACGTGGAGCTGCCAGGCCCCCTATGGCCATGTCTATTAAGGCCTACACTAGGGCTAAGGCAGCCAGCAAAACAAAGCATATTACTTCTAAATCCTTACCTCAGCCGACTCCTGAGACACAAATTATGTCCATGGCTGCTGATTTAATTTCCATGATTAGAGGTTCACAGGCCCATCCTGAGAGAGGATCCCAGCCCCTCCTGATAAAGGCCCGGGTGGAACCCTCTGACCCTACTCCTTCAGATGAAGATTCTGAGGGCTCTGTCCACTCTGATAGCCAGGAAGAGCTCTTTCAGACCTATGAGGACTCGGATGCAGAAGATTCCATCCCCTCGGCCTCCCTCCTGAGGATATTTCTTTTGGGGAAGTTCTGCACACCATGAGGGAACATTTCAAGTGGCAAGGTCAGGAATATTCTGATTCTAGGAAACGCCTTAGGACTTTCCTTAAGAAGCCTCAGCACAGGCCCTTAGCTATTCCTCCTGTACTTGATGTTCTGGATGATTTGTATTCTGACTCTAGTGCTACCCCTGATTCTCTTCCTCCTGCTCCAGCCAAGCCAGACAGGTATTACAGGGTCCCAGAAACTCATTCCCATTTATTCAGGGCCCATACTGCTGACTTAGAAACTATTTCACAGGGGCCTAAAGGAGTTTCAGCCTCCACTTCAAAAATCCCTTTGCCCTCCAACAGGGAAGCTAGGTCATTAGAGAGATGGGGCAAAAGGTTTACACATCCACTACCTTATCTATGAGAGCTTTAAATTGCCTTTTTCATATGTTACAATATCAGGATTATCTGTTAGAAGACTTACAAAAAACATTAGCCACTCCTGATCCTTTAGACAGGAAGACTTTGCAGGAAGCTGTACATAACACTCAGCAAGTAAGCAATCACTTCCTGCAGTGTGGATATGATGCACTGGAAGCTTCATGTAGGGCAGCTATGACAGGGGCAGTCATTCGTAGACATGCTTGGTTAAAAGATCAACCTCTACCAGATCATGTAAAAGCAAAACTTCTGGATGCACCTTTGGAAAAGAACAAGCTTTTTGGTGCGAATGCTAAGGATGTGTTAAAGACCATCGAAGAAAAAGCAAAATCAGTTCAGACAGTGAAAGATTTCCTCCAGGTTCAACCCCCCAGATTCAGTAGGAATTGGCCTTCAAAAAACTGGTCCTTTCCTAATCCAGAAAAGTTTCAAAGGGGTAAGAACAGACGTGGCCGAGGAAGAGGCCAATACAGAGGCCCTTACAGGGGACGACAATGGCAGCCAGGAAACCAAAGCAGGGGTTTCACCTGCCCCACAACCACAATCTCAATGACTTTCCTCTACTACCGCCTACCAGGGAACAACTAGAAGCTCCCTTGGGCGGGAAGTTATCTCTGTTTGCAGAAAACTGGCACAGACTGACAAAGGACAAATGGATTTTGGACATTATAGACCGAGGGTACAGGTTTCATTTTCATACCTTACCAAGAAAACAAGGCATGCCAAACCTACCACAAAATCAGAGGGCAGAGGCTATCAAGCAAATCACTCTGCTGACTCAGATGAAAGCAATAGAAAGAGTTCCTCAACAAGAACAAGACCAGGGGTTTTACTCAAGACTGTTCCTTGTTCCAAGAAAAGAATCTCAATGGAGACCAATACTGGACTTGTCCGCATTAAACACCTTTCTCATAGTACCAAAGTTCAAAATGCTGACCTTACAGCAACTCCTTCCCATGCTGGGCAAGGGGTCGTGGCTGATTACTCTGGACCTCAAGGAGGCATACCTGCATGTCCCTATCAGACACAGTTGCAGAAGATACCTCAGATTTCTTGCAGGGCCAGAGCATTATCAATTCTCAGCATTGCCATTTGGCTTATCTACTGCGCCCAGAGTATTCACGAAATGCCTGGCTTCAGTAATTGCTCATTGCAGGCTCCAAGGGATACAAATTTACCCGTACCTGGACGACTGCCTCATACAAGCGGACGACAAATTGATGTTGACAAAAAACCTAGATTATGTCATACGATTACTTCAAGCTCTGGGATACACAGTCAACTTCCAAAAGTCAAGACTGCAGCCATCCCAGCAAATAATCTTCTTAGGAGCCAAACTAGACACAGCCTCTCAGATGGCTTACCTGACAGAAGACAAACAAGAGAAGTTAACTCATTATTTCAAAGGTGTAGCAAATCTCACCCAGATGACTGCAAGGAGATTTCTGCAGGCCCTGGGTTACATGGCATCCTGCATTCTCCTGGTTCCATTAGCAAGACTACACATGAGAAAGTTTCAATGGTACCTAAAAAGCATTTGGTCTCAACACAGCAACAACTTGGAGACAATCATACCACTCATTCCATGCCTACAAAAGGAATTCCTATGGTGGGCGTCGGTGAGCCAGGCAAACACAGGTATGTCATTCAAAAAACCACAGATAACACAGACCATGACTACAGACGCCTCAGACCTTGGATGGGGGGCGCACATGGAAGGCAGGTGTATACAAGGACAATGGTCTCCAAAGGAAACACATCTGCATATAAACCAAAAGGAAATGCTGGCAGTAATGCATGCCATCGAGGCCTTTCAACACCAACTCCAGCAAGGCCATTTACTGATACGGACAGACAACACCACTGTGATGTGGTACATAAACAAGCAAGGGGGCACCCACTCTTACCCCCTTTGCAGACTGACAATGCAGCTTTGGGAGAAATCACTGAGCCTAAACATCCAGTTACAATCCCAGTTTGTTCCAGGAAAAGACAATGTGTTGGCGGACAGCCTAAGCAGGAATTTCACAGATCCACACGAGTGGAGGTTACATCCGAAGGCCTTCAGACAACTCACTTCGACATGGGGCAAGCCAGAAGTGGAACTATTTGCCTCTCACCTCAACCATCTTCTACCAAAATTCTGCACAAGGACATATCATCCAAAAGCTTGGAAAATAGATGCCCTCTCATTCAAATGGAACTCCCTAGCAATCTATGCATTCCCACCTCTGCCTCTGATGACCTCAGTATTACTAAAGATCAAAGCAGAGAAACCCAAGGGAATCATAATAGCTCCGGACTGGCCAAGACAACACTGGTACCCACTACTATGGAGCATATGTCACACCAGGAGGTGGGCCCTTCCCCAGTGGCCTCTACTTTTGACTCAACACAATTTCGAAACACTGCATCCAAATCTTCAGACACTGCAGCTAACAGCCTGGGAGATCCCATAAATAAATTCAGCTTATTTCTCTCCAAGGAAGTTCAGCGGATACTAACAGAGGCTCGAAGACCATCCACCAGAAAGGTTTACTTAGCAAAGTGGAAAAGATTCAGCAATTGGAATACCAGCAAGGGACATGATGCATCATTGTTGAACATCCCACTCATCTTGGAATATTTGGCAGATATGTTGAAGAACGGCCTCTCATATTCTTCCATAAAGATACATGCATCTGCTATTTCAGCTAGATACAACACTGATCCTCCTGTTTTTTCTCACCCTTTACTAAGGCAATTCCTCAGGGAATCAAGAACATTAAGCCACCAAGAAAGGCCCCAGTGCCAGCCTGGGACCTCAATTTTGTCCTAGAAAAACTGACTCTACCTCCATTTGAGCCAGCAGCTTCAGTTGACTTGCAATTTCTCTCTTGGAAGACAGCTTTCCTGTTGGCAATTACATCAGCAAGAAGGGTTTCGGAGCTGCAGGCCCTAATGGCAATACCACCCTTTATTATTTTTCACAGAGACAGAGTTTCATTAAGGACCAACCCTACTTTCATGCCAAAGGTGGTATCTAGGGTTTCTTTAAATCAAGCAATTCATCTGCCTGCTTTCTTCCCCAATCCTGAGAACAAGGGGAAAGACTGTTGCATACCTTGGACATTCACAGACAACTTCGTTACTACCTGGACAGAACCAAGGCCAGTAGGAAGTCTGAACAACTTTTTGTAGCTTACGCCCCTGCAGTCCAAGGAAAAGCAATTTCAAAACAGACTATTTCAAAATGGATTGGACATTGCATCAGATTCTGTTATTCCTTTCATGGAAAGACTGTTCCAGCCAATGTCAGACCACATTCCACCAGAGCTACAGCCACCTCTACAGCATTCTTAAGAGGGGTGCCTACTAAGGACATTCTAGAAGCTGCTACATGGAGCTCCGTGCATACATTCTCCAAACACTACAATCTCCCTCTATACTCCAGATCCAGAGCAGGCTTTGCTTCGGCAGTCCTGCAAGGTTTGATTGCCACACCATCTTTTTCCTAGAGCATTCCTCCTCCCCCAGCTAAGCTATGGTATTCTACCCACATGTTATGACTGCAGTTGCATTCTTGAAGGACATAGTACAGTTTTGTACCTACCATAAATGTAGATGTCCGATAGACATGCAACTGCAGTCGGATTTTCCCACCCTCCATACCCCTCTATGCCTAGGGTCCATTCCTATCCCTGTTTCTCTTAGCTGGGGATATCTGTTATGGTGTATTTGTTTTATTGCTCATTTATTCGTTTGGAATCCTGTTTTTGTCTTCCAATTTGATTACAGCCTTCCTTGGAGGGCACCTGGCATCTGGGGCAAGAAACACTGAAGAAAATGGCGTCGGCTGATGCTTATATACTCCAGCCGCTCTCACGTCGGAGAGAAATGCGACATCAGCCGACGTTGGACCCAGACTTTGGAATCCGGCCGACCGAGGGCTGCCTGAGGCAGGACAACCCACATGTTATGACTGCAGTTGCATGTCTATCGGACATCTACATTTATGGTAGGTACAAAACTGTACTTTTTTTTTCCCCCTAAAACAATAAGTAGTCTGTTAGTTTGTCTCAACTTTAACATATAAAATCAAAATTAAAAGAGCTCATGTGTGTGAGGTAGGATGACTTCTGAGTCTTCCCATTTGGATATCCCTCAGAGCCACTCGAGCTTAAAATGTTGAATCCCTCTGAGGTTTTTATTGTCTGAAACAACCAAACCAAACGTAGAAACGCTCAACTATTTATTATAAAAACAAAACGGCAAAATGCAAAGCTTTCAGGCTTAACCCTTCCTCAATACTAACACACACTTTCAACCATTAAAGATTTTATAAGGAATCAGTTAAGTAAATAATCACATGACACAGCCAACCAATTAAAATGCAATTATTAATAGTAATACATTTGTTTTTTTTTTAACTAAAACAGGTTTCAGGCTTATTGCACTATTTAATCCTGGATGGGCATCAGCCTTAAGTCTTAAAATTCAACTATATTCAATATTCTCTAAAATATTATTCATGTCCCCCCAAGACTTTGAAACACCACATCTATCACCCTAAACTTAAATTCATGTGTGCAATTATTATTCAAAACATGTTTTGCCAGTGGGTTTGTTTGAACCCCTCTTCATATATCTGACCTATGCTCCACTATACACTCCATAAACTTATGACTACATTTCCCAGCGTAAAAACAGGAGCATTTTCTGCATGTAGCTAAATTGGCTACATGAGTGGTGCTACATGTAGTGTAAGAATAAAATGAATACACCTTCCCTGTTACCAGATGTCTAAATGTGGTACAATTTATAAGATATTTACAGCAACGGCATTTATGACAAGCAAATGTCCCAGTTCTATTACTGACATAATTTTCTTTATCTACCTTAAAATCCTTATAACATTACTTCCTTTTTAGGTTGTTCCTATTCCTATAAGCAAAACTAGGTTCTTGATCTATCAGTAGACTCGGCTCAGGCATAGCTGTTAGGATTTTCCAGTTTTTTTGTATTATCTACTTAACTTCACTAGTTCTTCTATTATATGTAGTCAAATATCTGATTTTGTTTTTTCTCAGTGACAAATCCATACACTTACATTTTCATCATTCCCACTTCTTGGTCCACTAAAATAAGGTCTACTCCCCTTTCTGTCCTGAATCACATGATTCATAACAATGCTACTATAACCCCCATACTTTGAAATGGCTGATAAGTTTAATCATTTGGTCCTCACATTGTTTATCATTAGTATTCAGTCTACTGACTCTAGTGAACTGACTTTTAACAATACCTTTAAAAACATGGGGAGCATGCATGCTTCTCTTATGATTGTATCTATTGTAAAATATTTACATATTTCAGGTGTGGCCATGGGTATCCCAATGGCCAATGCATATGCCAATTTAGTCCTAAGTCAATGGGAAGAAGAATTTATATTTACTGAGAAAGATGTTATGAATGGAAATGTCCTGTTTTATAAGTGGTTTGTAGATGATTGTTTCCTATTGAAAGAGAATGAGGAAAGTTTAAAAGAATATGTGAAATACTAGAGTAGTACCACTGAGTTTTTAAAGTTTAAAGTGAACTGCTCTGATGAACGAATTACTTATTTAGATATCCAACTAAATAAGAATAAAAATGATAATATGGGGTTATCACCACTACTGTTCGTAGAAAACAAGTACATGTAAATAGATGCTCATAGGAGAAGCATGCATGCTCCCCATGTTTTTAAACATATAAAGGTATAGTTAAAAATCAGTTCACTAGAGTCAGAAGACTGAATACTAATGCTAAACAATGTGAAGACCAAATGACTGAAATGGCTACTAAGTTTAAAGAACTGGGGTATAATAGTATTGTTATAGAAGAAGCTAAGAATCGTGTGATTCAAGATAGAAAGAAAGGGGGATAGACCTAATTTTAGTGGACGAAGAAATGGGAATGATGAAAATGTAAGTGTATGGACTTGTCGCTGAGACAAAACAAAATCAGATATTTGACTACATATAATAGAAGGACTAGTGAAGTTAAGAAGATAATACAAAAAAATTGGAAAATCCTAATAGTTATGCCTGAGCTAAGTCTGTTCATAGATCAAGAGCATAGTTTTGCTTATAGGAATTGGAACAACCTAAAAAGGAAGTTGTTACAAGGATTTTAACGTAGATGAAGAAAACTGTCAGCAATAGAACTGGGACATTTGCTTGTCATAACTGCAGTTGCTGTAAAGATCTTATAAATTGTACCACATTTACACATCCGTCAACAAGAAAGGTGTATTCATTTTATTGTTATGATGCATGTAGCACCCCTTGTAGTCTGTTTAGCTACTTGCACAAAATGCCTATGTTTTTATGTTGAGAAATGTAGTTGTAAGTTTAAGGAATGTGTACTGGAGCCAGATATACGAAGGGGGGGGGTCGAAGAAACACATTGGCAGAACATGTTTTTAATGAGTGTACACATGAATTTAAATTTAGGGTGATAGATGTGGTGTTACGAAGTCTTGCGGGGGGGGGGGCAAATTGAATATAGTTGGATTTCAAGACTTAAGGCTGGTGCCCATCCAGGATTAAATAGTGCAATAAGCCTGAAATTTGTTTTAGTTAAAAAACAAAAAAAGTATTTGCATTAATAACTGCTTTTTAATTGGTTGGCTGTGTCATGTGATTATTTAATTATTTAATTGATTCCTTATAAAATCTTTGATAGTTGAAAGTATGTGTTGGCACTAAGGAAGGGTTAAGCCCAAAAGCTTTGCATTTTGACATGTTGGAGACGGACAAGGTGGTGTACGTAGCCACATCCATTACAGCCAATTACATAGCCAGCAAGGCTGCAAAGAAAAAAATCCTGGATGATTTTTTTTCTGAGGAATCTGAGGACATATAGCAAATCTTGTCTCAGAGAAAGTTCCTGGTTCCCTTAAAGAGTTACATCAGAGGTTTGATCCTCTTCACTTTGTTTTTTTTGAGATTTCAAAGAAGCAGCAAAAATATAAAACATAACTCTTGTGCTACTTCTACCCCTTGGGATCCACAGAAAGTGGTATGAATTTTCTCAACAAACGTTTAAGGCAGTTATGTCTTTGAAGCCTGCTTAGTTCCTCACTCTTGCATCGTCTTCCCCTCACAAGAGTTTGAGAATTTTCTTCTAAAGATGAAGTGTCTGAGTCAAAGGTGGAGTCTTTCACTTATCTTTCTCAAATCCATTTTGCAGTAGGTTTTGAACCCCTTTCTCCCCCCATAGCCCACTTAGAGGAATTTTACTTTGGAGAGACAGTTTTGAAAATGATGCAACATTTTCAGTGTAAGTGTAAGCAGGTATCAGACATGCAAAAAAGATGTAATGACTTAGTGTATGTGGGTGTTCCTAAACTTTCTGTAGTACTTCCTGTACTTGAATCCTTGCTGGATAACTTTTGCATACTTTGTTTAAACCTTAAATCAACCTCCAGCACCTGAAAAAAAAAAAAAAAAAGATATATTTTGTTGTACAAGATTCACCACACCTATAAGTTTTTATATAAAGTCCTTCTTTGGCTCTAGCTGTAGTATCCACTAAATCTGGCTAACCTACTAAACTTCACCCATCTTTCTGATGCTTTGCCAGATGACAAAGACAGTAGAGCTAAGGACAGATACAGAACGAAAGTGTACATCTCTTCTATTCTTTATTTCTATGCTACTACTTATTAATCTCATCTAATTAGATATATGTTATCTATTTTGGATAATGTGAATAAGTTGATGTCAGATTTGCCTGAAACAGGTCTTCTAACCCCTGCACAGTTTTGCTACTCTGGAGATAGACAGTCTATTAAATGCACTTATGATGCAGCAGATGCAAGTTCTAGAGCTGCTGCTACTGGGTTGTGTTAAGGAGATTTTCTTAGTTAGTGTTGCAGTATTTGCCTGAAGATGTCAAGATCAGGATGTTGGATGCACATTTGGACAGGAAAAAGTTATTTGGTCCAACAGCTGCCGAAATTAAAAAATGCAAGAAATAGGAACAATATGTAGGATTTCAAGCAGATTTTTCTATTACATGGGCTAAATTTCCTTAGAAATTATCCATCCATGTTTGGACCATTTTTCCCAAAATACCAGAAATCTCAACAAAAAAAAATATTTAAAAAGAAGCACCAGGAGATGTCCAAATCAGATTTCAAAGGGTTAAAAGGTTCCTTTCTTGATAAATCAACAAGCAACTTCAGTCCGGTGGGTTCTCAGCATCATTGAGAAGGCTACAAATTAACCTGGCTTTCCCCCCTCCAAACCAGTCTGAAATTCCTCATGTGGTGTTAACCAAGAACATCTGGTTTTGCCAGTACTACAGGAATTGTTTCACCAAGAAACCAAAGAATTGGTTTCCCCTCATCAGAAGAGAAGAGAGTTCTATTCAAGCCTCTTCCTGGTTCCAAGAAAACAAGGCACCTGGAGGCCCATTCTGGATTTTATCAGTCCTCAACACCTTCTTCACTGTGCCAAAATTCAAGATGTTATTTCTGCAAACTCTTCTGCCAACTATTCTTCCACAAACTTTGCCAGTGACCCTTGACCTCAGGATGCTTACCTTCATGAACCTTTGAACAATTGCATTCATATCCCTTTTTATCCATGTCGCAGAAAATTCTTAAGATTCTGTGCCTTACAGTTTATTTTCACTATTTTATTTTGCCTTTTAGTTACACTACAACTCTAAGGGTATTTACCAAATATGTAGCTCCTGTCGCAGTGTTTTGCAGGTCCCAGGGTATCCATATATATACCTTTACTAGACCGTTTTCATCTTCATGCTTTTTCATAATGTCAGGTTCACAATGGATGTTAATCATATTTTCCAGCCTTTTTTCTCTTGTTATGCTGTAAAGCCTATATTTAATACTAAAAGTACCTGTTTACTTGTAGTATCTTTAACACATACAACAGTCACTAAAGAGACTTCCCTCACATTTAAAATACATCAAATACACACTACACAAAACTGCTTTACTATATGCAACATGCAGTTTGTCATGAACTATTTTATACAAATATTAAGAAGAATAAAATTTGTTTTACTTTTTCCCTCTTTTATGGTACTTCCAAAAATTAATGATATAATGTGGAGTATATGCTTTAAGTCCAGTCTTTGTATGCCACTTTTTCTTGCACAACCATATTTCACAAATGTGTTTAATAGTCTTTCCATTTATTCAGTAACTTAAGTGTTGTTGGTCATCTTCCTGTTCATCTTCATCTCCAAACACGAAGCCCTGGTTCAAGTCCAAGGTACTCTTGATTCTTCTAGTCAGCTCATGAGCCTTTTTTCTGTCTATGAAGCATTCTTTTTTGGAACATTAGAAAAGGTTTCACTGGCAAAGTCTCTCTCTAAGCTTGATTGTCAGAAGAGTGAGAAGCAGAATTCCCTTCTGTTTGCTGACTCACTTTTTGTTGAGTAAACCTTATTCCCTCATTTGTCTGTTCTACATCCAAAAATGTATTTGATCCTCCAAGAAAAAAATATTCTGAAAACAGCCGAGTACAGCAACTAGAATCTCACACTTGCCTCTCGACACTCCCTGATTGCTGGGATAATGCATGTCTCTTCTGCTTTGTGTACAGTGAATAATCATTTTCCATTAACACTATGCTGTCTCCAGTTTTTAATAATTTTCCCTTCTGTCTTATGCAGGATCAACTCTCTCTGCTGGAATGATTGCATTTTTATTACTACAGGTCTTGACTGCTTTCTTGTGGCCAGGTTTGGAAACATTTGATGTGTCCTTGCAGTTGATGCAGCCTGCTGTGGAGTAGCTGCTTATTTGTATTTTAATAAAATTAATGCAGTTCGTTTCTTCCAGTTTCTCTGGTACAGCAAAAAAATCTCAGTTTTTTTTCCTGTGCACTCTTGTCTTCTAACTCTATCATTTTTCAAAACAGTTCTTCTTGAGAAGTCTAATACCCAGTCAGCCTCTTCATTTCATCCTTGGATTTTTGTATTTTTATCAGCTCATCTGAATAGCTAGTAAAAGCTTTTTCTATTTTCTAGCCTTTTTATTTGAGTTGATGTACTCCTTCAGCGTTTCATTTATTTTAATCACCTCTGAGCACATTTGACTTATTTTTCCTCCAAATTACTAGAAACCATCTTTTGTCCAGAGCTGAAGATTGGACTGCTTTTTGGTGAACAGCTGCAGAATTCTTCCCAGCGAATAGGTTCATAGGTTAGTACTAAGCTAACTGCTATTGCAAGCCGTTTTAAGCCTAGACAATTATCCTTTGTGAGACTCAAACCCTGCACCTTATGTTTGCAAGGCAAATACCTTAACCATTAGGCCACCCTCCCAACCCCTTAGGCCACCCTCCCAACCCCTTCTATTGCACATTTTCTGGTTGATTTTCTTTCAGGTTCTCTAAATTTCTTTGCTGGCATCCAGGCAGTGTAACTTAATAACCAGTAAGTGAATTTTCCTTAAGCTGATAGTATCACTGGCTGTTATTTTTCAGTTTATTTTTTCATGCCAGGAGAGCTGAAATTAGACTGCTGATAATTGTGCAGCCATCTTGGGAGTGCCCCTGGATGTTCATCATATTGATCATTGGTGCAGTAGATTAAACTATACAAGTTATGTCCTACCGAGGACATAACAGCCGACCAGCTTCCAAAGTTTCAGGGCACCTTCCACATCCCTAAAAATTAGACAGCTCAAGCTGAGCTGACTAAAAGACAGATTTGAGTGCCAGGCCCTTCAGTAATTTCTGCTGCTGAAGAGAGTGCCTTCTCTGTGGGTTTTTGAGGATCAACTATTGGCTTGTGCTGTTCTGTTGCTGAGCACATAAGTTCCCTTTGGGGAAAAAACTTCCACATTTTATATTTGCTTAAACTTACTTTGCTGCATGGGAAAGTATTTTTAAGCAGGAGATGTGTGTTTTTGTTGACTGCCATGTGACTTTCCCTTACTTTTAAATGGGAGTGCCATAACTCTCAACTTGCAGATACTGAAAATCTGGACATTGGCTCTTGAAAAGTTGGTGCATCTGGCGAAAAACCCAGCCGTGTAATTAGCATATCATTTGCGTACAAACCAACACAACTCCTCCCAATTTCAGTTGGATGATGGAATATCACCACTCTGGAACACACTTGAGTAAACCGAGTGAGTAAATGAAACTCACTCTGCTTTCTTTCCTTAATTTGTTCATACATACGTGCCAGAAACCATTTAATAGAGAATAGAGAAAAACAACTTTGTGGTTAGGGCTGTTTTTTAATAATCTTTGCCGAGAAGTTCCCCCCTTACAGTTTTTAGGTAAGTAGTCAGGTAACGTATTTGCTTAAAATTTTGTAATAATCTGAGCAGAGAAATTACCTCTTAGAATTTTTACATCAAAATAAGTAGTCTGCACTGGAACTTAAATGAGATGCCTATTATTAATGATGTATTAAAAATTACAAGTGCGGAATAAGGCTTTTTTTTTAAAAACTACATTTTTGCTGTGCAAATTAAGTTAAGTTGCAAGCAGACACATTTTCTGTAGAAAATGTACTTCTCCATCAGGTGACAGCAGTACGTAAGCAATAGTGTTTACGTCTCGCCTACTTGAAAGAATTTAAAAAGCAAATAATGTTTGCATCATCATTCTGCAGTCATAATTGCATATACCTAAACAAGAACTAAACTACCTTGAAGATAAGACATCAGCTAAACTGATATAAAGAAAATTGTTTCTGTGCTTAGCTGCAATGTACATCATTCTTGGGGCTTTGCTGAAGCGAACTATCTAAATAGTAAACAAAAGTATGGTTAAAGTAAACAACTAACAATTTTTCTAAAGCACCCTTCACAGTCTGAATTTGCAGATTGCTCCTGATTTTGCATCATGTTTTTGCCCTGCCTCTCACATTCTGACTTTCTGGTATGTTACCACGAATTAGAGTCGGTCATTGCCTTACATTAGCTTCACACTTCCGATTCACAGACATGTATATGAATGCAAAACATTATCTCTAATTTTTGGCTTTTATTTTACTCATTCCCACTGTTTTTGGCTTTGACGAGAATTAATGAGCAAGGAAATCGAGAGATACAGAAATAAAAACTATAGAATCTGACAGACACTTAAGGAAATCTGCTACTTGTGCATCCCGATAATCAGTAAAACTTGTAGTATTCCACCATTCCCCCTTCTAGAACAGGCTTACATGTTCTTGATTTCCAGCACCGGTCTATTGCAGAAGAAATTAAAAAAGAAGCTGAGCTGTGCAAAGGTTCCATATAAGCCATGCCATCTTTATTACCTCATTTTCCATTGAGTTATACATAAGCCTGCGTATTTAGTAAATCCCTGTGTAATGCAGCGGCTTTACATGTTACTCGTACATAGCACATAGCACGGACTTACATTTTTCAGCTTTTATTCTACTTCTTGTAGTGGGGCTGTCTTAAGTACATCATCATCATCATCTCGTCAAACAAAAGGTCTGTGATGTCACTGGCTAGAGCTAATGGGAAACAGTAAATTGTGTGTTAAATGGACAAGTTAGAATTTCGGGGCACCCTATTATTTTAAACCTGAATTCGGTATTTTCCGCCAGATTCAGGACAGTTGAGAAGTAAGAGGAATGTAAGTCTAAAAGTAGATAACTACATTATTGGACCAGGTTGGCTTGCTAAGGTGTTCTGTAATAAGTTGTTAGGAACTTTGTTCAGGGCTTCTTACCCACTAGTAGCCACTCAGCTAGGCTACCTTGAAATATGTCCTGTCATTTCAGAAGATGATTAAAAAGCTATTATGATTATCAGCGCAAATGCAGCAACAGTGCCCAGTGGTCTAAATGGTTAATTGTTGAGCAAGGCTTTAACAAGCCCCATTTCATATCTCTGATACGTGTTCCAAAAGTCATTTTCAACAGGTTGTGTGCCAGAAAGCTGTCATGGATGATTACTGTCCTGTAAGTTTCACTAGTATAATTGGAAAATGTTATGAAATGATCATCTTACACCTCTCTCTTACTATAATCATTTAAGGAAGGGATACACCTAAATCAACATGAGTTTTTAGCTGACTATGCTTAGCTGATCTTGTAACTTTCTTTTTCAACTGAATAAACTTTCTCGACCAAGGCCTGGCAGCTGATGTTGTTTATCTTGACTTGGCTAAGGCATGCGACTGTGTAACTTATACAGAAGTTTTGTAGCTTATCAGTAATATCAACAGATATATAGCAGCAAGGATAGGATATTGCTTCTGGAGCAGGAGATGTATTAGAATTTTGGATAGATTCTCAGTGGAGAAAATTGTGACCACCTATGTCCCTCAGGGGTCTCTGTTGGGTCCTTTTCCATTCATCATCTTCATAGCCTCATTTTCCCTATTTCAACAGATTCTCTGATGATCCTATGTGAAATTCCTTGATACCAACCTATCTAAGCAAGTTGTCCTACAAACATTTCTAACTGTTCTCCCCAGCAGTCACATTCAAACAGCATTTTCTTTAATGCAGACAAATTTAAGGTAGTTAATTTTGTTATGACTAACAGATACCCTTATGCAATTTATAAAGTTATTCTGTGGATGGATGATGATTAACAATTTGGGAGTTACAATTTACAGACACTTGCAGTCTGAAGCAAACTTATTTGCCATCACCCTTCAGATGAGATGTTAAACAGAGGCCCCATCTGATTGAGTTGGTGGTAGCTCAGGTGGATGTAGAAGATGCCATGGCACCTATTGAAAAATGTAGAGGAAGTTCCCCTGTGCCCTGGCCAAATTTCTCCTAGAAGTATAGATACCACCTTGGGTCTCCGCTGAAAAGAGGCTACTAACCTAGTGGGGCTAACCTGTTTAACAAAGGGTAAATAAATAAACTAATTGTTCCACTGTACTCTTCACTTATCAGACCAATGATCGAGTACAATGCCCCATTCGGGATGTATCTCACCCGACATCTGCAGCAATTGGAGAGACCCCAAAAGTTCCTCACCAAAAGGATAAAGGGACTCCAAAATCTGTCATATGCTGCCAGATTGAAGAAACTCCAGCTCTATTCAGTCGCATACCGTCTGCTCAGAGGTGACATGTGCCTGACATACAAGGCCATGTCCAACCCAGAATTAATGGACATGCTCCACCTCAAAAAATCCAAATCCACCAAAACCACTAGAGCAAGCGACTTAAACCTTAGCACGGCTATAAATAGGGCGTGCTGGAGGGATAGATTTATCACTCAGAGACTCCCTATGCTGTGGAATAAAATCCCGGTCCATGTGAGGCAGAGCACCTCGCTGACTCTGTTCAAGAGAAATCTAGACCTGTGGATGGGAGATCGTAGGTTTACCCCGGGAATCATATCTGTGTCACTGCTGGACAGAGGCACAACAAACTAATGGGCACAGTATTTTTTCATATAAGGGGTGGCGTAAGCCACAAAAATTTGGGCTAGGCTTATAAATGCCTTAGGGCAGATAGCCTAGTATAAACCTATGAACCTATAATAAATAAATCTCATTAGTATTGCTGTGTAATTGTGAGAGATCTGTTCTGCGCCTTGTCCAGCAAGAATGAAAAGGTTCTTTTCTCCACTGTACAGGATTGTGATATGGCCACTGTTATGCAACAATCCCTGTATAACTATATGATACTGCTATGTGACAAGGTATATATGTATATATATATATATATATATATATATATCTATGGGTACATGTTAGTACATCGACAAGTGAAAATATCGACATCCACTTCACCGACACATGAAATAATCGAAACCGCAAATTATGGACATTTAACAGGTAAGAGGTTTAAATTTCGCTAATCATGCCTACCACACAGTGCCACACTTACTAAAACATGGTAGGCATGATTAGCGAAATTTAAACCTCTTACCTGTTAAATGTCCGTGCTTTGCGGTTTATTTCATGTGTCGAAGTGGATGTCGATATTTTCACTTGTCGATGTACTATATATATATATATATATATATATATATATATATATATATATATATATATATACACTAATAAGCTAGCATATCTTTCTCTGTTTTCCATGAGCTACATACTTCCTAGTGGGATTTCATTATAGGTTCATAGGTTGGTACTGAGCTATCTGCCCGAAGGCATATATTAGCCCAGCCACGTTGTGCGGTATTCACCGCCCCTTTAGTAGTTCCCTAGACCCTTGTACTAGCAGCTAGTACCCTTGGCCCCTATCTAGTAGTGCTGTTGGTGTGATTCCCGGTGTGAACTTTGTTACCCATCCACTCATCAAGGTTCCTCTTGAAGAGTGATAGTGAGGGGCTCTGTCTTATGTAGATCAGGACCCTGTTCCATAGTAAGGGAAGTCTCTGTGAAGGGAATTATCCCTCCAGCATGTTCTATTCATTGTTGTGTTGAGGTTTATATCCCTAGAGCATGTAGCTCGAGTAGATTTGGTTTTGCTAAGATGGAGCATGTTCAACAATTCTGGGTTGGACATGGCTCTGTATGTTAGACAGAGATTGCCTCTGAGAAAGCAGTATGCAACAGAGAACAGTCTTAGATTTTTCAGTCGTGCTGCATAGGGCAACTATTTGAGGCCATACTTCTCTTGGTTAGGTACCTCTGTGGTCTCTCCAGCTGCTGGAGATGTCTAGCCAGG
Source organism: Protopterus annectens (assembly GCF_019279795.1). NCBI lineage: Eukaryota > Metazoa > Chordata > Ceratodontiformes > Protopteridae > Protopterus > Protopterus annectens. Next base: position 635,279,386 of record NC_056733.1, read on the forward strand.
TACATTCCAATCGGTGCATTGTACTCAATGATGGGTCTGATGAGGGAAGAGTAGAGGGGCACCATTGCATCCTTAGATCTTGATGCGAACCCTTTCATGATCAGATGGGTCACACAGAAGGATTTTCTAACCACTTTGGCAACATGGTTATCAAAGGAAAGCTGGCTATCTACTTGGGTCCCTAGATCCCTTATTTCTTCTTCAGATTTCAGGGGATTACCTCCTATGTTGTAGTTTGCGGGTACTCGTGTTTTTTCCAAAGGGGATTACTATGCATTTTTTTTGCATTTAGCTTGAGGCCATGGCTTTGACACCATGCATCAGTCTCATTTAGGCCCTTCTGGAGGATCTCCATGTGTTATAGCACCCAGTTTGCAGTTGCCTGCAAACTTAGTCAGCCACAGCCCTTCCGTGCTTGCCTGTACTTCTGAGAAGTATATGCCAAACAGGAGGGGCCCCAGGACAGAGCCCTGAGGCACACCACTCGTTACTGGTCTGGATTTGGACATAGATCCCGCTACTCTTACTTTATGGGATCTGTTTGAGAGCCAGTTTGCGATCCATCTTGTGACGTAAGGGTTTATGCCCAGGCTGGTGAGCTTATCAATAATACCCGAATGGGGAATGGTGTCAAATGCTTTAGCAAGGTCAAGGTAAGCCGTGTGTACCTCCTTTCCCTTATCTATAGCCTGAGTAACTGTCTCAAAGAAATCCTCTGTAAATATGTGAATGGCCTACTGGCATCAACTCTGGGTGTGTCATTTAAGTGTCACCAAATGCAAGAAGGAACAGTAACCCTCTTGTGTTACACTGCCTTCCTTATGCACCAGAATGATAAAGAACAGCTTCAGTTGGAGAGTAGCTAGGTTATGAAATAGTAGTCTGCCTTCCACTGTAAGATTGGCAAACATTTTAGCTAACTTTTATCAGTGACTAGACAAATTGTACTGTCCATTTTGTTTTTATCTAAACTTTTAAGATAGCCTTAGTTAAAGTTTTGATTTTGATCACCAGTCACATTCTTGGCATTGTTTAAAATTCAGTGGTAATGCAACATTTAGTCGTGAAATACAGGGAACAAATGGCACACTGCACTGGTCTGGAGAACTTGTTCTTTTGTAGCACATTCTTCATAGCATTCCAGTGTATGAGGTCATTTGTCTTCTTCAACTCCACAAAACACATCTCGCCAGTATTGACAAACCTCCCATGACTTTTACAGTATGTGTGCAGAGGTGAAGTGTTTATCCTGTGTTCCTTCCATGACCAAGATGAAATTCTGAAGTCATAGAGTTGACATTTGGATGGTCTCCTTCCCAGAACCCCAGCATATGTTTTCCCATGGAGGGTAATCCCTCTGTAACTGGAATGCACCCTCCTGTCTCACCTTTCTTAATAAGGAGAACTACTACCCAATTTTGTCAGTCCAGATATTGTGCCAGTTTTCCATGCAGAGTTGAAAATGTTTGTTAGGATTTGCATAATCAGTTTCCAGTTCCCTTAGTATTTCCAGTCTGTTTGCATCTACTTCTGCACTCTTGACATATTAGAATTGCTTAATGTTTGCACGGCCATCTAGTGAAACTGATCCCAAGTCCACCATGTGTTTCTGGCATTGACTCCAAGTCCACCATGTGTTTCTGGCATTGACTCCTCAGAGGAGGGCATGTCCACTAGATTTTTTTTTTTAATTCATTTATTGAATAGACAAGCCCACTGGACCCTAGTGCCCCTTTTAAGGGGAAGCCTAGAAGCACTGTCTGGTTAAGTGACTTGTCCAAAGTTATACCATAGGCAGATGGAGGAAGTAGAAGAATTTAAACTGTGTATTCTTCTCTATAGGATACAGCTGATTAACAACTCAGAATGTTAATCATGTGTGCTGTCAGACTCAGAGATTGAGTTCCTTGCATTTTGCAGTATTATCCCTGTTTATGGTAAGTGATTCCATGCCCATGCTGAGAACAGCACCAGTAATAACCTGCTTCCCCTTCATAGTCACTGGATGGTTTAGAATCCCTTTGAGGCCATCCAAAAGGGCTTATTCACGGCCTTGCCAAATTTGTCCTACAGTCCAGTGACTGATATACTTGCTGTCTTCATGGCTTAAAAAACACCTGCAAGTATCAGATGTCCTTCAAGGATGCATCTGCAGTCCTTACAAATGGGTTGTCCTGTCGTCAGGCAGCCCTTCGTTCGGCCGGATTCCAAAGTCTGGGTCTGGCCTCGGCTGGTGTCGCACTTCACCCGACGTCATAGCTGCAGTTATTCGGGTATAAAGGCATCAGCCGACGCCATTTTCCTCAGTCTTTCTTGCCGCGTGGCGCCCGAAGCAGAAGCTGTTTGCAAGTGCCGGTCAGTCAGAACCAGAGATTACTACTACCGAAAACTACTTCGAAGACTTAAAAGCTAAGTACCCCGTTGGGGACTCTTTCTTGCCTCAGCCGATGTCAGAAAAAGTGAATAACTGTTTAACTTGTGGGAAACAAATACCTCATAAAGATTTCCACTCTTACTGCTTACCTTGTCTAGGCCCAGACCACGACGTCGCAGCTTGTCTAGCCTGTGCTTCTTTTAACCGGCGGACGCTTAGACGTCGGTCGGAGTTTGCTGAGGAGTTTTTCGGCTCCGATTTTGCTTATATTATGCCGTCGGATCCTCCGACTTCGCAAATATCTAAAAGCGCAAGGAAAAGGACCGACACTTTCGCGGTCCGCGGTTTCGCGAAACGCTGTTAAGCAAGCGAGTGTCTCGGTTTCGGCTGAAACCGAGCAAGCGGTTCCTCCTTCAGCCGAAAACTTTCCTCCTGCCGAGGCCTCTTCTAACCTCGTGGAATCGGCTTTTGATATCCCACCTACTGTTACAGTTTCTCAGGAATTATCAGACACTATTCCCTTGGATATTTCAACCCCTGCACGTGGAGCTGCTAGGCCACCTGCAGCCATGTCCATTAAGGCCTTTGCCAGGGCTAAAGCAGCTAAAACTACTAAATCTGTGCCTGCTAAGCCCCCCTCTCACAGGCCTAGCTCTAGTTCACAAATGCTTAGTTTAGCAGAGGATCTCATTTCTTTAATCCGAGGATCCCAACCTCAACCAGACAGGGCCTCTCACCTGCCTCCAGAGAAGAGGCCTAGAGCAGAGCCCCATGAGCCAGTGTCTACAGATGATTCCTCTGATGACTCAAATGATACAGACCCTCCAGAGGCCCCATACTCCCCTTATGAAGACTCTGATGGTGAAGAGTCCATTCCTTCTGCCTCTCCGCCTGAGGAATTTTCCTTTGGGGAAACCCTGCATGCTATGAGGGAACAATTTCAGTGGCAGGGCCAGGATTTTTCAGATTCCAGAAAAAGGCTTAGAACTTTTCTGCATTTACCACAACATAGGCCTTTAGCCATACCTCCAGTTCTTTCTGTTGTAGATGATGCATTTAATGATGCTTGTACTGCTCCTGATTCTCTGCCTCCGGCCCCTGTTAAGCCGATAGATACTACAGGGTCCCGGACACACATTACCACTTGTATAAGGCTCCCCTTGCAGATCCAGAGACTATCTCCCAAGGACCTAAGGCTGTAGCAGCCACCTCTGCCAAAAACCCTCCCCTCTGAAAGGGAATCCAGATCCTTAGAGATGGGGTAAAAAGTTTACACTTCTGCTACTCTTTCAGCTAGGGCCTTGAACTGTCAATTTCACATGATGCAGTATCAAGAATTTTGCTAGATCAGTTAACCAAAAAGTGTCCTCAGATGAAACAGTAGACAAAAAAATATGTGCAGGAAATGGTACATAACATTCAACAAGTCAGTAACCATTCCCTAAAATGCGGCTATGATGCACTGGAGGCTTCCTTTAGATCTGCCATGACTGGCACAGTCATCAGAAGGCATGCATGGCTAAAAGAACAGGCCTTACCAGACCATGTCAAATCAAAACTATTAGATGCTCCTATGGATAAAATCAATTTGTTTGGCTCTCCTGCACAACAAGTGCTGAAGAAGATGGAAGAGAAGGCAAAATCTGTCCAAACAGTAAAAGATTTCTTGCAGGTCCAACCTCCGAGGTTTAGCAGGAATTGGCCCTCCAAGAATTGGTCCTTTCCAGACTCCTCCAGAACTCAGAGAGGCAGGAATAGGCGTTCAAGAGGCAGAAGCCAATCCAGGGGTGCTTACAGAGGACGTCAGTGGCAGGGCAACAACCAGCGAGGCACAGCCACAGACACAGCCACCACCACAACTACAGGTCAATCACAGTGACTTGGCTCTGGCACCGCCTACCAGGGAACAACTGCAAACACCCTTAGGCGGGAAGCTAGCCTTATTTACGACAAACTGGCATTACATCACAAGAGACAAGTGGATTTTACAGATAATAGACCAAGGTTACAGGTTTCACTTCCATACTCTACCAGGGAAGAGGAATGCCAAACCTACCTCCAAATCAAAAGACAGAAGCACTAAAACAAATATCCCAATTATTAAGGATGAGAGCTGTAGAAAAGGTACCATCTATGGAGCAAGGAAGGGATTTTACTCCAGACTCTTCCTGGTACCAAGAAAAGAAGGCAAATGGAGACCTATTCTCGACTTGTCCGCTTTAAACACATTCCTCATTGTTCCAAAATTCAAAATGCTGACCCTACAGCAGCTTCTTCCCATGCTGGGCAAGGAGTCTTGGCTGGTGACTCTAGATCTCAAGGAGGCATACCTGCACGTCCCCATACGACCAAACTGCAGAAGATACCTCAGATTTCTTGCAGGATCAGAGCATTATCAATTCTCAGCATTGCCCTTTGGCTTATCTACTGCGCCCAGAGTGTTCACGAAATGCCTGGCATCAGTAATTGCTCATTACAGGCTTCAGGGAATCCAAATCTACCCATACCTGGACGACTGCCTGATACAAGCGGACAACGAAAGCAAGCTAGCAGAAGATTTACAAAGGGTCATTTACCTGCTACAAGCCCTGGGATACACAGTCAATTTAAAAAAGTCAAGACTGATACCATCCCAGAGAATAACCTTTTTGGGTGCAGAGTTGGACACATCAAGGCAAATGGCATTCCTAACAGTAGAAAAACAGGAGCAGCTACCTCTCTACTTCTTGGCATTAACAAAACAGAACCATCTGACAGCAAGAAAAGTTCTGCAAGCCTTGGGCTTCATGGCATCCTGCATAATATTGGTTCCTCATGCCAGACTGCATATGAGAAAACTACAGTGGTACCTAAGGAATTTATGGTCTCAACACAAGCACAGCTTGGAAACCCAGATTCCCATTATTCCATGCCTGAAGCAAGAATTCCTATGGTGGGCTCAGGCTTGTCAATCAAACACAGGATTGCCTTTTCACAGTACTCAACCAAGCCAAACCATCACGACAGGCGCCTCAGACCTCGGTTGGGGGGCACACATGCTGGACAAGTGCATACAAGGCTTATGGTCTCAAAACCAGCTGCACCTACACATAAATCTAAAGGAAATGCTGGCAGTAAAACTGGCAATTCAGGCATTCAGACCATTCCTTCAGCAAGGTCTATTGATGATAAGGACAGACAACACCACAGTTATGTGGTACATCAACAAACAGGGAGGCACACACTCGTATCCTCTTTGCCGGATGGCACTGGATCTCTGGAATGTGGCCCTGAGCTACAACATATAGTTAAAAGCAATTTTTGTACCAGGAAAAGAAAACATCCTAGCAGACATTTTAAGCAGGACTACCACGGATGCCCACGAATGGATGTTGCATCCGGACATCTTCAAAACCATTACAAGAAAATGGGGACTCCCAGAAATAGACTTATTTGCATCCCCATGCAATCACCAACTAAAGAAATTCTGCACAAGGACGTACCACCCACTTGCTTGGAAGGTGGACTCCCTATCCTTCAGTTGGAAAAACCTGACAGCATATGCATTTCCACCACTTCCTTTGATGCACAAAGTGCTATTGAAGATCAAAGAGGACCGTCCAAGGATCATTCTGATAGCTCCAGACTGGCCAAGGCAACATTGGTACCCATTACTGAGGAGCATGTCTCGGGAACAAATATGGCCACTACCCTGGTTCCCTTGCTGTTAACACAGAACAACTACAACAATCTGCATCCAAACCTGAAAACTCTGCAGCTGACTGCCTGGAACATTGCATAAGACCAATTAACCCAAATTTATCCCAAAGGGTTAAAGACATTATCCTTGAGGCTCGCAGACCCTCAACAAGAAAAAATTATTCAGCAAAATGGAAAAGATATCTCCTTTGGAGTACTGAAAAAGGAGAAGATGTGTCACTGGTAAACATAGCCAACATTCTGGAATACTTGGCAGAGCTCTTCCACACAGGCCTGTCCTATTCCTCCATCAAGATTCATGCATCAGCTATTTCAGCAGAATACGACTTGGATCCTCCTGTCTTCTCACATCCTCTGCTCAGACAGTTTCTGAGAGGAATTAAAAATGTAAAGCCTCCTAGGAAGTCACCATTACCAGCATGGGACTTGAACTTTGTGCTAGAAAAATTGACGCTTCCTCCTTTCGAACCAGCAGCAACAGCAGAATTGCAATACTTATCATGGAAGACTGCTTTCCTGCTGGCAATCACTTCAGCAAGAAGGGTATCTGAACTTCAGGCATTAATGGCAGTGCAACCCTTCCTGATCTTCCATCAAGATAGAGTGTCCATGAGAACAAATCCTTCCTTTATGCCTAAGGTGGTTTCCAGAGTTTCTTTAAATCAGGCTATCCACCTACCTACATTCTTCCCTAACCCACAGAACAGGGGAGAAAGACTGCTACATACCTTGGATGTACATAGACAATTACGCTATTACCTGGACAGGACCAAGGGCAATAGAAAAACTGACCAGCTACTGGTAGCATATGCAACAGGAAGGGAAGGAAAAGCAATTTCAAAACAGACAATCTCCAAGTGGATAGGAAATTGCATTAGATTTTCTTACTCCTACCATGGAGAAATTGCATTAGATTTTCTTACTCCTACCATGGAAAGAAAACTCCAGAGAACATCAGGCCTCACTCTACAAGGGCAACAGCCACTACCACAGCCTTCTTACGAGGAGTGGCTATCAAGGACATTTTAGAAGCTGCTACTTGGAGCTCCGTGCATACATTTGCCAAGCATTATAATTTACCTTTATACTCTAGATCCCGAGCAGGCTTTGCCACGGCTGTTTTGCAAGGGATCCTAACTACACCATAACTTTATTTGTCCACCTCCCCCAGTTTGGCTATGGTATTCTACCCATTTGTAAGGACTGCAGATGCATCCTTGAAGGGACATAGTACAGTTTTGTACCTACCATAAATGTAGATGTCCGATAGGAATGCATCTGCAGTCAGGATTACCCACCGCCTTCCCTCTGTGGTGCTCCTAGGGTATTTGCCCATCTTATAGCTAGCTGGGGAATCTATTATGGTGTATTTGTTTGTATATATGTACATACATGCTTATTTTTTGTGTTTGCTCTCTACTATTTGGAATCATTGGCATTTATCCAAATTTAGCCTTCCAAGAGGGCACCTGGCATCTGGGGCAAGAAACACTGAGGAAAATGGCGTCGGCTGATGCCTTTATACCCGAATAACTGCAGCTATGACGTCGGGTGAAGTGCGACACCAGCCGAGGCCAGACCCAGACTTTGGAATCCGGCCGACCGAAGGGCTGCCTGACGACAGGACAACCCATTTGTAAGGACTGCAGATGCATTCCTATCGGACATCTACATTTATGGTAGGTACAAAACTGTACTTTATTTTCAGTAAGAGTGAAAGACCCCACCATCTCAATAGTATTGCAGGGAAGATTTCCTTCTTTAATAGATAGCATCTCTCACTACTGGTATCAACCACCGAGTCCTAGGATTACTCCTTCAACAAGTGCTGACCATCTTTTTAGCTACAGATCCTTGCTACCACTTCTACTCGTAAGCAAACTTACATGTATCTAAAAGTAATCAAACCATATTGACAGGTTCACATTCACATCTTGTACTCTTGAGGTCGTAAACAGGGTCCATTCTGACTCATCATCTTGACCTCCCAAAGTATACAGAAAAGCCCTTAATGGCGGCTGGAGTTAAACTTACCACAGAAGCACCTAATAAAAATTCCAGGACATTCTCATCTAACGCTTGGATTTCCAAAGTCTTTCCAGCTACTGCCCCAACTCATCCGATGTTGATCAGATGACCGCTCAGAACCTTGACCTGAGCATTAGGTAACTGTTCTTGTTCACATGGTATATATATATATGTTTTTTTTTTTTTTAAAGTCTTGTTTTTCCCCGAAAAGAGGCAGCATTTTCGGCATGACCATGGAGCAAGCTGTCTGTCTCACAATCAGTCCTCCTTCCAACCATAAAAGGAAAATGTTAAGCAAGCAGCTTTTGCCACCACAGCAAGCTAGCAATTTGTCTCAGCTGCAGGTAGGCGACTCTGATGTGGCCATTAGTTGTACTTAAGACCTCTTAGTTTTTACTCCGGATCACTCTAGTGTAGCAGCTACAGCAACTATCAACTGGGGGATAGCCATGAACTCTGCAGTCTTGTCAGTCTTGGAAGAGGGGACAGGGAAGACTTTCCTGTTTTGTCAGAACATTGTGCCCATTCCTGGGGATGTTCCTGTTGTCATTTAAAATAGCACAAGTTCTATTTTTATATCTATATCTATATATATATATATATATATATATATATATATATATACACACACACAGCTAAACGTGTATCTTCTCCTACTCAAATTTCATTGGACATGAATGGTGTACTGGATCTGGCTCAGGGTTTATTTCAGGCTATTTTGGTGCAGCGGTTAGCATTGTCGCCTCACAGCAAGAGGTTCTCACGTTCGATTCTCAGCTGGAGCACCTTCTGTTTGGAGTCTGCATGTCCTCCCCACAGTCGTATGACGTTTAAAGACATGGAGGTAGGTGCGTGCGTGAATGGGTGTGCCTTCTTTGAAGGTTGGGTGTCAGGCTGGCAACTCGGCACCATAAAATCCACCATCAATCATTAGCAGTCTGGAATTCCACTGTGGCAAACCCTAACCGGGAAAAGCCAAAAGACTTTATTTTTCCTTCTTATAAAGTAGTTCCTGGTAAAAGAAAGAGGAATATCACTTTTCCTGAAGAGATTCAAGATTCTGAATCTGGATAAAAAGATGAAGGGACAGATGCAATGTTTTATCCTCAGATTTCGGATTCAGGCTCTGATGAGAGCTCAGTTTCTTATTCTCCCTATGGGGGGTTTCTTTCTCTGAGTCTATGCCCCCCCTCCCGTTAACCTGTGTTTTCAGTGGGAGAACACTGAGATTTTTCAGTCCCTCAGAAAATGTTATGAGCTGTTAAAGAAGGAATTTCCAAAACCTTCACCCATTACTCCAGTTCCCTCAGCTTTAGAGGATGTGTAGCTTACTGCATGCAGTTTTCTTCATAGTCAGCCACCTGCCCCTAAAAAACAGATAGGATGTATACAGTTCGTCAGTCTTTTAAATTTTTATACACTCTTCCCAAACCTGACTGAGCAGCTATAGCTTTAGTTAATCCTGCTGCCGATAAACATTTAATTCCAATCCTGCTCTTTTTGATAAGGGTGGGAAGGTTATTGATAGCGTATGGGGAAAAAGGATATACTTCTGCAACTTTGGTTTTTAAAATTTTGACTTGTTAGGCTCGTATGTTAGTTTGTTCTGACTAATTGTGAAAGTGTAAAGAATGTTCTGTCTGAAGTTTAGTATTGTGAGGATATGCTTTCAGTAATAATAATAATAATAATGTAAAAGTCACTACTCATTGCTTACAGTGCATGGATGACTGTGATATTTCTTTCAGAGCTTTGGCCACTGGTACTGTTTTGAGGATACTGCCTTTCTGCATTTTCAGAACCTCCCAGATTATGATAAAAATTGGATTTTAAATTCTACTTTGGATAGAGATTTATTTTTTGGCTCCTGTGCTGCAGGGATGATCAAAAAGTCTGATGAAAGGGATAGGCTGATACAGAGACTCTATTAAGATTGTTTTAGACCTCCTTTTCCAAAATTTCTAAGGGATTCTCTAATGCCTCATCCAGATTTGACAAAAAACAAAATAAGCCATTTCAGTAAAATGCAGGTAAACAGACATTTAAGAAGAAAAAACGGCAAGGGGTTCCAAAACGAATTCTGGAACCTTTCAAGACCAATGAGAGTCTAACAAGTCAAAAGACTATTTAGGGGATCTTGTCTCTTCCCATCCTGGCAGCTCCATTTCCCTTCCAGAAAGTCTGAATCTTCATATTTCTCTTTGGCAACCGATCATTTCAGACAAATGGGATGATCATCGTGTTTCACTGTTGCAGTCATTACACTTGGGTTATCCTGCTGGCAGGCTACCCGCAGTCGGCCTGAATTCCAAAGTCCTGGTCCAGCGTCAGTTGCTGTCACCTCTTCCCTGACGTCAGTGCGTCAGGGGTATAAAAGATGCAGCCAACACCATTTTCTTCTGTCTTTCTTGCCGCGCTGTACCCGAAGCAAAAGCATTTTGCAAGTGCCGGGCGGCCGACTCCTGAGATTTTCGAAATCGAATTACAGATCCGAAGTCTTCAATAAAGCTAAGTACCCCGTTGGGGAAACTTTTTTTCTTGCTCCAGACTGATGTCAGAAAAAGTTAACAATTGTATTTCTTGTGGGAAGCAAATACCTCATAAGGATTTCCACTCTTACTGTATTCCTTGCCTAGGCCCTGACCATGACGTTGCTTGTTGTCGGTTTTGTGCTAGATTTAACCAACGCACTATTAAGCGTCGGTACGATTTTGCTTTTCATTATTTTGGCATAAGGTTTAACTACATAATACCATCAGAACAACCGACGACCAGAATTCATAAAAAACGCAAGGATAAAGACAAGGACAAGCATCCGAGGTCCAAAACCGACGACGAAGCCTCTTCTAGACCAGTCGCCGGTGCTCAGTGAGGCGCTTTCGCAGCCCCTGACTCCCGCTACCTCAGAGCCACAGGCCGCCTCCGACTCCCACGTGGAGACAGTTAGGCCTCTGGATACTCAAGGTATTGGCCCTTCGGAAATTAATCCCTCAGATGGTTCTGGAACCGCTGAGCAGGCATCGGCTTCTGAGGGTGTCTTCAGACCTACGCAACTTTATATAAAGCCTACTTCAGCATACAAGACAAAGTCTAAAACAGTTTTAAAGACAAGGAAACCAGTATAGCATTCTCCAGGACAGACTTCTATGCCTAAGAAACAGATGCTCAAAATGGCCGAAGACCTAATTACTTTGATCAGGGGTTCCCATCCCCCTCCTGATAAGAGGCCTAGGCAAGACACTGAATATGATTCCTCTGATCAGGTTTCCATTTCCTCTGATTCCTCTTCTGATCAGGGATATTCTGTTCCTCCCTATGAGGATTCTGATGCTAAAGATTCTATTCCTTCAGCTTCTCCTCCTGAGGACTATTCATTTGGGGAAACCCTGCATACCATGAGGGAGCATTTCCATTGAGAGAGCCAGGATTATTCCAATTCTAAGAAAAGACTTACAGACTTTCTTTTACTTCCTCAGCACAGACCTCTTGCAATTCCCCATGTTCTAGACATAGTAGATGATGTTTTTTCAGAGTCCGGCCTGTCTCCAGACTCTTTACCTCCTGCCCCTGTTAAGTCGGACAGATACTACAGGGTTCCAGACTCCCATAAACTTCTTTACAAAAACCCTGCTGCTGACCCAGAAACATATCTCACAGGGTTGCAAAGGGGTCAAGGCTGCTTCTGCTAAAAACCCTGTCCCCTCAGATAGAGATTCTAGGGCTTTGGACAGATGGGGGAAAAAGTTTACACTTCTGCTACCTTGGCTGTAAGGGCTTTAAATTGTCAATTTCATATGCTCAAATATCAGCAATACTTAATGTCTTTGTTAAAACAAAAATGTTGACAAATTCTGAATGTTCTGAGAACAAAGATTTACAGGATTTATTGCATGCAGCTGAACAAGTGTGAAAACATACTTTACAATGTGGCTATGATTCACTGGAGGCCTTGTGCAGGGCCGCTGTTACGGGTTCTGTTATTAGAAGGCATGCTTGTTTAAAGGAACAGAATCTGCCTGATCATGTTAAAGCAAAATTATTGGATGCTCCATTACAGCATGATACTTTGTTTGGTGTTAAGGCAGAAGAGGTGTTGAAGAAAATGGAGGATAAGGCAAAATCTATGCAGCCAGTAAAGGATTTATTACAGGTACAGCCACCCAGATTTAGCAGGAACTGGCCCTCTAAGAATTGGTCCTTTCCAGTGTCAGACAGACCACACAGAGGCAGATTCAGATGCCCTAGATGCAGGCAACAGCCCCAGGGCTCATACAGGCCCAAACAATGGGGTGGTCCTACCTCCAAAACCGGAGAAGACAAATCACAGCCTTATAGAAAACAGTCCCAATGACTTCCCTCTGCCAATGCCAAGCACTTATTTTTTGGCAGCACCCTTAGGGAGAAAACTAGCACTTTTTTCACAAAACTGGCACAAGATCACCCAGGACAAATGGGTCTTAAATATAGTCTCTCAGGGCTACAGATTCCACTTTCACACCCTTCCAAAGGCAGAAGGCATGCCAGACCTGCCACGCAGTCAATGGCAAGAGGCACAAAAACAAGTTTCATCTCTCATGGACATGGGGGCTATTCTGCCAGTGCCACAACAAGAGCAGGGACAAGGATTTTACTCAAGACTTTTCTTAGTACCAAAAAAGGACAAAGCCTGGAGACCAATTCTGGACCTGTCTATTCTAAATACTTTTCTGGACGTCCCAAAATTCAAAATGTTGACTCTACAGCAGCTTCTGCCTATGCTGGAGAAGAAGGCTTTGGACCTCAAAGAGGCATACCTGCATGTCCCAATCAGACAGTCTTGCAGAAGATACCTCAAATTCATAGCTGGCTCAATGCACTACCAATTCTCTGCACTGCCCTTTGGCTTATCTACTGTGCCCAGGGTCTTCACAAAATGCCTGGCACCAGTAATTGCATTTTGCAGACAGAGAGGAATTCAAATATATCCCTACTTGGATGACTGCCTTATTCAAGCAAAGAACAAAGATATTCTACTACAGCATCTGGTGTTTGTAAAAAGATTACTAATTTGACTAGGGTACACAGTAAACGAAAATAAATCAAAACTACTACCCTCTCAAGAGATAATATTCTTGGGTGCAAGCTTAAATACAAATGCCCAGATGGCTTATCTCATGCCAGACAAACAAAAGGCATCTGACTTCTTACTTCAAAGACATGGCAACAAAGACCCAGTTATCCGCAAGAAAAATGCTGCAGGCTCTGGGCTACATGGCATCCTGCATTCTACTAATTCAATATGCAAGACTGCATATAAGGAAACTACAATGGTATCTAAAAGGTGTTTGGACTCAACATTGCCTCAGCCTGGAAACAGTAATTACTCTCATTCCCTGCCTGCAACATAAATTTCAATGGTGGGCACAGGCCTGTCACCACAACAAGGGACAGCCATTCACCTTACCCACTGCCAGGCAGACACTAACAGGTGCATCAGATTATGCCTGGGGGTGCACATGGCAGGAAAATATATTCAGCGCACATGACCCACAAACCAAATGCATCTTCATATCAATCAAAAAGAGATGCTAGCTGTACAAAATGCCCTGACAGCCTTCAAGGACCTACTTCATCCAGGACAACTACTGATAAAGATGGACAATACTACAGTCATGTGGTACATAAACAAGCAAGGGGGCACACATTCCTACCCCCTCTGCAGACAAGCCATGACTTTGTGGAACACAGCATTGACTTATCAAGTACATCTGCAAGCACAATTCCTGCCAGGAAAGACAAATACTTTGGCAGATGAACTAAGCAGAAACCTCATGGATCCTAACGAGTGGAAACTAGATCCACAAATCTTCATCATGATAACAGGGAAATGGGGATGCCCAGACATAGATCTATTCGCCTCCCCTCACAACTGCCAGCTACAGAGATTCTGCACTTGGACTTATCACAAGCAAGCATGGAAAGTGGACGCCCTTTCATTCAGCTGGAAATCTCTTACAGTATATGCCTTCCCTCATCTGCCTCTCTTCTCCAAGGTACTACTAAAGGTCAGACAAGAGAAGCCAAAAATGATACTGATTGCCCCAGACTGGCCATGCCAGCACTGGTACCCAATCCTAAAGAGCTTGTCTCAAGGCCCAGCCTGGACATTGCTTCTAATACCTCATTTGCTGACCCAACAGAACAATCATCCTGCATAGCCAACTCAGAACCCTAAATCTGGCTGCATGGCGGATAATGTAATCATTCAGAACACACCTCTCTCTAAAGCAATTATGGATGTTATTTTGGAGGCCAGGAGGCCCAGCACCAGAAAATCTTATGCAGAAAAATGGAAGAGATTCTGTGCTTGGAACCAAGCACAGGGAATTGACTCGCTTGTACCAAATATTCCTCAGATTTTGCAATACCTGACAGAGATGCTGGACAAAGGCCTATCCTTCTCATCAATTAAGATCCATGCCTCTGCCATTTCAGCTCATTACAATACGGACCCACCTATTTTTTCTTATCCACTACTAAGACAGTTTCTCAGAGGGGCCAAAAACATAAGACCTCCAAGAAGAGCTCCAATACCTGCATGGGACATCAATTTTGTCTTGGAAAAACTCACACTGCCTGATTTTGAGCCAGCCAATACAGCAGAGATAAAATACATGTCATGGAAAACCACTCATCTCTTAGCAGTAACTTCAGCAAGAAGAGTCTCGGAGTTACAGGCACTAATAGCTGTGGAACCTTTTATTATTTTCCTTCAGGACAGGGTTTCTCTAAGGACAACCCCAACATTTATGCCTAAGGTAGTGTCCAGTGTGGCTCTTAACAAAACCATACATTTGCCTACCTTTTATCCAAACACACAGAATAAGTGGGAGAGACTTATACATTCTTTGGACATCCACAGACAGCTACGCTTTTACTTGGACAAGACTAAAGCCTTCAGAAAGACTGAGCAACTGCTGCAGGTTCGCAAGGAAAAGCAATTTCAAAGCAGACTATTTCAAAATGGATAGGCCACTGCATTCGTTTCTGCTATTCACAACTTGGCAAATCAGTGCCCAACGGCATTAGGCCACATTCTACCAGAGCAGCAGCCACTTCAGCAGCCTTCCTCAGAGGAGTACCAACCAAGGACATTTTGGAGGCTGCAAAATGGACTTCAGTGCACACTTTTACAAAGCACTACCATTTACCTCTCTACTCTAAATCCAGAGCAGGCTTTGCCACTGCAGTTCTGCAGGGCCTCATAGCCACTCCAAACTCTATTTAGGCCCAGCCAGCCAACCTCAGCTTTGGGATTCAACCCAAGTGTAATGACCGCAACAGTGAAACACGATGAACATAGTACAGTTGTGTACCTACCATAAATGTAGATGTTCGAGTGTATTCACTGTTGCAGTCCAGGTTACCCTCCCCCATCCCCCTTTTTTCTTTGCTGGGACTTATCTGTATCTCTCTATTCTATACAACATATGTGGTGTATTTGCTTGTAGATGAAGGTTATGTGCATGCTTTTTTATGATCATAATTTTTACAGCCTACACTTGTGGGGGTACCTGATATCTGGGGCAAGAAAAACTGAAGAAAATGTCATCGGCTGCATCTTTTATACCCCTGGCGCACTGACGTCAGGGAAGAGGCGACAGCAACCGACTCCGGACCAGGACTTTGGAATTCAGGCCGACTGCGGGTAGCCTGCCAGCAGGATAACCCAAGTGTAATGACTGCAACAGTAAATACACTCGAACATCTACATTTATGGTGGGTACACAACTGTACTTTCTTCGTGTTTCACTGTTGCAGTCATTACATTTGGGTAAACTGCTTGCTGGTTGCCCTCAGTCGGCCTGATTAACAAAGTCTTGGGTCCTGCGTCGGTTGCTGTCCCTTCTTCCATGACATCAGGTCGTCAGGGTATAAAACATGCAGCCAACACAATTACATTAGTCTTTCTTGCCGTGCGGTGCCTGAAGCAGAAGCAGTTCGCAAGTGCCGGTCGGCCGACTCCTGAAATTTTCGTTTTCGAGTTTCAGAACCGAAGTCTTCAACTAAAGGCTACATTGTTGGATGCTCCTTTAAATCAGGACCACCTGTTTGGCAACAAGGCTGCAGAAGTTCTTAAAAAGATGGAAGATAAAGCTAAATCTATGCAAACTGTTAAAGATTTTTTACAAGTTCAGCCTCATACATTTAGTAGGCACTGGCCCTCTAAGAATTGTTCCTTTCCAGCCCCTTCCAGGTCTTCTCAAGCCAAACCCAGACACAGCAAAAACCCCATGTTTCAGTCCCAGGGGACTCACAGAACTAAGTAGTGGGGGGCCTCCACTTCCAAGTCTGGGAATAACAAGACTCCTCCCTATGGTAAACTGTCTCAATGAATTCCTTTTAAAATTTCCAAGCTCTTATTTTCTGACTGCTCCTTTGGGGGGGGATTGCTCTTCATGCAAAGAACTGGGAAATCATTACCCAGGACAAATGGGTTTTAAATATAGTGTCCCAGGGATACAGATTTTGCTTCCACACGTTGCCAACGTCAATTGGGTGGCCAGACCTACCCTCAAATCAGTGGGCAGAGGCTCAAAAACAAGTACTTTCTCTCTTAAGCATGGGGGCTATTCAGCTGGTACACCATAAACGAAAAGAAATCAAAACTGGTACCCTGACAACAAATTACATTCCTGGAAGCAAGCTTGAATACAACTTCTCAGATGGATTACCTCACGCCAGAAAAGTAAATTCATTTGACAACCTACTTCAACCAAGTGGCCACAAAACCCTGCTATCTGCAAGACAAATACTGAAAGCCTTGGGGTTCATGGCCTCCTGCATTCTTCTAATTCCATATGCAAGACTGCATATGAGGAAACTACAGTGGTATCTAAAAAGCCTATGGAGTCAGCATTCTCACAGCCTAGAAACAATGATTCCTATCATACCTTGCCTAAGCTTAGAGTTCTTTGATGGGCAGAGGCCTGCCACCAACACAAGGGACTACCTTTCATACCACCCCCTGCCGCCCAAACCCTAACAACAGATGCATCAGACTATGCATGGGGGGGCTCACCTGGCAGGGAAGTGCATTCAGGGCAAATGGAACCCAAGTCAAATGCACCTGCATAACAATCAAAAAGAAATGTTAGCTGTATGGAATTTTCTGACTGCCTTCAAGGACTACATTCTTCCAGGACAACTAATGGTAAAGACGGACAAGACCACGGTTATGTGGTACATAAACAAGTAAGGGGGTACACATTCTTACCCCCTCTGCAGACTAGCCATGGCATTGTGAAACACAGCCTTGAGCTACCAAGTGCACCTACAAGCACAATTCCTGCCAGGAAAGTTAAATACACTGGCAAACGGACTAAGCAGAAACCTCATGGACCCACACAAGTGCAAACTGTAACCAAGGATTTTCAGCATGTTGACAAGCGAACGGGGGAGCCCAGATATAGACCTGTTTGCCTCCCCCCAGAACTACCAATTGGACAAATTTTGTACAAGGACTCCCCACAAACAAGCCTGGAAAGTCTATGCCTTCCTCCAGCTGCCTCTGCTCTCCAAAGTACTGCTAAAAGTCAAACAGGACAAACCAAGGATGATTTTGATTGCTCCAGACTGGCTGCGTCAACACTGATACCCCCTCCTGCGCAGTGCGTCACGGTTATCTCCATGATACCTGCCTCAGATTCCTTCCCTGCTGTCTCAGCAGAAGAACCAGATTCTGCACCCTCATCTTCCAACACTGAACCTTGCAGCCTGGCTAATTACTTAAACTCTCCCTTACCATCCCTCAGCAAACCTGTGATGGATGTCATCTTAGAGGCAAGGAGGCCTAGTACTAGAAAATCTTATGCTGAAAAATGGAAAAGTTTCTGTGCCTGGAACCAGTCTCTAGGGATGAGCACAGCAGCGCCCAGTTTACCTCAGATTTTACAATACTTAACTGAGATGCATCACCGGGGCCTGTCTTTTTCCTCCATTAAAATCCACACCTCAGCCATTTCAGCTCATTATAACACAGAACCTCCCCTCTTCTCTCATCCACTGCTCAAGCAGTTCTTCAGAGGGGCCAAAAATTTGAGACCACCCAGGAGAATTCCAACCCCAGCCTGGGACCTTAACTTTGTATTGGAGAAACTCACTCTACCTCCTTTCGAGCCAGCTGCTACTGCAGACTTAAAATTTATTTCTTGGAAAACAGCTTTCCTTTTAGCAATCACTTCAGCTAGAATTACAGGCCCTTATGGCAGTGGAGCCTTTCATCATCTTTCATGTGGACAGGGTGTCACTTATAACCAATCCATCCTTCATGCCCAAGGTGGTATCCAGTGTGGCTCTTAATCCATTCATTTGCCAACCTTCTTTCCTAATCCACAGAACAAAGGGGAACGGATACTGCATTCCTTTGATCTGCACAGACAACTTAGATTCTACTTGGACAGGACTAAACCTCAAAGAAAATATGAACAACTGCTGGTAGCATTTGCTGCAGGGGCATAGGGGAAGGCTATTTCAAAACAAACCATTTCTAAATGGATAAGCCATTGCATTCATTTCTGCTATAAGCACCATGGAAAACCTATTCCCCAGGGGATCAGACCTCACTCTACCAGGGCTGCATCTACTTCTGCAGCCTTTCTCAGAGGCATTCCCACCAGGGACATCCTAGAAGCTGCTACCTGGAGTTCTGTACATACTTTAACCAAGCATTATCATTTGCCAATTTTCTCTAAAGCCAGAGCTGGCTTTGCCACTGCAGTCTTGCAGGGCCTTATAGCTGGCTCTGCTATCTAAACTCCTCCTCCCAACCATAGCTTTGGGAATCTACCCAAATGTAACAGTGAAACATGAAGAACATAGTACAGTTGTGTACACTTACCGTAAATGTAGATGTTCAAGTGTATTCACTGTTGCAGTCCTCGATACCCTCCCTCCTGCCCCCCTAACTTCTTTTGGCTATACCTCTACTTTCCTTTACTGTGCTTAAAAGCCTTTTTGGTGTATTTGCTTTTTTGTTGGAGGTATACCTTTGTGTTTTTGTGTTTAATTGCTTCCCATTAGGGGGGCACCTGACATCTGGGGCAAGAAAAACTGATGTAATGGTGTTGGCTGCATGTTTTATACCCCTGACGACCTGATGTCATGGATGAAGGGACAGCAACCGACGAAGGACCCAAGACTTTGTTAATCAGGCCGACTGAGGGGAACCTGCAAGCAGATTACCAAAATGTAATGACTGCAACAGTGAATGCACTCGAACATCTACATTTATGGTAAGTTTACACAACTGTACTTTCTGAAGATCATTCATCAATGTTAGAGATGACAATGGGAGGAAATTCCACTTTTCCAGGGGGTAATTCCTCATTCACCATTCCAGACTCTTTCTATCTGACCTTCACCACATGCTGTCCAGGGAGTGACAGAACTAGTTACTTCTTCCCAGGTTGGGAAGGATTCTTATTCAAGGATGTTTTTACTGTCAAAGAAAGAAAATGCTTGGAGACCAGTTCTATATCTTTTTTTACTAAACCTTTTTGTGATGGTGCCCATGTTCAAATGATGTTACTTCACAACCTGTTACCATCTCTTCCTCTTTCAAGTTTTCTGTTAACATTAGATTTAAAAGATGCTTATCGCATTCATATTCATCCAGACTTCAGATACTTCTTAAGGTTTTGTGTCTCTACATCACATTATCAGTTTTCTTCCCTACCATTTTGACTGTGCACTGCACCAAGAAACTTCGCAAAGTGTTTAGCTCCAGTTATAGCTCAAAGCAGGCTACCCACAGTTTCTCATATTTAGATGACTTCTTACACAAGCTGGAGTTCCAAGAGAACATTCACAATTTTTTTTAACTCCTTCACACAGAATCGTGCTCCTGAGGTGCCAACACTTCAGTTCAGAGCCCCCAAACACACACAGGAAAAATAGATCTATATCTAGATCTAAGTGTAAAGTTTTCCACTCAGACTTCAGTCACTGAGATGGAATACCTCAGGATTTTGGGTCTCATAGAATTTACGATTCTCATGATACCTCTTGCAAGACTCCATATGAGAAAGGTACAATAGTATCTGAAGTCTTTGGGCCCAGCACCAATATCCTTTGTCTTTCCAAATCCCAGACCTTGGGTTTGTCAGAAGAGAAATCACTTGGTGGAGGCAGCAAATATCCTTAAATCCAGGTCTCATGTACTCCCCTCCCTGTTTCAAAGCAGTGAGTCACAACAGATAACTCAGACTTTGCTTGGGAAGTAGTTTCAGTAGAGATAAAAATACAAAGTGTATGCAACACCAAGGGCCGATGCTCAATGATCTTTGGTGCCCTAGACCTCTTCAAGTTGTTGCAGACAATACCACAGTCATGTTGTGTATCAACAAGTAAGGGGGGGGGCAGGTTGTACCCCACTTTGCAAGCTAGACATGGTAACTTGGATATAGTTTCACAGCACAATCCCACTCTGCAGGCATCCTGAATTCCATCAGATCAAAATTGTGTGGCAGACAAGTTGAGCATGACAAGGGCAGACCCTCATGAATGAAAACTAGGTCAGAGGATCATCTAAGCTCTATTTCCCTTCTGTGGGAAATGCCTCAAATACTCCTGTTTTTCTCCTCTCTGAACAATCAGCTAACAAGTTTCTGTATCGGGACTCCATTCAGGAAGACATGGAAGACAGACGCCTTTTCATTTCCATGGACAGGAATGTTCTTGTATGTTTTTCCACCATTTCCATTGATTTCCAGGGTACTTCTGAAGATTTAGAAGGAATCCCCCAATATCATTGTGGTGATTCCCTTCTGGCACAGGTAACAGTTGTTCGTTCTTTTGAAAGTGGTCAGAGGCAATTACCACAAGCGTCCTCATAGACAGGGTCTACTCACACAAGATTGGTAGTGTTTGGTACACACAGACCCCGATCATCTTCCTTTGATTGCCTGGATGATAGTTTCTTGATTCCCTTTAGGCACCTCTGTTTACTGAAGATGTGCAGCAGGAACTAATGAAGACAAAAAAGCCTGCTACTAGTAAGTCATCTATTAACAAATGAAAAAGGTCTTCTGGTTTGAGCTACCTACATAACCGGCACCAGTTCAGAGCTAGTTGTTCTCTAGTTTTACAGTATTTGTGAGTTACTATCCTGTGGCCTTTCTTAATTCCACTATCAAGGTTAATTTACTGGCCATTTCATCATGTCTGCCCATAGATCTTCCACTTTCAATGCGTTCTGGTGTCGGTGTTTTTGAAAGAGGTTTTGCATAAGAGTCCTCCAGGGAAATTGGGGCCGTCCTTGGGATCTTAATCCCACCCCAGCCAGTATGTCCAGATTAGAGGTACCCCATCCAAAACCAGGGCCCTTTTTATATGGCACCAGCTACCCCTCCTTCAGGTCCTGCTAAGCCCAAGCTTTCAGGTTCTTTCCACTCTTCTCTGAGGAGAAGACTTGGTAACAACTTCTTGGAAAACGAGTTGTGCAAAAATTTACATTCTTGCCTGATTTCAGCTATACCTATCAGATCCTTCAGGCTAGTGCATAGCTTTGCCCTTCTGTTGGAATGGGTGAAATGGTAATGGCCTTTTTGATGGCTCAGGTGGAGTTGGTGTGAGATGTCTGCTCCCTATGTTTCTAGCATGCCCTGAGATGTGTCCTTACCAACAACTTCCGGAGATGTTCATCATACGGATCACTGCTACCTTAGCATTAGCTGTACAGATTATATCCAGCCAAGTATGTAACAGCTGTCTAGTTTCTAAAGCTTCAGTACACCTTCCATGCACCCAAACCATTAGTCATCTGTGGGCGCCAGGTCCCTCAGACCTTTCCTGCCACCGACGAGCACCGCTCTTTTGAGTATCAACAATAAGATGGTGGAATTCCAGTGCTGGACAGATAATTTTCCTTTATGGAGAAAACCTTTGACTCTACCTTTCAAACAAAAATTTTGCTTTTTTTGTGAAATATGATTTTTAAGCGTAGGAAAAACTGTTATTTAATGGACATCACATGACTTATAATTAATTTGAATGGGAGTGTCACTTTTTTTTTTTTACTTTTTTGTGAAAAAAGTTGTTCAAACTCATTTAGAACTACTACTTCTTAAGTAAAAGTTATGTTATTTTACTTTTGGATGCTGAGGTAAGTGAAGTGATTTTTACTATGGTTTTACAGGGAAAAGTTACTTCTTTTTAATACTTTCTTATTTTACTGAATACTGCTGCCAGCCCTCCCTGGGTATCAGACAACTTTTTCAACTTAATGAAACAACCTACCATTTCCTTGGTTCTTCCTTCCTCCAGCCACAAAATGAAGAAAATTACCAGACAGCCTTTGCCACCATAGCAGGCTGATAGAGTGAGCTGAAGATGGGTGACTCTTCTGAGGTCAAAACCAGTTCCTCAGTCCATTTTTCTTTTTCTTCAGGGTACTTCTGGTGAAGTCCCTACAGCCACCATGAACCAGAGGTTAGACATGTCCTCTTTAGCTGTTGGTGTGCCCATAGTGGGCAAGAGAGAGACACTCTTGTCAGCTCTGGGAGAAGGGCCAGAGCTATGCCTATCCATAGGAAGGATTTTCCTGGCAAAAGTGGACCTATTTCTTAAGAACTTCCTGTCAAAACAAAAACTTAAGACTCACATCTTTTCCTGTGTCCTTTATTTTGGACAGGAGTGATTTATTGGATTTTGCAGAGTTTAGTGTCTTGACCTTTCCAGTTTGCCCAATGTTCTTCATTCCACATTGCTGCAGTCCTAACTATTGGGTAGTCCGCTGTCCAGTCGGCCCGAATACCAAAGTATATGGCTGACGTCGGTCAGGGCGCATTAGACTGACGTCTGTACGTCAGGGTACTAATGCGCATGACCGACGTCATATCCTCAGTCTTTTTTGCCGCATGGTCCGATGCAGAAGCAATTTTGCGAGTGCAGGTTGGCGTTCTGAAAATTTCTGAAGCCAGAGTTTCAGACCGAATCAAAGTTGGCTAAGTACCCCGTTGGGGAATATTTTGGTTTTTTCTTGCCTCAGTATTTAACCGGATGTCAGAAAAAGTGAATAACTGTATTTCTTGTGGGAAACAGATACCTCATAGGGATTACCATACTTTGTGTATACCTTGTTTAGGGCCTGAGCACGACGTTGTTGGATGCCGTTCTTGTGCTAGATTTAACAAACGCACTATTAAAAGAAGGTTAGACTGTGCCAGGTTAGTGTTTGGGAAGCGTTGTAACTATAAAATGCAGTCGGATGTTCCGACGCCGGCTTCGGCTAAAAAACGCAAGGACAAAACAGCAAAGCCTAGAGGGGAAGAACCGACAGTCCCAGATGTCGGTTCTTTAGAGGGCTCAGTGGAGCCGGAGGTTTTGCCAGGTATTTCTTTAGAGTCTCAGGGAGAGACTTTACTGTTACAGGATGTTTCCTCTCAGGAAGTAGGCCAGGCTGAGGGGGCTTCTCAGATGGCTGTTCTTCCCTCACTTCCTAAGGTGGTTAGGGCCTCCACTTCTGTTTCCAAGGCTTCCTTAAGGGGTAGGCCAAGTTTTGCTTCAGTGGGGGTTTCTCCTACTGCTTCAGGGTCTTTTCCTAAGAAACATATGCTTAAAATGGCAGAGGATTTGATTACTATGATAAGGGGTTCTATGCCCCCTCCTGATAAGAGGCCAAGGGTGGAACCTGAGCTTGAGAGTTTTGAGCAATGCTCGGAGGCTTCTGAGTCTTCGGCTGAAGACTTGCAGGAGTTCCCTCCTTATTCTGATTCTGATGTGGATGATTCTACTCCGTCAGCTTCTCCTCCTGAGGTTTTTTCATTTTCAGAGACTTTGCATTCCATGAGGGAGCATTTTACATGGGAAGGCCAAGATTTCTCTGATTCCAGGAAAAGGCTTAGGGAGTTCTTATTTTTACCCCAGCATAGGCCTTTAGCTATACCTCCTGTTTTGAATGTGGTGGAAGATGTTTTTGCAGAGGCTTCCCTGAATCCTGATTCTTTGCCTCCTGCCCCTGTTAAACCGGATAGATATTATAGGGTACCTGAAGCTCATACGTATCTTTTTAAGAGTCCTAGGGCAGACCCTGAAACTGTCTCTCAGGGGCCTAAAGGTGTAAAGGCCTCAGTTGTTAGAAATCCTGTCCCTCCTGATAAAGAGGCAAGGGCTTTGGATAGATGGGGAAAGAAAGTGTATACTTCTTCCACGTTAGCCATGAGGGCGTTAAATTGCCAATTCCACATGTTAAAATATCAGAATTATCTTCTTTCACAATTGAAATCTAAGGTGGATGCTCTAGCGGAAGGTATTGACTGTAAAGAGTTGCAGGATTTAGTTCATGTGTCTGAACAAGTGGGTAAACATTCCTTGCAATGTGGTTTTGATGCTGTACAGGCCTCTTCCAGGGTGGCTGCCACTGGTTCTGTTCTTCGTAGGCACGCCTGGTTGAGAGATCAGAATTTAGCTGAGCATGTTAAGACAAGAATTTTGGATGCTCCTTTGCAATCTGATGTGTTGTTTGGTTCGCCTGTGGAAGCAGTTTTGAAGAAAATGGAGGACAAGGCTAAATCTATGCAAACTGTTAAAGATTTTTTGCAGGTACAGCCTCCGAAGTTTAGTAGAAATTGGCCTGCTAAGGGTTGGACTTATCCTGCTTATGATTCCCAGTCTAGGGGTAGGTCTAGACGTGGTAGGGGCAGAGCTCAGGGTTCCTTTAGGCCTAGGACAGGGAGTTCACCTGCTCCGACTTCTGGTGAGGGCAGGGGTCAGTCCTTTCGTAAGCAGACCCAATGACCTGCCTTTTCAGCTGCCAGTTCATTCTCGCCTGGCAGCACCGTTGGGAGGAAGGCTGTCTCTTTTCAAAGAAAATTGGGATTTAATTACCCAAGACAGATGGGTTCTGGATATCATTCACCATGGTTACAGGTTTTATTTCCATACCTTGCCTCCTTTCAAAGGCATGCCAGACATTCCTCCTCTACAGAGACAAGAGGCGCACAAGCAAATTTCTATGTTACTCCAAATAGGGGCCATTCAGCCAGTTCCTGTGCCAGAAAGGGGCCTAGGATTTTATTCTCGCCTGTTCCTAGTACCAAAGAAGGGGAACACGTGGAGACCAATTTTGGATTTATCTATCCTCAACACTTATCTGGACATTCCCAAGTTCAAAATGTTGACGTTACAACAGCTTTTACCTTTACTGGGCAAAGATCACTGGATGGTAACTTTAGATCTCAAGGAAGCTTACCTTCATGTGCCTATAAGACTAAGTTGCAGAAAGTATCTGCGTTTTCGAGCTGGAAGTTCTCATTATCAGTTCTCTGCATTGCCCTTTGGCTTATCTACTGTGCCCAGAGTATTCACGAAGGTTCTGGCTCCAGTAATAGCTTACTTCAGGCTACAAGGGATTCAAATCTACCCTTACTTGGACGATTGCCTGATTCTGGCTCAAGAAAAGGAAGACCTTCTACAGCATCTGGAATATGTCATAGCAGTGCTAAGATGCCTAGGGTATTCTGTGAACGAAATAAAGTCCAGTCTAGTACCCTCTCAAGACATGTGCTTTCTGGGTGTGAGACTGAATACAGCAGCCGAGATGGCCTTTTAACCCCGGACAAACAAAAGAATCTTTCCAGTTACTTCCATCAACTATCTCTTCAGTCCGGGCTGACTGCAAGGACAGTCCTTCAAGCCTTAGGGTTCATGGCATCTTGTATTCTGGTGCTTCCCAATGCCAAACTGCATATGAGGAAGCTACAATGGTATCTCAAAAATGTATGGACACAGCACTGCCAGGATTTGGACACTGTCATTCAAATAATACCTTGCATTCAAAAGGAATTTTTGTGGTGGGCTCAGGAATGTCACCTAAACAAGGGACTCTCTGTGACCCGGCCAGAGGAGAGTCAGATTCTAACGACAGATGCCTCAGACATTGCTTGGGGAGCTCATCTACATGGAAAGTGGATACAAGACAAGTGGCCTGCCAGACTACAGCATCTACATATCAACATGAAAGAGATGTTAGCAGTCCAGTTTGCATTAATGGCTTTCAAGGAGTTACTTCTTCCAGGGCAGGTGTTGATTCTAACAGACAACACAACTGTCATGTGGTACATCAACAAACAAGGGGAACACATTCTTACCCATTGTGCAGGCAAGCAATGATTTTATGGGAGACTGCGCTCAGCTTGCAACTAACTCTTCAGGCAAGGTTTCTGCCGGGAGCACAGAACACCTTAGCAGATGTGTTAAGCAGACAAATCATGGATCCCCACGAGTGGAAACTGGATCTTCATGTATTTCAAAATTGACAGTGTCATGGGGAACTCCAGACATAGATCTGTTCGCTTCTCCACTAAACCACCAGCTGCCAAAGTTTTGCACAAAGAAGTTTCATCACACAGCTTGGAAAGTGGACGCTCTTTCTTTCAGTTGGAAAAATCTTCATGTGTATGCGTTTCCACCTCTGCCTCTTCTTCCAAAGGTGCTTCTAAAGGTCAGACAAGACAAGCCAAGGATGATTTTAATAGCTCCAGATTGGCCTCGGCAGCACTGGTACCCATTACTGAGGAGTCTGGTAAAGAAGCCTCCATGGCCTTTACCCTTGATTCCACACCTGTTGTCTCAGAGAGAAGGTCACCTGCTCAATGTCAAACTTCACTCTCTTCATCTAACGGCCTGGCATATTCTGTTTTGAAAGGCAGCAGGTCTCAACTTCCTCAACAAGTTTTAAATGTGATTATGGAAGCCAGGAGACCTAGTACAAGAAAAGTGTACAGAAAAATGGAAGAGATTTTTATTTTGGAGTGCAGCAAACAATTTGGAGATTTGAGCCAAATTTGAGTGTGGCTCTTCAATATCTTACTGAGTTATTGGACAAAGGTTTGTCTTTCTCTTCCATTAAGATTCATGCTGCAGCAATTTCAGCTCACTATGATTGTGACCCACCATTGTTTTCGCATCCTTTGTTCAAGCAATTTCTTAGAGGGGCAAAGAATATAAGACCCCCACGTAGAGCTCCTACTCCTGCTTGGGATCTCAATTTTGTGTTGGAGAAACTTACTCTACAACCTTTTGAGCCTCATGGCTACTGCTGAATTGAAATATTTGTCTTGGAAGACTGCTTTTTTGTTGGCCATTACTTCTGCAAGAAGGGTTTCTGAGTTACAGGCCCTTATGGCAGTGGAACCTTTTTTGATTTTTCATAAGGATAGGGTATCTTTACGTACTAATCCTTCCTTTATGCCTAAGGTGGTTTCTAGTGTGGCTTTAAACCAAACTATTCATTTGCCTACTTTTTATGCAGATCCCCAAAATAAAGGGGAAAAGATTTTGCACACTTTAGATGTACACAGGCAATTGCGTTATTATTTGAGCAGGACTAAAGATTTTAGGCAGTCTCAGCAGTTGTTTATTTCTTTTGCTTTGAGTTCTCAGGGCAAGCCTGTGTCAAAACAAACTATTTCTAGATGGATTGGGTGTTGCATTTCATTTTGTTATTCTCATCATGGCAAGGAAATTCCAGCTGGGATTAGGCCTCATTCCACTAGGGCTACTGCCACTTCAACAGCATTTCTAAGGGGGGTGGCAACTAAGGATATTTTGGAGGCAGCTACTTGGAGTTCAGTGCATACTTTCTCTAAGCATTATCACCTTCCTCTCTACTCTAAGTCTAGGGCTGGTTTTGCCACTGCTATTTTGCAAGGCATGTTGTCAGTTCCTGCTTCCTTATGATTTGCCAGCCTCCCTTACCTCTGCTTTGGGATTCTACCCAATAGTTAGGACTGCAGCAATGTGGAATGAAGAACATAGTACAGTTTTGTACCTACCATAAATGTAGATGTTCGAGGATCCACATTGCTGCAGTCCAATTACCCTCCCTCCTTCCCTCTGTGTTTAGGGGTGGTTGTGTAGGTGAGGTTATATTCTGCTACTTGTGTATATATTGTATATATATTTTTGGTGCAGGTATTTTGGGAGTTTTTGTTTTTGGCCTTATCTTTTCAGGGTCTTCTGACATCTGGGGCAAGAAAAGACTGAGGATATGACGTCGGTCATGCGCATTAGTACCCTGACGTACTGACGTCAGTCTAATGCGCCCTGACCGACGTCAGCCATATACTTTGGTATTCGGGCCGACTGGACAGCGGACTACCCAATAGTTAGGACTGCAGCAATGTGGATCCTCGAACATCTACATTTATGGTAGGTACAAAACTGTACTTTTCTGTTAAACAAAAGATCTGAAGTAGGCAGACTTCATTTGTCTGCAACCTGTGGGTATCGGATCCGACATCGGATCCGAGCCGGCAGTTCAAAAGCTTTAGGATCCGAGCTCCTAGCTCCTCCCTCTACCCATAACCCCTTGCCAAGCCCTGACTGACCCCAGATTTTCATTTGCCGCGTTCGAGTAGCCAACGGATTTCACGAGCTCCTAGTAGCAAGTATTTCTCTTCGATATTTTGACAGAAAAATCTCTTTTTCTTTAAAAAAATTTAGTTAAGAGTGTGTGCTTAGGCTTTTCTCCCCCGCACTCCCTTGCAGCTGGGCCAGGCTCCCATCAGTCGGTCCCAGGGACAGCCCGCCTCGATGTCCCAAGTAGTTCCCTTGGAACATCTGGGTGCTGGCGAGGACTCCTCGGACAGTCCCCCTGAGGAAGTGCCTCGCAAGCGCAAGTGTAAGAGGAGGCACATGGACTCCCCTGAGTCCATCACTGAAGACACAGACTTGGATGAAGGGGAGGGCTCCCCAAGATCACCCCCAGAGGATGTCTCATTTGGAGACATTATGGAAATGTTAAGGATCGGGGAGGGTGGTCTGCCCCCAAGGCCTCCTCAGATGAGTCTGTGTTCTTGGAGGCATTTGAGGCGGGCCCATCTACCTCTTGGGTGTCCCCTCCTGCCGATCCTCTGGTGGACCTTATTGCCACCAGAGCATGGAAGGACCCGGACACCGTTGAGCCTGTTCCGAAGCGCCCCGATCATATCCTTAGTCCCCCTGCAGACCGCACTCATTGGAGTAAGGGACCCCCAGTAGATGCCATGATGATGGCTGCAGCCACAAAGAGGGAGTTAGCTCAGGAGAGTCCCTCTATGCATCCCCCGAGCAAAGAGTCCCACTCGATGGATCGCATTGGGAAGCGAGTCTTTAGTTCAGCAACCTTCTCTTTGCTGAACTACATGGCACATGTCATAAGGATGCAACGAGACCTGATTAAAGAGTACGCTGCATCCCCCCCAGAGTCCATGTCGGCGGAGGACAGACATGTGTACTCCACCCGTATGGCCACTCTCAGAGCGGTTTCAAATACTTCTATGCGGCTACTTTCTCACTCAACTGAGGGAGCCGCTAGAGCTAGCGAAGCGGGCCTCATCGTGAGGCATCAGGCCTGGCTCCGCCACTGTGACTTCGCAGAGCCCTTCAAAGCGACCTTCGCGAATGCCCCCTTCGATGGTTCTGCCCTTTTTGGCAAAACAGTTCGCGAAACACTGGTCCAGAGCGAAAAGGACGGGAAGACGCTGTCTGCCGTCGGAGTCCGCTTCTCAGCTCCCCAGAGGTCCTTCTCGAAGAACCAAAAGGGACAGAAGAAGATGTGGTTCCGGAAATCGCAGCAATCCCAACCTGCTCCAGACAACCAGTCCTTCCGTGGCAGAGGAGGCGTGGCAGAGGAGGACAGGGGGGTCGCCGTCTTAGAGGCAGAGGGGCTCCTAGGAACTTTGGGTCCAGAGAACCTTTCTCTGACAGACCCACGCAGCAACCCTGAAGGGTTGCCCGGCCGCCCATCTCTGGAGGCAGTCGGGGGGTGGTTTTCGAAGCACCTGACATCATGGGAGTCAATCACGTCAGACCGTTGGGTGCTTCGGGTGATATCCAGAGGCTATTCAATCCCTTTTCACGGAATTCCCAGATCCCAAAGCCTCCCCAATGTACCACCTGATCAAAGGGAGGCAGCAGCTATTGAGATCGCGCAGCTGCTAACAAAAAGAGCCATCCAGCGCGTCCCCCGAGATCAGACCGTATCAGGGTTTTACTCCATGTTCTTCTTGGTGCCAAAGAAGACGGGGGACTTAAGACCGATTCTAGACCTGTCACAACTGAACCTGTCTGTAACCAAGCAAAAATTCCGGATGGTCACCTTACAATCTATTCTCCCCCTTCTGCGGGAGAACGACTGGATGTGCTCCATAGACCTCAAGGACGCGTACTACCACATTCTGATGGACAGGCGGTCCAGGAGGTTCCTTCGCTTCCGGCTGGGAGCCAGTCACTACCAGTTCAGGGTCCTTCCCTTTGGTCTCACCTCTGCCCCCAGGGTGTTTACCAAAGCACTAGCAGTGGTAGCGGCCCACCTGAGACTCCAGGGAATTCAGGTGTTTCCATACCTGGACGACTGGCTCCTCACGGCGTCATCAAGGCATCTGCTGTGTTCAGCCAGGGACTATTTCCTTCACATAGCTCCTCGGCTGGGCATCACCATAAACAAAGAGAAGTCTTCACTGAATCCCACACAGCTTATAGACTTTATAGGAGGAAGGTTGGACACAAAGAAAATGCGGGCGTTCCTCACCCCAGATCGACTGTCCAACCTGAGGTGTCATGTCGCGGCCATCTTACGACCTGCTCCGACGGCAGCTTCGGTCCTGAGGGCCCTAGGTTCAATGGCGGCAGCCATTCCGCTTCTTCTTCATGCTCGACTTCACATGCGGATTCTTCAATGGACCCTCCAGGTCCAATGGTCCCCGCTCTACTTCCCTCTCAGCAGCCCGATAGCTATCAGCAAAGCATGCAGGAGCTCCCTTTTTTGGTGGCTCCAGTCAACGGAACTCCTAACAGGGAGACCTTTCTGTGCTGCTTTCCCCCTAGCCACGGTGACCACGGACGCTTCTCGCCTCGGGTGGGGGGGACATTCAGCGGGCAAAATTGTCCAAGGCACGTGGAACAGTTCAGAGACCTCACTGCATATAAATGTCCTGGAGATGAGGGCGGTGCTATTAGCGTTGCAAGCACTACACAGCCTTCTCCCTGCAGGGACTATTGCTATCCAGACGGACAACATGTCAGTAGTCTGGTACATCAACAAACAGGGGGGAACCAGGTCCTATCCTCTTTGTCGAGAGGCCATGAGAGTCTGGGAATGGGCAATCTCCACCAATCGCTTTCTTGTGGCAACACACATTCCGGGAAGGTCCAACATCCTAGAGGACAAGCTCAGTCGCACCATTCTTTCCCCTCACGAGTGGTCTCTCAACACTCTAGTAGCGAATCAGATTTTTGCCGCCTGGGGGCAACCCTGTTGCTATCTTTTTGCTTCTCCCTCAAACGCAAAATGCGACAGTTTCTTCGCTCTATTTCCCCCATTCGGGGAATCCCCGAGAGACGCCCTGGTGCATGCTTGGCCTCCCGGTCTCCTTTACGCTTACCCTTTACTGCCTCTAATGCAGAAACTTTTGCAGAAAGCCAACAGCTTGGGGAGCAAAATGATTCTCATTGCCCCGTTCTGGCCTCGTCAACCTTGGTTCCCTTTTGTGTGGTCTCACAGAGTGAATCCTCCCTGGATTCTAGATCCGATCCCGGATCTCATCTCCCATCCTCAAGGGCTTCCAATTCCGAATCTTCACACCCTGAAATTGACAGCCTGGCTGCTCCAGTTCCATCCCTGATAAGGACTCCCGGTATCTCGTCACCAGTGAAAGCCATCTTAGTGGCGGCCCATAAACCTTCCACTAGGAAGGTTTATCGAAGCAAATGGAAGAGGTTTTCTATTTGGGCAGAACATAATAACCTTGACCCCTTTTCTGCACCACTTTCTGCGGTACTGGACTTCTTGACAGACCTTTTTCAGCAAGGAGCAAGCTCTTCCACGGTAAAGGTACAGATGGCAGCTATTTCCCATTACCATGTGGGTCTTGACTCAACACCTCTCATGGCTGCAAAAATTTGCAAAACCTTCCTCAAAGGTGCATTTCTCTTGAGGCCTCCGGTTAAGGAAGCTATACCACCTTGGGACTTCTCTCTAGTCCTGCAGGCCCTAACCACTCCCCCCTTTGAGCCTGCAGCCTCTGTGGATTTGAAATACCTTTCCTGGAAAACTGCTTTCTTAGTAGCCATTACATCAGCTAGAAGAGTTTCTGAACTCCAGGCTTTATGCGTCAAACCACCGTATCTTTCCTTTTTTCCGGATAGGGTTTTCCTCAGGACCAATCCTTCCTTTCTACCGAAGATTTCTTCAGAATCCAATATCAACCAATCGATTAACTTGCCAGTTTTTTTCCCCAACTATAAAAACAAAGGAAAATATAAATTACATTCTTTAGATGTTCACAGGCAGCTGCGCTTCTATATTCACAGAACAGCTGGTCATAGGAAATCCGATCAACTGTTCGTCTCCTTTGCAAAATTCGCCCTGGGTAAGGCAGTCTCTAAGGTTACCCTGTCGAAGTGGATTTTTAACTGTATCTTGCAGGCTTATGACACCTCAGGAAGGCCAGCTCCTCAGAGAATTACAGCGCATTCTACCAGGGCAGTATCTACGTCTGCTGCTTTTAAATCTAGAGTGCCATTAGATGATATCTGTGCAGCAGCCACTTGGACCTCATCTCGTACTTTCATCTCGCATTATAAAGTGGATGTTGTTTCCACAGGGAGAGAGCATCCTTTGGCTCTGCGGTGCTTCGGAACATCCTTCCATGACGGCCGCCCAAGGTTTAGGTAGCTGGGGACTCTGTCCCACAGGTTGCAGACAAATAAAGTCTGCCTACTTCAGATTAAGAAGTTATGTACTCACCATAACGTTCCATCTGAGTAGGTGACTTCATTTGGATGCAACCATCCCCCCCTCCATCCCCCTGACCTTCTTAGCAATGTTAGTCCTGGTTTCCCAGGAATCTTTTATACTAGTATTTACAGTGCAAACTCAATCTGAGGTCAGTCAGGGCTTGGCAAGGGGTTATGGGTAGAGGGAAGAGCTAGGAGCTCGGATCCTAAAGCTTTTGAACTGCCGGCTCGGATCCGATGTCGGATCCGATACCCACAGGTTGCATCCAAATGAAGTCACCTACTCAGATGGAACGTTATGGTGAGTACATAACTTCTTAATTCTTCATTTTCTGAAAAGATTCAGGATTTTGAACTTCATAGTGATTGTGAATGAGCTAGATTTGTTTTTGTCTTCCCAGGTTTCTTATTCAAATTCTGAAGAGACTGAGACTTCGGACAGTCTCTTGGAACAATTCACTTTCTCTGAAACTATTTCCAGAATCATTCAGTTGTGTTATTTCAGTGGGAAAAACAGTGATGTTTCTCAGTCCGTAAGAAACTATTATGATTTTATTACAACTGCATTCTCCAGACCCTACCCCAGTCCCTGCTATTCTTTCAGCACTGGTGAATGTGTGTGTGTCAGCCTCTAACTCTTGCCAGCCAGCTTGCTGCCTCCAAGAAAGCAAAGTGTATATAAAGTTCCACAGTCTTATAAGTTTTTATAAACTCATCCCAGATTAAATCCAACACCTATTGCTTTAGTGAACCCAGCTCCTGCTAAACATTTGGTTCACACTATTTCCTCTCCTTTTGACAAGGATGGGAGGGCATTTGATAGTTGCGGAAAAGTGTATTCTTCTGCAAAATTTATTTTTAGGATTCTCAAGCTCATATATTAAAGTTTATGCTTGCCTGTTTTGAGAACATCTGGAATATTTTAGCATCTTTTTCTTCTAAGAAGTCTTTTGTGTTAATTGTTTTGTTTTTGTTTCAACTGGGTGCCTATTGCTTGAAATGTAAGTATGATTCTACTGGTGCCACTTCCAGAGCTTCTGCCACTGGTACTGTCATAAGGAGGTTTGCTTGGTTGCATTCTCAAAATCTCACAGAATATGTTAAAAGTGAAATTTTGAATTCTCCCTTGAATAGAGACATAGTTTTTGTACCTTCTACATCAGAGGTCCTTAAAATGTATGATGAGAGCTGCTTCACAAAATCTATCCATTTTTCAGCCTTCCTTCTCCAAGTATGCCAAGGGGGTTAATGCTTTCCCCTACAACCTTGTTTAAAAGCTAAATAAACAAACCCAACAAGCTGCTGGTAAGCAAACATTTAAAAATCAATGGAAGAGAGGTTCCAAAAATAAAGGTGAAACAAAGGGCAGTCTAATAAGTATGAATGACTATATATAACCCCACTCCTTTCCACTCTGGCAAACCTTTAATCCTTCCAGGAAGTCGGAATTTCCATTTCTTTCTTTGGCAACAGGTAGCTTCAGACAAATGCTTTTTGAAAGTAACCCATCAGGATTGTAGATGGTTGTGGGAATCTCTCCCTCCTTTTCAAGACTCCAGCACCAGACCAAACTCCTTTTTTCATTCCTGTTATTCAGCATCTGCTCTCTTAGAGGGTGCTAGAACTGGTTACCCCTCCTTGGTTAGGAGAAGGGTTTTACTCAATGTTGCCGGTGCCAAAGAAGATTCTTGGAGACTTGCTTATGGGTCTTTTCTTTCTGAACCTGTTTGTTACAGTGTCCAAATTCAAAATGGATATTCCTTCACAACTTCTTACCCCATATACCCTAGTTGAATTTTCTGGTGACATTAGATTTAAAAGATGCATATCGCCACATTCCCATATATCCATATTTCAGATGTTTATGGTTTTGTGTGTCTGGCTCTTACTATCAGTTCTTTGCATCACCCTTTGGTCTATCTGCTGCTGTAATGGAATTCATAAAAGTGTCTGGCTCCTGTGATAGCCTGCTAAAGACTGTAAGGTATTCACATTTTTCCCCTTATTTAAATGACTTTCCTATCCCTGCAGAGTCTTTTTGAAAGTGTCAGGAGTCTCTTACTTGGCTAAGGTATCTCCTTCGCAGACTGGGGTTCCAGGATAACAAGTCTTGCCTGACTGCTCCTTACACAATTATTTTCCTGGGTTGCCTCCTGAGGGCCTCAGTTCAAAAAGCTTTTCTTGCACAGGAAAAAAAGCGGATTTGTATTTAGCATTATTCCTGAGTTTTTTGCACTCAGACAGTTGTCTCAGATAGGGAATTTTTAAGTTTCTGGGTGTCATGGAATCTATGATATTAATGATTTCTACTGCAGGACTGTACATGAGAAGAATCCAGTGATAGCTGAAGTCTGCATGATCCCAACATCAACATCCCCTGACATTCTAGATTCCAGTTTTGGGGTTTCCGAAAAAGGAACTTTTTGGTGGAGACATGAAATTTATCAGAATTCAGATCCTCCTTTCTCTGTCCCTCAGTTCCAGTCTGTCACAGCAGATACCTCAGTTTTTGCCTGGGGAGCAATGCCCTTGGAAATGAAAATGTCGAGTCTGTGGAACAGAAAAGACAGGCCCAAAGCACACACACATAAGAGATGTTGGCTCTCAATTCTGAATAATCTGTGGTCCCCTGGACAACTCCAAGTACTTACAAGCAATGCCACAATGGAATGGTGCACTAATAAACAGGAGGGACCCAGATATTACTATGTGTGCAGACTAGCCACTGTGGCCTGGGATATAGCTTTTCAGTACAATCTGTCTCTGCAGACATCTTGCATATCATTAGAACAAAATCATTTGGCAGAGAAGGTGAACAGGACCAGGATGGACCCTCACAAATAGAAATTGTATCAGGAGGTCTTCCAGGAATTTATCCAGCTATCAGGAGGACCTCGGAGATCTTTTCACTTCCAGATGGCAAAATTCTGCTCCAGGACTCCATGTAGTGAGATTTTTCTTTTCCTTGGACAGGAATGATCCTTTATGATTTTCCACTTTTTCCACTAATATCCAAGGGTTATCTGAAGATTCAGCAGGATTCTCCAGTGGTCATTGTGGTGAGACTCTTCTGGCCCAGGCATTTTGGAAATGGTGTGGGGCAATTACCACAAGCTTCCTTACAGACTGGATCTGCCCATACAAAATAAAGGATTTTTGATGCATCACAATCCCAGACAACTGCAGCTGACTAAGTTGATAGAATATTATTTCCTTTTAGGTATCTTTTTTCCTAACTGTGCAACAGGTATTAAAGGAGGCAAGAAAAATGCTACTAGAAATATCATATATTAGTAAATGGAAGAGGTTTTCTAGTTGGTGACCAGAAAAGAATTGACATCCATTCAGGGCTACTGTTTAACTAGTTGTATATTACTTGTGTGAGTTTCTGTCCATCCTCTGGTCAATATTAACTCCATCAATATTTAATTTCAGCATGTATTCATGGATCATCTCTCAGTGTTAATTTAATGTGAAAATATTTTTGAAAGGGGTGTTGCATACTATGTCTCCTGGAAAACAAGTGGCTTCTCCTTAGTTTTTGTAACATAAAATTTAGATCCTAACTCTTGCTTAATTTGAACCAGCTCAAACAGTTTCACTAATTGCTTGGAACTTTGCAAGAAGAGCATCTGAGTTGCAAGCTCTTAGGTGCTTCAACTTTATCTCATTTTCCACAAAGGTAGGGTTTCATTAAGCACTAATCCTTCATTTATGCATAAAGTGGTATTGAAGTTTACTTTGAACCAAGCTAACCATCTACCTGTCTTCTTTTTAGAGCCAAAAACAGAGGGAGAAAGGACACCTCAGAAGTCTGCAGGCAGCTTAGGTACTAGCATCACAGAAAAAAAATCTTTAAGGAAGCCTGCAATTGTGCATATCTTGTGAAGATAAGAAAAAAGGACAGCTTGTGCCAAAGTAGGCTACTTCCAAGTGGTTGTCTCATTCAGATACTTTTTGTAACATCCACTACAACTATAAAATTCTGAGTAGGGTTAGACCTCATTCTACCAAGGCCTTGGCTTCATCTGTGACTTTTTGGAAAGGGGTGGATTCTAGAACTGCACTCGACACAGCAACTGGTTCCTCTGTTCACATTTTTGCAAAGCATTATAAACTAGATTCCTTCTGCAGGTCTAAAACAGGCTTTGCTAGGACCATTCTCCAGTGGCCCCTAAGGTGGTCACCTTTCCTCCTTCCAGTCAGTCTAGGCTGTGGTAATCTACTTATATAGCTAAGGCTATTACAGCAGTTATCCATATGATGAACATAGTACAGGTGCGTAAGTAAACTTACCGTAACAGTAGTCACACAATCCACCCTCCCCCAATTATTTTTTATGGTTTTAGTGCCAGAGTGAATACCTTTATTTTTATTTTCCTAGCATTATCTTTGTCAGGGCTTTAGCCTCCCCCTGTCTCTGTTGGCATGAAAGCTCTGAAGGGCTTTGTTCCCAAATATGACCATTTTAGTCAGCTGTGCTTGAGCTGATCAATGGTTTAGGCATGTGGGAAGCAGCCTGAAGCTTTGGAAGCTGTCCAGCTGTTATTATCCTTAACATGATGTAATCCATATTGCTAAGGCTACTGAAGCAGTGATCATTCAAACTTCTACTGTTATGGTAAGGTTACTTACATAACTGTACTTTCTCTGTTGTTCTGAATTTGGCCAAGGGCAATTGCCACAAACTTTTCCACAGAATGGATTTATTCATTCAAGACTTGGTTGTTTGATATACCATAGCCTGAAAACAGTTTAACAGACTGCTTGAATAATAAAGTTTTGTTTGATATACTGTAACCTGAAAACATCATAACAGACTGCTTGAATGATAGTTTTGATAGTTTGAGACATTTTTTCTGAGGTCATGCAGGTATTAAAGGATAGAGAAAAATTTGTTACTGGATAATCATATATGTGTGGAAATGGAAAAAAAAACATTTCTAGTTAGTGTCACTGTAAGAGCCAGAACCTTCTCTAGGACTGTTCACCTGTGGTTCTTAAATAGGCTGTTAATTTCCTTGTATTTTTTCCAGAACCTAAAAACAAAGGAGAAAGAATAATTACATACCATGGATGCTTCCACAGGCAGCACAGATAATACTTGTACAGAAAAGAATCCTTCAGGAAAGGCATCAGCTGACTACCTTCTATGAAGGAGAAAAAAAGGGCATCCAGTGTCAAAGCCGACATTTTCCAGATGATTGCCTTATGTTGTTTCTTTCTGCTATGCTCCCCTTAACAAGCCACTTCCAAGCTGGGTCAAAGGCCATTCTACCAGGATTTTGACTTTTAGCTTTTGGACAGGAATGGACTCTAGAATTATTCTAGAGGTAGCAATGTGGTCGTCTGTGCCTACTTTAACAGCATTACAAAATAGGCTCCTTTTCCAGATCCGTATCAAACTTTGCTAGGTCCCTAGTTATTCCTAAGCTGTGGTAATCTACCCAAGTATCCTAGGCTTCTACAGCAGTGAGCTTAATGTTTGAACATAGTATATAGTTGCAAGTAAACTTACCATAACAGTAAATGTTGTAGTAGATCACTGTTGCTGTAGTCATCCCCTCCCATCAGCCCCCTTGCTTCGTCTTTTTAGAGGTATTGCCAGGATGCGAATGTTTATACCCTTATCCATATAGTTATTGTATTTTGTTTGTTTGTTGTTTTTTTTTTTGTTCCTTCCATTGCTAACATTTTCCTTTCATGGCTCATGGCTGTAACCTCCTTTTTTCAAGCAAGAAAGCTCTGAAGCTTTTGGTGCCCAGACATCCTTTTTATATGTCTGTGCTTGAGCCACTGTCAGTTTGGGTGCTTTGAAAGATGGTCGGTAGTCATATTCTAGGCAGGGATATATCCCAAATAGCTTAGACTACTACAACAGTAATCTATTAGAGTACCTACTGTCATTGTATGTTTTCTTACACAGCTGTACTAGCTTTGCCACCCTCCCTTCCCTTTATGTGGTTATCTGCATTACCTAGTTGATATTTCATTAAAATTGGCAGCACACTTCTGATCATACGTGTAGTATAACTTACTGTGTTTGACTGGTTTAATAGGTATACATGCACATGCATAATTTCATGTAATTTGGGTTTCACAGGCACTCATCTCTGCCAAGGTTTTTGCCTTGAAAGGTGAAGTAGGTGCATGTCAGCAGTACTTATTTGGGAACTTCATGCTGTGGCTTATGTGCACTTATATTAGCACAAGACCAACATTCGTCCTTGCAAGGTAATAGAACTGCTATAGAAAACATAGCCAGACCAATACAGTTTTGCCAGTGAGTAAACCCACATACTTATATTTGCTTCTACATTGGCCTCTCCTTCAAGATTTGATGTAGTGAATACCTAACACAACTGTGTTTTGTAACTTTAGCTAGAAAGTGACTCGAGGGTTCTTGTGCAGGTAGTGCATAGTGTCCTATTCTGGGTACCAGGACTGTTTTTTGTGACTGGCTGCCAGTTAGTCTCTTTTTCTTTTATGTATTTCATGGTTCCTTAGCTTCCACAGTGAATTTGTTTGATCTCTTTAGTAACCCATATTGCAAGTTTCATAGATTTTAGTGTTATGGATTTTTGGATGTTCTGTGCTGCCCCCATATGCCTTGACATGCAGTGACTTCACTGTGTTGCATATATATTCTTACATGTGGCTAGGGAACATATCTCACTGTGCCTTCCCCCTAACCTTAATACAGAGTCCTTTCATCTCCAGCAGGTATCCTAGTGCTTCAGTAACCCTACTGTCATCCACCCCTGTGAGAACTTGCCAGATTTACACCCATCTTCTGTCTCTGAATTTTCTCTAGGAACCCAGCTCAGCAGCATTGCATACAAGAAGGTTCTGTCATCAGTGATGGCATAGCTTCATTTTTTTTTTTGTTTTGGATAATAGCAGCCTCTCTTCCTTTCTTTCCTTTACTGTGCCTTCTAGGTAGTTTCTAGACTGGGGCTTTTGAGTGGCAAATGGTTATCCAGGTCCTAACTAGTTTGGCTACTTTAAATATTTATTATACTGTTTATGATAGTGGTTATGTTGGAGTAAATGAAAGGAAACTTGGATTTGTAGCTAATGGATGAACTATAGCATTTATGGCTTTGTGTGTGTGTGTGTGTGTGTGTGTGTGTGTGTGTGTGTGTGTGTGTGTGTGTGTGTGTGTGTGTGTGTGTGTGTAGGGTTGCAGTAGCAAAATTTAGTACAGAAGCAAATGTTTTTGTTTAAGGAATGTATTTAATTTAATAAGTATCTGAAATGTTTCCTTTGTACCTTATTACCACAGAAAGAAAAGTTTAATGGAACCACAGAGAAACAACGGGAAGCACATCAAAGTTTGCAAGGTTGGTAGTATTTAAGTAGTTGAACTATAGCTACATTAGATAAAAATTAAAAATATTGATTTGATGCTTGTTACATATTTTTGACCTTGAATTTAAATGTCTTTGATGGGGTTTCTAAAGTTGAGATAGATCTCGTCTTTGTTTTAGTTGTTGCAAGAAAAAGAAAGAGCGTGCCTGTGGTGCCAGAAAGTACTCCAAACCTATTAAGTGTTCACCAGGTGGACTAGTTCATAGATCCTTTTCATCACTTACTAGAACTACAAGTGCATTCTAATACATAAATATGTGGCTACCAGTTACCAGAGCCAGGACTCTATCGACTTTGCACTACTAATGTTTACACAGTAACTTTACATGCTGCCACTGTCATCTCTTAAAATGATAATTTTCATTTGTGATGCTAGTCAGTGTATAAGGTGTCTTTACTGTTTGCAACCTAGTAGAAATGGAAACCTACGAAGGAGCATTGCATAAAAGATTATTTAGAGCATCTTTTAAGCTACGGTGATAAATTTGCTTATCTTGTAAGTCCATTGTTCAGGTAGCAAGCAGTTTTCCCCCACTAGTTACTTTCTCTTCTTTTGTCTTGATGATGCCTAGGCCTTCATCTTGTCAAGTCACTTGTCCCACAGGAATATGGAGAGGTCCCCTTCACTAGTTTTCAATCTTAATTGAAATCCTTTGTTAAAAAAAATGAAGGCAACAATACCTCTTGCCCTTTACTCTGGGAGATTTCCTAATGATGATTTTAAATTTGGAATTGGTGTCCTCACACTGGGAGTAGGAAACATTAGAGCTCAGATTCCAGAACGGTTGCTTTCAGTGGAAGTCTGCCCTGATTCCAAAAGACTTGCACTGATGGCCAGATTCTGAAACACTTGCTCGCAGTGTAAGTGGTCACTTGAAAGCAAGTCTCATGGAATTGGGCCCCAGATATTCATCATTAGATCACTGTTACAGTATGTAAAGCTATTGTGAGTTACATTCTGCCAAGGATGCAACAGCCAGTCAGGTTCCATAGCTTTAGAGCACCCTCCCCATGCCCTAACCACTAAGGGAATCTGGAAGAGCTGTTTACACAATGGTTAGGGTGTCAAACCGTCAGAGTGCTCTTGCCATTGAAGTGTGCTTTCCCTGTGGACTTTGAATGATTGACAGTATACTAGTGCTTCACCAAGGCTGGACAGGTAAGTACCTTTCTGGGTAAACCTTCCACTTTACCTAAATTTATGAGGCAAAGTTTACTTTTGAATGAAAGTTTATATTTAAGCTAAGATTTGTGTTCCTTGGAATTTTCAGTGAAAAATTCATTCACAAAAGTAAATTTTTTAAGTGTGCTTGTTTGTGGAAAATTATTTTAAAATCACTTTGTGTAAAATTTTAGTGCATGCTTGTGGTAAATTAAAGATATGGGCTTGGACCTGTGGGTTTAGTGGTTTGCACTTATTTATTTTTTTTACCTCAAAACTGTAAAATTCCTGTCATGTGGTTTATTGACTGTTCAAGGCTCTTCTACACACTTATCAGGCACTTTTTTAGATAGGACATGGAGCAGGCTTTGGGCTCTTTGGTTATTCTCTCTCCTGTCTGCAAGAAGAAGAAAGTTTTATGGGAGTTTTATGGGAGTCTTTGATAGTCAAGACATCTTCCTCACTACGTCATCATCTGCCAATGAATGACTGTGCTATGGCCAAGTCAGGTGCCTTGGACCACTCATAGTCTTCTCTCGATCCCACTGCCATTGCTCCTCAAGAAGATGCTAAGGACAAGTAATTGGTCTTGTCATCTGCGGCTGCTTGATTGTCCTTTTCAGGCAAGAGAGAAACAGTCTCGTTGATCGTGGGAGGAGGGAGCAAACAATGCTTTACCATGAAGTCGACCTAAGGCGAAGGATTCCTGGGAAAGAGCCCCATTTTTAGGTCAGTCTTTGTTTAGGAGGTTTCCTGAGAGAAGAAAACAAAGTTAGGCATATTTCCTGTCCTTTTTCACATAAGATGGAAAGGGAAGACTGTCTAGGTTTTACTAAGGGCTTGTTTCAAGACTTCAGTTCTTTAACTTCTGAGTCTTCCCTAAGTTTTAAAAGAAAAAAAAAAGATTTCTCTCTTTTTCAGAGGCCGATTCCAGTCAGGATGACAATAATTAGACTGGGATTGTATTTCTCCAGTACCTATACCGCAGGAATGGTAATCTTATTCTAATGAGTGTTTTTCTTCAGACACCCCCCAAAAGTAATTTTTCTGAAACTGTAGTCAGTATGAAAGAATTGCTTCAGTGGAACAGTGTGAAATTTCAGTATCTAAGCAAAAATATTATTACAGATGTATTTTCCTCAACCTGCAGCTATTATTCCTGTCTACCAATATCGGGGATATGTTTTGAATAATCTGCAGTGTGTCCTGACAGTCAACCAACTGCCCCTAAAATGTCTGATAGTTTATATAAGATCCCTCACACCCACAAGTATCTATTTTCTAATACTAAATCAGACCCTTCAGTTATTTATTTTGCAAAATAGTCTGTTGCCAAGGACCTAGTGAATGCTAACTATATCCTTTCTGACAAGATGGGAAAGCTTTTGATAGATTGGGGAAGAAAGTATATTCTTATTCTGTTTTAGCCTTCAGAATTCTAAATTGTCAGCTTTGTATGTCAGAATATCTGTCTGCTTTGGAAAATATTTAACTCCCAGCCTACCTTCTTCAAGGATTAAAGAATCTCTGAATTATTTAATAGCTTCTGTTTTTTTTTTTTTTGGGTAACCAGCATTTGAAGTGTTCTTATCACTTTACTGATACTGTATCCAGAGCAGCTCTACTGGGTCAATAGTGAGAAGGAATGATTGGTTACATTCACAAAATCTAACAGAGGATTTCAAAGATGAAATCTTGAATTCTCCCCTAGACAATTGGTTACATTCACAAAACCCAAAAGAGGATGTCAAAGATGAAGTCTTGAATTCTCCCCTAGACAGATGTGTATTGTTTGTCCTCTCTTCTGCTGAGGTTCTGATATATGATGAATGAGGGAAGTTAAATTAGGGGGTCACATAGGTTTTTTTTTCAGCCTTCCTTCCCAAAGTTTATTTGAACTTTTCCTTCCTATTCA
Organism: Protopterus annectens; assembly: GCF_019279795.1. Lineage (NCBI taxonomy): Eukaryota > Metazoa > Chordata > Ceratodontiformes > Protopteridae > Protopterus > Protopterus annectens. Next base: position 635,322,694 of record NC_056733.1, read on the forward strand.
GGTTTGTTTTATAGGAAACTGAAGAAAGAGTCTCATTAAGGTGCAGTCAAACAGAATTTCATAAGGCTCAAGGCAAGGAGGCTCATAAAAGTAGTGAGGAGCCTCCCAGAAGCAAGGACAGTCCAGAAAGGCATACTTCACTGTGTCCCTTCAGGAGTTTCATTTTCCGACCCTGGCAAACCCATTAAATGTTTCCTAAGGTCTTCATTTTCCTCTGTAGCATCAGGTAACCTTAGACAAGTGGGTTCTGAGAATCCTGTAAAAAGACACATGAAGTCTGAAAATCATTCAGAAAGAACTCCAAGTTAGCACCAAGTAAGCTAGAGTCTTCACTTTGTAGTCATTTAAACCTCTTGTGGTAGAAGCCAGTGGGAATGACCAATTAAGGACTTAAGTGTTTTTTTCCCTCCACATTTTGACGATTGTCTTGTATTTGCAGTCTGGGATTAAAGTTAATTAATTTAATTAAAATTTTCTCATTCCTTCTCACAGGATAGTGTTTCTAGGATGCTTTTTGATGCATCCCTCATAAGCACTTCTTTCTCAGGGCAAAGTAGTTCTTTACAAGAGACAGTTTCTGATTTTCTTCAGAATGTCTCTGACATCAACCAAGGGAATATCTCAGGATTTAGGGTTTCATGGTCTCTAGAATTCTCATGATTTTTCTGGCCTGACATCTCATGAGAAAAATTCAATGGTTCCTAAAATCCATTTGAACACAACACCAGCATGCACTTTTCTTTCAGATCCCAGTGTTTGATTTTGTCAAAAGGGGTTACTTTGGTGGATGGACCAATTATCTTTCAATCCAGGTCACTCTCTCTCTGTTTCTACTTCGTCTGTAATCGTAGATGCCTCAGACTTTGTATGGGGAGCTGTTAGCCTAATAAACATCTATGAACCTATTACTAACGGCCACAAGGGCCTTTTTAATGGGGTGAATGTCCAGGGTCTGTGGAGTAAACAGGACAGACTTTAGCCAAATGTCTAAGAAATGATATCTGTAGTAAGTGCTCTCAAATTTCCAAGCCATCTTTGGATTTCAGGACCTTTGCTAGTATTCACAGGTGACACTACAGTAATGTGGTATGTAAGCTGGGGGGGGTAGGAACCAGATCATACTCCCCTTTGCAGACCATCTCTAGTAGCCTGGGGCCTAGCATGTTCATGACAACCTTTCACTTCAAGTTGCCTGCATCTCATCAGAGCAAAACATGTTTGCAAACAAGCTGAGCAGGGTAAGCACTTACAATGGAAACCTGAATCTGAGAAGTCTTCCAAGAATTGATCCAACTGTGGGGAACTCTTGAAATAGATCTTTTTGCCTCCATTCTCAATAGTGTAAGAAATTCTGCTTCAGGAGTCCTTGCAAACAGACCTGGAAGATGGATGTCTCTTCATTCCTTTTCATTCCCATAGATGTGAAGGTTCCTGTACACTTTCCCATTGATATCCAGAGTCATTCTAAAGATTCAGAAGGATTCCTGAAAAGTAATTATGGTGACTCCCTTTTGACCAAGCCAGCAGTGGTTCTCTTTTCTTTTCAAAATGACCACAGGAAATTTTTCCTCAAAAAACGGCATTACAGAAAGTTTGGGGGAAGGGGATGTTCTTCATCTCACATTGCTGCAGTCCTAACACTTGGGTAGTCCGCTGTCCCAGTCGGCCCGAATACCAAAGTATAAGGCTGACGTCGGTCAAGGTGCATTTGTCTGACATCAGGATGTCAGGGTACAAATGCGCATGACCGACGTCATATCCTCAGTCTTTTTTGCCGCATGGTCCGATGCAGAAGCAGTATTGCGAGTGCAGGTTGGCGTTCTGAAATTTTCTGAAGTCGGAGTTTCAGACCGAATCAAAGTTGGCTAAGTACCCCGTTGGGGAATATTTTGTTTTTTTCTTGCCTCAGTATTTAACCGGATGTCAGAAAAAGTGAATAACTGTATTTCTTGTGGGAAACAGATACCTCATAGAGATTACCATACATTGTGTATACCTTGCTTAGGGCCTGAGCACGACGTTGTTGGCTGTCGCTCTTGTGCTAGATTTAACAAACGCACTATTAAGAGAAGATTAGATTGGGCCAGGTTAGTTTTTGGGAAGCGTTGTAATTACAACATGCCATCAGATGCTCCGACGCCCGCTTCGTCTAAAAAGCGCAAGGACAAAGCAGCGAAGCCTAGGGTGGAAGAACCGTCTGTCCCGGACGTCGGTTCTTTAGAGGGCTCGGTGGAGCCGGTGGTTCTACCAGAAGTTCCTTTGGATTCTCAGGGAGAGACTTTACTGTTACAAGATGTGTCCTCTCAGGAGGTAGGCCAGACTGAAGGGGCTTCTCAGGTAGCTGTTCTCCCCTCCCTTCCTAAGGTGGTTAGGCCCTCCCCTTCTGTTTCCAAGGCTCCTTCTAGAGGCAGGCCAGGGTTAACTTCAGTGGGGTCTCCCCTAGTACTACAGGGTCTCTGCCTAAGAAACATATGCTTAAAATGGCAGAAGATTTGATTACTATGATTAGAGGTTCTATACCCCCTGATAAGAGGCCTAGGGTGGAACCTGAGCTTGAGAGTTTTGAGCAGTGTTCGAGGCTTCTGAGTCTTGGCTGAAGACTTGCAGGAGTTTCCTCCTTATTCTGATTCTGATGTAGATGACTCTACACCTTGGCTTCTCCTCCTGAGGATTTTTCTTTTCAGAGACTCTTCATTCCATGAGGGAGCATTTTAAATGGGAAGGTCAAGATTTCTCTGATTCTAGGAAAAGGCTTAGGGAATTTTGTTTCTACCCCAGCATAGGCCTTTAGCTATACCTCCTGTTCTGGATGTGGTAGAGGATGTTTTTGCAGAGGCTTCCCTGAACCCTGATTCTTTGCCTCCTGCCCCAGTTAAACCGGACAGGTATTATAGGGTGCCTGAAGCTCATAAGTATCTTTTTAAGAGTCCTAGGGCAGACCCAGAAACTGTTTCTCAGGGCCCTAAAGGTGTTAAGGCTTCTGTTGTTAAAAATCCTGTTCCTTCTGATAAAGAGGCAAGGGCTCTGGATAGATGGGGAAAAAAGGTGTATACTTCTTCCACTTTAGCCATGAGGGCTTTGAATTGCCAGTTTCACATGTTGAAATACCAAAATTATCTCCTTTCACAATTGAAGTCTAAGGTGGATGCTCTGGCGGAAGGTATCGAGTGTAAAGAGTTGCAGGATTTAGTTCATGTTTCTGAACAGGTGGGTAAGCATTCCTTGCAGTGTGGTTTTGATGCTGTACAGGCCTCTTCGAGGGTGGCAGCCACTGGTTCTGTTCTTCGCAGGCACGCCTGGCTCAGGGATCAGAATTTAGCTGAACATGTAAAGACAAGGATTTTAGATGCTCCTTTACAATCTGATATGTTATTTGGTGCGCCTGTGGACGCAGTTTTAAAGAAAATGGAGGACAAGGCTAAGTCTATGCAGACTGTTAAAGATTTTTTGCAGGTTCAGCCTCCAAAGTTTAGTAGAAATTGGCCTACTAAGGGGTGGACTTATCCTTCTTATGATTCTCAGTCTAGGGGTAGATCTAGACGTGGTAGGGGCAGAGCTCAAGGTTCTTTTAGGCCTAGAACAGGCAGTTCGCCTGCCCAGTCTTCTGGTGAGGGCAGGGGTCAGTCCTTTCGTAAGCAGACCCAATGACTTGCCTTTTCAGCTGCCAGAGCCTTCTCGTCTGGCAGCACCTTTGGGAGGAAGGCTGGCACTTTTCAAAGAAAATTGGAGTGTTATTACACAAGACAGATGGGTATTGGATATCGTTCACCACGGTTACAGGTTTTATTTCCATACCTTGCCTCCTTTCAAAGGCATGCCAGACATTCCTCCTATACAAAAAAAAGAGGTTCACAAGCATATTTCTCTGTTGCTCCAGATAGGGGCCATTCAGCCGGTTCCTGTGCCAGAAAGGGGCCTAGGATTTTATTCTCGCCTGTTCCTAGTACCAAAAAAGGGGAACACGTGGAGACCAATTTTGGATTTGTCTATCCTCAACACTTATTTGGACATTCCCAAGTTCAAAATGTTGACGTTACAACAGCTTTTACCTTTGCTGGGCAAAGATCACTGGATGGTAACTTTAGATCTCAAGGAGGCTTACCTTCATGTGCCTATCAGACTCAGTTGCAGGAAGTATCTGCGTTTCCGAGCTGGAGATTCCCATTATCAGTTCTCTGCATTGCCCTTTGGCTTATCTACTGCCCAGAGTATTCACAAAAGTTCTGGCTCCAGTTGTAGCTTTTTCAGGCTAAAAGGAATACAAATCTATCCTTACTTGGACGACTGTCTGATTCTGGCTCAAGAAAAGGACGAGCTTCTTCAGCATCTGGAATATGTGATAGCAGTGCTAAGATGCCTGGGGTATTCTGTGAACGAAATAAAGTCCAGTCTAGTACCCTCTCAAGACATGTGCTTTCTGGGTGTGAGACTGAATACAGCAGCCCAGATGGCCCTTTTAACCCCGGACAAACAAAAGAGTCTATCCCTTTACTTCCATCAACTATCTCATCAGTCCGTGCTGACTGCAAGGACAGTCCTTCAAGCATTAGGGTTCATGGCATCTTGTATTCTGGTGCTTCCCAATGCCAAACTGCATATGAGGAAGCTACAATGGTATCTCAAAAATGTATGGACACAGCACTGCCAGGATCTGGACACTGTCATTCAAATAATACCTTGCATTCAAAAGGAATTTTTGTGGTGGGCTCAGGAATGTCACCTAAACAAGGGACTCTCTGTGACCCGGCCAGAGGCGAGTCAGATTCTAACGACAGATGCCTCAGACATAGCTTGGGGAGCTCATCTGAATGGAAAGTGGATACAAGACAAGTGGCCTGCCAGACTACAGCATCTACATATCAACATGAAGGAGATGTTAGCAGTCCAGTTTGCATTGATGGCTTTCAAGGAGTTACTTCTTCCAGGGCAGGTGTTGATTCTAACAGACAACACAACTGTCATGTGGTACATCAACAAGCAAGGGGGAACACATTCTTATCCTCTATGCAGGCAAGCAATGATTTTGTGGGAGACTGCGCTCAGCTTGCAGCTTACTCTTCAGGCAAGGTTTCTGCCAGGAGCACAGAACTCCTTAGCAGATGTGTTAAGCAGGCAAATCATGGATCCCCACGAGTGGAAACTGGATCTTCATGTATTTCAAAATTTGACAGTGTCATGGGGAACTCCAGACATAGATCTGTTCGCTTCTCCACTAAACCACCAGCTGCCAAAGTTTTGCACGAAAAGTTTTCATCACACAGCTTGGAAAGTGGATGCTCTTTCGTTCAGTTGGGAAAATCTTCATGTGTATGCCTTTCCACCTCTGCCTCTCCTCCCAAAGGTACTCCTAAAGGTCAGACAAGACAAGCCAAGGATGATTTTGATAGCTCCAGATTGGCCTCGGCAACACTGGTACCCATTACTGAGGAATCTGGTAAGAAAGCCTCCATGGCCTTTACCTTTAATTCCACACCTTTTGTCTCAGAGGGACGGTCATCTACTCAATGTCAGGCTTCACTCTCTTCATCTAACAGCCTGGCATATTCTGTTTTGAACCACAGCAGGTCTCAACTTCCTCAACAAGTTTTGAATGTGATTATGGAAGCCAGAAGACCTAGTACACGTAAAGTGTATGCAGAAAAATGGAAGAGATTTTTATTTTGGAGTGCAGCAAAGGATTTGGATGTTTCTGAGCCTAATTTGAGTGTGGCTCTTCAATATCTTACTGAGCTATTGGACAAAGGTTTGTCTTTCTCTTCCATTAAGATTCATGCTGCAGCAATTTCAGCTCACTATGATTGTGACCCACCATTGTTTTCTCATCCTTTGTTCAAGCAATTTCTTAGAGGGCAAAGACTATAAGACCCCCTCGTAGAACTCCTGCTCCTGCTTGGTACCTCAATTTTGTGATGGAGAAACTTACTCTACAACCTTTTGAGCCTCGGCTACTGCTGAGTTGAAATACTTGTCATGGAAGACTGCTTTTTGTTGGCCATTACTTCTGCAAGAAGGGTTTCTGAATTGCAGGCCCTTATGGCGGTGGAGCCTTTTTGATTTTTCATAAGGATAGGGTATCATTACGCACTAATCCTTCATTTATGCCTAAGGTGGTTTCTAGTGTGGCTTTAAACCAAACTATTCATTTGCCTACTTTTATGCAGATCCCCAAAATAGGGGAAAAGATTTTGCACACTTTAGATGTACACAGGCAGTTGCGTTATTATTTAAGCAGGACTAGGGATTTTAGGCAGTCTCAGCAGTTGTTTGTTTCTTTTGCTTTGAGTTCTCAGGGCAAGCCTGTGTCAAAACAAACTATATCTAAGTGGATTGGGTTTTGCATTGCATTCTGTTACTCCCATCATGGCAAGGAGATTCCAGCTGGGATTAGGCCTCATTCCACTAGGGCTACTGCCACTTCAACAGCATTTCTAAGGGGTGGCAACTAAGGATATTTTGGAGGCAGCTACTTGGAGTTCAGTGCATACTTTCTCCAAGCATTACCACCTTCCTCTCTATTCTAAGTCCAGGGCTGGTTTTGCCACTGCTGTGTTGCAGGGCATTTTGGCAGCTCCTGCTTCATTATAGTTTAGCCATCCTCCCTTACCTCTGCTTTGGGATTCTACCCAAGTGTTAGGACTGCAGCAATGTGAGATGAAGAACATAGTACAGTTTTGTACCTACCATAAATGTAGATGTTCGAAGATCCACATTGCTGCAGTCCAATTTTCCCTCCCTCCTTCCCCTCTGTGTTTAGGGGTGGTTGTGTGGGTGAGGTTCTATTTTTTGTAAATTTGTATATATTGTACATATTTTAGGTACAGGAGTGTTTTGCTGTTTTTTGGTTTTGGCCTTATCTTTTTAGGGTCTTCTGACATCTGGGGCAAGAAAAGACTGAGGATATGACGTCGGTCATGCGCATTTGTACCCTGACGTCCTGATGTCAGACAAATGCGCCTTGACCGACGTCAGCCTTATACTTTGGTATTCGGGCCGACTGGGACAGCGGACTACCCAAGTGTTAGGACTGCAGCAATGTGGATCTTCGAACATCTACATTTATGGTAGGTACAAAACTGTACTTTTTGATACCCAAATCTGCAGCTTCTTCATTTGACTGACTGGATATTTTAATACCTTTTAGGCACATATTATCTGAGGATGTGCAGCAGGTATTGAAGGATGCTACGAAAACTGCTAGAAAATCATATTCGAGTCTGTGGAAAAGGTTTTGTAGTTGGTAACAAACTAATAAACATGATCGTGCAATATTTGTGCAAGGTTTGCTCATTGATTCCTCCTTTCCAAATAGTTTCAAATCAGTCAGATTTTTAAAGGGATTCTTCATATATGTCCACCTAGAAGGTGTCTCCTTCTTGAGATCTCAGTTTTGTTGTAGAGAAATTAAACATTTTTCCATTTGAACCAGCTCATCAGGCTGAATTAAAGTTTTTTAACCTCTGCAGAAAGAATAGCTGGGTTACAAGCTCTTATCAACCATATCTCATTTTCCGTAAGGATATGGCTTTTTTTAACAGTTTTATTGAATTATTACTTAAGACCTAGATAAACATACATTATTACAAAATAAAACAAACCGTATTAACATATTCCCAGTTGCAAGCATTATACATCACATATATTCTTTTGTATAATTGTCAACAGTCCAAGGTTGCATAAATTAATCACTTTGTGCGTTCTCGTAAACCTCACACCACCAAAACATTCTGCATGTACTGTACCCGCTATTTTTACTTTTTTTCTACGTAATTTGCTTTTACCCTTTCTAAAAAATCCCACTTCCAGTTATTTTATCTTTGTTACAATATTCAGTACTTCAATACAGTTGGTTTAGACTATGATTTCCATTTTCTAATAATTATTTTTTGGTAGCTAACAGAATTAAACTTAATAGACTCACTATGTCTAGGCAATTCAGATACTGTATCCCAGCTCAAAAAAATAATATATTTTTCCATAGTTACACCCATTTGCTCACTCATTAATTCTGACAGTACTCTATAGGGAATTTTTGAAGTCTAACAACTCTTTACACGCCCAAAACATATGTTCCCGGTTACTTTTTTTCTTCTCCATCACACCTGCAGCATTTTCCATCTACGTGAAGAAAAATTCTTTGGAGTCTACTGGGGTATAAAAATACCTATGCAAACACTTTTAAGTAAAAATCCTAAATCTGCTAGACTTTGCTGTATATGTGGGGGACATACATATGTCCTCTCATTGTTTCCTTGTGAATTGCTTATCCAGTCTCTTCCCAATCTTTTCTAACCTGCAGTGATTGATTCCTATAGTTATCATGAAATATTTTATATACCCTACTAAAAAAAAAATACGGTATATTTGAGAACAAATCCTTCATGTATGTCTAAAGCTGTCTGAGAGTCAAGCTGTTTATCTCCCTGTCCTTTTTTCCACATCCAAAAATAAGGCAGGAAGGATTTTGCTTACTGTAGATGCCCACAGATAAATTGGGTACAGTACTGACAGGACTAAAACCTTCTGAACTTTGAATCAACAGCCTGTTTCCTGTGAAGGTAAAAAAGACATTTGGTGTCAAAATAGACTTCCAGATGGTGTCCCATACTGTTTTCTGTTATTCTTACCATGAAAAGTCATTTTTAGGCAAGGTCAGGTCCCATTTCACCAGGGCTTTGGCTTCTTCTGTGTCTTTTTGGAAAGGGTACATTTAAAGTACTTTAGAGGCAGCAACTTGGCCCTATGTGCATACCTTTACAAAATATAAATTTTTTCCATGTTGAGAGCAGTTTTGCTGGGAGTATTTTCCAGGGTCCCTTGGGCTCTAGCTCTTTTTTTTTGTTCCGTTTCTTTCTAGGGTGCGGTAATGTAGCTCTATAGCTTAGGCTCTAGCAACAGTGATTTAATGATGAACATGGTACGGATATTCAGATTAGCTTACCATTTCAATCGATATTTGAGGAGATCACTTTTTTGGCAGAGACACCCTCCCTATTTCATCTTTTTTGTGTTGTGTTTTTTGCCAGGGTGTGGAACCTTTCTTCCTAGCATGTACCTAAAAGGCAGGGCTATAGCTGCCTTTTCTCTGAATCAGGAAAGGCCTGAATATTTGAGCCCTTTAGAGGTTAGAACATGTGGAAGGTATCCTGCTTTGTATGCTGCCTAGTTATCATATCCTGGACAGGATATAACCCATGTAGATTAGGCTAATGGAACAGTGATCTAGTCATAAATCTACTGTTGTGGTAAAACTTCCTTGATATCTACTTAGGCCTGTTCCAGTGATCTAAACGTTAACTGTTTGCGGGCAAATGTTACCTTATGATAGAGCTTGTCCCAGAATTTTTGTTAATTTCCCAGTTACTCTTTCATCTGTGATAGGTAGAAGGTGACTGAGCATTGGCATCCAAGTATCTGAATGTTGAGAAGAAAATTTGCTAATTAGATGCCATGTCATACAGGCACAAGGCTTGTCTGCAAACCAGTGTTTACTTTGGCTTTGGTCCCTCTTGTATGTATGCTGTATTCAGACTAGATACTTGTTTAATTTTTCTAGTTCTCTTGACCAATACAATTTTATTTTATAGTAACTGCACTTGCCAGTATGTTGCTTAGAAGTCCAATAAGTGGTTTTCTTCTCTCCTTCTTTATCTTTGGCAGTCATTGAAGCTTTATAGTGAGCAGTGCAGGGGATCAGTGTAATCAGAGTGTATTAATGCTTTTTCGGGATCACACAAAATACTGCCTAGGTTACCCTTTGTCTGGAACTATTTTTGGTGGATGTTTTTGAAGCCTAGAAGCATCTTGCTTAATTGTAATCCCTCTGGTACTAAAACGATAATTGACTTTTGTTCTGTATTAATTTTTTATTTTCTCTGAAGAAAATTATGAGGCAGATTCTGTTATTTCTTTAGCATGTAACAGATCTAAAATGTCACTTCATCTAACTTTCCTGTCTGTATGATATAGTTCTCTGTTTTTGGATAGATGTAGTGAAATGACCTACTACAGGGTCACTGTTTCATTTCAGTCCTTTGGTTATTAACATTGGTCAATTTGGTCATAGATATTACTAATGTCTCTGACATAAGCAAACGTTTATCTCCTTCCTGGTCAGCCGGACAGGAAAACTGTGTAGGAGCTGCTTTTGCTCTGACTTCTGACATTAATTTTCTGTTATTCAGATGCATTTTTGTTGCTGTGCATTTTCTGCTAGAGTATGTAGTTATTTGCAGGTATAGGATAACCTTGCTGCATTTGGGTTTCTTCCATGACTAGATAAACCAGTGTGTTTCGGACACTTGTTTCATAGGTGAGGTAAGTGGGACTTAAAGACTCTCTTCATTTATTTATTTAATTTATTTATTTATTTGCAGTTTGTATACTGGGAAAGTCCACTGGGCCATTCAGAGCCCATTTTCAGTGGAGGCCAGGGGAGAAATGCTCTTCAGTACATGAATAAAAGTATAAATGTATACATTGGTAATATACTTACTAACAAACAATTAGCTAAAATATAAGACACATTTAGCAGTCCAGTGGCAGAAACAAATAGAAGTGACATTACAACAGTTTTTAAGAGTTAGAACATAGAGGAATTTTGGTAAACATGGTATAAAAGTAGAAAGATATTACTAGACTTAGATATTCTAAGGAATATGGGTGTGAGTACAGATCCAGATGGAAGATAGGTATTCGCATAAAGAAGTTTTGAAACTTGCAGGATTCTGGGTTGTTTGAATAGCTAGGTAGACCATTCCACTTTTTGGCTAAAGAGTAGGTGTAAATGAGCTGGCCAGGAGAAAGATTTGATATGTAAACCTGCAGAAGTTGCTGATTCCCAGATCTAGAAACAACGTGCCAGTCGGTCTTGGAATAAAACTAAAAACAGTAAAAATAAAAAAAAAAGTACTTTAATGCTAAATGGTTAAGCACTTTCATCTTTACACAGGAAAGACATCATCAGAGCCATTTGCAAACCAAACAAGACAATTAAATAGCCCCACCATAGGGGTCACACGTTCCAGTCAACCAATCACATTTTACAAACTCAAAATCACTCTTTTACATGTATATTTAAACAAGAGATAAAATAACCACTTTATTAAAATCACACATTTAAAATAAAACTACAAAACATTAGCTGTCCTCTTCAACTCACTAATAATGGAAATGCCTTCATTAATTCCAAGAGATGTTGTGGCATCTGAGTTAAGCTGCCAAAACATTTCATGTTGCAGTAAAATGTTCTTCCAATCAACAGAAAAAACTTCGACAGGCACCTGCTCCAAAACCAAGAACATAAATTTTACAAAACCCTTACAATCTGCAGAGTGTCTGGCTAGAGCACTTTTGTTGTCAGCTCTTTGTATACTGTACAAATGTTGGTATATCCTACGGTTAAGACTGTTGTTAGTCTTACCTATGTAGAATGCTCAACACTGCATTCAGAATGCAAGATGTACCACTGTTTCTGAGTAGCAAAAAAACTTACCACCCCTTGCCCTTTGCCTAATTTTGTCATACAGCCAACCAGAATAATTGCTCTCTATAAAGCCACATTAATGGCATCTCCCACATCTCAAGGTCACAGGAAAGATGGTATTTTGAATCAAGGAGTGTTCTTTCCAAAAAAAAAATCCTTAATTTTATGCTTTCTCTTGTAAGTAAAAGCAGGACTACACTTTACTAAGAACTTAGTAGAATCATCACATTCAAATAAAACACAATTCTTACATATAATATTTTCAGTTTGGTTTATATCAAGAGAATAATGCAACACCATATTGATTTGTTTGTTAAAAACAACTCTCTCCCTATTATTCACACTGTGATTGACCATTAAACTAAGCTTGATGATAGGACCATACCTGCCATTTTTCTCAGCCAATATATTAACCTCAATGGTATTGAGAATATCAGCTGGATATCCCCGGTCAATAAACATGTTTTTAATTGTTACAAATTCTTCTTGCAGACCACATCATTGAAAGTAAGTCTGGACACTAATAAATTGACAACACACAATACCCTTCTTTTGCGGGAGGGATGGCAACTAAAAAATATAGGAAACTTACAATAGGTCAGTTTCCTATATACCCTGGTCTGTGTTGTTTAAATATACATGTAATGCGGAGTGATTTTCAGTTTGTAAAATGTGATTGGTTGATTGGGAGGTGTCTCCCCTATGGTGGGGCTATTTAATTGTCTTTTCTGGTTTGCAAATGGTTCTGATGATGTCTTTCTTGTGTAAGGACGAAAGCGCTTAACTGTTTAGCATTAAAGTACTTTATCCTGTGAGCATGGCTTATTGTTTTTTTTTATTTTTACTGATTCCCAGATCTGAGAGGCCTCTTTGAGAGGTAATAAGTGAAAACTGAGGCAAGGGCAGGGCATTCTAAAGGTTTAAAGATCAATTTGTGTGCTGTAGTTAGTTGCATATATGTAGATAGTTTTGGTAGCTCCAGACATTTTAAGAAGTATAGAATTGTACATTGATGGATGAATTTTTTGGAATTAGTTACAAATTTGGCAATTTTATTGTAACCAGTCTCGAGCTTGGTCTTTAGTGTAGTTTGAAGGTTGGTAAGTAGAGGCGCCGTACATGAGAGAAGGTAGGTGGAGACAAGAGTTTGTTTAGTGGAGGGGCGGAGAAAGTGGTTGTGCCTATAACAAGCTCTTCAAGGAAAAGCAAACCTACCTGGTAGACAACCACCATTAACAGGCTTTTCAGTAAAAGGAAGAAACAGCTGTCCAAGAGTAAAAAGGAGCTGGCTCTAAACTGGAGGCACTCCCTCCTCAGTCTAAATAAGCAAGTAAGACTTCTTGTGAAGTCCTCCATGGCAAACTACAAATCCAAATTAGCTTCCTCAACCAAAGACAACCATAAGGCATTCTTTAGGTACATCCGTAACCTAAAAGGTAAGGCTCGGATTTGTGCTGAACTGGTAGTTAATGGTAACACATACACTGAGCCAGTGGACATAGCTAACCTGCTAGCCAACAGGTTTGATGAAAACTTCATTCCCCCATCCTCACCACACATACTTCATTACATCCCTACCACCTGTTCTCTACCTTATTTCTCTAAGGAGCAGGTCGTAAATGCCCTCTTTAAGGCCAAAAACACAGCATCAGTGGGACCTGATAATATCCCAGGCTGCATCCAACATGGGCTCAAACAAGAGTTAGCATCACCATTGGCTACTCTCTTCAATCACAGTCTAAGCACAGGCTTCATCCCAACTGATTTATCCCCCTGCACAAAGGTGGTGCTTCTACTGACTACAGGAACTACAGATCTATTAGCCTGACTAGCCTTATCTGCAAGGCCATGGAGAAAATCATCATGGACCTTATCAACCAATCTCCAAACACTAGATCCTACCCAGTTTGGATATGGCAAGGGGAGATTATGCTTGTTAAACCTGGTGGATTTCTTCAAGACAGTGACAAGGGCCCTGGATGAGTGGACATTTGTGCATGCTGCCTACCTAGACCAGACCAAGGCATTTGACACTGCTCCTCACTCAGGCATCATTGACAAACTCTCTCCCAGCTAGACATCAGCCCTTGTATCATAAGGTGGGTTGTGAACTGGCTGTGTGATAGAACCCATACAGTCAAAATAAGGAAATCCACCTCCAACAGCAGACCCTTTACCAGTGGTATTCTACAGCGATTGGTACTGGGACTTCTGCTGTTTGAAATCTTTCTCTCCGAAGTACAAGCCTAAACCAAGGGACTGTGGCTGACAAAGTTTGCTGACGACTGCAAACTGGGTCTGGTCATAGAATCTCCAAACAATGTCAACATCCTACAAGAAGGTGTTACGCAAACAAATGATTGGTGCCAAAGTCATGGCCTCAAACTCAGTGCAAAACAATGTATTATCCTTTATGGCAAGGGCGATGTTCCTGTAAATTAGCATATCAATGACAATACCCTAAGTACTCACTCAGCGGTGAGAGATCTGGGCACTCAGGTTGACAGCAACCTTGCCTTTGATCACCATGTCTCCAGAGTGGTAAGAAGTGCATTTTGTATGGCTCATAAGTAAAGGCACTGCCTCGAGAAAAAGTGAAGTTATCACCTCCCTGTACTCTTCACTCATTAGGCCAATAATTGAGTACAATGCCCATTTCTGCATATACCTTTCAAAGCAGCTGCAACAATTGGAGAGACCACAAAGGTTCCTCACAAAGAACTTTCAAGGTCTTCAGCAGCTATCCTTTATGGATCAGCTGAAATTACTGCCACTTTATTCTTTTTCATACAGACAACTCAGAGGCGATCTGCCTTGTATAAAAGGTAATTTCTGACCCTGCTTTATTGGAAATGCTGTCCATCTGCAAGTCAAATAGTACAAGGGTTACTCGCTCTAAATACCTAAACCTGGTATGTGACATCAGTAGAACCTGCTGGAGGGCCAGATTTGTCTCACAGAGGCTACTACACCTTTGGAATAGACTCCCACTTCACATCAAGCAGAGCACCTCATTGGCCCTCTTCAGACACAATCTGGATGATTGGATGAGTAACCATAAATTCACCCTCAGGGTTCCACCTGCGTCCTCTTGGACAGGGGCAGTAGGTGCTGATCATGGTAACAAGGGTAAAATTTGGCTAGGCTTCTAAGGGCCCTCGGGCCATTAGCCTAGTGATTTCCTATGATCTTCTGAAGGATTCCTAGTTTCTGATGAGTTTTATGGATGTTGTGTTGTAAGTGAATATCAAATTTTAGGTGTTCATCTGTGGTGATTCCTAGTAGTTTAGTGTGGCTAACAAGTTTGTACCTTGCTTTGAGACTAGATATTGAACATTATTTTGTCTAACAGAGCTGATTTCTTAGGGGTGAATACAATTATCTTGGATTTATTAGGATGAGGTGCTAGGTGGTTATTATGCAACCAGGATTTAGTAGTGGAGAAGGCTTTTTGAATTTTCATTTGAAGTTCAGAAATAGTCAGCCGAACAACAATAGTTGTTGTCTGCATATTGAATGAGAGATCTGTGGGTCATAGAAGAATGTAAGTTATTAGTGAAAATGCCGAATAGGAGGGGACCAAGTGTTGAGCCTTGAGGAACTCCAGTAGAGGTGTTAAGATAAGGAGAGAGTTTTGCCATTTTGACATCCGTTGCTTGTCTTTTAGATAGCTTGAGAACTAGTTGAGGGTGGTGGGGGAAAGTCCGATGTTAGAGAGTTGTGATAGTAGTTGATGGTGGAAAACTGTATCAAAAACATTTGATAGATCAAAGAAGAGGGTAGAGACTATTTTTCCAGCATCACGTGCTCTGTTAACGGTATTGAATAAAGATATAAGGGCAGTTGTTGTGCTATGGCCAAGTGTGAAGCCGTGTTGTGTGGGAGAGAGGAGATGGTTTTGGAGAAGACAGTGCATCAGCTGAGTGTGAATGCACTTTTCCAAGACCTTGGAGATGGGCGAAAGAATAGCGATAGGATGATAGTTGGTGATATCAGTGTTTCTGCTGCCTTTATGAAGAGGGAGAGAGGGAATGCTTTCTTCCATGATTTGGGCACTTAGAATTCCTGAATGGCCCTATTAATAAGGATACTTACAGGAAATGCAGTGGTGTCTGCAGCAAGGTTTAGAAATTCGGGGGGGGGTGTACTTTCAGGGTTTGAGCTTCAGGACAAGTCTTTTTATAGTTGTGATATAAATGGGATTGAGTGAAGTTGGGAGTAGAGTGGGTGTTTGGTTCATGGGGGAGTGGGGTGTATGAATTGATAGGGAAGGTAGTGGAAGTTTTTGGTAGAGCTGTATCACTTATGCTCTGTTTAGCATTGGGAAAGCCAGCGGTAATGTCCGCTATAGATTTATAAAGAAAGAGTTAGAGAGGCTTTTTCTTGGGAAGATTTGTCGGGATGTGGACATGGGCTGTTTTTTGTGCAGGGTTCAGGAGTGATGTGACGGAGTTCCAGAATTTTTTGGGGTTTTGTTTATGGTTAGACTGCAGTTTTGAATAGTTTTCTTGTTTATCTTTGTTGAGTATTTTTTTTAACCTGATTACAAAGATGTTTAAATGTTGTCAAGTCTGACTGTTTTCTGTTAGGTTGGTACTGTTTCCATATTTTATATCTGGAGTGGGAGTGCATCATATCTTTTGTAGTATGGACAGCCATAGGACAAAGTTTGTTTTGATTCTTTTCATGCGAAGGGGTGCAAAGCAGTTTATTGCATTTAGGAATATAGTTTTAAAGTAGTCGACAGTGTTGTCAAGTGGGAGAGATTTTAGGTTGTGCCACTTTATCATTTTCAGGGTATTGACTCTCTTCATTCATTTATTCATTTATTTTATTTTATTTATTTATTTATTTGCAGTTTGTTTACTGGGAAAGTCCACTGGGCCATTCAGAGCCCATTTTCAGTGCAGGCCAGGGGAGAAATGCTCTTCGAGTATCATTTTCAGGGTATTGACAAAGGTAAGTGGATTAATTGCAGTTAGGTTCTTTATTTGTTTATAATGTTGATTTTGGTAGGAGGAGGGGGAGCGGCAGATAAAGGCAAGGGAGGTGGTCACTCAGAGTATCTGCTTCAAATATTTTATTGGGGTTGGAGACAAGAATTCAGTCTGTTATGGATCCTGTGTTATCCTTATTTGGTTTGGCTGGGGTGTTTAGCAGGTGTGTGAAGTTGAATATATTAATATTAGAAGTAGGGATGTTGGAACTGATGTTTAGCCAGTTGATATTTACATTGCCTAAGATAAAAGTTTCATTTTTGATATTAGTAGAAATCTACGCAAGGATTTCTTCTAGTAATGGTATGTTGTTGCCAGGGGGATAGATAGGGAACTGTGATACACAGATTTTTGCATTTGTTAGTTTTTAGGAAAGATATAAGAATTTTGGCATTAGTGAGTTGGGGAACAGGATTTGTATAAAGGGCTATATTAAAAGTGTTAGGAAAAATTAGAGCTGCACTGCCTCCTTTTTTTGTTGGGCCTGTCAGATCTTATTGTTTGTTAGCCTGGAGGGAGAAATTTGAGCCTTTAATATAGGGTTTTAGCCAGGTGTTGGTGGTGGCAATAATGTTTGGTGTTTATGAGTGCTCTATGCATGAAAAAATTGTTGCAAATACTTTGGAGATTTATAATTACCATGTAAATGGATTTGTGAGAATTAACTTTAATAAGTGGGGGTGTGGAGATATTCTTTGAAGTTGGGTACCTGGATTAGGGTGTATGTCTCCAAATAAAGATACAGTAGTAAATTTAAGTGTATAAGCTAATGACTTGTGTTTAGAGGGAGGTTTGGTATTGTTTGTTTGAAAATAAATGGTCGTATTGCTTATTGGAGTCAAATGAATTTTATTTATGAGAGGGACAATTTTTAGTTTGTATTGGAAGAGGAGGTTTATTTGATATAGGTTTGAAGATATATTAGTATAGCTCTTAAGGTTATGATCATGATCAGATTGCGGCTTTCTTATTAAGAGGCCTTAACATCACCAACACAAGGCCATGACCATCAAGGTTCCTTCCACCACCCTTCACTCCTAGCACATCTTCCAAGTGAATAGCATTGACAACCCGTACTCCAGAGGATTTGTGATTATTCAGGCAGGTTGCAAAGCTGTGCAGTCAGGTAGGATTGAATTGTTTCCCACATCATGTCAAACTAGTGAATCACTCTGGATTGCAGAGTGCAAGACACTTGAAGAGTCAAGCTCTTTCTTAATTTGGCCGTCCACATTTCTGGGCATTGCCATGGTTGACCAGGCAGTGTCTGCAGAATTAGTAGCTCAGGCCAGACCAATTTTCTACTTTGTAAGGTGTGTGTGTGTGTGTGTGTGTGTGTGTGTGTGTGTGTGTGTGTGTGTGTGTGTGTGTGTGTGTGTGTGTGTGTGTGCGCGCGCGCACGTGTGTGCGTGCATGAGAGGTGTCTTGAGAGTGATATGTTCTTGGGTTCAGGATTTTGCCATTTCTGTTTCCTAAGGAATGAAGAATGAGGGTGGTCAAGCTGATTTCTAGATCTCATTGCCTTTGCTTTTCTTAAGAGGTATGTAATTATTTCAATGGTCAGTAGCTGACAGTAATTTTTATCACTTGTCAGTTGGTCAAAATCTTGGGAGAAGAGCCTCTAAACCTATGGATGTTTCCTATGCAGGTTCTGACATTGGGAGACCCTTCTATTTTGTTTAGATTGCAATCATCATCTCTTCTGATTTGGTAGTAGCTAATCTGTATGCCTTATATCTTGCCTAGGATATGACCACTGGTCAGCCTTGAAAGCTTTAGGGCATTTTCCATACACTCTCACTGCTGAGCTGTTCAAACAGAGGCATGTAAAATCAGCAGTTGGGGAGTCAAGCTTTAGAGGTCTATCCCATCTGTGGGCTTCATGGAATTAATGCTCAGCTAGTGATCCTTCAAGGCTGGGAAGACAAGTTTCCTTCTGGGGAGAACCTTCCACTATTATGTTCCTGTGGAAAAACTGCTCTTTCTATTATAATATATACTGTTTATGCTGGAAAATGTATTTTTGTGAACTGTTATTACTTTTCAGGGTTTTTTTTTTTTTACTGAAACAATGCTTGTGTGAACTTTCTGAAGAAAGATGTGTTTCTCATTTTTTTTCTACATCTTTATGTAGAATATTTGTATGGGGCAGGATTTGGTGTTTTGGGGACTGTTACTATGTTTTCTACTACCGAAATCTTATGTTCTCTTTCTGCTACCTGCTTTTTGGATCTCTTTTTTTGGTTTAGTCATGTAGCAAATGTAGGTTTCCTTGGATTGTTCATTTTCACATCTGCAAGAAGAAGAGGAAAGCTTGCTGGGAGTCTTCAGGTGTTAGGCTGGCTCCCCCACTGCTTCAACCACTGATAGGTGACTCAGCTGTGGCCAGACCTGGTTCGACTGCTCATCACTGATTTTCCTTCCTGTTGGTGTAGCTTCCCAGGAAGCACTAAGGACAGTGAAGTAGACATGCCCTTTGTGGCTGTAGGGTTGTCCTCAGTGGGTAAGGGAGAGGCTCTGTTATGCTCAGGGGAAGGCGCAGATGATGGTTTACTGCATAGTAGAGCTTAGGTGCCTGATTCCCCCACTAGTACCCCTGATTTGAAGTGGTTCTTATCTAGGAGAAAGTCTCTCTTCCTGTTTCTTTAACTGTGGACAGGAAGACTTGCTGGGGTTTGCAGAAGGGTTAGTTTTTACCTGTAATGTTTAAGTTCTGTTTCTTCACTGACAGCTAGCAGAAAGAATTCCCTCAGTTTCTGATGCTAATTCCCAGTCAGAAGAGAAGGGACTGGAAAGGGAATGCTTTCCTTCAGTGAATTCTCTACAAGCTCAAGATTCTGATTCTGAGTAAAGTGTTACTGCAGATTTCCCCCTAGCATAGTTATCTTATTCTAAAACTATAGCTAAAATGATAGGGATTTTATTTTGTTCCCACTGAGGGATTTTATTTTGTTCCCACTGAAATCTATTTCTAGCAGAAATATTATAATTTGTTGTAGTGGATTTTTTTCTCAGCCTGCAACTGTCCTTTCCTGTTTTATCAGCTTTAGAAGATTTTTTTAAAAGCTTGCAGCAAGCCTGACAATCAACCTCTTGCTCCGGAAAAGCCTGATAGGGTGATACAAAGTACTTCGACACACAAACATCAGTTGTATAATCCTAAATCAAATCCACCTGTTATTTCCGTGTCAAAACGGTCTGCTGCTACAAGGATGTCAAAGCTTTTGATAGATTTGGGAGGGTTTATTTTTCTGCCACTTTAGCTTTCCGAATTCTGAACTACCAGGCTTGTGTGTTAAAATTCTTTCTGACCTGTTCAGAGACCTTGAGAAAGTTGACTGTTAACCTACCTTCTTTAGAGGTTAAAACTTCACTGAATTTATTAATTTTGTTTGCTTGTCGAGTAAACCAACACGCATTAAAATACTCTTATGATTCTGCTCATGCTGTATCCAGAATTTCTGCTACTAGCTCAGTTATAAAAACATTTGTTTGGTTACATTCTCAAAACTTACCAGAGGATGTAAAAGAAGAAATTTTAAACTTGCGTCTGAGCAAAAATGTATTGTTTAGCCCTTCTGCTGCTAAAGTCCTATAAAGATTTGATGAAGGAGGGAAACTCAGGAGATCGGACATATTTTCCATTTCTCCTTTTCTGAGGTCAGTAAAACCTTTCAATCTAATTCAAGACCCACAACCACCCCACCCCCTTTTTAAGAAGCAAAGTAAGCAATCTCAAAGTTAAAACAAGCAATTCTAAGAATCATTGGCAAGGAGGCTGAAAAGAAAAAAACCTCCCAGAGCCAAGGGCAGTCCAAAAATCAGAATTATTATTTCCCCTTTCAAACCCCCCACCCACCCACACACACGCACACACACAAAAAGTAACTGGGAATCCTGTCTCTCTCTCTCTCTCTGTTTGGGCTTTCATCTTCCCCACTGGCATTAAATTATTTCAGACAAATTGTTTCTGAGAACCATAAAACAGAATTAATGATGGCAATGAAAATACTTTCCTGCTTTTCTGGGTATTTCCCCTCATCCTGGAAAGCAAGAATCTCTTCCAGTTTTGGAGCACGTGTTGTCTCAGAGGGTGGTAAGATATGTGACATTAAATATGTAAAGGATTTTATTCAAGGATTTTTCTGGTGTCAATGAAAGAGGGAGCTTTTAAACTACTCCTAGCCTTCTCCTTTCTCGGTCTTTTTGTCAAAGTTCCAAAATATTATCCCTCCAAACTTTGTTACTGTTCATTCCCCTCCCCAGTTTCATGGGATCCTTAGACTTAAACGATGCTTATCAGATTCCTATTTGCAAAGAATTCCGATGTTTCTTAAGGTTATGTGTGTCTGGCTTACATTATCATTTCTTTGTCTTTTCCTTTGGTCTATCTTCTGATAATTTCTGAGCTAAAGATATTTACAAAGGGTCTAGCTCCATTACTGCTTACTTCAGGCTTCAAGGCATCAACATATTTCCATATTTGGATGATTGTCTTACATTTCCTGATCATTTTCCACTTTTCTACATTCCCTGACCTACAACAAAATTTTTTTGCTCATTCTGGAGTTTCAAATGAATGTACAGAAATTGTCATCCCTTCCTACGGAGTAGTTTTTTTTCTGAGACTTCCCTTTGAAAGGTTTGACTTCCATTGGGCAAAGTAGAACTGTACAAAGAAATTTTCCTGGGCTTTACCAACCTGTATCAGACATCTGTCAGAGAATTTCTCAGGATTCTGGTTCATATGGCCTCTGTAATTATCACAATTCCTTTGGCCAGACCTGACGTGAAAAATTCAGTGGTACCTTAGGTCAGGTCTGTGTTAGGCTACTGAAATGGATAAAACACGAGCAGCTAAATTTTTAACGGGACACAACAAAACGGAAAATTAGTGAATAACGAGAACATGGAAAATAAATGCATCGAATGGCCATAGTTGGCCAACAGCCAGGAAGTAACAAGATGCATAATGTAAGTTAAGGGAAACCTTTTAAATTTGGTGTGTTCCCCATTGTAGTGCAATCTTAGATTTGGTATGTATAGTTAAGGGGGTGGGGGCATAGCCCCTCCACATTGGTTGGTTGCGTTTCCGATGTTGGCTGACTATGGCCATTCGATGCATTTATTTTCAATGTTCTCATTTGCTAATTTTCCTATTCGCTGTGTCCCATTCATAAGTTTAGCTGTTCGCATTTTATCCTTTGTGTTAGCCAGACACCCCCCTTGGGTCAGTCTGGTCTCAGCATTCTCACCCTTTATCTTTTCAGATTTGATAGCTGGTGATTATGAGAAAGGTGGTACTGTGGGAGGGTATACCAGTTTTCTCAACCCATGTCTCCCCTTCTTTTGACTCCTCATCTGTCTGTCTCAGCGAATGCCTCAGGCTTTGCTTAGGGTGCTGTATCCAAAGGGGTAAAGATGGCAAGCAGGACACATATATACACATACACACAAAAGTCCAAGAGATGTAAGCAATAATCAGTGCTCTAAAGACCTTACATTATCTCAAGACCTCTGTAGGTTATCACTCACAACAACACAGTGATGTGTGGTATGTCATCTAGCAAGAGCGCATCAGATCTTACCCTCTTTGCATACTTCTCATGATTGCTTTGGAGGTAGCAACTCGGCTCAGTTTGATTCTTCAGGCTTCTTGCATACTGTCAATAAAAAATTGCAGCAGACAAACTGAGCAAGACAAGGACAGACTGTCATGAATGGAGTCTACATCCAGGGACTTCCAAGAATTGATCCAGCTGTGGATAACACCTTAAATATATCAGTTTGCCTCCTTTCAAAATAGACCATTAAAGAAATTCTTCTCTAAGAATCCTTGCAAGCAGACCTGGAAAATAGAAGCTTTCTCATTCTCATAGACAGGAATGTTTTTCTATGATTTCCACCAATAAGCAGGGTTCTTCTAAAGATCCAGAAGAATTTCTCAAAGGTGGTAACTCCCTTTTGACTTACTGGTTCTCCCTTGTTTTGAAATTGGCCAATGACCGTTACCACATGTTGGATTTACTTACAAAAGTCTGTGATTGATTGATGCATCTCAGCCTGAAGTCACTTCATTTGACTGCCTGGATGATTGAGTTTTGACACTCTTTAGGCACTTTTTTTTCTGAGGACAGACAGCAGATACCAAAGAAGGCTAAAAAACCTGCAACTAGAAAATCATATATGTGTAAGTGGAAGAGATTTTGTAGTTGGTGCCATGCTAAGAACCAGGACCTTCTTAAGGCCCAGATGTATCTGGTTTTAGATTAATTGAGTTATCCTTTGACCTTTTTTATCATCTGTCAAGATTCAGCTTCCATCCACTTCTGGATATCTGCCCTTAGACTCCATCCCCTTTCTACATGTCATCAAGGTGTGAAGTTTTTGAAAGAGGTTAAGGGGTTTTGCATGTCTGTCCACATAGGAAGCAGGTGTCTCCTCCTTGTGATCTTAACTTTGTACTTGAATCAAATGGAAAATGTATTAGTTTTATCAATTTGTCAGGCCGAGTTCAGGTTCTTGACTGAAAACTGTTAAGTCTTCTTGCAGAAGTCATAGCAAATACTTCATGGTTTACAAGCTTGTATAATGAGTGAACCCTACCTCATTTTCCTTAAGGACATTGATTCTTTTCTGTCTAAAGTGATTTTTGTGTTTAAGCCATATCTTGAGCCAATCTATTAATCTCCCTGTATTTTTTCCTGAATCTAAAAACAAGGACAGAAGAATCTTTCTTGCTTTGGATGTCCACTGGCAGCTCAGATAATACTTGGACAGAACAAAATCCTTCAAGAAGGCTGATCAGTTATTTGTATCCCACAAAGGTAAGAAAAGTGGGCACAACCAGTGTCAAAGCAATACAGTTTGTAGATTGTTGTTTTGTGCTGTTTTTCTGCTGTTCTCATGACAACACGTCACTTTCAGTCAGGGTCAGGTCTCACTCTTCCAGGGCTTTGGCTTCTGTGTTTTTTTTTTTTTTTTTTTGAAAAGGGGTGGACTCTAGCAACTTGGTCCTCTGTAAATACTTTCACTTATTACAAACTAGATTCCATTTGCAGGTCCAGAACTAGCTTTAATAACTACAAAATAAAACACTATAAAGTAAGTAGAGCAGCAAGCAGAAGTGATCTCATGAGTATTTTATTGAGTGCTTTCATTTCAAACTCTCAGGCATCATAGATAAACTCTCCCAGCTAAACTTTAATCCTTATGCAAGTCAGATAGCAAACTGGTTCACAGTAGAAAAGGAAAAAATAAAAACAAACTTCTAAAAAAGACAAACGGCTCACGCAAGGAAAACTGCTGCACACAATTTATTAACGTTAAGCGCTTTTCGTCATTCCTCATAGGATGACTTCTTCAGACAAGTAACAGAAATCAGACCCTCAGCTTTTATATCATCCTTTAACTGCATAATTAATCAATTAACTAATTTAACAAACAATTTACATTTGAATAGAAAATAAAAAATACAAGGTCATGAAGTAATCGAAAAACATTACAGTAATATTTAACACTAAGCCAGTTAAATTAATGTATACACGTTTTCACTACACTGTTTTTTTAAATTATGATACAGTTCTAGAAAAATATAAAAAAATATATAAATGCAATACTACTTATAAATGTAAGAAAATATATCACTATAAAGGAATATATGTATCTATTGATATGTGAAAATCTGTATGAAAAAATAAATATATATAAATAACAAGTGTGTAAATATGTATATTGTGAAGAATAATTCACAATATACATATTTACACACTTGTTATTTATATATATTTATTTTTTCATATAGATTTTCACATATCAATAGATACATATATTCCTTTATAGTGATATATTTTCTTACATTTATAAGTAGTATTGCATTTATATATTTTTTTATATTTTTCTAGAACTGTACCATAATTAAAAAAAAAAAAAAAAAACAGTGTAGTGAAAACGTGTATACATTAATTTAACTGGCTTAGTGTTAAATATTACTGTAATGTTTTTCGATTACTTCATGACCTTCTATTTTTTATTTTCTATTCAAATGTAAATTGTTTGTTAAATTAGTTAATTGATTAATTATGCAGTTAAAGGATGATATAAAAGCTGAGGGTCTGATTTCTGTTACTTGTCTGAAGAAGTCATCCTATGAGGAATGACGAAAAGCACTTAACGTTAATAAATTGTGTGCAGCAGTTTTCCTTGCGTGAGCCGTTTGTCTGGTTCACAGTAGAACACAGGAAGTTAAAGGATGGTGGGTGTACCTTCTCCAAAAGACCTGTCACTAATGTAGTGCTCCAGGGTTCAGTACTTAGGCCACTCTCGTTTGGCATTTACTTCTAGGCGGTTAAAGCTAACGTTAAGGATCTGTGGCTGACTTGGTTTGCAGATGACTGCATAGTTGGTGCCATTGTAAACTTCCCAGAGGGCACCAAGATCCTGCAAGAGGGCATGTCCCAAACAAATAAGGGCAAAACTTTAATTCCAAGAAGTGTGTAACAGTAACCTTCAGCAAGCATGACTCCCCTTGTAACTGTCACATTCACAGTACTCTCCTAAAAATGGATCCCATAGTTAGAGATATAGGAACATATGTTGACAATGAACTGTCCTTCGATCACCTTGTATCCACTGTAGTAAGGAAGTTCTTTTTCTTCACATAGCTTATATCTAAAGGTATGGCGTCCAGATCCAGGGCATAATTGTTCCATTCAACTCAGCCTTCAGGCCCATCATTGAGTATATAATGCCCATTTCATATGTACCTTTCCAAATTCTTGTCACAACTGGAATTATGACAGTGCTGTATTGCTAAAGAAAATAAAGAGCCTAAATTATAAACTGTGCAGGCTGTTGCAAAACCTTGTCTGTCTCCCCAGCATCATTTAGGCTATTGAGAGGTGACTTGCAACTCACATATAGAGCCCTCACTACACTCTATTCTTTCAAACCTTGTACACATTCACAAGTCTAGTGGTTTCATAAGCACCCACTCAAGGAACCTAAATAATGTTTTGCAAACTTAAACATGCTGGGGGGATAGGTATGTATCACAGAGAATACCACTCCTGTGGAATCATCTTCCACTCCACATAAAGCAGAGTACTTCTCTTACTGTATTCAGATGTTATTTAGACAAATGGATGTGTAAGTGCAATTTATCCCCGCTTTAGTACCACTGACCCTTATGGATAGGAGAAGCATTTAATTACCCTAGAATATACTTGTTCAGCCCATTTTTGGATATTTGTATTGAAAAATATAAGAGTTAATAATTGCCATGGGAATATATAGGTTAGGCTTCTTAAGATAGTGACGTACATCGATTACCTACTAAGTGCCTACAAACCTGTGAAGCTATGAACAAAGTGAAGACTTCATTAGAATGAAATAACAATATGGAGGTCAACTTAAATACTAAAAATCTCATGATGAAGTCAGCTGACTTCTTAAGTACACATTGCAACAATAAAACATAACTCATTACAGTAGTGAAAAATAAAAACTCAAACGCACGCCTGGTCGTGTGTGTGTGTAATTTGAGGCGGTCTTCCAGCTGTAGCCCCTTGCATTTGAGCAAACCACGTCCAAATCAGTAAATAGAAATCAAAAGTAACACTGCAGCAGTTTTACCATTTAGCCATAAAGACAAGGGGCTCAGTTTTAGTGTCACCAGCTGCCACGGTAGATTGTAGAGGGGGATTTTATTTGCATTTTTTGGCTCTTCTGGAATTCCAAAGATATCAGGTGTAATTGGATGATCAACCATTAAAAAAGTTGAACAACTGGGGGATGTATTATGTTGTAATATCAGATCATCTAGCCATAAGGGCAGTTTTTATAAGCTACATGAATTTCATTTTTTGAAAGAATATAGGTGCCATCAATGCCCATACATTAATGTGGAGAACAGGGGCATGGCAGAGACACTAGCCAAACTTTGGATACAATCTGGTAAGTTTAGCTGTGAGAGCAAGTAAAGCTGTGTTTTTTAGCCTGTTGTCTCTCCTGCAATGCATTGTACATGGGTAGTACTGTAAGATGTTTAAGGGAACGGATGTACGAACATCTGTACAGTATTTGAAAGGGTGACCCTGAAATGCATGAAGTAAGCATGCAAAGATGTAATAATTTTAGAAAATGTCTGTTTACTGTTTTGGATATGGTTCACTCAAGTGCAGCGGTTGGCAGTTGGGAGACCACCTTAAGTTACACAGAACTTTATTGACAACTCAAGTTAAAATTGTTATTGTTGCAGTGTGTTTTGAAGAAAGTCAGTCAATCTTTCATTGTGATCTCTGAGTGTTTATGTTGGTCTCCATATTGTTATTCTGATGAAGTCCTCACTTTCTGTGGTATGAAAGTGATCAGTAAAAAAACATCAGTTCGCTTTTGGTTGCAGTTTCATTACTTTACACTGTTTTGTTATTTCTTGGTTATTAGTATGGTTTACACTGTTTAGTTGGCGTCAGGATTTGTTTTCGTCTAGAACTAGCTTTCCTAGGAAGTTAATTCCTTTCTCTGCCATATGTAATCCTGAACCTCGATAATCAACTCATACGTCATAGTCTGCTTCAACAGTGATTGAATGTTGAACCTAGTACAGTTGGGTAAGTAAACTTACCATAACTGTGGCTATTCTTATAGATCACTGTTGCAGTAGCAGTCCCCTTCCTCCATCCCCCTTGGTTATTTTTCAGGTTTATTGCCAGAGTGTGGAGATATATATGCACATGCTCCTTGCTTATGTATATATGTTTTTATTTGTGTTACTTTTTATTTCTTAGCATGTCCCTTTCAGGGCTGTAGCCTCCCTTATTCAGGTGTGAAAGTTCTGAAGCTTTTGTTGCCCTACCGCTACTTTTATGCTTTAAAAGCTAGCCAGTAGTTCTGTCCTAATCGGGGTGTAACCCCTGCTGCTTTAGTTTCTACAGCAGTGCTGTATTAGAGCATCTGTTGTTATAGTAAATTTACTTACGCAACTGTACTTTCTCTTTCATCATTTTTTTTCTCTGAAGCTTCCAGTACATTGTGGTGTCATGTGCCTGGTGTTATTTCCTGTTGCTTCAACAGTTTGGATCCAAAACCAAACATGCAGTGGAAAGCTTTCCACATTAGAAACAAAAAGCACCAGAGTCTTCATAGTGTTTGATTGGGCTCCATATTGAAATGTTGGCACTAATAATGCTGATTGCTTACAGACTGAAAATACAAAAGGAGCGAATATTAAACATTACTCTTCTCCTTTAATCTGATTTTTTTTTTGCGGGGGTGTGGGGGGGGGGGGAGCTTCCACACTGCCTGAACTTATATTACCTTACTGAAAAGGAAATATTCTGAGAATTGGCCATGTCGGTCTTGGTATATGCAAGTCCATTTTTTTGGCCTTCCAGTCTCCGTATTTTTGGACTTCCTGAAGAGAGTCTCGACGTTTCAAATGGTTACCGTTTGACTGGAATCTACATAACAAGCAGGTTCCCATACTGCCACTATTTCTGCTTTTGTAAGGGAATGTGTACATGACATGGTGTAGTAAATGCCAGTGATTCAGCAGCACCTCCCACAGATTTGGGAGGGAGAAACTCCTGGTGCATTTTCCTACCTAGAGGATGTTGTTTGTTAATATTTAGCATGAGGATCAGCAGGAACACCCTGCAGTGCAGCTTTAGATCTCTGCCAACATTCAGGTTGTTATAGTTTGCAGATGTTGCCCTTCCCCGGTTAGTCAACTGGACAATACTTAAAGTAGGACAAATTTCTAGCCAGTGACTTCCTGAGTCATGTGGCTATAGCTTGATGTTTGTACTTTGAACCAAGGACTTTCCCCCAGTCCAGCAGAGCCAGGCGACTCATGCCCCCCCAATAAGCATCTTTATTAAATTATCGTGTATGACATAGACAATCTTACATTTATATAAATAAAAATAATATTGACACCACTTTAGGTAGAAACATTATATATCACAGACACCATTGAAAGAACTGTAGTTGCAAACATTATATGTCACTTATAATCTGTCCACTCATTGTCAAACTGTTATATGGCTCATTCAAATCCTGCCTCTTAAACCTTGTTCCTTCTCTGCATATATTGTTCGCACAATTCCCACTTTTTCCTTTGTAGTTTGCTCCTTCCCTTTTCTAAAGATCCCAATTCCGCTTATTTTATCTCTGCTATTATATTCACTACTTTTAGTAAAGTTGGTCTAGACTTTGA
Source organism: Protopterus annectens (assembly GCF_019279795.1). Taxonomy (NCBI): domain Eukaryota; kingdom Metazoa; phylum Chordata; order Ceratodontiformes; family Protopteridae; genus Protopterus; species Protopterus annectens. The sequence continues at coordinate 635,351,390 of NC_056733.1, forward strand.
TTTCCATTTTCTAGTAATTGCTTTTTTGGGAGCCACCATAATTAGACTCAGCAAGGCTTTACCATGTCTAGGGAATTCCAGTTTTGTATAATATCTGAAAAATATCATCTCCCCAGTCAATCCAATCCACTCACCCAGAATCTCTGGCAAAGCAGTCCACAGGGAATCCCTAAAGTTTCCCAGCTCATTCCACTCACAAAAATATGTTCCCATCCACCACCTCCTTGCCATCACACCTCCATTTGCTATCCACTTAAGGAAGAATTCTTAGGAGTCTACTTGGAGTATAAAAACATCTATGTAAACTCTTCCAGGCAAAGATCCTAAATCTTCTAGACTTGCATATTTGGGAGAAATAGATATATCCCTTCATTGTCTCTTTGTGAATTGCTTATCCAGTCTCCCTTCCCAATCCTTTCTAAGCTCCTCTAATTGATTCTTATAATTATCATGCAATATTTTATATTCTCTAGTAATTATTCTTTTTTTAATGGCAGCTTCTGTTCTGGACTCTATTGAAAACTCTGCAAGTGCTGGTCTTTCATTTAGGACCCCCTATTTTTTTCTCTCTGCCCATACTCTGATTTCAGTCCTTGACAGGGAAGGCAATCTCTAACCTGCAGTCCAAATAAATTCTTGGCCTTTTCACATTCTGTTACCTTTCCATTTCTAGTTATTTGCTCCCAGTACCTTGGTTCCTTTGCCAGTTTTCTTCAATAAATTCCAGCCCTCTCTTGCCTATTAACTGTATCCCTAACAACAGTCACCCCTATCAGTAGAATCTCTTTTCTCCATTCTCATGCTGGTTTAGTTCTTAGAGTACTCCCTGCTATTTTATGAATATAATACTCTGTATGATTTTTGATCTCCTTAAGAATCTGCATCCAAAATCCCAATCTCTCTCCTTATTTCTTGAGCTTCCCTCTGTGTCGTCATCATTCCTTTCCACTTTGAATGATAGTTTTCTGCTTGTGCGTTCGCCTTGTTCTGTTGGAAGAATCAGCTTATTCCACTTGACCCTTGCTGTCTTCCCTTCCCATCTAAAGTCCTTCAACTCATTAATGGCTATCCACAGCTTCTCCTCTGGTTGATAAAAATATGCCTGACCTGTGTATAAGACTAAAGGGACTAAAACATTTTAATTATTTGTATCTTAGTATCCATATCCATATAACAAAGTTTCCAGTTTCTCAGTATTTGTATTATCTTTTGTTTAGTCTCTCCCAACATATCCTTAGCTGCCACAACAGAGTCATTTTTAATATATACTCATAAATACTTAATTTTATCATGTCCCCATAAATATGTATATTGTTGAATCAATTTGTGTGTGGGTACATAATTTACCACTATTGTCTTTGTTTTAGCTTCATTCATTTTCTATCCTGAGAAGATAGGATACTTTCTTAAAATGTTCCACAACACTATAATGTCCCTTTTTGGTTTTGTCATGTATAAAGTAATATAATCTGCAAATAGAGCCAGCTTTTCCTGTCTACCATACCAGTTATATTCTTGAGTTTCTGAGTCCCTTATTTTCTTTCCCGATGGTACTAAATATAATGCAAATAAAGGGGAAAGCGGACAACACTGCCTGGTTTCTCTACTCAAGCAGAAGTTATCAGAGAGGACCCCACCCACTTTAATTTTCACCTCTGATCCCTCATATGTACTCCTAATCAAACTTATAATTGTATCAGGGAAAGCAAATGCTTCCATTGCCCTGCTCGTGAAGTCTCTGTCTACTCTGTCAAATGCTTTCTCTTCATCAAAACCCACCAATAACAGTGGTATTTTGTTACATTCTGCTTCTCTCTGGATCATCAGTGTTATGTTAATATTGTCAGATGTTTGCCTTCCTTCCACAAAACCGCACTGATCCATAGCTGTCTTTTTTGGTATCACTTTTACCATTCTTTTAGCCATTGTAGACATAAACACTTTATAATCATGGTTTAATATTGCAATTGGCCTGTATGAAGCTGGATCTAATGGAACTTAACTCTCTATAGGTATTACTATTGCCACCGACTTCTTCCAGGATGCTGCTGCTTCTTCTCCTCTTAAAATACTGTTAAAACCTTCCTTTATTGTTTTTTTTCCTCCTAGCTTCCAAACTTCCACAGGAACACCATCTCTTCCTGGGGACTTTCCTGTAGCTTGGTCATACATAGCCATTTTTATTTCATCTCTCCCTATCCTGCTAGTAATTGAGCCTCATCTACCTCTAACCTTGACATGTTTAATTCTTCCAGAAACATTTCCATTTTTTTTACCTTTTCTTGATTTCAATATTGCTCTGCATTATACAAACTTTCATAAAATTTCCAAAATATTTCTAATAGTTCTACAGGATCTCTTGTTATCTTCCTTATTGTAGGCTCATTAAGCTTGCCAACAGCCCCTTCCACTTTCTGTTGTCTGAGTTGTTGTGCTAAAGTTTTTGTGCTCTAGAATTATTATTAAAAAAAAAAAGTTCCTTAACAGTAATCTTTCTAAACTTGTGCATATTATCGAGGTAATCCCTTATTTTCTGTTTAATATTCTGCGATTGCTCCTTTTCTTGTTCTGAGAGAGTCCCCCTATTTTGCAATACTTTAACAAATTGTCAGTCCCTGTAAATAATAATTGTTACTTCTTAACCATATCTCCCTTTCCTTTATTTCCACCCTAGGTTTAAGCTCCACTTTAATTTTATCCCACTCCCTAGCTGTGTTTTCACAAGAAATTTCTATTTTGTCTAGTAGCTCCTGAATTAATTCCAAAACCCATTCCTCAAATTTCTCTCTCTCAACCAATAGATGGAAAAGTGCCAGTGTCTCATTTTTATTTCATTACCTTGCGTTTTTATTTTAGTTATTACTGGTGCATGATCTAAAATAGTTATTAGGTGCATTTCAAGACAGTTAAATATGCATGTTCCTGTAAGATATGAATTCTATCTAGCCTAGCCCAGTTTTTGTATCTTGGAGAATAATATATAAATTCACTCTGAACTCCTAGTACTGAATTCGCATCTTCCATGCCAAACATTTTCATAAATTTCTTCAAAAATCTACCCTCCTTTGTTATAGTTTCCCTTTTAGGCCCCTCAGACACATCTTTACTGTTGAAAACCAAATTCCAGTCTCCACCTATAAGTAATATTCCTTGCTGAAAGCTGATTACTTCTCCCAGAATGTTCTTAAGCTTCATTATAGCAGTTTATGTGGAAAGTAAATGTATGCCAGTGTAATCCTTCTACCTTGCCAGTAGCCCCTTAGTACTATTTACCTTCCATTATTATCTTTTTCCCCTCTTCTATCACTTTTGGAGCCTCTCTTGCAATTAATGTAAGTACTCCTCTTTTTGTTTGCCCCAGATATTCCGCTGAATAACCACCCTGAAAATGTTTCTTTATCATAGGTTCATACTAGGCTATCTGCCCTAGGGCATTTATAAGCCTAGCCAGGGTGTGTTTGGCTTTCGCCACCCATTTTAAATTAATTTTGCTATGCCTTTTTTTGAGGTTAGTATACTGTGCCTCTGTCTAACAGTGACACAGAAGTGATAGCCAGGGTAAACCTACGATCTCCCATCCAGTCATCAAGATTCCTGTTGAAGAGAGTCAATGTGGGACTCGGCCTAACCTGGACTGGGATTTTATTCCAGAGTGAAGGGAGCTTCTGGGTTATGAATCTGTCCCTCCAGCATGTCCTATTTATTTCAGTGCTGAGGTTCAAGTCTCTCGAGCGCATAGCTCGATGGGATTTGGATTTTCTGAGGTGCAGCATGTCCATTAATTCCGGGTTGGACATGGCTTTATATGTCAGGCACAGATCGCCTCTGAGCAGGCGGTATGCCACTGAGTAGAGCTGGAGTTTCTTTAACCGGGCAGCATATGGCATCTGTTTGAGCCCTTTGATCCTCTTGGTGAGGTACTTTTGGGGTCTTTCCAGTTGCTGCAGGTGTCTGGTAAGGTACATCCCAAAAGGGGCATTGTACTCAATTATGGGCCTGATGAGGGATGAGTAAAGAGGTGCGATGACCTCTCCTGATCTAGATGTGAATCCCTTCATGATTAGGTGGGCTATATAAAATGTTTTTCTAACCACTTTGGCCACGTGGTTGTCAAATGAGAGATTGCTATCAACTTGGGTCCCCGGGTCCCTAATGACTTCTTCTGTACTTAATGGATTACTACCTATGTGGTAATTTGTGGGCACTTTGTTTTTGCCAAAGGGATGACTATACACTTTTTGGCGTTTAGCTTGAGGCCATGGCTCTGGCACCAGTTGTCTGTTTTTATGAGGCCCTTTTGGAGGATGCTTGTGTCGGCTGGGGAGTTGATTATGGCGCCCAGTTTGCAGTCATCTGCGAACTTGGTCAGCCACAGTCCTTCCGTGTTGGCCTGTACCGCCGAGAAATATATACCGAAGGAGAGGTCACAGGACTGAGCCTTGTGGGACGCCACTTGTAACTGGTTTGGAGTCTGACATGGCTCCAGCAATTCTAACCATGTGGGTTCTGTCCTTGAGCCAGTTTGCAACCCATCTAGTGACATAGGGGTTTATATTTAAGCTGGTGAGCTTATCTATAATGCCGAGTGGGGTATTGTATCGAAGGCTTTTGCGAGGTCCAGGTAGGCTGTGTGGACCACCTTCCCCCCGTCAATGGCCTTGGTGACTGTTTCAAAGAAATTGACCAGGTTTAAGAGGCAGGATCTGCCCTTAACAAAGCCGAACTGGGTAGGATCCAGTGTCTGTAGGTCCCCAATATCTTTATTTATGAGGTCCATGATGATCCTTTCCATAGCTTTGCAGACCAAGCTAGTCAGGCTTATGGGGCGATAGTTTCCAGGATCCGTTGAGGCACCACCTTTGTGGAGAGGGACCACTGTTGCTGTACGCCACTCTTTGGGTACATATCCTGTAGTAAGGCTAAGATTGAACAGTAGTTTTATGTTTGGGTTTAGCTCTTCTTGGAGTTCATGTAGGGCGCAGCCGGGACACCATCTGGTCCCATTGATGCTGTGTTTTTGCTTTGGAGAGGCGGCTCTTACCTGAGCATCTGAGATGTCAGGGGCAGCACTCTGTTGGGATAGATATTTGCCCTTTTGGTGGGAGAGGGGCAGGAGTTTGCACTGAAGCTGTCAGCTAGGATGTTGGCAATGTCTGTGGGCTCGGTGTATTTTTGTCGTTTTGGACTAATTCTGAGCATATCTGGGAATTCCCACCCAGGTTCCTAACATAACTAAAGAAAGCCTTGTGATTATCCTTAGTGTCCTGTGCAATTTTTCTCTCGAAGCTGGCCTTAACGATTTTATGAGTGCCCATAGTTTTTTGCTAATACTGATCAGAGATGCCTTCCCTTTTGGGATTTTGCTCTATCATGTAGTAGCTTCCTCCTTCTATTGTATAGTTTGTTTATGGCTGGGGTCCACCAGACAGGACGTCTGCCTTTGGAGGATTGGGTCTTGGTTTTATTTGGGATTGCATGATCCATGCATTCCTAAAGGTGTTCATAGAATGCATTTATAAAGGATTCTGCGGTCTGGGCCGTATTTTCCACAGGCCCGGGGGCTTTGAAGGATTTCGCCTCGGTTTTGAGGCGTGTGAAATTTGCTTTAGAGAAGTTTTTCACTGTGGTTTTCTGGGCAGGGGGTGGGGTCGGGATGTCAATATCCAGTGAGATTAGTTTATGGTCTGATCTTACCAGTGAGGGATACACTTCTGGTCTGGAGCATAGTGTCTCCCCATGTTGGTGATGATCAGGTCCAGTATGTTTTCCCCTCTTGTGGGAGTGGTAACAAGTTGTTCCATAGCATTTGAGTTTATAAATTCTAGGAACCTTTGGGCTAGGGTGTTGGAGCTAGAGTAATGCTCCAAGTCTATGTTTGGGTAGTTGAAGTCGCCCAATATAATGGTGTTTGGAGAGACCTTCATATTTTCCAGTATTCTCAGGAAGGCCAAGTGGGGTTTCTGTGTTTGGGAAGGTGGTCTGTAGCAGTCTATAAACTGGAAGGCAGTTTTACCCACAGTTAGTTGCACATGGATAGTCTCTGATGCTTCGTGCTGTGCCACCAACCTGGAGGTGTGGGTATCTTTGACGAATATTGATACTCCCCCTCCTTTTGTGGTTCGGTCCAAGTTTTGGGGCCGAAAAGCATGGTATGAGGTATAACCTGGTAGTGCTGCGGTGCTCTCGGGAGCCTTGAACCAGGTTTCTGTTACTGCACAGATATCGATGTTCTCCATGCTAAGGAGAGTTTCGAGTGCGTGCATCTTGAGGTTTAGACTTCTGGCGTTGAGTAGCATTACTCTTAGTTTCTTATCCCTTGTGATACCTATGGAGGTGGGTTTGTCTTTTGAGCCTTGCCTAAAAAGGGCACTATGGGGGTAGCAAGAGCCTTTGCTAATATCCGAAAGCCCAGGGGTGACAGGTGCAAGCCGTCCCTAGCGAAGCATCGTGGCTTGTCGAGCATGTCATCCCAGGCTGACAGGCATTGGATCCCCTTTGAATGACACCAACACTTAAGCCAATTGTTGAAAGTGATCATCTTGTCTTCATATTGTGGCATCATTCTTGGTGAGGGTAAGATGCTACTCAAGGTCAGGGTCATACCGGCCTGGGCTACATGCTCAGAGAGCTCCTCTATGTCTCTTTTCATGTAGTCCAGGGAGGTACATCTCAGGTCATTCACACCAGCATGGACAATGACTGAGTCATATTTGTACTTGCCTTGGAGTGACCTGAGTGCTTGTGTTATGTGGCGGATCCTAGCACCCGACAGGCAGCTCACCATGACCTTCTCCTTGTTCAGCCTGGTGAGTGGGACGTCAGAGTGTGCCTGACGATAGAGTCACCTATTACAAGTGTATCAGGTGTGTTGTTTAGCCTTAAGGGCTGTGACTGTTCGGCACACTAGCTTTGTGAGCTATGTGTTGCACGTGTTTTGTTTTGGGGTAGCGGTTGCTTGGGTGTCTGCTTTGGAGGTCTCTGCTGCTTAGGCAGATTTTTATTTAGAGCCTCCGCGTATGTTTTTGTGTGTTTATGTGTTTGGTTTGTTGTCATGGTAGGTCTATGTGAGACTGGAATTGTAGTTAGTGTGGTTTCCTTCTCCTCCTGACTAGTTACGCCAGTACTGAGTTGAGAGAGCTTAGCCTCCAGTTTGGCTATATGGTTGTATCTCTCACATGTGTTGGAATTTGTTGGGAGGAGGAGAGGGTTGTCTGTGTACATGAGGCAGTTGTAACATTGCCTCAAGATTCCCAGATTCACCAGCTGGACCGGAGAGGAGATTGACAACTGACCTTTGGACATGCTAGAATAGTATTGGGAATTCCTTTATAATTGAAAAAAAGGGCCAGTGGGGAACAAGGTACTCCAAGGAGAGTTTGTGAGGGTGTAGTGCTTTTAATTTTTTAGAGCTGACTTATATAATCAAATTCACAAGTTCAGTTCTTTCCAGGTGCGTCTCTTGTAGCATAGCTATCTGCACTCTACTTTTTTAATATACTTCAATAATTTCTTTTTTATATTTATCTGTAAGACCATTCAGATTGAAAGACATTACAGAAGGCATCATTTTCTTATGTAGTTATTATTGCCACCTTTTATGTATAACTGCTTTTTTGTTAAATGTCTAGTTCCGGCTTTTATGTTACAGGCATATACTGTTTGGCAGGTTGATCTTTTATATAGTTGTTTCTTATCATATCAATTTGAGTCTATGCCACATCTTGTAACCATGAAAACAGGCACAGCAGATCAGCAAGAATTGTTTAATATCACTCCACGAACAAACCACACGGTACAAAAATATCATAATCTATTTGGTCCATCAGAACCACCCCTCCTCCTTTATCTGGCTTCATGACTCTGAGATTCTTGTCTATTCTATAAGATTCAAGGATGTTGAATTCATTCTTTGTGAGGTTGGGGGGTACTTTATTGTATTTGACCTCCTCTCTGAGATGCTTCTCTAAAACATTTTCAAAATTTTAAAGCTGTGGCTGTAATGTAATGGTGGGTTAAATGTACTCTTTTTCTTTAAGATACTAATACTCTCTATTTTGTCTAAGCCATTAAAAGGTATCTCAAAGTTCTTTTGTCTCGCAAACATTTTAACATCCACCAATAAATCTACCATGTTGGCTTTGACCTTAGGAATATAGGTGAATCCTTTGGAAAACAAGTTGAAATGTGTCTTAGTGACAGTAAGATTAGTGTAATTGAATATTTTAAAACCTTTTTAGTTATGTACACAATCGTTAATAATTATATTGTCTACAGTTTTTATTTCCACTGTCTGTTCCTTCGTTTTTGGTAAACATTCCGGTTGTTGTAATTTATAGGTTCCTTCTTTTTCAACCTTTCCGATCTCCTGGGAGAGGGATATTCTAAAGGGTCAATTTAACTGTAAAATTCACCTTGGTCATTACACATGTCATGGTTGTCAAATACCTCATTGTGTGCCACATTTTCATAATTAGAATATTTGTTATTATTACCCCCCACTGTTTTTGGTAAAGGATATTGTATGTTGTTACCATATTCAAACATGTCTCTGTCAATTTTTTTGGCTTTTCTTTCAAATACTTTCATACATTTTGACTCAGCATCCTTCAACATGTCATGATATTTGATTTCCTCAGTTTCAACACCAAATAATAAATCATTCACTATTTTCTGATTAGTTTCATGTATTAAAACATATAACTTCTCCATTTCTACTTCATTATTCGCAATAATAGCTCGCATAATATCTAAACTGCATCTATCAAATGCAGTAATCAAATCTTTATGAATCTGTGAACCTTCTCTGACATTATTGGGATATTTACACTCTTGAAGCCCCTTAGGGACTATATTCGATTTAATACAATGTTTCAAGTATATATTGCCCATTTCCATTGATTTGTATTTAAAAATAAACTGTTCATTTTGGACACCATTTCAGCATAGGAATCGTGTTTATTATTAACCTGCAGCCTAATCGGCTCTTTAAAGTCAAATTTAAACTCAAGCAGGTCTTTAAATTGAATATCAGTACCTTTGTTAATAACTGTTTTAGCAGCTGGGGGTAAAATAGCTGTTTGTTTAGATTGCGACCTAGCGACTCCACTGGTGGTTGTTATTGCATTTCTAGAGGGAAAAAAGATTAGGAAAACCATCCAAGCTGTTTCTTAAGCTGTTACCAGTCTCTTGTATCACATTGGATCCATTGTTTAAGTTGGTTACAGTCCCTTCCTTCGAAGCTGGACGTCCTGCTATTTCCTGGTTACACGGAATAAGAGACTGGGTAGAGTGTTGTATCAATGATTGGCTAAGTGGCGTTAACACGCCGACCAACTCGGAAAGCTGTCCAATCAATTTATGAAGTTCACCCACTTCGTTTAACTTCCTAGAGTTATCGCAGTCATTGACAGTATGACTGCTGGAACTTGCTGAAAGATCCATGACCACAAACAAAAACTGGTAAATAAAAATAAGGTGGTCGATGTGCCCAATCTCACACTAGTAACCACGAAAACAGGCACAGCAGATCAGCAAGAATTGTTTAATATCACTCCACAAACAAACCGCACAGTACAAAAACAATCATAATCTATTTGGTCCATCAGGACCACCCCTCCTCCTTTATCTGGCTTCATGACTCTGAGATTCTTTTCTATTCTACAAGATTCAAAGATGTTGAATTCATCCTTTGTGATAAATTACAACAACTGGAATTTTGACCAAAAATGAAGGAACAGGCAGTGGAAATAAAAACTGTAGAAGATATAATTATTAACAATTGTGTACATAACTATAAAGGTTTTAAAATATTCAATTATACTAATCTTACTGTCACTAAGACACATTCCAACTTGTTTTCCAAAGGATTCACCTATATTCCTAGGGTCAAAGCCAATATGGTAGATTTGTTGGTGGATGTTAACATGTTTGTGAGACAAAAGAACTTTGAGATACTTTTTAATGGCTTAGAGAAAAGAGAGAGTATTAGTATCTTAAAGAAAAAGAGTACATTTAAACCACCATTACACCCACAGCTTAAAAATTCTGAAAATGTTTTAGGGAAGCGTCTCAGAGAGGTTCAAAGTACCCCCCAACCTCACAAAGGATGAATTCAACATCCTTGAATCTTGTAGAATAGACAATAATCTCAGAGTCATGAAGCCAGATAAAGGAGGAGGGGTGATTATGATAGACCAAATAGATTATGATTGGTTTTGTACTGTGCGGTTTGTTCGTGGAGTGATATTAAACAATTCTTGCTGATCTGCTGTGCCTGTTTTCGTGGTTACTAGTGTGAGTTTGGGCACATCGACCACCTTATTTTTATTATCTGTGCCACATCTTGCATAACGTTTTGTTTTTTTGAAAGCCCTCAAACAGAGCAACCAACCCCCCCCCTGCAAAAAAACAAACCTAAAGCATATTACCTTAATTATACACAAAACTATGTACACCTTCAAATATTGAACTTTTTGCTTCCTAATAAGAACAAACATTCTAAGTTGATAGCCACACAGACAGGCTAGAGTTAACTAAAAGAAAGGTTAGTCATGCTAAGACACATGGTACTGCCTGTGCTGTTAGTAAGTGCTATTTGATTTTGTCTAACTTTATAGCTCTCCCAGCTGAGAAAACACTTGAATGCTTTCAGTAAACACTTTTTCCTAGCCATTTCTCTTTGTCAGATTGCCTTCTAGTGACATGAAAACCAGACACAAATCTGTTGAGTACCTTGTTTGCCAGAAAAAAGCCTTATAATGCTCAATATTCTTTTTCATTTACATGCTTTGTAATACAGTTGTTATAATGTCTAGTGTTTTACCCAGTCATTTCCCTATGCAAGTATGGGAAAAAGCAGATTGATTTTTCTTTTGTCATACTCTCTTAACTAGACCTTTCCTCAATCACCCCTTTTTTCTACATTGCAGTGCCTGCATTTCTTAAAACTGAACAAAGAAAAAGAGAGAAGGGAAGAAAAAAAACAAAAGTACCTGTGTATGTTAATATCTCCTTTGCATTTAAAAAATTGAAAAAAAAACCTTTACTTCAAGTCTAATTGGTTTTGTCTTATCTTTAAACGTCTCCTAGCTGGGAAAACTCCTGGTTGCTTTCAGAGAACAGTATGTCCTAGCCAGTTTTTTTTCTTCCCTTATTTTTTTTATTTTCCTTTTGTCATTCCCCTTTCACCAGACTGTCTCCAGTTGCTCTCTATCAGATTGTCTCCATAGAGACATGAGAACCAGACAGCCAATTTATTTTTATCAGAATGTTTCTATTGAAACATGAAGACCAGCTGCAGAATTGCTAACAAGTTTATGTGAATTTGCTAAAAACAGCCTCATAATGTTCAATATTCTTTTTGCGTTTACTTGCTCTCTCTTAAAACCAATCAATCTAAGGTCCTTAATACAGTCATTTCCCCATGCAAGAATGTGAAAAAGCACATGGATTTTAACTTTGTCATGCCTTTTTAACTAGGCTTTTTTTTTTTTTTTTTTTTACATTGCATTGCCTATATTTCTCAAAACTGTACAAGAAAAAAGAGATGATAGGAGGAAAAGCAAAACAACAGCACCTGTTTACAATCTCCATTACAGTTAAAAATAGCATGCAAGAAAACCATACACCAGAAGTACAGTACTATTAAGAGAAGAAAATGTTTTCTGTACTTACCGTTAGCTTTCTCCCTTTACTTCCTCTCCCCAAAGCATTTTTCCAAACATTAATGACATGAAGTAGGGCATGTACATTAGAGTCCCCCACAAATCCAGCAAATTTTGAAAAAGTCCAATATGTCCAGATTTTCTTGTTCTGTCATATTTCAGAAATTACTTGTGTGAAGTTGTTCTATCTCAGCTCCAACTCAGCCAACTGCAAAAGCTCAAGGTCTTTAACCAGCTCGAGGCCAACTCCCTATCTCATGATGCACTTGATCTTTCCTTGGATCTCGTTTGCTGTTGCAACTTGATCGGATGTTCACCAGCTCTGGCCAGTGAAAGTTATTGTTTTTTTCTCTTTAAAACTTGTTAAAAAGCTTAAATTAGATAATTCAGTAATAGGTTTCCTTTTTTAGAGTAGTTAAGCCTTTCTCTTAGTATATTCTTGGTAATTTGCTAGATATTTAGATAGTTTAAATAAGTTAGATAAGTGGCAACATTTTTAGGCCTTTAGTTTCTCCCTATCTCATATTTCTTACATAGTTGTACAGTGTGAGTTAGAGCCCTTTTTATTTACAGGGCAAGTATATTGATATTTCGATAATTAGGTATTTTACATAACTTAGATAGCTTAGTTGTTTAGGATAATTAATACTGCTTAGAGATCTTGCATTATTAAGAGTTGGTGTGCTCTGTGTGTGTATATATATATATATATATATATATATATATATATATATATATATATATATATATATATATATTCTACTTGTAGCTTAGAGACTGGATATTTCTGAGTGTTTTTTTTCTTACATATGTAGAGTTTTTTTGCTCTGTTTGTTACTGATAGGATGTATCATCAAGAGAAAGAGAAATGCAAGTCTGGGTTTAAAAAATGTCCAAGATGTGGGCAAAAGATGTCCATCACTGATGGACGTACTGACTGTGTTTATTGTTTAGGTGAGGTGCACTTAAGAAAGCTGTTCAGTAGGCCACTCTTTTAGTGCTGTAGTGTTGCATGAGAGGAAGAGGAAACTTATGGATAGAGGTCTTTTGAAATCCTCTTTCCAAGAGGCACTGGATAAGCATGACACACACTCAAAGATGTCTTCTAGTTCTTCAAACCCAAGGAAAAGTCCATTGACTCCAAAAACCAGATCGAGCAAAGTTTCAACATCGGTTCCCCAGCCAACAGAGCCGACTGTTGTTTTGGTTAGGAACCGGTCTCCAACATTGGAGCCAGTATCTCCTATATTGAAATCCCCCATTTTACAGTCAGTGGCTTCATCCACACATTTTTCTCAGCCCTCAAGTAGAGACTCTGATTTGGATGTGGATCATGCGGTGAAGAGGTTTCTGCAGATACCGGCGCTTGCAAAAATGTTATTGGCACCGACCCCTGAAACTTTGGAGCCGACACAAATTCCCCCACTGTCTTCTCTTCCTCCTCCGATCTCTCTCGAAGTTTTGGAGCCGGAGAGCTCGGAACTGATGATTGTGGAGCCCTTGGGGCCAACACCTACCTTAGGTTTATCGGCCTCGACTGCCCTGATATCTTCGCCTAAGGCATCTCTGGGCCGACCCTCGCCAGTCTGGTTCAGGGAGGATAGCCGGGCTGACTTGTCAGTTCCGACTTTCCCTTTCTAGGCCTCTGCTTGAGTGAGCTTGGCTCCGACCTCAGGTTCAGAGCCCTCTGTTGTGATGCCAGGAGATTCTCATGTATCCTCGGATCCAAGGGATTCCTCATGTTGGGACCGAGAGGCCTTCGAGGCCATGAGAAAGATATTGTCCATGCCGACAACCACACCCGTCAGTACCAGCAGCTTCCTCCCTTAAAGCACTGGTGTCTACCTCTACAACACACACTCCATTAAAGCGTAGACACCCTGAGCATCAGGAAGCCCCATTGAGTGAGCCATGCTGTTACCAGACCTCTACAGGAGCTCTCATTGAAGAGGTTCCCAGGAAGAGACATTCCAAGAGGAAGCATCTGGACTCCCCACAGGAATCCATCACTTCGGATACTGACTTATATGAGTCAGAAGGGTCCCCTTCAGAGGATGTTTCACTCGCAGATATCTTAGAAATTCTTAAACAGAGGGCTGGCTGGAAATCCTTAACCCTGCTGATTGAGTCAGTCCTCCTGAATGCTTTTGGCTCTCAACCCTCCACCTCTTGAGTGTCTCCACCCTTTGATGAGTTGATTGAGTTACTCTCTCGAAGGGCATGGAAGTCCCCGGATACCACAGAGCCCATTCCCAGGAGGCGTAATAAATCTATAACTTGCCCTCGAGACAAAACCTTTCTAATTAAACGAGTGCCCATTGATGCCATGGTGGTGGCAGCAGCCACCCAGAAGGAACTATCAGAAACATCTATGTCTGTTCATTCTCCTAAAAGAGGTTCCAGGATCATGGACAGATATGGGAAGCGTATGTTTAGTTCAGCGGCTTTTGTCCTTCAATTGCTGAACTATCTCACACATTTCACTAGGTTACAAAGGGATCTGAAGGAACTGGGAGATACCCTGCAGGGTTCAGTAGCAGCGGTGGTTTCAGACAAGGTAACTACCCAGCTCTCTACTCTTAATTCTATTGTGAACTCTTCCATGCGTCTAGTGTCGTATGCAACTGATGGAATGAGCAGAGTAGTGGCTACAGGAATTACCCTTGGGAGACATTCCTGGATGCGCCTATATTCCTTTGTGGAACCCTTTAAGTCTTTCTTTATTAACACCTCTTGTGACTGCTCGTCCCTTTTTGGACTGAAAGTAAAGGAAACACTCGCCAGGAGTGAGAAAGACGGAAGGACTCTGTAGTCGGAGTACATTTCTCTGCCCCGATTAGACCTTATGCCAAACAGAGAGGGGTGAAAACATGTGGTTCTGTAAATCTCAAGGATCTTTCCAGGACACTTGTGGCGAACCCCCCTCTAGAGGCAGAGGAGGGGGAAATAATGGAAGATGCTGTCCACGCAGCAGAGGGGATTCACAGAATCAGGACAACAGAGATCAGTTCTTTGGGAAGCCCTATTAGCGTTCCTTAGAGGAGGTCCGACTGTCCATCTCTGGAGGCAGTCGGGGGATGCCTTTCTTTGTACACAGACGCCTGGCTAAAAATAACAAAAGACAGCTGGGTACAAAGTGTCATATCCAGAGGATACTCAGTTCCCTTTTCCACACCACCCCCTCTTGTGAAAAAAATCCCAGATGTCCCACCCAGCCACAGTGAACAAGCAGCCATAGAAGTCCAAAAGTTGCTGGAAAAAAAAGAGTCCTCCAACCAGTCCCAGCAGGCCAGAGAGGATCCGGAACTTACTCAAGGTTCTTTTTGGTTCCAAAGAAAACAGGGGACTGGAGACGTATTCTAGACCTCAGCAGACTAAAGAAGTCCGTAAAAAAGACAAAGTTCTGGATGGTCACGGTACAGTCAATACTCCCCTTTCTGGGGAAAGACAATTGGATATGCTCGATCTCCAGGATGCGTACTACCACATAAAAATGGACAGGCCATCAGGGATCATCAACGCTTCTGGCTGGGAGCCAGTAATTACCAATTTCGCACTCTACCCTTTGGTCTCACTTCAGCCCCCAGAATGTTCACCAAATGCCTGGCAGTAGTCATGACTCACCTGAGACGTTTGGGAGTCCAGGTGTTTCCATACCTAAACGACTGGCTCCTCACTGCCACCACCAGGCATCAACTTATA
Source organism: Protopterus annectens (assembly GCF_019279795.1). NCBI lineage: Eukaryota > Metazoa > Chordata > Ceratodontiformes > Protopteridae > Protopterus > Protopterus annectens. The sequence continues at coordinate 635,366,755 of NC_056733.1, forward strand.
CACACAAGGAACACAACCTTAAATCTCTACAATCAATTGGGGATTACCATAAACTCAGAAAAATCTGCCTTGTCACCATCACAACAGACCGTTTTTATAGGAGCAGAACTAAATACAGTCACAATGATGTTAAGCCTTCCTCCAGAAAGAGTTTCTCTTTTACAAAAATAAATCCTAGACCTGTTTCCAAAGACAAAAGCCCCAGTTGCAATGGTACTCATAATGCTAGGAAGATGACGGCAGCGATCATTGCCATTCCTCTGGGTCGGATGCATATGCGAGTACTACAGTGGCTCCTGTTCTCTCAATGGTCCTTTCAGGAACTTCCAATGTCACACCAAATCATAATAACAAATGCATGCAAGAAGGACCTTCACTGGTGGCTGACATCTCAACAAGCAACTCTAGGCCGTCCATTTGTTCTACCCAGTCCTATAGCCACGGTGACCTTGGACACTTCCTTGATGGGGTGGGGTGGGGGGGCATTATCAGGGAAGAACAGCCCAAGGCACATGGAAGAAGCACGAGGCTCATGTGCATATCAATGTCCTGGAGATGAGAGTGGTACTCTTAGCATTGCAGTCCTTTCAAGACCATCTCCTTCTGGGAACTATTGCAGTTCAGACAGACAATATGTCAGTGGTCTGGTACATAAATAAACAAGGAGGAACCAAATCTTATCCACTGTGTCAAGAGGCCCTGAGAGTATGACAATGGGGAACTTCCACCCAGCACTTTCTGATAACGCACATCCTGGGGAAATCCAGTGGGATAGCAGACAAGCTAAGCAGGGCAATTCTGTTGCCTCACGAGTGGTCCCTAAAGAAACAAGTAGCAGAAAGAATCTTCCGCACATGGGGCCAGCCTTGCTGTGATCTCTTTGTAACCCCAACAAACACGCAATGCAGCAGCTACTTTGCCCTAATCCCCCCGCCAGAGGGTGCCCCAGGGGATGCACTGGTGCACAATTGGCCCCTGGGTCTCCTTTATGTTTTTCCTCCTTTCCCTCTAATACCCAAAATGTTACAGAAAGCAAAGACTCTGGGAAGGACCATAATCTTAATAGGCCCCTTACTGGCCTCGTCAAATTTGGTTTCCATTCCTTCAGCCTTATCTATTGGAAGAACCTTGGATCCTGGACCCGGTTCCGGATCTTCTGACCCATTCATCGGGCACTCTTCATCCTTCCCTTCACTCCCTCAAACTGACAGCTTGGCTGCTCCAATTCCAAACATAGCCAGGATTCACAACTTCTCAGCCGAGGCTGAACATATTTTAACATCCTCTCATAAATCATCTACCAGAAAGTTATATCTTAGTAAATGGAAGAGATTTTCTATATGGGCATCTCAGAATGATATTGATCCATACCTAGCTTCAATTTCTTCCATTCTGGAGTTTCTGACAAAACCTTTCAATGAAGGGGCCGCTGCAGCTACCATTAGAGTTCAATTAGCAGCAATCTCGAACTTTCATCTTGGTGTCCAAGGTATTAATGTCATGTCACATCAACTCTCTAAAGCCTTTCCACCTGTCAAAACTCCAACCATGCCATGGAATCCAAATTTTGTTCTTTCCCGAATTATATTACCTCTTTTCGAAACAGCCTCATCGTGTGATTTGAAATATCTCTCATGGAAGACCATATTTTTAATGGCTATCACTTCTGCTCAGAGGATTTCTGAGTTATGGACCTTGACCATCAAAACCCCCTTATCTGATTTTCCATAATAACAGAGTCTCACTCAGAACTAATCCATCATTTTTACCCAAAGTTTGTTCAGAGACAAATCTCAACCAATCTATTGAATTGCCTGTTTTCGTCCCTAAATACACAAATAAGTTGGAACACATGATGCACAAAGTTGATGTTCATAGGCAACTCTGATTTTTTATGGGCAGGACCAAACAATTCAGAAAAACAGAACAGCTGTTTGTCTCCTTTTTGGAATAAAAAAAAGGTGCTCCAGTGACCAGAGTCACCTTGTCAAGATGGTTATCAGATTGTAGTTCTTTCACTTACAGTTCAGTGAATGCTCCATTACAACAAAAAATAAAGGCCCACTCTACTAGAGCTGTATCTACCTCATTAGCCTTCTCTGCTAAGTTACCATAGATACTATTTGTGCAGCAGCTACCTGGTCAAGGCATCTTACCTTTATCACTCATTAGAAAGTAGACAAGGTCTCCAAGGACAGGGCTTCCTTTGGTTCTACCGTTCTGAAAAACATTCTCCCATGAGCCACCCGAGAAGGATGGTGCTTGGGACGCTACCCCTCAGTAAGAATGAATGGTGAGATAGAACAACTTCACATAAAGAAGTTATGTACTCATCGTAACATTCCATGCGAGTTGTTCATCTCGCCTTCATTCTTACGTCCCACCCTCCAACCCCCATCCAATCTGTTTGAGGACTGAGACTTTTATTTATGGTGTTTTTTGACTCTTAACTAGTTCTTAGAGTGGCATCATAGTTAGCCAGTTGGCAGCAAACAAGATCTGAGGGAAGATCAGGGTGCATCATGGGATAAGGAGTTGGCCTCAAGCTGGTTAAAGACCTCAAGCTTTTCCAATTGGCTGATTCGGAGCCGAACCCATCAGTAAGAATGAAGGCGAGATGAACAACTCACATGGAACATTATGGTGAGTACATAACTTTTTTTTCTTCTCCATTGCCCAAATTCTGTCTCTGCTTCATTTCCAATGTACTCTTTGTTCTTCTAGACAGCTCTCATGCTCCCTTCCTTCTCGTCAACATTTTCCATTGAAATGCTGGAAAAGAGGTACAGTCTCTCTATGGACTTAATTACCAGAACAAGAAGCAGAATCTCCTGTTTCACGGCTCACTTTTTGTTGGACAAACTTTTGCATTTCCTCCTTAGCGTGCACGTCATAAAAATGATTCTGTCTGTCCATTTCAGAATGCCTTGAAGGCAGCTGGATACAGCAGTTTGAATCTCACACCTGCGGCTCGACATTTCCTGAATAGTGGAATGAATTTATTCCTCCTCTTCCTAATGTGCAATGAGTAATCATTCTCTACACTCTGTTGTCTCCCACTTTTAGCATTTTGTCCTTCTGCCACAGTTTTATCAGAATCAATTCCTTTTGCTGGTAGGATTGTATCTTTACTGTTAAAAGTCTAGGTTGCTTTCTTATAGCTAGGTTTGGAGCATACACACAATGTACCCTTTCAACTAAACTCCTGCTGTGAAATACCAATCCACTTGCTTATTTGTGCTTTCATAAAATTAATGCAGTCTGTTCCTTCCAGCTTTTCAGGAATTGCTGAAAATCTAAGGTTTTCCTTATGTGCTCTGTCCTCTAATTTTATTATTTTTGTGAAACATCTCTTCCAGAGCAGTGTCATCTTCAGCCAGCCTTTTCTTAATTTCGACCTCTGATTTTTGCAGCTTTGTCATCTCATCTGAATATCTGTTTAAAGCTTTTTCCATTTTTTTCCAGCTTTCTGTTGTTTGTGTGATGTACTCCATCAGTGTTGTGTTTATTTAATCAGGTCTGTATGCAGTTTTCTTATATCTTCCTGTAGGTTATTGGAAGACATGTCTAAAGGTTGCATTGCTTTTTGCTGAACAGGTGAAGAATTTTCCTCAGTCAGTGTTTCTTCCTCACTTTTTGTAGCTGATTTCTTTCCACATCTTCTGTATTTGTTTATTCCTGGCATCCAGGTAGTGTGCTTATTAGCCAGTTACTAAAGTTTACCCATAAAAACAAGTCTACTGGCCACTCTGATGAATTTCTGTTTTTACACTGGGAGAGCTACACCATCCATTATATATGTATATGTATGTATATATGTATGTATCCTGTCTCTCTCTCTCTCTTTCCTTTCTCCCTCTTTCTCTCCTCTTTCTCTCTCACTATATATTATATATATCTTTCTCTCTCCCTCTCTCTCTCTCTCTTTCTCTCTCTCTCTCTCTCTCTCTATATCTTTCTCCTTTCCTCTGTCTCTATATATATATATGCCTCTCTCTCTCCTTCTCTCTCCTCTCCTCTCTCTCTCTCTATTCTCTCTCTCCATCTCTCTCTCTCCTGTATCTCTATATATATACATACAAATCTCTCTCCTCTCTCTCTCTCTCTTTCTCTCTCTCTCTCTCTCTCTCTCTCTCTCTCTCTCCTCTCTCTCTCTCTCTCTCTCTCTCTCTCTCTCTCTCTCTCTCTCTCTCCCTCTCTCTCTCTCTCTCTTTCCTCTCTCTCTCTCTCTCTCGTCTCTCAGACTCTCCCCTCTCTCTATATCTCTCTCTCTCTCCTTTCCTCTTTCCTCTCTCTCTCTCCTCTTTCTCTCTCTCTCTCTCCCTCTCTCCTTCCTCTCTCCTCTCCCTTTCTCTCTCTCTCTCTCTCTCTCTCTCTCTCTCTCTCCTCCTTTCTCTCTCTCTCTCTCTCTCTCTTTTTTTCTTTTTCTCTTTTTCTTTTCCAAAAAATATATATATATATAAAGATATTATATGTCCCTCTTTCCTCCTGTTTTTGTTTCTTTTCTTCTTCCTTCTCTCTTTCTCTATCTATTTGCTCTCTCTTTCTTTCCTTTCTCATGTTTTTCCTCTGTCTCTTTCTCTGTTTTTCTCTTGTGGGTCTCTGTTCTACTTTGTATTGTCTGGCTCTTCTCTCCTCCTTGTGTCTGTCTGTATAATAGTGTTTATTTTTTTTAGTATGTCAGTGTATTATTTTGAGAGGGAATCATTTTAATTATTATATTTAAATCTTAATGTTCTTCTCTTTTCTCAACAATTTATCTTTCCACATTTTCCACTTCAATAGATCCTTGATGATACTCATAAGATCCTTTTCTCTGAAAGATATCTAGACAAATTCTTCCATTCTGTCCTTTTTGGAGATTTCAAAAACTTAAAACTGCTAATAACTCCTTTCTCTCAGTCACTCTTTAAATATCCTTAGCTGATATAGCAGTGTTTATTGGCTTGTTTTCTTATTTTTGTGGTTTATGGAGATATCTGACTCTGTTTCTTCTCTATATGTAATTTATCTGTCTCTCATAAATCGTCAACTTTTGCACATCATTATATATCTAGCATTTTGGTTTAATACTTTTATCATTTATGCCATACAACTCTTCAAAATTGCCACTTACTTTTCTTTCTGGCTATCTTTCCTTTCCCCTGAAAAAATATTCTCTATCTTTCTTTACCATCTGTTCCTATTATGTGTGTTTTAGTGCATTGTTATTACTTTAACTTTATCTTTATAAATAGCATATACTTTGTTTCCTGCTCTCTCTGTTTTCCTATGTGAGATCTCACTCTTAAGCAATATATACAAGTTTGGTGCTACAGCCTGCTTTCATTTAATATTTCATTTCTCCAACAATATTGCCTCACTTTAGGCAGACATTGTTTCAGTTCCGCTTTCTAGTTCCTAGGCTTTGTATTATGTACATTTTTTTGTGAAGCTTTCTCAATAGTTTTTACTTTTTGTGCTATTTTATATCAAAGCTTGGTCCAAACCCAGGATGTATCTCTTTAGATTGTTCCTGCTGTCTTAAAATATCTCTAATATACTTCATGTAAAATTTCTCAAGGCTCTTGTTACAACACATCCTACATTACATATGTTTCTTCTATCTTCCAAAATCAACACTAGGTATTTTTGCATTCTTCTCAGCAGTTAAATGTGATAAGAGCTGAGGTTTATCTGTTCTCTTTCTTATTCTCCAGATTTCCTATTCAAACATGCTGCATGTATATGGGGATACAACAAAATTCTTGTCATGATTTCCTTCCTGGTTGTGATATCTTTCGGTGGCTAATAGTTGTCAAATATGCAGCTCTCACTGAGTTATCTCCTTTTCTTATCCTCATTTCTTATTTACTATTTCTCCTCTCTCCTATTCTATTAGCTTTCTTCATTTCTTAAAGAATTATCTTCTACTTTCTCTGATCTACTCTTTCTTCTCTCCACCTCACTGCTTTTCTTTATCATTTTTCCTTCAGTATTTCTTTCTTCCTCACCTTTCTCTTCATTCCCATTAAACTGGCTTCTTCTATCTTCAGGTCTTCTTTTCTTTCCTTCTTCCCCTTCATTCTTTAATTCATACACTTTCTCTATCCTTCCTTTCTACATTTCTTTTCTGCCCTCTATTTCTTTCCTGTGTCTTCACCAAATTTCAAACACCATATTTAGCTTTCCTTTCATGTGCTTTTCTTTTCCTGTGGTATTCATCTGGTCTTTTTCTCTTATATTATCCATTATATTCCTTTTCCTTTTTCATATTTCCACCTTTTTTTTTATTTTACTGTTTCTATCCACAAACTTCCTCTCTATTTCTGCCATCCATATTCCAAAAACCTTCCTTCTTTATCTCTATGACTCTCTTTCTCATCTCATATTTTTCTGTCTTCCACATTTTTACCTTTTCTGGTTTAGTCCTGTCTTTCCACTGTGCATTCTCTCCTCTTTTTCATTCCTCTTTTTCTATCCTTTCCTTTTCTGTGTTTTTCCATTTTCTTTTCTTGTCTCTCTGTTCTTTCTACAAAGATGTTGCATGTCTGTTATACTGTCTTTTTGTGTCTTTTTCCTTGCTCTTCCTTTTGCCTTAGTGTTTATTTTGTTTTTCCTCTCTTCTGTGTGTTTACTGCTCTGCTACCTCCCATTTGACCTCTCCTCTGTTTCTGTTCTCTTTCTTTGTGTCTTCTTCATTCAGGTTCTTTCCTTACTTCTTTCTGCTTTCCAGCTCCATTCTCTCATGACTGCTCTTCTTTCTGAATACTGCCTCTGCCTCCAGGTGTCCTCCTCCACTCTTTTTCAAAGTTGGAGTTGTTCATTTTAATAAAAGTAAGTGTGTCAAAAAAACATTAAACTTTACTTTTTCTCTGTAAATTTAATACTTTCTCTCAATTTTTTTTTTTAAAAAATTTTAAAAATTAAAAAAAAATTGTGTATTTTTTTTTTCTCTTTAATTTTTAGAAAAAAAAATTTTTATTTTTTGGAAAAAAAAAATTTTTTTTTAAAAAAAAATTCCTCTTTGAAAATATCTGCAGGGGAAAAAGAAAAAAATAAATTAAAAAAGAAGAAGTTTTTTATGAAAAATTTAATATTGAAATTAAAAAGAAAAGAAAAATATGAAAAAGAAAAGAAATAGAAAAATTGTAAATTAAAAAATGTTAAAAAAAAAAGAGCAAAGGGAAAAAAAAAAATAAAATATGTTAGATTTAAATGATTTTAAAATTTTTTTTTTAAAAATTTTTGTTTATAATTGGTAAAAAAATATCTTTTTTTTTCTCTCTCTCTCTCCCCCTCTTCTCTCTTCTCTCTCTCTTTTCTTTTCTCTCTCTCCCTCTCTTTCTCTTCTCTCTCCCTCTTTCTTTCTCTTTTCTCTTCCTTTTTTTTTCTCTCTTTTCTCTTTTCTTTTTTTTCTCTTTTTTGTCTTTTTTCTTCTCTTCTTTTTTTTTTTTTTTTTTTTCTTTTTTTTTTTTTTTTTTTTTTTCCTTTTTTCCTCTCTTTCTCTTACTCTGTCCATCCTCTCTCCTTTCTCTCTTTCTTTCTCTCTCTCTCTCTCCTCTTTCTCTCTCCTCTCTTAAATAGGGTGCCTTCTTTCCCTCTTTTTTCTTTTCTTTCTCTTCCTCTTCTTTACCACATTGTCTCTGTACATTTCATTTCCTCTTACATATTCTTTTATAACATGTCATAATTTTTTCTTTTATTCTTCTTCTAATAATACTCCATTTCTATGTCCTCTTTTCATGTCACTTTCTTCCTTTTTTTGCTCCTTTCTTTCTCTCTTTTATTTTCTTTCTCCTTTTGCATTATTTTTATTGCCTTTCCCTTCCATTCTTTCTCCTCCTTGTCTGTTTCCTCCTCTCAATTGTTCCTATATATCTGCTTTCTATCTTTTTTCCTCCATTGTCATTTGTCTTTTTCCTCAATTATTTGAAACCTTCCTTTCCTTTGTGCTCTTTCTTTCTGCGGCTCTCTGTTTATTTCCTCCTTGTGTCCTGCTCCTTGCATTCTCTCATGTCATTTTCTCTGTGGTATCATCCTGTCTGCATTTTCTGTTGTTTCCTTCTTTCATTCTTGCCTGTCTCTGGTTTCACATTATTTTCCTTCTCTTTCTTTTTTTTCTGTCTCTCTTTTTTTTTTCCTCTTTCTGTGGGGCCTGCCTCAGGTTTTCTGTTTAGTTTCCTTCTCTTTCTTGTGTCTTTTGTGTCTGCTTTTTCCTTGTCTGTGTTTTTGTTTTCTTCCTGTTTTTCCTGTTGTGCCTTTTCTTGTGTCTTGTCTCTGTTCTCTGTCTTTTCTGTGTTCTTCCTGTTTTTGTCTCTCTGTCTCTCTTTTTTTTTTTTTTTGTGTTGTTTTTGTTTTTTGTGTGGGCCTCTCTCTCTCTTTCTTTCTCTCTCTCTTTTTTTGTTTTTTTTTCTCTCTTTTTTCTCTTTTTTTTTTTTTCTTTTTTTCCTTTCTTCTCTCTCGTTCTCTCTTCCTCTTTCTCTCTTTTTTTTTTTTCCTCTTTTCTCTTTCCCTTTCTCTCTCTCTCTATTTCCCTTTCTCTCTCTCTTTCCTTTTCTCTCTGTCTCTCTCTCTCTTTCCCTCTGTCTCTTTCCTTTTTTTTTCTCATTCTCTTTTTCCTCTTTTTCTCCTCTCTTTCTCTTTTTCTTTCTTCTTTCTCTCTTTTCTTTTTCCTTTCTTTTTTCTTTCTTTTCTCTCTCTCCTTCTCTCTTTTTTTTTTTTTTCCCTCTATTTTTTTTTTTTTTTTTCCTTTTCTTTCCTCTTCTTTCTCCCTTGTCTTTCTTTTTCTTGTTTCTTTCTCTTTTTCCTTGTCTTTTTTGTCTGGCTGCTCTATCCTTGTTTTTCCTCCTTGCTCTCCTCTGCCCTCCTGTGGGCTTTCTGTGCCTCCTGCTCCTTCTGGGTCCTTCTGTGGCCTTTTTTCCTCTTTTTTGTTTGTAAAGAGAAAAAATTTTTTATATAAAAAAGAGTTAAAAAAAGAAAGCATATAGCATATCAATCTGAAGTAAATTAAGGCTCCTCTACAAGGACTTCAGACCTTCTCCCACCTCTGGAATCCTAGGCCACTCCTAGTGTACACCGACAGCACTGCAGTCGTGTAATGCATAAATAGGGAGGCACCAGGTCTTGCCAACTGTGCAGGTTAGCGCAGGAGGCATATAACTTGGCCATCCAAATCGACATCATGCTCAGAGCCACATGCATCCCTTCTCAGGACACTGTGCTAGAAGACTCCCTAAGCTGTTTCCTAGAGGACTTGCACAAATGGATGTTGAACAGAAAGGTTTTCCATATGATCACCCTTCAGTGGGTCACTCTTTAGCTAGATCTCTTTGTGTCACCAGCCGACCATCAGCTCCCCCAGATGTCCTTCCATTTCACTGTGGGCCACTCTTTAGCTAGACCTCTTTGTGTCACCATCCAACCATCAGCTCACCCAGATGTCCGTCCATATCACTGCTGGAGTTTTCTTTGCTTCTGTACCCCCTTTGAAAGATAGCCCAACATCTGGCCAGTTTACCAAAGTCTTTATTACCTAGGGAGTGTTGTACGTTAGGCGTATGCATACGTTGAGGGAGCATTTTCACTGGGAGAGTCCAGATTTCTCAAAATCAAAAAAGAGACTCAGGGATTTCCTCCTCCTCCCTCAGCACAGGCGTTTAGCCATACCCCCTGTTTTAGACATTGTGGATGATGTGTTTTCGGAGTCAAGCTTGACCCCTGACTCCTTACCTCCGACTCCCAGCAAGCCTGACAGATATTGCAGGGTCCCTGACTCGCATAAATTTTTATTTAGAAACCCTGCTGCTGATCCTGAAACTATTTCACAGGGTCCAAGGGGAGTTAAGGCCTCAACAGCAAAAAATCCTACCCCCTCTGACAGAGATTCAAGGGCACTGGATAGATGGGGATAAAGGTTTATACATCTGCAACCTTGGCAATTAGGGCCTTTAACTGTCAATTTCGTATGCTCAAGTATCAACAACATGTTATGGGATTGCTGAAACAGAAAATTATGTTGATTTCTGAATGTGCAGAAATAAAGAATTGCAGGATTTATTGCATGGAGCTGACAAGGTTGGAAAGCATACTTTATAATGTGGTTTTGTTTCTTTAGAGCCTCCTGCAGGGCCGCAGTTACTGGATCTGTGATTAGGAGGCATGCCTGGCTAAAGAAACAAAATTTGCCTGATCATGTTAAAGCTAAATTGCTAGATGCACCTTTACAGCATGATACTCTGTTTGGTATTAAGGCAGAAGAGGTTTTAAAGAAAATGGAAGACGAAGCTAAGTCTATGCAAACTGTAAAAGACTTCTTACAAGTGCAGCCACCAAGATTCAGTAGACACCGGCCTACAAAAAATTGTTCCTTTCCTGTGTTAGACAGAGCTCAAAGGGGTGAATCCAGACACCCTAAGGGTTCCAGATACCAGGCGCAAGATTCATACAGGTCAAAGCAGTGGGGCGCTTCTACCTCCAAATCTGGAGGAGATAAAGTGCAAACCTACAGAAAACAGTCCCAATGACTTCTCTCTGCTTGCACCAAGCACTTATCTTTTGGCAGCACCCTTAGGGGGAAAATTAGCACTTTTTGCTCAAAATTGGAAGTTAATAACCCAGGACAAGTGGGTGCTAAACATAGTATCACAGGGATACAAATTCCATTTCCATACTCTGCCATTGGCAAACGGTTGGCTAGATCTGCCAAAAAATCAATGGTCAGAGGCACAAAAACAGATTACGTCCCTCGTGGATATGGGGGCCATTCAGCTAGTACCATAACAGGAAAAAGGACAAGGTTTTTACTCAAGACTGTTCTTGGTACCCAGAAAGGACAAGGCCTGGCGGCCAATACTGGATTTTTCAATTTTGAACCCATACCTGGACATTCCAAAATTCAAAATGCTGACTTTGCAGCAGCTTCTGCCCATGCTGGGCTAGAATGCTTGGCTTATGACATTAAACCTAAAAGAGGCATACCTGCATTTCCCAATAAGACAATTGTGCAGAAGATACCTCAGATTCAAGGCTGGCTTAATGCATTACCAATTCTCTGCACTGCCCTTTGGCTTATCTACTGCACCTAGGGTCTTTACAAAGTGCCTGGCACCAGTAATTGCATTGTGCAGACAAAGACATTCAGATATACCCTTACTTGGACGACTGTCTCATTCAAGCAGAGAACAAGGACATTCTTCTTCAACACCTGACGTTTGTGAGAAGGCTTCTAACATGCCTAGGGTACACAATAAACGAAAAGAAATCACAACTGGTACCCACTCAAAAGATAACATTCCTGGGTACAAGCTTGATTTCAACTGCCCAGATGGCTTACCTCACACCAGACAAGCAAAGAAAACTGACTACTTACTTCAAACTGATGGCAACAAAAACCCAGTTATCTGCAAGACAAATTCTGCAGGCTTTGGACTTCATGACATCCTGCATCCTATTAATTCCATATGCAAGACTGCATATGAGGAAACTTCAGTGGTACCTAAAAAGTTTATGGAGTCAACATTGTCACAGTCTGGAAACAATGATTCCTCTCATTCCCTGCCTACAACAGGAGTTTCTATGGTAGGCAAAGGCATGTCACCAAAACTTGGGACGGTCCTTCACTCTACCCTCTGCCAGCCAAACCTTAAGAAGAAACGCATCAGATTATGCATGGGGGGCCCACATGGCGGGAAGATGCATTCAGGGCATATGATCCCCAAAACAAATGCATCTGCATATCAACCAGAAAGAGATGCTAGCTGTTCAAAAGACAACTGCTGATAAAGACGGACAACACCACGGTCATGTGGTATATAAACAAGCAGGGGGGCACACACTCATACCCCCTTTGCAGATTAGCCATGGCACTGTGGGACACAGCTTTGTCCTACCAAATACATCTTCAAGCTCAATTCCTGCCAGGAAAACAAAGTACTCTGGCAAACGATTTAAGCAGAAACCTTATGGATCCTCACGAGTGGAAACTAGATCCACAAGTCTTCAGCATGATAACAAAGAAATGGGGGAGCCCAGATATAGATCTGTTTGCCTCTCCTCAAAGTTATCAATTGAAAAGATTCTGCACAAGGACTTATCACAGACAAGCATGGAAAGTGGACACCCTATCCTTCAGTTGGAAAAACCTATCAGTTTACGCTTTTCCTCCTCTGCCTCTTCTTCCCAAGGTCCTCCTAAAAGTCAGACAAGAGAAACCAGTGATGATACTAATTGCCCCGGACTGGCCCCGCCAATACTGGTACCCAGTCCTAAGGAACTTGTCTCAATACCCAGCTTGAACCTTATCTCAAAGACCTCAACTACTGTCCCAGCAAAACAATCAGATCCTGCACAATCAACTCCAGACACTGAACCTGGCAGCATGGCTGATCATGTAGTTATACAAACAACACCTCTCAGTAAAGCTGTGATGTATGTCATTTTGGAAGCCAGAAGGCCTAGTACTAGAAAATCTTATGCTGATAAATGGAAGAGATTCTGTGCTTGGAATCAAGCACAAGGAACTGATACAGCAGAACCAAACATTCCTCAGATATTACAATACTTGACTGAGATGCTTGACAAAGGCCTATTTTTCTCATCAATTAAAATTCATGCCTCTGCCATTTCGGCTCATTACAATACAGAGCCACCAATCTTTTCTCATCCTCTACTAAAGCGGTATCTTAGAGGAGCCAAAAATGTAAGGCCTCCTAGAAGATCACCAATACCTGCATGGGACCTCAATTATGTGTTGGAAAAGGTCATCCTGCCTCCATTTGAACCAGCTGCTACCTCTGATATAAAGTTCTTATGAAAAACAGCTCTGCTACTAGCAATTACTTCAGCAAGAAGAGTTTCAGAGCTACAAGCCCTCATGGCTGTAGAGCCTTTTATCATATTTTACCCAGACAGGGGTTATCTGAGGACAAATCCTACTTTTATGCCTAAGGAGGTTTCCAGTGTGGCTCTTAACCAAACTATTCATCTGCCAACCTTTTATCCAAATCCGCAGAACAAAGGGGAGAGAATTTTGCATTCCTTGGACGTACAGACAGCTAAGATTCTACTTGAACAGGACTAAAGCTCTAAGAAAAACTGAGCAATTACTAGTGGCATATGCTGCAGGATCAGAAGGAAAGACTATTTTCAAAGCAGACTATTTCAAAGTGGGTAAGCCACTGCATTCGTTTCTGCTACTTACACCATGGTAAACCTGTGTCCAAGGGCATTAGGTCTCATTCCTCCAGAGCTGCAGCTACTTCCGTAGCCTTTCTCAGAGGAGTACCAACCAAAGACATTCTAGAGGCTGCTACTTGGAGTTCAGTTCACACCTTTACAAAGCATTATCATTTGCCTCTCTACTCTAGTCTAGGGCAGGCTTTGCCGCTACAGTTCTGCAGGGCCTTATAGCCACACCTAATGCTGTTTAGCTGCAGCCACCCAACCATAGCTTCGGGATTCTACCAAATATAATGACTGAAATAATGAAACACAAAGAACATAGTACAGTTGTGTACACTTAACATAAATGTAGATGTTCGAGTGTATTCAGTGTTGCATTCCAGGTTACCCTCCCACCATCCCCCTTTCATTCTGGAGTTTATCTTTCCTTCTCTATCTTTTACAACCTGTGTGGTGCATTTGCTTTTAGATGAAGGTAAAGTTTATATTGATGCATATATATTTTTGCTACCTTTTTGGGGGCACCTGACATCTGGGGCAAGTAAAACTAAAGAAAATGGCGTCGGCTGCATGTTTTATACCCCTGACGACCTGACATCATGGAAGAGGAGACGGCATCCGACGCAGGACCCAAGACTTTGGAATTCAGGCCAACTGAGGGCAACCTGCCAGCAGATTACCCAAATGTAATGACTGCAACAGTGAATACACTCGTACATCTACATTTATGGTAAGTGTACACAACTGTACTTTCTCTTGGCTCTCACTTGTGCTAAGAGAGTTTGAGATGTTCTTCGTGTTTCACTGTTGCAGTCATTGCATTTGGGTAATCTGCTGGCAGGTTGCCCTCAGTCAGCCTGATTAACAAAGTCTTGGGTCCTGCGTCAGTTGCTGTCCGTTCTTCCATGACGTCAGGTCGTCAGGGGTATAAAACATGCAGCCAATGCCATTACATCAGTCTTTCTTGCCATGCGGTGCCCGAAGCAGAAGCAATTTGCAAGTGCCGGTCGGCCGACTCCTGAAATTTTTGTTTTCGAGTTTCAGAACCAAAGTCTTCAACTAAAAGCCAAGTACCCCATTGGGGAAACTTTTTCTTTCTCCTTACCGATGTCAGTAAAAGTTAATAATTGCATTACTTGTGGGAAGCAAATACCTCGTATGGACTTTCATTTGTACTGTATTCCTTGCCTAGGCCCTGACCACGACGTACCTTGCTGTCAGTTTTGTGCTTTATTTAATCAGTACACTAACCATCGTCGGTACATTTTTGCTTCTAAATATTTTGCTTCTCTGTTTAATTATCCAGAAATGACGTCGGTTAGCCATCTGACTACCAGAATACCGAAAAAAACACAAAGAAAAAGACAGAGACAGGCCGTTGAGGTCCAAAACTGCCGACGATGCTTTTCCTAAACCAGTCGCCAATTTGCCGATACTCATTGAGGCGCTTTCCCCAGCCCCTGATACCCGCTACTTCTGATTTGCTGGCCTCTACTGAGACCCATTTGGAGTCCGGTATGCCGCGAGATGCTTCACCTATGGAACGTGTGGATGTGTCTACCTTGGATGGGTCCGGAGCCGCTGTGCAGGCACTGGTTTCTGAGGGTGTATTCAGGCCTACAGACTTGCATATTAAACAGACTCCACCTTCAATACTAAGGCCTAAATCTCGATCTTTGTCTAAAAAACCGATGCCCAGGCCACATGTTCAGGCCCCTTTGCCTAAAAAACAAATGATTAAAATGGCTGAAGATTTAATTACTCTAATCAGGGGTAGTCAACCTCCCCCTACTAAGAGGCCTAGGACTGAGCTTGACTCTGAATCTTCTGACTCTTCTAATGACCTGGATTTGTCCATACCTACTTATGAAGATTCTCATGCAGAGGATTCCGTTCCCTCTGCTACCCCCCTGAGGAATTTTCTTTTGGGAAAACTTTACATATTTTAAGGGAGCATTTCCACTGGGAAAGTCAGGAATTTTCTGAATCTAAAAAGAGACTTCGGGATTTCCTCCTCCTTCCTCAGCATAGGTTTTTGGCTATACCTCCTGTAGTAGACATTGTTGATGTGTTTTCAGACTCCAGTATGGCCCTTGATTACCTGCCTCCGGCCCCTAGTAAACCAGACAGATACTACAGGGTTCCTGAGTCCCACAAATTCCTTTTCAAAAATCCTGTTGCGGACCCTGAAACCATTTCTCAAGGGCCCGAGGGCATTAAAGCCTCTACTGCTAAAAATCCTACCCCTTCTGATAGAGACTCCAGGGCACTGAATAGATGGGGTAAAAAGGTTTATACTTCTGCAACCTTGGCAATCATGGCTTTAAACTGTCAATGTCAAATGCTAAAATATCAACAGCATATAATGGGACTGCTTAAACAGAAAATGATGTTGATTTCTGACGGTGTGGAAAATAAAAATTTACAGGATTTATTGCATTCAGCTGGACAAGTTGGAAAACATACTTTGCAATGTGGGTTGATTCTTTAGAGGCCTCTTGCAGGGCTGCTGTTACTGGGTCTGTGCTTAGAAGGCCTGCTTGGCTTAAGGAGCAATCTCTGCCTGATCATGTTAAAGCAAAATTGTTGGATGCTCCTTTGCAATAGAACCATCTGTTTGGCAATAAGGCTGAAGAAGGTCTAAAAACGATGGAAGATGAAGCTAAATCTATGCAAACTGTGAAAGATTTCTTACAAATGCAACCTCCAAGATTTAGTAGGCAACGGCCTAGTAAGAACTGGTCCTTTCCAGCTCCACTCAAGCCAAACACAGACACTCCAAAAGCACCAGGTTTCAGTCCCAAGGGACTCTCAGAACTAAGCAGTGGGGTGCTTCCACTTACAAATCTGGAAGTAACAAGACACCACCCTATGGTAAACAGTCTCAATGACTTTCCTTTAAAATTACCAAGCACTTACTCTCAGCCGCCCCTTTGGGGGGAAAACTTGCTCTTCATGCAAAAAACTGGCAACTTATAACCCAGGGTGAATGGATTTTAAATATAGTGTCCCAGGGATACAGATTTCATTTCCACACATTGCCAACTCCAAACAGGTGGCCACACCTGCCCCCAAATCAGTGGGTAGAGGCTCAGAAACAAGTACTTTCCCTCCTAAACATGGGGGCTATTCAACCAGTGCCAGAAGAGGAAAAGAGACAAGGTTTCTATTCCAGATTTTTCTGGTACCCAGAAAAGACAAATAATGGCGTCCAATTCTGGACCTGTCTACTCTCAGCACCTTTCTGGACATTCCAAAATTTAAGATGTTGACTCTTCACCAGTTACTTCCTATGCTACACAAGGATGCTTGGTTGGCAACTCTAGATTTAAGAGAGGCTTACCTGCATATCCCAATCAGGGAATCTTGCAGAAGATACCTACGCTTCAAAGCAGGCTACTAGCATTATCAGTTCTCTGTACTGCCCTTTTGCTTGTCTACTGCGCCCAGGGTATTGCCTGGCTCCATTAATTGCATTTTGCAGGCAAAGAAATATTCAAATATATCCATACCTGGACGATTGTCTAATTCAGGCAGACAACCAGGCCATACTTTTAAAACATCTGACGTTTGTAAAAAGGGTTCTAGCTTGTCTAGGATCACCATAAATGAAAAGAAATCACAACTGGTACCCTCTCAAAAAATTACATTCCTGGGTGCAAGCTTGAATACAGCTGCCCAGATGGCTTTCCTCATGCCAGAAAAGCAAATTCATTTGGTGACTTACTTCAAACAGGTGGCCACAAAAACCCTGCTATCTGCAAGACAAATACTGCAAGCCTTGAGGGCTCATGGCCTCCTGCATTCTTCTGATTCCATATGCAAGACTGCGTATGAGGAAACTTCAGTGGTACTTGAAAAGTTTATGGAGTCAACATTGTCACAGCCTGGAAAGAATGATTCCTGTCATACCTTGCCTACGCCTGCAGTTCCTATGGTGGGCAGAGGCCTGCCACCAAAACAAGGGACTACCATTCACACCACCCCTTGCCGCCCAAGCCCTAACTACAGACGCATCAGACTATGCATGGGGGGCTCATCTGGCAGGGAAGTGCATTCAGGCAAACAGAGCCCAAATCAAATGCTTCTACATATCAATCAAAAATGAATGCTAGCTGTGCATAATGCTCTGACAGCCTTCAAGGACTACCTTCATCCAGGACAACTAATGTTTAAGACAGACAACACAATGGTTATGTGGTACATAAACAAGCAGGGGGGTACACATTCCTACTGCCTCTGCAGACTAGCCATGGCATTGTGGAGCACGGCCTTGAGCTAACAAATACAACTACAAACTCAATTCCTGCCAGAAATGCTGAATATTCTGGCAGACGAACTAAGCAGAAATCTCATGGACCCACACGAATGGAAACTGGAACCACGGATTTTCAATATGTTGACAAGCAAATGGGGGAGCCCAGACATAGATCTTTTTGCCTCACCTCAGAACTACCATTTGAACAAATTGTGCACAAGAACTCCTCACAAAAAAGTATATGGCTTTCCCCCTCTGCCTCTGCTCTCCAAAGTTCTGCTAAGTCAAACAGGACAAACCAAAAATGATTTTGATTGCTCCAGACTGGCCACGCTAACACTGGTACCCACTCCTGGGCAGTGTGTCACAAAATTCTCCATGGCACCTGCCTCAGACACCTACCTTACTGTCTCAGCAGGAGAACCAAATCCTGTACCCTCAGCTCCCAACATTGAATCTTGCAGCTTGCCTAATCATTTAAATTCCCCCTTAGCATCCCTCAGCAAACCTGTGATGGATGTCATTTTGGAGGCAAGAAGACCTAATACTAGAAAATCTTATGCTGACAAATGGAAAAGATTATGTGCCTGGATTCCATCTCAAGGGATGAGCACAGTAGCACTCAATTTACCTCAGATTTTGCAATACTTAACTGAGATACTTCACAAGGGCCTGTCTTTTTCCTCCATTAAAATCCATGCCTCAGCCATTTCAGCTCATTACAACACAGAACCTCCCCTCTTCTCTCATCCTCTGCTCAAGCAGTACCTCAGAGGGGACAAAAACTTGAGACCACCTAGGAGAGCTCCAACCCCTGCCTGGGACCTTAACTTTGTATTGGAGAAAACTCACTCTGCCTCCTTTCAAGCCAGCTGCTACTGCAGACTTAAAATTTCTTTCTTGGAAAACAGCCTTCCTTTTAGCAATCACTTCAGCTAGAAGGATATCTGAATTACAGGCCTTTATGGCAGTGGAGCCTTTCATCATCTTTCATGCGGACAGGGTGTCACTCAGGACCAATCCATCCTTCATGCCCAAGGTGGTATCCAGTGTGGCTCTTAATCAGTCCATTCATTTGCCAACTTTCTTTCCCAATCCACAGAACAAGGGGGAGTGGATTCTGCATTTATTGGATGTACACAGACAACTTCGATTCTATTTGGGCAGGACTAAACCTCAAAGAAAATCTGAACAACTGCTGGTAGCATTTGCTGCAGGGCAGAGGGAAAGGCTATTTCAAAGCAAACCATTTCTAAATGGATAAGCCATTGCATTCAGTTCTGCTATAAGCGCCATGGAAAACCTATCTCCCAGGGGATCACATCTCATTCCACCAGGGCTGTATCTACTTCTACAACCTTCCTCAGAGGTGTTCCTACCAGGGTAAAAGCTGCTACCTGGAGTTCAGTTTATACTTTCACCAAGCATTATCACTTACCAATCTTCTCTACATTTAGAGCTGGCTTTGCCACTGCTATTTTGCAGGGCCTTATAGCTGGTCCTAATGCTGTATATATATCCATCCTCCCAACCATAGCTTTGGGAATATACCCAAATGTAATGACTGCAATAGTGAAACACGAAGAGCATAGTACAGTTGTGTACACTTACCATAAATGTAGATGTTTGAGTGTATTCACTGTTGCAGTCCTGGTTACCCTCCCTCCAGCCCCCTGTTTTTCTCTTACTATACCTCGACTTTCTTTTAATATGCTTAAAAGCCTTTTTGGTGTATTTGCTTTTGTTTGGAGGTATATTTTTTTGCTTTTAATTATATATATATTTTGCTCCCCATTTGGGGGGCACCTGACATCTGGGGCAAGAAAAACTGATATAATGGCGTCGGCTGCATGTTTTATACCCCTGACGACGACCTGACATCATGGAAGAAGGGACAGCAACCGATGCAGGACCCAAGACTTTGTTATTCAGGCCGACTGAGGGCAACCTGCCAGCAGATTACCCAAATGTAATGACTGCAACAGTGAATACACTCGAACATCTACATTTATGGTAAGTGTACACAATTGTACTTTATAAGCTCTCATGGTCATTCCCTCTTTTCTTAATAGCTATCCGTCAATCAGGCTATTCACCTGCCCATTTTCTTTCCCAACCCACAAAACAAAGAAGAAAGAATCTTACATTCTCTGGACATTCACAGGCAGCTTAAATTTTATCTAAATCCTTCAGAAAGACTGACCAGCTGTTTGGGCTAGACAATCTCCAAGCAAACAGTTGGAACTTGGATTTCTAAGGCTACCTCTTTCTTCTACTTACACTATGGTATGACCTTGCTTTCCAGTGGTTTCTTCAGGGCCTTTTCACATAAGAGTAGACTCCAGGTCTATCTTGGAGGCTGTCACTTGGGCCTCCGTACACACCTTTACCAAACACTACAGAATTTATGCTTTCTCCATGTCTAGGGCAGCCTTTGCTAGGCCAGTCATGTCTGCATTGCTGGACAACTTCTACTCAATAGTCAACTACCCTTCCTTCCTCCTACAGCTCTGGGAGTCACCTATATGTCAGGAATACTACACCAATGATTTCAGTCAGGACATAGTACAGTTGTATAAGAACTTAGCTAGGGTTGCCACCTTTTCAAATGCCCAAATTGGGACATTTTTGGTACAAACGTCAGATTTTGCAGGCCAAAACATACCCATGGCCAGTACAAAGTACATAACTTCACTTTTTAGCCTAACTAAAGCTTATTCTTGTAGTATTTTGGTTGCTTGTTCTGTTTCTTATAATATTTAGGTGTTTCCGATACAGAATAACTATTTTATGCAACTATTAAATATAATGTAGGAAATAATTTTGTCTTAAAATCTCAGGGCATTTGCCAGTTTTACAATTTTTTTGCAGGACACAACTGCCCAAAGAGGGACTGTCCCTCGCAAAGTGGGACAGTTGGTAACCCTAAAGTTAGCATACTGTTGAAGTATTCTATCCCACCTTCCATACCCTCTTCTCTTTCTCACTTCAGATTTCCTATTCTCCCCATTTGCTTTAACCTCTGCTCTTTTACATGGAAATGGGGAGTTTTCTTTCCTGTTTGAGCTTCTCCCTTCCTAGCAGACCATTTTCCCCTCTCTCAGTAGTCTTCAGGAAGCTGGCTTGGAGATAATCTGAGGATCCACACTCTTAAATCTATCTATTTACCCCTTTGCATACAAGCTGATTTCATGGAGCAGTCATATGACCTCGTAAAGGTAAAGCTTTGGCACCACAGACATGTTAGCAGTGACAACCCATATGTCAGGAATGCTGCAACAGTGATCAGCAGAACATCTGCTGTTATGGGAAGTTCTCACACATCTATGCTTTATGTAAAATACATTTTGATGTATGTACATGCAGCAGGGCTAGCCAACCAGTGTTGTGAACCGTGGCTGTAGATTATTGTTAGTGTTGAAGTGACAACTTGACACCGTGTGCAAAAAATGGGAAAAGGGGTTGTGGCTGGATGGATATTGTGCGTGTGTATATGTATGTGTGGTTCTACTTCATTTGCCCGACACCCATTTGCCAGAACTTCCAATTGCCCGACACCCATTTGCCCGACCCCATTTGACTGACACTTCATTTGACCGACATTTCATTTGACCAACAAGTATTATTGGCAAGAAAATGGGATATGCCCCCTTCCCCACTGTAGTGCGACCCTGGAGTTAGAATATATAGTTAGGTGGTGTGTGGGGGGCACAGCCCCCCACAATGGGGGGCGTGGGGGGGGGCGAAGCCTTGTTTTACTAAACAATATTAAAGCAAAACTGAACAATATAATATGAAATTAAGTAGGGGGCTGTGCCCCCCACACCCCCCTTTGTGGGGGGCTGTGCCCCCCCCCACCTCCCCTAACTATATATTCTAACTCCAGGGTCGCACTACAATGGGGTAGGGGGCATATCCCATTTTCTTGCCAATAATACTTGTCGGTCAAATGAAGTGTCGGTCAAATGAAATTTCGGTCATTTGGTCTCGGGCAAATGGGTGTCGGGCAAATGAAGTAGACCTGTATGTGTATATATATTTATATATATATATATATATATATATATACATATACACACACACAGGTTACCGTTAGAACATCGACCGCTTGAAACATCGACACACGGAAACCCGGGTCCAAACCATCGACACGTTACTTCACCGACAGTGTAATTGGTCAACCTGCAAATGTTCGACACTCAATTTAAACATGGGTGCGTTGAGGAGCTGAAGTGTGAGAGGGGAAATAGTGTGTCTGGGGAAGTGTTTTATTTGCATACTCCGCTCTGTGTTAATTTGTTTTATGCTGATGTTGCCGAGTTACTTGGACCATTCAATGCAGATTGGCATTTTGCATATGTTGGTGTTCTACTGTCGATTATTTGGGTGTAGAACATTTGTAAGTCGATATTTTGATGTTTCGGAGAAGTGACGTGTCGATGTTTTGGACCAGGGTTTCCGTGTGTCGATGTTTCAAGCGGTCGATGTTCTAACGGTAACCCATATACACACACAGATAGACACACACAGCAATCCAGCATGAGGGCAGCACCACAGCCTGCAAGGCTCCAGAAAAGTACTGCAAAACAAAAAAAAAAATCCAGCAGCCGACGGCCAACAAAATGTAACTTCAAAGTGTATTAAAAAACAACTCCAAGCATATCCAGACCAGTTTTACTAAAGCTTACTCAGTCGATAAAGTAAATGCCACTAACCAGGAACATATGTAACTTCCTGCTACCGTCGACCTAATATGACACCACCAGTAGAAAAAAACTGATATCACTCAATAAAACTTCCTGAAACTTCTAATTTATGAATTTAATCACAAGAATATTCATCAATATGTGTATGCTAGAAATGTAGACACACAGCTGGAAATTATACATTGACATACAAACCAAATCTCAAATGAGCATCAGTAAAAAAAAAGTTTATCAGAGTGTTTCATGGTTATGTAATGCTTATCCCATGCTATATGTCCAGTAAGTTACACTTTCAGTAGAATGTAAACAATACTCCTAAAACAGAAGAGTCATCTGGATGCAATAAAATATGTATGTATATACAGGTGTGTTTATATGTATGTAATATAGGTCTACTACAAATGACTGAAAGCTCATAACGGAGAAACTGCAATCATAGAGACGAGTTTGCCAAAATTGCAAAAAATCGAAAGTTTACATGATAGAACCTCGAAACATCGACAACAACTCTACAGTTATCCCTAACCAATATAGGAACTAAAAATATTACAAAAAATCAACAGAATCTTTCAGGTTGGCGACAGTAATAAGTAAGTCGCCCTACACCGCAAGTTCAACATGCACTACTGACTCTTCCCATAATTCTACATCACCTTAAAGGAACAGGATTTCAATAAGTAATTAAAATACTATAATGACTATATTGCACCATTTTTGCAGGGGGCCAGGCCCCCCTGCACCCCCTATGTGTGGGGCTGTGCCCCCATACCCCCACAAATTAAATATACCAACTCCAAGATCAAACTACCACAAAGAAAAGGGCATATTTACAGGTATGTTAATAGTGCTGCGACTAACTACACATCAGTAACCTCTCTTCAATGTTCCGAGGTTCGATCATGTAAACTTTAATAATTTTTTTTTTTTTTGCAATTTTAGCAAACTTGTCTCAATGATTAGAGTTTTGCTGTTATGCGGTTTCGCTCATTTGAAGTAGACCCATATCATATGTGTATAAACATGCAACTGGAAATTATACATTCCCATTCAAACCAGGACTTAATTGAGCACCAGTAGAAAAAAAATCCAAAATCTTTACTTCTTATCTAGTAATTTTTGCATACAATGTCCAGTAGGTGGCATTTTGATAGGATGTAATCTGTAGCCATAAAAAGAAGAGGCTTTGAGGTCGTGTTGCTTTGGAACACTATCTGGGTTTCATGATTTTTGGAAATTATTTTGACTGAGGTCATCAACAAAATTTTAAGACTACTAATTTTTCTGATTTTTATTTATTTATTGTAAATATGTATAAAGATTATATTGCTAGCTTTGGGAGTATGTATAAACCATGGCAGTAGTACAGAAAGCAGTTTATCTGACCAGAGATGGGAGGTAATCTGAAATATTTGGTTGCCAAATAGCAAACTTGTCTGATTGCAGGGTAGTGTTAGTAAAGAGAAATGCAGTAATGCAGCTGAATGAGAGAGATGGTCTAGAGAGGTCAGAGAAAACAGAGTCAGATATAAATGACTACTGCCATTCTAGGGAGAGGTGGTTGACGGAGGTTCATAGGTGTATACTAGGATAATGACCGCTAGAACCCTTATAAGCCTAGCCGTGCAACCCAAATGTGACCCACAGATTTTATTTATATAGGGAGTGATTTATTGACTTCCTGTGTCCATGAGAGACATAGGAGCCGCACCAGGGCTGGGTTTCTGATTACCCATCCATTGATCCATGTTGTACTTCAGGATGGATGGGGAGGAACTCTGCTTCACATGGACGGAAAATCCTGTTCCAGAAAATGAGACTTCTCAGAGATGTATCTCTCTCTCCAGTATGTTCTATTTCTGTAGTAAACAAAGTTTGGGTCTTTTATTCTAGTAGTTCTGATGCTGTTTGTTTTGTGGAGGTGCAAAAGGTTCATTAAAACAGGGTGCAGGGATGCCTTGTACGCCAAGCAAAGATCACCTCTCAGAAGTCTGTATGATACCAAATAGAGAGAGAGGGCATTCAGGCAGTCAGAGCAGGGCATTATGTTTACTCCCTGTATTTTGTAAGGAACCTTTGTTGGATGTTCCAGTTGCTGCATGTGTCTGGTCAGGATCATACCAAAAGGGGCATTATACTCTATGATGGGTCTGATGAGTGGCGAGTATAGTGGTATGATAACCTTTCTGGACCTATATGCCATACCCTTGCTTAGGAGTTGAGCAGCATAGAAGGATTTTCTTAATACCTTGGACACATGTTGGTCGAAGGCTAGGTTACAATCTACATGAGTTCCCAGATCCCTGATTAATGAACCAATTTTTAAGTGTGTTTTATTGGTAACGTAGTTACCTGGGGTGACAGACTTCCCAAAAAGTACTATAATGCATTTATCGGTATTAAATTTTTAAGCCGTGGCTTTGGCAGTAGGAGTTTGTCTGTATTGCATCTTCCTGAAGAGTGTTCTGATCTTGAGAGAGATTCAGTGATTGCACACAGTTTGCAATCATCTGCAAACTTGGTTAACCAGAGGCCTTTGGGATTGGCTTTGACATCTGAGAAGTAGATGCCAAAGAGGAGTGAGACTAGCACAGAGCCCTGGGTGACTGTACTGGTGACCAGCCTCTTTGTTTTGGTGGCCTCACCAATTCATCTTCCTGGGTCCTATCAGTGAAGCTAGCTAGTTGTCCAGCGAGTTATAGAGGACAGATGACTTGGATGTGTAACCTTTTAATACTTACATTCTTGAACCGTGGTTGCATAAGCCACTGTTCTTAAGAAGTTGGCACTTCATAATGGGGTCCTAGCCACCTGGCATGAATCATGGTCTGAAGTCAATTGCCAAAAAATGCATTAGTGTATCCTTTGGGAAATCTGCTACCCCAGGGAACTACCACATTAACAATACACCCCTAAGCATTGACCCAATTGTCTGGGATTTGGGAACTTATGTAGACAGTGAAATTAGTTCTGACCAACATGTGTTTATTGTTGTGTGGAAGTCCTTCTATATTGTATCACTTATAAACAAAGAAATTGTGTCTAGATCTAGGGATGTTATTGTCCATTCCCCTCTACTCAGTCCGGCTACAATGCCCCCTGTTGACATGTATCTATCCAAACACATGCAACAACTGGATTGCCCACAAAGATACCTTGCTCAAAGGATACAAGGCCTAAATAACATGTCCTGTATGGGCAGACTCAAAGCCCTGTCACTATACTTCGTATCCTACAGACTAAGGTGACCTGTGTGTGGCATACAGGGGATCATCTGACCCATTATTGATGGATTTACTGCATCAGCAAGTCAAATGGTATCAGAAATACTCAGTCTAGGGATTAGCTTCGTAAACTGTGGTTCCTCTTTTGCAACATCAACAGAGTGGTTTGAAGGGATAGGTATATTTTGCAAAGGATAATGCATGCTGCTATGGAACACACTCCCCATCCACATAAAACAAAGTTCATCCCTGTCCATTTTCAAGTGCAACTTGGATCTGTGGATGGGAAACAGTAATTTAACCCCAGGACTGCCCCCTGTACTACTAATAGACAGGTGCAGCTCCTAAGGGGTTTATCCAATGCATGCGTCCCTTCAGATTATTATTGGTATGATCCTATTTATTCTCCTTAGGAATAACACATAATTAACAACCATGGGATGGGTAAGGACAATCTGTAACAAAACGGGATAAGTTATTTTAAGTACAAAAAGAGGAAATTGTCTAAATGTTGCTTAGGCTATGTAATATATAGCAGTATATGTGAAGTATAATGTTTGTTAATGTTAATTTAATACAGTTTGATTACTTTTCTATAAATGTAAATTTGCCTGTGTCACAAGTGATAATTCAATAAAGGTGTTGGGGGAAAAAAGGGAAATTTGCTTGGTTTAAAATGGCCCGCAACGGCTGCTAATCTAGTACTTAACTATGAACCTCTAACTTCTGTAACTGCGATTGCAAATAACATTTCCTTACTGACAGTTACAAAGCCATTTGCACTTAAACAAATCCATAACAGCAATACCTTTTGCCAGAGTGTATGCACATTAGGATTGCCACACATTTCTGATTACCATAAGTGTAATTTTTCTTAATAAAATATGAGATTCAGCAGAGCAAATGACCCACACAACCAATGCATAAGAATTGCAGAATTTTAGTTGGTTTTGCTGTTTTATCTTGTCAAGTTGTTTGAAAAATAGTGTCACAGTTTTCTGCTGTATTTAGAGCAAAGTTGGGAAACATGTTTTTTCCTAAAGTACTAGGACAGTTGTCATTTTCATGACCCCCCCCCCAGGACTTAACTGATGAAGCATGACTATCTTTTGAAAAGAGGGACATGGAGTAACCCAAATTTACAGCTATATGTCCAGCTTGTGTAGATTCTTGTCCAGAAGTTGATGGCCAGACACACATTCAGCATAGAGAGAACAATGGCCTCCAACTTTCTTTAGTGTGGGACAGTTTGACAGAATCTCAGGATTGTTGCTGTCCTTACTAAGGGCTGACCACAGCCTCCTGATGATTACTGAGAACAGTAACATCTAGATAAACCTTGCTGGAATTCACACTGAAAAAGTTCTCTTTCTTGCAGTACTTTATTATTACAGCTGTTGCTGGTCCCATTCTTAAAACACACTTATTGCTAGTTCCTGTGAATCTTTAAGCATGCTACAGGTGGTGAAGTTAATTTTACACCCACAGCACTGTGGATCTTGCCCCTTGCTCTTTCATTCCTTTTGAGGTGCTGATCAACTTCTTGACCTTCATGGAGTGGAACAGAGAAGGATAGAAGAGGTATTCCAAAAATTTTCCATTTTGTGAATTACTGTAAGGAGGGCTGGCATTCAGCAGTAAAAGATCCTGCTTCAGTAGCCATTTCATCTGCATTTTGTGAAGGACAGATTGGCTGAAACTTCAACACTATTTAAAGAACAAGTTATCAAAGCTTCAGTTTCATGAAATCTTTAATTTTATTTTATTTTTTTGCAATGAGTGGTCCTCATTGCTTGTGTATATGAAGTCTGTTGCTGGAATTCACACTGAAAGAGTTATCTTTCCTGCACTAGTTTATTACAGCTGTTACTGCCTTCCATTCCTAAAACACACTTCTTGCTGGTTCTTCTGAGTCTTAAGCATGCTGGTGACATTGAATCCCTGGCAGAGTATGAGAGAAAGTACATCAGAAGTATTTTTAATAGGAACAGCAGTCAGAGTTAATCGGTGGAGCAATGAACTCTGCTTAAAATTTCATCCAGTTTTCAGTCAGTAAAGTGCAGTGTATTTGTAGAAGAAATAAGAGCTGGAGGTGGAATCTTTATAAAACGGAAGGTGCAAACTGCATAGAAATAAACATAATCTGTGAGAACAGTGCATGCAGTTTAATGTTCAGTTGGAGTGGTATTTCAGGGAGGGGGCAAGACTTGAGCAATCTATATAATGTTAAACATAACAATAGCTAAAACAGAAATAATATTTGTGTAATGCATGGGACAAATCTTTGTAATTGTTTTTGTGTTATAACTTATGCCACTGTGTAATATGTGATGGCTGTAAAGATGTTTTCAAAAAACAAAGTGTAATGTTGCACTCTACCCACACATTCTGATCTGTGTTAGATGACGAGACCATACATTTACAAATGTTTATGTTGATAGTAGCCTGGGCCTTCAGCTTGGCTTTCATTTGTACACCTGGTAACTTCTCTCACTCACCGTGAATTTCATCTTGCTGTATCCTTGTGAAAATGCAAAAATAAATTAACATATAGGGTCATGCACTTTCTAAGTCTTTTCATCACTTAGAACTTTGTATCTGCTGCATGAACGGCCAGGCTATGAGGAGAAGAAGTCTGGGCTGCTGTTGCAGTGAATGTTGAATTTGAGAGTCTCTCCCCAAACTAGACATTTTCCTTGTAGGTTACTAGACCCAGACTGCAGTATCTGATGTAGAGTCAGCCTCGCCTAGGATTACCCATGTGATTATGGTAGCATCTGTTAAGATACCAACCATTGAGAGTACTGCCCAGGAGGCTTAAAAGTTCAGATAGCAGGTCTGTTGTATTCTCATCTGTGGAGATGAGATAGGGTCAGAAGGTCAGCCTCCCCTTCTGCTGTATCATCTACATGTTCTCTCCATATATAGGTGGTCTCGAGGAAAATGGAGAACTGTCCTCTAATTCATCATCGAGATTCTCTCTGAGGAATCCAAGGATATTACAGTATATTTGTTTTTTTGCTAGAGCCTTTTTGGCTTTTTTGGGGAGGAGGATGGTATCAGAAGGCTCTAAAATTCTGTAAGAGGAAAGAAACAAGAGGATGTCCTGAATGAATCACTATTGCAGTATTCCTGACATATGGGTTTTCATCACTGATGTCTGACCAGGATACCAAACCTTTACCTTCCCTAAGACGTACATCCGTGGTATGGCCTCAAGTCACTTGTGTTTGGGTATAAAGACAGACAGACGTACGAGTGTAGATCCTCAGACTATATCACTATCAGCCCAAATGCAGGTTGTGTATTCGTCAAGAGTATTCTTTGTTTGGGCATTAGTACATTTGCTCCATTCATCTATCCAGATAAGTGCTCCATTGAGGAATCTTCCTTTTTGTCTTTGAATTTTTGTTAAATTTGTAGATGCCGGCTAAAATGAGTAAGCGCAAATGAGGCAAGCAGATTCTGTACAAGGACTTGCATACAAAGTGTCTTTTTTTGCCTAGGTCCAGAACACAATCACAAATATTGTATTATCTGTCAGTCATTCATTCCAAAAACCCTTATGTCTAGACTTTCTTCTTTCAACACTTTCCTCGAGACCCAGTGTCTTAAACGCTTGGCTCAATCCAAGATGGCTGACTCCACTTTATCAGATATCTGTCTGCTGGTGAAGAAAAAATTTGAGGTCTCAATTGGATCCACAGTCCAGTGTTCCTGATTGTCACATACCTGCTGTGATTTCATATCCAACAGTACATCAGGCTACTTCTCAGCTGACTGGTAACGAAACCCCATCTGAGGCCAGTATAGTTCCTGAGGCTTTGCAGACTGCCGATACAGCCAAAGAACTATGTCTTATCATTACAGAAGGACTGCGTTGCATCCCTCAAATTCTAGTTAGAGAAGAAATCCCAGGCTCTTTAATAGAGGTCAGAGATGATTCTGAGCTACTGTGTCAGCAGACATCGCCCCTAAAAAGAAAAAAGCAGAAGACTAAGCATGTGGCCTTCCCCTCAACAGCTAGAGAGGAGTGGTGGATGGACTTTTCACATGGGCTGTTCAAACCTGTTATGGTTTTGAACCCCCCCCCCCTTTGGGTCTCCACTACCACAGGCTTCTCCCCTTAAACCTACTCTGCTTTCCTCTTCCTCTGATAAGGAGCAGGACTATGATTCTGACCATCCTCTGGACTATTCCTGTCAACTGCATTCTCCAGGACAAATCTCTTCTGATGAAGGGGACTCCCACTTACCGGATTCTCCTATTGAGGAGACATTCTTTTGGGGAAGGTGTACAGAGCATGATGAAATGCATTAATTGGCAATCCACACAGATTTCTGAAGTTCAGAAGAGGTACTACAGCCTCTTGAAGATGTGTACCCATGCCCCCTGCTCCAGTCCCTCCTCTGCTTAAGGCTTTCCAGGATGCCTTTCAGTACACCTCTTTTTCACCTTATTCTCAACCATAAGCTCTTAAGAGACCAGACAGGTTTTAGAAGGTCCCTGATGACCTGAACTATCTATACACAAACCATGTGGTAGACACTTCTGCAGTCTGTCTCTATCTTTCTATCTTCAGATAAGCCCACCAAGCTTCTACCCAGTGCTAATGCCCTACCCACTGATAAAGACAGTAGGGCTTTGGATAGGTGGTGGAGGAAGGTTTACACTTCTTCTACCCTTGCCTTTTTACAGTTAATTAGCAGACTGAGATAAATTATTTGATTTCTCCTCTTAAGTCCTTAAAAAGTTTTTTTTGGATCCTCCTACAGCAGCCTCTAAGCAACAGATAGAGAACCACTAACCACTCAGATTGCCAGACACAGCATTAAGTGCATTTAGGATCCTGTGCATGCTTCTTATAGGGCATTTGCCACAGGATTTGTTATCTGTAGGTATGCATGGCTTTGCACTCAACATATGCCTGAGGATTTTAAATAAAAGATTCCAGATTTCCTCTTGGAATGTTTTGAAAAGACTGGCTATCTGATGGTCAAACATTAAGTCTGTATCCAAGAGGAAACAAGAACAAGTAAGCCCATGAAACACTGCAGCCAGGTTCTATTGTCTTTAGTCCCTAAGTACCATAGCAACTACCTGGCTAAATTTACCTCCTTCTTAAATAATAGGAGTCAGGGATCCGAGGACATTTCAGAAACACAGGAGAACACCCAGGGAAATATACTGTGAAAATTCCCAAAGGGGACATTTAGTTGGGAGGCCACCATTTGGAGGCAGAAACCTGTGACTACCCCTGCAGTATCCCTCTCCCTGGCCCCAACCTTTATTGCTCCTTCACAAAGGTTGTTGCTATCCCTGGCCAGGCGGGACGCTTTTTCCACAGACAAGTGGGTCCCCTCCATCTTCCAGGATGGCTATGCCATGTCTTGGAAAGAGATTCCCCCTTCTGAGAGGCCCTTCTGCATGGCATCCCACTGCCTCTTGTAAATTAAATAATCCTTCTGACTCCTATTATTCAAGACCTCTTGAATCAAAATACCATCGAGTTAATACCAACAGAATTCATGGGGAAAGAGTTTTATTTCAGGATTTTCCTGCTTTCAAGAAAAGGAGGGCAGTAGAGACCTTTCTGGACATTTCCATCCTGAACACTTACCTGAAGATACCATCTTTCAAAATGTTTTCCCTTTAGACTTTCCTATAGTTCATCCTTCCACAATCTTTCTTATTGTCTTTGGATCTCAGGGATGCCTGTCTGCACATCTCAGTTGTCCCACTTGCAGGCGATTCCTCAGGTTTTCCTCTAGTTCCTGGTATTTTCAATTTCCTGCTCAGCCTTTTGGTCTTTACACAACCCCAAGTGTGTTCATAATATATGCCTAGCACCTGTAATAGCTTTCTGCCGCACTCAAGGAATTCAAATTTTCCTCTGTCTGGACAACCTTCTGAAACAGGTCTTTTCCACAGAGATTTTTCTTCATCATTTTCAGTTCACCCTCCATCTTATGACAGGTCAGGGTTTCACTGTAAACTACCAAAAATCTCACATGGTTCCTAGCCAGGACCTGGCGTTTCCGGGTTACAGGCTGGGCACAAAGAAAATACATACCTTCCTGCCACAGGAGAAGGTTTTCAGCCTGTCCAGTTACTTCCAGAACCTCTCCACTGCAACCTACTTCTCTGCAAGGGAGATGCTAAGGACTTAAGGACTCATGGCACTCACCATCCTTATGCTCCCACTGGCCAAACCCTCATGAGGAGTATTCAGTGGTACTTGAAGATGTGTGATCCCAGCATTGTCACCCCTTGGACACCCTGATTGCCCTCCTCCCTTATCTCAAGAAGGAGCTTGTGTGGTGTAAAAGGCTGGTCAAACTCAACCCAGGATTACCTTTCACACTTCTTGCTCTTCCTCTTCAACATATTTGCAAGGATGCCTTGGACGAGGAGTAGGGGCTAGTGAGACATGGACTGTATTGCACAGAGTGCAGAGGAAATGGCAATCCCAGTTCTTGAAGGAGCACCAACTTGAAAGAAATGAAGACACTCCTCAAGCTCTTCAACTTTTCACCCAACGTTAGAGACCAGGATGGCTCCAAGTGTGCAGACAACACCACAGTCATAAGGTATGTAAATAAACAGGGAGGCACCAGATGTTACCAACTTTGCAGGTTAGCACAGAAAGTGTGGAATGTGGCAACTCAAATGAACATCACTCTCACAGCCACATACATCTCTCTCAGGACAATGTGCTAGCAGACTGTATACACCACTCCCTGGAGGACTGCCCATGAGTGGATCTTGAACAGAGAGGTCTTCCATTATATCACACTTAAGCATGCCACTCCTCAAACTTCTTTGCCTCAGCAAGCAACCATCAACTCACCCAGTTCTGCATCATGGATCCTTGTCCCACAGCCTGGAGGACGGATGCTTTCTCTTTCTAGTGGACAGGGACGTTCCCTCCCCTGCCTATCCTTCCACATATCCTCAAGAAGGAGCTTGTGTGGTGTAAAAGGCTGGTCAAACTCAACCCAGGATTACCTTTCACACATCTTGCTCTTCCTCTTCAACATATTTGCAAGGATGCAAAGGATCAAAGTACAAAAGGAGACACCCAATCTCCTCTTACTGGCTCCATTCTGGTTGAGGCAGTCTTTGCTTCCCCTGGTATTTCATCTAATAAAAAGAAGTTACAAGAGGATTCCTCCACAGCCAGACCTGGTTACTCAGCAAAAAGTATCACTGCTCCACTGAAATCTAACATCTCTCAGTCTAACCCTATGGATGATAGGATTTTAATCCCTCTGATAGCTCTTCTCCGAAGAGGTGGTACAAGTCCTAGAACAGGATAGGAGACCTACTACTAGAAAATCTTACATGGCTAAGTGGAAAACGTTTTCCTTCTGGTGCTGCATAGTCAGGATCCACTCTTAGTAGAAGTCCCTATGGTATTGCAATACTTCTGTGAGGTGTTTTGATCAGGCTTAATAGACAAATGTGCTTTTATGGATGAGTAGGCTATTGATGCCCTGCCTCCCTGTTAGTCCTGCACTTACGACTCAGAGAAATTCTACATCTTAACCCTACAAGGAATTCCCTCTCTCTTCCTTGATCTTAATTTTGTGCTGGAAAAGCTCACTGTCTTGCCCTTTGAACCAGCTCCTCCATTTCTCTGAAATTCTGTACTTGAAAACCATACTTCTCTTAGGCCCTCACCTGGGCCAGGACTGTTTCTGAGCTACAAGCTGTCATGGCCGTTCCCCTTTTCTCATTTTTCATAGAGGCAGGATGACTGTCAGGGCTAACCCATCCCTCATGCCTAAAGTAGTGAATGGATTATCTTTCATTCAAGCCATTCATCTTCCACCTTTTTTTCCCCAATCCCCAAAATAGGGGTTGAATGGATTTACAGTCTTTGGACAGTCACAGACAACTAAACTTTACCTGGACAAAACTAAATCCTTCAGAAAGATTAAACAGTTTGCATATTTTATGATTCCTAAGCTAGGACAGCCAGTCTCCATGCAAAGTACTGCAGCCTGGATTTCTAAGGTTATTACTTTCTACTATTCACATCATGGTAAGCTACTACCTTCCTGCCATAAAGTATACTCCACTAGGCCAGTTGCTTCCTCAGAAGCTTTTCACAAAGGAACAGACTTCAGGTTTATCTTGGTGGCAGCCATTTGATCCTCTGTGCATACTTTTACCAAACACTACAAGATTGATGCTTCCTCCAGGTCCACGACAGCCTTTGCTAGGTCAGTCCTGGCCAGACTGCTGGACAGTTCTTCTCAGAAGCCAACCACCCTTCCTGTATCTTTTAGCTCTGGGAGTTACCCATATGTCATGAGCACTGCAGCAGTGATTTTAGTAAGGGCATAGTACAGTTGTGTAAGAAATTAGCATAACAGTAAATGTCCTATTGATCACTGTTGCAGCATTCCATTCCAGCCTCCATCCCCTCTTCTCTTACTCATTTCCTTCTTCAGTTGTCCTTACCCTTCTGCTCTAGCCTTTGCTCTCTTACATAGGTACAGGCGAGGTTTCTTAGCGATTTTAGCTGCATCTCTCCTAACTGACCAGTCTTCTGTCTTGGTACTCTTTAGTCCACTGGCTTGGAAATAGCCTGAGGATCCACTCTCGTATGTCCATCTTTATACCCAAAATGCATGTGACCTGAGGCCATAAGTCAGATGTATGACCGAGGAAGGTAAAATGTTGTTATCCCAGATGGATGTCAGTGGCAACAACCCATATATTAGGAATACTGCAACAGTGATCACAAGGACATCTACTGTAATGTAAGGTTCTTACCATCTTCCTGGGGTGGGTTTTAGTTGAGGGCGGAGTCTGTCATTGATCACATTCGTGAAGATAGATGTCTTTCATTGGTCTGACTACTTCATATGACACAACTTGAGGCTGTATAATATATGTCAATACTGGTGGAAACAACACTGGAGTAAACAAGTGCATTTGTTATAGTATAATGAGGGATTGAAGGGCCAGTCCTGGGAATCCTGACACTTGCAGTTGTGCTGTGGCAGAAGATACCAAGAAGGCAAGTATTGAAAATGCTAGTGCCAGCATATCCAGTATCGGGAAAGGCAGTCACTGAGTAACAACACTAGAAGCTCTGACTCTGAAACAGAGCTATGACCAATTGTAGGACTGGAGAAAGTTTAACTAAAACTGATGCATGTAAAGGAAGAAAGGGTACTGGCAATGTGGAATCTGGAGCGATTAACTCTTGGTGAGAAACTGCACTTCTTTCAGTGCCCTTAGTTTGAGGAGTTGGAGGAGGAAACATTTCATTTTTTTCATTATTAGCTGACCGTTTCAAATTTAATCTAAACCATGCAAAATTGGAGAGTGAATGCAGCTTGGGTGTATTTGGCATAGAGTTAACAGGGGATTGAACAGTAGATATAGCTAACAGTAGTCTTTAGCCCAGAAGGCCCCTGAGAGGCCTCCTGTACATTCTGTTAAAGTAAGAATGGGGCAGAGATGAAGATCGAAAAACTTTTCGGAAAGTGTTAAACTTGGTCATGTTAGGAAAGGTAGAAATTATAAATTACAGTAGAGGAGCCTGAAGGCTGATGTGTGATTTACCACCTGTTGAGGAGCTCATAGGTTTGTTGGATTGATTGACTTTTTGTGTGGATAGTGGTTATTGCTTTAGGCACTGAAAATACAAGAAGTGTTTAATGATACCAACATTGTGTACCTAACTGTAGCACACCTTCATAAAAAGAATTTGTGTCATAAGAAAGATAATTTCTTTGGTACTTGGAAATGGGAGACAAAAGCAATTGCTTGACATCTTGTATCAGTGTGCCTGTCTTGTTCCAGCTTCTTTAGCACCTCAGCTGAGGAATTTCCAAGCAGTACATCTTTATCAAGAGGGATATTTCAGCCTTCACCTCTTCTGGGCTGTGAACACTGGTACTAAATGTTTGCATAAACATATTAATGGTAGGAATGTTCTGGGGTTTAGTATGCCTGTTCACCTCTCTCTCATATCAGCATGTACTTCCGTGCTAAGGGCAGACATATGGTGCACAAAGAAAGCTTTAAGCTTTGCAGTGTGTCTATATTTCTGGTATATTTGGCAGTATGCGTCCCTTGTATTATAACTACTGCAACAGTTGTCTGATTAAAGGAAGCAAGAAAAAAGTTTTACTCACAAACAAGTCTGATCAAGTTGTATTCAAACACATAGTAGTGAGGGAGACTGGAACTGTTTTGCAGCCATTCTCAGAGTGAAAGAGAACTTCAGAGTAAAGGAGGAGTGATCTATGATGGGAAGGAGGAGACTCGTAGACAGCAAGGAAAGTTTAATTTCCTGAGCTGTCCTAATACCTGCAGTATCATGACCTTTTCCAGATACGGACCTAATACTATTAGTGTGTACCCCTCATAGCTATACTTTTTTTTACCCTCCTTAGTGCAGTTTCCAGCCTGCAGTAGGTCATACTACTCAGATGTCCTTCAAGGATGCATCTGCAGTCCTTACAAATGGGTTGTCCTGTCGTCAGGCAGCCCTTCGGTCGGCCGGATTCCAAAGTCTGGGTCTGGCCACGGCTGGTGTCGCACTTCACCCGACGTCATAGCTGCAGTTATTCGGGTATAAAGGCATCAGCCGACGCCATTTTCCTCAGTCTTTCTTGCCGTGGCCAAGCAGAAGCTGTTCGCAAGTGCCGGTCGGTCAGAACCAGAGATTACTACTACCGAATACAACTTCGAAGACTTCTAAAAGCTAAGTACCCCGTTGGGGACTCTTTCTTGCCTCAGCCGATGTCAGAAAAAGTGAATAACTGTTTAACTTGTGGGAAACAAATACCTCATAAAGATTTCCACTCTTACTGCTTACCTTGTCTAGGCCCAGACCACGACGTCGCAGCTTGTCTAGCCTGTGCTTCTTTTAACCAGCGGACGCTTAGACGTTGGTCGGAGTTTGCTGAGGAGTTTCTCGGCTCCGAATTTGCTTATGTTATGCCGTCGGATCCTCCGACTTCGCAAATATCTAAAAAACGCAAGGAAAAGGACCGACACTCGCGGTCCGCAGTTTCGGCCGAAACCGCGGTTAAGCCAACCGCGAGTGTCTCGGTTTCGGCTGAAACCGAGCAAGCGGTTCCTCCTTCAGCCGAAAACTTTCCTTCTGCCGAGGCCTCTTCCAACCTCGTAGAATCAGCTTCTGATATCCCACCTGCTGTTACAGTTTCTCAGGAATTATTAGACACTAGTCCCTTGGATATTTCAACCCCTGCACGTGGAGCTGCTAGGCCACCTGCAGCCATGTCCATTAAGGCCTTCCCCAGGGCTAAAGCAGCTAAAACTACTAAATCTGTGCCTGCTAAGCCCCCCTCTCACAGGCCTAGCTCTAGTTCACAAATGCTTAGTTTAGCAGAGGATCTCATTTCTTTAATCCGAGGATCCCAACCTCAACCAGACAGGGCCTCTCACCCGCCTCCAGAGAAGAGGCCTAGAGCAGAGCCCCCTGAGCCAGTGTCTACTGATGATTCCTCTGATGACTCAAATGATACAGACCTTCCAGAGGCCCCATACTCCCCTTATGAAGAATCTGATGGTGAAGAGTCCATTCCTTCTGCCTCTCCGCCTGAGGAATTTTCCTTTGGGGAAACCCTGCATGCCATGAGGGAACAATTTCAGTGGCATGGCCAGGATTTTTCAGATTCCAGAAAAAGGCTTAGAACTTTTCTGCATTTACCACAACATAGGCCTTTAGCCATACCTCCAGTTCTTTCTGTTGTAGATGATGCATTTAATGATGCTTGTACTGCTCCTGATTCTCTGCCTCCGGCCCCTGTTAAGCCCGATAGATACTACAGGGTCCCGGACACACATTACCACTTGTATAAGGCTCCCCTTGCAGATCCAGAGACTATCTCCCAAGGACCTAAGGCTGTAGCAGCCACCTCTGCCAAAACCCTCCCTCTGAAAGGGAATCCAGATCCTTAGAGAGATGGGGTAAAAGTTTACACTTCTGCTACTCTTTCAGCTAGGGCCTTGAACTGTCAATTTCACATGATGCAGTATCAAGAATTTTGCTAGATCAGTTAACCAAAAAGTGTCCTCAGATGAAACAGTAGACAAAAATATGTGCAGGAAATGGTAGATAACATTCAACAAGTCAGTAACCATTCCTAAAATGCGGCTATGATGCACTGGAGGCTTCCTTTAGATCAGCCATGACTGGCACAGTCATCAGAAGGCATGCATGGCTAAAAGAACAGGCCTTACCAGACCATGTCAAATCAAAACTATTAGATGCTCCTATGGATAAGATCAATTTGTTTGGCTCTCCTGCACAACAAGTACTGAAGAAGATGGAAGAGAAGGCAAAATCTGTCCAAACAGTAAAAGATTTCTTACAGGTCCAACCTCCGAGGTTTAGCAGGAATTGGCCCTCCAAGAATTGGTCCTTTCCAGACTCCTCCAGAACTCAGAGAGGCAGGAATAGGCGTTCAAGAGGCAGAAGCCTCTGTGCTTACAGAGGACGTCAGTGGCAGGGCAACAACCAGCGAGGCACAGCCACAGACACAGCCACCACCACAACTGCAGGTCAATCACAGTGACTTGGCTCTGGCACCGCCTACCAGGGAACAACTGCAAGCACCCTTAGGCGGGAAGCTAGCCTTATTTACGACAAACTGGCATTACATCACAAGAGACAAGTGGATTTTACAGATAATAGACCAAGGTTACAGGTTTCACTTCCATACTCTACCAGGGAAGAAAGGAATGCCAAACCTACCTCCAAATCAAAAGACAGAAGCTCTAAAACAAATATCCCAATTATTAAGGATGAGAGCTGTAGAAAAGGTACCATCTATGGAGCAAGGGAAGGGATTTTACTCCAGACTCTTCCTGGTACCAAGAAAAGAAGGCAAATGGAGACCTATTCTCGACTTGTCCGCTTTAAACACATTCCTCATTGTTCCAAAATTCAAAATGCTGACCCTACAGCAGCTTCTTCCCATGCTGGGCAAGGAGTCTTGGCTGGTGACTCTAGATCTCAAGGAGGCATACCTGCACGTCCCCATACGACCAAACTGCAGAAGATACCTCAGATTTCTTGCAGGATCAGAGCATTATCAATTCTCAGCATTGCCCTTTGGCTTATCTACTGCGCCCAGAGTGTTCACGAAATGCCTGGCATCAGTAATTGCTCATTGCAGGCTTCAGGGAATCCAAATCTACCCATACCTGGACGACTGCCTGATACAAGTGGACAACGAAAGCAAGCTAGCAGAAGATTTACAAAGGGTCATTAATCTGCTACAAGCCCTGGGATACACAGTCAATTTAAAAAAGTCAAGACTGATACCATCCCAGAGAATAACCTTTTTGGGTGCAGAGTTGGACACATCAAGGCAAATGGCATTCCTAACAGTAGAAAAACAGGAGCAGCTACCTCTCTACTTCTTGGCCTTATCAAAACAGAACCATCTGACAGCAAGAAAAGTTCTGCAAGCCTTGGGCTTCATGGCATCCTGCATAATATTGGTTCCTCATGCCAGACTGCATATGAGAAAACTACAGTGGTACCTAAGGAATTTATGGTCTCAACACAAGCACAGCTTGGAAACCCAGATTCCCATTATTCCATGCCTGAAGCAAGAATTCCTATGGTGGACTCAGGCTTGTCAATCAAACACAGGATTGCCTTTTCACAGTACTCAACCAAGCCAAACCATCACGACAGACGCCTCAGACCTCGGTTGAGGGGCACACATGCTGGACAAGTGCATACAAGACTTATGGTCTCAAAACCAGCTGCACCTACACATAAATCTAAAGGAAATGCTGGCAGTAAAACTGGCAATTCAGGCATTCAGACCATTCCTTCAGCAAGGTCTATTGATGATAAGGACAGACAACACCACAGTTATGTGGTACATCAACAAACAGGGAGGCACACACTTGTATCCTCTTTGCCGGATGGCACTGGATCTCTGGAATGTGGCCCTGAGCTACAACATTCAGTTAAAAGCAATTTTTGTACCATGAAAAGAAAACATCCTAGCAGACATTTTAAGCAGGACTACCACGGATGCCCACGAATGGATGCTGCATCCGGACATCTTCAAAACCATTACAAGAAAATGGGGACTCCCAGAAATAGACTTATTTGCATCCCCACGCAATCACCAACTAAAGAAATTCTGCACAAGGACGTACCACCCACTTGCTTGGAAGGTGGACTCCCTATCCTTCAGTTGTAAAAACCTGACAGCATATGCATTTCCACCACTTCCTTTGATGCACAAAGTGCTATTGAAGATCAGAGAGGACCGTCCAAGGATCATTCTGATAGCTCCAGACTGGCCAAGGCAACATTGGTACCCATTACTGAGGAGCATGTCTCGGGAACAAATATGGCCACCCCTGGTTCCCTTGCTGTTAACACAGAACAACTACAACAATCTGCATCCAAACCTGAAAACTCTGCAGCTGACTGCCTGGAACATTGCATAAGACCAATTAACCCAAATTTATCCCAAAGGGTTAAAGACATTATCCTTGGGCTCGCAGACCCTCAACAAGAAAAAATTATTCAGCAAAATGGAAAAGATATCTCATTTGGAGTACTGAAAAAGGAGAAGATGTGTCACTGGTAAACATAGCCAACATTCTGGAATACTTGGCAGAGCTCTTCCACACAGGCCTGTC
This sequence comes from Protopterus annectens, assembly GCF_019279795.1. Classification (NCBI taxonomy): domain Eukaryota; kingdom Metazoa; phylum Chordata; order Ceratodontiformes; family Protopteridae; genus Protopterus; species Protopterus annectens. The sequence continues at coordinate 635,406,768 of NC_056733.1, forward strand.
CTATTCCTCCATCAAGATTCATGCATCAGCTATTTTAGCAGAATACGACTTGGATCCTCCTGTCTTCTCACATCCTCTGCTCAGACAGTTTCTGAGAGGAATTAAAAATGTAAAGCCTCCTAGGAAGCCACCATTACCAGCATGGGACTTGAACTTTGTGCTAGAAAATTGACACTTCCTCCTTTCGAACCAGCAGCAACAGCAGAATTGCAATACTTATCATGGAAGACTGCTTTCCTGCTGGCAATCACTTCAGCAAGAAGGGTATCTGAACTTCAGGCATTAATGGCAGTGCAACCCTTCCTGATCTTCCATCAAGATAGAGTGTCCATGAGAACAAATCCTTCCTTTATGCCTAAGGTGGTTTCCAGAGTTTCTTTAAATCAGGCTATCCACCTACCTACATTCTTCCCTAACCCACAGAACAGCGGAGAAAGACTGCTACATACCTTGGATGTACATAGACAATTACGCTATTACCTGGACAGGACCAAGGGCAATAGAAAAACTGACCAGCTACTGGTAGCATATGCAACAGGAAGGGAAGGAAAAGCAATTTCAAAACAAACAATCTCCAAGTGGATAGGAAATTGCATTAGATTTTGTTACTCCTACCATGGAAAGAAAACTCCAGAGAACATCAGGCCTCACTCTACAAGGGCAACAGCCACTACCACAGCCTTCTTACGAGGAGTGGCTACCAAGGACATTTTAGAAGCTGCTACTTGGAGCTCCGTGCATACATTTGCCAAGCATTATAATTTACCTTTATACTCTAGATCCCGAGCAGGCTTTGCCACTGCTGTTTTGCAAGGGATCCTAACTACACCATAACTTTATTTGTCCACCTCCCGCAGTTTGGCTATGGTATTCTACCCATTTGTAAGGACTGCAGATGCATCCTTGAAGGACATAGTACAGTTTTGTACCTACCATAAATGTAGATGTCCGATAGGAATGCATCTGCAGTCAGGATTACCCACCCGCCTTCCTCTCTGTGGTGCTCCTAGGGTATTTGCCCATCTTATAGCTAGCTGGGGGAATCTGTTATGGTGTATTTGTTTGTATATATGTACATACATGCTTATTTTTTGTGTTTGCTCTCTACTATTTGGAATCATTGGCATTTATCCAAATTTAGCCTTCCAAGAGGGCACCTGGCATCTGGGGCAAGAAACACTGAGGAAAATGGCATCGGCTGATGCCTTTATACCCGAATAACTGCAGCTATGACGTCGGGTGAAGTGCGACACCAGCCGAGGCCAGACCCAGACTTTGGAATCCGGCCGACCGAAGGGCTGCCTGACGACAGGACAACCCATTTGTAAGGACTGCAGATGCATTCCTATCAGACATCTACATTTATGGTAGGTACAAAACTGTACTTTATGTAATTATTAGATTTGGTAGTGTTGCTTATCTTATAGAAATCTCCATAGGGACATGGATTTCAAGAGGTCTTGCTCTTGAGAAGTATACCTACACATGCAGACATATTACTGTAAATTGACCAGTTCTACCAGTATTTTCATATAAAGATTTATTCTGTTTAGACGATTAGAAATCTCATGAGCTAAGTTTTAGATTATTTTATTTTTATTTAACAGAAACACTGGAAAAGCTAAGCAGAAAGGAGGAGGAGTGTTCATCTGTGTTATCTGAAGTGGCTCAACTTAAGTCTACCGTTTCTGGTAGGTATGATGGAACTGGCTGTCAGCTTTTTTTAATGTGTGTCATCTTTAACATATGGCTGAATTTATGAAGTGGTTTGAACATTTTCTGATTGCTGGCTAAAAATGTTGTTGAATATGTTAACATGCCAGTAGGAACCAGGGCTGATAGAATTTTGGGGGCTACCAGCAAGTTTCAAGCTGAGGGCTATATCCTGTACACTTCCAGTAAAAGTGCCACCCTTATGCTACCACATCATGCCTTCCCCTCCCAAGCACCTAACCCGTGGTTATCACTAGCACATGATAGAAAGTGTCAGCAGTAGTAAACGCCGACTGAATTGTAGTTGCACTGCAGTTACATTGGAAGACTCTGTACAATATCAAGGTGACAAGTCACACACAGGAGATGCAGACAGTCTTTTTGTCACCGTGATGTTAAGTTTGCATCATGTGAAAGGAGCTGGTTCCCACAGCGTTACCATTGTCACAAACACACACACACACACACACACACACTGACTGGCTGACTGACATTTAGCTACGGTGTTAATGCATTATTAAAAGCTTCAGTATCACATCAAGGTAGTCATTTGCACAGAGGGCTGTTCTCACAGAGACATCACCTGATTGACATTTAGTAGCAGTGTTTTTAAAGTTGCAACAAGCCTGTGTGGCACATCGAGGTAGCTAGCCAGATAGAGGTCAGTTAACATCCACACTCAGCTTAACAGCATTCTTACTTATTCATACTTACCCACAGTCAACCCATACTCAAAATGAAACATTTACAACCTATACGGAGATGCACTGACAGACAAACCCAGACCCCCCCCCCCAAAGAAATGCACAAATCCATACATAGGTTTATAGGTAGTACTAGGCTATCTGCCCCTGTGAGCCATTTTAAGCCTAGCTAAATTTCCCAACCCAAGGGTAAGAATCCAGACCCTGTACCTTGTGTCTGGGAAGTAAACACACTATACCAAGCCCCTGTACCACTAAATAATCTAATAACTCTATCACTCGTATGCCACATTCTCACTTACCCAGATTCACTCTCATTACCCTCCACTTACCAAGACGCACATAAAAATCCAAAGACATGCACAGCTAGTATAGATGACTCACATTCACCCACAGTAGTGCTTAAACCCATGTGGAGACACACCCCCAGACAGTCTTCCACATTCTCACTCACCTAGACTCACCCATGTTCCTCCACAATCATTCAGACACACACAAACCCACCCCGAGTTGCTGAGTGTGAGACATGCCCAGACAGACAGACATGCCCTCATTCAGCCAAAGAGATGCACAAGGAGAGAGAAACCCAAAAGACAGGGGAAGCGGGCCCATAAACCCACAGAGATATCATTGTTTACTGTGCTTTGTTTTGCCTGCAGTACTACAGTGTGTCGGCAGTTGTTAACTTCAAATTGTTGTATATGCAATTACTACAATTCATGAGGAAATGCACATTGTATTGCAGTCGGCTATCCTCTCACAGGCTTTGCTTAGTTTACATTTTTATGCTCTAGTTGTCCCCTCCATCTCTTCCATTCCATCACTCTTGGATATGTTTTTGTGCTGATTTTTTTCCCCCCTGCTGTTCTAACTGCCTATCAGTTAGAAATGTGCATGATTTTATAGTGTCTTTTTTAATATCTGCTCAGTCACAGAATCCATCGTATAAGAGAAAAGTAATTTGCAGTCTTAATAACTTACCTGCTGTGAAAGCGATGCTCTGCTGGTCGTCTTCTCACTGTGCATGCAGTCATGGATTACCTCTTGCTGACTTAGGAGTTTTTAGGTTCATAGGCTAGTACTAGGCTAACTGCCCTTGTGAGCCATTTTAAGCCTAGCCAATTATCCCTTGAGAGACTCAAATCCTGCACCTTGTGTTTGTAAGGCAAACACCTTAACCATTAGGCCACCCTCCTAACTCTAAAATAAACAACATCTGCAAGGCTCAAACCCAGGACTATGCACACCATACACAAAATGCTTTACCACTAAGCCATGCCAGATATAAAAAAATAAATAACCTCTGAAAGGCTGGAACCCAAGACCCTGCAAAGTGATTTACCACTAAACCATGTCCGATATATTTTGATTTGCTTCACTCCCCTCCCAGACATCCACACACACACACCCTCCTTATATTTATGTCTACTATTCTCCTCTATTATTTCATTTCTCACCTCCGTCTGAAAGATACATATCTCAAACCTGCATGACTTGTATATTCCGTAAATCTGAAACCTCCCCAAAAGCACAACCTACAGACTTCCAAGTAACCAAAAAGCTACACTGTTGACGCTCATTTACTGCACCATGTCAACAGTGATATTTAACTACATATTGACCAACTCATCATACGGTCAACCTTCATATTATTTTATTTAACACCTTTAGTAAATTGTCACTTTTCAAACAATGATGTAGATACGCATACATTAATAGAAAACAAAATGTGTGTCAGCCTTCCTATTACTAATCATAAATCCTTCTTATAACACCGCATTCCTTACCTGACAACCCATACTCAGCTACTTTTGTTATACTAAACCCATCCGCCTTACTGGGTCTGACCCATCCTTAAGCAATTTTACCATTCTACTCACATTTCTTACTATGTCATCATCATGTTCTATACTCTGTTAATACCATCCTCACAATAACTCCAGCACCACCAATGCCTGTAACTTTCTTTTATCTGTTACCTGCACATATGCATTAATTCACACTCATTCCCCCAACATGGTTTATGTAACATCACTTTCCACTGCATCAAGCTACTATGGTTAGTATTCTTCGTAGTAACTTGAAAAACGTACTGAACCCAGCACCCTCAGCCACTACCACTGCATCTTCCTGGACACTGTCGACCATCACCTTCTCACACCACTTGTCCCAGCATGCAATCATCCTCACCATCAAATTTCACTCACAAGTTCCTCCCATCCAGTCTTTCCATCCCCATCATGTCCACAAATACATTTAGTGGAACATATAAAATGCTGTATGTTAACTATAAGAATCTAACCAGAACAGGTTAGGTTCATAGGTATGTACTAGGCTAATGGCCCTGGAGCCTTTATAAGCCTAGCCCATAGCATTACCCTGGCATCATGCCACCCGACCTTAGCTCCCAGTGCCTCTGTCGAGTAGAGCCACTGGAGTGATCCCCGGGTTGAATTTTCTATTTCCCATCTGAAGAGGACCAGTGAGGTGCTCTGTTTGACATGTATGGGAAGTCTATTCCATAGCATGGGCAGTCTCTGGGTTATGAACCTGTCCCTCCAGCGCATTCTGTTGTTTGTGGTAATGAGGTTGAGGTCTTTGGAGTGTGTGGTGCGGAAGGATTGGGATTTCTTTAGATGTAGCATTTCTAACAGAGCTGAGTCAGACATGGCTTTGTAAGTCAAGCAGAGGTCACCTCTAAGTAGGTGATATGAGACAGAGAATAGTTGGAGTTTTTTGAGTCTGTCCATCTAGGACAAGTGTTTAAGGCCTAGGATCCTCTTTGTGAGGTACTTTTGCGGCCTCCCCAGTTGTTGCAGGTGTCTAGTGAGGTACATGCCAAATGGGGTTATTGTACTCTATGATTGGCCTAATGAGGGAAGAGTAGAGGGAGACAATGACCTCTTTCTTCCTGGATGCAAAACCCTTAGTAATGAGATGTGCCACGTAGAAGGACTTTCTGACCGCAGTGGCAGTGTGGTGCTCAAGAGAGGTTGCTGTCAACCTGTGTTCCCAGATCTCTTATAACGCCTTCTGTGTTCAGTGGACTGTCATTTGTGTGGTAATTCATGGGAACCAGGTTTTTCCCAAAGGGGATGACGACACATTTTTGGCATTGAGCTTAAGTCCATGGTTCTGACACAAGTCATTGGTCTCAGTGAGGCCTTTTTGTTGGATGTCAACATCAATTGGGGAGTTAATAATAGCTCCCATTTTGCAATCGTCTGCAAACTTTGTCAGCCAGAGTCCCTTCATGTTGGCCTGGACTTCAGAGAAGTCGATACCAAATAAGAGAGGACTCAGGACCGAACCCTGTGGGATTCCACTCGTGATTGGTCGGCAGTCTGACTTGGAGTCAGCTACTTTCACACTGTGGGTTCTATCTGTGAGCCAGTTTGCAACCCACCTAGTGATATATAGGGTTTGATGCCTAGCTTAGTGAATTTTTTTATGATTCCTGAGTGGGGAATGGTATCAAAGGCCTTGGCCAGATCAAGGTAGTTTGTATGAACCGCCTTGCCTTCATCCACAGTTCTGGTGACCGACTCAAAGAAGTCGACCAGGTTGAACGGGCATGATCTACCCTTCACAAAACCAAACTGTGTAGGATCCAGAGTTTGGAGATTCCCCTATATCTTTGTTTATCAGGTCCACGATGATGTGTTCCATAGCTCTGCATATCCGACTCGTCAGGCTAATGGGGCGATAGTTCCCAGGGACTGTAGTCGTTCCTCCTTTATGGATAGGGATGACTGTAGCAGTGCGCCATTCGGTAGGGACAAAGACTGAGGTGAGGTGATTGAACAGGACACACAGGTGAGGTGCCAGTGCACTCTGTAGTTCATGTAGAACACAGCCAGGGATATTTTCAGGTCCTATAGAAACTGTATTTCTGGCCTTGGACAGTGCTGTTTTAACCTGTGCAGCAGTAATACTGGGTGCATGTCAATCTGCTGGTATTGTTATTGGTCCTTTGTGGGGGGTAAAGTTGGCACTGAATCTGTTGGCCAGTATATTGGCAATATCTGCTGGATCGGTATAGGATGTACCACTGTGCAGTAGCTCGGAGCAAATCTGGGTACTGCTGTGGAGATTCTTTACATAACTATAGAAGGCCTTGTGGTTGTCTTTACTACCTGCTGCAATTCTGTTTTCATAGCTAGCTTTAGAGGATTTGATGAGGATCTCAACTTTTTGTTGAGGCTGATAAGGGAGTTTTTCCAGTCTTGGGACTTCACCTTATTCCACATCAGATGTTCTTCATCTCACATTGCTGCAGTCCTAACACTTGGGTAGTCCGCTGTCCCTCGGTCGGCCCGAATATCAGAGTATAAGGCTGACGTCGGTCAGGGCGCATTTGACTGACATCAGAACGTCAGGGTACAAATGCGCATGACCGACGTCATATCCTCAGTCTTTTTTGCCGCATGGTCCGATGCATAAGCAGTGTTGCAAGTGCCGTTCGGCGTTCTGAAATTTTTCGAATTCGGAGTTTCAGACCCAAGTCAGAGTTGGTTAAGTACCCCGTTGGGGAATATTTTGGTTTTTTCTTGCCTCAGTGGTTTACCGGATGTCAGAAAAAGTGAATAACTGTATTTCTTGTGGGAAACAGATACCGCATAGGGATTACCATAATTTGTGTATACCTTGTTTGGGACCTGAGCACGACGTTGTTGGGTGCCGCTTTTGTGCTAGGTTCAATAAACGCACTATAAAGCGGAGGTTGGATTGTGCCAGGTTGGTCTTTGGGAAGCGGTGCAATTACAAAATGCCGTCGGATGCTCCGCGCTTCCTCAAAGAAGCGCAAGGACAAGGCAGTTAAACCTAGGTTAGAGGAGTCCGAACCGGACGCCGGTTCTTTAGAGGTCAGTGGAACCGGTGGTTCCGGAGGCCTCTCTGGAGTCTCAGGGGGAAACTTTGATTTTACAAGATGTGGCCTCCCAGGAGGCAGGTCAGGCTGTAGGGGCTTCTCAGATTACTGTACTCCCTCCCTTCCTAAGGGGTCTAGGCCCTCTTTCTGCTTCCAAGGCTTCTCCTAGAGGCAGGTCTAGTTTAGCTTCTGTGGGTGTCACTCCTAGTTCTTCAGGTTCTGTGCCCAAGAAGCACATGCTTAAAATGGCAGAAGATTTAATTACTTTAATTAGAGGCTCTATGCCCTCCTGATAAAAGGCCTAGGATGGAACCAGTGTTGGGGATTGGGAGCAGGCTTCGGATGTGTCTGAGTCTTGACTGAAGACTTACAGGAGTATGCTCATTATTCTGATTCTGTTGTGCTTGATTCTACCCCTTCAGCTTCCCCTCCTACGGATTTTTCTTGTTCAGAGTCCCTTCACTCCATGAGAGAGCATTTTAAATGGGAAGGTCAGGACTTCTCTGATTCCAGGAAAAGGCTTAGGGAATTTTGTTTTACCCCAGCATAGGCCTTTGGCTATACCTCCTGTTCTGAATGTGGTGGAAGATGTATTTGCAGAGGCTTCTCTTAATCCTGATTCTTTGCCTCCTGCTCCTGTTAAACCTGATAGGTATTACAGGGTACCTGAAGCTCATAAGTATCTTTTAAGAGTCCTAGGGCAGACCCTGAAACTGTTAGCCAGGGGCCTAAGGGTGTTAAGGCTTCTGTTGTCAAGAATCCGGTTCCTGCAGATAAAGAGGCCAGGGCCTTGGATAGATGGGGAAAGAAAGTTTATACTTCTTCCACTCTAGCCATGAGAGCTTTGAATTGCCAGTTTCACATGTTGAAATATCAAAATGATCTCCTTTCACAGTTGAAATCTAAGGTTGATGCTCTGGCGGAAGGTATTGATTGTAAAGAGTTACAAGATTTAGTGCATGTTTCTGAACAGGTGGGTAAGCACTCTTTGCAATGTGGTTTTGATGCTGTACAGGCCTCGTCCAGGGTGGCTGCCACTGGGTCAGTTCTTCGCAGGCATGCCTGGCTGCGGGATCAAAATTTATCTGACCATGTTAAAACTAGGATTTTGGATGCCCCTTTGCAATCTGATGTCTTGTTTGGTTCTCCTGTTGAGGCAGTTTTAAAGAAAATGGAAGACAAGGCTAAGTCTATGCAGACTGTTAAAGAATTTTTGCAGGTTCAGCCTCCAGTTTAGTAGAAATTGGCCTACTAAGGGGTGGACGTATCCTTCTTATGATTCCCAGTCTAGGGGTAGATCTAGACGTGGCAGGGGCAGAGCTCAGGGCTCTTTCAGGCCTAGGACAGGGAGTTCTCCTGCACAGTCTTCAGGTGAGGGCAGGGGTCAGTCCTTTCGTAAACAAACCCAATGACCTACCTTTTCAGCTGCCAGAACCTTCTCGCCTGGCAGCACCTTTGGGAGGAAGGTTGGCACTTTTCAAAGAAAATTGGAGGTTGATTACCCAAGACAGATGGGTATTGGACATCATACATCACGGTTACAGGTTTTATTTCCATACCTTGCCTCCTTTCAAGGGCATGCCAGACATTCCTCCTCAACAAAGAATAGAGGCTCACAAGCAGATTTCTCTGTTACTCCAAATAGGGGCCATACAGCCGGTTCCTATGCCAGAAAGAGGCCTAGGATTTTATTCTCGCCTGTTCCTTGTACCAAAAAAGGGGAACACGTGGAGACCAATTTTGGATTTATCTATCCTCAACACTTATCTGGACATTCCCAAGTTCAAGATGTTGACGTTACAATAACTTTTACCTCTGCTGGGCAAGGATCACTGGATGGTAACTTTGGATCTCAAAGAGGCATATCTTCATGTTCCTATCAGACTAAGTTGCAGGAAGTATCTGCGTTTTCGGACTGGGACTTCTCACTATCAGTTCTCTGCATTGCCCTTTGGCTTATCTACTGCCCAGAGTATTTCAAAGTTCTGGCTCCAGTGATAGCTTTCTTCAGGCTAAAAGGAATACAAATCTATCCTTATTTGGACGATTGCCTGATTCTGGCTCAGGGAAGGGAAGAGCTTCTTCATCATTTGGAATATGTGATAGCAGTGCTAAGATGCCTGGGGTATTCTGTGAACGAAATAAAGTCCAGTCTAGTACCCTCTCAAGACATGTGCTTTCTGGGTGTAAGACTGAATACAGCATCCCAGATGGCCTTTCTAACCCCCGACAAACAAAAGAATCTTTCCCTTTACTTCCATCATCTATCTCTTCAGTCCGGGCTGACTGCAAGGACAGTCCTTCAAGCCTTAGGGTTCATGGCATCTTGTATTCTGGTGCTTCCCAATGCCAAACTGCATATGAGGAAGTTGCAATGGTATCTCAAGAATGTATGGACACAGCACTGCCAGTATCTGGACACTGTCATTCCAATAATACCTTGCATTCAAAAGGAATTTTTGTGGTGGGCTCAGGAATGTCACCTAAACAAGGGACTCTCTGTGACCCGGCCAGAGGCGAGTCAAATTTTAACGACAGATGCCTCGGACAAAGCTTGGGGAGCTCATCTAAACGGAAAGTGGATACAGGACAAGTGGCCTGTCAGACTACAGCATCTACATATCAACTTGAAGGAGATGTTAGCAGTCCAGTTTGCATTAATAGCTTTCAAGGATTTACTTCTTCCAGGGCAGGTGTTGATTCTAACAGACAACACAACTGTCATGTGGTACATCAACAAGCAAGGGGGAACACATTCTTATCCTCTCTGCAGGCAAGCAATGATTTTGTGGGAGACTGCTCTCAGTCTACAACTAAGTCTTCAGGCAAGGTTTCTGCCAGGAGCACAGAACTCCTTAGCAGATGTGTTAAGCAGACAAATCATGGATCCCCACGAGTGGAAACTGGATCTTCATGTATTTCAGAAATTGACAGTGTCCTGGGGAACTCCAGACATAGATCTGTTCACTTCTCCACTAAACCATCAGCTGCCAAAGTTTTGCACAAAGAGGTTTCATCCCACAGCCTGGAAAGTGGATGCTCTTTCTTTCAGTTGGAAAAATCTTCATGTGTATGCCTTTCCACCTCTGCCTCTCCGCCCAAAGGTACTTCTGAAGGTCAGACAGGACAAGCCAAGGATGATTTTGATAGCTCCAGATTGGCCTCGGCAGCACTGGTACCCACTACTGAGAAGTCTAGTGCGGAAGCCTCCATGGCCTTTGCCTTTGATTCCACATCTGTTGTCCCAGGAGGACAGTCATTTGCGCAACGTCAAACTTCACTCTCTTCATCTAACAGCCTGGCATATTCTGTTTTAAACCATAGAGGGTCTCAACTTCCACAACAAGTTTTGAATGTGATTTTGGAAGCTAGAAGGCCTAGTACAAGAAAAGTGTACGCAGATAAATGGAAGAGATTTTTGTTTTGGAGTGCAGCTAAGGATTTGGATGTTTCTGAGCCTGATTTAAGTGTGGCTCTTCAAAATCTTACTGAGTTATTAGACAAAGGTTTGTCCTTCTCTTCTATTAAGATTCATGCTGCAGCAATTTCAGCTCACTACGACTGTGACCCACCATTGTTTTCTCATCCTTTGTTCAAGCAATTTCTTAGAGGGGCAAAGAATATAAGACCCCCACAAGGGCTCCTACTCCTGCTTGGGATCTCAATTTTGTGTTGGAGAAACTCACTCTACAACCTTTTGAGCCTGCAGCTACTGCTGAGTTGAAATATTTGTCATGGAAGACTGCTTTTTGTTGGCCATTACCTCTGCAAGAAGGGTTTCTGAATTGCAGGCCCTTATGGCAGTTGAGCCTTTCTTAATTTTCCATAAGGATAGGGTATCTTTACGTACTAATCCTTCCTTTATGCCTAAAGTGGTTTCTAGTGTGGCTTTAAACCAAACTATTCATTTGCCTACTTTTTATGCAAATCCCCAAAATAAAGGGGAAAAGATTTTGCACACTTTAGATGTACACAGGCAGTTGCGATATTATTTGGACAGAACTAAAGGGTTCAGGCAATCTTAGCAGTTATTAGTTTCTTTTGCTTTGTGCTCTCAGGGCAAGCCCGTGTCAAAACAAACTATTTCTAAGTGGATTGGATTTTGCATTGCTTTCTGTTATTCCCATCATGGCAAACAGATTCCAGCTGGGATTAGGCCTCATTCCACTAGGGCTACTGCCACTTCAACAGCTTTTTTGAGGGGGGTGGCAACTAAGGATATTTTGGAGGCAGCCACTTGGAGTTCAGTGCATACCTTCTCTAGGCATTACCACCTTCCATTGTACTCTAAATCCAGGGCTGGGTTTGCCACTGCTGTGTTGCAGGGCATTCTGGCAGCTCCTGCTTCATTATAGTTTAGCCATCCTCCCTTACCTCTGCTTTGGGATTCTACCCAAGTGTTAGGACTGCAGCAATGTGAGATGAAGAACATAGTACAGTTTTGTACCTGCCATAAATGTAGATGTTCAAGATCCACATTGCTGCAGTCCAACCCTCCCTCCATCCCTCTGTAGTTTGAGGTGGTTGTGTGGGTTGGGTTATCCATCTGAGGTATATTGTGTTTATTGTATATTGTATATATTGTACATATTCTTGGTGTTAGGCTGGTTGGTTGTTTAGCTGTTGCCTATGGGTTTTGACCTTTTTCTTTAGGGTCTTCTGACATCTGGGGCAAGAAAAGACTGAGGATATGACGTCGGTCATGCGCATTTGTACCCTGACGTTCTGATGTCAGTCAAATGCGCCCTGACCGACGTCAGCCTTATACTCTGATATTCGGGCCGACCGAGGGACAGCGGACTACCCAAGTGTTAGGACTGCAGCAATGTGGATCTTCGAACATCTACATTTATGGTAGGTACAAAACTGTACTTTTCCTCCTCCTGTTGTAGAGGTTGTTTATGGCAGGGGGCCACCAGATTGGCTTCCTTTTTTTTGGAGGAGAGCGTCTTGGTTCTGTTGGGTATGGCGAGATCCATGCATTTGTGTACGTGTTCATACATGCATTGGTGTATGATTTGACGGTCATGCAAGTATTCTCCATTTGCATGGGTGCCGTGAAGTTAGCCACCTCTGTTTTTAGGAGCCCAGAGTTAGCTGTGGAGAAGTTTTTCATGGTGGTTACCTTTATGGGGGGGGGGGGGTGCATTTCCAAGGTGATTACTTTGTGGATGGATCTAACCAGGGAGGAGTTGACTATTGGTGTAGAGCAACTGTCGCCCATATTAGTAATGACCAGGTCAAGGATGTTGCTACCTCTAGTGGAGGTAAGAACGAGCTGGTCCAGGGCATTGGAATTAATGAATTCCAGGAAACGGGCAAGTATAGTGGTACATGAGTAGTTTTCTCAGTTAATGGAGGGGTAGTTGAAGTCGCCCAGTATGAGTGTTAGGTTGGACCCTAATACTCTCTAGGGTGCTTAGGAGCATGGAGTGCAAGTCTTGGGACATGGATGGGGACTTATAGCAAGCTACGACCTGAATCGCTGTCTTACCCAATGTTAGCTGCACCTGAAGTATCTCTGATGTGTTATGTTGGGCTACCAGTCTGGAGGTGTGGAATGGAATGAATATGGAAACATCACTGCCTTTGGAGCTTTGTCTAAGTTCTGGAGATGAAAGATGTGGAATGAGTTAGAGCCTGGTAGTGCAGGGGTGCTTTCTGCTGCCTTCAACCAGGTCTGTTACAGCACAAATGTCGTTCTTCATTTTAAGGTAATGGTTTGAGCGAGTACATTTTGAGATTTAGACTTCTAGCATTGAGCAGCATGAACCTCAGATTGCATTTGCTTGTAGCTGTTACTGTGGTAATTTGGTCTTTGGAACACCACCTAAAAAAGGCACTACAGGGGTGGGAAGAGCCTTGGCCAGTATCCAGAAGCCCATAGGTGAGAGATGCAGGCCATCTCTGGCAAAGCATCGAGGTCTGTCAAGTCATGTCATCCCAGGGAGACAGATACTGGATACCCTTAGAATGACACCAGAAACTTAGCCAGTTGTTGAAATCAATAATTTTCTGCTTGTACTGTGGTATCATTCTGAGTGATGGTAGGATGCTGCTCAGGTTAGAGAAGGGAATGGAAAGGCAGTATACTAACTAGTAATGCAAGGACATCTGTACGACTCCCATTTATCCAGCAAAGTCCAGAAGGCTTAGGATTTTTGCATATAAGTATTTTCCATAGGTAGTTTTTACTCTGCACAGACTTCAAAGATTTTTTTTTCAAGTAGATAGCAAATAATGCAGAAGATGGAGAGAGGTAATTGGGAATATGATTTTTGGGAGTATAACACAGATTGTAAAAATTCCCTGTAGCGTATTTTGTCATCAGTGCTGGGGAGAAAATGTTCACAGGTAAAAAAAAAAAAAAAAAATTCATTCATTCATTTGCGCTCATATATTGCATTTGAATTGCCTAGACCTACTATTGTAAAAGAGATAAAATAACTGGATGTGGGACCTTTAGAAAGGGGAAGGAGCATGCTGCGTATAAATAAATGTAATTTGAGGGAACAATAAATGCAAAATAATTTCTATTAAACAAAACGGTGTTCTGGATAAACTTCTCTAAGCCAGCCATAACTAAGACCAAACGCTTTATTACAAAGGTTAAGCGCTTTCGTTCCTTATTTCAATGGAATTTCATCAGAACAAAATTCACACTTTTCCACTTAAGCACAAAATGTAAAAGTCATGTGATATGCTTTAATTGCAATTTAAACAACCTCTGCATTAAAACCATATAATACCCGATGTTAAAATAGACATGTTAGTATTAATGAAAATAATGTATCTGAAATAGGAACTTCATTTGTCAGCAACCTGTGGGATACGGATCCGATCTTGGATCCGAGCCGGCAACTTCTGTCATAGCATAGATCCGAGCTCCTAGCTCCTCCCACTTACCCATAATCCCCTGCCTGCCCTAACTGACCTCAGATCTAGTTTGCCGCTCTTCAAGCAACAGCTAGGTTCAGAGCTCTTAGCGTTTTTGTGAGAGAAAAAGTTTTGTATTTCTTCTTTCTGAGTGACTGATTGTGTGTGTGGTAGGTTTACCCTTACACTATTTTATATCTTATATATTTTTAATTTAATTTAAAAATATTTCTCCCTTCCCCGCTGGTCGTAGCGTGTGTGTGTGACCGAGTGTTAGGGGCCTAGTGAGTGTGCTTTTCTACAGTAATGTCAGAGGCCCCTAAAGCCATTTTTTTGAAATGCACCGAGTGTGGTCACAAGCTTTCACCGGCTGATGGCCACACTCGGTGCGTTAGGTGCCTTGGGGTTGAACACCTCTCTTCGGGTTGCGCGATTTGCGCGGCATTCAACCCCAGGGCACTCAAGGATCGAAGGTCGAAGCTAGTTCTGGCGGGCCTTCTACCCCCAGACTCTGCTTCGGCCTCCGGTACTTCGGTGCCCGCTACCCCCCCCCGGTAGCGGTCACTCCTGCCTCCCTTCCTCCGACCGGGACTCAACCTCCCGCTTCGGCTCCGGAGGATAGGGAGGCCAGGAAAGAGAAGCGGCGGGAGAAGCACCTTAAGCGGCGGGCCGAGGACTCCTCATCGGCCCCGCCCGCCAAGAGGGTTTCCCCGTCCAAGTCTTCTCGATCTCCTCCTCCTTGGATCCGATCCCCTTGTTTCTCCCCGGGACCCGAGGAGGAGGTGATCCGGTCCCCGTCGAGGTCATCAAGGCGACACTCCAGGTCTGCCACGGTGGCCTCGTCGAGGTCCACTTTTAGCATGTCTGATGCGGACATGGACCGGATGATGAGGAGATTCATCCAGACCCAGATGCAGATGGGAGTGCTCTTGCCTTCCCCCCCCCTCTGGGGGGGGAGCTCGACCCCTTTTTTCGCTCCTATAGCTCCTTCTCCGACCCGCATTCTGGGCTCGGAGCCGAGCCACATTGGATCCGGGGGTAGGTCGGAGCCGACCGTGCTGGGCATGTCGGCTCCGACTGTTCCCTCGAGTTTGTCGGATCCGACCTCCGGATCCGAGGGATTCGGTGTGCTTTCGGCTCCATCTCAGTCGGATCACACTGGCCCTTCGGATCCGACGTTCTCGGCGCTGGGTCCGATCACCGCTTCGAATCCGAGTGGGAGTCAGATCTCGGATCCTTCAGAGAGCGGCTCCCCCTCGGCTTTCGCTGTGGTGGAGAGGGCACTGTCGAGTGCTTCCAGGCCTCCGGTCCTGGCTTCGGCTCCCTCCCGCACTCCTTCTCATCTGATCCTGGCTCCCCTCATCCGGCCCTCGGGGCAGCCTGCCTCAGCGCCTTTAGGAGTTCCAGTGGAACAGGATACAGCCCGTGAGGACTCCTCGGACAGCCTCCCCGAGGAGATTCCTCACAAGGCAAAGTGCAAAAGGAGGCACATGGACTCCCCTGAGAGTCTCACTGAAGATACGGACTTAGATGAAGAGGAAGGCTCCCCTAGATCACCCCTCGAGGATGTCTCCTTTGGAGACATCATGGAAATGCTCAAAATCAGGGGTGAGTGGTCTGCCCCCAAGGCTCCCTCTGACAAGTCCGTATTCCTTAAGGCGTTTGAGGCAGGACCATCTACCTCTTGGGTGTCCCCTCCACCCGACCCCCTGGTGGATCTCATATCCTCTAGGGCTTGGAAGGAACCGGACACCATAGAGTCGATCCCCAAGTGTCCAGACAAAATTTTGAGCCCCCCTGCAGAGAGATCACATTGGAGCAGAGGTCCCCCTGTGGATGCCATGTTGGTGGCTGCAGCCACCAAGAAAGAGTTGGCTCAGGAGAGCCCCACGGTTCATCCTCCGAGCAAGGAGTCTCGCGCGATGGACCGCCTTGGGAAGCGGGCCTTCAGTTCAGCGACCTTCTCTATGAGGGCCTTGAACTACATGGCACACGTTATTCGGATGCAGCAGGATCTAATTAAGGAATACGCTGCTTCCCCCCCCCCCCCCGGGGTCCATGTCGGAGGGAGACAAGGATCTGTACTTTTCCTGAATGGCCACCCTCCGCTCTATCTCTAATACCTCTATGCGGCTATTGTCTCATGCTACGGAGGGAGCCGCTAGAGCAGGCGGAGTCGGGCTTGTCATGAGGAGACAGGCCTGGCTCCTTCACTATGACTTCTCGGAACCCTTTAAGGTGTCATTCGTGAATGCCCCTTTTGATGGTTCTGCACTGTTCGGCAAAACCGTTCGCGACACTCTTGTCCAGAGCGAGAAAGACGGGAAGACCTTGTCTGCCGTCGGAGTCTGCTTCTCTGCGCCCCAGAGGTCCTTTTCCAAGAACCAAAAGGGTCAGAAGAAGATGTGGTTCCGAAAATCGCATCAATCTCAGTCTGCTCAGGACAACCAGTCCTCTCGTGGCAGAGGAGGACAGGGAGGACGCTGCCCCAGAGGCAGAGGGGGTCCTAGGAATTTTGGGTCCAGTGAACCTTTCTCTGAGAGGCCCATGCAGAACCCCTGAGGGGTTTCCCGACTGCTCCACTCTGGAGGAAGTCGGGGGGCGTTTTTCGAAGCACCTGGCAAAGTGGGAGTCCATAAGAACAGATTGCTGGGTGCTTCATATTATATCCAGAGGTTACCAAATTGCCTTCATAGTAAACCCCAGAATCAGAAGCCTTCCAGACGTCCCACCCAGTCAAAGAAAGGCGGCCGCTGCAGAAATTCAGCAGCTTCTACAAAAAAGAACCATCCAGCTCGTCCCCCCAGATCCAGTCGGATCAGGGTTTTACTCCAGGTTCTTTCTGGTGCCACAAAAGACGGGGGACTTGAGGTCCATCCTCGACCTCTCTCTCCTAAACCTGGCGGTACCCAAAGAAAAGTTCCGAATGGTCACGTTGCAATCCGTCCTCCCCTTATTGCAGGAGGACGACTGGATGTGCTCTATAGACCTCAAGGATGCGTACTATCACATTCTAGTGGACAGGCGTTCCAGGAGGTTCCTCCGCTTCCGGCTGGGAGCCAGTTACTTTCAATTCAGGGTCCTCCCCTTCGGTCTCACCTCAGCCCCCAGGGTGTTCACCAAGGTCCCTAGCGGTAGTAGTGGCAAACTTGAGACTCCAGGGAATTCAGGTCTTTCCATACCTGGATGACTGACTCCTCACAGCCCCAACAAGGCATCTACTTTGTTCATGCAGGGACTATTTTCTCGGTCTGGCTCCACTATTAGGATTAACCATCAACATGACCAAATCCTCTCTCATCCCTACACAGATGCTGGATTTTATAGGGGCGAGACTGGATTCCAGTCAGATGCTTGCGTTCTTGACTCCAGATCGGCTTCGGAACCTGATGTTGCACGTGCAAGCCATTCTTCAACTGCAAACTCCTTCGGCGGAATTGATTCTGAGGGCCCTAGGATCTATGGCGGCTGCAATCCCTCTGCTACCATTGGCCCGGTTGAACATGAGGGTTCTGCAGTGGACCGTCCAGGTACAATGGTCCCTGTCTCGCAACCCCCTGTCTCACCCCATTTCCTTAAGCAAGGTTTGCAGAAAATCGCTCCTGTGGTGGCTGCAGTCTCCCAACCTCCACACGGGACGTCCCTTTTCACTACCTCCGCCAGTCGACACAGTGACCACAGACGCTTCTTGCCTGGGGTGGGGGGGGCATTTTTCAGGCAGGACAGTCCAAGGCACATGGAACGACATAGAGACCTCTTTGCATATCAGCGTCCTAGAGATGAGAGCGGTGCTTTTGATGTTGCAGGCACTACACAACTCTCTTCTGGGAGGGACAATTGCGGTACAGACAGACAACATGTCGGTAGTCTGGTACATCAACAAACAGGGGGGAACCAGGTCTTACCCCCTTTGCCACGAGGCCATGAGAGTGTGGGAATGGGCGATTTCCACCAACCGCTTTCTCATTGCAACGCACATTACCGGGACGGTCCAACATTCTAGCGGACAGGCTCAGTCGTACTATCCTGACTCCTTACGAGTGGTCTCTCAACCACCGAGTCGCAGAGCAAGTATTTGCCCGATGTGGGCGACCTTGTTGCGATCTTTTTGCCTCTCCTTCAAACACGAAATGCAACGATTACTTCGCTCTGATCCCCCCTCCGGGGGAGTCCCTGAGAGACTCTCTAATTCATGTTTGGCCTCCCGGTCTGCTTTATGCTTACCCTCCTCTTCCCCTGATGTTGAAATTATTACAGAAAGCCAGGCAGCTAAGGAGCAAAATGATCCTCATTGCCCCATTCTGGCCTCATCAGACGTGGTTCCCTTACCTATGGTCTCACCTAGTGTATCCACCATGGATTCTGGATCCCATTCCGGATCTCATCTCTCATCCTCTCTGTCTTCCGACTCCGAACCTGGTCAACCTCAAGCTGACGGCTTGGTTGCTCCAGTTCCACTCCTCATAAGGACTCCCGGGATCTCATCACCAGTCAAAGCCATTCTTGTAGCAGCTCACAAGCCTTCCACCAGGAAGGTTTATCGGAGTAAGTGGAAACGCTTCACCATTTGGGCAGAACACCGTCGTTTAGACCCTTTTACAGCCCCAATATCGTCGATTCTAGATTTTCTAACCTCTCTCTTTCACCAGGGGGCTAGTTCTTCCACAGTCAAGGTACAACTGGCAGCAATCTCATACTACCATGTGGGGCAAGAGTCTGGCCCTCTTATCACTTCCAAACTGTGTAAGACCTTCCTCAAGGGTACCTTCCTCCTTAGGCCTCCAGTTAAAGAGGTGGTACCTCCATGGGATTTATCCTTAGTCTTGCAGGCCTTGACTGGTCCCCTATTCGAACCGGCGGCCATGGTTGATCTCAAATTTCTCTCTTGGAAGACAGCCTTTTTGGTGGCCATAACTTCAGCCAAAAGGGTATCGGAATTGCAAGCCCTTTGTGTCAAACCACCATATCTGGTTTTTTACCCGGATAGGGTTTACCTCAGAATCAATCCGTCCTTTCTACCTAAGGTATCTTAAGAAGCGAACATCAATCAATCCATCAATCTCCCAGTGTTTTTCCCCAACTTTCATAACAAAGGAGAGTACAAGCTACATTCCTTGGACGTACACAGACAATTACATTTTTATATCCATAGAACTGCTGATCATAGGCAATCCGATCAGTTGTTTATCTCCTTTGCCAAAAGTAATTTCGGAAAGTCAGTTTCTAAAGTTTCTCTCTCTCGATGGATCTCGAGTTGTATTCTTTTAGCATATCAGAGCTCGGGGAGGCCTGCACCTCAAGGAGTCCATGCTCATTCTACTAGGGCCGTTGCCACTTCTGTGGCCTTTCAAGCTAGGGTTCCACTGGATGACATTTGTTCCACAGCCACTTGGGCTTCATCTCACACCTTTATCAGCCATTATAAAATAGATGTTGTTTCCCGATGTAGAGCGTCCTTTGGCTCTGCGGTGCTCTGGAATATCCTTCCATGAAGGCCACCCAAGACTTAGGTAGCTGGGGACTCTGTCCCACAGGTTGCTGACAAATGAAGTTCCTACTTCAGATTAAGAAGTTATGTACTCACCATAACGTTCCATCTGAGTAGGTATCTTCATTTGTCTGTAACCTCCTTCCCCCTGACCAATATGATTGTTCTTGTGTTATTAGCATATGTTCCCATTGGGACACCTTTTATCTGCTGTGCTATGGGGCAAACTTGATCTGAGGTCAGTTAGGGCAGGCAGGGGATTATGGGTAATGCTAATTCTATGCTATGATAGAAGTTGCCGGCTCGGATCCGAGATCAGATCCTTATCCCACAGGTTGCAGACAAATGAAGAATACCTACTCAGATGGAACATTATGGTGAGTACATAACTTCTTATTTTTTGTTATTGAACAAATCCAGAATGATGTGCAGGGCAGGAGAGTTAAAGAACATTTGGATTTAGCTGAATTGAAGTGGCAATTAAAATTAAATGCCACAAATGGTCCAGGGTTAAACGATGCATGTACTGTCAGCCCAGTTTTAAAATTAAAATATTACAATGGTTCTTAAAAATATGATGATATAATGTTTTAACATTAGGTTTTGTATGATTTTAATGCAGAGATTGTTTTAAATTGTAATTAAAGCAAATCAAATGACTTTTAAATTTTGTATTTAATTAAGTGGAAAAGTGTGATTGTTGTTCTGATGAAGTTCCATTGAAATAAGGAATGAAAACGCTTAACCTTTGTAATAAAGAGTTTGGTCTTGTTTATTGCTAGCTTAGAGAAGTTTGTCTGTAACAACGTTTTTTTTAATAGAAGTTATTTCAGTTTTGCTAGTTTGTTTTATTATGTCGTTAAATGCAAAATGATGTTCAGGATGATGAGTGAGATTTAAGGGAAGGCTCATTTGATCAACATTTGTAATAGTGGAATGAATGGAACTAGTTAAAAAGAAATCATTTGTGTATATTGCATGAAAATAAGAATAGAAAAGTTACTATGTTTTTTTTTCTTTCTTTTATTTTAATTTGTGTGTACCCATGTTGTGTGATTTAATAAAGACATTCTAAAAAATCCCAAAATACCTGCATACATGCAGAGTGGGATCATGGACAAATGGGCCCTAGGCTGGGTAATGGATTGCCACCCCCCTAGCTATTCCCTTACTTGGCTGTTTCTCCCTACTTGCTATAAACACTGTTAAAAGCTGTCAGTGCGCACACTATTTTCTGCTTTACTTCTAGAATGATTGAAATCATTAAAACCCACATTGAAAGAAAATGCATCTGCCTAGTGTTTGCTAAGTTTACCTTTGGGCTTTTTTCAAACCATAAGCCCCTTGCACACATTTGTAGGACCATTCATGCCTGCATTTGTTCTTTGATTCACCTTCCTGATTGTATTAAATTGCATTTATTGTATAATACAGCACCACTTGTTAAGAGTTTGTTATAAATTTGTGCTTTTGAACATTTTTTCAGTAAGCAATGAAATAAAACATATGAACCAATAATGACAAAACTGCCCAATTCAGAACATTTCAATCATAAAAGACCACTCAAACATCTTTCATTACAGTCCACCAGTATCAGTCAATATGCACAATCTCTGCAAAAGTAAAAATCATCTGAATAGTTCCACAGTAAAGGGACCCGTAACTAATGATGGAGTTGCTGGTAGCAAACAACTTTATATTTCAGTGTTTCAGCTACAAATTCAGTGCCTGCTACCCTTGACAAATACATCGTCTATGTTACAATTAAAAACAAATGTTGGTAAGCTGATAATATTGCAATAGGGAATGGATGGCAAACCGACAATAGGTTCTTAGCTACTAAGCATCTCATCCAAAGGAGGACATACTCAGGGCGGCAGCCTCCCCCCCCCCCCAAGTTTATACAATATAGTATCAACAGTCCATCTACATACTGTGGGAGTAGAACCCAGAACCTTCTGCATCAAAAGCAAATATGCCAACTGTTGTGTTACTACCAGTGCTTTTAAATTTTATAGCACAATAGTGATAACCATTTGCTAAACAAAACAGTTGCATATTGTAAACAGACTTAGGATGAGCAACAGTAAATTTATTTTCCTTTGAAACTCAGTTCTTTGAAATTGCTGTGAAGCTCATTTACTTGTAAATGCACTGAAAGTCATATTTTTGAGCTCCCTAACTAGGCCGCTGTCCATGGAAGAAGCAGATCCCAGCAAATGTGCTTGTGTACATTCCTTCCACATGTGGAAAAAGCAGTAGGTTTCTTGTATTTAAATTCCATGCGTGAAAAGCAGAAAAGAAGACGCAAGCAATAGGACGACAACACACGGAAGGATGGAAAGAAAGAAGCATGCAGTAGGTGTATGCTTGTGAGCAAAAACACAAGATGAGATGCATGGATGCAGAGGGGATTCTTAAAGAAGAACACCCTTAAAGTAACGCTTTTTAATTAAAAAAGTAAGCGTGACAGTCATACCTCTCAAGCATACAGAATTTCTCTGTATTTCCCCTGTTTGGGGCCGAAATAATATGGTGCCACGAATTCCTGAATGGCCTCTTTATATCCTGATTTTGTTTTTTTATTTATTTGACATTAACCTCATCATGCAACGTCATTAACGAACACAGATGACATGTGCATGATGAAGACAGCATTTTGAGATAGTGAGATAGTGCCTAACTGCCTCTTGGAGTCGGAGAGTTAAAAAAAAAAAACAGACAAATGTGTACATTGTATCTGGGTTTTGGAGGGATTTTTCATTTGTAAGACAGCTCTGCATAACTTTGCAGCTACATAGAACAGACATTACAGCTTGTCAGCTACAGTATCATGCTAATGTTACAGGTTCATAGGTTTGTACTAGGTTATCGACCGGCAGGGTCTGCAATTCAGCCCAGTTTTGTCCTCGATTACATTGCGTGGTGCTGTGTTAAAAAGGAAGTAGCTAGGGATTATGTTAAAACAATGTTGATGCTATCTTTAGCAAATTCTTAGTTACTGTAATGTGTGATACATTTAGGGACTGAATTGCTTGATGCTTAAACTGGAATAAGCAATAAGCTAAACGTTAAGAAACAATGTATTTTCGTTGTGCAGCATTAGGCCGTTGGCACAGCATTTATACAAACTATGGAATTCATGAAAAAAAGTAACTTTGTATCCAGTGGCACAATGTTTATGCAAACACGGATAATGGATGTGTTTATGTAACTCTGTATGCAGAAGCAGAGTATTTACATGGTTGCATTTCTATGCGGTGACCAGTAAACATCACTAATTTTAATGTGCAGCATGTGGTGGCAGAGCTGCAAGACCCTCTAAGTGGTGTTATGATCAGCTGTTTAGGGCATGAGTGACAGGAATAGAACCAATCACATGGGATTGCATACCTTGTAGCATTCCTTTCACCTGTAAGACAGTACAGTGATTGCCCCAGGATTGACGAACTTAAGGTTCTTCTTAAAAAATGTAATTGGAATCAGAGCTCCACACTGACAAAATACGGAGACATCCTGTAATCCATTCTGCAATAATAAAACCTATTTTACCACATTTGTACACAGTATATTTTACATCTTGCTTCCTAACAAGTCTCTCAGTCTTACCGTCATAAAGGGTTATTGGGAATTTGAGAGTCACCACCTTAAGACAGATATGTGTACTTCTTCCCCAGCTAGTTCTCATCTGAGAATTGCGTATCTGACCTAAGTAAAGTTACCCTTTGAGTTTTTGGCTAAAATACTCATTAATTTAAATGCAGCGGTTTATTTTCTAAAAACATTTAATAACTCTGAAGCATATATTTGCATAAGTACATTAATATTTTATCTTGTGTGCAGGTGTACAGCAGTTATGCTCAGTGACAAAAGCCATCCCATCGTTATGTAAAATTTTGGGGGCTAGAGTGACGCCACCATCTGTTGCTAGGGAAATTCCATTTTCTATGTAGGGGAGAACCCAAGAGAAATAGTAATGAATTCATGAGATTTTAAAATGTGTATGTTGCGGATTTTTATTTTTAAGTCCGAACTCTCTTATACCCCTATTCATTTATTTTATTTTATGGGATTTATATATTATTATTATTATTATTATTGTTATTGTTGTGTTTCTTTGCCCATTTATAAAATATCTGAACGTGTGGTGAGCTCTACAAAGAAGTGGTTGTAGCAACTCAAATTACAGAATTTTTTGAGGAAGTTGGATTGTGTGTGTAGATTTGTAACAGTTTAAAAAATTTGTAATATGTACCACTACCCAATCTTTGAGCATTAAAATCGTGCCATGGGGGTGAAGGCTCACGCCGACAGTTTCTTGTAATGAACTGTATTTGAGAAAGGATGAAATCTGGTAGGTTGAGCCCAGCCATAAATTTGTTGTATAGAAAGAGGTTATGTAAAGAATATATTTATTTTGTAGATTGGCAGGTTGTGTACCAATGGTTACCTAGTAATAGTTGCTAGTAGTTTTAGAAATGTCAGGATGCATCATCTTTTTGTAGGGAGATGTGATAAAAAAAAATCAAGTTAAGCTACTAGAGTGTCTCAGAAAACTGAAGAACTGACCTACGGATAGAGTTAGGAATGAAAGAAAGGATTGTCTCTAAATGTAGCTATTACTGTGTGTGTATGTGTATCATACTCAACAGTCCAATTTTCACAGAATGTCCAGAGAGGGACCTCACAGACTTTTGCCTCATATTTTTGGTATATTCCTTGTAGAATTTTACTTTTCTGGGAAAGCATTTGCAAATAATTGAGGACTGAAGTCAAAATATAATGGCATTCAGTTGGGTTTGACTTCTTACTCTTTGGAAAATTCATGCTAATGCAAAACCTGTTATTCTGTCAACTTTCTAAGTTTGTAAGAGCAGTATTTAAAATTGTCCCTATTTTTGGGCCTTTGTCTTCTCATTATATACGTTTTTTTCCCGATTTCTTGCTCTTAAGAAGTTGACAGGTAAATTAATGACTTCAAGCTTCATGCTGGTATCCCACAATTCCATTGAATTGGGCAGGGTTACATGATTATGTGTGTAAATTTCATGTTAATCAGTGTCCTGATTTTTGGCCAGTTCTACCTACTTTTCATGGGCTCGTCTCCAGATTTTTGATGTTTCCAGGTTGAGAGGTATGGTGACAGCTCCTCAGCCTGCAGAGTGCCCACTCCCAGCCAGAGGGCTTTAGGTGGCTGCCCAGGTTGCCTAGTGTTGGATTTGGCTCTGTATACATGTCCCTTTAAACAGTGACACATTTGTCACTTCTCTTCATAACTCTGTGAAACTACCAACAATTAATCCAGTTATATATTATTCTGGTAGTTCTTCTAAGAGAAAGCTTTAAATCTAATCCTGGTCCCTCCCGTCTCTCCTGGTTTCTAATAAACACATAAAGTTATTGAAACAAAACAAATCAAGAAAACAGTTTAATTTTAAAACACAACACAGACCTCTAGCTTTTACAAAATCTTGGATCTGACGTTACAACCCTCATACACTAATTTCTTCCCAAACTAAAACTATTGCTTAGATGCTACACCAAGTCAAAGGAACAGGAAGTGAACTTTCCTTTTCAAAATGCATCTGAAGATGCATGTCTCATAGCTCAGGCTAACAAACCTTCTCTCTCCCTATCTGCCATGAAATCAGCATACGCGTGGGTAATAGACCTCTTCTTCTCTTCCTCACAGTAGCCTACATCCTGCCTCTATCTACAATAGAAAAATTCAGAAATCTTATGCAGAACAGAACCGCCAACTTGACTAAAGTTACCAACTGCATATTACTTGGTAATATGAATTTTGAATTTCAAATTTGAATCTAACTAGTCCCATCCATAACAAGATCACAGATCTCCTGATTTCAACCTGAAGCAACTAATCCATCTGCCTAAACCTCTATCAACAGCCTCTTGCTACTTCAATGCAAAAATCACTGACATTCACTCGCTAATATTTGATATTACCATTCACCTACCATCCCCCATTGACCACTGCCCAGTTAGCTTTTTCCTACATCTCCCTTACTAAGAAATCCCGCAAAAAATTGCCATCTTTACAGCCAGATCTGATTTTTAGCATCAATAAACTTAAAATGGAACCCTCCATCCTTGACTGGTCATAGATTCTAAACACCATTAAAGCCAACCTCTTGGATAAATCACACACTAAAACACTCAAATCATCAAGATGCTTTGCTTTTCATTAGTATCTTGCTTGTACAAACCAAAAACAAATGACAGGATAACCAGTGAACTTAAATCACTGGTTAAACTTAGAGATGAGGCGTGGCATACATGGAAAGTCAGACCAACTCCCATTACTCAAAAACGCTTCTTCCAGCTCAGACACCTAGCAAAGCAAGCTGTAAGATGACATAAGTGCCAGTTTATGAAATCAAAACAAAACTCCTTAATTCCCCATAACACTTCTGGAAAGAGGTCAACCGACTTAACAGGAAGGGGTACAGACATATTCTCTCCATTCTGTTTTCTCTAAGATTTGCCAACATACCTACAGCATCTACCACCACTACCACGGATTCCCCCCTCTAATAATCCTGAATGCCTTTCTCACTATCTATTTTTCTTTAAACCTATTAAAACCAAACACATAGAGCCACTGCCTGAACAAGTAAAAACTGATAGTCCTCCTGAATCAGATGGCCTCGATCCTTGGTTCATTTATCACTGCAGTAACTTCCTTTCAGTTCTTCTCAAAAACATTCTTTCTTTTCCTAACACAAAGTAACATGCCAAATATTTGGAAAGTTGCTGTTGTAAACCCACTTTCCAAACAAACCAATCCCACTGAAATGTCTTACCCACCTTAAAAGAAGGCCTAGATAAAGGTGTATACTTCTAACTCATACAATAACTCAGCAAATACAACCTCCTCATGCAGACAACATGGTTTTAATGATATAATTCTCCTAGGCATGGAGAAGGGGCAGCTTACAGGGACTGTTTTTGTCAGTCTTCTTATGGCATTTGATCTAGTTGATCACATCATTCAGCTCCATATTGAAATGTCAGCACTTGAAATGCAGAATGCCAACAAGCTGAAAAAAAGACCAAAAATACAGGAGAAGAACAAATCTTGAAAATCACTCTTCTCTGTTAAATTTCTTTTTGCAGAGGGACAAGGCCCCCTGCACCCCACACAACCCCAGACTTATATATACCAACTCCGCGATCGCCATAACTCTGAGAAAAGGGAATATTCCAAGAAATGACATCTCGGTCTTGGTGTGTGAAAGAGGGTCCCAACATTTCAAATGGTTACCCATCATTCCCTTACATAACCTTTTTAAAATATTTGATTCAAATGTGGTACAATAATTCCAGAATTGTGTGCCCAACTGTTGCTTCATTGTCAAAAGTTCAATCCTCATTATTATCTGTTGCCAACCTTTAAAAGGTGTACCACAAGGATTCATACATGTCCCCTTCCTATTTACTTCAGCAAACTGCCATTTGATCTGCCTCACAAAGTTACGAAATAACACCCAGAATTGCTCTGATTTCATCTAAAATGAAACTACCTACTCTAATCCAGTGGATATCACAAGTGTACTGGCAATCAGATTCAACACTAACTTCACCCGAGACATCTATATGAAACCCCCATGTACCTATGTTCCTAAAACCCTGTCATCACATAAGAACACTTATTTGTTCATTGTAGTCAATTTTAGAATCTTTCACCATCTGTCCAGCTGGTAGAAGTCTGCCACAGACCAGTGCCTGAACTTGTGTTATAAAGAGGGTGCAAGCTAGCTCGATCTTCAGTTATGTTTTCCTATGTAGTCAGGTGCTCCACAATGCATTTCTTAGCATCATTAGCCCATCAGTTTTCTTGAATTACCAGAGAATTAAGAAGCCTCAGTTAAGAACCCCACTGGAAACATTTGTTCTCCATTTTTTGCGACTTTTCCTTGCTCATGTATAAGAAAGTCAAAAATTGCATTTCTTGAGGGAAGCAGATTCCCCATAAAGATTTCATTTCCTACCATCCTTTTTGCTTAGACCAACAACACACATTTTTAACTGTCCACTCTGTGCTAGGTTTAATTCTAAAACTGTTAAACATAGGGCCGAGTCCCTTCAGCAGCATATGAATTTCAGGAGGGCATGCCCTTCCCATAATTCAGCATCCTTCAGTTCCCAGGAAGTTGTCTTTAAGAAACATAAGGATAAGCATCCAAAGGCGAAGGACATTGGTAACAATAAAGATGTTTCAATGGTCAGGCTCATGACAAACGTTGATGTTGCTGATGCAGGTGAGGCACAGCTTTCCGGATACTGTCACAGCTTAGGACTACACATCACAGTCTGACACCAGACCATCGGCTGGGTCTTAAGCTATTGAGAAGACCAGTGCTTCTGATGCCTGAGCACTGGTGACTGAGGGGTGAGGGCAATATTCTCTTGGTTACTGTAATGGAGGATATTCCTGGGAAACTGGATTGAGGTTGCTGCTGCTCACCTGGGGCCTTAGGCCTTCACTTTAACTAAGATCTGGGCACTCAAACCCAAGTGGCTTTTCATTTGCTCCAGCCTTCAGTGTCTCATCTTTTCAGGTCTCTTCACAGGACTTGGTCAGTCTGGTCCAGGACTTCGTGAGGGCCAGACAGCCTACCTTAAAATAGGATCCTGTGCCAGGAACATCTCCTAGGAAACGAAAATGGGATGTCCCCCCCCAAACTACTCTTATTCTTTAGAATCCAAAGATGAGGAAGAATTAACTTATGTGGAACACTATCATCCTATCAGACTAAGGTCTCTAATTCCGATGATACCCTATCCTTAGCTTCACCTCTTGAGGTTTTATCTTTTGGAAGACACCTAACAGAATGAGGGAAACCTTCAATTTGAAATCTAGGGTATTCTGTAAGACTCAAACTCATTATGGAGAGCTTTAGAACCTTCCTTTCCCCAAGAACTTTGTCAGTCACCTCCAGTGCATGTAATCTTGGATGATGTGTTTGAAGACATGTATCATTGTACACTGACTTCCTCCTTCCTCTTCTAGGAAGCCTGACTGCTTCTGTAGAATTATGGAGCCCCATAAGCATCTCTATCAAAACACAGTGAAGGACCCAGCAATGGTGTCTACAGAATCCACCATGGGAGCTGGTGATTGTGCATTCAGGAATCTCTTACCAAATGATAGGGAAAGAAGATTGCTTGACAGGTTTGGTAGGAAAGCATGCTTTTCAGCTTCCCTAGTAATGAGAACTCTTGACTGCAATTTCCATGTGGTCAAATATGTAGAGTCATTACAAGAACAAGTTAAGTCCAAGGCAAAAGGGAGTACAGGGCAAGAGCCTCTAGGGGATTTCCAGGCCCTGTGTAATATCTTTCAGGTATCCAGACACAAACTTAAATGCTTTGGATGCATCATGCTGGGTGACTGCAAGGGAGTCATTCACTCAGATATATACCTGGCCGGGTCACAACCCCTTTCAGACCTGATTAAAGCAGAAGTAGACGCATCTGTGAAAATGAGTTATTTTTTGGACTCCCAGCAGAAAAAAAGTGTTTGTAAAACTGAGAAAAAAGGGAGACTGATGTATGAAAAAGAATTTAACCTGTCTCCCACTCTTAACTATAGTAGAAATTAGGCTACCAAGTCAGTTTCCCTTTCCACCTAGGCATGAAAGAGCTAAGCAGCCTAAGCGAGATAAGGCCCATGCAACAAAGATAGTGGCAAACTAAACAGCATTCCAGACCTGGGGGATTCAAGGATCCCCCCCAAGTGCAGCTGTAACTATAGCCAGCACCTCAGTCCTTACCCCCAAATTCCCCTCAGTCCCCTCCACCTTTTGCAGAAAGGCCTTCCTTCTTCTATCCCCACTGGGCGGAGATAAGAATAAGACACTTATGTTCTGCAGGTTATAAGGAGGGGTTATATCATCTGATTTTGGAAAAGTCCACCCTTTCTAGGAATCTTCCACCCACCAAAACCACATGAAAAGCTGATTCCATCCATTTTAAAGGGTCTCTTACAACAAGACTCCATTCAGAATATGGTCGCAGTATAGGAGGGCACAGGGCTTTTCTCCCATTTCTTAGACCACTGAAAAGAAGCTACCTGGAGCCTGTCCAATATCTCTGAAGACTGAACAAATTTCTAGTGGTACTAAAATTCATAATGCTGTCCTTCAGAGATTCTGCCCCTTTTCTTCCTAGGGCCATGGATGGTGACTCTGGACTTGAAGGAAACCTACCTATATATTCCACTTGGCCAAGAACACAAATTACTGCAATTTCAGGCAGGGGGATTACATTACCAATTTTGTGCCTTACCATTTGACTTGCCTACTGCACCCAGCGTCTTCACCAAATGTCTGACAACACTCATTGCCTTTAGCACACCACAAGGACTCCACACTTCTCTTTAGTTAGATGGCTGCCTGATATAATCAAGGTCACCTTTACAACTTCAGACAGCTATGTAGGTCACCATGAATTGCTTTCAGGAGGCAGATCTGAGACTATTTTCAGAAGTCACAATTCCCTCCCAGCACCAGGATCACCTTCCTGGAGGCAGTCATAGATTCAGTCCAACAGAAGGCATTCCATCCAGTGGACAAGGTCATGTTATTCCCAGATTACTTCAAAACCCTATGTACAAAACAATGCATTACACAGAGAGAATTTCACAGGGCCCTGGGTTACTTGACCACTTGCATTTTAATGATCCTCTTGGCAAAACTGTATGAGGAAGTTGCAGTGGGTTCTTAAAAACACTGGCTCAGAATCAGTAGTCCATGGAAAAAATGGTCCTTGTACATCCGTATTTACAAAAGGAGGTTTTCTGGTGGAAGGAGACTGTCAACAACAACCCAGGAGCACACTTCCTACTTGCTAGTGACAGTCCATACCTTAACAACAGACAGCTCCGACCTGGCCTGGTGAGGGACCCATCTAAGACAATTCAGAGTCCAATGAGTATAGGGTAGGCAACAAGTAAAATAGTACATCAGTTTAAAGGAAATGACAACCATCCTGGCACTGAAAGCTTTCAAAGATTGGACTGTCTCTAGGACCCATACAGATGTTGACAGACAACACAGTCTTGTGATCAGTCAGACATCTACTGTTATGGTAAGTTCTTAAACAACTGTATTTTACCACTTATTGTGCAAGTTAAACAAGACAGATATGATGTTTGAAGTACTCAGATATTTAACACAGATGTCCTTCAAGGATGCATCTGCAGTCGTAACATATGAGTTGTCCTGCCTCAGGCAGCCCTTCGGTCGGCCGGATTCCAAAGTCTGGGTCTGGCCTCGGCTGATGTCGCACCTTCCCCGACGTCAGAGCGTCTGGGGTATAAAAGCATCAGCCGGCGCCATTTTCCTCAGTCTTTCTTGCCGCGCGGTGCCCGAAGCAGAAGCTGTTCACAAGTGCCGGTCGGTCAGATCCAGTGATTTCAGCTACCGAAGACTTCGAAAAAGCTAAGTACCCCGTTGGGGACTCTTTCTTGCCTCAGCCGATGTCAGATAAAGTAAATAATTGTTTAACTTGTGGGAAACAAATACCTCATAAGGATTTCCATTCCTACTGCCTTCCTTGCTTAGGCCCAGACCACGACGTATCGTCCTGTTCAGCCTGTGCTTCCTTCAACCGACGAACTCTTAGACGTCGGTCGGAGTTTGCAGAGG
Source organism: Protopterus annectens (assembly GCF_019279795.1). Lineage (NCBI taxonomy): Eukaryota > Metazoa > Chordata > Ceratodontiformes > Protopteridae > Protopterus > Protopterus annectens. Next base: position 635,438,091 of record NC_056733.1, read on the forward strand.
ACTTTTTTGGGGCTAGTTTTGCATATAAAATGCCGTCAGAGACTCCGACATCACATTTGGTGAAAACACGGAAGGACAAGGACCGACACTTGTGGCCCGCGGTTTCGGCTGAAACCACGGTAAAGCCTATCGCGAGTGTCTCGGTTTCGGCCGAAACCGAGTCCTCGGAGATTCCTTCATCCGAATCCACTCAACCGACCACAGCGGCCCGGGAGGCCCCGGCTGAGTCGGCTACCGAGCTACCTACCGAAACCAGTGTCCAGGATATGTCCGACACCATTCCTTTGGACATATCTACTCCTGCACGTGGGGCAGCTAGGCCCCCTGCTTCCATGTCCATTAAGGCCTTCTCCAGGGCTAAAGCTGCTAAACTTTCTAAGGCTTTGCCTCCCAAGACTACCTCCCAGAGGCCTTCCTCTAGTACTCAGATCCTCAGCCTTGCAGAGGACCTTATTTCTTTAATTAGAGGTTCACAACCTCACCCGGACAGGGCCTCTCACCCTCCACCAGACAAAAGGCCCAGGACTGAGCCTTCTGACCCACACTCTTCAGATGAGTCCACAGATGGTTCTGAGTTGTCAGACCACCAGGAGGAGGCTTATTCGCCCTATGAGGATTCTGATGCTGAAGAATCTATCCCTTCGGCCTCCCCTCCTGAAGAGTTTTCCTTTGGTGAGACTTTACACTCCATGAGAGAGCATTTTCAATGGCAAGGTCAGGAATTCTCTGATTCTAGAAAAAGATTAAGGACCTTTTTACATTTGCCTCAGCATAGGCCTTTAGCTATACCTCCTGTTTTGAATGTAATTGATGATGTGTACAATGATGTCAGTACAGCCCCTGATACTCTCCCCCCGGCCCCTGCCAAACCTGATAGATACTGCAGGGTCCCGGATTCTCATTTCCATCTGTATAAAGCCCATTCTGCAGACCCAGAAACTATTGCTCTGGGCCCTAAAGGGGTTGCGGCTGCCACTGCCAAAAATCCTCTACCTTCTGAAAGAGAGTTTAGAGCTTTAGAGAGATGGGGAAAGAAGGTATATACTTCTGCAACTCTTTCCGTCAGGGCACTAAATTGTCAATTTCATATGATACAGTACCAAGAGTATTTGTTAGATGAACTGAACAAGAAGCTTTCTTCTCCTGAGCCCCTTGACCGTAAATACCTTCAGGATTTGGTACACAACTCACAGCAGGTTAGTAATCATTTCTTAAAGTGTGGTTATGATGCATTGGAGGCTTCATTTAGGTCAGCTATGACTGGGGCAGTTATTCGTAGGCATGCCTGGCTGAAGGAACAATCTTTGCCAGACCATGTTAAAGCTAAACTCCTGGATGCTCCAATGGAGAAACAAAATTTATTTGGCTCCTCTGCTCAGGAGGTCTTAAAAGTATGAAGAAAAGGCAAAATCTGTGCAAACAGTTAAGGATTTCCTACAAGTACAACCACCGAGATTTAGCAGAAACTGGCCTACTAAGAATTGGTCTTTTCCAGACTCGGACAGAGCCCAGAGAGGCAGGAACAGACGCCCCAGAGGCAGAGGCCAATCTAGGGGCTCTTACAGAGGCCGTCAGTGGCAACCTGCCAACCAGAGAGGTAGTGCAACAGCAGCAACAACAACTACTACACCAGGACAGGCTCAATGACTTTACTCTGATTCCGCCCACCAGGGCTCAACTGGAAGCACCCTTGGGCGGAAAGCTTGCTTTATTCTCAAAATTGGCATTATATTACAAGGGGCACATGGACACTGCAAATAATAGACAAAGGCTACAGGTTCCACTTCCACACTTTGCCAAAAGCTAACGGAATGCCAAACCTACCACCAAATCAGTGGGCAGAGGCTTTAAAGCTGATCAACACCTTGCTCCAAATGAAAGCCATAGAAAGTACCACTTTCAGAACAAGGCCAAGGATTTTACTCCAGACTATTCCTTGTACCAAGAAAAGAAAATCAATGGAGGCCTATTCTCGACCTGTCCGCACTGAATACTTTCCTCATTGTGCCAAAATTCAAGATGCTGACCCTACAGCAACTTCTTCCCATGTTGGGCAAGGAGTCTTGGCTGGTGACTCTAGATCTCAAGGAGGCATACCTGCACGTCCCTATTCGACCAAACTGCAGAAGACACCTCAGATTTCTTGCAGGATCAGAGCATTATCAATTCTCAGCATTGCCCTTTGGCTTATCTACTGCGCCCAGAGTATTCACGAAATCCCTGGCATCAGTAATTGCACACTGCAGACTTCAGGGGATTCAAATCTACCCTTATCTGGATGACTGCCTTATACAAGCGGACAACAAGGTAAATTTGATAAAAGACTTGGCCTATGCCATCCGCCTACTACAGGCATTGGGATACACAGTCAACATCCAAAAATCAAGACTGGTTCCATCCCAAAGGATAACCTTTCTGGGTGCGGATCTAGACACAACCACCCAAATGGCCTTTCTCACAGAAGAAAAACAAAGACAACTTCCAGATTACTTCATGAATCTGACAAGACAAGCTCAGCTTACTGCAAGGAAAATCCTGCAGGCCCTGGGTTACATGGCATCCTGCATAATTCTGATACCACAGGCCAGGCTGCATATGAGAAAATTACAATGGTATCTAAGGAGTGTATGGTCTCAACACAGTCACAGTTTGGAAACTTTGATACCAATCATTCCTTGCCTTCAAAAGGAATTCCTGTGGTGGGCTCAGGCCTGCCAGTCCAACAGAGGATTGCCTTTCAACAAACCAAAAACAAAACAAACCATCACCACGGACGCTTCAGACCGAGGATGGGGAGCACACATGGAGGACAAATGTATCCAAGGCCTATGGTCTCAAAGACAGCTACACATGCACATAAACCAAAAGGAAATGCTGGCAGTGATGCATGCAATCGAGGCTTTCAAACCCTTCCTCCATCAAGGCCACCTGTTAATAAGGACAGACAACACCAGAGTCATGTGGTACATAAACAAGCAGGGAGGCACACACTCCTACCCTCTATGCCGGCTGGCTATGAATCTATGGGAGCTATGCCTGAAACTCAATATCCAACTGCAGTCCCAGTTCGTGCCAGGAAAGGAAAATACACTGGCAGACAGCTTAAGCAGAACTACCATGGATGCACACGAGTGGATGCTGCACCCAGACATCTTCCAACTCATAACAAAGGCATGGGGAACGCCGGAGATAGATCTATTCGCATCCCCCCTCAACCATCAACTGAAGACATTCTGCTCAAGGACATACCACCCACAAGCATGGAGGGTGGACTCTCTCTCTTTCAGCTGGAAAGCTCTAAAAGTATATGCCTTCCCACCTCTCCCTTTAATGTACAAGGTTCTACTGAAGATCAGGGAGGAACGGCCAAGAGTGATTCTGATAGCTCCAGACTAGCCAAGGCAACACTGGTATCCACTATTGAGGAGCATGTCACAGGCAAAACCATGGCCTCTCCCCCTATGGCCTCTTCTTCTGACACAGAACAATTTCAAGATCATGCATCCCAACTTAAAAACATTGCAGCTAACTGCCTGGAAAATCCCTTAAAACCAAAACAAAATGTTTTATCACAGACAGTGAAGGACATTATCATGGAAGCTCGCCGGCCTTCCACAAGGAAGACATACTCAGCTAAATGGAAAAGATTTATCATCTGGAACACATCAAAAGGCTTAGATGTGACAGTGGCAGACTTGACACATTCTGGAATACTTAGCAGAACTGTTCCACAATGGCCTTTCCTATTCTTCCATTAAGATTCATGCCTCAGCAATTTCAGCTGAATACAATTTGGATCCACCTATCTTCTCACACCCTCTACTCAAGCAATTTCTGAGAGGGATCAAAAATATCAAACCCCCAAGAAAACCCCCTTTACCTGCTTGGGATCTCAACTTTGTCTTGGAGAAACTAACACTTCCTCCCTTTGAACCAGCAGCATCAGCGGATCTCCAGTTTCTGTCTTGGAAAACTGCATTCCTTCTGGCAATAACTTCACGAAGAGTATCTGAGTTACAAGCATTAATGGCAGTACAGCCATTTCTTATCTTCCATCAGGACAGAGTTACACTAAGAACTAATCCTACCAAGGACATTTTAGAAGCTGCTACTTGGAGCTCCGTGCAAACATTTACCAAACATTACAATCTACCTTTATACTCCAGATCCAGAGCAGGCTTTGCCACTGCAGTCCTGCAGGGGATCTTAACTACACCATCCTTTTCTTAGTGCCTCCTCCCCCAGATTAGCTATGGTATTCTACCCATATGTTATGACTGCAGATGCATCCTTGAAGGACATAGTACAGTTTTGTACCTACCATAAATGTAGATGTCCGATAGGTATGCATCTGCAGTCAGGTTTACCCTCCCTCCTACCCCTCTGTGGTATTCCTAGGGTATTTACCCCTCTTTTAGCTAGCTGGGGGAATCTATTATGGTGTATTTGTTTGTATATACTTATATATATATATATACTTGTATATATATATATATATATATATATATATATATATATATATATAATTTTGCAAATGTTTGGAATTCTACTGCATTTCTCCAAATTTAGCCTTCCTAGAGGGCACCTGGCATCTGGGGCAAGAAAAACTGAGGAAAATGGCGTCGGCTGATGCTTTTATACCCCAGACGCTCTGACGTCAGGGAAGGTGCGACATCAGCCGAGGTCAGACCCAGACTTTGGAATCCGGCCGACCGAAGGGCTGCCTGAGGCAGGACAACCCATATGTTATGACTGCAGATGCATACCTATCGGACATCTACATTTATGGTAGGTACAAAACTGTACTTTCTGGTTCACATTACTGGCCTCAGTTAACTTGTTTTTCAGCTCAGATTTACATTTAACATTGTTCAGTTCTATCTTTTTTCCATTCACAAGAAGTATTATTTTCACAACAGCTAGGGTCATTTCCACATGCAGGCCTCATGTCGCTCAACCTTTGTGCATGGAAAATTTGCTTTTAATTCACAGTTTTGCTTCATGGTCTTGTGAACTTATTTTATACTGAAAAATCTCTAAATGGAAAATGTTTTCTTTCTTGGTAGAAAAATATCTGTTATCCTCAGATCTTGTTCATTTCCAAACTTGCAGAAATATTTTATTATCTATGGCAATGAGTTCCATCTGGCTTCAACAGCAACCATCTGAACAGTCATTCCCATCCACAGATTTTACTGGGAAAGTAGGGAAAGGCAGTAGTTTGCTAGACCTTTGTTCCATAATTTCCACACACCTAGAGACAGTTTAAATCAGTCTATTGCATGTCACCAATCGGCCTACTCATGTCTTTGGGAGGTGGGAGGAAAGCAGAGCACATATTGAAAACCCATGCAGGTCCAACAGAGGAGGCACACAGGATGCAGATTGAACTGGAGAACCCCTTACTGTAAGGTGATGATGTTACCCACTGCACCACTGTGACTTATCATTATTCTTTGTTAAAATCCATTTTCTGCAAATACTGCTTCATTGCCTGTATTTCCTCAGGTTTCCACTAATTGTTCAGTCCCACTTTCTGAAAGAAGTCTTAATAGTACAATCTCCCTAACATGTATCTTTATTAAACCAGGATTTGAATTTCATGACATAAAATCAAAACTTGTTCCTTTGTCTGAACCAATTGTTTCAGTTGACCTAAAGTTTCTGTTTCTGAAGACACATTTTCTAGTTTCAGAAATTTATCCAAGAAAGATTTCTGAACTACAGAGTTTAACTTGCAGAAAAAAAGAAAAAAAAAAACTGTCTTCACAATCATATTGTGCTTTGAAGACAATTTCATCATTCCTAAATGTATTTCTGTTTTGTTAAACCAGAAGACTTTCATTGCTAAATACGAGAATACAGAAGAGCCTCATGCATCTTATTTTGAATGTATGTAGGCAGTAGTAGGAGCTAAAATATCAGAAAGGCTGAAGATTTGTTTTTGTTACATGTATTATCTTGCATAGATGTGGTAGAAAAAAGGCATGCCTGCCTGGTATGCTTTCTTTATATGGCTGGTGTTATTTAATTGTTCTCCTGACTTAACCTAGTACTTCTTTGTGAAGGTCTCTAATCTATATCGCCCACTACCGGCTTAGATAAACCGTTTTATTTATACCGTGCTGTTTCTATAAAATAATAGTTTTTAATGCCCGTCCCTCTGTTACATTTTGTTCCCTTTATCTGGCAAGTAGCACTCCCTTCCCTACTTTCTCTTTTCTCTTTTCTCTTGAGCTTTATGGCATTGCATTGCACTTAGTGCCTCACATACCCATATCTTGTTTTTCCCTTGTTCACTGGTAAAAATAGATTGTTCTCCTGTAAACTGTTTTCATCAGACATTTTATCTTCTCATTCTAGCCCTATTTTGTATTTCCTTAACTAGTTTGATGCCCTTATGTCTGTATGGGCATCAGAGTTTCACATAGTGCTATAGCTGTAGCCTGACAAGGGAACTGTAGAGGGGGTAATACAACCTCCGTTTTGCTGAAGTCTGTTCCTTTAAGGATAGAGCTCAGCTTGTAATTTTCCTTGACTACAGCTTTCTGTTTAAATGGTAGTTAATTTCTGCTGTTGCTGCCATAGCAGGGTAATTTTCATAATCTGTCCTGTTTAGGATTACTCTTCCTACTTGGTATTCTATTTTGAGATGATTAGAGCCCAGTTGAGATACTTTATACTTCCTTGTATTAAACCTTAAATGACAGCACTTAGACTGCCATGTTAGCCTTCTCAGGTTTCTCTGAAGACTTGTATACTCATCATTCATAGATTCGTAGGAGATTACTAGGATAACACCTCAAGAGCCCTTACAAGCCTAGCCAGTTTTACCCACATTTTACCCAATTTTATATCCATAGGAGAAAGATAACAAGGATCAGTAAGTGGGGTTTTGACTATTTTTACAGACTGCCTTTGTCCGTAAGGGACATGGGCTCCATCCCAGGAGTGAATTTGCGATTTCCCATCCATCAGTCCAGATTGCATTTGAAGATAGTCAGGGAAAGTCTCTGCTTCACGTGAATAGGAAGCCTATTTCAGAAGAGGGTCAGTCTCTGGGACACATCTGTCTATCCAGTACGATCTCTTCATGCCAGAGGTCAGGTTTAGATGGATTCAGTGTCCTTTCTGTCTTAATGTTCTCTGCAAGTACACTAATCCTACTGATCTTCCCAGATGTCTTATACAAAAATGTTAAAAGCCACTGGTTCTTGTCCAACTCTTGTGTAACCCTCTAACCATTTATCTTCCCTGTAGTAACTTCTGCTGTTTGCCTGGTGCAGTACAACCACCTTGCTACCTGTTTAGTGAAATTCTCCACTCCGTCTCACTTGAATTTGTTGGTGTCATATGCAGAACTGAGTGTAGGCTTTTATGAAGCTGGTATGCAACAACATGGACACATTTCCCTCAAGTTCGAGTTGTAACACTGTCAGAAACTGAATCAAGTTGGACTGACATGCCTGTCTCTCACAAGTCGGTGTTGGTGCATAACTTGTATGGATCATGATAGAAAAATGGCTAACCCTTCGCTCATCTTCTGGAAGACTTTCTTGCCACCAGAATCAGGCCTCCACATCTTTAGAATCTCAGGTGATTTATAGCTCTGTCTGTGTAATGGCACAGCAATGACATACCTCCCTCCAGTCCTCTGGAACCTTGCATCTGTTGTCTGACCTGTTGAGTTCTGTAACAGGATCTTTAGTACACCTGTAAGGTTTTTCAGGATCCTGCACTTTGTCTGTCCTTAACTCTCTGACTTCCCTTTCCTTTCTGTAACTATGTTTTTCTTAAAGAACCAACATGTGATATTAAATTGCACATTTGCTTACTGTTCAGTCCGTATGCATGAGGTGCGCATTTCAGTTGCACCCGTGATTGTTCAATAAACCCCTACTAGCATACTTTACTACTCGCTGCTAATACAGTTTAATCAAACCCAGTACCAGTAATTAAAATGTTTTCCTGTTTTTCTACAAGTTTCCTTGTTTCTTGAGATGCCCTTCCTTTTCCTGTTTTGTGAGCATGTTGTTTCTGTTATGTGAAAACCGAAGCAAATAACTTGTTTACTTTTTCCTTTTCCATAGTATCTTCCTTATTCTCCTTGAACAAGCTCAACAGCTGTCTTGGCTTTTGTTTCTCTCCTTGTAAATCAAAAGAATCCTTTATTTGCCCTCATATTCCTAGATTTGCCTTTTCCTTCCTTATCACTTTTGTAGCTGTTGTTCTAACTTTCTCATACTTAAGTCCATTAATTATTGCTTCTCTGTCATTTAATTCATGAAATGATTTTCCTTTACATGGACTGCCTCCAGAACCTTTTGAACCACACTGACATTTTTTTCCCTCTCCTTTCTTTGAACTTTTTTTTTTCCTTTTTATGGAAGACGAAGGCTTACCTTTGACTGGACTTTTTTTTTCTGTAAGTGGCTTTAACCCATTGTATTGCCTAATATTACTTACATGTCAATGTTTCATTGTATTTGGCCATTCTGCTGAGGCATTCAGTACTTCTTTTTTTTTTTTTTTTTTCAAAAACTTGTTAGCACAATGTGTTTGTGAGGGCCACATTCTGCAAATTACAAAATTTCCAGACATTTACCAGAGCTGTAAGCTAGATGCCCAGTCCAGCAACAGAGCAAGCTTTGGCACAGTATTGTTACAGAGGGAGCTGTCTTAGTTGTCATTCAGCCTATATTAGTCTTACATATGTCATTGATTTCTTGTGGAGCTTTTTAATCTTTAAGTTCACTTTTTTGAGTTTCTCTCTACAAGATGGCATGTGGAAGTGATGAATTTATACAGGCTTCCATTAACTGATACTAGTGAAGATTGTTTATTTTTTTTGTGTGTTTTTTATTTATTTATTTTTTTTTTGGCTGACCAGAACTGACCTTCAGCTAGGTCTACTGAATTACTGCTAGACTACATCTGACCTAAGTTTTAGGCTGGTGGTGAGATTGAGTCACCTTAGGACAGCATCACAATGCTGCCAATAAGTATTTTTTTTTGTTTTTTGCTCCTAAGGTCCTTTTTCCTGTGGGAAGCCACCCTGGAGAAAGCATGCAGTGAGCTAGCTGGCATATTGTTCTGTTTTTGCTGTAACACAGCCATAGCCGTGCTCCCCTGAGGACAGTTCTTCAGCATGTCCCTGGCCTCTGCCGGGAGTCAGCAGTGAAGATGCATCTAAGCACATACATCCAGCTCCCATCCCCAAGGATGGGCATGCCCATCCTCCTTGCCTGTGTTGTCAAGTGCTTGAGCTGCTAATCACACTTGGGTCACCTAGGAAGTATTCAGGGTTTTTTCCCCTCTGTGTTACCATTGCAGGCTGTGCTGTTAAAACTTGAGGTACAAGATGGGTATTAGTCATCCTATAGGAGAGTTTTCTATAGCCATGAAAAACTGACTGAACAACTAACTTCAGTGAGTAGAAGGACAAATGCTGCTAATTATGCTAAATGAGTTTCCATTAATGATCTGTTCTTAGGTAAGTGCGCTTTCTTTTTTGATGTTTACCAATTCATTTTATTTTTCTAGCATTTGAGCGGAAGGTGAAGATGAGTGATGAAACAGTAGAACAGCTGATGAATGACAAGTCAAAATTAGAAAATGATATTTCAGAAATTATGAAGTCATCTGGAGACAGTTCTTTGCAGCTTACAAAGATGAATAATGATCTGCAACAGAAGGAAAGGTGAGCTACTTTTTAACAGCACTAATAAGAAGGCTTAAACATGTCTGTTATGTGCTATTTTATAGCCTAGAACTGGTTAGTTGTCTTGCAAGTTATAAAGACTTAATAAATTGTGTTTTTATATATATATGTATATATATCTATATATATATATGTATATATATATCTATATATATATATATATCTATATATATATATATCTATATATATATATATATATATATATATATGTATGTATGTATAGATATATTTTTTCCTGATTTCTTAGTGTAGAATGGTTATATACATTTTGTTCTCTTACCTTGCCTTTAGGAGGCTAGAAGAATTACAGAAGAAGCTTTCAGATGCTAATGAAAAGCTAGCATGTGCAAAGGAGAGCCTGGAACAGATGGCACATAAAAATGATCAAATCCAGGAAGCTATGCTTGAAAAACATCAGTCCCAATTGAAAGCCCTCCAAGAGAAGTTGGAAGAGTTGGTAAGGATAATTTTTAAATAGTTCTTTTGGACGCCTTGTTTTAACTCCTCATGATGATCAAACCCTTATCATCTGTTGGCCTATTCATGCTTCATGAGCCCCCCCCCCCCCCCGAATCCTAGGAAAGAGAAGAGGGTGGAGAGAGCCAAAGATTGTATGTTGCACCCACTGGAGTTAGAAGACCATTGAAGATGTGCACTTCCTCAAACTGATAATTCCAGTTAGACTACATGTCAGGGCAGGTTCCCACCTCACGATTGTCCACAGTTGCAGATGCTGCAGTTCTTTCATTCCTCCAGATGATGCAGTTGTAAAGGGATTATGCCAGCATCCTGCACCAAGATGGGAAGGTCTGCTTCACTTCCTTCTCTCCTCAGCTGTTCTCTCCACCAGTGTGGCTTATAATCTAGCATGGGTTGTATTGCATGCTTGCTGGTTTACTTTGAACATGTGTATGTATAACTATATCATTTGCTGTACTTGTACTAGGTAGCATATTTAATTTTAGTTTTGAAACAGTGCCAAATTCTAAGGCTGTAACTCAAATGTACTATTCATTTGTGATAATAATCCTTAACATTAAGACCCTGGTTTGCTTTCTTCTTGACAGTCATTAAACAGAGTTGATACCAACATCAGATAACATTTAACTGGAAAGTCTTAATTTATACCATTAGTGACATAGACCTCCATTTGAATATGGAAGTCCAGTATCCCCTACTGCTATTAGAGGATTCCAAACTGATCTTTTCACATTACTTTGAAATTGCCTAAAATTTTATCATTATGCTGAACATTTTTTATTTTATTTATTTAACATTTGTTTACCGTGAAAGTCCAACTGGGACAGAGACCATTTTCAGCAGAGGCCTGGGGAGGAACACTCCAGACGCATGTCTTTGGAATGTGGGAGGAAACCGGAGCACCCAAAGGCAACCCATGAGAACACAGGGAGGACATGCAGGCTCTGCACAGAAGGCACCCCAGTTGAGAATCAAACCAGAGATCCTCTTGCTGTATGGTCATCACGCTAACTGCTGTACTAGCCATCATTATGTAACCAGCCTAGTAGTATAGAGGGATAAATCCCTGACTATGTCCATGGTTATCTGAGTTTATTCAGTAGCTCAGGTGCTTGATGAAGCTGGTAGGGAGTGTGAGCAATGCCCATCATTGATAGGAGTGGATTGAACCAGACATGGGCTAAACCAGTTTTTTGGAAAAAGTGGGCCTGCAACCTGGGGACATTATCGTAGTAGAGCAAGCTGTAGATTGTCAGTAGTCTCTGTTAGGCAAGTGCAAAAGAGTGTGCACTTATATAGGGGAAAGAACTGTGGATGTTTTGGTGATGTAGATTATATGTTTCATTGCCCAGGGAAGAGGTTAGGCTTTAATTACAAATCTCCTCATTGCCAGCATGCCAGAAGGAAGTAATCACTCCTCAGAGCTGCTTAAATGATGGCCCCTAGGATGATTGTGAAAAATAAGTTCATGTCTGATTAAGAAGTCTTAATGGTCAGCAGGCAGAATGCTATAAACATAATAGGGAAAAAGTTTACTCTGTAGGTTTTGAGAACAGAACTGTATTCGGCATGTGTCTTAGATAATACTTCATCTGTTGGCTGTCTGCTACCGTTTTCTTCAGCACCTTTATTAAATTATCACTTATGACATAAGCACACATATATAGACAGAAAAGAAAACAAACCATATTAACATTTTCTTTTGCATACATTAGACATTGCATATATATGTTTTCTTTCTGTACAAATTATTTAGTCCAGCGTTACATAAGTAGCTCAATTCCTGTCCTCTGTTAAACGTCACTCTTCCTCATCCTGAACATTATTTTATCAGAACTTGTCAGAGATTTGGAATGGATGGCTAGGCTTAAAAAGCCCTTGTTGTCATTAGCCTAGTAAACACGCATGAATCTATGTATTGTTCCCACAAATTCCATTTAAATCTAAAATACAGTTGGTTTAGACTTTGATTTCATTTTCTAGTGAAGCTCATTTTCTAGTAATTGCTTTTTTGGCAGCCAATAGAATTAATTGTAATAAGGCTTCATTGTGTCTAAGAAAGTCAGATCCTTTGTCCCAGTTCAAAAGAATCATTTCCTTAGTTACAGCCATTTACTCCCCCATTATTTCTGATAAGATTATTCTGAAGGAAATGTTTAAAAAATGCCAGTTTATTACATTCCCAGTTACCTCGTTTTTCCCCATCACCACTCCAATATTTACATTTGCTATCTACTCGGGGGAAAATTCTTTGAATGCTGCTTGGGGTATAAAACTACATATGCAGATACTTCCAAGCAAAAATCCTAAACATTCTGACTTTGTTGCATACTTAGCCATATTTATGTCTTCTCATTCTTCCATAATAAACTGCTTTCCCAGTCTCTGTCATCAAGCTTTTTCTAACTCTTCTCTGATTGATTCTTATTGTGTCATGCAGTAATCGGATCTTGTTTTTTCATTCATTCCTCAACTGTTGAGTTCAGATCAGATCCTTGTATCTAACTCGGCCACTTCTTCCAGATTGGAGAAAACTGAACTCTCGCTCCTTCCTTTACCCATAATGTCCTAGTCACCTATAGATCACAAAATCCCGAGTGTGGTTTTCAGAGTTTGTGAATTTAGCTATTATTATCCCTTTAACCCCATTTTTATCTCTAATTTCACCCTCCTTCTGTACTCTTAGAGCATCTATCCCTTTTACACTTATCATTTTACCATTGGTGGTAACTTGTCTTTATTTTACCTTTTCCAGTATTTATATATAAAAAAAGAAAAAAATTTTTCTTTAATCTTTTAAATTTCTGTTTTTGTAAAAGAATGTCTGATAAGCCTTCAGGTTATAAAAAAAGTGTAAAAAACACCAACACCGAAAAAAACAGTAAAATAAAACAACAGCCACAGATAAAATACAACTACATTTATTGCACTCCAGCTTCTCAGCCAACAAGCCTTGAAGGAGTGAGCAAAAGACCGAAAACACATCAAATAAGTACACAGAGTAGTAAAACAATTAACACACTCAGCACTATCAGTTAATTAATTGCATACTTCCAATTAAATTCAGTATCAAGCCCCTGTGGGAACAAAGTGTTATATAATAATAATGAATTTAATTGGCAGTATCTAATGAATTAATTGTTAGTGCTGTGTGTGTTAATTGTTTTACTACTTTGTGTATTTATTTAATATGTGTTTGGTCTTTTGCTCATTCTTTGAAGGCTTGCTTGTTGGCCGAGGCGCTAGAGTGCAATAAATTCTATGCATTTTATCTGTGGCTGCTGTTTTATTTAAAAAATGTGTGGTGTGCAGACACAAAATTCCAGATTTGGGCACTCATTCCAAATGCATCTGTTGTCTAGGACCAGGTCATTTAGATTTGGACTGTGTCATTTGCAAGGGATTTAACTCCCCTGTTTTAATTAACCAGAACAACAAACCTTAAGGGCTTGCTGCCTTCTAAACCTTCATCTATGGTTTCTGAGGCTCAAACCCCCAAGGGACTGAAGAAAAAGGGAGATTCCCTTTCCAAGGGATATCGTAATAGGTCTCCTGAATGCACATCTTCTTCAACTTTGTCTCCATCTTCTGAGCTGCCTCTAACACAAGCAAAAAAATTGGATTGGAGTGCTTTGCATCCAAGATCAAGATTCAGAAAATCATCCCAGACCTGTTCTCCTCAATTACTTTCGGAGCTAATTACCTTTTGGCTCCCATTGCCTTTTCTGGAACAGTTTCCCCATCACCATTAAAGACTCTCTTCCATGGCTTCATCCCTTCAGTCTTCCAGGAGCCTGTCTGAGTCAGATGTGACAGGATGATGAAGTTATTCCTCAGGATGCAAATACAAATGGGAGTTCTTTTGGCTCCAGCCCATTAGGCCTGGAGATGCTCATTAGTACTACCCCTCCAATCTTAGCTCCTCCTCTGATCCATGCTTTGGTTTCGGAGCCATCCGCTCCAAAAGCCTTGGAGTTGTCTTTCACTGATCCAAAGACATTGGCAGCTTCGACTCCAAAGGTGTCTCTGAGCTATCCGGCTCTGAATACTTCTGAGCTTGGTGACCCTCAGAGCCAAATCATCTGCGCTGGCTCCGGGGTGTTACATTCGACTCTGAAGTTGTTAGAGCTGTCCCTTTCCCTTCTCCTAGGAGCATTGTTGCTAAACAGCTCAGCTCCAGCTCCCTGCTCAGGTGGTTTGCCAGTGTGACAGCGGGGATTGGCAGTCTGTAAGTCTGCTTTGTCAGATCCATCGGTTTCCTCTTCTCCCAGGCACTCTACCTTCTAAGTAGTGGATAGAACTTTCTGTTTTCCTAGAGTTCAGACTTCTCTACCCTCCTCGGCTCCAACTTTCCAAACCCATTTGATTTTGCATCCAGAACCTCAGTCATCCATTCCACTGGGACAGCCAGCCCAAACCAGTTTCCAGGCCAGCCAGCAGGGTATCTTATCTCTTCTGATTCCTCCCCGATGCACCCTACTGAGGAGGTCCCCTGGAAGAAGTAGTGGGAAAGGAAGCACTTGGACTGTCCACAAGAGGCTATCACTGAGGACACTGGCTTTGAAGAAGGGGAAAGGGTCCCCCAGATCACCACCTGATGGTGTCTCATTTGGAGACATTTTACAACTCCTAAAACAAAGGGGTGGTTGATCCCCAGATATCCTTTCCCAAGAGGAGTCAGTGTTTCTGGAGGCTTTCAGGACTGGCTCGTTTGCCTCCTGGGTGACTCTGCTCACCAGTGAGTTGACAGATTTAGTCTCTGAGTGTAAAAGGAACCAGACACAGCTGAGCCAATCCCTAAGAGACCAGACAGGATCCTGGCACCACGTAAGGATAGACCATGCTGGAGTAAAGGAGTATCCATTGATCCCATGGTCCTAGCAATGGCCACTGAAAACGAACTGAGAGAACAAAGTTTTTCTGTCCAACCCCTAAAAGGGAGTCTGGGGTGTTGGACAGGTTTGGGAAGAATGTCTGTGCTTGCTTGACCTTCACCCTTAAGTTGCTGAATTATTTTGCACATTTCACAAGACTTCAGAAAGATTTGATCAAAGAACTTTCCAAATCCCTCTCTGGGACCATATCCTTCAAGGGTAGATAGTACTATTTCCTCACAGTTGGCTACCCTTCACTCTATTACAAACTTGTCCGTAAGGCTCATCTCCCATGCGGCCGAAGGTACCTCACGGGTGATGGGTTCAGGCATTTCCATTCAGAGATGTGCCTGGATGCGCTTATGTGATTTTGCAGAACCCTTCAAATCTTCTTTCATCAATGCTTCCTTTGACGGAACCTCTTTGTTTGACCCCAAATTGAAAGACAGACTCTTTAGCTTTAAGCAGGATGGGAAAACCCTGTTTTGCTGTAGGTATATGTTTTTCGGCTCCTCCAGTGGACCTTTTCTAGAGACCAATAAGACAGATGGAAAAATATGGTTCAAAAACTCCTAGGGGCCCCTTCCAGAATCCACTTGGAGACTGTTCCCCAGGGACAAAGGGGGAACTCGAATGGAAGGAGCCATCCCAGCAGCAGAGGTTGTCCATATAATCAGGGATTCAGGGGTACTTTCTCTGACAGATCCTATCAGCACTCCTGAAAGGAGGTCTGACAGTCCATCTCTGGAGGCAGTCACTGGTAGCCTATCCCTGCACCACAGATTGTGACTAAAAATTACAAAAGATTCATGGGAACGGATGATAATATCCAGAGGTTATGTAATACTGTTTTACCATCCACCCCTGCTAGTTTCAAACAAAATCCTCAAAGTTTCGCCCAATCAAATTGAAGTAGCAGCACTAGAAATAAACAGGCTACTAGAAGAAAGAGTCATCCAAGAGGTCCCCCTAGACCAGTCAGAATCCAGAACATATTCAAGATTCTTCTTAGTGCCAAATAATACAGGAGACTGGAGACCAATCTTGGATCTCGGCAAACTAAATCAGTTAGTTAAAAATAGAAACTTTCAGATGGTCACGGTTCAGTCCATTCTGCCTTTTCTGCACAAGAATGACGGGATGTGTTCAGTATGTCTTCAGGATGCATATTATCAAATCAAAATGAACAGACAATCCAGAAGGTATCTGCAGTTTCGACTGGAAGCCAGTTCTTACCAATTCAGGACACTGCCCTTTGGTCTCACCACAGCCCACAGGGTGTTTACCAATTTCATGGCAGTAGTTGCAGCTCAGTTGAGACTGCGGAGATTCCTAGTGTTTCCATATCAGGATGAGTGGCTCCTGACTGCTGCAATCAGGCATCAACTAATTCAAGCATGAGATTACTTATCCACCTGTGTTCTCGTCTGGGGATATCTGTCAGTTAAAACAAATCTCAACTCATTCCAACTCGGACTGCGAAATTCATTGGTGCTCTTTCGGTATGGTCACTGAAATAGCTTCTCTCACACTGTCTCAGACTGAAACAATTCAGTTCCAGATCAGAAAAGATCATTTAGAGCTCTTTTCTTTCAGCCCATCTCTTACTCCATGCATTGGGGTCCAAGTAAACGGCAGTCATGCTTGTATCACTTGCAAGGTTCTATATGAGAATCCTTCAGTGGACACTCACAAGTCTGTGATCTATTCCCCAACAACAAGATTATCCAGTGAAGTTAAACATAATGCAGGCTTGGAAGAATTACCTTCTCTGGTGGATCCACTCCAATCAAATACAAGGCCGTCCCTTTGTTCTCCCTCAACCCAAGGCCACAGTGACCATGGACGCCTCATAGATGTGGGGGGGGGGGGGTCATTTCTTGGGAAGGACGGTCCAAGGCACATGGTCCCCTGAAGAAGCCAACACACATATCATTGTCCTGGAGATGAGAGCTGTCCTGTTAGCATTGCAGGCCTTTCAAGGCACTGTCCCAACTAGGACTATTACGATTCAGACGGACAGTATATCGGTGATATGGTATATCAACAGACTAGGGGAAAACAGATCTTGCCCTGTTTGTCGAGAAGCTTATGAGAGTATGGGAATGGGCAATCCCATCCAATTGCTTTCTGATAGCAACACACATCTCTGGGACGTCCAGCATGATTGCCAAGAAGTTAAACAGGTCTATTCTGATGCCTCACAAGTGGTTTCAACATAAATGTGGTGGCGATGATTTTCCATTAGTGGAGCCAACCATGCTGTGACATTTTAGTATCTCCCCTCAACAAGAAGTGCAGCAGGTTCTTTGCCCTGTTCCCCCACTGGGGGAGTCACAGATGGATGCTCTACTTCATGATTGTTCCTCCAGTTCCCTTTATGCCAATCCCCATTACCTCTCATCCCCAAATTTCTCCAGAAAGCATCTCGATTGAAGAACACAGTTGTCCTCATTGTCCCATTCTGTCCTTGTCAGATCTGGTTTCCCTTCCTTTGATCTCATCTTCTGCATCCTTCCTGGATACTGGATCCAACTCCAGACCTGCTTTCTTACCCAGCAGACATGATTCATCCAGACATTTCAGGCTTCAAGTTGACTGCATGGTTTCTGCAGTTTCATTGACTACTAGACAGTTCAGGCTGTCCTCCCCCATTTGTCACATTTTGTTGTTCTCCCACAAAGCTTCTGCTGGAAAAGTTTATAAAGTAAATGGAAAAGATTTGCTTTTTGGGTACACAGAAGAGAATTTAGATCCCTTCTCAGCACTGATTTCTAAAGTTCTTGAGCTCTTAACTACAATTTTCAATCAGGGGGCTAGATCCTCAACTGTCAGAGTGCAATTACCAACTATCATATAGTAGTAAATAACCCTACCTTAGCTTCATTTAAGCTTTACAAAGCCTTTCTTAGAGGAACCTATTTACTTAGGCCCCCTGTAAATGATTCTACTCCTCCTTGGGATTTAAATATTGTTCTTCAGGCCTTGTCCCAACCTCCATTTGAACCATCAGATAAGTCTGAACTAAATTTTTTGACCTCGAAGACAGTTTTCCTAGTTGCCATTACTTCTGCCAGATGAGTGTCTGAACTCCAGGCTCTGACATCTAAACCTCCTTATTTAATTTTTCACAAGGATAGAGTTTTTCTTTACAGACCATTCTTTACAGACCAGTCCTGCCTTTCTACCTAAGGTGGTGTCAGAATCCAATATTAATCAGGTTATCAATCTTCCAATCTTCTTTCCAAATTTTTCAAACAAAGGAGAATATATGTTGCACCTTTCGGATGTTCACAAAATGTTACTACCTTCACAGAACCAAAGATTTGAGAAGATCCAAACAATTTTGTTTCTTTTTCCTGATTCAGAATTAGGCAAACAATTTTCTAAAGTGAACTTGGCTAAATGATTGACTGATTGTATTACCTTTGTTTATGAAAATGCGGATTTATCTTTACCAAAACCATCAAAAGCCCATTCCACATGGTTAATGGCAACTTACTCGGCTTTTTTTGTCAAGAACTTCTTAGATGAAATTTGTGCAGCTGCAACCTTGGCTAATCCTCATACCTTTATTGCTCATTACAAATTAGGTATGCTCTCCTGAGGAAGAGTACCTTTGGCTCAGCTGTGTTCAGGAATATCCTTTCTTAGAGTCCTCCCAGGATTTAGGTAACTGGGGACACTGTACCAAAAGTTGAGGAATGAATGGAAATGACGGTGTCAGATAAAAATCTGTGTACTCGCCATAATATTCCATCTGTGTTGATTCTTAGGATTTTTTAAGAAAGGTTAAGAATGAGTATTATGCAATGATTGTAGTTTTGTTACCGTTGACATAATAGATTTGTTTACTCCTGTTCCCCATAAAGAAGGGTTAGAGTTTTTTTATGAGGCCCTACATGAACTTTCAACTTTAAATAATGACTTGATTAACTTTATTATGCACCTGTCTGTGCAAATTTGGTATTGTACTCATGGGAGAAAAAAATTTATCCTGAATTCTGTATACAAGAAAGTTTGATGTACATACCTATGGTACTTGGACGATATATTTATTTTGTGGAGGAAAACTAAAAGGGAAGTTGGACGATTTGTGGAGTACATGAATAGTGTTTGTCCTTAATTTAAATTTACTTGTAAAGTTTTGGACGGTAGCGTGGACTACCTTGAGAATAGAATTTTTAAAGATTATGGTAAACAATGTTTTGGTTCCAAGCTTTATAGGAAGCCTACATATTCTAATACCTTTTTGGATTTTCAGAGTAGTCACCCTTTACATAGTAAGAGGAATATGGTGTGAGGGAAAATGATTAGAGCAGTCCCATATGTGTTCTACAATACAGGATTTCAAGGTTGAGCTAGCTACGTTGTTTAAAATGTTTGGGGAAAGGGATTACCCCTTAGATATGATAGCAGAGTGATAAAAAGAGGTATTAGATGGGTGGGGGTCCCTTTTTAAACCATTACTGGGGAGTGACATAGTTGTTCTTCAAAGGAACAATAACCCTGAGACACATTTTGCACATTCTATGGTTTTACAATACAGGAGTTTCAGTAAGGATGCTAAAAATATTCTTATTAGGAATTAGGTTTTGTTTCAAACTAATGCAGAATTAATCCACAGTCTAGGGGACAAACCTTGTTTTGTTTTTAAAACAGATGCAAACTTGAAATATTTACGGGAACATTCTTTAATTGAACGGAGAGATCAAAGAGGTACACGTAAATGTGGTACGTGTAGATTTTGTGCCTTTATTTTATCAGGGTAGGAGGTTGTAGTTGGTAATCCCCCCCAAATTATTGAACTTAGGGTAGGAGAATGTGGGAGTTCAGGTTTGGGATATATTGCTGTGTGCTAGGGATGTAATTACTTTTATATAGGTAAGGCGGAGAGAATGCTACGTAGGTGTATTTATTAACATTTGTATGCTATTAAAAATCAAAATTTGAATAATGCTTTGTATAAGCGTTCTATGGTTTGCCATAATTTTAATAGTTTCTTTTTGGTATCATTGACATGATTAAGAGGGACTCACGTGGGGGATTTTGGGAAAATACATTAGCAATGAGAAAAGTCTACTGGCAGTTTAGACTTAATGCTACTGTCCCCCCAGGTCTGATAATGTTAACCTTATGCCCTTTCTTAAACATAGGGCATTACATTTGTATTGAGGTTAATTTTATTTTATTTTGGGGAAGATTTGGTATTTTATGTACCTTGGAGAGTTTAGGATATAATTCTTAGACTCCAGTTCCTCTGTATAGTTTTTTAGTCATTTTTAATAATTTACCCTAATAACTGTAAGGTATTGATCTATATTTATGGTTGTATAGGCTAAGAAAGTATTAATTATTGGGTGTTAGCTTTTATTTTTTGCATAAGAATATGGATTTTGGTTTTCAATTTTAATTGATTAATGTATTTAATTAATTCGATGTCATGTGATGGTAGTCCTTTATAAAAGGACTTGCTTTGGGCAGTTTTTTTGATTCTGAAGAAGTCCTTATGTTTAAAGGATGAAAGCGCTTAATAAATTTCATTGGTTTTATATTACTCTGAGTTCGGACTGTTTTTAGCAGGCAGACTGTTTATCCGGAGGCTTTGTTTTGTTGTTTGGAGTCTTTAATTGGGCCAACAGTTTTCACTGTGCAGCTAAATTAGTAACAGATAAAGTCTTCTCACAAAAACCCAGGGTGGTGAGGGCAAGGAAGGGTTGAAAATCAAATGCCATCGTGGAAGTATCAAATAGAGAAAACTATAACGCAATGAAGACAAGAAATGTCACTTTTAAGAGTATAGAAGAGGGAACAGATCAACAAAAATAATTAGATGCGATAAAAACAAGGAACAGATCAGGATCTGTTGTGCACTGTCATAAATAATAAACTAAAATTTCAACACAGAAAAACGTAAGATATGCAGATAAATATAAAGGAAATATACAAAATAAGCAGTTTACTGATGACCCAAAAAAGTTTTGTAGCAATTGGGAAACAAGGCAAAAAAAATTGAGACACCACCAAAAAAAGAAAAAAATAGATACAGTGTGGAGAAATGTCTATGAAGATCCTGTGGAATATAACAAAGATGCTAAATGGATAGAAGTAGCAAAAGAAAGAATAAGAAGTTCAAATGTACACGATATGAAATGGTATGAAGTAACGATCAGAGAGATTGAAATAAAGTTAAGAAAAGCTCCAAACTGGAAAACCGCAGGCCCAGATGCAGTATCTAATGTCTGGCTAAAAGTATTAGCATCTTTACATGAAGATTTAACCAAGAACTATTTATGTGTGCACCCTGACCAGACACCAGCCTGGTTAACAACAGGAAAAACAGTAATCCTAATTAAGAGTGAACCTGCAAGCTTTCCTAAAATCTATAGTCCAATAACTTACCTTCCAACGATGCATAAACTGTACACTGGAATTGATGCTAACAGAGTTTATAGTCATTTAGAAGAAAACTTAATCATGGCAATAGAACTAAAGGGTAATAAAGGAAAGTCATATGGAGCAAAGGATTTTGTTGTTAAAGTCATAACGGAGAACTGTAAAAAGGGGAAGAATTTAAAAATGGCATGGATAGACTATAAAAAGCATTTGACAGTATCTCACATTCATGGATAAAAGAGTGCTTAAAATGTGTAAGATAAGCCATACACTGATCGATTACATTACAGTGACCATGAAACAGTGGCAAACCACTTTACAGTTAAGCCATGATGGACAAATTAGTATTCCATGGATAAACATTTAAAAGGGGATATTCCAGAGTGACTCTGTCACTGCAGCTATTTTGTCTTGCCCTTAATCCATTGCATTGTCTACTTAACAGATTAGGGCATGGCTACAGTTTGGGTCGTAGAAAACAACAAAGTGTAAAGACTTCTCATCTCCTTTTCATAGATAACCTAAAACTGTATAGTTCATTAGATGAAGAACTGAAAGCACAACTACAAGTGGTCAAAACTTTTTCAGATGATATAAGAATGTCAGTTGGTATTGATAAATGTGCAAAAGCAACTTTTAAAGCAGAAAAGCTGCAGCACCAAGAAAACATCAGTCTGGGACAGGAATGCAATATAAAACAGCTTGCGCAAGAGGGAGTGTATATATGTTTGGGAATTGAAGGATCAGAAATAAAATATGAACAAATGTGAATAAAACTTAGTAAAGAATATTTTAGAAGACTTAAATTAATACTGAAAACAACACTGACATCTAGGAGCAAAGTCCAAGCTATAAACCAATTTGCGTTTTCTGTCCTAATCTAAGTTTTGGAGATATTGACTGGCCCCAAAAGGTATTGGATTGATTGGACAGGAAAGCTTCATGCTTATGAAATAGTTTATAAAAATCAGTGTATACCAAGACTATATATTCCCCATTCTGAAGGAAGTGTAGGCCTCCTCAAAACTGAGTATACGTGTAGATATGTAGTTGTAGGACTACATACATAACTTCTAATCTCACAGGACCCAAAGGTAACGAATGTTTTAAAACATGAGGAGAATAAGTCTAAGATGACTTTCCTCCTTAGTTTAGCAGAAGTATGTCAATGTCAAGTGAGAATGGAAATCAAACCAGAAGTGGATAAAAATCAGGCAGCAGCTGAATGTGCCAAAAAATGAAAGAATATAAAGTGAAGGATCAGATGAGAAGGCAAGAAATGTGGAAAATGATTAAATATGGTTGCAGTTACAGAAAACTCCTGGAACAACCTCATGTTGGCCAGGATTGACTGCAGGAATGGTTAAGGTGAGGTGAATTTAAACCAAAGTACAATTGGTTAATATTGGCGGCCCAAGATAGTGGACTACATAAGCGTTGTTTACAAAGTCCATCGAAAATGTGGTAGAAACAGACAAATGTAGGTTTTGTAAAACAGAATTGGAAGCAGTCGCACACCTTGCTGCTGGTTGTTATACACTAATGGCAAAAGAACTGTATACTGAAAGGCATATTAATGTGGGAAAAATATTGCATTGGGAGCTGTGCAAACATTATAATAATGAAGTAGCTGAAATACACTGGAAACATAAGCCACAAAGCATTATAGAAAATGACAAAGTTTATATCACATGGGATCACCCTTTACCAACAGTTTAAAAAATAGATGCAAGAAAACCAGATATAGTAGTCCATGAAAAGAAGACAAAACTAGCATTGATCGTTGAAATTGGTACACCCAGGTGACTACAGTGTCTCACGTACAGAGAGAGAGACAGTCATAAAATACCAGGATTTGCAGGTAGAAATGAGGGCAGTATGGAAGAAGGATAGCCAGACAGTTCCAATAGTTGTAGGAACAACAGGTCTTCTAAAAAAGAATTTTAGTAATACTTACTTTACCAATACATGTAACTCTGTATGACTTGCTTAAGGAGTCATTACTGGGCACATTGCAGGTGCTGCGAAGAGCCCTTCTGGCTAATATGAAAACTGAAACAGTATTAATTTCATGAACTTTAATCATACTTTGATTTAGGAGTGGGGTCCATTCCTGTCATGGTATTAGAAAGCAAAAAGACTTGGAGAAATTAAAAAAGGGGATATTCCAAGGTGATTCTTTGTCACTGCAGCTGTTTTGTCTTGCCCTTAACCCATTAAGCTGTTTAGTTAAATTATGTATTGGTTGCAGTTTTGCTCTCGGAAAACATCCTTGCTTAAAAATGTCTTATCTACTTTTTTTGGATGACTTAACACTGTATAGTCCATCATATGAGGAGATGAAAGCACAACTGCAAGTGGTTAAAACTTTCTTGGATATAAGTATGACATTTGGTTTTGATAAATGCGCAAAAGCAATATTTTAAACGGAAGGTTGCAATACTAAGAAAATAGAGGCTTACCTACTTTGGAGATAATCCAGAGATTTTTTTTTAATTACTTTTTCTGGTTCATTGTAGGATATGGGATATGTCCATTGTACGAATCACTGGTGCAGTCTGAATCTGATTCCTTATCTGCACAGATTATCTGAAGGCAGATGTCCACCCTTTCTGTCCGATTTGCAGAGCTTTGTGGAGTTCTTAGGTGAGCTTGACCCTTTCCAGTCAGCTTCCACAGAATAAGTACCCAAAAAACATAGACACCTTTCACCACTTGGCTACACATTTCTATATATAAAATCAAATTATTTCACAACTGGAAGTCAGGAACCATGTTAAAACTTAAGATCTGATGTTGTCAGTCTTCATCCATTTTTGACTGATGAGTTACGGTTCCGATACTCGGAACCGATCTAGATGTTATGTAACTCATGCCAGCCAAAAAACTCTTGAGCTAAAGGTCTACTCATAATGCCCCTCTCTACATTACCTCAGATCTTGTTTGCTGCTCTTGTAGAAAGATGCGTCAGCTGACTCTCTCACAGCTAACTATATTCTTCTTGAACTATAACTGTAATTTTCAATATCTGAAGTTTTTCTCTTTTAATATTTTTCTTCTAATAAAGCTAGTAGCTTGATGTTCTTTGTGTTTCACTGTTGCAGTCATTACATTTGGGTTATCTGCTTGCAGGTAGCCCTCAGTCGGCCTGATTAACAAAGTCTTGGGTCCTGCGTCGGTTTCTGTCCCTTCTTCCATGACGTCAGGGGTATAAAACATGCAGCCGACACCATTACATCATTCTTTCTTGCCGTACGGTGCCCGAAGCAGAAGCAGTTCGCAAGTGCCGGTCAGCCGACTCCTGAAATTTTCATTTTTGAGTTTCAGAACCGAAGTCTTCAACTAAAGCTAAGTACCCCGTTGGGGAAACTTTTTCTTGCTCCTTACTGATGTCAGTAAAAGTTAATAATTGCATTACTTGCTGAAAGCAAATACCTCAGAAAGATTTTCATTAGTACTGTGTTCCTTGCCCAGGCCCTGACCACGACATACCTTGTTGTCGATTTTGGGCTTTATTTAATCAGTGCACTATCATTCGTCGGTATATTTTTGCCTCTAAATATTTCGGTTCTCGGTTTAATTATCCAGAAATGTCATCTGATAGCCATCCGACTACTGGGATTCTGAAAAAATGCAAAGATAAAGATAGATACAGGCCGCCGAGGGCCAAAACTGCCAATGACGCTTCTCCTAAGCCAGTTGCCAGTTCGCAGGTACTCAGTGAAGCGCTTTCGCAGCTGCAGATACCAGCTACTTCTGATTCGCAGGCCTCTACTAAGACCCATTCGGAGTCCGGTATGCCGCGAGATGCTTCAGCTATGGAAGCCATGGATGTCTCTACCTTGGATGGGTCCAGAGCCGCTGTGCAGGCACCAGCTTCTGAGGGTGTATTGAGGCCTATGGACTTGCATATTAAACTGACGCCTCCTTCTTTACTTAGGCCTAAATCTCGATCCATGCCTAAAAAAATGATGCCCAGGCCATGTGCTCAGGCCTCTATGCCTAAAACACAAATGATAAGAATGGCTGAAGATCTAATAACTCTAATCAGGGGTAGCCAAACCCCCCCCCCTCTTAGAGGCCTAGGACTGAAGTTGATTAAGAATCTTCTGATCAGGATCCTGTTTTTTCTGATTCTTCTGATGATCTGGTTTTGCCGTTATTTACTTATGAAGATTCTGATGCAGGGGACTCCATTCCCTCTGCTTTACCTCCTGAGGATTTTTCTTGTGGGGAAACTTACATACTCTAAGGGAGCATTTCCACTGGGAAAGCCAGGATTTTTCTGATTTAAAAAAAGAGGCTTAGGGATTTCCTTCTCCTACCTCAGCATAGGCCTTTAGCTATTCCTCCTGTACTAGACATTGTTGATGATGCTTTTTCGGAATCTAGTTTTGCCCCTGATTCTCTGCCTCCCTGCTCCCAGAAAACCTGACAGATACTACAGGGTCCCTGAGTCCCGCAAGTTCCTTTTTAAAAATCCTATTGCAGATCCAGAGACTATTTCACAGGGACCCCAGGGCATTAAGGCTTCTACTGCTAAAAATCCTGCCTCTTCTAATGGAGACTCCAGGGTGCTGGATAGATGGGGGTAAGAAGGTTTACACTTCTGCAACCCTGGACATTAGGGCTTTAAACTGCCAGTTTCATATGTTAAAGTATCAGCAAAATGTTATTGGACTGCTTAAACAGAAAATGATGTTGATTCCTGACTGTGTGGAAAATAAAGAATTACAGGATTTAATGCATTCTGCTGAACAGGTTGAAAAACATACTTTGCAATGTGGTTTTGATTCATTAGAGGCCTCTTGCAGGGCTGCTGTTACTGGGTCTGTGCTCAGAAGGCATGCTTGGCTCAAGGAGCAATCTTTGCCTGATCATGTTAAAGCTAAATTGTTGGATGCTCCTTTAAATCAGGACCGCCTGTTTGGCAACAAGGCTGAGGAAGTTCTTAAAAAGATGGAAGATGAAGCTAAAGCTATGCAAACTGTTAAAGATTTTTTTAAAGTTCAGCCTCCTAGATTTAGTAGGCACTGGCCCTCTAAGAATTGGTCCTTTCCAACCCCTTCCAGGTCTTCTCAGGCCAAACCCAAACACAGCATAAACCCCAGGTTTCAGTCCCAGGGGGACACACAGAACTAAGAATTGGGGGGGCTCCACTTCCAAATTTGGGAATAAGAAGACTCTCCCTATGGTAAACTGTCTCAATGACTTCCTTTTACAATTTCCAAGCACTTATCAACTGACTGCCCCTTTGGGGGGAAAGATTGCTCTTCATGCAAAGAATTGGGAACTCATTACCCAGGACAAATGGGTTTTAAATATAGTGTCCCAAGGATATAGATTTCACTTCCACACGTTGCCAACACCAAGCAGGTGGCCAGACCTACCCTCAAATCAGTGGGCAGAGGCCCCAAAACAAGTACTTTCTCTCTTACGCATGGGGGCTATTCAGCTGGTACCAGAAGAGGAAAAGGGACAAGGTTTCTACTCGAGACTTTTCCTGGTACTCAGAAGAGACAATTCATGGCATCCTATCCTGGACCTGTCTACTCTAAACACCTTTTTGGAGATTCCAAAATTCAAGATGCTGACTGTTCACCAGTTACTTCCTATGCTAGGCAAAGATGACTGGTTGGCAACACTAGATTTAAAAGAAGCATACCTGCACATCCCAATCAGGGAATCTTGCAGAAGATACCTACGCTTCAAAGCAGGCTACACACACTGTCAGTTCTCTGCACTGCCCTTTGTGAATACCCTAGGCGCAGTAGATAAGCCAAAGTGCCTAGCTCCAGTTATAGCATTTTGCAGTCAAAGAAATATTCAAATATACCCATAACTGGACAATTGTCTAATTCACGCAGAAAGCCAGGACATACTTTTGAATCATCTGGCCTTTATACAAAGGGTTCTAGCTTGTCTGGGGTACACCATAAACGAAAATAAATCACACCTGGTACCCTGTCAACAAATTATATTCCTGGGAGCAAGCTTGAATACAACTTCCTAGATGGCTTACCTCATGCCAGAGAAACAAATTCATTTGACAAACTACTTCAAAGAAGTGGCCGCAAAAACCCTGATATCTGCAAGACAAATACTGCAAGCCTTGGGGTTCATGTCCTCCTGCATTCTTCTAATTCCATATGCAAGACTGCATATGAGGAAACTACAGTGGTATCTAAAAAGCCAATGGTGTCAACATTCTCAAGACCTGGAAACAATGATTCCTATCATACCTTGCCTACACCTAGAGTTCCCTTTGGTGGGCAGAAGCCTGCCACCAAAACAAGGGACTACCTTTCACACCACCCTCTGCCTCCCAAACCCTAACAACAGATGCATCAGACTATGCATGGGGGGCTCACCTGGCAGGGAAGTGTATTCAGAGCAAATGGAACCCAAGTCAAATGCACCTGCATATCAATCAAAAAAAATGTTAGCTGTACAGAATGCTGTGACAGCCTTCAAGGACCACATTCTTTCAGGACAGCTAATGGTAAAGACGGACAACACCTCTGTTATGTGGTACATAAACAAGCAGGGGAGTACACATTCTTACCCCATCTGCAGACTAGCCATGGCATTGTGGAGCACAGCCTTGAGCTACCAAGTGTACCTACAAGCTTAGTTCCTGCCAGGAAAATTAAATACACTGGCAGACAGACTAAGCAGAAATCTCATGGACCCACACAAGTGGAAACTGGAACCAAGGATTTTCAACATGTTGACAAGCAAATGGGGGAGCCCAGATATAGACCTGTTTGCCTGTCCCCAGAACTACCAATTGGGCAAAATTTCCACAAGGATTCCCCACAAACAAGCCTGGAAAGTGGATGCCCTGTCCTTCAGCTGGAAAAACCTGTCAGTCTATGCCTTCCCCCCACTGCTTCTTCTCTCCAAACTACTACTAAAAATCAAACAGGACAAACCAAGGATGATTTTGATTGCTCCAGACTGGCCGCGCCAACACTGGTACCCCATCCTGTGCAGTGTGTCACAGTTATCTCCATGGTACCTGCCTCAGACTCCTTCCCTGCTTTCTCAGCAGGAAAACCAGATTCTGCACCCTCAGCTTCTAACACTGATCCTTGCAGCTTGGCTAATTGCTTAATCTCTCCTTTACCATCCCTCAGCAAACCTGTGATGGATATCATTTTAGAGGCAAGGAGGCCTAGTACTAGAAAATCTTGTGCGGAAAAATGAAAAAGATTCTGTGCCTGGAACCAATCTCAAGGGATGAGCACAGTAGTGCCCAGTTTACCAGGGCTACATCTACCTCTACAGCCTTTCTCAGAGGTGTCCCTACCAGGGACATCCTAGAAGCTGCTACCTGGAGTTCTGTACATATTTTCACCAAGCATGATCATTTGCCAATTTTCTCTAAATCCAGAGCTGGCTTTGCCACTGCAGTCTTGCAGGGCCTTAAAGCTGGCCCTAATGCTGTCTAAGTTCCTCCTCCAAACCATAGCTTTGGGAATCTACCCAAATGAAATGACTGCAGCAGTGAAACACGGATAACATAGTACAGTTGTGTACACTTACCATGAATGTAGATGTTCGTGTGTATGTTCGTGTGTATTCACTGTTGCAATCCTGGTTACCCTCCCAACTTCTTTTGGCTATACCTCTACTTTCCTTTACTATGCTTAAAAGCCTTTTTGGTGTATTTGCCTTTTTGTTGGAGGTATATCTTTGTGCTTTTATATTTAATTGCTTCCCATTAGGGGGGCACCTGACATCTGGGGCAAGAAAAAACTGATGTAATGGCGTTGGCTGCATGTTTTATACCCCTGACTACCTGACATCATGGAAGAAGGACAACAACTGATGCAGTACCCAAGACTTTGTTAATCAGGCCGAACTGAGGGCTACCTGCAAGCAGATAACCCAAATGTAATGACTGCAACAGTGAATACACTCGAACGTCTACATTTATGGTAAGTGTACACAACTGTACTTTTTCCAAGTGTCTACCCCATTTTCTGTGTCCCTTATACCACTTGATATTTCTCACCTACCATAGTTGGGAATCTTTTTCTTTCCCTTCTCTAACATACTGTTAGGTAATCTTTCCTACCATTGCTAGTAGGATTCTTCTTTTCTGTGTGATTGAGTCTGTCTTTTCTTGTTTCCTCCTTTTTTTTTTTTTTGCTGATCATGGCAGAGAAGTCAAAATCTTTCACAGGCTTTAAACAGTGCTAAGAGTGCAGCAGAAAAATGCAGAGCTCTGATGGGCATGAGAAATGCGTATATTGCTTAGTTGCACCTCATGTTTACAGTGGCTCTTCTATCTGTCAGAGCTTTAGTAACAGAACCCTGACAGAGTCTAAGAATAAGCTTATTCTTAAAGGGCTCCTTAAGGCATCCTTTGAAGATACCTTTTCCAAGGCCAACCAGTCTCCTCCAGCCTCTGGTTGTAAATTTAGTTGCTTGGTGCCGACATCTCCATTGGCACAGACACCAAAAAAGCATAAAAGCTCTTCTGCTGGATCTTCTACAGAACCAAAATCTAAGGTTCCAAAAATCTTGGAATGTACTGAGTCCTCTACACCAACTGCTATTTTGGTGCCATCAACACCTATTTCAACATCGTCACTGACTACGACACTGGCACCGATTGACACCAGTACCAGCAATGACCTCTATATCTGCACCGACTTTATCAGCTATCACGTCTGTAACAACATCTTCTGTGGTGCTGCAGTCCATAACTTATCCCCCAGTGCCAAAGACTGAAGTATTCCATACACCCTGGACAAGGTACTCCCCCACGGTCTACCCCTTTCTGGGTCAACTTCCAAACCCCTTCTTAGAAAGGCCTGATTCTCCTTCAGGGTTGTCCATTTGCCCCAACATGAGTCTCTTCGAGCTTGACGTAGTGAGGTTGGTGGACCAGCTTTTGATAGGTAGGGGTCTTCCGCCATCTTGTCAGCCCCTTCTCTCTCCTGGAGCAGGGGAGTTTTCTCCCAGTACCCTTATATATATATAGTCCTCCTCTGACCTCCTCACAGGCTTTAGAGCTGTTGAGTCCAACCACACAGACTCCAATGGTTTCAGTTCTGGGCACAACTCTTACTCTCTTGGTGCCATCGGAACCGAGGATCAGTCTTCTGCCATTGGGTCACGGGGTTTGAGTCGTCTCCTGTTTTTCATTTGGAATAGACCTTACCACTTTGGTCTGCACCTGCTGCAGGTCTTTCCTCGGCTTCAGGCTTGGAGGTGGGTCTCTCGGGGCACACTGTGACCCCAGTTCCGAGTTTGTCTCTGTTCCGGGCTCCCATTTCACTTCAGGGGTTCCTGCTTTCCAAGTCATGGAGAGAGCCTTGCCCACTGCTACGTGGCTCCTGTGTTATCAGAGTATCACCCTCTGACCCCTGTCCTTCCAGAACTTACACCAACCTCACTTCCCAGACAGCGAGCTCCAAGGCTGCAAGAGTTACCGTCCAAAGACCGCCCTTCTTCCGAGTCCTCTTCAGATATTCCCACTGATGACCCCCCTTGGAAGAGACTGTGTAAGAGGAAATACCTAGACTCCACTGAAGTCTGTCACTGAGGACACAGATTTTGATGATGGGGTGAGGGTTCCCCCCTGGTTACCTCTGAAGACATTGGCTTTGGAGATATCCTAAAAATCCTCAAACAGAGGAGTAAATGGAAGCCCAACTGAGAAATTTGTGTACTTGCAGGCCTTTGGAACTTACCCATCTACTTCCTGGGTGAATCTTCCCGCTGACTATCTTATTAATCTGATCACTCAATGGGCTTGAAAGGCTCCTGATTGGATAGAACCAGTTCCCTGGAGACCAGATAGATTACTGTCAGCACCAGAGGATCACCAACACTGGGAGAAAGGCTTGGCAGTAGATGCCATGGTGGTGGCAGCTGCCACTAAAAAGAAACTAGCTGAGGAAAGTTCCACTGTTCATCCCCCTAACCGAGAGTTGAGGGAAATGGACAGATTTGGGAAGCGAGTGTATGCATCATCTACCTTTACTAGTAGGTCCTTGAACTTCATTGCACTTTTTATTAGCCTCCAGAGGGATCTGATCAAGGAGCTATCAGATACCCTAGCAGGAGCTGTGGCTGAGGGAGTCCAGGAAAAAGTGGCCTCCCAGCTACCCTTGAGTCTATTTCTAATTCATCCATGAGGTTCATCGCACATGCAGCCAAAGGAGCAAACAGGTGAAGCAAGTTCAGGTGTTGCTGCTTGGCAACACTCTTGGATGTGCCTGTGTGAGTTTGCGTAGCCATTCAAATCTTTTTTCATCAATGCTGTCTTTGGATCATCTTTGTTCAGCCCCAAGGCTAAGGAAACTGTATCCAGGTGTGAGAAAGACGGAAAGACTGTCTGCTGTTGGCATACATTTTTCTGCTCCTTAACAAGCCTATTCCAGGAATCAGAGGAGTGGGAAGATGTGGTTTAAGAAGTCCCAGAAGCTTTTCCAGGACACATTTGGTACAGACTCCCCTCAGGGCAGAGGAGGGAGTTCAAACGGAAGATGCTGTTCTACAGGCAGGGGTGGCCTGCAGAACCAGGAATCCAGGGAGTCTTTCTCTGGCCAACCTTACCAATGCTCCTGAAAGGAGGCCTGATTGCATACCTCTGGAAGCAGTCAGGAGAAAATTTTCTTTGTACCCGTCAGCCTGGTGACATATAACCACAGATGCCTGGGTGCTCTGAATAATTTCTAGAGTTTACCTTATCCTCTTCTCCCTTTATACAAGAACTCTAACAATGCTCCCCGACGTTCCACCCAGTCAGAGGGACCAAGCAGCCTTAAAGGTACAAAAGCTGCTAGACAGAAGTCATCCAAGAAGTCCCACCATACCGAAGAGGATCCGGACTTTACTCGATTATTTTTAGTGCCAAAAAAAGACAGGGGACTGGAGACCAATTCTGGATCTCAGCATTTTAAATAAATGTATTCAACAGTCCAAATTCTGGATGGTCACAGTTCAGTCAGTACTTCCCTTTATGGAAGAAAATGATTGGATGTATTGTACAGACCTTCAGGACCCGTATTACCACAAATGAACAAATGCTCAAGAAGGTTTTTCCACTTCCGGGTAGGAGCCAGTCACTAACAGTTCAGGATGCTGCCTTTTGGTCTCACCACAGCCCCCAGAGTGTTCAAATTTATGGCAAGCAGTAACAGCTCACTTGAGACTGCACGGATTCTGGGTGTTTCTGTAGCTAGACGACTGGCTCATCACTGCTTCCACCAAACATCTACTGCTACAAGTGATAGAAATCATTTTACAGTTGGTCATGAATTTAGGCATCATGTTCAATCAAAGTCCTAACTGACTCCGTCTCAGGATATGGAATTTACTGGAGTTCATCTAAACATGCTCTCTTACATAACCTCCCTGCATGCTCACAGGTTGAACAGAGTAAAATCTCAGGTCCATTCTCTCCTGACCTAAAATGAAGTACAAGCTTGACTTTTACTTCAAGCATTAGGGTCCATGGCAGTGGCGATAACTCTGGTCCCTTTAGCGAGATATCACATGAGATGACTACAATGGCTACTAGCAAATCAGTGGTCCATACTAGCTCACCCAATGAACCATCTCATAATTCTCACCAGTCGCTGCAAAAAAAGACCTGTCCTGGTGGATGGAATCCAAGCAAATTCTTCTGGGCTACCCTTTTATCCCTCCTCAACCCAAAGCCATAGTGACCATGGATGCTGCCAGATTGGGGGGGGGGGGGAGATTATCTGGGAAAGAATGTCCAAGGCACTTGGTCCATATTAGAGGCCAGTTTGAATATCAGTGCCCTGGAATTGAGGGTGGTGCTTCTAGCGTTACAAGCATTTCACACTGTCCTCCCTCAAGGAATAATTGCAAATCAGTCAGACAACTTGTCTGTAGTCTGGTATATCAACAAACATGGGGAACCAGATCCTATCCCCTCTGTCTAGAAGCCGTCCAAGTATGGTAATGGGCCATTGTCTCCAACTGCTTTCTGATAGCAATGCATATCCCGGTGAGCTCAAACGTGATAGCAGACAAACTGAGCAGGTGCATTCTATTGCCTCATGAGTGGTCTGTCAATCCAGTGATAGCGAAGAAGATATTTTGTCGCTAGGGCCAGCCTTGCTGCAGCCTTTTTGCTTCACCCCAAAACAACAAATGCAAAGGCTGTTTTGCCCTGATCCCCCCTCAGTGGGAGTCCCCGAGAGAGGCACTTTTCCTCGATTGGCCCCCCGGGTCTCCTCTGTGCCTTTCTTCTTTTCCCTCTGATTCTGCCTTTTCTCAAGAAAAAAGCCAGGTTGAGAAGCAAAGTAATTCTCATTACACCCTACTGACCTCGACAAATTTGGTTTCCCTCTTTATGGCCTCATCTAGTTCACTGTCCATGGGTTCTGGACACAGTTCCAGACCTTCTGTCTCACCCTCAGGGACTAGTGCATCCCAGTCTTCAAAGTCTCAAGCTAACTGCTTATTTCATTAGTCACCAGGCATAATGAGATACCATCCATAAACCATCCACCAGGAAACTCTACCTTAATAAATGGGAGAGATTTTCACTCTGGGCTTGTGATAATGTTCTCGACCCCTTTTGAGCTCCAGTGGAAAAAATATTAGAGTTTCTGGCCATCCTGTTTGCAAAAGGAGCTTCCGCTTCTACTGTTAAGGTAACTGTAGCTGCCATCTATAAATTCATGGATTAGGAGACATACCTTTAAGTTCACATAGACGGTGTAAGATCTTCCTCAAGGGAACTACTCGATTAAAGCTACCAGTTAAGTATCCTCTACCACCATGGGACACTAGTACTTACTCCCTTTGAACTGGCAGCTCTTGTCATTTGAAATTTCTCTCTTGGAAAACACTTCTGCTTATAGCTCTGACCTCTGCAAGACGAGTGTCCGAATTGCAAGCCTTATGTTCAAAGCACCCTTACTTACTTTTCCATAAAGATAGAATTACACACAGGACCAATCCATCCTTTCTTCCAAAGGTGGTTTCAGTTTCCAACATCAATTGGACTATAGACTTACCAGTCTTCTTTCCAAATTTTACCAGCAAAGGTGAATACTGCCTACACTTGTTAGGCGTACACAGACAGTTATGTTTTTACCTCAATAGGACTAAAGAATTCAGGAAATCAGAATCAGTTATTTCCTTCACTGGGATAACTTTAGGAAAATCGGTCTCTAAGGTTACTTTGTCAAAATGGCTAAGAGATTGCATTACTTTCATTTATAACAAAAATAACCTAAATTACCAATGCCAGTTAAGGTTTATTCCACTAGATCCATGGCTACTTCAGTTATTTTTCATTGGAAGGCTTCCATGGACAAAATGTGCACAGCAGCACAACATGGGCTGCTCCGCATACCTTTATCACTCATTACAAATTGGATTTGGTCTCCAGGGGAAGAGCTGCCTTTGGTGCTATGATTCTCAAGAATATTCTTACATAGGGCCATCTAGGATCTAAAGTAGTTGGAGACTCTGTCCCATCAGTCAAGAATGGATGAAAACTGACAACATCAGATAAAGAAGTCATGTCTTACCATAACGTTCCATCTGTGTTGTCGATCTTCATCTGTTCTTTACATCCCTCCCTTCTGTACCCTCTTGGGAACTCCTGGCAGAGCGATCTTCCTCCTGGGCCTTCGGTTAGGTAATTCCTATTTGCATATATGGATATGGATATTTTTCCCTTCTGTAAGATTGCAAACTCGATCTGAGGTAATGTAGAGAGGGATATTATGGGTAGACCTTTAGCTCAAGAGTTTTTTGGCTGGCTCCAGCTATATAATGGCCAGATCGGTTCTGAGGATCTGAACCATAACTCATCAGTCAAGAATAGATGAAGACCGCAACACAGATGGAACATTATGGTAAGGCACAACTTCTATTTTTGTTACTGAAGAATAAAAACATCTAGTGTCTTGTATAAATCACCTTCAAGGTTGGTAGTTTTAAGTACAATAGACTATGTGTGTGTGTGTGTTTTAATATGTATGTATATATATATATATATATATATATATATATATATATTTTTTTTTTTTTCCCTTCAGAACAGAGAACATTTTGCTTGTTTGTTATTCCTTTTAGGTTATAAAGTTTCCAGAGGAAAAAAAATATATTATTTTTCAGTTTGTAATAGAAGTAAAATTAGGTCCAAGTACAGTGTTAATTGAGAATGACTCTATACTACAAAAACATTAAACTAGTGGGGATCTAAGTTGTAAAAAACAGGAAAGTGTATGGTACTAGGCAGATTTGTTCCTTATGTCTCTGTCTGGTTGTCACTGGCCTTTAAAGTCCTCCCAATGTAGTATTTAAGACATGAGCAAATCAACCTCTACTTTACACTTGGCTAGTGACATTTACCAAATTTCAAAGCATGAACTACATGTCAGTTTTTTTGTGTGTGCAGGGTGAGGAGTCCCAAAAGTGGCAGACTGAGCAGTCCTTATAATCATACTCCCTGTGGTCTAGTTGGCTGGAATGAGTTCCAGAATTAAGGATGCAATCTGTTAGGGATATAGAATTCTGATGTAACATGTGACTTAAAACAATATTTCCATGCTGTTCAGTGGTAAATCCTGGAACCACTATAAATAGTGTGTATTTGGTGACAAAGTAAAGATATTCACTAGTGTCATTGTTTGTAATTCTGTGGTGTGTGGTGGAAGAGCCCCTTTCCTATTGTTCTGTGTGGCAACATAGCCGTAAGGGCATGTAAAAGAACCTGAGTACTTATATGCCCTTGCCGAAAAAAAACAAAACAAAAAAAACCTTGGTAATGTAAATAGAATCTTACTAAAAAGTCATTGGTGCAAGTTGTGCAAGCTCTGATGAATTCTCCAAATGGATGGGTACTTAGCAAATTTGGGGAATGAGCACCTCAGGATGTAAGAAAGCTGATACCAGCTGTAGTCTTCTTTTATAATACGGCATTGATGGTTTTAAATTTTATGTACAGCAAAATATCTAAAAATTCTGTGGAAATTATTTGGTCTTTATGGGCAAACTTTATTTCCATATCTTAACCTTCTAATCTTGTAAATATATTATTCAAGCAAGGCATATGGACCTTTAACGATCAAAAACATATAAAGTGGTAGTATACGCAGTTTACAAACTGCCCCATGAACATATTAGCATAACCAGGGTCTAATCCAGGCATCGTTATACCCTTTCCATTGTCAAACCTAATCTCCACTGAAAAAAGAAAATTATAGCCGGAGAATTTTAAAATAAACAACAGGGAATTTTTCATTTCACCATTTTCAAAAGACTGTGATATAGCCTCCAACCCACATATATGTTCAATAGAATATATAAACCTAGTCTTCATATCATTTAAAAAGAAAATAAGTTATTCTATTAATTGGCCACTGTCTCTTAAGTAAGAGGATAAAGATTTAACCAGGGATTGTAAGCAAAAGTCCATAACGCCTACCTCCATCAAATGACTTTAAACATGTGATACTTTTGGTCCTTCAAGTGGATTATGGATGTCCTTGCGTACTATTGGGAGACTGTTGAAGAGTGGAAATTTAAGATTTATTTAACAAAATAAGAAAGACTGGGAAAATTGAGTTAAGCTGAATGAACTGTGCAAAAGTACAATATAGTCAGTTCTTAAATGGGAACTGGTAAGCAGCAGTTCATTGAAAATAAATGAAGCTTGAAACTGTGGGAAATAGTTGTGAAAATTGGCCACACATTAGCCTTTGTACTTTAATACACTAATATAACAATGTACAGTGGAGTTTATTTAAGAGTAGTCTTTTTTTTTTTTTCCTTTGCCTAAAAGTTAGTTTTACTAAAAGTGCACAGCTTGTTTTTCATATCTGGGAAAATAACAGAGATAATATAAGGACAGGATTTCAATAACTTTATGGTGGCCGAATTTGACTTTGGTGGAATTAGGCATGACAAACCAGGCGAAAAAAATGATATAGAAGGGACTGACAACAAAACACTTAAGGATATTATTTATGACTTTGGGAAGAAATTGAAAATTCTTAAAAGTGCACAGTTGGAAAATATGTATTTGAAAAAATGCTTGGATAGGGGTATTGTCCCTATGGGACTAAGATTTTTTAAATTTCCCATGGGTGTCGACTTGGATGCAGGTAGTATGGATGAATGTGCAAAAATGTTTGACAATTTTGGTTTTACTTTTATGAGGTTTATAGTAAGTTGTAATGATAAAAAAATCTGTATTTTAATGGCTGAATTAGATCAGCTTAATCACACTATTGTAAATGATTTACTTTTTGAAGAATGTGAATTGTATTTAAACACACAATATACATGGGTGGAAAATCAAGTTATGAAGCAATATGAGAGGAAGTGCAGGAAGATGAAAAGGGATTTGGAACAATATGAAAATGGGAATGTGTATAAATGGGAACATGGTAATAATAATATAAAAAGGAGCTACCCGACCAAGGGAACTGGTCCACCCCAGAAATATAGTACTAGAAATTATAATAGACGAGAATGGCAACGTAGGATACCCCCCACCCCCGATTTTTTAGAGGAAGATTCAGGGTGGGGGAGAACCCACAGAGAGGAGTATCAAGGCAAGAGAAGGGGGAGCACAAATTATGGGGGAAAACAAGGGGGTTACAGGAATCCAAACCAGGAGGGAAGGAATTAAGGATTGTTAAGGTGAATGACATTAATAGTAGGTATGGTGAATTTAATATTTATAACTATTCAAGTATTGAACTTAAAGAAGAACATTTTACGTTACTTTCCAAAGGTATGAAATTTGTTCCCAACAATGACATGTGTGTAGTTGATTACATTGTAGATTTTAAAAAATATTTAAGGAAATTGAATCTAGCCGTCTTGTTTGACGGTTAAAAGGGTACTCAAAATGCTGAGTTCAAAATGAAAAGTTTATTTACACCTTCTTTGAATAATACCCTTGCTATTTTTGAGAAAGTTGTTATAGACGAGATATATTTATATGGTAAGAATAGTAGATCAAGCAGAAAGAACTACAACCTCAATAGGGATGAACATAAACTACTGAAAGAATTTCAAACCAACAACAATATAAGGATTATGAAACCGGATTGGGGGGGGGGGGGCAGTCATTTATGAGACTGGAGAATATCTAAATAAAATCAATAGTATTTTGTTAAATTCCGGAAATTATGCCATATCATCTCTTAATGAAGTAAATATAGGGTACCACAAGATTGATTTGAATTTGGAAGATTTGCTATTGGAAGATAGAACTGATGTGGATTTGTACAACTTCCTAAAAGTCGAATTTCCTATTATTAGTACTATAGTAGGTATTCCTAAAGTGCACAAAGATTTGGTAGATCCCCCCCCCCCCTTCCGACCTGTCATATCCGGTAGCAAATCCAAAACTTTTCCCTTTGGGAAAATAATAGACTCATGGCTAAAGCCCATCTATAGTAAGATTAAGCACATTGTGATCGACTCATGGGATTTCTTGGGGAGACTCGAACCCGATTTGGCTACAGAAGATATGTGGCTTATCACAATTGATGTAGTGGATCTTTTTTCGAGTATACCCCCACAGGAGGGAATGTTAAGGTTTTCCAATAGTATTAGGAAGTTCGGGAATTTGACATGGGACAAAATTTCCCTTATACTTGAATTCATGGATATTGTCCTAACACACAATTATATTATGTATGAAGGGGAATACTATTTACAAAGAAAAGGGGTAGCTATGGGGGCAGCTTGTGCCCCCATATTTGCCAATCTGTTTTTATTGGATTGGGAAACGGAATTTATTTTTAAATCGGATTGGTTTAAGAAAATGGTATGCTATCTCAGATTTTTGGACAATATCTTTGTAATATGGAAAGGGGAGTTAAAAGAATTAGAAAAGTTCAAAGACTATTTAAATACTAGAACCGACTATCTCAAATTCACTTTTAATGAGGAGAAAAACTCTATTTCCTATTTAGACACCCGAATTACAGTAGTAAAAGGGAAATTTAAATCCAATGTGTACAGGAAGGACACTTTTAGCAATTTTTACCTACAGTACTCGAGCTGCCACCCTAGTAGTCAAAAAAGGAATATTATTAAAGGTTAATGTATTAGGGCGGCTCGGATGACCACTGACTTTTCAGACTTAATTATTGAACTTGATCTGATCGGAGGTTTTTTTAAAAGTAGGGGTTACCCCCTGGTGATGGTGACAGATGTTATTAACTACGTGAAAAATGAATGGGGGAAAAAGTCTAAACCACTTCTTGGCACTGGTCCCAGTAACAGAGGGGGAGCTCCTACTGACAAGGACAGTGACGGTAGGACCGATTATACAAGGGTGTGTGTCCTGCAATTTGCACCATATAGTGGGGATATTAAGAAAATAATCCAGAAGAACTGGAATATATTAAAGACAGACAGTAATGTTTTTAAGATAGTAGGGGACGCGCCTAACTTCATATCAAGAAATGGTAACTACATGAAATTTCAACTGGAGAAGAAAATAAAAAGGAATAATATTTATGATATACAGAGAGGTGCTACCAGGTGTGGCACCTGCAATCAGTGTAGTTTAATTATTAGTACCCCCTCAATTATACTACAGAATGTTAACCTGACTGAGGTTAAGTTTCAGAAAGGGAACTGCAGGACCAAGCACCTGATTTATTTAGCAAAATGTACCAAATGTCCATGTTTTTATGTAGGAAAAACCGACAGGTGTCTGAGAAATAGAATTTATGACCATTGTTATAGTATTAGAAGGAAGGATGGAAACAATGCTTTATGGAAACATCTAGATGTAAATACAACCTGTTCATCCTTTCATTTTGGCATCTTAGAAATTGTTAAGGACAATCCCAGGGGTGGTAGTATAAAGAAAAGACTGGGGGAGAAGGAGGCGAGATGGCAGATTAAATTAAATGCCTCCGTGTACCCAGGCATTAATGAACATATATCCATCAAACCTATATTAGAGAATAGTGGATAGATTTATGGTGGTGGATTTGCCCTTTTATTCATATGTTTAACAAATTA
Organism: Protopterus annectens; assembly: GCF_019279795.1. Taxonomy (NCBI): domain Eukaryota; kingdom Metazoa; phylum Chordata; order Ceratodontiformes; family Protopteridae; genus Protopterus; species Protopterus annectens. The sequence goes on from NC_056733.1 coordinate 635,478,570, forward strand.
TTTTTCAAACCTTATATTGAGCCTTTGAAAGTAATCTTATATTGTTAATGTTTTTAACCATTATTTTTAGAAATAGATTATCAGTTGGTAAGGTTTTAATGAATTTTATGGAACAAATTTATGTACTAGGTATATTGCAAGGGAATTATGCACTGGGCACTTTAAGATCTTAATTGTAATATAGTGAGAATATGATTGGTGTGGTTATTTAAGCTGAGCATTTTTTATGAGCAGCGTTCTGATGAAGTCTATATTTAATAGCTGAAAGCGCTCAACCCGTATGTTTTAATAGTTAATAAAGTGGATTTACGGTAATTCAGTCTTTGCCAGTGCTCCTTACATGCTGTGACCAGGAACGGACTTTGCTGTTATCAGATTTATTGTGTCGACTGTTCCAGGGCTTTTTCTGTTTTATAATATAAGAACAGAAAGTGATCTCTATAAGTTGGAATATAGGCTTTAAGCTGTGCTTTAACATGGCTAATCTTAAGTTTAGAATACCTTTGGGTGCAATGTTCAGTTTCAGGGGAGCTATTCCTTTCTGGAGTGGTAAACTTCCTTTTTGGAAAATATATATTTTTACAACACCTCTCCCCACACACTGGTAAAGGCATGTTCTATCCAACAAAAACAGAAATCAGACTGTGTACCAGAAAGGAAACTTTATTCACAAAATAAAGTTAAGAGTTTTTATCCCTGCTATTGGATTACATCAGAATCAACTTCTAATACCACACATTTATAAATAGCTCTTTACAATGTAATAGCTGTCACCTACATCTTTAGAAAAGAGGCCTAGTTAAAGGTCAGATGGCTAAGGTTTCTAGACTTCTACCTAGTGATTACAAGTTTTTTAATGAGTTGAATGTTAAGAAAACACTACTGGCGAAGGGTTACCCCAGTGATGTACTGAATACGATAGAGAGTGAACTTTTGAAGGGGGGAGATGGGCAGTATCAACCAATTATTAAAGCTACTGTAAGACAGGCATACATTTGGCAGTTTTAAAAAAAATAGGTCCTCACCAGTAACCAGGTTAACTCCTTGATGATCTCTTACCGAACGAATATTGGTAACATTAAACTTAAAGTTGTTGTTGCGTCTTTCGGCTTTTCCCGGTTAGGGGTCGCCACAGCCACTCCGGTCCGCTAATGATTGGCAGTAGATTTTTACATGCCGAGTTGCCAGCTCTGACGCACAACCTTCAACGAAGGTACGCCCATTCACGCATGTCTCCACACACAAGACGCTGTAGCTGAGAATCGAACAGGACAACGTCTTACCACCGCAGGATTAACATTAAACTTAAAGTACTAGTTAAAAAATATTGGAACATTGTGTTTACTAATGAGCTTAAGGGGATCTTGAGTGAATGTGAAGTAGATACTCAAAAGTAATAGGCTGAGTGACAGTAAAAAGGAGGGGAGATTGTTTGTGTGGAAGATGTAAAGTGTGTAAATACATTAATGATTCTACCTTTGTTAGTGTTGGCAAAAAAATCATCTACTGCCAGGGCCACTTTGACTGCAACATGTCTTTCCTGTGATTGTTTTTAAATAGGGAAAACAACGAAGTAAAATTTTAATAAAGGTCCTGGAGTATTCTATTGACATCAGGCAAAACAGGCAATCTAATGCTTTAGCAAAACATGCCCTGTCATGCAAGTCTTCTAACAAAGTTTTGTGTTTATTTTGGAGAAGATACCACGTAATATTAGAGGTGGTGGATTGGGAGGCCTTATTGAAGCAGAGAGAATTAAAGTGTCAGATTAGACTGACTGACCCATCTCCCTGGTCTTAATGATGTTGTACCCTGTCAACAATGTGTTAAAATTTGGGGCAGTGAGGCTGTAGAGGTTCATACATGTGTTTCTGTGTGATTTAATGGTTTCGTTTTTGGTTTTATTGATGCATTTGTTTATATTTTGTTATTTTTACCTTGTCTTAATTTGTATGCAGTGTATTACCTGATCAAGAATATTTATTTTTTGATTGGCTAGTGCATCACAAGACTATGAAAGCTAACATTTGTTTTGATAAAGGTGGTGGTAGAAGTTAGTTCTGAAGAAGTCCCACAACAGGAACAAAAGCAATTAATTTTGATTTGTGAATACAATCTCTACTCTGCTACGTCATTTGACCAGTGTTTTTGTTGGATTCTTGACCAGTTTTACAGTGCTGGGTAGATTTATTTTAAATGCGTCTTCAGTCCGATTTTTATTTTCAATATCCTGAACACACTAGCTGTAAATGATTAACTGTCAGTGTCTGTATTTAACTTGTAATGTAAATCTGTTTTAACACTGAGTATGTGTACTTGGCTTGAAATGTAAAATAATGTATATTATTATCTTTTCTATTTTTAACTGCCTCTATGTAACACTGTTTACCTGTGGAGAGTTTTCTCAACAGGCCTCATTGGAAAGCTTTTTTCATAATCCAGCCAGACTTCCCGAATAAACAAACAATAACTTTCATCACACATAAATATACACTTATTTTGAAAGAACTGAGGGTGTTAAAAATGTATCTAGTTTTCTGTTGAGTGTGTTTATTGAAAAGTATGATAAGATGTGATGTGGTTTCAAGTTGAAATGAAAATAAACAACTATATAAAAGATCAGCTTACAAGTTGCAAGTTGGAAACGTGTATCCAGAAGAACTGTCATGTATAAAATGTGGAAGTAATAGCTTTTTATCAGAATTGGTGCTTTGACAGAATTAACATGGAATGCAGTTGGGCTTGTAGGTACAGGAAAACAAAAAGGGTACTGAATTATGTTAAGAATTGTAGGGAATAAGACTTCCAAGATGGCTCCACATTGAGTGTCAGCTTGCTTCTAGGTCTCCCAGTGTGAAAACAGAAACTCGTCAGAGAAGGTCAGTAGACTTGTGTTTATGGGTAAATTTCACTAACTGGCTAGTAAGTGCATTGCCTGGATGTCAGGAATAAGTAAATACAGAAGTCCTGGAAAAATAATCAGCTACAAAAAGTGAGGAAGAAACACTGACTGGGGAAAGTTCTGCTCCTGTTCAGTCAAAAGCAATGCAACCTTCAGACATGACTTCTAGAAACCTACAGGAAGATGAAAGACAACTGCATACAGACCTGGTTAAAATAAACAAAACACTGATGGAGTATATCAGCACAAACGACAAAAGGCTGGTAAAAATGGAAGAAGCTTTAAACAGATATTCTGATGGGATGGTAAAGCTGCAAAAATTAGAGGTTGAAATAAAGAAAAGGCTGCTGTCCTTCTGTTCTCATGTTGCAGTATTCATTACAGTAGGGAGGTTGCTGCCTGCAGCACCATCTGGCCAGTGTACCAAAGTCTTTGGTCCAGGAGGGTACGTGTGACATCCTTTGTCAGAGCCATAAACCGACGTAGAGTATAAAAGTGAAGTCTGCACATACCCTCTTCAGAAGTTTTCTGCCGCAGTGAATGTCAGACTACTGTTTGCCAGTTTGGAAAGCAGATCGGCAATTCTCAGAAGACTGATTAAAGCAACCACTACAGATCAGACGACCACTTCAATCTATTGCTACAGATAAGCACCCTGTTGGGTTTTCTTTGTCTTTTGTTAATAGCTAAGACATACATGTCCACTAGGAAGAGGACGTGTGGTGGTGGGAGACAAATTCCTCAAGTACATACACAAAAAGTGCGTATTTTGCTTAGGCAAGGCCCATGACCATATGTCCTCTCCCTAAAACACTTCTCAGCTGTCTGGACACGTTAAAATTGTATTTAGAAAACCAAAGGCTGCTATGTCTCATGCTCTGCATGGAAGGCGGACTAGGCTCGTCCGATGAGCCTTCCTGGAAGAAGGACAAGAAAATCAGGCCAGACTCCCACAATGTGCCTCCGGAGTACGAGCAGATTCTTGTGGCTGATGGAAGCCCGGAATATTCTCAGACTTCCTTTTCCAAGCCAGGCCTGGGAACCTCAATGGAAGCTGGGATGCGGAAACTTTAAGTATGTCCACTGAGAATAATCAGCCTTCAGGCCCTGATGGGGAAGGGGAACCATGACTCATTCAGTAGGAAGGGCCTACTTCCTACACTTCCATCCACCCAGATGTCGGCTCCCGTTCTTTCTAAACCGACTACCCCCCTTGAAGAGAAAACAAAAATTAAAACATCCTGAGCCTCAACCGGTTCCTGGATGGGAAGTTTTCTCACAGTGTCTTTTTAAGGCATTCCAGGCCTTACAGATACAAAAAAACCCTCCTGCTTCTCCTCCAGGGCCTCCCTTAGAAGTGTCAGAGGAAGACTACTCCTCTTCAGAGGAATCTATTACATATGGGTCACAAATAGACTCTCCCAAGGATTTTATTTCTCCAGAGGACGAGGATCCCATCACTTCTGAGTCTCCTGGGGAAGAATTCCCCTTTGGAGACGCAATCTCCCTCATGAGGGAACATTTTAAGTGGCAGGGCCTCAGAGGTCTCTGACACCAAGAAAAGGTACTTTGACCTACAGAAAATGGAACAACCATCCCCTTCTGCTGTGTCCCCTTTGCTACCTGCCTTCCAGGATGCCTCCCTGGCCGCTTCACAACCCCCAGACTCACAGCCACCAGCCTCAAAGCATCCAGACCATTTTATAAGGTCTTTCAGGACACCCATTCCTTTTTAAAAACCCTCCATCAAACCCAGCAGTTATTGCAGTATCTGCTGATACAACATCCAGACATTGACCTTCTGCTGGTCTCTACCCTACTGATAAAGACAGCATATTCATGGACATACTAGGGAGGGAAGGGTATACCTCCTCTACTCTGGCTAGAAGAGCGCTCAACTACCAAACTCACATGGCTAGGTATGTCCTGGACACCATTACCAAAGCTTATACCCTCCTCTCTCAAGCTCCTCACTCTTCCATTAAAACCCAACTTAACATCCTACTTTTCCACAGTATCTCAAGGTTCTAGGCACTCCATTAAGTGCAGTTATGATGCTGTGGAAGCCTCTTCTAAATCTGCTGCATCAGGCTCTGTTTTGAGGCGATATTCCTAGGTGAGACTACAGCCACTCGCTATGAATGTACAAACTAAATTGCTTGATGCCCCACTGGAAAGAAAAGCCCTATTTGGACAAGCCTCAGCAGAAGTTCTCAAATCTCTTCAAGGAAAGGGGAAAGAACTTCAAAACCTAAAACATTTGCTGGTGTCTCCTATCCCCAGATATCACAGAAACTACCCACAAAGACCTTTTTTTGTTAGGAGACAGTCCTCACATTCCGCTCCTCAGCAAAAGGGACGCAGGCAACCCAGGAAAAGCTCTACTCCCAAGTTTTCTACCAACCCCCCCCCCCCCTTTTGGGGTCAGTCTGATCAAACCAGACCACCTCCACTGTGCCTTAAAACTGTCAGACCCAAACACCCCCTATCCCTTCAGCTCACTCTCTCCCTACCCTCCTGATGAAGGATTACATCAGAACAATGGGCCATCCTTCATTCAGAGGGGATACTTCATGACTTGGTGGATGTTACTCCCTTTCCAGGGAACTCCCCAACCTCCTACAAATCAGACTCACCTTTTCCCACCCATCATTCAACAACTTCTAGCTCAGGGCACCATAGAGCAGGTACCCACCCCACAAAGATACAAAGGTTTCTACTCCAGAATGTTTCTGGTACCAAGAAAACACAACCCATGAAGGCCAATTCGGGATTTATCTTTCCTAAACCTGTTTCTCAAGGTACCCAGCTTCAAAATGATTACCTAACACTTGCTCCTACCAGTCATACCCACGCAGGATTTCATGGTAGCCCTGGATTTAATGCATGCCTACCTTCACATTCCCATACATCCAGATTACAGGAAATGCCTATGGTTTTTAATAGGTTCTTGGCATTTTCAATTCTCTGCCTTGCCTTTTGGACTTTCCACTGCTCCTCGAGTATTCACAAAGTATCTGGCACCCTCCATTGCTCACTGCAGAACATAGGGTATACAAATATACCCATATCTAGACGACCTGCTCATTCTTCACCAGGACCGCTAAGTCCTTCTGCTTCACCTACAGCAGGTGATAGCCACCCTAACTCAATTAGGGTTTACCATAAACAACAAAAAGTCTCACCTGAACCCCACTCAAGACCTTGTGTTCTTGGTATGCAGGATCAGAACAGACAGAATGAAAGCCTTAATTCCAGACAAAAGGATCCTAGATCTTTGTCTATACTTCACCATTCTCATCACCCACACCTCCTTGCCAGCTCAAGAGTTCCTAAGGATGTTAGGCCAAATGGCATCCCTAATACCCATGCTACCTCTGGCAAGACTCCATATGAAAAAAATCCAGTGGATCCTAAAGAACATATGGAGCCAACACTTTCACCCCCTGGACATCCCCTTTCCCCTACTTCTGTACCTGAAGAGGGAACTCCAGTGGTGGGTATCAGCCATCCACCTCAACCTAGAAACCCCCTTACTGGTTCCAGCCCCCCTACAACAAGTTTCCACTGACGCATCAGACCTGGGTTGGGTTGCAGTGCTAGTACACAACCAGAAGCAATTCACCCTGCAAGGGAAATGGTCCATCCTAAGGCAAAAGGACCATATCAACATCATGGAAATGAGGGCACTACTGCTAGCATTACAAACATTGAAGTCAGCTCTACAGCCAGGAACCCTGAAAGTGATCAGAGACAATATGACTGTCCTGTGGTACATAAACGGAGAGGGGGGGGGGCAAGATCCTACCCTCTTTGCAGCCTAGCCACCCAAATCTGGATGCTAGCATCATCACTCCTGATTCATTTGGTAGCAGTGTACATTCCATCTACAGAGAATGTTATGGCAGAGACAAACAGCAGAACTTCAGCCCCCTCCCACGATTGCATGCTTCACACAGAGGTATTCCTGGATATTATCCACAGGTGGGGGGTATTCCACAAGCAGATCTTTTTGCCTCCTCCCAGAACAGACAGATGCCCAGGTTCTGCACAAGGGACCCACATCCACACACCTGGGAAGTGGATGCCTTCTCCTTTCCTTGGGAGAGAATGTACCTCTATGCCTCCCCCCTTCTCACTGATTCAGAAAGTCCTCCTGAAAATTCAGAGGGACAAACCCAAAATTCTGTTGGTGACCCCCTTTTGGATAAGACAACATTGGTTTCCCCTTCTACACCTACTAGCCAAGGGCAGTCATCACAGGTTACCCCACCGAATAGACCTGCTCACACAGGACAGTGGATCCCTACTACACCCTCAGGTGAACAATCTGAAACTGACCTTATTGGTGATAGGGTTCTAATCCCCTTCTGACAACTATACTCAGAGGACGTACTCAATGTTGTACAGGAGGCCAGAAAACCCTGTACCAGGAGAAGTTATATGTCAAAATAGAAGAGATTCTCCAGGTGGTGTCATAAGAAAAAACAGGACCCTATGACTACTTCTGCACCCTTGGTCTTTTCCTATTTGTGTGAGCTCCTTCAATCATGACTAACCTACTCTTCAGTCAAAGTCCATTTATCTGCCATCTCTGCTTGTCTGCCCATGTTACCACCCCTGGCCTCAAGATTGGAAGTCAAGCTTTTCCTGAAAGGGGTACTTCATATTAGACCCTCAGAAAGCCCATACCTCTCCCTTGGGACCTGAATTTTGTACTAGAAAAACTTACATTGCCACCTTTTGAACCAGCACATTCAGTACCCCTAAAACTGTGCACCCTAAAAACAGTTCTGCTAGTGGGCCTCACTTCTGCCAGGAAGGGTATCTGAGATACAAGCCCTTATGGCTAACCCCTCCTTACCTTATTTTTCACAAGGACAGAGTTGCCCTCAGGACTAACCCCCCCCCCTCATGCCTAAGGTGGTTAATAAACCTTCATTAAACCAGACCATTAATCTGCCTGTTTTTTACCCTCACCCACAAAATCCCTCAGAGAGGATTCTACATTCTGTAGATGTCCACAGGCAACTGAGGTACTGCTTAGACGAAAGAAAACCTATTCGTAAGTCTGACCAGCTTTTCATCTCTTTCCATCCGAGGGAGTGTATCTTAATTAACTGTCTTAAGAGGAGGAAAAGTACCACCATCTTGGAGGAAAGCAGTAGTAGCTGTAATAACTAAAGAGGGTAAATATCCATCAAATCCAGCTTTATAGAGGCCCATTTCAATACTAAACCATGGTTATAAAGTGTTCATGTCTGTAATGGCTAAAAGAATGGCAAAATTAATGATAAAACTGATAGATATGGATCAGTGTGGTTTTGTGTAGGGGAGTCAAATATTTCAGATCATTAGCAGAACATTGATGATCCAGAGGGAAGCAGAATGTAAGAAAAATACCATTGTCGTTGGTGGGTCTAAATGCAGGGAGAGCATTTGACAGAGTAAGCTTGGACTTTATGAGCAGGGCAATGGAAGCATTTGCATGTCCTGAAAAAATTATAAGGTTGATTAGGAGAATATATGAGGGATCGGAGGTGAAAATTGAAGTGGGTGGGTCATCCTCTGATAATTTCTGCTTGAGCATAGGAACCAGGCAGGGGTGTCTTCTTTCCCTTTATTCTTTGCATTATATTAAGAACCACTGGCAAAGAAAATAAGGGACTCAGAAATTAATTCAGGGATATAATTGGTATGGTAGTCAAGAAAAGCTGGCTTTATTTGGAGATGGTATTATTTTGTACTCGACAAAAGCAGAAAAAGACATAGTGTTGTGGAACATGAGAGTTTCAAATCTATTCGGGATGCAAAATTAATGAAGCTAAAACAAAGGCAATAGCGGTAAATTACGTACTCACACATGAACTGGTTCAAGAATACCTATATTTATGGGGACATGATAAAATTAAATATTTAGGATTATGGATTAAAATGATTCTAGTGTGGCAGCTAAGGATATGTGGGAAGTGACTAAAAAGATAATACAAAAGATGAGAAAATGGAAGCTTTGTTGTATGGATGTGGATAGTAAGATAGAAGCAGTTAAAATGTTTGTCCCTTTAGTCTTATAACACAGGTCAAGCATTTTTTATCAACTGGAGGAGAAGCTGTGGGTAGCAATTAATAAAGAGCTGAAGGACTTTATATGGGAGGGGAAGACAGCAAGAGTCAAGTAGAGTAAGCTGATTCTTCCAGTAGAACAGGGTGGATTGGGATTACCTAATTTGAAGGTGTACTTCAGAGCTACACAATTAAGACTCCTGTATATAGCACAAGCAGAAAACTGTAATTCAAAGTGGAAAGTTATGATGGTAAAACACAGGGGAAGCCCAAGAAACAAGGAGAGACTGGGATTTTGGATGCAGGCCTCTAAGGAGAATAACAATAGTCATGCAGAATATTATATCCATAAAGTAGCAGAAAGTATTCTAAAAACTAAACCAACACGGGAATGAAGAAAGATTCTGCCAGTAGGGATGACTGCAGTTAGGGGTATAGACAACAGGCAAGAGGGGGCTGGAATTTATTAGAAAAAAACTGGCAAAGGAACCAAGATATTGGGAGCAAATAACTAGAGAGGAAAAGATGATAGACTGGGAAGACGCCAAGAATTAATTTGGACTGGAGGTTAGAGATTGCCTTCCCTATCAGGGATTGATATTAGAGTATAGGCAAAGAGAAAGAAGTAGGGGGGGTCCTAAACGAAAGACCCAACACTGATAGAGTTTTTAATAGACTCTAGAACAGAAGCTACCATTAAAAAAAGGGATAACTAGTAGAGCATACAAATATTGCATGATAAGTATAAGAATCAATCACCGAAGGTTAGAAAGGATTGGGAAGAGAGACTGGATAAGCAATTCACAAAGAAACAATGGGAGGATATATGTTTGCCTCCCAAATATGCAACAAAATCTAGATGATTTAGGATTTCTGCCTGGAAATGTTTGCATAGATATTTTTATACCCCAAGTAGACTTATTTTTCCTCAGGCATATAGTAGGTGTTGAGAGGTGTGAAGGGGAAAAAAGAGGTAATTGGGAGCATATTTTCATAAGTTCAGTAAGGTGGTGGCCTTTAAGAATTCCCTGTGGGATGCACAGTCGGAGATGCTGGGTGGGCAGATTAGTCTGACGAGGGAGATGATTTTTCTGAGCTATGATTCAGAATTGGAATTGCCTAGAGATGGTATGGCCTTGCTATGTCTAGTAATGGTTGCTGCCAAAAAAGCAGTTTATAGAAAATGGAAATCAAAATCTAAACCAACTATACTGGAAGTAGTTAATATAGTAACGGATAAAACAACTGGAACTGAGATCTTTAGAAAGGGATAGGAGGAAACTACATAGGAAAATGGGATTTGTGGGAGTAATACATACAAGGGAGGAAGGAGGTGTAAAAGGCAGCAGGACTTAAATGAGCTATGTAATGTCTGAGTGAGAAAGATTGGGGTAGATTATAAGTGATGTATAATGTTTGCAACTGGGAGTATGTCAGTATGGTTTGTGATGTAAAATGCTTACAACTAGGATTGTGTCGGTATTTGTTTTCATTTATATAAATGTATGATTGCCTGTGTAATAAGTGATGGTTTAATAAAGATGTTTCTTGTTTAAGAAAAAGGCAGGAATTGAATAATTTATGTAATATTAGGTTTAGGTTATATGATATATGTAGCAATATATATGAAGTGTAATGTTTATGTTAATATAGTGTGATTACTTTTATATGAATGTAAATTTGCCTGTGTCACAAGTGATAATTCAATAAATTTGTTTGGAAAAAAAAAGAATTGTAGGATATAAATGGAACTGTTAGATAGAAATGAGAATGTGAGGTTGAAAAAGAAAGGATTTTGAGATGTACATTCTGCAAGTATCTAGGACAAAAAAAGGTGGGGATCAGTAATGACTTGAAAGAGGGGATCTAGTAGTGCCAGAAGACCAAAATGAAAAAACAAAATAACGGTAGGTTTGTTGTAGTAAATGTGTATTGGCAAGGGAGTAGGATTACAATGACATATTTTGTATTTCATTTAAAGTGGTATTATGGAGCTTAGGAGAATTTTGGAAGGAATAATAAGCTTTCATCAGGGAGTATTATTTGATGCAGACTGGATACCTGATTTGCAATAATAAAATTGTACTAGGTAAATGTAGAAGGAAAATACAAAACACAGTTGATTTCTGAAGTAGTATGTGAGAATATTTGGTGTGGAAGATGTTAATTTAGTAGCAGGAGCTCACTGCAACATTTACATATTATTTCCAAGATACAGTAACAGGGCTGGACAAGATATAAACTATATTTCACTGGAGCATCTGTATTTAGTTGCAAGCTTTGCATCCCAACTAATTGTCAGATCATGCACCAATAAAAACTAAGGTAAAGATGTAGAATGTTGTTGTCTTTCGGCTTTTCCCGGTTAGGGGTCGCCATAGCTGAACTACGGTCCGCTAATGATTGGCAGTAGATTTTGATGAACGCTGAGGTGCCAGCTCGACGTTCAACCTTCAATGAAGGCATGCCCATTTACACATGTCTTTCAAACGCCCACCCAACCGCGGGGGAGACATGCAGACTCCACACAGAAGGCACTCCCCGCACTCCAGCCGAGAATCGAACGGGAAAACCTCTTGCTGTGAGGCAACAACGCTACCGCTGCACCACTGCGGATGTAAGGTAAAGATGTAGAATAATGGAAAATTAGACATTAGTGCTCTTTTCTTATCTGTTAAAACAATTGATAGCGGATAAGATTCAAGAGTTGTTATGAAAGATAGAAATTGCTGCAGAAAAGATAGCTTGTGAATGGGATAACATAAAATAAAATTTGAAAATAAGGTGGAAATAAGAGAGAAAGAAGAAAAAAATGTGAATTAAGAAGGGTTGGCAATGGTCAAACGGTTGCAGTAAAAAGGGAATCTCATAAAACAGAGTAGGAACTGCAGCGTGCTGCAGGGAATACAAATTATTGCTAATAACATTAGGCACCCAGAAGAATGTTTAAAAAGTTCTATTCATAAAACCATGACCAAAAAAAAATGTATTTAAAATGTATTCAGTTTAAGCACTTTCGTCTCTCCCGGGAGACTTCATGAGAAGCTGTTGGCAACTGACACCACTCCCTTGTATAGCCTTTCACATTAAATTATCTTGGAATTTAAAGGTGCAGCCTTCCACCTATATAAATCAGCAGTCCATTGGTTTGTAATAAAGCCAAAGAAAGTGTATCACATGATAAATAAAGCCTCAAGTATATTAAGTTAAAATTTCAATAAAAATGTGAACAAAAATATCAGGGCATTGTGAAGTGAGTAATGAGTTTAAAAATTAATGAAAAAATCATATTGTTATTCATAATTTGGTTGCCCTGTATTTTAAAGCTGACTGGTTTTGTTGAGGCCATGGGCTCTTTCAGCATTAAGTCTTAGTTGCCAAAGCAACTCTCTGTATTCAGTTAGATGCTCCTATGTACCTCCCCTAGGACTTTTCTCCACTATTTCAAAAATCCCCCCCAAAATTTGTCACATTAACACAACTGTCAGTGTGTTTGGCTAAGGAATTGTTAAAATGTTTCTTCCCAATCTCATAGGTGTGTTCGTATAGCCGCTTTCTCGGTGTCCTCTCTGTCTTCCCTATGTAAAATCCATCACATCCTACACAGCTAGCCAGTAAACTAACCCAACAGTTCCACAATTACCAGATTTAAAAAACACTTTAGCATCTAATCCATCATTCAAAATAACAAATCTGTCCTCATTTATAAAGGAGCATTGCTTATAGAAACCACATGTAGTGGCCCCACCATTTTTCACATTCTTCTGTCCATTCCTTTCTAGCAATTGTTTGAAATTCCCCAACGTTTTGTTAGTAAATAATGGCTCCTTACCAGTGACTTCCACACACTCCCTTTTACCCTGTAAAAACTTCCAGTTGTTCCTTATAACTTTTTTAAATTCTTGGGCCTTTCATTGTGTGTAACTATACAAGCTGCATCATACCTTGTTTCGTCTCTAGCAACATTCTTTATCATTCTTTTTTCCTTATAGGGGCACTTACCTACTCTCTCTCTCTCATTAAGCATGTCGCTAATAATTTTGAGAACCATTTTTTCTGGGTAGCCCCCATCTAAAAACATCTCTTTCAGGGTATTCATTTCTCCTTCTAAATCCAGTAGATTGGAAGTCATTCTTGCCACCCTTATACGTTGCCCTTTAGCAAGATTGCATTTAAGTGAATAAGGGTGTTGCACTATTAAATTGTAGGCAGGAATTACTGAAGGTTTAATAACCAACAAACCAAGCAAAATGGTCCGGAAGCAGGCTCCACTTAAGAAATAGTACAGCAACTCACAACAGCTCACAATAAGGCTCAGAAGCTCCGAATGCACAAAGTTATTTTATTCTTAACGCCACAAAATAAAAAGATACACACGTTTTCGTCAATCATATGACTTCATCAGACAAACTCAAAGTTGATCACACAGGTATAAATACTACAAAAATTACCCACTTGACACTAATAAATTAATTAGTTAATCACGTTTAAAGCCACAAAACCCACTTTTGTATAAAACTTCAGTGTGTATATGTATACATAATAACAACATCTAAAAGACAGTATTAAAAACCAAAAGTTAAAACCAGTTGTCATGGTGTAAAGTATTATCTTAATACTAAAAAAATTTTTGTTACCACTGCATTTATTAAAAATTATATACTAAAAACTTTCCTAATGTGTTTCATGTAAAGAAATCAAATCTTATCGGATTTTAACTTTAAGTATGGAACAATAGATATTGTGTCATTAAGCCCAGGAAATCGGTTGGATTCCAAGGAAATTTGCCAGTATGTTTCCCTATGGGATAATGATACCTCCCAAGGTCCACCCCTGGCATCCTGAGAGAGAGAATCCAAAACAAAAAAAGAAAAGGTCGCTCCAGGGCATGTGGTAAGGTGCTTGTAAAGTGCATTGTTGCTATCACATTTTTGTATGTCATAAAGGTGCTCATACACCCTTCTACGGAGTTGTCTTTTGGTCTTCCCAACGTAAAATGCCTGACATGACTGGCACACTGCCAAATAGACAACCCCATAGGAAAGACAGTTGTAAAATTTTTTTGAACTAATCTTCCTGTTTCTACTTTCCAAGTATACAAATTCTTGATTGGAAATGTATTTGCACTGAGAACACCGTCCACACTTGTAAGTCCCCTTGCGGAGATGTTCATGCTGATATTGTGTAGTGTTACTGAAGGTTTCCTTTATAGAAGTGTCCTGTGCCCAACTTCAGTTTTATCACCTGAACATCTAAATAATTAATTGATTTTAAATTGAAATTATAAGTAAATTTTAAGAATACAATGTATTCGTACAAAATTTCTAAAAAAATCTTTGATAATGCATTCCGATCCAGTCCATAAAATAAAAATATCATCCAAATATCTAAAATAAATATTTGTATATTTATAAAACTCGGAGGTGAAAATTAATTATTTTCCAAGGGCTAATAGCACCATATTGGCATAAATGGGTGCGCAGGCCGTGCCCATTGCCACACCTTTAACTTGCTGGTATATTTCTTCCTTGAGAAATAAAAAAATATTTTCTAGAAATATCCTTATAAATTCTAGTGTCAGTCTAATAAATAGTCTCCCAGTCTAAAAAATATGCATTCAACAAGCATGCCTAAAAAATAAATTTATCCCTTCATCTTTAGGGATGGAATTAAAAAGATCCATTACATCTGTTGTCAACAAGCAAGGGTATCTTTCCTTTACCAGTGGTGTCAGTCTTTTCAAAAAGTCCCAGGAATCATTTAATAAGTGTTTTTCAAATCCATAAATAGGTTTCAACTTCCTGTCAACATAAATTCAAAAATGGCTTGGTTTTAGAGCCTGCAGCTGCTACATTAGGTCTATGTGGAGGATTAGTGATATCTTTGTGTATCTTAGGGATCCCAATTATAACTGGAATGATTAGAATTGAAATTTTTTTCATCCAAAATAAGCTCCTCTAAATACAAATCAGTCCCTGTGGATGCCAAGTTGACTTTATTTCTAGAAGCCAAACAGTAAAAATCGGTGTTCTGTAAAATATCCAACATTCTGGCCACATAGTCAGTGGTGTCACAATTCATAATACCGCCTCCTTTATTGGGTTTCATTATTCTAACAGACTTATTGTTAACTAATGTTTTTAATAACTCATTTTTATCTTTAGTTAAGTTGTACATTATATACTGTCAGTGAAAGTGTTGTACATTTCTTAAACACCTACTCTTTTGAAAGAGGCTAAAAAGGGATGTAGTGGGGAATTATAAGGTCCATAAGGTTCATAAGTAGGTACTAGGCTATCGGCCCTAGGGCCTATACAAGCCTAGCCAAAAAGGTACTGTGGCTTTCGCCACCCGAGAAAATTATTTTCCTGTGCCCATGTCGAGCAGAGCCACAGAGGTGATCCCTGGGGTGAATTTCCTATTTCCCATTCAATCATTAAGATTTTTCTTGAAGAGTGCTAATGAGGAGCTTTGTTTGACATAGATAGGTAGTTTGTTCCAGAGTATGGAAAGTCTCTGGGACGGGAATCTATCCCTCCAGCATGTTCTGTTTATTGTGGTGACAAGGTTTAGGTCCTTAGAGCATGTAGCTCGGAGGGATTGGCATTTCTTTAAGTGGAGCATGTCCAACAGCTCTGGGTTTGACATAGCTTTGTATGTTAGGCATAGATAGCGTCTGAGTAGGGGTTATGTGACTGAGTAAAGCTGGAGTTTTTTGAGATGGTCTGCATAGGGCATCTGTTTGAGGCCTGTAATCCTCTTTGTGAGGTATTTCTGCAGCCTTTCCAGTTGTTGTAGATGACTTGTGAGGTACAAACCATAAGGGGCGTTTACTTATAATGGGTCTAATGAGTGATGAGTTGAGGGGAACAGTGACCTCTTTTTTCCTGGATGAGAAACCTTTTGTGATGAGGTGTGCCACGTAGAAGGATTTCCTGACTACAGTGGTGATGTGATCATCAAAGGAGAGACTACTGTCCACCTGTGTCTCAAGATCTCTTATCACACTTTTGGTGTTAAGTAGACTACCATCTATGTGGTAGCTCATGGGTACAGAGTTTTTACCAAAGGGGATGACAGTGCACTTTTTGGCATTGAGCTTGAGGCCATGACTTTGCCACCAGGCATCTGTCTCAGTGAGGCCCTTTTGTAGGATGTCCACATCGTTAGGAGTTTCAGTTATGGCTCCTAGTTTGCAGTCATCTGTGAACTTCATTAGCCAAAGTGTTTGCCTGTACTTCAGAAAAGTAGATACCAAACAAGACTGAACCCTATGGTACTCCACTTGTCACTGGTCTGAAGTCGGATTTGGAGTCTGCTACTTTCACAGTGTGGGTTCTGTCAGTGAGCCAGTTGGCAACCCATCTTGTGACATAGAGATTTCTACCTAGTTTAGTGAGTTTATCTATAATTCCAGAGTGGGGGATGGTGTCAAAAGCCTTGGCGAGAGCTAGATAAGCTGTAAACCACCTTACCCTCATCTTCGGCTTTGATGACTGCTTCAAAGAAGTCAGTCAGGTTTAGGAGACATGATCTGCCTTTTACAAACCCAAACTGGGTGGGGTCCAGAGTATGGAGATTACCAATGTCTTTGTTTATAAGTTCCATGATGATACGTTCCATGGCCTTGCAGACCAGGCTCGTTAGGCTAATGGGGTGGTAGTTCCTGGGGTCCGTGGTGGCTCTCCCTTTGTGGAATAGGATAACCGTCGCTGTGTGCCATTCAGTGGGCACAAAGCCTGAGGTGAGGCTATGATTGAACATGGTGCTTAGGTGGGGTGCCAGTTCATTCAGTAGTTCATGTAGAACGCAGCCTGGGATGTGGTTAGGTCCCATGGATGCTGTATTGGCTTTGGAGAGTGTGGTTTTTACCTGTGCAGCCGTGATTACAGGAACTTTGCATTCTTCTGCTATAGAGATGTGCCCTTTAGGGGGTGGGGGGGGGGTAAGGTTAGCACTGAACCTATCTGCCAGGATGTTGGCAATATCAGTTGGTTCTGAACATTTCGTGCCATTGTGCTATAACTCAGAGCAGATCTGAGTGTTGCCATTGAAATTTTTGACATAGCTATAGAATGCTTTGTGGTTGCCTTTAGCATCGGTGGCAATTTTTGTTTCATAACTAGCTTTGGAGGATTTTATGAGGGATCTCAACTTCTTACGTTCTTTTTCTCCAAAGGGAGTAATTTGTCAATTCCCTTCTTCACATGCCGTTAAAAAAAAAAAAAAACAGAGCTAAATTCATCTTTCTTATGTATAATTTAAATTCAGTAAATTTCTTTTCTCACCTATATTTATATGTATGTTAGGTACAAATTTTAGCCCCTTTTCAAACAAGGCGAAGAGGTTTTGTTAGTTCATAATCTAGTATAATTAAAAATGTTAAAACCTTTTTTTTTTTGTTAGTAAAATACCGCCATGTTTAACCTTAATTTCATTGTGTTTTGAAAATTGTAGTTCATTTTCCAATTGAGTGTCTTAGTCTTGGGACTGTTAAAGTCCTCCCTGACAAAGTTGGTTGGCACCATGTCTATGTGGTTCCATCACCCATTTGATAACGGGACCTTCGAAGAGGGGGAAAATCCTTTTCTCTGTAAGTATAATCTGCTAATTCCCCTTCATTCACCTCATAAAAGTCGCCCTTTTCTAAACCCTGGTATTATAATCTTTATATTGTCGATCACTATTATTCCCCCTGAAACACATGTCAAAATCAAAATGTGTCGTGTAGTTACAAATATGTTTACTCTTTCTTAATGTGGGATATGCTATAGTTCTTCTATATTTTTTTTGAAATTTCTCACTATTTTTCTTTGTTTTCTTTTCATGTTAATTTCACATTTTTTATCTACTGTAAAGAAAACATTTGAAAACTTTGTTTTGAAATTGTCAAAAAAATCAATCCTTTTATATATTTTCATTTAAAACATAAGTATCCATTAATGCCTCATTAATATGTTTGGTGTTCCAGGAAATAATGAATTCCATTAGCTCTCAACCATGCTTATTAAATAAACCCAAAAAATCAAGAGTACATCTGATCATTTTCATCACATCCATTAGGAAATTTATGCATTCGCAGACCTAAAGGCACACTATATTTGTATGAATACATTCTTTTAGGAAGCCATTCTCAATCTGTTACCCTTTTAACTTTAAAAGCATTTTCTCAGACTCATAAATGTCATTTTTAAGACAAGGAAATAAGTCTTATTTCCTTGTCCAACACAAAAACTACTATGTCTAGGACCATTAATGTCAGAAAAATTATGCCTCATTAATCCAACTTTTAAAATCAAAGTCATTATGACTATTAAAAACAGTTGTCCATAACTGCTGTTGCAAATGTGTTACTACCCTGCAAGACTCATTTTGATGTGCTTTTCGGGGGGGAGGGATTAATAGTGATCAGCAATATAAAGATTATAATAAATACCAAAGTTTAGAACAGGTGACTTTTATGAGGTAAATAAAGGGGAATTCGCAAGTTATACTTACAGAGAAGATGATTCTCCCCCTGTTTGAAGGTCCGAGAGGTTAGCAAACTGGGGATGGAACCACATAGACAAGGGGCCGACCAACTTTGCCATGGAGGACTTTTACAGTCCCAGAACCAAGACACTCAATTGGAAAAGGAAATGCAGTTTTTGAAACAGAACATGGTGAGCAAGAACAGTGAAATTGAGGTTAAGCATGGGGGTATTTTATTACCAATTTAACATTTTTAATTGTAGTTGCTTATCAATTGACAAACATCCCTTCTTGTTTGAAAACACGCTAAAATTCATACCCAATAGACATATAGATATAGGTGAGACAACTTATTGACTTTAAATTATACATAAGAAAGTTGAATTTAGCTGTGTTTTAAAAAAAGCGCAAGACATTCAAAGAAAGGACTTGACTATTGACTCCCTTAGGAGAAAAAGTATGTTTAATCCCCCGCTGCACTCCATTTTAGCCTCCTTCAAGAGAGTATGTTTTGAAGAAATATACAACACTTTGACAATAATCGGTATATAAAATGAAACTTCACTAAAGCTGAAAATGATTTATTAAAAACGTTAGTTAACAATATTTCTGTTAGAATAATGAAGCCTGATAAGGGACAAGGTATTATGATTTGTGACACCATTGGCTATGTGGCCAGAATGTTTGATAATTTACAGAACAACAATTTTTATTGTTTAGCTTCTACAATTGAGGTCATCGTGGCCTACAGAGGGATTGATTCATATTTAGAGGAACTTATTTTGGATGAAAGAAGTTGTTTGCAATTGTTTCGGTTTCTGAATATTGAGAAACCAGTCATTCCAACTATATTTGGGATCCTAAGGTGCACAAAGATATTACTAATCCTCCATATAGACCCAATGTTGCAGTCACTGGCTCTAAAACTGAGACATTGAAATTGAAACCTATTTATGGGTTTGAAAAACACTTATTAAAAGATTCCTGAGACTTTTTGGAAAGATTGACACCAGAGATATAGGAGAGATCTGCAGGCTTTTTGACAATATATGTAGTGGACCTTTTCAACTTCCTCTCTACAAATGAAGGGATGAATTTATTTTTAGACATGGTTATTCAATGTGAATTTTTAGATGGGGAAACTATTAGAGCTGGTATTATCCACGTCACTATTCCTCACTCTTGAGTCATAGGATACGACATTGGATCCAAGGCGGCAACTTTGCAAACAGCTTTTCGACTCAAGCTCATACCACTCCCATGATCACTTGCTGCCCTGTAAACCCTCAGGTCTTGTTTGCCTCGCTCAGCATCAGGCGCAGATTATCAGGCTTGAGTCTCCAGTTTTTCTAGTGTGTCATTGGTAGTTTTTAGTCCTCCCATCCTGTTTTGCTTCTTTCTAGTTGTAGCTGTGCGTTTTGGCGCCCTTTTTGTTGTGGCCATTTACTCATGTAGTTTTGTAGCTTTATAGTTTCTACTTTGATAGTTTTTAGTCCTGTAGTTGTAGTGTGTTCGGTTGATGTCCTTCTATTCAGTGTTGCAGTATTCTTTACATATGAGTTGTATTCTGGTATCAACCCAACAACCGGCTTGTATACAAAAGCTTCATGCTACTACCTGTATGTGGGGTATCGCACTTAGGCTCAGGGAACATCAGCCATAAAAGGGACTTCCACACGTATAATCCTCAGACCTTTTTTTTGTCACCATTTAGAAAAGTTGACTCGTACGTTCGGTCTGTTGTTGGAATCTGCATTTTTGTTCCTCAGCTTCAGACAAGTACCCCATTGGAGATTTATTTGGTTGATTCTGCCTTTTGTTATTGTTAATGTCATCCAGAAAAGGCAAGTGTAGGTGTGGAAGGGAAATTCCACAGAAGGATAGTCACGAGCTCTGTTTGTTTTGTTTTGGGCCTACCCATGACCATCGGTCCTGTTCTGTCTGTCAAGCCTTCATCCCTAAAACCTTGCATAGTCATCAGTCAGCAGTCTTCGGCTGTGCCTTCTCACTCTGATGTTCCCCTTGAGGTTGGTGAAAACCTGGTGGTATGGTCAGAGGTAGGTTCTGTCTCTCCATCAGGAACCGCATTGGAGGCCATTTGGAGTGTGGATCTGAGCACGTCCGAGGACATGCAGACATCCAGTTAGAACAATTTGGGGGAACCACGGCTACTTACTTTTGAGGACAGAACAATTTGGGGGAACCACGGCTACTTACTTCTGAGGACTCAGGAAATGTTCCTGTTTCCTTGCAACAGGAAGCTTCGGCTGTTTGGCCTTACTCCTGCTTTAGAGAGACCTGCTAAAAAGAAACAAAAAACTAAACATTCCGCAGTAGCTTCTACCCCTTCGTCTGACTGGGAGGTTTTATCTCAAAGTCTTATTAAGGCCTTGATGGCCCTCTGGCTTCAGTCTCTCCTATTGCGGGCCCTGCTTTCTTCTGTTCCCCTTTGCTGTGTCTGGGTCCTCAGGAGTCTTTCTCTGCTATCCCAGCCCAGGATTCTGACTCAGAGAGGTCTTCCTCAAATGAAGACTACTTAGCATATTCCACACAGATACCTTCCCCCCTTGGAGTATGCTTCCTCAGAGGAGGACTATAGTGCGGGAGACTCACCCATGGAAGAACTCTCTTTTGGGGAGACGGTCAGTAAGATGAGGAAATTGTTTAGGTAGGATTCTTCTCAAATTTCAGATGAGCAAAAGTGATACTATGACTTGCTTCAGGTGGAGGACCCTGCACCTATCCCTCCAGTGCTTCCAGCCTTCCTTGATGCCTTTGCTTCATCTTTCAAGACCCCAGATTTACAGGCACCAGCTCCCAAAAGACCTGACCATTTCTGTAATGTCTCTGAGGATTGCAGATTTCTTTTTAAATGTCCTTCAGCCAACCCAGCAATGGTCTCTGTCACTTCTGACAAATCCACTCAGGTTGTCCCCTCTACAGAATTTCTTCCTTCAGACAAAGAAATTAAAATTTTAGAAAGGTTAGGTAAGAAGGTTTACACTTCTTCAACCCTTGCAATCAGGGCCATTAACTACCAGACCCATATATCTAGGTATTCTTTTGCTTTGCTATCCTAAGCTTCTCAGGCTCTGTCTTAGCTTCCAGATTCAGAAGCTAAGTGCTTGGCTCTTTTTCTTTTAGTTGCATTTTCACAGGTTTCCAGACATTCCATTAAATGCAGCTGTGATGCTGTAGAAGCTTCCTCTCGGTCTGCAGCTTCTGCTTCTGTTCTTAGAAGATACTCTTGGCTGCATCTATAGGCTCTTCCAGATGACATAAAGGCAAAGCTGCTTCATGGTCCTTTGGATAATTCTGCTCTTTTTGGAAAAGCTGGTGCAGAACTCTTTAAGACTCTCAAAGAGAAAAGTAAGGAGCTCCAGGATTTAAAGCACTTGCTAGTTTCTCCAGTTCCTACATTTTGTAGGAACTTCCCTACTAAAACTCCTTTTATTTGTAAACCTTCCAGATCTTCATCTTCACCTTTCTTCCTCAGGTTCTAGCCCACGTAAATCTGTTAGGAGACCTTCTCAGTCAAAAACTGCTGCTCCTGCTCCATCCCCTCAGCAGCCCTTTCATTCCAGACCAGGCTCTCTGTGACATCCACCCTCAACTTCCAAGTCATACCCCTCTGTCTCTTTGCCTTTCTCTTTCCCTTTCAGACTGGAGGGAGATCACTCAGGACTCCTGGGTGATATCCATTATTCAAAGTGGCTATTTCATGACTTGGAAGTCTCTTCCCCCCTTTCAGGGATTCTTGAACCGCCCTCAGACCAACTACATCTGTTTTCTCAGCTACTAGCTTAGCTTTCTCTACAAGGCACCATTCAACCAGTCTCTCCAGATCAGCAAGGCAGGGGATTTTATTCCAGGAAGTTCTTGGTCCCAAGAAAAGAGGGTCCTTGGAGACGCATTCTGGATCTCTCAATGTTGAATAACTTCCTGGTGGTGCCTTCTTTCAGGATGTTATCCTTACAGTATCTTCTCCCTCTTGTGTCTCCTCAAGCCTTCTTAGCTTCACTGGATCTAAAGGAAGCTTACCTTCATATCCCTATTCAACCTCACTTCACAGAATTCTTATGTTTCTCAGTGGGTTCTTCGTACTTTCACTTCTCTGTCTTGCCTTTTGGTCTTTCCACTGCTCCAAGGTTTTTCCCTTGTTGCCATTTGCGAGTCTTCACATGAGGATGTTCCAATGGTTTCTGAAAACAGTCTGGTCTTAGCAAACTCATCCCCTGGAGACTGTCATTCCTCTTCTTCCATGCTTGAAAAAAGAGCTAGGGTGGTGGACGTAGCAACTCAGTCAGAATCCTGGTTTACCTTTTCAAATCCTTCAGCCAGTACAGGAACTTTATACAGATGCCTCAGATTTAGGTTGGTGAGCAATCTTCGCTTCCACAAAGGTTCAGGGACTATGGTCAACCAGAGTAGGGAGCACATAAATGTCATGGGAATGAGGGCTTTGATTCTAGCCTTACAGGCATTGCATCCTCTGCTTCTACCGGGGCCCTTCAAGATTCTCAGACAGTACTACAGTCCTTTGGTACATAAACAAGCAGGGGGGTCAAACTCTTATCTTTTGTCACCTAGCAATCAAAGCATGGGAGTTGGTTATTCAGTCTTACTGCATGCAGTGTACCTTCCCTCTTCTCAGAACTCAGTGGGAGATGCATTGAGCAAATCCATGACACCATCCCATGAGTGGATGCCTCACAGGGATGTGTTTCTGGATCTAGTTCACCACTGGGGTACTCCAGAGATGGATTTATTTGCCTCTCCTCAGAACAGACAGTTTCCTCTTTTCTGTACCAGGGTCCCTAACCTCAGGCTTGGAAGGTGGAAGCCCTATCAGATTTATGGAATGGGATGTTTCTTTATGCACCCCCCCCCCTTCACTTTGATTTAGAAAGGCCTGTTGAACATTTTACAGGACAAACCAAAAGTCTTGTTAGTGACTCTCTTTTGGCCAAGACAGCATTGGTTCCCTCTTCTTCTGCAATTAGACAAGGGCCATCTGTACAAGTTACCTCACTGGATGGGCCTACTCACTCAGGTCAAGGGATCTTTGATTCAACCACACTTGTCAACTCTTCGCCTGACCTTGTGGGTGATCAACTTTTGATTCCTTTTAGGCACCTTTTCTCTAAGGACGTGCTTTGGGTTTTGCAGGAGGCCAGGAAACCCACTACTAGGAAATCTTACATGTCCAAATAGACAAGATTTTCTATCTGGTGCCAAAAAGGGAAAAAGGACCCCTTCTTGGCAGATATTCCTTTGGTGTTATAGTTAACTGTGTGAGTTACTCAACAGTGGTCTTTCTTATTCTTCTATCAACGTCCACTGTTCTGTCTTGTCTGCTGGCTTGCCTTTAACTCCTCCATTGGCTTCTAGGCTGGAAGTTAAACTTTTTTTAAAAGGTGTCATTCACATCTGTCCTCCCAGGTAAACAGTTCCTCCTCTCTGGGTTATTAATTTTGTCCTGGGGAAGTTGTCTCAGGTCCCTTTTGAATCAGCAACCTCAGCTTCTTTTTGAAAATTTGTACTTTAAAGACAGTGCTTCTGGTAGCCATTACCTCTGCCAGAAGAGTTTCTGAGATCAAGGCATTAATGGCTTCACCACATTTCCTAGTCTTCTGTAAGAAAAGTGTTTCTTTGAGAACTAATCTGTCTTTTATGCCAAAAGTGGTCAGTGACCTTCCCTTAAATCAAACTATCCATTTGGCTACTTTTTTCCCCATCTCCACAATCTCCTAGTGAGAGAATCTTGCAATTCCTACTATCTTGACAAAACGAAATCTGTCAGGAAATTTGATAGACGTTTTGTGTCTTTTTGTCGCAGGACTCTGGGTTTGCCTGTTCCTAAGCAAACTATATCTTCATGGATTTCTAAAGCTGTTCTTTTTTATCAGTTTTATGGGAAATCATTACCCTCATCTGGTTAAAGCCTATTCCACCAGATCTGTTGCATCCTCAGGGGCTTTCTTCAAGGATTTGGATACCCATACCATTGTGGAAGCTGCCACTTGGTCATCTGTTCATACCTTTACAAGACATTGTAAGCTGGATAATATTTCCAGGGCCAGAACAGGTTTTGCCTGAGCAATCCTGCATGGATTTCTGGAAAATGTTTCTGCCTAAATTCTATGTTTCTTCCCCCTCCCTGGGTTCCTTTTCAGCTTTTGTACTCTGCCATACATAAAGAATACTGCAACATTGAATAGAAGGACATGGAATAGTTGTGTAAAATCTTACCATAACCATAGATGCCCTTCTCTTCTATGTAGTAGATGTTCTTCGTATTTCACTGTTGCAGTCATTGCATTTGGGTTATCCTGCTGGCAGGTTGCCCTCAGTCGGCCTGAATTCCTAAGTCTTGGGTCCTGCTTTGGCTGCTGTCGCCTCTTCCCTGACGTCAGGTCGTCAGAGGTATAAAAGATGCAGCCGACGCCATTTTATTCAGTCTTTCTTGCCGCGCGGTGCCCGAAGCAGAAGCAGTTCGCAAGTGCCGGTCGGCCTACTCCTGAGATTTTTGTGTCCGAGTTTCAGATCCGAAGTCTTCATTAAAAGCTAAGTACTCCGTTGGAGAAACTTTTTTCTTGCTCCAGACCGATGTCAGAAAAAGTTAATAATTGTATTTCTTGTGGGAAGCAAATACCTCATAAGGACTTTCATTCTTACTGTATTCCTTGCTTAGGCCCTGACCACGACGTTGCTAGTTGTCGGTTTTGTGCTACATTTAACCAACGCACTATTAAGCATCGGTATGATTTTGCACTAAGCTATTTTGGGCGAAGATTTAATTATACAATGTCATCGGATAGCCATCCGACTACCGGAGTTCACAAAAAACGCAAAGAAAAAGAAAAAGGCAAGCAACCAAGGTCCAAAACCGATGACGAAGCTTCTCCTAAGCAAGTCGCCGGTTCTCAGTGAGGCGCTTTAGCAACCCCTGACGCCCGCTACGTTAGTCACAGGCTGCTACCGACTCCCATGTGGAGTCGGCCAGGCCTCAGGAAGCTCAAGGTATTGAAGCCTCAGAGATTATTCCCTCAGATGAGTCCGGAGCCGCTGAGCAGGCATCGGCTTCTGAGGGAGTATTCAGACCTAAACAATTATATATTAAACCAACTTCAAAGACAAGGACTAAAACACCTTTAAAGGCAAAGAAACAAGTTCACCAGTTAGAAGGACAGGCCTCCATGCCCAAAAAACAGATGCTCAAAATGGCCGAAGACTTAATTACCTTGATCAGGGGTTCCCATCCCCCATCCTGATAAGAGGCCTAGGCAAGAAACAAACTATGAATCTTCAGATCAGGTTTCCATTTCTTCTGATTCCTCTTCTGATCAGGAATATTCTCTTCCCCCTATGAGGATTCTGATGCTGAAGAATCAATTCCTTCAGCTTCTCCTCCTGAGGACTACTCTTTTGGGGAAACATTGCATACCATGAGGGAGCACTTCCACTGGGACAGCCAAGATTTTTCAGAATCTAAGAAAAGGCTCAGAGACTTCCTTTTACTACCTCAACACAGGCCACTAGCTATTCCACATGTGTTGGACATTGTAGATGATGTGTTCTCGGAGTCTAGTCTGACCCCTGACTTCCAGCTCCTGTTAAGCCGGACAGATACTACAGGGTCCCTGACTCTCATAAATTCCTTTTCAAAAACCCTACTGCAGACCCAGAAACTATTTCTCTGGGTCCAAAAGTTCAAGGCTTCTACAGCAAAAAATCCTACCCCCTCTGACAGGGATTCTAGGAATCTGGATAGATGGGGGGGGGGGGGGATTTACACATCTACTACTTTGGCTATAAGAGCCTTAAATTGCCAGTTTCATATGCTCAAATATCAGCAATATATCATGACAGTGCTTAAACAGAAAATAATGGCAAATTCTGAATGTGCAGAAAACAAAGTAATGCAAGATTTATTGCATGCAGCTGAACAAGTTGGAAAGCGTACTTTGCAATGTGGGTTTGATTCTCTGGAAGCCTCCTGCAGGGCCGCTGTTACGGGTTCTGTCATTAGGAGGCATGCTTGGTTAAAGGAACAAAATCTGCCTGACCATGTTAAAGCAAAATTATTAGATGCTCCTTTACAACATGATACCTTGTTTGGTGTTAAGGCAGAAGAGGTGTTAAAGAAAATGTAGGACAAAGCTAAATCTATGCAAACGGTCAAGGATTTCTTACAGGTACAGCCACCTAGATTTAGCAGACACTGGCCTACAAAGAATTGGTCCTTTCCAGTCTCAGACAGACCTCAAAGGGGCAGATCCAGACCCCCTAGAGGCAGATCACAGCCGCAAGGATCCTACAGGTCTAAATAGTGGAATGCTTCTACCTCCAAAGGTGGAGAGGACAAATCACAAACATACAGGAAACAGTCCCAATGACTTCCCCCTGCCTGCGCCAAGCACTTATCTTCTGGCAGCACCCTTAGGGGGAAAACTAGCACTTTTTTCTCAAAATTGGTACATTATAACCCAGGACAAATGAGTTCTAGACATAGTGTCACAAGGCTACAAGTTTCATTTCATTTCCATACCCTGCCAAGGGCAAACGGTTGGCCAGACCTGCCAAAAAATCAATGGGCAGAGGCTCAAAAACAAGTTGCAGCTCTCAAGGACATGAGGGCTATTCAACAAGTACCACAGCAAGAGCAGGGACAAGAATTTTACTCAAGACTGTTCTTGGTACCCAGAAAGGACAAAGCATGGAGACCAATACTGGACCTATCTATTCTAAACACTTTCCTGGATATACCAAAATTCAAGATGTTGACCTTACAGCAGCTTCTGCCCATGCTGGGCAGCAAGGCTTGGCTTGTAACTTTAGACCTAAAAGAGGCATACCTGCGTGTCCCAATCAGACAATCATGCAGAAGATACCTCAGATTCAAGGCTGGCTCAAAGCATTGCCAATTCTCTGCACTGCCCTTTAGCTTATCTACTGCGCCCAGGGTCTTCACAAAGTGCCTGGCACCAGTAATTGCTTACTGCAGACAAAGAGGAATACGAATATATCCTTACTTGGACGACTGCCTTATACAAGCAGAGAACAAGGACATTCTACTACAGCATCTGACGTTTGTGATAAGACTTTTAACATGCTTAGGGTACATAGTCAACAAAAAGAAATCAAAGCTAGTTCCCTCTCAAGAGATAATATTCCTGGGTGCAAACTTAAATACAACTGCCCAGATGGCTTATCTCACTCCAGACAAACAAAGGCAACTCACTACCTATTTCAAGGAAATGGCAACAAAGGCCCAGTTATCTGCAAGAAAAATTCTGCAGGCTTTGGGCTTCATGGCATCCTGCATCTTACTAATTCCATATGCAAGACTGCATATGAGGAAAATTCAATGGTACCTAAAAAGTGTCTGGACACAGCATTGCCACAGTCTGGAAACAATGATTACTCTAATTTCCTGCCTGCAACAGGAGTTTCGATGGTGGGCAAAGGCTTGTCACCAGAACAAGGGACAGCCATTCTCACTACCCCCAGCCAGGCAGAGCCTAACGACAGATGCATCAGATTATGCCTGGGGGGGCACACAT
Organism: Protopterus annectens; assembly: GCF_019279795.1. Classification (NCBI taxonomy): domain Eukaryota; kingdom Metazoa; phylum Chordata; order Ceratodontiformes; family Protopteridae; genus Protopterus; species Protopterus annectens. The sequence continues at coordinate 635,506,572 of NC_056733.1, forward strand.
AGCAGGAAGAGGCATTCAGGGCGCCTGGTCTACAAACCAAAAGCATCTATATATCAATCAAAAAGAGATGCTAGCTGTTCAAAATGCCCTGACAGCCTTCAAGGACCTACTTCATCCAGGACAACTACTGATAAAAATGGACACCACCATGGTCATGTGGTACATAAACAAGCAGGGGGCACTCGTTCTTATCCCCTGTGCAGACTAGCCATGGCTTTATGGGACACAGCATTGACTTACCAAGTTCATCTGCAAGCACAATTCCTGCCAGGAAAGGAAAATACTCTGGCAGATGAACTAAGCAGAAACCTCATGGATCTCCACGAGTGGCACCTGGATCCACAAATCTTCAGCATGATAAAGAAATGGGGAAGCCTGGACATAGATCTATTTGCCTCCCCTCAAATAAATCAACTAAAAAGATTCTGCACAAGGACTTATCACAGACAAGCTTGGAAGGTGGATGCTTTATCTTTCAACTGGACAAACCTATCAGTATATGCCTTTCCTCCACTGCCTCTCCTCCCAAGGTACTCCTAAAGGTCAGGCAGGAGAGACCAAAAATGATTCTGATTGCCCCAGACTGGCCACGCCAGTATTGGTATCCAATCTTAAGGAACTTGTCCCAGTGCCCAGCCTGGACCTTACCTCAAATACCTCATCTACTGTCCCAGCAAAACAATCAGATTCTGCACAGCCAACTCAGGACCCTAAACCTGGCAGCATGGCGGATAATGTAGCCATACAAACCACACCTCTTAGTAAAGCTGTGATGGATGTCATTTTAGAAGCCAGAAGGCCTAGTACTAGAAAATCCTATGCTGGGAAATGGAAGAGATTTTGCACTTGGAACCAAGCTCAAGGAACTGATACAGCTCTCCCAGATATTCCTCAGATTTTGCAGTACTTAACTAAGATGCTGGACAAAGGCCTATCTTTTTCATCAATTAAAATCCATGCCTCTGCCATTTCGGCTCATTACAATACAGAGCCACCACTTTTTTCTCATTCTTTATTAAGGCAGTACCTCAGAGGAGCCATAAACTTAAGGCCTCCAAGGAGAACGCCAGTACCTGCATGGGACCTCAATTATGTCTTGGAAAAACTCACCTTACCTCCTTTTGAGCCAGCTGCTACTGCGGATATAAAGTTCTTATCTTGGAAAACAGCTCTGCTCCTAGCAATAACTTTTGCAAGACTAGTTTCAGAGCTACAGACTCTCATGGCTGTGAAACCCTTTATCATTTTTTATCCAGACAGGGTCTCTCTGAGAACAAACCCTACATTTATGCCTAAGGTGGTATCCAGTGTAGCCCTTAACCAAACAATTCATTTGCCAACTTTTCTATCCAAATCCACAGAACAAGGGGGAGATAATTCTGCATTCTTTGGACGTACACAGACAACTTAGATTTTACTTGGACAAAACTAAAGTTTTTAGAAAGACAGAACAATTACTAGTGGCATATGCCACAGCATCACAAGGAAAGGCTATCTCCAAACATACTATTTCAAAGTGGATAGGTCACTATATTAGTCTCTGCTACTCACAGCATGGCAAACCAGTGCCTAAGGGCATTAGGCCACATTCAGCCAGAGCTGCAGCCACTTCTGCAGCCTTTCTCAGGGGAGTACCAACCAAAGACATTTTAGAGGCTGCTACTTGGAGTTCAGTGCATACCTTTACAAAGCATTACAATCTGCCTCCTTACTCTAAATCCAGGGCAGGCTTTGCCACTGCAGTTCTGCAGGGCCTCTTAGCCGCTCCTAATGCTGTTTAGCTCCAGCCCCCCCAACCATAGCTTTTGGACTCAACCCAAATGTAATGACTGCAACAGTGAAACACGAAGAACATAGTACAGTTGTTTACACTTACCATAAATGTAGATGTTCGAGTGTATTCACTGTTGCAGCCCAGGTTATCCACCCACCATCCCCCTTATTTTTGCCAGAACTTATCTTTACTTCTGTAATCTATACAACCTAGGTGGTGTATTTGCGTATAGAGGAAGGTAAAGCTTATTTTTGGTGCATGTATGTTTTATTTACATAAATTTTAGCCTACCCTTTTGGAGGCACCTGACATCTGGGGCAAGAAAAACTGAATAAAATGGCATCTGCTGCATCTTTTATACCCCTGAGGAACTGACGTCAGGGAAGAGGTGACAGCAGCCGATGCAGGACCCAAGACTTTGGAATTCAGGCAGACTGAGGGCAACCCAACTGTTATGACTGCAACAGTGAATACACTCGAACATCTACATTTATGATAAGTGTACACAACTGTACTTTTTCTATCCCACCGCCTTCCCCCTACATCTTGCTCTTTATTTGGATGACTGTCCTTTGGGCCTCCTTTTGGAGTTTCTTTGTGGGGCTACTTTATTCTGAGGATTGTATACGAGGACATCCCTTTTATGACTCATGTTCCCAGAGCCTACTTGTGACATCCCATGTACAGGCAATAGGATGAAGCCTTTGCATACAAACTTGACATTCGGTCAATAGCGGAATACCACCCATATGTAAAAAATACTGCAACATGGAAGAGAAGGACATCTATGGCTATGGTATGATTTTACACAACTATTCTTGCTTCCTGGTTTGATCTTAGCTTTTTCCTTCATGGTCAATGCATTACTGCTCCCCTTAGGGTTTGTTGTTTTGTCCCAGCATGTTTGACAAGCTTGTTGGGTTCAAAAGGTGCTCCTCATGCGGTTGGAAGATGCCTGTGTCCAATTCACACAAGGAGTGCCTTTTTTGTTTGGGCGCCAACCACCTGGAGGTTGAATGCAACATCTGCGCCACATTCAATCCCAGGGCTCTGGTTAAGTGCCAAAACAAACTTATTTTGAAAGGTTTGGCCCAAGGGGATCTGTTGACCCAATTCCCGGACAAGCCTGGACCCTCCAATCATAAGAGAAAGGCCCCCTCTCTCACAGGGTCATCGTCTTCATCTAAAAAGGCGAGGCTGTCAGATCCCAGTTCCTCTGATCCGACCCCAGCTTCAGCCCAGTTGGGTCTGATGTCCTCAGGTCCTAGGCCCCAAAACTCCCCTCTGGATCTAGGGAGCTTGGACTGAGGCCCTCTGATCTGAGGTCACAGGGATCCACTCCTGGATCCAAGGCCTCTGGATCGAGGCCTTCAGATCCAGCCAGGCTACCTCAGATCTGAGCCATGTGGGATCCAAGCGTTTGGATCTTTATTTGGCTTCAGGTCCAGGATCAGTGTCGGATCCCACAATTATTATAGAGGACTCCTCATCAGGTTCTGGCTTGGGAGGTCTGTAGGCCCCAGACATCCATCCCTGGCTAAGTAGTCTGCCTCGTTTAGGTCCTCCACAAGCCTGCTCCTGACCAAAATGGACAGGATGATGATGTCCTTCTCAAGGGTCAGACTGAGTTGGGGCTTTTTGTGTCTCCCACCCATCTGGCCAGGGGGTCCATATCCTACTCCGCTGGATTCTCCTTGTCTGACTCAGTTGGTTTTGGACTTTCAGACCCTTGTTCATGTAGGGGAGGAGACAGGGGGTCACTAGAGGCTTTGCTTGTCTCTACCCGTCGGAGTCCCTGACTCCCTCTGCTTGCCCCCCCCCCCGGGGCAGTTAGGTTCCCAGTCTCAACTTGTTGCTGTGGAGTCCTTAGGTGTGGGGTCTCCGGACCTTTTTTCTCAGACTGGTCCCTTCCCTTGGTTCTTTGGCCCTCGATAGCTTGGAGCCGGTACTGTCTGGAGGCCAGGAGGCACTGGGCTGATCTGGTCTCTCTTCTCAGGTGGGCTTGCCTGCCAGGAGTGGGGGTGGGGCATCATCCAGCCCATTGGCCTTCTGGGTTGTAGAAAGGACCTATTCCTCCACGAGAGTTTCCTTCCCAGCTTCCCAGAGCAAACTCTTCTCATCCTGTTCCTGGTCATCCCTCTCAAACTAGCCTTCAGGTGGGTTTCACATCCCTTGAGGTCCCCCTGTCTTCCAAATCCTCCCACAAGCCCCACTGGAGGAGGCGCCTTGGAAGAGATCATGCAAGAGGAGGCACCTAGACTCCCTCATGGAGTCTCTAATGGAGGATACTGACATTGATGAAGGGGACAGGTCCCCCAGGTCTCCTCCCAAGAGATGTCTCCTTTGGGGACATCTTAGAGATCCTCAAGCTTAAAGGCGGATGGTCATCCTACCCCTGTCCTTGGAGGAGTCTGTGCTCCTGAAGGCTTTCGGGACAGGACCATCTACCTCCTGGGTTTCCCTACTGCTGACAAACATATAGACCTTATCACCAGCAGGGTGTTGAAGGAGCCAGATACTCTGGAGCCTGTTCCCAAGCATGCTGATAAATTTCTCAGCCCCATTTCCAACCATCAGTTCTGGTCTAAGGGTGTGCCAGTTGTTGCTGTTGTGGTAGTTGTCGCCACCAAGAAAGAGCTGGCGGAGCAGAATATGTCTGTTCATCTCCCTAACCGAGAGTCCCGGGCGATTGACAGACACGGAAAGCAGATCTTCGCTTCAGCTATCTTCTGTCTTGCGGGAGCTTAACTACTTGGCACATTTCACCCGACTCCAGAGGGACTTGGTCAAGGAGCTTACCACCTCCCTTTCTGAGTTACAGCCTGCCGGGGAACTAAGTAAGGTGTCCCCTAAGCTGTCTACACTCACTTCCCTAGCTAATTCCTTAATGAGGCCAATTGCCAACTCTGCAGAAGGTGCCTGTCAAGCGGCCAGTACAGGCATCGCTATTCGGCATTATGCCTGGCTGCACATTTGCGGTTTTGCGGAGTCCTTTAAGGCATCCTTCACCAACGCACCCTTAAATGGATCTATCCTTGTTGGCCCTTCAATCAAAGAAGCACTCACCCACAGTGAGCAGGAAGGCAAGACCTTGTCAGCTGTGGGAATCAAATTTTCTACCCCTCAGCACTCCTTCTCCAAGATGCAGTGAGGGCCAGGCAAATATGGTTTTGCAAGTCGCAGTCAGTCTTTCAAGAAGCTCAGGATGAACCCTCTCCTAGAGGTTGGTGTACAGGGTTCAATGGCAGATGCCACCCAGAGGCAGTGGGAGTCTGCAAAATCAGGGCTGCAGGGAACCTTTCTCTGAGAAGTCCCCCAAGCGCTCCTGAGGCGTAGCCCGACTGTTCTGCCTTGGAGGCAGTCGGGGGTCGTTTGTATATGCACCGTTTGGCCTGGGCAAACATTGCAGAAAAGTAACTGTGCTAACCATTATTTCCAGGGGCTATTCTATTCCCTTTTCACAGTCTCTTCCTCCAATCAGGAGATACTCCCCCTATGTCAAAGGTAATTAGCTCAGAAAGACGTGATCAGACCTCTTCAAAAGAGTGCCTTCCAAATGTCCCCCCCCCCCGGACAACGAGAATCCGGAACTTACTCTTGCTTCTTTTTGTTGCCGAAGAAGATGGAGGACTTGCAACCAATTTGGACCTCAGTGTGCTAAATCTGTCCATCAAGAAGTCCAAGTTCCGGATAGTCACTGTCCAGTCCATCGTGCCTCTTTTGCACATGACCGATTGGATGTGCTCTGTGGATCTTCAGGATGTGTACTGTCATATAAAAATAGGCAGGTGCTCCAGGAGACATCTCTGCTTTTGCGTAGAGACCAATCATTATCAGTTTAGGACCCTGCCCTTTGGTCTCATCCCCCCCAGTGTTCACCAGATGCATGGCAGTGATCGCAACTCACCTGAGACTATAGGGATTCCAGGTGTTTCCTTACCTCGATGATTGGCTCCTCACAGCTCCCACCAAGCATTGGCTGGCTCCAGCCACTCAGTATGTGCTTTGTCTGTTCGATCAGTTAAGGATTACAGTGAATCCCCCCCCAAATCGAATCTGATTCCATCCCAAAATTTGGAGTTCATCGGGATTCAGCTGGACACTGTCAGAGATTGCAGCGCTCCCTCTCCACTTTATACATCTCATCAGATCTCATTTCCAATCCCTTCTAGATGTTTCTCGTCCCCAGGTCCACCTTATTCTCAGGGCATTAGTGTCTATCACGGCGGCAACCCTGTTAGCTAAGTTCTACATGAGGGTTCTCCAGTGGATTCTAGCAGTCCAGTGGTCTTCCCTGTCTCATCCAATGACAGGCTCAATCTGCCTCACTCCACTGTGCAAGCGTCATCTCCTTTGGTGGGTTCAGTCTCCCCACCCCCTAGCAGGCAGACCATTCTCTCTTCCTCCCCCGAGGGCCACCGTGATCTCAGATGCTTCCCTGTTGAGGTGGGAGGGGCATTTCCATGGAAAGACAGTCCAAGGCACGTGGTCCTCAGTGGAGACCAAACTGCACATAAATGTACTGGAGATTAGTAGTCCTCACATTGCAAGCCTTTCAGGACTGCCTCCCTCTAGGTACCATTGCAGTTCACATGGACAACATGGCTGTTGTGTGGTACATCAACAAGCAAAGGGACACCCGCTCTTATCTGCTTTTTTGTAAGACCATGAGAGTGTGGGAATGGGCAGTGTCATTGGGGTGCTTTCTTCTTGCAATGTGCATTCCCAGCGAGTCCAGTGCATTGGCAGACAGACTCGGCAGGGTAATCCTGAGTCCTCATTGAGTGGTCCCTGAATCCGTCAGTGGTGAAAGAAATTTTCCTTTGCTGGGGTCAGCCAAGCTGCAATCTGTTCGCTTCCTGTCATAGCCACAAATGCAGTCAGTGTTTCACCCTAATTTCCCCTGTCAGGAAGTCCCCCAGGGATGCTCTGGTTCATGATTGGCCTCCGGGTCTCCTTTAGCCTATCCTCCTATATGTCTCATCCCAAGAATCCTTCAGAAAGCTTGAGGCCTCAAGGTCACCTTGATCCTCATCACCCCCTTTTCACCTTGGCAGGTGTGGTTTCCCCTCTTACAGTCTCATTTGAAGTACCCCCCTTGGATACTGGATCTGATTTCCCATCCCTTCCAGCTTCAGACCCCCCCCCCCCCAAACCTTCAGACTGTTCATCTGACGGCATGATTTGTCCACTTCCCATAGTCTTGAATCAGTCAAGGCTTCTTTCTCCCATCAGGAACATTATTCTGGCTTCACAGAAGTCATCCACCAGGAAGGTATATGCCAGTAAGTGGAAAGGATTTTCCTTTTGGTCCAAGCAATGAAATCTGGACACCTTCCCAGCTTCCATCCCAGACATCATACTGGTCTTGTCTTCGCTTTTTCAAGAAGGAGCTAGGTTCTGTACTATCAAAGTGCGGTTGGGGTATCTCCAACTTTCATGTTTGCAAGGCACCTACCTTTTCCTCTTGCTTTTGTAAGGCATATTTGAAGGGTGTTTTTCTGCTCCAGCCTCCTGTCAAGGATCCTTCCCCTCCTTGGGACCTTTCCTTTCTGCTGCAGTCTCTTACACAGAGTCCCTTTGAGCCTGCTGCTACATGTGAGATGAAATTCTTGTCATGGAGGTCTGCCTTTCTGGTAGCCATAACTTCGGCAAGAAGAGTTTCAGAGCTGTAGGCTCTTCCTGTCAAACCGACTTACATGGTGTTTCATAAAGACAGAGTGGCTCTTCAAACTAATCCTTCCTTCATGCCGAAGATAGCCATGGAAGCAAATCTGAATCAGTCATTTCAGTTGCCGTTTTTCTTCCCTAACTTTTCCATTAAAGGGGGATATCTGATGTTCTTCATGTTTCACTGTTGCAGTCATCACCTGTGAGTTATCCCTGCTGTGGTGTAGCCCTCTGTCAGCCCGAATACCAGAGTCAGTGTATTTGTGCGCCGGCTGCCGTCCCCTCTAGTCTGACATCAGGTCGTCAGTGTTATAAAGCAAGGCAGCCAACGTCATTACATTAGTCTTGACGTTCATAGACAGTTACGGTTCTGCTTGGATAGAACAAAAGGTTTCCGCAGATATGACCAACTGTTTTTCGCATTTTGTCTTAACAGAAAGGGTCAGCTGAGCTTCAAAGTTACTATTTCTCGTTGGATTTCAATATGCATTTCCTTTGCCTATTCTTATAAAGGCTTGTCCTTACCATGCCCAGTCACAACTCATTCTACTATTTGTTTACCGGGAAGGCCCGACTGGGCCAGTGGACCATTTTTAGCAGAGGCCCAAGGAGATAAGCTCCACAGTTATACCGAGAATACATACATATGGGCAGAATATGATGTAACAGATAGTAACAATAAAAAGACAAATGTGAAGTTGTTCAGTTTCTCCGTTCATTCTTAGAAATGGGTTCAGAGCCGATCCCTCTGCTCCGAGTCGGCCGCTTTCACAACCTCAAGGTTTCTGAATAGCTCAAGGCTAATTCCCTATCCCATGATGCTCCCTGCATCACCTCAGATTTAGTTTGCCGCTGCAACAGATCGGAGGTTGAGAGTGGAACTCAGGCCAGTATTTGCATATTTTCAAATTTATTACATATATTTAGCTTTTGGTTCTGTCTCAAAAGTGCGTTTCTGGCTACTTAGCCTTAGACTGTTGTTTAGTCACTGTCTTTAGTTAATTTTTGACGAAATTTCTTCGTTATAGAGCATCTGCTCTTAGACCTTTCATTGGCCGCGTTTTAGTTAATCCCTATCCCGTTTAGAGTGTAAACTCCTATCACTGTAGTACGTTAGAATAAGAGTATTGTTCTTTGCAGCTGTTATAGCTGTTTGAAGCTTTAGCTGTTTTTCCTTGCTAGTGTGTGTTTTTCTAGGTACTTTTAACTGGTTAGGTATTGTTTCTGTTTGTCTTAGAGTGTGGTGTTAGCCTAGCGAGTGGGTTTTCTGCCTAGGCAATATATATATATACACACACACACACACACACACACACACACAGATATATAGTTATTTTTCATTTCACTGTGGCTGATCAAAAAGAAAAAGAGAGACAAAAGTCAGGGTTCAAGAAATGCCTTAAGTGTGGACAAAACATGTCTATTACTGATCTACATGTGAGTTGTGTAGACTGTCTGGGGGCAGTCCATCTTCAGGAGGACTATTTCATTCGTTCAGCAGCAGGGTCTTGTTAGAACCCAGGAAAAAGTTAGTGGACAGAGGTTTGTTAAAACCTGAATTCCAGGAATCTCTTGACAAGGCTGACCAGACTTCTGAATCTTCAAAGGGATCTAAATCTTCGAAAGCTTATTTTGGAGCCCAAGTCTTCTGCTCCTAAATTGGCTGAGAAGGTGCAGTCGCCAGTTCCACAGTCCTTGGAACTGAAGAGCACCAAAAGCACCAAGCTTGTTTTTCAGAGCCGGTCCCCGGTATTGGAGCCAGTCCCTGAAAGTTTGAAATCAGTTTTACAGTTGGTGGCTTCATCTTTCCTTTTGACTCGTTCTTCGAAGAGCCTCTCCAATGTGGATGTGGACTGAGTGGTACAGAGGCTCCTCCAGAATCTGGCATTAGCCAAATTGTTGTCGGCTCCGGCCCAACCGGTCTCTGATCCGAAGACTGCCTTACCTACTGTGTCTGCTCCTCCTCCAAGCCGAGCAGGGTCTTTGGTGCTGAAGGAGGTAGAACTGATGATTGTGAAACCCTCTGAGCCGAGGCCTGTTCCAGTGTCATCGGCTCCATCGACTCAGATTACTTCGATGGTTTTTGAATAGTCTGGGAGCCGACACTCTCCGGTCGGCTCTCGGGGGGGGGGGGTCAAACCGATGGGTCGAATCACACCCTTCCTTTCGGAGCTTCGGCACAGATGAGCTCGGCTCCTTCCTCTGGGTCAGAACCCACTGTTTCAGCACCGGGGAAGTTGCCATCTCTTTTCGGAGCCAGCTGCTTCCTCGCATTGGAGCAGTGGTGCCTTCGATGCCATGAGGAGAGTTATGTCTTCTAAGACTTTCACTTCATCAGGGCCTACCTCCTCATCCCCAAAAGTACCGCTTTCTACCTTTGCATCACAGATCTTTTTAAAGCGTTGAGACCCAGAGCCTCAGGTAGCCCCATTGGGTGATCCATGTTCTACTGAGACCTCACCAGAAGCTCCTGCTGATGAGGTTCCCAGGAAGAAGCTTTGCAAGAGGAGGCATTTTGACTCCCCACAGGAGTCTGTCACATCAGACACTGACTTAGAGGAGTCAGAAGGGTCCCCACGGTCCCCCACGTAGGATATCTCTTTTGCGGATATCCTAGAGATCCTTAAGACAGAGGGGTGGCTGGCAGTCCGTTAACCCTATTGATGATGAGTCGGTGCTTCTGAAGGCCTTTGGGTCTCAACCTTCCACCTCCTGGGTGACTTCACCTTTCGACGAACTAATGGATTTGGTTGCTCGAAGGGCGTGTGAGTCTCCTGATACTGTGGAACCTGTCCCCTCTGAGGCCCAACAAGTTTATTACATCGCTACAGGACAAAATGTTTCTTACCAAAGGAGCACCGGTTGATGCAGTGGTGGCAGCTGCCACCAAGAAAGAGATGTCTTAAACCTCTTCTACTGTCCAGCCTCCCAATAGATTCCAGGATTATGTACAGGTATGGAAAATGAATTTTTAGTTCAGTGTCTTTTGCTATGCGATCGCTGAACTACTTGATGCATTTTACTAGACTTCAGAGAGAGCTCCTTAAAGAGCTTGGAGATGCTCTACAGAGTATTACAGCTGAGGGCCTTCCTGATAAGGTGACATCCCAGGTCAGTACCCTTAATTCTATAGTTAACTCGTCCATGCCCTCATTTCTTGTGCAGCTGATGGCACGAGTTGGGCAGCGGGTTCAGGAATAGTTCTTCAGAGACATTCCTGGATGCGCTTATGCTCCCTTGCGGAAGCCTTCAAGTCTTCCTTTGTTAATACCCCATTTGATGGCTCATCCCTTTTCGGGCCTAAAGTCAAGGAGACCCTCACTAGGTGTGAACAAGATGGAAAGACTGTATCTGCCGTAGGAGTCTGTTTTTCCACCCCTACTAGACCTTACCCCAAAGGGCAAAAGGGAGGAAAAAATGTGGTTCCGCAAGTCCCAAGGAGCCTTTCAGAACATACGTAGTGAACCCCCCCTCCAGAGGCAGAGGAGGGGCCAATAATGGAAGACGCCACCCAGGTGGCAGAGGGGGTCTGCAAAACCAGGGCGACAGGGATCAGTTCTTTGGCAAGCCCTACCAGCGCTCCTGAAAGGAGGCCCGACTGTCCTACTCTGGAGGCAGTCGGGGTTCACGTCTTTGTATGCAGACGCCTGGCTAAAAATTACAAAAGATTCCTGGGTGCAAAGCATTTTTAACAGAGGTTATGTCATTCCTTTCACAGAACCTCCCTCCATACGAAAGAAAATCCCAGACGTTCCAACCAGTCTCAGGGATCAAGCAACCATAGACATTCAGACTTTGCTGGAAAAAGTCATCCAGCCAGTCCCAGCAGACCAGATCGGATCTCTAACCTACTCCAGATTCTTTTTAGTTCCAAAGAAAACAGGGGACTGGAGGCCTATTTTGGACCTCGGCAAACTCAACACTTTTGTAAAGAAGGAGAAGTTCCGGATGGTCATGCTTCACTCGATCCTTCCGTTTCTAGGAACGGGCGATTGGATGTGCTCTATAGATCTCAAAGATGCGTACTATCATATCAAAATGGCCAGACCATCCAGAGATGACCTTCGTTTCTGGCTGGGAGCCAGTCATTATCAGTTCCGAGCACTGCCCTTTGGTCTCACAACAGCCCCCAGAGTGTTTACCAAATGCATGGCAGTGGTTACGGCTCACCTGAGGCGTCTAGGATTCCGAGTGTTTCCGTACCTGGACGACTGGCTCCTTACCGCCACCTCCAAGCATCGACTATTTCAATCCAGGGATTACACTCTAAATCTGTGTTCTCAGTTAGGAATCACTATAAATTTCGACAAGTCTGTGTTGTCACCATCACAGCGTATTTGCTTTATCGGAGCAGATTTAGACCCCACCACTGCCATGGTAAAACTGCCACCGGAAAGAATAGTCACACTTCAGCAACAGGCATCAGACATTATGACACACAAAAAAGTACCAGCCTCTCAAGTTCTGAAACTACTAGGTACTATGGCAGCAACTCTCATAGCAGTCCCTCTAGGGCACATGCTCATGAGAATACTTCAGTGGTTACTCTTCACCCAGTGGTCTTACCAACAACTTCCATTGTCATTCTTGGTAATCATTACAGATTCATGCAAAAAAGATCTTCAATGGTGGTTGATCAGCCACCATATAACAGTAGGTCGTCCATTTGTTCTTCCCCCGCCATCAGCCACGGTGACCACGGATGCTTCTCTGATGGGGAGGGCTTTTTCAGGGAAGAACAGCCCAAGGCACCTGGTCAGAGACAGAGTCACAATTGCACATCATTGTCTTTGAGATGAGAGCAATACTTTTGGCGTTGCAGTACTTCCAAGACTCTCTTCCTCTGTGAACGATTGAAATTCAGATCGACAATGTCAGTAGTCTGGTATATCAAGAAGCAAGGGGGAACCAAGTCTTATCCCCTGTGTCGAGAGTCCTTGAGTCTGGCAGTGGGCTGTATCCACCGGGCGCTTTCTGATAGCGACGCACATCCCAGGGAAATCCAACGTGATTGCGGACAAACTAAGCAGAGCCATTCTGATGCCGCATGAGTGGTGCCTTGTCAAAGACGACGTAGCGAAGATGATTTTCTGCAGATGGGGCCAGCCTTGCTGCGACCTGTTTGCATCCCCCACGAATGCCAAATGCAGAAGCTACTTTGCCCTGAATCCCCCACCAGGAGAAAACCCAAGGGATTCTCTCGTACACGTTTGGCCCTTGGGACTCCTATATTCATTTCTGCCCATTCCCCTGATTCCAAGATTTCTGCAGAAAGCCAAAACTTTGGGGAGGACTGTAATTCTGATAGCCCCATATTGGCCTCGACAGATTTGGTTCCCCTTTCTTCGACTCTACCAACCAGAGGAACCTTGGATTCTGGACCCATTTCTAGATCTGCTGACACATTCGTCAGGGGCTCTTCATCCTTCACTTCACTCCCTTAAATTGACAGCTTGGCTGCTCCGATTTCCAACATAGCCAGGTCCCACAAGTTTTCCTCGGAGGTGCAGCATATCCTTGTATCCTCACATAAAGCTTCAACCAGAAAGTTATACGCCAGCAAGTGGAAGCGGTTTGCTTTCTGGGCTTCTAAAAATGATATTGACCCGTACATCTCCCAAATTGCTAACGTATCAGAGTTCTTGATTAAGCTTTTTAATGAAGGTGCTGCGGCAGCTACCATACGTGTTCAGTTGGCTGCAATTTCAAATTTTCACTTCAGATCAGAAGGTTCTAATTTTATGTCTCACAGAGCCTTCTTAAAGGAACCATACATCTCAGACCACCAGTTAGACAACCTTTCACTCCCTGGCACCTAATTTTTTTTTCTATCTAGGATTATTCTTCCTCCATTTGAGCCTGCATTTTTCTGCCAGCTAAAATGCCTGTCTTGAAAAAACATTTTCTTGGTGGCCATTACATCAGCATGTAGGGTGTCCGAACTTCAGGCCTTATCTGTTAAACCCCCATATTTGATTTTTCACCCTGACAGAGTGTCGCTTTGGACTAACCCTTCCTTCCTTCCAAAGGTATGTTCTGAGGCTAATCTAAATCAAACTATTGAACTCCCAACTTTCTTCAGTAACCATTCCAACAAGTTAGAGTATATGTTGCATAAACTTGATGTTCATAGACAACTCAGATGTTATTTGGATAGAACTAAAGAATTTAGAAAATCAGAACAACTTTTTGTCTCATTCTGATACCAAGAAAGGGCTACCAGTGTCAAAAGTCACTCTTTCCAAATGGTTGACTGATTGTATAAAATTCACATATTCTTCCGTGAATCAACCATAAGAACATAACGTGAAGGTGGATTCCACAAGGGCTGTTTCTACTTCTTCAGCTTATATGGCTAGACTGCCGTTGGACACGATTTGTGCAGCTGCCACTTGGTCAAAACCACATACCTTCATTATGCATTACAAAGTAGATAAGGCCTCCAGGGACAGGGCTTCCTTTGGTTCCACTGTCCTCAGGAATATCCTCCCGTGAGCCACCCAGGATGAATGGTGCTTGGGATGCTACCCATTTGTAAGAATGAACGGCGAGATTGAACAACTTCACATAAAGAAGTTATGTACTTACCATAGCATTCCATGTGAGTTGTTCATCTCACCTTTATTCTTACATTCCCTCCTGCCTACCCCCTCCAGGCTTCTTGAAGAACGAGTAAGAGATTTGCGGTGTGGTGGGTCTTTGTATAGGATTTCTTACTCCAGCTGGAGTAATGTTCATACTTTTCTTATATTGTATATGTTGGGATCAGCAAACTAGATCTGAGGTGAGGCAGGGAACATCATGGGACAGAGACTTTGCCTCGAGCTCCTTGAAAACCTCGAGCTTGTGAAAGTGGCCGACTCGAGCTGAGGGATTGGCTCCGAACCCATTTATAAGAATGAAGGCGAGATGAACAACTCACATGGAACATTATGGTAAGTACATAACTTCTTTTTTAGCATAGGATAACAGTATGCTAGGTGTGCAAAAATACAGATCCATAATGTCCATCTAAACAAAAAGTTCGCAAATTTATTATAGTACAGGTTTCAATGCCATAAAACATTAACCAAGAAATGTGAAAGATACATACATTTAACACTGACACAACAAAATGTACATAGAAGTGGTATAGATTAAATACAAGATGAAATTGATGGTGATTGGTATGTGGCGGTACTAAGAGATAATATAAGAAGACTGAAAAATATATTAGAAAGAAGTGAATATATTCAGGATTGGAGCAGGACCAGAGCCAATTGTTTTTTTATGTGTTCCTGTAGATGGAATCTAAAATGGATGTTGTGTTAGAGTTGTGTATAAGCTGGGGTATTTCATTACCGGCTTTTGCTATCTGGTGTGAGAACAGAGAGTCTTCATAACTACTGTTTGCTTTGATGACTTTTAAAAGTAATTTATTAGATGATCGAAGTGTCCGGTTGGTAGTGTATATCTGTACAAGATTTGTGAGGTATGGGCAGTTGTTGGGTTGGTGAACAATGATGGGAGCTATAATAAGATGGTTGAGTAAAAGCAGATTTGGTAATTCTAGACTATTTAGATCAATGGCTACATCAGCTGCCTATCTGGCCCATCATTCCATAGATGAGATTTGTGGGCAGCCACCTGTTCTACTCATCATGCTTTTGTCATAGGTTGATACTAGGCTATCTGCCCTAGGGCATTTACAAGCCTAACCAGAGTGTGTTTGGCTTTCGCCACCCTTTTTAGATTAGATGACTTTGCCTCTGTATAGTAGGTCACAGAAGATAGTCCATTTAAGGTTAGTTTACCGTGCCTCTGTCTAGCAGTGACACAGAAGAGATCCCAGGGGTAAATTTACGATCTCCCATCCAAACGTCAAGATTCTTCTTGAAGAGGGTCATTGAGGGGCTCTGTCTAACATGGATTGGGATTTTGTTCCAGAGTGTGGGGAGCTTCTGGGATATGAATCTGTCCCTCCAGCATGTTCTATTTATTTCTGTGCTGAAGTTTAAGTCACTGGAGCGTGTAGCTCTGATGGATTTGGATTTCTTGAGGTGGAGCATGTCCATTAATTCTGGGTTGGACATGGCTTTATACGTCAGGCATATGTTGCCTCTGAGTAGGTGGTAAGCAACTGAGTAGAGCTGGAGTTTCTTTAGCCTAACTGCGTAGGGCATCTGTTTGAGTCCCTTGATCCTCTTGGTGAGGTACTTTTGGGGTCTTTCTAGTTGTAGCAGGTGTCGGGTAAGGTACATCCCAAATGGGGCATTGTATTCAATTTTGGGCCTGATGAGTAGAGGGACACAATGACATCTCTTGATCTAGATGTGAACCCCTTCGTGATAAGGTGGGCTATATAGAATGTCTTTCTAACCACTTTGGCAATGTGATTGTCAAAGGAGAGATTGCAATCTACTTGGGTCCCCAAATCCCTAATGACTTCTTCCGTACGTAATGGATTACCACCTATGTGGTAATTTGTGGGCACTTTGTTTTTCCCAAAGGGGATGACTATGCACTTTTTGGCATTTAGCTTTAGGCCATGGCTCTGGTACCAGTTATCCATCTCTGAGAGACCTTTTTGGAGGATGCTTGTGTCAGCCGGCGAGTCGATTATGGCCCCCAGTTTGCAGTCATCTGCAAACTTTGTCAGCCATAGTCCTCCTGTGTTAGCCTGTACCTCAGAGAAATATATACCGAACAAGAGAGGTCCCAGGACTGAGCCTTGTGGGATGCCACTTGTAACTGGTTTAGAGTCTGACATGGCACCTGCAATTCTGACCATGTGGGTTCAACCCATCTTGTGACATTGGGATTGATATTTAAGTTGGTGAGCTTATTTATGATGCCTGAGTGGGGTATTGTGTCGAAGGCTTTTGCAAGGTCAAGGTAGGCTGTGTGGACTACCTTCCCTTCGTCTGTGGCCTTGGTGACTGTTTCAAAGAAATCAACCAGGTTCAAGAGGCAAGATCTGCCCTTAACAAAGCTGAATTGGGTAGGATCCAGTGTTTGGAGGTTCCCAATGTCTTTATTTATGAGTTCCATGATGATACGCTCCATAGCTTTGCATACCAGGCTAGTTAGGCTTATAGGGCGATAGTTTCCGGGGTCTGTTGTGGCACCACCTTTATGGAGTGGGACCACTGTTGCTGTACACCATTCTTTGGGTACATATCCTGTTGTAAGGCTGAGACTGAATAGTGATTTTAAGTGAGGGTTCAGTTCTTCTTGGAGCTCATGTAAAACGCAGCCCGGGACACCGTCCGGTCCCATTGATGCTGTGTTTTTTGCTTTGGAGAGGGCAGCTCTCACCTGTGCATCTGTGATGTCAGGGAGGCTACACTCTGTTGGGATAGTCATTTGCTCATTTGGGTGGGAAGGGGGGGGGGTTTGCACTGAACCTGTCTGCCAGGATGTTGGCAATGTCTGTGGGTTCAATGTATTAATTGTCATTTTGCAGTAACTCGGAGCATATCTGGGAGTTTCCACCCAGGTTTCTGACATAACTAAAGAAGGCCTTGTGATTATCTTTAGCGTCTTGAGCAATTTTTCTTTCAAAGCTAGCCTTAGATGATTTTATGAGGGATTGTAGTTTCTTGCTAGTACTGATCAGAGTTGCCTTCCTTTTCAGGGATTTTGCTCTATCATGTAGTAGCTTCCTCCTCCTGTTGTACAGCTTATTTATGGCTGGGGTCCACCAGACAGGTCTCCTGCCCTTGGAGGAGTGTGTCTTGGTTTTATTTGGGATAGCATGATCCATGCATTCCTGTAGGTATCCATAGAATGCGTTTGTAAAGGATTCTGCGGTTTGGGCCGTATTTTCCACTGGCCCCTGGGGCTTTGAAGGATTCCACCTCGGTTTTGAGAAGTGGGAAGTTTCCTTTTGAGAAGTTTTTGACCGTGGTTTTCTTTGCTAGGGGTGGGGACAGGATATGGATGTCCATAGTGATTAGTTTATGGTCAGATCTTACCAATGAGGATTATACCTCTGGTATGGAACATAGAGTCCCCATGTTGGTGATGATCAGGTCCAATGTGTTTTCCCCTCTTGTGGGAGTGGTGACCAGTTGTTCCATAACATTTGAGTTTATAAATTCTAGGAACCGTTGGGCTAGGGTGTTGGGGCTTGAGTAGTGCTCCCAGTCTATGTTTGGGTAGTTAAAGTCACCCAATATAATGGTGTTTGGAGACCTTCATATTCTCCAGTGTCTTCAGGAAAGCCGAGTGAGGTTCCTGAGTTTGGGAGGGTGGTCTGTAGCAGGCTACAAACTGGAAGGCAGTTTTGCCCACTGTTAGTTGCACATGGATGGTCTCAGATGCTTCGTGCAGTGCCACTAGCCTGGAGTTATGGATATCTTTGATGAATATGGATACTCCCCTCCTCTTGTGGTTTGGTCCGAGTTTTGAGGCCGAAAAGCATGGTATGAGGCATAGCCTGGTAGTGCTGGGGTGATCTCGGGAGCCTTGAACCAGGTTTCTGTTACTGCACAGATATCGATATTCTCCATACTGAGGAGAGCCTCGAGTGCGTGCATCTTGAGGTTTAGACTTCTGGCATTGAGCAGCATTACCCTTCGTTTTTTTTCCTTGTGTTGTCTAAGGAGGTGAGTTTGTCTTTTGAGTCTTGCCTAAAAAAGGCACTATGGGGGTGGCAAGAGCCTTGGCCAGTATTCGAAAACCCAGGGGTGACAGGTGCAAGCCGTCCCTAGCGAAGCAACGTGGCTTGTCATGCATGTCATCCCAGGCTGACAGACACTGGATCCCCTTTGAGTGACACCAATACTTTAGCCAATTGTTGAAATTGATAATTTTGTCTTTATACTGTGGTATCATTCTTGGTGAGGGTAAGATGCTACTCAAGGTCAGGGTCATACCGGCCTGGGCCACATGATCAGAGAGCTCCTCTATGTCTCTTTTCATGTAATCCAGGGAGGTACGTCTCAGGTCATTCACACCAGCATGGACAATGACGGAGTCATATTTGTACTTGCTTTGGAGTGACCTGAGTGCTTGTGTTATGTGGCGAATCCTGGCACCTGACAGGCAGCTTACAGTGACCTTCTCCTTGTTCAGCCTGGTGAGAGGGACGTCAGTGTGTCTGATGATAGTCACCTATTACAAGTGTATTAGGTGTGTTGTTTAGCCTTAAGGGCTGTGACTGTGTGGCACACTGGCTTTGTGAACTATGTGATACGTGGGTATTGTTGTGGGGTAGCGGTTGCTTGGATGTCTGCTTTGGAGGTCTCTGTTGCTTGGGCAGATTTTTATTTAGAGCCTCCGAGTATGTTTTTGTGTGTTTGTCTGTTTGGTTTGCTGTTGCAATAGGTCTATGTGAGACTGGATTTGTGGTGTGTGTGATTACCTTCTCCTCCAGACTGACTGTGTCAGTACTATGTTGAGAGAGCTCAGCCTCCAGTTTGGCTATATAGTTGCATCTCTCACATATATTTGAGCTTGTTGGGAAGAGGAGAGGGTGGTCTGTGTACATAAGATAGTTGTAACATTGCCTCAAGATTCCCATATTCACCAGCTGGATTGGAGAGTAGACCTGAAACTGACTTTTGGACATGCCAGAATAGTATAAGGAATTACTTTTTGACTTGATCAAAAAGGACCAATTGGGAGCCAAGTGCTTAAGGGGAGTTAAGGCTCATTATAAGCTTGACACTGACTCCAGGAACAGGGCATCCTTTGGCTCCACAGGTCTTCGCCATGTACTTCCATGAGGCCGCCCAGGATTTAGAGTAGCTGGATACTCTGACCTAAGAATGAGGAACAGTGACATGGATAGCATCAGAGAGAGTTATTTACTTACCATAACTTGGCATATGTGTTATCTTATGTCACTGTTCTTCAGTATCCCTCCCTCCTTCCCCAGTCCTGTGGGACCTAGAGGAAGTGGAGATGTCCTGTCTGGTGGTCAAGTCTTCCTTAGCTGTTTTCTGTCTTTAGGGCAAATTCGATCGAGGGGTTAGAGGGCAGCAAGGGATCATGGAAGTGGGAGGAGCTCCAGCCTAGAAGCTGTCTGCAAAGTTGCCTACTCATATCCGATGTCAGATCCTATGACCCAAGGGTGATGAATAATGACATAGGATAACAGATGCCAAGTTATGGTAAGTACATGATTCTTTATTGATACTACAATTTACTATGATAATTCTAGTAAATCATTTTTTATTTTTCAAGGGAGAAATATACCCACAAGTTAAACGTGTGGCAATGGGTGCAGCCTGTGCACCCATTTATGCCAGTATGGTACTATTAGCCCTTGAAAACAATTAATTTTCACCTCTGAGCTTTATAACTATATAAAGATTTATTTTATATATTTAGATAATATTTTTATTGTATGGACTGGACTGGAACAGATGATAAAAGATTTTTTAGAATTTTTCCATTAATCCATTGGTTTCTTAAAATTTACTTATTTTAATTTAGAATTAAAATAACTAAAGCTGGGTTCAGGCCACAGATGTATAGAAAACCAACTTTCAGTAATTTCTACCTACATTTTAATAGTGCCCACCCTTATTCACTTAAATGCAAGCTTGTTAAAGGGCAATGTAAAAGGGTGGCGAGAATGACCTTCAATCCACAAGATTTAGAAGGAGAAATGAATGCCCTAAGAAAGATGTTTTTATATAGTGGCTACTTGGAAAAAATGGTTCTCGAAATTATTAGAGACTACTTAAAAGAGATAGTAGGCAAGAGCCCCTATTAGGAAAAAGAATGCTAAAGTAAAGAATGTTGCAAGAAACAAAACAAGCAGTGATAGAGCTTGTGTAGTTATATATAATGAAAGGTCCAAGAATATAAAAAAAAGTTGTAAGGAGCAACTAAATTTTTAGAGGTTAACAGGAGCTGTGTGGAAGTCATTGGTAGGGGGACCATTATGTATTAACAAAACTTTTGGGGAATTTCAAACAATTAGAAAGGAATGGACAGAAGAACATGACAGTTGGTGGGACCACTAAATGTGTGGTCCTGTAAGCAATGTTCCGTTATAAATGAGGATAGATTTGCTATTTTGAATAATGGATTAGGTACTAAGGTGTTTTTTAAGTCTGGTAATTGTGTAACCGTTGGGTTATTTTATTTGGCTTGATGTGTAGGACGTGACAGATTTTACATAGGGAAGACAGAGAGGACACTGAGAAAGCGGATATATGAGCATACATATGAGATTAGGAAGAAAAAAATTAACAATTCCTTAGTCAACCACACTGACAATTGTGTTAATTTTACAAAATTTTTGTTTGGGATTATTGATGTAGTGGAGAAAAATCATATGGGAGGTACATGGGAGCATCAAATTGCATATAGAGATTTGCTTTGGCAACTGAGACTTAATGCTGAAAGAGCCCCTGGCCTCAATGAAACTATATAATTGCAGCCAACTTTAAAATACAGGGCAACCAAATTATGAATAACATTTTGATTAGTTTTCATTATTTTTTAAACCCCTTACTTCCTTCACAGTATCCTGTTATTTTTGTTCACATTTTTATTGAGATTTTAACTTGATATATATACTTGAGATTTTGTTTAATATCTGATATAGTTTCTTTAGCTTTATTAAAAACCAATGAATTGCTGATTTATATGTGCGGAATGCTGTACCTTTAAATTTTATGATAATTTAATGAGATAGGATATATAAGGAAGTGATATCAGTTGCCAATAGTTTCTAATGAAGTCTCCTGAGAGAGATTAAAGCGCTTAAACTGAATATATTTTATAGACATTTTTTTTGTATTTTTTGGCTGTGGTTTTATGAATAAAACTTTTTAACCAACTTCCTGGGTGCCTAGCATTATTTGCAATGAGTTTGAGAGGTTCCTGGACTTATATACAGTGCGTGCCCCAGATATCTATGGTTATATGAAAATAAATTAGTATTTAGAGCTTGTGTTGTCTTTTTCATCCATTCTTCAACGGATGGGTCTC
This sequence comes from Protopterus annectens, assembly GCF_019279795.1. Taxonomy (NCBI): domain Eukaryota; kingdom Metazoa; phylum Chordata; order Ceratodontiformes; family Protopteridae; genus Protopterus; species Protopterus annectens. The sequence continues at coordinate 635,527,948 of NC_056733.1, forward strand.
TGATCCGGCCTTGGATCCTTCCTCTGCCACTCTGATAGAGTTTATGCTCTGTATATTGAGCTCTTGCACTTGCCCATAATCCCTCTCTTCTCCTTAGTTATCCCAGATCTTGTTTGCCACTGCAGCAATAAGACGTGGTCACTGTTAGCTCGAGTGTAGGAGATGTGAAATACGTGAGATTTCTATTTCTTATCTAGCTGGATATCCTTTTTAACTTTTCCTTTCTCAGTCTTCCTCTTTAAAAAAAGCTTTTATAAATAAAGTTAGATAACGTTAGGTTTAAATTAGGTAGCTTTTCTGTTTGGCCTTCACCCCTTACGAGCTTTCTTGTTACCTCCTTGGTATTGCCTTTTTTACTATTGTTGGTATCACCTTTCTTTCTTCTACCCTTGGATATATTGTTGATTACCTTTGCTGGTATTTTTGGTCTGTTGAGTGTTTCCCTTTATAGGTACCCAATTTCTGAGCATGTCAGATAAAACCTATGGGTTTTAAAAAGTGCGTCTCTTGTGGGAACAAAATTCACAATTCCAGCAGTCATTCAAAATGTGTTGAATGCCTTGAACCATCTCACCTTAATATAGATTGTGAAATTTGTGCCAGTTTTAAAAACTGGGTCCTGTTCAAGAGAAAGAACAAACTGATATTTAAAAGACTTCTTTCTTCAGCTTCATCTCTTCTGGAGCCCTAACCTGCTCCAAGAAATCTTCAGGAGAAGCTCAAGACAAAAATAAGGACTCCAGGAAGTGCTCCAGTGACTGCTCTCCTCTTGCCACATCTTCAGGCTTGGCTCCACCCAAGAAAAATTCTAAAATGTCTGATTTGTCAACCTCCATGGCCCCGATTCCAGCAAAAATGTAAAACTTTGGATCCATCCTCCCGTTCAGGTTCAAACCAGTCTAAGTCCAAGTTACCTCAGATTTCTGATAGATTTTCTCCAGAACCAGTAACTCCGAGGCTATGTTCTGCCTTTTCTAAAGGACACACCTCAGAACAGTTTTCTATGCACCTTCCACATCCTCCTCCTTCAGGTCGTCTAGAAGCTTATCAGAAGTGGATGTGGCTATGATGTTGAAAAAATTCTCAGAACCCAAATTCAGTTGGGTGTCATTCTGTTTCCCATCGGAGAAGAGAGCCTTTTTAATACACAACCCCAAGCTTTTACTCCTACTGTGAGCCATCCAGTGGTTTCAGAGACATTGGACCAGAGACATCTGACTATGGATGTGTTTGATCAGAAGACTTGGCCTTCTTCGAATCTAACACCTTTTTTGATCCAGATGGGTCAGACCTGGTCAGGTATGGATGGATCTCACAGCCATAGCGTCTGTGCCAGATCCAGAGGCCAGGATCAACTCTTAGCAGTCACTCCCACTCAGAGCCTCAGCGCTAGACAGCTTGGCTATGACTTCTGCTTCGAGGCTGGAACTTGGGGGATCAGGTTTTGTCCTTCACAGGCTTCGTTGGATCCAGTGAAGGCAAAGTTCGGATCCCCCTCAACTTCAGCTTTCGAGGTACTGGAGAGAGCTTTCTCCCTTTGTAGAGAAAAGACATCCCTGCCTCCCTCGGGTCCACCCCATGCTCAACTGTCTTCTGTGTAAGCTGGGTCTTTTCATCTTGTCCCTTCGGGACAGCTGGTTCAGTCAAATCTCATGACTTTCCTCATTCAGGACTCTGCTGGCACTTCTGTGTCCTCTCTGGAACCTCCCACTAAAGAGCCCCCTCAATAGCAGACGTATAAGAGAAGAAACCTAGACTCTCCACAAGAGTCTTTAACTGAAGACACTGACTTCGATCCAGGGAAACGGCCAGCTAGATCACCCCATTGAAGACATCTCATTCAGTGAAATACTTGAACTTTTGAGACAGAAAGGTAGTTCGTCTTCTCAATCCCCTTCCCAAGAGGAGTCAGTGTTCCTTGAGACTTTCAGAACCTGCTCACCTACGATTTGGGTAGTCCCCCCTGCGGATGAGATGGTAGACCTATCTTTTGCAAGCTTGGAAGGATCTGGATAACAGAGCCCATCTCCAAACGTTCACTGGAGCAAGTGCCCCCATGTATCCTATGGTGGTTGCAGCAACCCCCAAGAAAGAACTCATGGAACAGATTTCTTCCATCCTTCCCCTAATAGGGAATACAGGGAGTTGGACAGATATGGGAAGCGTATTTGTGCATCAGACACCTTCGTCCTCAGGTCTCTGAATTATCTGACATGTAACAAGATTTGGAATTCCTCAAACAATTTTCCAGTACCCTGTCAGGGTCCATGTCTGTGGAGGACAAAAAGACAGTTTATTCACAACTGGCCACCCTCCAGTCTCTATACAGTGCTCCCATGAGATTGATTTTTCGTACCTCAGAGGGTGCAGCTAGATTGGTGGGTTCAGGAATAACCATTAGGAGGCATGCTTGGATGTGCCTTTGTGATGTTGCAGAACCCTTAAAGTTTTCAGTCATAAGTGCCCCCTTTGCCCTTTGATGGATGCATCTTGTTCAGCCCCAGGGTAAAGGAGACTCTTTCTAGGAGCGAACAAGATGGGAAGACTTTACCTGCTGTTGGAATCCGTATTTCTACCCCTCAGAGGACCATCCCCTGAAACCAGAGATGGGGTAGAAAATTGTGGTTCAGAAAAACACAAGTTTTTTTATTTTATTTTGTTTTACATTTATTAACTGGGAGGACATGCAGACTACACACAGAAGGCACTCCAGCCGAGAATCGAACCGGAGAACCTCTTGCTGTGAGGTGACAATGCTACTGCTGCACCACTGTGCCTCACTGAAACCAGAGATGGGGCAGAAAATTGTGGTTCAGAAAAACGCAAGTTTTTTTATTTTATTTTGTTTTACATTTATTAACTGGGAACAAAACCAATTTTCAGCAGTGGCCCAGGGAGAAATGCTCCAGATGCATGTCTTTGAACATGGGAGGAAACCGGAGCACCTGGAGGAAAACCACACAGATGCAGGGAGGACATGCAGACTACACACAGAAGGCACTCCAGCCGAGAATCGAACCGGAGAACCTCTTGCTGTGAGGCGACAACGCTACTGCTGCACCACTGTGCCTCGCTGGCCAAATTAATGATGTTCTTTGTGTTTCACTGTTGCAGTCATTACATTTGTGGTAATCTGCTGTCAGGTTGCCCTCAGTTGGCCTGAATAACAAAGTATTGGATCCTGCGTCGGTTGCTGTTTCCTCTTCCATGACGTCAGGTCGTCAGAGGTATAAAACATGCAGCCGACGCCATTTTAATCAGTCTTTCTTGCCGTGTGGTGCCCGAAGCAGAAGCAGTTCGCAAGTGCCAGTCGGCCGACTCCTGAAATTTTCGTTTTCAAGTTTCAGAACCGAAGTCTTCAAACTAAAGCGAAGTAACCCGTTGGGGAAGCTTTTTCTTGCTCCTTATCAATGTCAGTAAAAGTTAATAATTGTATTACTTGTGCGAAGCAAATACCTCATAAGGATTTTCATTTGTACTGTATTCCTTGCCTGTGCCCTGACCACAACGTGCCTTGCTGTCGGTTTTGTGCTAAGTTTAACCAATGCACTATTAAGTGTCGGTATATTTTTGCTTCTAAATACTTTGGCTCAAGATTTAACTATGCTGAAATGTCGTCTGTTAGCAATCCGACTACTGGAATTCGCAAAAAACGCAAAGAAAAAGACAGAGACAGGCCGTCGAGGTCCAAGACCAATGGCGAAGCATTTCCTAAGCCAGTTGTTGGTTCGCTGGTACTCAGTGAGGCGCTTTCGCAGCCCCTGATGCCCAATACTTTTGAGTCGCAGGCCTCTACCGAGACCCATTCAGAGTCCGGTATGCCACGAGATTCTTCAAGTATTGAACCCACGGATGTCTCTCCCTTGGATGGGTCCGGAACCGCTGAGCAGGCACCGGCTTCTGAGGGTGTTTTCAGGCCTAAAGATTTATATATTAAACCGACGCCATCATCAAAAACAAGGCCAAAACCAACTTCTATGTCTAGAAAACTGATGCATGAGCCACGTGCTCAGGCCCCTATGCCTAAAAGACAAATGATCAAAATGGCTGAGGATTTAATTACCTTGATCAGGGGTTTCCAGCCCCCTCATGCTAAGAGGCCTAGGCAAGGCACTGATTATGAATCTTCAGATCAGGTTTCCATTTCTTCTGATTCCTCTTCTGATCAGGAATTTTCTATTTCCCCTTATGAGGACTCTGATGCAGAAGAATCCATCCCTTCTGCTTTTCCTCGTGAAGATTTTTCTTTTGGAGAGACTTTGCATACCTTAAGGGAACATTTTCATTGGGAGAGTCTGGATTTTTCAGAATCCAAAAAGAGGCTTAGAGATTTTCTTCTTCCTCAGCATAGGCCTTTGGCTATACCTCCTATTTTAGACATTGTTCATGATTTTTTCTCAGAATCCAGCATGGCTTCTGATTCCCTGCCTCTGGCTCCTAGTAAGCCAGACAGATATTACAGGGTTCCTGACTCCCACAAGTTTCTTTTCAAAAATCCTACTGCTGACCCTGAAACAATTTCTCAGGGTCCCAAGGGTGTTAAGGCTTCTACTGCTAAAAATCCTACCCCTTCTGATAGAGACTCCAGGGCGCTGGATAGATGGGGTAAGAAGGTTTATACGTCTGCAGCCCTGGCAATCAGGGCTTTAAACTGTCAATTTCATATGCTTAAATATCAACAGCATGTCATGGGCTTACTTAAACAGAAAATGATGTTGATTTCTGATTATGTGGAAAATAGAGTTACAGGATTTATTGCATTCAGCTGAACAAGTTGGAAAGCATACTTTGCAATGTGGTTTTGATTCCTTGGAGGCCTATTGCAGGGCTGCCATAACTGAATCTGTGATAAGAAGGCATGCTTGGCTCAAGGAGCAATATCTGCCTGATCATGTTAAAGCAAAATTGTTGCATGCTCCTTTACAGCAGGACAGTCTGTTTGGTAATAAGACAGAAGAAGTTTTGAAAAGGATGGAAGACAAAGCTAAATCTATGCAAACTGTAAAAGATTTCTTGCAAGTGCAGCCACCCAGGTTCAGTAGGCACTGGCCTACTAAGAATTGGTCCTTTCCAGTACCCAACAGAGCCGCTCAGGTCAAACCCAGGCACTCCAAAGTCTCCAGGTTTTAGTCACAAGGATCTTACAGGACAAAAAAATGGGGTGCCTCCACCTCCAAATCAGGAAGTAGCAAAGCACCCCCCTACGGTAAACAGTCTCAATGACTTTCCTCTGCCATTTCCAAGCACTTATCTTTTGGCAGCCCCTTTGGGGGGAAAACTAGCACTTCATGCTTAGCATCTAACTACCCAGGACAAGTGGGTCTTAAATATAGTATCCCAGGGATACAGATTTCATTTCCACACATTGCCAATTCCAAACGGATGGCCAGATCTACCTCCAAATCAGTGGGCAGAGGCCCAGAAACAAGTCATGTCCCTCATGGATATGGAGGCTATTCAACCAGTACCAGAAAAGGAAAAAGGACAAGGTTTTTATTCAAGACGTTTCCTGGTACCCAGAAAAGACAAGTCATGGTGTCCATTTCTGGACTTATCCATTCTCAATACCTTCCTGGACTTTCCAAAATTCAAGATGCTGACTCTACAACAGTTACTGCCTATACTAGGCAAGGATGCCTGGTTGGTAACTCTAGATTTAAAAGATGCTTACCTGCATATCCCAGTCAGGGAATCCTGCAGAAGGTACCTCCGCTTCAAAGCAGGCTGTTTGCATTACCAGTTATCTGCACTGCCCTTTGGCTTATCTACTGCACCCAGGGTCTTCACAAAATGCCTGGCACCGGTGATTGCATTTTGCAGACAACGAAACATTAAAATTTATCCTTATCTGGACGATTGTCTAATTCAGGCAGAAGACAAGGACACTCCTCTACAACATCTGGCGTTTGTAAAAAGGCTTCTAACATGCCTAGGGTACACTATAAACGAAAAGAAATCAAACTGGTACCCTCTCAAATAATTACATTCCTGGGTGCAAGCTTGAATACAACTGCCCAGATGGCTTACCTCACGCCAGACAAGCCAATTCAATTGATAACATACTTCAAGCAAATGGCCACAAAAACCCAGCTATCTGCAAGACAAATTCTGCAGGCTTTGGGGTTCATGGCATCCTGCATTCTACTAATTCCATATGCAAGACTGCATGTAAGGAATCTTCAATGGTACCTGAAAAGCTTATGGAGTCAACATTGTTACAGCCTGGAAACAATGATTACTCTCCTTCCTTGCCTGCAACCGGAGTTCCTATGGTGGACAGAGGCCTGTCACCAAAACAAGGGACTGTGATTCATTCTACCCCTTGCCACCCAAATCCTGACTACAGATGCATCAGACTATGCTTGGCGGGCCCATCTGGCAGGGAGATGCATTCAAGGTGAATGGAGCCCAAATCAAGTGCACCCTACATATCAACCAGAAAGAAATGCTAGCTGTACAGCATGCTCTGACAGCCTTCAAGGACTTCCTTCACCCAGGACAACTGCTGATAAAGACGGACAACACCGCAGTTATGTGATACATAAACAAGCAGGGGGGTACCCACTCCTACCCTCTGCAAACTAGCCATGGCCTTATGGAACACAGCCTTGACTTACCAAATACATCTACAAGCTCAATTCCTGCCAGGAAAGCAAAATACTCTGGCAGATGAACTAAGCAGAAATCTTATGGACCCACACAAATGGAAACTGGATCCACAAATCTTCAGCATGTTGACATGAAAATGGGGGAGCCCAGACATAGATCTTTTTGCCTCTCCCCAAAACTATCAGTTAGACAAATTCTGCACAAGAATTCATCACAAAAAAGCTTGGAAAGTGGATGCTCTATCCTTCAGCTGGAAAAACCTATCAGTCTATGCCTTTTCCCCTCTGCCTCTGCTCTCCAAGGTTTTACTTAGTCAGACAGGAAAAAACAAAAATGATTCTGATTGCTCCAGAGTGGCCTCGCCAACACTGGTACCCACTTCTAAGTAATATGTCACACCTTCCTCCGTGGTACTTGCCTCAGAGCAGAACTATCAAATTCTGCACACTCAGCTCCAAACTTTGAATCTTGCAGCCTGGCTAATCAACTAATTTCACCAGTCACATCTCTCAGTAAACCTGTGATGGATGTCATTTTGGAGGCTAGAAGGCCTAGTACTAGAAAATCTTATGCTGATAAGTGGAAGAGATTCTGTGCCTGGAACCAAGCACAAGGAATAAACACAGCAATGCCCAATATTCCTCAGATTCTGCAATATTTAACGGAGATGCTTCACAAGGGCCTATCTTTTTCTTCTATAAAAATCCATGCCTCTGCCATCTCGGCTCATTACAACACAGAACCTCCTCTCTTTTCTCATCCCCTGCTAAAGCAGTACCTCAGAGGGGCCAAAAAGTTGAGTCCTCCCAGGAGAGCACCAACTCCTGCATGGGACCTCAATTTTGTGCTGGAAAAACTCACCCTTCCTCCTTTTGAACCAGCTGCAAATGCAGACATAAAATTTCTTTCTTGGAAGATCGCCTTTCTTTCAGCAGTCACTTCAGCTAGAAGGATTTCAGAACAACAGGCTCTTATGGCAGTGGAGCCTTTCATTATCTTTTACCCGGACAGGGTGGCCCTCAGGACCAGTCCGTCTTTTATGCCTAAGGTGGTATCCAGTGTGGCTCTTAACCAGACCATTCATCTGCCAACTTTTTTCCCAAATCCGCAAAACAAGGAGGAGTGGATTCTGCATTCATTGGATATACACAGACAACTAAGATTCTACTTAAATGGGACAAAATCTCTAAGAAAGGCTGAGCAACTACTGGTGGCATTCGCTGCAGGGGCAGAGGGGAAGGCTATTTAAAAGCAGACTATTTCAAAATGGATAAGCCATTGTATTAGTTTCTGCTACATGCACCATGGTAAACCTGTCCCCAAGGGGATTAGAGCCCATTCCACCAGGGCTGCATCTACTTCTGCAGCTTTTCTCAGAGGGGTTCCTAGCAGAAACATTCTAGAAGCTGCTTCTTGGAGCTCAGTTCATACATTCACCAAACATTACCATTTACCTCTCTTTTCTAAATCCAGGACAGGTTTTGCCACTGCTGTCCTGCAGGGCCTTATAGCTGCTCCTAATGCTGTGTAATTCCATCCTCCCCATCCATAGCTTTGGGATTCTACCCAAATGTAATGACTGCAACAGTGAAACACGAAGAACATAGTACAGTTGTGTACAATTACCATAAATGTAGATGTTCGAGTGTATTCACTGTTGCAGTCTGGGTTACCCACCCACCAGCCCCCTTTTTTTCTCTCTTATTATACCTCTTCTTTCCTTCACTATGCTCAAAAACCATTTTGGTGTATTTGCTTTTAGTTGGAGGTAATTTTTTTCTGTTCTAAATTACATGTATGTATGTGTGTATATATATATATATATATATATATATATATATATATTTGCTCCCCATTTGGGGGGGGGGCACCTGACATCTGGGGCAAGAAGAACTCATTAAAATGGCGTTGGCTGCATGTTTTATACCCCTGACGACCTGACGTCATGGAAGAGGAGACAGCAACCGACACAGGACCCAAGACTTTGTTATTCAGGCCGACTGAGGGCAACCTGCCAGCAGATTACCCCAAATGTAATGACTGCAACAGTGAATACACTCGAGCATCTACATTTATGGTAAGTGTACACAACTCAACTGTACTTTCTTTTTAGGACTTCTGTGGAGATAGATACCCACGAGACACAGGAGGGATCTCTAATGGAAAATGCTGCCCTTGTGGCAGAGGTGGCCTGGAACATCAGGGCTTCAGATGACCCTTCTCCAAGAAGACTTTTCAATGTCCCTGAAGGATTACCTGATTTCTGCACACTGGAGGCAGTCGAGGGTGCTTAAAACACCCAAAAGTCTGGGTCGCCACTACAAAAGGTACTTGGGTGCAGAGTATAATATCTTATTTACCCTTCACCCCTCCCCCGCCCCAAATGCAAAATAATTCCCATAGTTTGATTCAGTCAGAGGAAAGCAGCAGGCATAAAAGTAGAAAAGCTGCTGAGAAAGTGAGTCATCCAATTGGTCTCAGCAGACCAGGAAGGATATGGAACTTACTGAAGATTCTTTTTAGTACTAGAGAAGATGGGGACCCAAGACCAGTTTTGAATCTCAACAGTCTGAATCTCTTCATAAAACATTTGATGTTCTGGATGGTCAAGGTTTATTCCATCCTACTTCCGTTGTGGAAGGATGATTGGATGTGCTTCATAGAACTCCAGGATGGCTACTATCATATCAAAATACACAGGTGCTCCAGCAAATATCTATGCTTCCAGCTTGGAGCCAGTCACTACCAGTTCAGAGCACTGTCCTTTGGTCTCACTACAGCCCCCAGGGTGCTCACAAAGTGCATGGCAGTAGTTGTGGCTCACTTGAGAATGCACGGATTCTTACCTTATCTAGATGGCTGGCTCCTATCTGCTTCCACAAAGCCTCTACTCATGCAAGCCAGGGACTACTTGCTCCACATTTGTCTCCAACTAGGCATTATTATAAGCTACAACAAATCACAGCTTAGTCCGATACAATCTTTGGAGTTCTAGGTGCCCATCTATATACCCAAACACAAATAACATCTCTACCACAGACAACCGTGGACTCTCTGTGAAAGCAAGCGTTACACATTCATTCTTTTCATTCACCTCTAGCCAAATTAATCTTATGTCTACTGCAGTCAGTGGCAGCTTCGATAGTATTTGTACTTTTTGGCTTGCTTTCACATGAGGGTGTTCCACTAGACTGTAGCAGTAATGTGGTAAGACACCATCCATTGATGACACTCATTCATATCATGAATGCCTGCAGTCATCACATACCATGGTGGGTTCATGTAGTTGTTACTGTTGTTCGGCGCTGCCCTTTTACTCTACTTGCACCCAAGGCCACAGTGACTACAGATGCCACCCAGCTAGGGTGGGGGGACATTATTTAGGAAAAACAGGCCAAGCACGAGGTCTAAGGCAGAAGCCCGTCTTCACATGAACATTCAAGGAATGAGAACAGCCCTGTTAGCATTGCAGGTGTTTCAAGATGTTCTTTCTGTGGGGATGATTGATGGACAAACACATCTATGGTATGATATATCGACAAGTGGGAGTTTGATCCTACCCACTATGTTGGAACATGATGGGTATGTCATTAGGCAGTCTCTTCTGACCGTTTTCTCTTGGCAGTGCATATTCTGTGGAAAACCAACCTGCTAGCAGACAAACTAAGCTGGTCCATCTTACTCCCTCACAAGTGGTGTCGTGTGGTCAGCCATGTTGCAACCTCTTTGCTTCTTCCATCAATACCAGGTGCAGCAGGTAAAAGTTACCAAGAGACTAATTCACAACTAGTCCTCCTTCACAACTAGTCCTCCTTCCCTCCAACTCCTCTCACCCCCAAGTTTATTCAGAAGCCATTACAGCAGAAGAGCAAGGTTATCCTCACTGCCCCATTCTTTCCTCGCCAAGTGTGGTTTCTCTTCCTCTGGCCTCACTTAGTTCACCCTCCCTGAGTGCTGGATCCTAATCATGGTTAGTCTAGCTTCTGTCTTACCCATCCAGTTTGCCTCTCCCTGACATGCAGTCTCTCAAGCTGACCACATGTTTTTTCCAATTCAGGTAATGGCTAGAAACTCCAGACTTCCTTCCCCCATTCACCACATTCTTATGTTATCCCAGAAAGCCTCAACCAAGAAGATTTATAAGAACAAAGTAAAAAATATTTTATATCTGGGCCCAGCATAGACATCTAGACCACCTTTTAGCACCGATTCCAACTGTTCTTGATTTCCTGGCCTCCAATTTCAGTAATGGGAATAGTTAATCGACAGTTAAGGTTCATCTGTCTGCAATATCAAATTTTCACGTGGGTGAAAAAAAATTCTTCTCTAGCTTCCTTGAAATTGTGCAGAGCCTTTCTTAAAGGTACTTTGCTGCTTTGGCTTCAGCAGAAGCAGTTCGCAAGTGCCGGTCGGCCGACTCCTGAGATTTTCGAGTTCGAATTTCAGATCCGAAGTCTTCTTTAAAGCTAAGTACCTCGTTGGGGAAACTTTTTTCTTGCTCCAAAACTGATGTCAGAAAAAGTTAATATTTGTATTTCTTGTGGGAAGCAAATACCTCATAAGGACTTTCATTCTTACTGTATTCCTTGCCTAGGCCCTGATCATAATTTTCTGGGTTGTCTGTTTTGTGCTAGATTTAACCAACGCACTATTAAGCGTCGGTATGATTTTGCTTTAAACTACTTTGGACGCAGATTTAATTATCCAGAAATGTCGTCAGAAAGCCATCCGACTACCTGAGTTCACAAAAAATGCAAAGAAAAAGAAAGACAGCCGAGGCCCAAAACCGTAGACGAAGCTTCTCCTAAGCCACTCGCCGGGTCACTGGTTCTAAGTGAGGTGCTTTCGCAGCCCCTGACGACAGCTACTTTAGAGTCGCAGGCCGCTACCGACTCCCACGTGGAGTCGGCCATGCCGCTGGAAACTCAAGGCATTGGAGCCTCGGACGCTGATCCTTCAGATGGGTCCGGAGCCGCTGAGCAGGCACCAGCTTCTGAGGGTGTATTCAGACCCAAACATCTATACATTAAACCGACTTCAAAGGCAAAGACTAAAGCACCTTCAAAGGCAAAGAAGCAACCTCAAGAGATTCGTGTACAGGCCTCCATGCCCAAAAAACAGATGCTCAAAATGGCCGAAGACTTGATTACTTTGATCAGGGGTTCCCATCCCCCTCCTGATAAGAGGCCTAGGCAAGAGACTGACTATGAATCTTCAGATCAGGTTTCCATTTCTTTTGATTCCTCTTCTGATCAGGAATATTCTTTTCCCCCCATGAGGATTCTGATGCTGAAGAATCCATACCTTCAGTTTCTCCTCCTGAGGACTATTCTTTTGGGGAAACCTTACATACCATGAGGGAGCATTTTCACTGGGAGAGCCAAGATTTTTCAGAGTCTAAAAAGAGGCTCAGGGATTTCCTGAGCACAAGCCACTAGCCATCCCTCCTGTATTAGACATTGTAGATGATGTGTTTCCGGAGTCTAGCCTTACCCCGACTCCTTACCTCCAGCTCCTGTTAAGCCTGACAGATATTACAGGGTTCCTGACTCATATAAATTCCTTTTTAAAAACCCTGCTGCAGACCCAGAAACTATTTCTCAGGTTCCCAAGGGAGTTGAGGCTTCCGCTGCAAAAAACCCTACCCCTTCTGACAGGGATTCTAGGGCACTGGATAGATGGGGAAAAAAGGTTTACACATCTGCTACCATTGCTATAAGGGCCTTAAACTGTTAGTTCCATATTCTCAAATATCAGCAACATGTCATGGCCGTACTTAAACAGAAAATGTTGCTAAATTTTGAATGTGCAGAAAACAAGGAAATGCAGGATATTTTGCATGCAGCTGAACAAGTTGAAAAGCATACTTTGCAATGTGGTTTTGATTTTTTAGATGCCTCCTGCAGGGCCACAGTTACAGGTTCTGTAATTAGAAGGCATACTTGGTTAAAGGAACAAAATCTGCCTGATCATGTTAAAGTTAAATTATTAGATGCACCTTTACAGCATTATTCTTTGTTTGGTGTTAAGGCACAAGAGCTGTTAAAGAAAATGGAGGACAAGGCTAAATCTATGCAAACGGTCAAAGATTTCTTACAAGTACAGCCACCTAGGTTTAGTAGACACTGGCCAACAAAGAATTGGTCCTTTCCTGTGTCAGACAGACCCAGATGCCCTAGAGGCAGATCCCAGGCGCAAGGTTCATACAGGTCAAAGCAATGGGGTGCTTCTACCTCCAAAAGTGGAGAAGACAAATCACAACCTTACAGGAAACAGTCCCAATGACTTCCCCCTGCCTGCACCAAGCCCTTATTTCCTGGCAGCACCTTTAGGGAGAAAATTAGCACTTTTTTCTCAAAATTGGCACATTGTAAGCCAGGACAAGTGGGCTCTAAATATCGTGTCACAAGGCTACAAGTTTCATTTCCATACCCTGCCAAAGCCAAACAGCTGGCCAGATCTGCCAAAAAATCAATGGGCAGAGGCACAAAAACAAGTCTCATCCCTCATGGACATGAGGGCCATTCAGCAAGTGCCAGAGCAAGAGCGGGGACAAGGATTTTACTCAAGACTCTTCTTGGTACCCAGAAAGGAAAAGGCCTGGAGGCCAATACTGGACCTATCGATTCTGAATACATTCCTGGATGTACCAAAATTCAAAATGTTGACTTTGCAGCAGCTACTGCCCATGCTGGGCAAGAATGCTTGGCTTGTAACTGTATACCTAAAAGAGGCATACCTGCATGTCCCAATCAGACAAATATGCAGAAGATACCTCAGATTCAAGGCTGGCTCAATGCATTACCAATTCTCTGCACTGCCCTTTGGCTTATCTACTGCGCCCAGGGTCTTTACAAAGTGCCTGGCACCAGTAATTGCATTCTGCAGACAAAGAGGAATACAAATATATCCTTACTTGGACGACTGTCTAATTCAAGCAGAGAACAAGGACATCCTCCTACAGCATCTGGCGTTTGTGAAAAAACATGCCTAGGGTACACAGTCAACGAAAAGAAATCAAAACTAGTACTCTCTCAATAGATAATATTCCTGGGTGCAAGCTTAAATACAACTGCCCAGATGGCTTATCTCATGCCAGACAAACAAAAGGCAACTGACTACCTACTTCAAAATGTCAGCAACAAAAACCCAATTATCTGCAAGAAAAATTCTGCAGGCTTTGGGCTTCATGGCATCCTGCATCCTACTAATTCCATATGCAAGACTGCATATGAGGAAACTTCAGTGGTACCTAAAAAGTGTTTGGACTCAACATTGCCACAGCCTGGAAACTATAATTACTCTCATTCCCTGCCTGCAACAGGAGTTTCGATGGTGGGCAAAGGCTTGTCACCAAAACAAGGGACAGCCGTTCACATTACCTCCAGCCAGGCAAACACTAACAACGGATGTGTCAGATTATGCCTGTGGGGCCCACATGGCAGGAAGATGCATTCAGGGAACATGGACCTCAAATCAAATGCATCTACATATCAATCAAAAAGAGATGCTAGCTGTTCAAAATGCCCTGACAGCATTCAAGGACCTACTTCAACCAGGACAACTACTGATAACGACAGACAACACCACGGTCATGTGGTATATAAACAAGCTGGGAGGCACACATTCTTACCCCCTTTGCAGACTAGCTATGACTTTGTGGGAGACAGCATTGACTTACTAAGTACATCTGCAGGCACAATTCCTGCCAGGAACGAAAAATACTCTGGCAGACGAACCAAGCAGAAACCTCATGGATCCCCACGAGTGGCAGCTGGATCCACAAGTCTTCAGCATGATAACAAAGAAATGGGGATGCCCGGACAGATCTATTTGCCTCCCCTCACAACTACCAACTAAAAAGATTCTGCACAAGGATTTATCACAGACAAGCATGGAAAGTGGACGCCCTATCCTTCAGCTGGAAAAACCTGTCAGTATATGCCTTTCCCCCTCTGCCTCTCCTCCCCAAGGTACTCCTAAAGGACAGACAGGAGAAGCCAAAGATGATACTGATTGCACCAGACTGGCCCCGCCAGCAGTGGTGCCCAATTTTAAGGAGCTTGTCTCAATGCCCACCTTGGACCCTACCTCAAGTACCGCATCTACTGTCCCAGCAAAACAATCAGATCCTGCACAGCCAGCTCAGGACTTTAAACCTGGCAGCATGGCGGATAATGTAGTCATACAAAACACCTCTCAGCAAAGCTGTGGGATGGATGTCATTTTGGAAGCCAGAAGGCCTAGTACTAGAAAATCTTATGTTGGAAAATGGAAGAGATTCTGTGCTTGGAACCAGGCACAAGGAACAGATACAGCTGTGCCAAATATTCCTCAGATTTTACAATACTTAACTGAGATGCTGGACAAAGGCATATCTTTCTCATGTATTAAAATTCATGCCTCTGCCATTTCGGGTCATTACAATGCAGAGCCACCAATCTTTTCTCATCCCTCAGAGGAGCCAAAAATGTAAGGTCTCCAAGGAGATTATCAATGCCTGCATGGGACCTCAACTGTGTCTTGGAAAAACTCACCCTGCCTCCTTTTGAGCCACCTGCTACTGCTGATATAAAGTTTTTATCTTGTAAAACAGCTCTGCTCCTAGCAATAACTTCTGCAAGACGAGGTTCAGAGCTACAGGCACTCATAGCTGTGGAACCATTTAGCATTTTTTATACGGACAGGGTCTCCCTGAGGACAAACCCAACATTTATGCCTAAAGTGGTGTCCAGTATGGCTCTTAACCATCCTTTTATCCAAATCCACAGAACAAGGAGGAAAGAATTCTGCATTCTTTGGACGTACACAGACAGCTTAGATTCTACTTGAACATAACCAAAGATGTTCATCTTGTTACTCTGCTGCAGTCATCACACTTGGGTTATCCTGCCATCAGGTGGTCCCGCAATCGGCCCGAATTCCAAAGTCTTGGTCCGGCGTCAGTTGCTGTCGCTTCTTCCCTGACGTCAGTACGCCAGGGGTATTTAAGAGGCATCCAACACCATTTTCTTCAGTCTTTCTTGCCGCGCGGTGCCCGAAGCAGAAGCAGTTCGCAAGTGCCGGTTGGCCGACACCTGAGATTTTCAATTTGAATTTCAGTCCGAAGTCTTCATTAAAGCTAAGTACCCCATTGGGGAACATTTTCTTGCCTCAGTCCGATGTCAGAAAAAGTTAATTGCATTTCTTGTGGGAAGCAAATACCTCATAAGGACTTCCATTCCTATTGTATTCCTTGCCTAGGCCCAGACCATGACGTCATAGGTTGTCGGTTTTGCGCTAGGTTTAATAAACGAACTATCAAATGCCGTTTTGACTTTGCACGGCAATATTTTGGTAGGACATTTAATTATATCATGCCGTCGGAGCAGCTGACGACTGCCACTCATAAAAAACGCAAGGATAAGGACAGGCAGCCTAGGAATAAGCCAGACACCGAGGCCTCAGTTGGGACTGTCGCCGGTTCTCTGGTTTTCAGTGAGGCACCTACGCAAGCCCCTGACGACCGCAGAACTGGAACCCCAGACAGCTGCGGACTCCCAAGCGGAGTCCACTAGGCCTACGCAGCCTTCTACCGACACCGGAGCAGTACTAGACACCGGTGCAACAGAAACATCTTTGGGTGCAGAAGGTGTCTTCAGACCGACTACACTCACCATTAAATCTTATGCTAAACTTAAAACTCCTTTAAAACCAAAGAAAACTGTACATCAGGCTACAGTTCAAGGCCCCATGCCTAAGAAACAGATGTTTAAGATGGCTGAAGATTTAATTACCCTTATTAGGAGTTCCCATCCCCCTCCTGATAAAAGACCAAGACAAGAGGAGGATTATGCATCCTCTGACCAGGTTTCTCTCTCCTCAGATTCTTCTGAGGAACAGGATTACACTTTTCCACCTTATGAGGATTCTAAGGCTGAAGGTTCCATTCCCTCGGCTTCTCCTCCTGAAGACTACTCCTTTGGGGAAACTTTGCATACCATGAGGGAACATTTCCACTGGGAAGGCCAAGATTACTCAAATTCTAAGAAAAGGCTCCGAGAGTTCCTTTTACTACCCAGCACAGACCTCTTGCTATCCCTCCTGTTTTAGATATTGTGGACGATGTTTACTTGGAGTCTAGTTTAAATCCAGACTCTCTACCTCCTGCTCCAGCCAAACCAGACAGATGCTACAGAGTACCTGACTCTCACAAATTCCTTTATAAAAGCCCTGTAGCTGACCCAGAAACAATTTCCCAGGGTCCTAAGAGAGCAAAAGCTTCTATGGCTAAAAATCCTGTGCCCTCTGAAAGGGATTCCAGAGCCCTAGATAGATGGGGAAAGAAAATTTACACCTCAGCAACTCTGGCTATGAAAGCATTAAATTGCCAGTTTCACATGCTGAAATATCAACAATTCCTAATGCCTCAGTTAAAACAAAAAATGAGCACACATTCAGAACAGTCTGAATTCAAGGAAATGAAGGATCTGTTGCATGCAGCTGAACAGGTGGGCAAGCATACCTTGCAATGCGGATTTGATTCATTGGAAGCTTCCCGTAGAGCAGCTGTTACTGGCTCTGTCATACGTAGACATGCTTGGTTAAAAGAACAAACCCTCCCTGACCGTGTTAAAGCAAAATTATTGGATGCACCTTTACAACAGGACGTATTATTTGGCGTCAAAGCAGAAGAGGTTTTAAAGAAAATGGAGGATAAGGCAAAGTCTATGCAAACAGTCAAGGATGTTTTGCAGGTACAACCCCCTCATTTCAGCAGAAATTGGCCAACAAAAACTGGTCCTTTCCAGCTTCTGACAGATCACAGAGGGGCAAATACAGATGCCCAAGGGGCAGAGGCCAGTCACAGGGCCCTTACAAACCTCGCCAGTGGGGTTCTGCTACCCAGAAAGGAGGAGAAGACAGGCCTCAGGCTAGCAGAAGACAAACACAATGACTCTATCCTCAAACTACCAAGCAAGTCTCTCCTGGCAGCTCCCTTGGGAGGAAAACTAGCATTTTTTGCAGACAACTGGCACATCATCACAAAAGACAAATGGGTTCTAAACATTGTCTCCCAAGGATACAGATTCCACTTTCATACCTTACCAAGGATCAAAGGAATGCCAAACCTGCCACCAAATCAGTGGGCAGAGGCACAAAAACAAATTACAGCTCTCATGAACATGAAAGCCATTCAGCAGGTACCTGCACAGGAGCAAGGGCAAGGATTTTACTCAAGACTCTTCCTAGTCCCAAGAAAGGACAAAGCATGGAGACCCATTCTGGATCTTTCAATTCTGAACACCTATCTGCAAGTACCAAAATTCAAGATGCTAACACTACAGCAGCTTCTTCCATGCTGGGCAAGAATGCTTGGCTAGTCGCTTTGGACCTCAAGGAGGCATACCTGCATGTCCCTATCAGACAAAATTGCAGAAGATACCTCCGCTTCATTGCAGGTTCAATGCATTATCAATTCTCTGCACTGCCCTTTGGCTTATCTACTGCGCCCAATGTCTTCACAAAATGCCTGGCACCAGTAATTGCATACTGCAGACAAAGAGGAATCCAAATATACCCATACCTGGACGACTGCCTTATTCAAGCAGAAAGCAAGGACATTCTTTTAAAGCATCTGGCATTTGTCAAACACCTTCTAAGTTGCCTAGGGTACACAGTAAACGAAAAGAAATCAAAACTAGTACCCTCACAAGACATAATATTCCTGGGTGCCAGCTTGAATGCAACAACCCAGATGGCTTACCTCACGCCAGACAAACAACGACAGCTTTTTCAATATTTCAAAATAATGACAACAAAGCAACTCCCTGCAAGAAAAATTCTGCAGGCCTTGGGATTCATGGCATCTTGCATTCTTCTAATACCATTTGCAAAACTGCATATGAGGAAATTACAATGGTACCTGAAAAGTGTATGGACTCAACACAGCCACAACTTGGAAACAATGATACCACTCATTCCCTGCCTTCAACAGGAATTTCTGTGGTGGGCACAGGCATGTCACCTCAACAAGGGTCAGCCTTTCACCTTACCCAGAGCCAGGCAGACTATGACAACAGATGCATCGGACTATGTTTGGGGAGCACACATGGCAGGACAGTGCATTCAGGGCAAATGGACTACAGATCAGAGACACTTGCATATCAATCAAAAAGAAATGCTAGCAGTGCAGAATGCCCTAACAGCTTTCAAGGACCTTCTACACCCAGGACGACAACTAATAAAGATGGACAATACCACAGTTATGTAGTACATAAACAAGCAAGGAGGCACACATTCCTATCCTATATGCAGGCAAGCAATGACCTTGTGGCACACTGCACTCTCTTGCCAGGTTCAATTACAAGCACAATTCCTGCCAGGAAAGAAAAACACATTGGCAGACGACATAAGCAGAAACATCAGGGATCCACACGAATGGAAACTAGATCCACAAGTATTTGCAATGATAGTTCAAAGATGGGGACGCCCAGACATAGATCTGTTTGCAAACCCCCACAACCACGAACTTCAAAAATTTTGCACAAGGACCTTCCATCTACTAGCTTGGAAAGTGGACACCCTCTCATTCAGTTGGAAAACGTTAACAGTTTATGCCTTCCCTCCACTGCCTCTTCTAGCAAAAGTACTGCTGAAAATCAGATTAGAGAGGCCACAAATGATACTTGTTGCACCAGACTGGCCACGCCAGCATTGGTATCCAATTTTAAGGAATATGGCCCACAGCCCACCATGGATTTTGCCACAAATTCTTCACCTGCTCACCCAGCGAGACCATCACATTCTACACAGCCAGCTCAAGACTTTAAACCTGGCTGCATGCCAAATTACCTAAACAACCAGCCAACACCTTTATCCAAAGCCGTTATGGATGTCATTCTGGAGGCCAGGAGGCCCAGCACCAGCAAAACCTATTCAGACAAATGGAAAAGATTTTGCACCTGGAACCAGACTAAAGGCCTAAACCCCCTTGATCCAAACATCCCTCAGATTCTACAATATTTGACTGAGATGTTACACAAAGGACTTTCCTTTTCATCTATTAAGATCCACCCCTCAGCAATTTCAGCACATTACAGCACGGATCCTCCTTTATTTTCACATCCATTCCTAAGACAGTTCCTCAGAGGGGCTAAGAATTTAAGACCACCAAGGAGAGCTCTAACACCTACTTGGGATCTCAACTTTGTTCTGGAAAAGCTTACACTGCCGCCCTTTGAACCAACTTTTTCAGCTGACGTAAAATTTCTTTCATGGAAAACTGCCCTACTACTAGCAATAACCTCAGCTAGAAGAGTCTCAGAGCTGCAGGCGCTAATGGCAGTGGAACCTTTCATCATTTTTCATCAAGACAGAGTCTCTCTACGAACTAATTCTTCCTTTATGCCAAAGGTGGTATCCAGTGTGGCCCTAAACCAAACCATTCACTTGCCCACCTTCTTCCCAAATCCCCAGAACAGAGGAGAAAGACCCCTGCACTCTTTGGACATTCACAGGCAATTATGTTACTACTTGGATAAAACTAAAGCTTTCAGAAAAACTGACCAGCTTTTTGTAGCCTAAGCTACAGGATCACAAGGAAAAGCTATCTCAAAACAGACCATTTCAAAATGGATAGGGCATTGCATATGTTTCTGCTATACACATCATGGGAAACCAGTACCTGCTAACATTAGGTCCCATTCTACCAGGGCTACAGCTACATCAGCAGCCTTTCTCAGGGGAGTGCCAACCAAGGACATTCTGGAAGCTGCTACTTGGAGTTCAGTGCACACCTTCACCAAATGCTATCATTTACCTCTATACTCTAAGACTAGAGCTGGTTTTGCCACTGCAGTTTTGCAGGGCCTACTAGCTTCTTCTAATCCTGTTTGATTCCACCTCCCATCCTTAGTTTTGGGATTCAACCCAAGTGTGATGACTGCAGCAGGGTAACACGATGAACATAGTACAGTTTTGTACCTACCATAAATGTAGATGTTCGAGTGTTCGCCCTGCTGCAGTCTAGGTTACCCTCCCTCCATCCCCTCTGAACTAGCTGAACTTATCTCTACCACGTCTTCCTATACTACCGCTGTGGTGTATTTGCTTGTGCCTAAGGCTTTTGTTTGATTTTTATATAACCATATATATTTTGCCTACCTATTGGGGGCACCTGACATCTGGGGCAAGAAAAACTGAAGAAAATGGCATCGGATCCCTCTTAAATACCCCTGGCGCACTGACGTCAGGGAAGAAGCGACGGCAACCGACGCCAGACCAAGACTTTGGAATTCGGGCCGACTGCGGGACAGCCTGACGGCAGGATAACCCAAGTGTGATGACTGCAGCAGGGTGAACACTCGAACATCTACATTTATGGTAGGTACAAAACTGTACTTTTTCAGAAAGACAGAGCAATTACTAGTGGCATATGCTGCAGGATCACAAGGAAAGGCTATCTCAAAGCAGACTATTTCAAAGTGGATAGGTCACTGCATTCGTTTCTGCTACTCACAGCATGGCAAACCAGTGCCTAAGGGCATTAGGCCACATTCAACCAGTGCTGCAGCCACTTCTGCATCCTTTCTCAGGGGAGTATCAACCAAAGACATTTTAGAGGCTGCTACTTGGAGTTCAGTGCATACCTTTACAAAACATTACAATCTGCCTCTTTACTCTAAATCCAGGGCAGGCTTTGCCACTGCAGTTCTGCAGGGCCTTAGAGCCGCTCCTAATGCTGTTTAGCTCCAGCCCCCCAACCATAGCTTTGGGACTCAACCCAAATGTAATGACTGCAACAGTGAAACACGAAGAACATAGTACAGTTGTGTACACTCACCATAAATGTAGATGTTCGAGTGTATTCACTGTTGCAGTCCAGGTTACCCACCCGCCTTCCCCCTTACTTTGGCCGGAACTTATCTTTACTTCTGTAATCTATACAGCCTAGGTGGTGTATTTACTTATAGATGAGAGTAAAGCTTATTTTTGTGCATGTATGTTTTATTTACATATTTTTTAGCCTACCCTTTTGGGGGCACCTGACATCTGGGCAAGAAAAACTAAAGAAAATGGCGCCGGCTGCATCTTTTATACCCCTAACGGCCTGATGTCAGGGAAGAGGCGACAGCAACCAACGCAGGACCCAAGACTTTGGAATTCAGACCGACTGAGGGCAACCTGCCAGCAGGATATCCCAAATGTAATGACTGCAACAGTGAATACACTCGAACATCTACATTTATGGTAAGTGTACACAACTGTACTTTCTTTGTGTTTCACTATTGCAGTCTTCACATTTGGGTTATCTGCTTGCAGTAGCCCTCAGTCTGCCTGATTATCAAAGTCTTGGGTCCTCCGTCAGTTGCTGTCTCATCTTCTGTGATGTCAGGTAGTCAGGGGTATAAAGCATGCCGCCGACACCATTACATCAGTCTTTCTTGTTGTGCGGTGCCCAAAGCAGAATCAGTTCGCAAGTGCCGGTCAGCCGACTCCTGAAGTTTTTGTTTTCGAGTTCCAGTACTGAAGTCTTCAACTAAAGCTAAGTACCCCATTGGGGAAACTTTTTCTTGCTCTAAACCGATGTCAATAAAGTCAGTAATTGTATTTCTTGCGAAAAGCAAATACCTCATAAAGATTTTCATTCGTACTGTATTCCTTTCCTAGGCCCTGACCATGACGTACCTCACTGTCGGTTTTGTGCCTTATTTAAAGAGCGAACTATTCGTCGTCTGTATATTTACACTTCTAAATATTTTGGTACTCTGTTCAATTAACCGGATATGTCTGCGGTAAGCCATCCAACTACCGACATTCTGAAAAAACGCAAAGATAAAGACAAAGACAGGCCGTCTATGTCCAAAGCTGCCGACGCTTCTCCTAAGCTAGTCACCAGTTCGCCGGTACTCAGTGAGGTGCTTTCGCAGCCCCTGATACCCGCTACTTCAGATTCGCAATCCTCTACTGAGACCAATTCGGAGTCCGGTATGCCTCGAGATGCTTCAACTGTGGAACCTGCGGATGTCTCTACCTTGGATGGGTCCAGAGCCACTGTGCAGGCACCGGCTTCTGAGGGTGTTTTCAAGCCTACTGACTTGCATATTAAACCAACGCCATCTTCTTTTTCAAGGCCTAAAACTCGAACCATGCCTAGAAAACCAACACCCAGACCGCATGGTCAGACCTCTATGCTTAAAAAACAAATGATAAGAATGGCTGAAGACATTATTACTTTAATCAGGAGAAGCCAGCCTTCCTCCTCTAAGAGACCTAGGACTGAATTTGCTTATGGTACTTATGATCAGGATTCTGAAATTTCTGTTTCCTCTGAAGACCAGGATTTACCCTTATCTCCCTATGTGGTTTCTGATGCAGAGGACTGTATTCCCTCTGCTTCCCCCCCCCCAGAGGATTTCTCTTTTGGTGAAACTTTGCATACTCTTAGGGAGCATTTTCACTGGGAAAGCAAGGATTACTCTGATTCTAAAAACTTAGGGATTTCATGGGTCCAGGCACCTAGGCGGTGCGACAACCCACTGTGAGACAACTGGAGGTGGACAGATGGCAGTATGGAAGTTTAGCTGCAGTGACAAATGCCTGCAGACAATTCCCTGTGAAAAGAAAAACCCACAGGTGTGAGACAAAAACCCGTATGTGATCTACACACTACACCCCCTAGAAAACATCGTGTGCAACTAACACTGTAACATGTGCCTAGAATAGGATGCCAAGTGGGCATCAAAGTGGTACACTGTAAAACCTATGCTGTGGCACATTTCTATAAGTTATGATTATATCATGGTTTAGTATGCACCAAGCACTTCCCACATTACTTTACAGTTTGCATTAATAAAGGCTTTGCCCACAGCACACAGGTTTCAGTGTACCACTTTGATGCCCACTTGGCATCCTATTCTAGGCACATGTTACAGTGTTAGTTGCACACAATGTTTTCTAGGGGCGAGTGTAGATCACATACGGGGTTTTGTCTCACACCTGTGGTTAGGGGTGGGGGTCTTTCTTTTCACAAGGAATTGTCTGCAGGCATTTGTCACTGCAGCTAAACTTCCATACTGCCATCTGTCCACCTCCAGTTGTCTCACAGTGGGTTGTCGCACCGCCTAGGTGCCTGGACCCGGATTTCATACTCCTGCCACAACACAGGCCTTTAGCTATCCCTTCTGTACTAGACATTGTTGATGATGCCTTTTCAGATTCTAGCCTGGCCCCTGACTCTTTATCTCCTGCTCCCAGAAAACCTGAGAGATATTACAGGGTTCCTGACTTTCACAAGTTTCTTTTTAAAAATCTTACTGCGGATCCTGAGACCATTTCAGAGGGACCCAAGGGCATTAAGGATACTACTGCCAAAAATCCTACCCCCTCTGATAGAAATTCCAGGGCGCTGGATAGATGGGGTAAGAAGGTATACACTTCTGCAACTTTGGACATTAGGGCCTTAAACTGCCAGTTTCATATGTTAAAGTTTCAGCAGCATATTATTGGATTGCTTAAACAGAAAATGATGTTGATTCCTGACTGTGCTGAAAATAAGAATTTACAGGATTTAAATCATTCTGCTGAACAAGTCGGTAAATGTAATTTGCAATGTGGTTTTGATTCACTAGAAGCGTTTTGCAGGGCTGCTGTCACTGGGTCTGTACTTAGAAGGCATGCTTGGCTTAAGGAGCAATCCTTGCCAGATCATGTTAAAGCTAAATTACTGGATGCTCCCTTAAATCAGGACTGCCTGTTTGGCAGTAAAGCAGAAGAAGTATTTAAAAAGATGGAGGAAAAAGCTAAATCTATGTAAACTGTTAAAAGGAAAATAGGAAATACACACCCGGGGATCATTCTGTGTCTCTGCTCGACAGTGGCACAGGAAAATAACTTTCTTGGGTGGCGTAAGCCAGAGAACCTTGTTGGCTAGGCTTACATAGGCCCTTGGGCTGATAGCCTAGTTACCTACCTATGAACCTATGAACTGTTAAAGAGTTCCTACAAGTATAGCCTCCAGGATTTAGTAGGCATTGGCCCTCTAAGAATTGGTCCTTTCCTACCTCTTCCAGGCCTTCTAAGTCCAAACCCAGAACCAGCAGAGCACCCAGGCTTCAGTCCCAGGGTACGCACAGGACTAAGCAGTGGGGAGCTCCCACTTCCAAATCAGGGAGTAGTAAGACTCCCCCCTATGGTAAGCTGTCTCAATGACTTAACTTTAACACTTCCAAGCACTTCTCAACTGACTGCTCCTTTAGGGGGAAAGATTGCTCTGCAGGCAAAAAAACTGGGAACTCATTACCCAGGACAAATGGGTTTTAAATATAGTTTCCCAAGGATGCAGATTTCACTTCCACATGTTACCAACCCCAAACGGTTGGCCAGATCTACCCTCAAATCAGTGGGCAAAGGCTCAAAAGCAAGTACTCTCTCTCAAGCATAAGGGCTATTCAAACTGTACCAGAAGAGGAAAAGGGACAAGGTTTCTACTCAAGACTTTTCCTGGTTTGCCTCCCCCCAGAACTACCAATTGGACAAATTCAGCAAGAAGGGTATCAGGCCCTTATGACAGTGGAGCCTTTCATCATCTTTCATGTGGACAGGGTGTCACTCAGGACCAATCCCTCCTTTATGCCCAAGGTAGTAGCCAGTGTGGCTCGTAATCAGTCCATTCATTTGCCAACTTTCTTTTCTAATCCATAGAACAAAGTGGAACGGATACTGCACTCCTTACATGTGCACAGACAACTTTGATTTTACTTGGACAGGACTAAATCTCAAAGGAAATCTGAACAACTGCTGGTGGCATTTGCTGCAGGGGCAGAGGGGAAGGCCATTTCAGAGCAAACCATTTCTAAATGGATAGGCCATTGCATTAATTTCTGCTATAAGCACCATGGGAAACCTATCCCACAGGGGATAAGACCACACTCAGCCAGGACTACATCTACCTCTACAGCCTTTCTCAGAGGTGTCCCTAACAGGGACATCCTAGAAGCTGCTACCTGGAGTTTTGTACATACTTTCACCAGGCGTTATAATTTGTCAACTTTCTCTAAATCCAGAGCTAGTTTTGCCACTGCAGTCTTGCAGGACCATATAGCTAGCCCTAATTCTATCTAAATTCCTCCTCCCATCCTTAGCTTTGGGAATCTACCCAAATGTGATGACTGCAACAGTGAAACACGAAGAACATAGTACAGTTGTGTACACTTACCATAAATGTAGATGTTCGAGTGTATTCACTGTTGCAGTCCTGGTTGCCCTCCCTCCAGCCCCCTGACTTCTTTTGGCTGTATCTCTATTCTCCTTTACTATGCTTAAATGCTTTTTCGTGTATTTGCTTTTTTGTTGGAGGTATAACCTTGCATATATATATATATATATATTTATTTATATTTATGTATATATAATATATATATATATATATATATATATATATATATATATATATATATATATATATATATATATATACATACATATATATATATATATATATATATATATATATATATATATATATATATATAAAATTGCTTCCCATTAGGGGGTCACCTGACATCTGGGGCAAGAAAAACTGATGTAATGGTTTCGGCTACATGCTTTATACCCCTGACTACCTGACGTCACGGAAGATGAGACAGCAACCGATGCAGGACCCAAGACTTTAATAATCAGGCCGACTGAGGGCTACTGCAAGCAGATGACCCAAATGTGATGATTGCAACAGTGAATACATACGAACATCTACATTTATGGTAAGTGTACACAACTGTACTTTTGTCTCCTTTTCCAAGGCTAAATTGGGTAAAGCAGTGTTAAAAATAACTTCAGCCAGATGACTCACTGATTGCATTAAAGAGTAAATGACTGTCATCACCCAAACATCCTACAGTTGGCTTAAAGTGCTATCATTACCCAAACATCTTTTAGATGGCTTCACCAAAACTATGGCCACATAATCTCCTTTTTGCTCCAAAGCGTCCACAGATGACATTTGTGCAGCTTCTGCATGGGCCAGTGCTCATACCTTTATAGCTAATTACATATTGGACATCTTGGCTAGGAACAGGGCAGCTTTTGACTCTGCTGTACTCCAGAATATCCTTCATGAGGACCACCCAAGACCACTCTAGCTGGGGACTCTGTCCCATCATTTGAGGAACAGATGAAAAAGACATAATCAGATGTTACATTTATGTACTCACCATAACTAGGTATTTGTGTTGTCTGTTTTTGTCCTTCCTCAACTTCCCTGCCTCTGGTCCCCCATCCTTTTAGATTGTCTCCTAGTATGCCCTGATTACTATTCCTTAATGGTCTTGCCATCTGGGCTCCGGAACTCTCTTCTCAGTTTTCCTCACCCTTTCTACTCTTTAGTATATATTTGCATTTTTGCTTGAGAGATTTAGTGACTGGTAGAGTTTTGTCATGCTGTGGTTAATTAAATAGAGGGTAAACTCAATGTGAGGTAACTAAGAAGAAGACTGAATTTGTATGTAAGGGGAGGAGGTTGAGCTACAGCACCTAAAGTTTGAAGTCAGATCCGAGACCAATCAGTTGAGGAAGGACAAACACAGACAACAAAGATGCAGAGTTATGCTGAGAACATAACTGTAATTTCATATGCATGAGTTTAGAAAGTTGCTTTTAAGCAACTATTTTATTATGACACTAGATCACAAAAACTTTTAGCACAGTGATTTAGGCAACAGAAAGTTGTAACTGAGCTTA
The DNA here is from genome assembly GCF_019279795.1 of Protopterus annectens. NCBI lineage: Eukaryota > Metazoa > Chordata > Ceratodontiformes > Protopteridae > Protopterus > Protopterus annectens. Next base: position 635,555,275 of record NC_056733.1, read on the forward strand.
GGAAGCCTATAACAAGAAAAATAACCAGAGATTCCATGTGGGTATTAGAGATATTTAATTAAAATTTGTAGAAATGAGAGGGGAAATGGAAACCACAAAATGGGACACCTGGAAATATTTCTGTGAAAGTTAATTATGATAAAGTTAGAGCAACATGAGGCTCAGCAGTTGGTAGCTATGATAGGAAGAGATGAAATAAAAACAGATGGCTTTCCTGTGCAAATGTGGAAATTAGGATGGAAGAAAGTGTTAAGGATCTGGAAGGTTATTTTATAAAGTAGTGTGGAAGGGGCACTGGGTTTTGGTATTGCAGTGCAGTAAATAGTGAAATGTGGCACTTCTAGGGAAGGAGAGCCTACTCAATAGAAAAAGTGTGATATGGGTCTCTAAGCATAATGTATGTTTGCACAGTGAAATTTGTCACAACTAAAATTAACAGTACTTAAGAAAAAGTCAGAGTAATCAAACTACTCCATTAACATTTCTAGACGTGGCAAGTAAAAAGAACTCGAAAAGTTTCATTATGAAGGACAGTGAAACTGTAATTATGAATTTGGTACAGAAAATCACCCAGATGCACACAGATGATAATAAAATTAGCAGCACTCTTGAAGAATGTATTAAACCTAATTAGAGGAAAAATTCAAAGATGGAGATAGCACTCAATAGACGTGATTCTGAAGTAGATGAGATACATACTCAGTATACGGATTTGGCAGGGAAAATATTGAACTGTAAGGTGTGGAAAGAGGATGTGAAGATGAAAATTAACAGAACTGGAAGACCATTCCAGGAGTGAAAACTGTATTTCTCAGCTGTACCCAAGAACTTGAAGAGTCTCAACTGTAAACAGTTTGTAGCTGAGTGGACAAGAAAATGGAGTGATGTTCAAACCGTGGAGCACCAGAATATGAAGGTACACAGGTTGTCTGAAATTCCCATTATAGATTCTGGCAAAATTTTAGTCTTTTTATCAAATTGAAGAGGTCTTATTGAAACCGTGCCATCAAGGAGTGCATCTTGTGTACTCTGTGGATATATGTTGACTCTGATTATTCAGCAGATGTGAGACTCAAAAGAAATAAGTTCAGACTGGCTTTGAAGAAATGTAAATAATTGGCCCTTCAATTTAGGTTGCACTGTCTGGCTAACCTGATGGTGTTCTACCCTACTAGGACAAAAACTTGTCTGGATTCTGATAATGCATTAGAGAATTTAAATGCTTTATCCCAACTGCAAGACGGCAGTATGGAAAGTACCCATGAAACCACTGGCCATAATGAACAGCAAGTAACGTTTAACTTGAACAAGGATGGGGCAGCATCTCTGTTTTTCAGAAAAAAGTGCAGAAAAACCAAAAGCAGTTGAGGTACAGAAAGCAGGCTTTAGTTTTGTCTTTGAGTTTTCTGCAAGAGGGCATGTGGCTCCTGGTGACTGTTAACACAAACTCTCCCTTTTTCTTTTCTCTACTTAATGAACCCTGAGACTTTAATACAAGAACTTTGAAATGGTTCCAGTTTAACTTTTACTTCCCACTCCTTTATTCTCAATTCAGACTGGTTGTTTTACAAATGGTAGTAGTTTAGAGAGAGATGTTAGGTCAGAACCAAAGCCTAGATGATATAAGCTATATATCTGGCAGCAGTCCTCATACAATGTAGGGTTTGGGGCAAAAGGAATTTATGACAAACTTATTAAAAGTTGCTGCCCTCGATGTTAAATGGTAGGGCTGTGTTACTAGTCAGAGAAGTGTACCAGGATTGGAGTGGACCCCAGGATATGTGAAGTACTAGAGTTCATTGGTAGGGTAGGCTGATAAAGGGGTGGGCTTAAGTACAGTGATTGTGCCCCTGTTGGTTGCTTCTCATAACTTCATAACTGATGAAGTATGCACAAATGAATAGCTTCAGAAGCAGAAGACTAGAGATGCGAGAAAGGGGAGGATAATAAGAAGCATGGTAGAGTTCTCCATTTTTTACAGGAATGGGTGTGTGTGCATACTAGTGATTAGGCTAGCAAGTTAAATTAAGCAGAAAATGTTAACACATTATTATTAAAAAATGGTCATGCTAGTTTATTTACTGATCAAAGACAGTGATTAAGATTGACAGAGGCTTCCTCTTCTGGGACAAAGGTAGCAATATGCATATGGAACCATGAAGGGGGTTGCTGCAAGAAGTTTCTTACAATTAATGGGAGTCATTGGTAGGTCTACATTGTGAGTTGGCTGAAATTTTTGTTCAGGTTGAAGAAGAGGTATGAAAAATAATGTAATTGTTGATAACCGGTTATGTGGTGGTGGAGGGATGATGGTGATGGCTACAGAAGGTTAAACAAAGTTTTTCTTGGGTACCAATTATCTTTCTCTGATGTTCGTGTTTCACTGTTGCAGTCATTACACGTGGGTTATCTTGCTGGCAGGCTACCCGCAGTCGGCCTGAATTCCAAAGTCTAGATCCGGCGTCGGTTGCTGTCGCCTCTTCCCTGACATCAGTGCGCCCGGGGTATAAAAGATGCAGCCAACGCCATTTTCTTCAGTCTTTCTTGCTGCGCGGTGCCCGAAGCAAAAGCAGTTCGCAAGTGCAGGTCGGCCGACTCCTGAGATTTTCAAAAACGAATTTCAGATCCGAAGTCTTCATTAAAGCTAAGTACCCTGTTGGGAAAACTTTTTTCTTACTCCAGTCCGATGTCAGAAAAAGTTAACAATTGTATTTCTTGTGGGAAGCAAATACCTCATAAGGATTTTCATTCTTACTGTATTCCTTGCCTAGGCCCTGATCACAACGTTGCTAGCTGTCGGTTTTGTGCTAGATTTAACCAACGCACTATTAAGTGTCGGTACGATTTTGCCTTTCATTACTTTGGCCGAAGATTCAATTATATAATGCCGTCGGAACAGCCGATGACCGTAGTTTATAAAAAGCGCAAGGAAAAAGAAAAGGACAGGCATCCGAGGTCCAAAACTGATGACGAGGCTTCCGCTAAGCCAGTCGCCGGTTCACCAGTTCTCAGTGAGGTGCTTTCGCAGCCCCTGGCGCCCGCTACCTCAGAGCCACAGGCTGCTGACGACTCCCACGTGGAGCCAGCTAGGCCTCTGGATACTCAAGGTTTGGACACTCAGAAACTATTCCCTCAAATGGGTCCGGAGCCGCTGAGCAGGCATCGGCTTCTGAGGGTGTTTTCAGACCTACACAGTTATATGTAAAGCCTACTTCAGCTTCTAAAGCAAAGACTAAAGCAATTCTAAAGACAAAGAAACAAGTACAGCATTCTCCTGGACAGACTACCATGCCTAAAAAACAGATGCTCAAAATGGAAGCCTACTTCAGCTTCTAAAGCAAAGACTAACGCAATTCTAAAGACAAAGAAACAAGTACAGTATTCTCCTGGACAGACTACCATGCCTAAAAAACAGATGCTCAAAATGGCCGAAGACCTAATTATCTTGATCAGGGGTTCCCATCCCCCTCCTGACAAGAGGTCTAGGCAAGAGACAGAATATGAATCTTCAGATCAGGTTTCCATTTCCTCTGACTCCTCTTCTGAACAGGAATACTCTCTTCCTCCTTACGAGGACTCTGATGCTGAGGAATCTATCCCTTCAGCCTCACAGCCTGAGGATTATTCTTTTGGGGAAACCCTGCATACCATGAGGGAGCACTTCCACTGGGAGAGCCAAGACTACGCAGAATCTAAGAAAAGGCTTAGAGATTTTCTTTTACTCCCTCAACACAGGCCTTTGGCTATTCCTCCTGTGTTAGTCATTGTAGATTATGTATTTTCTGAGTCTGGCCTTTCTCCTGACTCTTTACCTCCTGCCCATGTTAAACCAGATGGATACTGGAGGGTTCCAGATTCACATAAATTTCTTTATAAAAACCCTGCTGCTGACCCAGAAACTATTTCTCAGGGTCCCAAAGGGGTCAAGGCTTCTACTGCAAAAAACCCCATCCCCTCTGATAGAGATTCAAGGGCACTAGACAGATGGGGAAAAAAGGTTTACACTTCTGCCACTTTGGCTGTGAGGGCTTTAAATTGACAATTTAATATGCTTAAATATCAGCAATATTTAATGTCACTGCTAAAACAGAATATGTTGTCAAATTCTGTGCAGAAAATAAGGAAATACAGGATTTATTGCTTGCAACTGAACAAGTGGGAAAGCATACATTGCAATGTGGTTTTGATTCTCTGGAGGCCTCTTCCAGGGCTGCAGTTACAGGTTCTGTCATTAGGAGGCATGCTTGGTTAAAGGAACAGAATCTGCCTGATCATGTTAAAGCAAAATTATTAGATGCTCCATTACAGCATGATACCTTATTTGGTGTTAAAGCAGAGGAGGTGTTGAAGAAAATGGAGGACAAATCAAAATCTATGCAAACAGTAAAGGATTTCTTACAGGTACAGCCACCCAGATTTAGCAGGAACTGGCCTACAAAGAATTGGTCCTTTCCAGTGTCAGACAGGCCACAAAGAGGCAGATACACATGCCCCAGAGGCAGATCCCAGCCCCAGGGCTCATACAGGCCTAAACAGTGGGGCGCTTCTACCTCCAAAAGTGGAGAAGACAAATCACAGCCATACAGGGAACAGTCCCAATGACTTTCCTCTGCCAGCACCAAGCACTTATCTTTTGGCAGCCCCCTTACGGGGAAAACTAGCACTTTTTCCTCAAAATTGGCACATGATCACCCAGGACAAATGGGTCTTGAATATAGTGTCCCAGGGCTACAGGTTCCACTTTCACACCCTGCCAAGGGCAAAAGGTATGCCAGACCTGCCACACAATCAACGGGCAGAGGCACAAAACCAAGTTTCATCCCTCATGGACATGAGGGCCATTCAGCAAGTACCACAGCAAGAGCAGGGACAAGGATTTTACTCAAGACTTTTCTTGGTACCCAGAAAAGACAAAGCCTGGAGACCAATACTGGACCTGTCTATTCTAAATACATTTCTGGACGTTCCAAAATTCAAATTGTTGACTCTGCAGCAGCTTCTGCCCATGCTGGGCAAGAAGGCTTGGCTTGTAACTTTGGACCTAAAAGAGGCATACCTGCATATTCCAATCAGACAATCTTGCAGAAGATACCTCTGATTCATAGCTGGCTCAATGCACTACCAATTCTCTGCACCGCCCTTTGGCTTATCTACTGCGCCCATGGTCTTCACAAAATGCCTGGCACCAGTAATTGCATTTTGCAGACAGAGGAATTCAAATATATCCTTACTTGGAAGATTGCCTTATTCAAGCAGAGAACAATGACATTCTACTAAAGCATCTGGCGTTTGTAAAAAGATTACTAATTTGCCTAGGGTACACAATAAACGAAAAGAAATCAAAACTAGTTCCCTCTCAAGAGATAATATTCCTGGGTGCAAGCTTAAATACAACTGCCCAGATGGCTTATCTCACGCCAGACAAACAAAGGCAACTGACTTCTTACTTCTAAATGTTGGCAACAAAGATCCAGTTATCTGTAAGAAAAATTCTGCAGGCTTTGGACTTCATGGTATCCTGCATTCTACTAATTCCATATGCCAGACTGCATATGAGGAAACTACAATGGTATCTAAAAAGTGTTTGGACTCAACATTGTCACAGCCTGGAAACATTAATTACCCTCATTCCTTACCTGCAACAGGAGTTTCGATGGTGGGCACAGGCCTGTCACCACAACAAGGGACAGCCATTCACCCTATCCACAGTCAGGCAGTCAGTAACAACGGATGCTTCAGATTATGCCTGGGGGGCCCACATGGCAGGAAAATGTATTCAGGGCACATGGCCCACAAGCCAAAGGCTTCTTCATATCAATTAAAAAGAGATGCTAGCTGTTCATAATGCCCTCACAGCTTTCAAGGATCTACTCCATCCAGGACAACTACTGATAAGGACGGACAATACCACAGTGATGTGGTACATAAACAAACAGGGAGGCACTCATTCCTACCCCCTCTGCAGTCAAGCCATGACTTTGTGGGACACAGCATTGACTTATCAAGTGCACCTGCAAGCACAATTCCTGCCAGGAAAGAAAAATACTCTGGCAGACGAACTAAGCAGAAACCTCACGAAACCCCATGAGTGGAAATTGGATCCACAAGTCTTCAGCATGATAATAAAGAAATGGGGATGCTCAGACATAGATCTATTTGCCTCCCCTCACAGCTGCCAACTACAGAGATTCTGCACAAGGACTTGTCACAAGCAAGCATGGAAAGTGGATGCTCTATCATTCAGCTGGAAAACCCTAACAGTATATGCCTTTTCTCCTCTGCCTCTCCTCCCCAAGGTACTCCTAAAGGTCAGACAAGAGAAGCCAAAAATGATTCTGATTGCTCCAGACTGGTCCAGCCAGCACTGGTACCCAATCCTAAAGAGCTTGTCTCAAGGCCCAGCCTGGGCATTGCCTCTAATTCCTCATTTACTGACCCAATGAAACAATCAGATCCTGCACAGCCAATTCAGAACCCTAAATCTGGCAGCTTGGCGGATAATGTAGCCATTCAGAGCACACATCTCTCTAAAGCAGTGATGGATGTTATTTTGGAGGCCAGGAGGCTCAGTACCAGAAAATGTTATGCAGAAAAATGGAAAAGATTCTGTGCTTGGAACCAGGCACAAGGAATTGACACGTTTGTACCAAATATTTCTCAGATTTTATAATACCTAACTGAGATGCTGAACAAAGGCCTATCCTTTTCATCAATTAAAATCCATGCCTCTGCCATTTCGGCTCATTACAATACGGAAACACCAATTTTTTCACATCCATTGCTAAGACAGTACCTCAGAGGGGCCAAAAACATAAGACCTCCAAGGAGAGCACCAATACCTGCATGGGACCTCAATTATGTCTTGGAAAAACTCATACTGCCGCCTTTTGAGCCAGCCAATACAGCTGAAATAAAGTTCTTATCTTGGAAAACAGCTCTGCTCCTAGCAATAACCTCTGCAAGACGAGTCTCAGAGTTACAGGCACTCATGGCTATGGAACCTTTTATCATTTTCCATCCAGACAGGGTTTCTCTGAGGACAAACCCAACATTTATGCCTAAGGTAATGTCCAGTGTGGCCCTTAACCAAACCGTTCATTTGCCTACCTTTTATCCAAACCCACAGAATAAGGGTGTGAGAGACTCCTGCATTCTTTGGACATACACAGACAGCTACGCTTCTACTTGGACAGAACTAAAGCTTTCAGAAAGACTGAGCAACTCTTAGTAGCATATGCTGCAGGATCACAAGGAAAGGCTATCTCAAAGCCGACTATTTCAAAATGGATAGGCCACTGCATTTGTTTCTGCTATTCACAACATGGCAAATCAGTGCCTAAGGGCATTAGGCCACACTCAACCAGAGCAGCCGCCACTTCAGCAGCCTTCTTCAGAGGAGTACCCCAACCAAAGACATTTTAGAGGCTGCAACTTGGAGTTCAGCGCATACTTTTACCAAACACTACCACTTACCTCTCCACTCTAAATCCAGAGCAGGCTTTGCCACTGCAGTTCTGCAGGGCCTTATAGCCTCTCCTAATCCTATTTAGACCCAGTTACCCAACCTCAGCTTTGGGATTCAACCCAAGTGTAATGACTGCAACAGTGAAACACGATGAACATAGTACAGTTGTGTACCTACCATAAATGTAGATGTTCGAGTGTATTCACTGTTGCAGTCCAGGTTATCCACCCACCATCCCCCTTTTATTTGCTGGGACTTATCTGTACTTCTCTATCTTATACAACCTATGTGGTGTATTTGCTTGTAGATGAAGGAAATGTTTATTTTTGTGCATGCATACTTATTGGCATAATTTTCAGCCTGCCAATTTGGGGGCACCTGACATCTGGGGCAAGAAAAACTGAAGAAAATGGCGTTGGCTGCATCTTTTATACCACTGGCGCACTGACGTCAGGGAAGAGGCAACAGCAACCGATGCCGTACCTAGACTTTGGAATTCAGGCCGACTGCGGGTAGCCTGCCAGCAGGATAACCCAAGTGTAATGACTGCAACAGTGAATACTCTCGAACATCTACATTTATGGTAGGTACACAACTGTACTTTTTCTTTTCTCACAGGGACAATTTGTTTTATGGGTTCACAGGTAGAGTTTGTAGAAGCAATTGAAGAAAAGGTTCAGTTCTCCCTAGAGAGTAGCTGGAGTTGAAATGTAGAAGGGTAATATAATTGAGGGTGGACATGGAGAGCATGCTGTGCCATATGTCGCCAGATTCCTCTGTACACGTTTGGTATTCTTTTGCTTGTTGGACACTGGATAATGACTTGACACCGAGATGCTTGTAAGTAATTCTTCGATGTTTTCGGTTAGTTATTTCATGTAATTATTGTCTGGATGTTAGGCTAGATGTTTTATTGTGACACTCACTGGTATTTGTTGATTGAATGTGTCCAGCATTGTTCACCTGGCTTCAGCATTGGTCACTGGGTATAGTCAGTGAAGATCACCACATGTTATGGTTGAATGAGAAATGGGAGAAAAGTAAACTGGAAATACAAGAAAGGAAACCTGAAATAATAAGAAATGGTTAAAATTAATATATTTACTTGGAATATGAATGGTCTGAGCGACCAGTAGAAAATACAAAATACTATCCTATCTTTATAAAGATAAAGGTAAATTACATTTTTGCAAGAGATTTTTCTTGACAAGCTAGAGCACCACAAGTTGATTAGGTAGAGTGGATGGGAAGGTTATTTGTTAGAAATAAGTGAGGGAAGGAAAAGGGGAGTGGTTGCAATTATTAAAAAAACAAGCTCAGATAAAAATTGAAGGAGAGAGTAGATGAGCAAGGAAGATTTCTAAGGGGATGCAGGGGAAGAAAGTGAGTGCTTTTAACAAACATGTGTCTCCTATGATTGTAGTTTTCAAACTGAAGACTTTGTTGGGGGATATGATTGAATTTTAGCTGTGTTTGCTGGTAATCTGTGTAGTCACGAATAGTGGACAGGTATGTCAGGAGACCTAAGATGTGCAAGAATTCTGTGATAAGGAAATTTCTAAGGAAGTACATGAAGATGGTTGGCTTATTAGACATTGCCACTCGGTAGGAGGGGGGGCATAAAGACTTTACTTATATGCTGGTATGAGGGGGGCATAAAGACTTTACCTATATGCCTCAAGTGCACCATTCCTAGTCCAGACTGGACAGGTTTTATAGCATTGTCACCTCACAGTAAGACGCTGTCCGGTTCGATTCTCAGCTAGAGCGTCTCCTGCGTGGAGCCATGCGTGTATAGGCGTACCTTCTTTAAAGGTTGTGCGTTAGGGCTGGTAACTCGGCATGTAAAAATCAACTACCAATCATTAGCTGACCGGAGTTCCGCTGTGGCGATCCCTAACCGGGAAAAGCTGAAAGACACAGCAGGAGTATATGAAATCTGCTTCTAGAACTGACATTCCATCAATTTTGCTTTCAGATTGTACGCTGATGTGCCTGTGCTCGGAAAGCAAAGGAGTAGGGAAGGATAAGGCACTAGTACTTCCTGACGTACTGGTTGAAGAACTAAGACCTTGAAAATTGGACCAAAGAGAAACTTAGAGCTGCTGTAACCCAGTTCCAGGAGGGTACAGAAGACTTTGGTGTACAATGGAATGTGATGAAGGGGAGATTAAATGCAAAGATTAAAATTAGACAGTGAGAGGGGTATGGGATATGATGTTAGAGGCACACTGAGGAAACCTGACTGTTAAACATCTGCAAAAAAAGGGAATAAAGATTAAACCTAGAGGATCATGTTAAGATGATAGTGACAAAGGAACGGACTTTGGATTATTTGGTTAAGCTTAGTAAAAAGGGGAGTGTGTTGCGCTGAGAAACTTCTACTGTAGTCACCGTCTTGTAGTTCTTAATAGCTCAAAGGTTAATGTTACAAAAAGTGGAAATGTATAAAATCAAGGTTTGGAAAAATGGCTGGAAGAAAAGGGAAGCAGAGTTAGGTAAACTTCTACAAGCCTTTTGGTTATTCTGTGAGGTGGAGTACAATACATAGGTTCATACTAGGCTATCTGCCGTAGGGCATTTATAAGCCTAGCCAGAGTTGTGTGGCTTTCACCACCCCTTAGGTTGAAGAATACTATACCCATTAGTTTGCCGTGCCTCTGTCCAGCAGTGATACAGAGATGATCCCCGGGGTAAACCTACAATCTCCCATCCACTGGTCAAGATTCCTCTTGAACAGAGCCAGCGAGGTGCTCTGTCTCACATGGACCGGAATTCTGTTCTACACCATAGGGAGTCTCTGGGTGATGAATCTGTCCCTCCAGCACATCCTGTTTATATCCGTGTTGAGGTTTAAGTCTCTTGCTCTTGTGGCTCTGGTGGATTTGGATTTTTTGAGGTGGAGCATGTCCATTAATTCCGGGTTGGACATGGCCTTGTATGTCAGGCACAGGTCACCTCTGAGCAGACGGTATGCGACTGAATAGAGCTGGAGTTTCTTCAGTCGGGCAGCATATGGCATATTTTTGAGCCCCTTTATCCTTTTGGTGAGGAACTTTTGGGGTCTTTCCAATTGCTGCAGGTGTCGGGTAAGATACATTCTGAATGGGGCATTGTACTCAATCATTGGTCTGATAAGTGAAGAGTACAGGGGAACAATGACCTCCCTTGATCTGGATGTGAATCCCTTCATAATCAGGTGGGCAATGTAGAAGGTCCTCCTAACCACTTTGGCAATGTGAGTGTCAAAAGAAAGGTTACTGTCAACTTGGGTCCCCAGGTCCCTGATAACCTTTTCTGTGCTTAATAGATTGCCACCTATGTGGTAACTTGGGGTTACCTTGTTTTTACCAAAGGGTATGACTATACATTTTTTGGCGTTTAGCTTAAGGCCATGGCTCTGGCACCAGTTATCCGTTTCTATAAGACCTCTCTGAAGGATATCTGTGTCTGATGGATTTTCAACTATGGCGCCCAGTTTGCAGTCATCTGCAAACTTTGTCAGCCACAATCCTCCTATGTTTGCCTGCACTTCTGAAAAGTAGATGCCGAACAAGAGGGGGCCCAGGACTGAGCCCTGTGGGACACCGCTTGTGACCGGCTTGGAGTCTGACATGGCACCAGCAACTCTAACCCTGTGGGTTCTGTCCTTGAGCCAGTTTGCAACCCATCTTGTGACATATGGGTTTACATTTAAGCTGGTGAGCTTTTCTATGATACCGAGTGGAGTATTGTGTGAAAGCTTTTGCAAGGTCAAGGTAGGCTGTGTGAACTGCCTTACCCTCATCAATGGCCTTGGTGACTGTTTCAAAAAGACGACCAAGTTCAAGAGGCATGATCTGCCCTTGACAAAGCCGAATTGGGTAGGATCCAATGTCTGTAGGTCCCCTATGTCTTTATTTATGAGTTCCATTATGATCCTCTCCATAGCTTTGCAGACCAGGCTTGTTAAGCTTATGCCGGGGTAATTACCAGGGTCCGTAGAAGCACCGCCTTTGTCGACCGGGACCACAGTTGCCGTCGCCACTCTTTGGGTACGTATCCTGTGGTAAGGCTAAGATTAAACAGCAGCCTTATGTGTGGGTTTAGTTCCTCATTGAGTTCGTGTAGCACACAGCCGGGGACACCATCCGGTCCCATTGATGCTGTGTTTTTAGCTTTAGAGAGAGCAGCTCTCACCTGGGCATTTGAGATGATTGGGAGGCTACACTCTGCTGGGATAGATATTTCTCCTTTTGGGGAGGGAGGGAGAAATTTTCACTGAACCTGTCTGCCAGTATGTTTGCAATGTCTGTGGGTTCAGTGATTTTTGTATCATTTTGGACTAATTCTGAGCATATCTGGGAGTTTCCACCCAGATTTCTAACATAGCTAAAGAAGGCCTTATGATTGTCTTTTGAGTCCTTGGCGATTTTTCTCTCAAGGTTGGCCTTGGATGATTTTATGAGTGATCGTAGTTTTTACTAGTATTGATCAGAGATGTCTTCCCTTTTGGGATTTTGCTCTATCTTGTAGTAGCTTTCTCCTCTTGTTGTAAAGTTTGTTTATGGCTGGGGTCCACCAGATCGGGTGCTTGCCTTTGGTGGAAAGGGTCTTGATTTTATTTGGGATTGCTTGATCCATGCAATCCTGGAGGTGCTCGTAGAAAGCATTTGTAAGGGATTCAGCAGCGTGGGTTGTGGTTTCCAATGGCTCAGGGGCCTTGAAGGATACCACACCAGTCTTAAGAAGTGTGAAGTTGGCTTTGAGAATTTCTTCACTGTGGTCTTTTTTGTTGGGGGTGGGGGCGGGATGTGGATCTCCAGTGAGATTAGTTTATGGTCTGATCTCACCAATGAGGGATATACTTCCGGTGTGGAGCATTTTGTCCCCATGTTTGTGATGATCAGGTCTAGTATATTTTCACCTCTTGTGGGAATGGTGACAAGTTGTTCCATAGCATTTGAGTTTATGAACTCCAGGAACCTTTGGGCTAGGGTATTGGGGCTTGAGTAATGTTCCCAGTCTATGTTTGGGTAGTTGAAGTCACCCAATATGATGGTGTTTGGAGAGACATTTATTCTCTCCAGTGTCTTCAGGAAGGCTGTGTGGGGTTCCTGAGTTTGAGAGGGTGGCCTGTAACATGCTACAAACTGTAGAGCAGTTTTGCCTATGGTTAATTGCACCTGAATGGTCTCTGATGCTTCGTGAGTTGCCACCAGCCTGGAGGTGTGGGTATCCTTGATGAATATGGATACACCCTCCTTTTGTGCAGTCCGGGTTTTGGGACCGGAACGCATGATATGAGGTAAAACCTCATAGTGCTGGGGTGCTCTCAGGAGCCTTGAACCAGGTTTCAGTCACAGCACAGACATCGATGTTCTCCATACTGAGGAGGGCTTGAGGCGTGCATCTTGAGATTTAGACTTCTGGCATTGAGCAGCATTACCCTTAGTTTTTTTTCCATTATTGTTTTCTAGGGCGGTGGGTTTAGAATTTGAGCCTTGTCTAAAAAGGCACTATGGGGTGGCAAGAGCCTTTGCCAATATCCGAAACCCAGGGTGACAGGTGCAAGCCGTCCCTTGCGAAGCAGCGTGGCTTGTCAAGCATGTCATTCCAGGCAGACAGACATTGGATCCCCTTAGAATGACACCAGAATTTAAGCCAGTTATTAAAACTGATCATTTTGTCTCTGTATTGTGGCATCATTCTTGGTGAAGGTAGGATACTGCTCAGGGTCAGGGTCATACCAACCTGGGCTACATAATCTGAGAGCTCCTTTATGTCTCTTTTCATGTAGTCCAGGGAGTGTCTCAGGTCATTCACACCGGCATGGACAATGACTGAGTCATACTTGTACTTGCTGTGGAGTGACCTGAGTGCTTGTGTTATGTGGCGGATTTATAGCGCCCGACAGGCAGCTTACTGTGACCCTCTCCTTGTTCCATCTGGTGAGTGGGACGTCAGTGTGTCTGACTATGGAGTCACCTATGACAAGTGTGTCTGGCATTGTGTTTGGCCTTAAGGGCTGTGACTGATTTGCACACTGACTTTGTGATCTATGTGTTGCTTGTGTTATGTCATGAGGTGGCAGTTGTTTGGGTGTCTGCTTTGGAGGCCTCTGCTGTTTTGGTAGATTTTTGATCAGTGCCTCCGAGTATGTCTTTGTGTGTTTATGTGTTTGATTTGTAGTTGTGATAGTTCTATGTGAGACTGGGTTTATGGTGTGTGTGGTTACCTTCTCCTCCTGTCTGGTTTTGCCAGTCCTGAGTTGAGAGAGCTCAGCCTCCAGTTTGGCTATATAGTTGCATCTCTCGCATGTATTTGTGTTTTGTGGGAGGAGGAGAGGGTTGTCTGTGTACATGAGGCAATTGTAACATTGGCTCAATATTCCCAGATTCACCAGCTGAGCAGGAGAGGACGCTAGCAACTGACCCTTTGACATGCTAGAAGAAATGAAAAAGTTTGCTGTGTAACTGAGTCAGAAAGGACCTATAGGGAAGTGGGTACTCAAGGGGGTTTTAAGCTGGGAGAGGAGTAGGGTGAAAGGAGTGGGAAGCAGAGAAATTTTGGGATAAGCTTCAGATAACAAAAAGTAAACCAAGTTGATCTGGTGTCCCTGATGAAGGAAGTCACGACATCAGCAGTACTAGCACTGAGACTCTTAGTAAATGGGAAAACACCAGACATTGGTGGTTTGTTTGGTGGAGTTTTTGGGAGTAGGGGGGAAAGGAGGTAGTGGAGAGGCTGACAAGACTATTTAACCATGTTCCCTTGTTAGTGTTAGGGCTTTGTAGTTCCTTAGTTATGTCTGCCAAGCCATCTGGTTTTAAAAAGTGCTCCATGTGTGGTCGGAAGATGCTTAATTTCAGCTCACACAAGGATTGCCTGTATTGTTTAGGAGCTCCTCACCTGGAGGCTGAATGCAACATTTGTGCCGCATTCAACCCCAGGACCTTGGCGGACCGCCAAAACAAGCTTCTTCTGAAAGGTATAGTGCAAGGGGGGTCCTTTTGTTTCTCTCTCTAAGGCTTCCTCTTATAATCCAAGAGGAAGACCCCTTCTATGTCTCCAATGGCTTCTCAAACGCCTAGGCTGTCGGCTACTCGATCCCTGGATATCCGGCCCCAGCCCAGGTTATCTCGGATCCAAGATCTTTTGATCCGAGGTCTTTGGATTCTTCTTCCGGATGTTCTCCGTGTTTCACGGTTGCTGTCATTACATCTGGGTTATCTGCTTGCAGTAGCCCTCAGTCAGCCTGATTAACAAAGTCTTGGATCCTACTTCAGTTGCTGTCTCTTCTTCCATGACGTCAGATCATCAGGGGTATAAAACATGCAGCCGATGTCATTACTCCAATCTTTCTTGCTGTGCAGTGCCCAAAGCAAAAGCAGTTCGCAAGTGCCGGTCGGCCGACTCCTGAAATTTTTGTTTTTGAGTTTCAGAACCGAAGTCTTCAACTAAAAGCTAAGTACCCCATTGGGGAAAATTTTCTTGCTCTAAACCGATGTCAGTAAAAGTAAATAATTGCATTTCTTGTGGAAAGCAAATACCTCATAAAGATTTTAATTCGTACTGTATTCCTTGCCTAGGCCCTGACCACGATGTACCTCGTTGTCGGTTTTATGCCTTATTTAAACCACAAACTATCGTCGTCTGTATATTTGCACTTCTAATTTTTTTTTTTGGTGCTCTGTTCAATTATCTTGATATGTCTTCGGTAAGCCATCCGATTACCGACATTCTGAAAAAACGCAAAGATAAAGACAGAGACAGGCCACCCAGTTCGCTGGTACTCAGTGAGGCATTTTCACAGCCCCTGATACCCACTACTTCACATTCGCAGACCTCTACTGAGACCCATTTGGAGTCCAGTATACCACAAAATGCTTTAACTGTGGAACCTGTGGGTGTCTCTACCTTGGATGGGTTTGGAGCCGCTGTGCAGGCACTGGCTTCTGAGGGTGTATTCAGGCTACTGACTTGCATATTAAACTAACACCATCTTCTTCTTCAAGGCCTACAACTTGAAACTTGTCTAGAAAACTGACGCCCAGACCACATGGTCAGGCCTCTATGCCTGAAAAACAAATGATAAGAATGGCTGAAGACCTTATTACTTTAATCAGGGGAAGCCAACCTTCCCCCTCTGAGAGACCTAGGACTGAGTTTGCTTATGATACTTCTGACCAGGATTCTGAAAGTTCTGTTTCCTCTCATGACCAGGATTTACCCTTGCCTACCTATGAGGATTCAGATGCTGAGGAATCTATTCCCTCTGCTTCCCCCTCAGAGAATTTCTCTTTTTGTGAAACCTTGCATACTCTCAGGGAGCTTTTTCACTGGGAAAGTCAGGATTTCTCTGATTCTAATAAGAGGCTTCGGGATTTCTTACTCCTGCCTCAGCACAGGCCTTTAGCTATACCTCGTATACTGGACATTGTTGATGCCTTTTCAGAATCTCACATAGTCCTTGACCCTTTACCTCCTGCTTCCAGAAAACCTGATAGATATAGAAGGGTTCCTGATTCTCACAAGTTCCTTTTCAAAAATCCTACTACGGATCCTGAAACCTTTTCATAGGAACCCAAGGGCATTAAAGCTTCTACTGCCAAAAATCCTACCCCCACTGATAGAGACTCCAGGACGCTGGATAGATGGGGTAAGAAGGTATACACTTCTGCAGTTTTGGCCATCAGGGCTTTTATTTGCCAGTTTCATATGTTATAGTATTGGCTGCATATTATTGGATTGCTTAAACAGAAATTGATGTTGATTCCTGATTGTGCTGAAAATAAGGATTTACAGGATTTTATTCATTCTGTGGAACAAGTTGGTAAACATACTTTGCAATGAGGTTTTGATTCACTAGAGGCATCTTGCAGGGCTGCGGTAACTGGGTCTGTACTTAGAAGGCATGCTTGGCTTAAAGAGCAATCTTTGCCAGATCATGTTAAAGTGAAATTACTGGATGCACCCTTAAATCAGGACCGCCTGTTTGGCAACAAGGCAGTAGAAGTTCTTAAAAAGATGGAGGAAAAAGCTAAATCTATGCAAACTGTTAAAGGCTTTTTACAAGTACAACCTCCAAGATTTAGTAGGCATTGGCCTTCTAAGTATTGGTCCTTTCCTGCCTCTTCCAGACCTTCTCAGTCCAAACCCAGATCTAACAGAGCACCCAGGCTACAGTCCCAGGGGACACACAGGACTAAGCAGTCGGGGGGTCTCCACTTCCAAATTTGGGAGTAATAAAACTCCCCCCATGGTAAACTGTCTCAATGACTTCTTTAAAACTTCCAAGCACTTCTCAACTGACTGCCCCTTTGGGTGGAAAGATTGCTCTTCATGCAGAGAACTGGGGACTCATTACCCAGGACAAATGGGTTTTAAATATATTGTCCCAAGGATACAGATTTCACTTCCATATGTTATCAACTCCAAGCAGTTGCCGGATCTACCTCCAAAGCTGTGGGCAGAGGCCTAAACGCGAGTACTCTCTCTTAAGCATAGGGGCTATTCAATTGGTACCAGAAGAGAAAAAGGGTCAAGGTTTCTACTCGAGATTTTTCCTGGTACCCAGAAAATAATTCATGGCGTCCTTTCCTGGACCTGCCTACTCTAAACACCTTTTTGGTGATTCCAAAATTCAAGATGCTGACTCTTCACCAATTGTTTCCTATGCTAAGCAAAGATGCCTGGTTGGCAACACTAAATTTAAAGGAAACATACCTGCACAACCCAATCAGGGAATCTTGCAGAAGATACCTATGCTTCAAAGCAGGCTACACGCATTATCAGTTTTCTACACTGCCCTTTGGCTTATCTACTCCGCCCAGGGTATTCACAAAGTGCCTAGCTCCAGTTATTGCATTTTAAAGGCAAAGAAATATTCAAATATACCAATACCTGGACGATTGTCTAATTCAGGCAGAAAACCAGGACATACTTTTGAATTATCTGGCTTTTGTACAGAGTGTGCTAACTTGTCTGGGGTACACCATAAATGAAAAGAAATCACACCTGGTACCTTGTCAAATTATATTCTTGGGAGCAAGCTTGAATTCAACTTCCCAGATGGCTTTCCTCATGCCAGAGAAACACATTCACTTGACAACCTACTTCAAACAAGTGGCCACAAAAACCCTGCTATCTGCAAGGCAAATACTACAAGCCTCGGGGTTCATGGCCTCCTGCATTCTTCTAATTCCATATGCAAGACTGCATATGAGGAAACTAAAATGGTATCTAAAAAGACTATGGTGTCAACATTCTCAGGATCTAGAAGCAATGATTCCTATCATTCCTTGTCTACGCCTAGAGTTCCTTTGGTGAACAGAGGCCTGCCACCAAAACAAGGGACTACCATTCACACTACCCCTGCCACCCAAACCCTAACAACAGATGCATCAGACTATGCATGGGGGGGGGGAGGGGCTCACCTGGCAGGGAAGTGCATTCAAGGCAAATGGAACCCAATTCAAATGCACCTTCACATCAATCATAAAGAAATGTTAGCTGTACAGAATGCTCTGACAGCCTTCAAGGACCACATTCTTCCAGGACAATTAATGGGAGAGACGGACAGCACCACTGTTATGTGGTACTTAAACAAGCAGGGGGGTACACATTCTTACCCCCTCTGCAGACTAGCCATGGCATTGTGGAACACAGCCCTGAGCTACCAAGTACATCTACAAGCTTAATTCCTGCCAGGAAAACTAAATACACTGGCAGACAGACTAAGCAGAAAACTCATGGATCCACATGAGTGGAAACTGACAAGCAAATAGGGGAGCCCAGATATAGACCTGTTTGCCTCCCCCAAGAACTATCATTTGGAAAAAAATTTGTGCAAGGACTTCCCACAGACAAGCTTGGAAAGTGGATCCTCTGTCCTTCAGCTGGAAAAAACTATCGGTTTATGCCTTTCCTCCTTTGCCTTTGCTCTCCAAAGTACTACTAAAGATCAAACAAGTCAAACTAAGGATGATTTTGATTGAGCCAGCCTGCCCACGCCAACAGTGGTATCCCCTTCTGCGCAGTGTATCACTGTTGGCCCCATGGCACCTGCCTCAGACTCCTACCCTGCTGTCTCAGTAAGAGAACCAGATTCTGCACCCTCAGCTTCAAACACTGAACCTAGCAGCCTGGCTAATTACCTAAGCTCTTCTTTACTATCACTCAGCAAACCAGTGATGGATGTCATTTTAGAGGCAAGGAGGCCTAGCACTAGAAAGTCTTATGCTAAAAAATGGAAACTATTCTGTGCCTGGAACCAAACTCAAGGGATGAGCACAACAGTGCCCGATTTACCTCATATTTTACAATACTTAACTGAGATGCTTCACAAGGGCCTGTCTTTTTCCTCAATAAAAATTCACGCCTTAGCCATTTCAGCTCATTATAACACAGAACCTCCCCTCTTCTCTCTTCCACTGCTCAAGCAGTTCCTGAGAGGGGCCAGAAATTTAAGACCGCCCAGGAGAGCTCCAACTCCAGCCTGGGACCTTAACTTTGTATTGGAGAAACTCACCCTTCCTCTTTTCGAGCTAGCTGCTACTGCAGACTTAAAATTCCTTTCTTGTAAAACAGCTTCCCTTTTAACCATCACTTCAGCAAGAAGGGTATCTGAATTACAGGCCCTTATGGCAGTGGAGCCTTTCATCATCTTTCATGCGGACAGGGTGTCCCTCAGGACCAATCCCTCCTTCATGCCAAAGGTGGTATCCAATGTGGCCCTTAATCAGTCCATTCATTTGCCTGCCTTCTTTCCTAATCCACAGAACAAAGGGGAACGTATACTGCACTCCGTAGATGTGCACAGACAACTTAGATTCTACTTGGACAGGACTAAATCTCAAAGGAAATCTGACCAACTGCTGGTGGCATTTGCTGCAGGGGCAGAGGGGAAGGCTATTTCAAAGCATACCATTGACAAATGAATAGGCCATTGCATTCATTTCTGCTACAAGCACCATGGAAAACCTATCCCACAGGGAATCAGACCCCACTCAACCAGGGCTGCATCTACCTCTACAGCCTTTCTCAAAGGCATCCCTACCAGGGACATCCTAGAAGCTGCTACCTGGAGTTCTGTACATACTTTCACTCAGCATTACCATCTGCCAAGTTTCTCTAAATCCAGAGCTGGCTTTGCCACTGCAGTCTTGCAGGGCCTTATAGCTGGTCCTAATGCTATGTAAATTCCTCCTCCCATCCTTAGCTTTGGGAATCTACCCAAATGTGATGACTGCAACAGTGAAACACAAAGAACATAGCACAGTTGTGTACACGTACCATAAATGTAGATGTTCGAGTGTATTCACTGTTGCAATCATGGTTACCCTCCCTCCAGCCCCCTTACTTCTTTTGGCTGTACCTCTACTCTCCTTTACTATGCTCAAAAGCTTTTTGGTTGGATGTATAACGTATATTTATAGATTTAATTGCTTCCCATTAGAGGGACACCTGACATCTGGGGCAAGAAAAATTGATGTAATGACGTCGGCTGCATGTTTTATACCCCTGATGACCTGACGTCACAGAAGAAGGGACAGCAACTGAAGCAGGACCCAAGACTTTGTTAATCAGGCCAACTGAGGGCTACTGCAAGCAAATAACTCATATGTGATGACTGCAACAGTGAATACACTAGAACATCTACATTTATGGTAAGTGTACACAGCTGTACTTTTCCCTCCGTCCTTCCCCCTTATATCCTCTTTCTCTAGGGTGACATAAGCTTCCCACGGTGACTTTTACCATATTTCCTTGTAGTTCTGACGGGTTAGGGCAAGAAAAACTGATGTAATGGTGTTGGCTGCTTTGCTTTATAGCACTAACGACCTGACGTCAGACTACAGGCGATAGCAGCCGACGTAGAAAAACATTGACTCTGGTGTTCGGGCCAGCCGAGGGCTACCACAGCAGGGATAACCCCACAGGTGATAACTGCAACAGTGAATAGACGCTAACATCTACATTTATGGTAAATGTACACAACTGTACTTTCTTGTCACAGCTTTGCCAGCATGGTAACCATGATAACCATGTTGCCAAAGTGGTTAGAAATACCTTCTATGTGACCCATCTGATCACGAAAGGGTTCGCATCAAGATTTGAGGATGTAATGGTGCCCCTCTACTCTTCCCTCATCAGGCCCATTGTTGAGTACAATGCACCAATTGGAATGTACCTGGCTAGACATCTCCAGCAGCTGGAGTGACCACAGAGGTACCTAACCAAGAGGATTACTGGCCTCAAACAGTTGCCTGTGCAGCACAGTTGAAAAAGCTAAGACTGTTCTCTGTTGCATACCGCTTTCTCAGAGGCGATCTCTGTCTAACGTACAGAGCCATGTCCAACCCAGAATTGTTGAACATGCTCCATCTTAGCAAAACCAAATCTACTCGAGCTACACACTCTAGGGATATAAACCTCAACACAACAACGAATAGAACATGCTGGAGGGATAGATTCCCTTCGCAGAGACTTCCCTTACTGTGGAACAGGGTCCCGATCTACATAAGACAGAGCCCCTCACTGTCACTCTTCAAGAGGAACCTTGATGAGTGGATGGGTAACAGAAAGTTCACACTGGGGATCACACCAACAGCACTACTAGATAGGGACCAAGGGTACTAGCTGCTAGTACAAGGGTCTAGGGAACTACTAAAGGGGCTGTGAATACCGCACAACGTGGCTGGGCTAATATATGCCTTCGGGCAGATAGCCCAGTACCAACCAGTGAACCAATGGTAAGAGAATAACTGATGATTTAGGGCTAGTTTATGTGGATCATGAGTTCTGCAAGTCAGCCAATCAGCAGTGGATGTCGAGTGTCTGTCACATAAGCTAAAATCATAATTGCCATTCCTGACAATCTAAAAGGCATTTCTTTCTACAGAGTACATGTAAACCTTTGTACAGATAGTTTTAGATAGGCTACAAGGATTGTTTCCTTCACCAGATTTGATACTGAGGAATTTGCTGTGGTGAATAGGATAAAGGGAATAAATGTTTAAACATTGCTGGAAAATTAAGAAGAATGGAAACAGGAGGATCATCAAGTGTAAGCTGAGGCAGCAGTCACATCTTCATTGGGTGGTATGTGATGAATATGGATATATAACAGCAGATCTGAAGTAGTTGACTTCATTCATTCTGCACATATGGGTATATGGATCCGATTCGGATGCAAGCCAGCAAAAACTTTTCAAGCATCAGCTCCGAGCTCCAAGCTCCAAGCTCCTCCCTTGCCTATATTACATCACTTCCTCCTATCTAGCCCCAGATCTCGTTTGCCACTCTAAGAGTTAGCATCGTGGTCTCTGAGCTCTAAGCAAGGTGGTAAGGTTTTTGGTCTTTGTGAGATAGTTGAGTGTGAATACCTTTCCCTTTTTTTCCTCCCTTCGCGTTTGATCATCATGTCAGTTGTAAAAAAAAAAAAAAAAGTTAGTCATAAGTGTTTTTGTTTAGTGATACTGGTTTCCCGCCTAGGCCCAATCCCTGTTTGTGTGTGTGTGAGTGGGCCGTTAGGGCCTTTACTGTCTCTACTACGGCTGAACAGCCTAAGGTTCTTTTTAAGAAGTGCACAGACTGTGGTCACAAGCTCTCACCAGCCGATGGCCACACTCTGTGTGTTCTATGTTTAGGGGTCGCCCATCTGTCTGCATCCTGTGAAATTTGTTCAGGCTTTAACCCTAGGGCTTTGAAAGATCGCCAGGCTAAGCTTGTGGCTAAGGGTCTGCTACCAGCTTCTGCCCTAGAGTCTGCCTCGGTTTCCTCTCCAGCCAGTGAGATTGTGCAGGCAGGGACTCAACCTCCCGCCAGGCCTGCTTCATCAGAGTCGTCCCAGAGAGGTAGGGACAGAAGGGATAAGGAGAAGTGCCACAGGGAGAGGGACAGGCCCAGAAAAAGATCTCCGGACAGGGAGTCTTTCTCCAGCCCCTCTTCAAAGGCACCCAAATCTCGTTCTCCTCGGCTCTGCTCTCCCTATTTCTCGCCGGAGCCATTGGAACCGAGGCACTCCCCTTAGATCCGGCCCAGACCTGAGTCGGTCGCTTCCTCCAGGTCGACTCGGAGTGTCTCCGACCTGGATATGTACAGGCTGATGAGGAGGTTCATCCAGAAAAAGATTCAGATGGGGGTCTTACCAGGGCCTTCTCCCATTGGAGAGGGTCCTCCTTCAACTATGTTCCACCCTATTGCTCCTTCCCCGATCCTACCCGACGCTTCGGGGTTTTCGGATCCGAGACCTATCGGAGCTGTTGGGTCGGCGCCCATGGTTCTCGTTTCCTCGATGCCGGCCATCACCTTGAGTTCCTCGGATCCGATCTCGGATCCAGGAGACTCTTGGAGCCATGGTCGGGGAGTCGGACCCGAGGGTTGAGATCTAGCTTTTTCGGATCCCATCCTCGGTGCCCGGACTACCCCTCCGTCTGCTCCGATCCCTGCTTCTGTGCCGAGGAGAGCCTCTTCCTTACGTTCTACGGAGGTGTGCTCTCCATCGACATTCAGGGCAGTGGAAAGGGTTCTCTCCCAGGGGTTGAGACCACAGCTCACCTACTCGGATCCTACCCAGACCCCTCTGATTTTGGATTCTGCTCCCATTACCCTGTCTCAGGGACAGCTCGTGCCAAAGCACCCCCAGGTTGTTCCCCTCAGGGAACCCCCGGAGGCTTACGAATCCTCTCCAGAGAGTCCCACTGGAGAGGAACCTCATAAGCGCAAGTGTAAGAGGAGGCACTTGGACTCCCCTGAGTCCATTACCACTGATACGGACTTGGATGAAGGAGAGGGTTCCCCCAGATCACTTACCAAGCACGTCTCGTTCGGAGGCATTATGGAGATCCTCCACCAAAGAGGAGGTTGGTCAGCCCCCAAACCCTCTGCGGATGAGTCCGTATTCCTGGAAGCCTTTGGCGCGGGCCCATCTACTTCCTAGGTTCCCCTCCAGCAGACCCTTTGGTGGACCTCATCACCACTAGGGCATGGAAGGATCCTGACACCATAGAGCCTATACCCAAAAGGCCAGACAAAATTCTTTCCCCCCGTCAGACAGGCAGGCATGGTCCAAAGAAGCCCCGGTAGACGCTTTGGTGGTTGCGGCTGCCACGAAGAAGGAACTGGCACAGGAGAGTTCCTTGGTTCATCAACCAGACAAAGAGTCCAGGTCGATGGATCGTTTCGGGAAGCGCATGTACTCGTCAGTGACATTTTCTATTCGTGCTCTGAATTACTTGGCACATGTTATCCGACTGCAGCAAGACCTTATATCGGAACTAACTGAGTCGCCCCCGGAGTCTGTGTTGCAACAGGACAAACGATCTTTCACTGTGAAGATGACTACACTGAAATCAGTGTCAAATACCTTTATGCGTCTCCTCTCTCATGCTACGGAGGGAGCCGCTAGAGCGGCTGGTACAGGCGTTGCCTTGAGGCGTCACGCCTGGATCAGGCTGTGTCAATTTGCGGACCTCTTTAAGGCGTCTTTCATCAACGCCCCTTTCGATGGATCATCCCTCTTTGGGAAGACTGTACGTGACATACTAACCCAGAGTGAGAAGGACGGAAAGACTTTGTCAGCTGTCGGAATCCGGATGTCCTTCAAGAATGCAACTGCAGTCATAACATATGGGTTGTCCTGCCTCAGGCAGCCCTCGGTCGGCCGGATTCCAAAGTCTGGGTCCGACGTCGGCTGATGTCGCATTTCTCTCCGACGTCAGAGCGGCTGGAGTACATAAGCATCAGCCGACGCCATTTTCTTCAGTCTTTCTTGCCGCGCGGTGCCCGAAGCAGAAGCAGTTCGCAAGTGCCGGTCGGTCAGCTCCTGTATTCTTCGATTCCAAAGTCATCAAAAAAGCTAAGTACCCCGTTGGGGACCTTTTCTTGCCTCAGCCGATGTCAGAAATTACTGAAAAAGTTAACAATTGTCTTTCTTGTGGTAAACAAATACCTCATAAGGATTTCCACTCTTACTGTCTTCCTTGCCTTGGCCCAGACCACGACGTCTCGGCCTGTGTCGCCTGTGCTCACTTCAACAAGCGCACTCTCAGGTGCCGGGCGGAGTTCGCTGAAGATTTTTTCGGCGAAAAATTTGCTTACACAATGCTGTCGGATCTTCATACCTCGCAAACTCCCAAGAAACGAAAAGACCGGGACCGACATCCTCGGCCCGCGTCTACCACCGACTCCACGCCAAAACCTACCGTGAGTGCTCCGGTTCCCTCTGAGACGGTCTCTCCACCGCTCCGAACCGAAGACACCGCATTACCGACGACTCCGATTCCGGATATCACTCCGATGCCAGTTATTGATTTTCCTCCGGATACCGAAACCGAGGAAATGCCCGAGACCATTGCTGTAGACAAGGTCACTCCTGCACGTGGAGCTGCCAGGCCTACCATGGCCATGTCTATTAAGGCCTACACTAGGGCTAAGGCAGCCAGCAAAACAAAACATCTTACTACTAAAACCTTACCTCAGCCTACTCCAGAGACACAAATTATGTCTATGGCTGCTGATTTAATTTCTATGATTAGAGGTTCACAGGCCCATCCTGAGAGAGGATCCTAGCCTCCTTCTGATAAAAGGCCCCGGGTTGAACCCTCTGACCCTATTCCGTCAGATGAAGATTCTGAGGGCTCTGTCCACTCTGATAGCCAGGAAGAGCTCTTCTAGACCTATGAGGACTCGGATGCAGAGGATTCCATCCCCTCGGCCTCCCCTCCTGAGGATATTTCTTTTGGGGAAGTTCTGCATACCATGAGGGAACATTTCAAGTGGCAAGGCCAGGAATATTCTGATTCCAGAAAACGCCTTCGGACTTTCCTTAAGAAGCCCCAGCACAGGCCCTTAGCTATTCCTCCTGTACTTGATGTCTTGGATGATTTATATTCTGACTCTAGTGTTACCCCTGACTCTCTTCCTCCTGCTCCAGCCAAGCCAGACAGGTATTACAGGGTTCCAGAAACACATTCCCATTTATTCAGGGCCCATACTGCTGATTTGGAAACTATTTCACAGGGGCCTAAAGGAGTTTCAGCTTCCACCTCTAAAAATCCATTGCCCTCCAACAGGGAAGCTAGGTTATTAGAGAGATGGGGCAAAAAGGTTTACACATCCACTACCTTATCTATGAGAACTTTGAATTGCCTTTTTCATATGTTACAATATCAGGATTTCCTGTTAGAAGATTTACAGAAAACATTGGCCACTCCTGATCCTTTAGACAGGAAGGCTTTGCAGGAAACTGTACATAATACTCAGCAAGTAAGCAATCACTTCCTACAGTGTGGGTATGATGCACTGGAAGCTTCATGTAGGGCAGCTATGACAGGGGCAGTCATTCGTAGACATGCAGGGTTAAAAGATCAACCTCTACCAGATCATGTAAAGGCAAAACTTCTGGATGCACCTTTGGAAAAGAACAAGCTTTTTGGTGCTAATGCTAAGGATGTGTTAAAGACCATCGAGGAAAAAGCAAAATCAGTTCAGACGGTGAAAGATTTCCTCCAGGTTCAACCCCCCCAGATTCAGTAGGAATTGGCCTTCAAAAAACTGGTCCTTTCCTAATCCAGAAAAGTTTCAAAGGGGCAAAAACAGACGTGGCCGAGGAAGAGGCCAATACAGAGGTCATTACAGGGGACGACAGTGGCAGCCAGGAAACCAAAGAAGCGACGCAGGGGTTTCACCTGCCCCACAGCCACAATCTCAATGACTTTCCTCTACTACCGCCTACCAGGGAACAAATAGAAGCTCCCTTGGGCGGGAAATTATCTCTGTTTGCAGAAAATTGGCACAAACTGACAAAGGACAAATGGATTTTGGGCATTATAGACCGAGGCTACAGGTTCCATTTTCATACCTTGCCAAGAAAACAAGGCATGCCAAACCTACCACAAAACCAGAGGGCAGAGGCTATCAAGCAAATCTCTCTGCTGACTCAGATGAAAGCAATAGAAAGAGTTCCACAACAAGAACAAGGCCAGGGGTTCTACTCAAGATTGTTCCTTGTTCCAAGAAAATAATCTCAATGGAGAC
The DNA here is from genome assembly GCF_019279795.1 of Protopterus annectens. Taxonomy (NCBI): domain Eukaryota; kingdom Metazoa; phylum Chordata; order Ceratodontiformes; family Protopteridae; genus Protopterus; species Protopterus annectens. Next base: position 635,581,763 of record NC_056733.1, read on the forward strand.
CAATACTGGATTTGTCCGCATTAAACACCTTTCTCATAGTACTAAAGTTCAAAATGCTGACTCTACAGCAACTCCTTCCCATGCTGGGCAAGGGGTCTTGGCTGATTACTCTGGACCTCAAGGAGGCATACCTGCATGTCCCTATCAGACACAGCTGCAGAAGATACCTCAGATTTCTTGCAGGGCCAGAGCATTATCAATTCTCAGCATTGCCATTTGGCTTATCTACTGCACCCAGAGTATTTACAAAATGCCTGGCTTCAGTAATTGCTCACTGCAGGCTCCAGGGGATACAAATTTACCCATACCTGGACGACTGCCTCATGCAAGCGGACGACAAATTGATGTTGACAAAAAACTTGGACTATGTCATACGATTACTTCAAGCTCTGGGATACACAGTCAACTTCCAAAAGTCAAGACTGCAGCCATCCCAGCAAATAATCTTCTTAGGAGCCAAATTAGACACAGCCTCTCAAATGGCTTACCTGACAGAAGACAAGCAAGAGAAGTTAACTCATTACTTCAAAGGTTTAGTAAAACTCACCCAGATTACTGCAAGGAGATTCCTACAGGCCCTGGGTTACATGGCATCCTGCATTCTCCTGGTTCCATTAGCAAGACTACACATGAGAAAGCTGCAATGGTACCTAAAAAGCATTTGGTCTCAGCACAGCAACAACTTGGAGACAACCATACCGCTCATTCCATGCCTACAAAAGGAATTCCTATGGTGGGCCTCGGTGAGCCAGGCAAACACAGGTATGTCATTCAAAAAAACACAGATAACACAGACCATGACCACAGACGCCTCAGACCTTGGATGGGGGGCGCACATGGAAGGCAAGTGTATACAAGGACAATGGCCTCCAAAGAAAACACATCTGCATATAAACCAAAAGGAAATGCTGGCAGTAATGCATGCCATCGAGGCCTTTCAACACCAACTTCAGCAAGGCCATTTACTGATACGGACAGACAACACCACTGTGATGTGGTATATAAACAAGCAAGGGGGCACCCACTCTTACCCCCTTTGCAGACTGACAATGCATCTTTGGGAAAAATCACTGAGCCTAAACATCCAGTTACAATCCCAGTTTGTTCCAGGCAAAGACAATGTGTTGGCGGACAGCCTAAGCAGGAATTTTACAGATCAACACGAGTGGAGGTTACATCCGAAGATCTTCACACAACTCACTTCGACATGGGGCAGGCCAGAAGTAGACCTATTTGCCTCTCACCTCAACCATCATCTACAAAAATTCTGCACAAGGACATACCATCCAAAAGCTTGGAAGATAGATGCTCTCTCATTCAACTGGAACTTCCTAACAATCTATGCATTCCCACCTCTGCCACTGATGACCTCAGTATTACTAAAGATCAAAGCAGAGAGACCCAAGGGAATCATAATAGCTCCGGACTGGCCAAGACAACACTGGTACCCACTACTATGGAGCATATGTCACACCAGGAGGTGGGCCCTTCCCCAATGGCCTCTACTTTTGACTCAACACAATTTCAAAACAGTGCATCCAAACCTTCAGACACTGCAGCTAACAGCCTGGGAGATCCCATAAATAACCTCAGCCTATCTCTCTCCAAGGAAGTTCAGCGGATACTGACAGAGGCTCAAAGACCTTCCACCAGAAAGGTTTACTTAGCAAAATGGAAGAGATTCAGCAATTGGAATACCAGCAAGGGACATGATGTATCATTGTTGAACATCCCACTCATCTTGGAATATTTGGCAGATATGCTAAAGAACGGCCTCTCATATTCTTCCATAAAGATACATGCATCAGCTGTTTCAGCTAGATATAACACTGATCCTCCTGACTTTTCACACCCTTTGCTAAGGCAATTCCTCAGGGGAATCAAGAACATCAAGCCACCAAGAAAGGCCCCAGTGCCAGCCTGGGACCTCAATTTTGTCCTAGAAAAACTGACTCTACCTCCATTTGAGCCAGCAGCTTCAGTTGACTTGCAATTTCTATCATGGAAAACAGCTTTCCTGTTGGCAATTACCTCAGCAAGAAGGGTTTCGGAACTACAGGCCCTAATGGCAATACCACCGTTCATAATTTTTCACAGAGACAGGGTTTCATTAAGGACCAACCCTACTTTTATGCCAAAGGCGGTATCTAGGGTTTCTTTAAATCAAGCTATTCATCTGCCTGTTTTCTTCCCCAATCCTGAGAATAAGGGGGAAAGACTGTTACATACCTTGGACATTCACAGACAACTTCGATACTACCTGGACAGAACCAAGGCCAGTAGGAAGTCTGAACAACTTTTTGTAGCTTACGCCCCTGCAGTCCAAGGAAAAGCAATTTCAAAACAGACTATTTCAAAATGGATTGGACATTGCATCAGATTCTGTTATTCCTTTCATGGAAAGACTGTTCCAGCCAATGTCAGACCACATTCCACCAGAGCTACAGCCACCTCTACAGCATTCTTAAGAGGGTGCCTACTAAGGACATTCTAGAAGCTGCTACATGGAGCTCTGTGCATACATTCTCCAAACACTACAATCTCCCTCTATACTCCAGATCCAGAGCAGGCTTTGCTTCGGCAGTCCTGCAGGGTTTGATTGCCACACCATCTTTTTCCTAGAGCATTCCTCCTCCCCCAGCTAAGCTATGGTATTCTACCCATATGTTATGACTGCAGTTGCATTCTTGAAGGACATAGTACAGTTTTGTACCTACCATAAATGTAGATGTCCGATAGACATGCAACTGCAGTCGGAGTTTCCTCCCTCCATACCCCTCTATGCCTAGGGTCCACTCCTATCCCTGTTTCTCTTAGCTGGGGATATCTGTTATGGTGTATTTGTTTTATTGCTCATTTATTTGTCTGGAATCCTGTTTTTGTCTTCCAAATTTGATTACAGCCTTCCTTGGAGGGCACCTGGCATCTGGGGCAAGAAACACTGAAGAAAATGGCGTCGGCTGATGCTTATGTACTCCAGCCGCTCTGACGTCGGAGAGAAATGCGACATCAGCCGACGTCGGACCCAGACTTTGGAATCCAGCCGACCGAGGGCTGCCTGAGGCAGGACAAACCCATATGTTATGACTGCAGTTGCATGTCTATCGGACATCTACATTTATGGTAGGTACAAAACTGTACTTTCTCTAACCCCCAGGCGTCCTATTCCAGGAACCAAAAGGGGCAAAAGAAGATGTGGTTCTGGAAATCACAGTCCTTTCGTGACACTCAGGAATATTCATCCCCCAAAGGCAGAGGAGGACAAGACTGACGCCGTCCCAGAGGCAGAGGGGGTCCCAGAAACTTCGGATCTAGGGAACCTTTTTCCAACAGACCTGCACAGCAACCCTGAGGGATTGCCCGGCTGCTCTACTCTGGAAGCAGTCGCGGGAAGATTTTCCTTACATCCAGTGGCATGAGAGTCCATTACTGCAGACCGCTGGGTGTTAAACATCATATCCAGAGGATATTCTATCCCCTTCATTTCATGTCCCATAACTGCAGCACGCCTTCCAGATGTCCCACCCGCTCACATAGAGGCTGCAGCTTTAGAGGTTTCGAAGCTGCTACAAAAACGAGCTGGTCCCCCCAGATCAATCCAGATCAGGCATCTACTCCAGGTTCTTTTTAGTGCCAAAGAAGACGGGGGACCTCAGGCCCATTCTGGACCTGTCTATCCTCAACCTGTCGGCAGAGAAACAAAAATTCCGATTGGTCACTCTACAGTCCATTCTACCATTTCTGAAAGAATGTGACTGGATGTGCTCGTTAGACCTCCCGGACGCTTACTATCACATCAAGGTCCACGGGAGCTCCAGGAGGATGTCCTTCAAGGATGCATCTGCAGTCATAACAAATGGGTTGTCCCCCTACCCTTTGGTCTCACCACAGCCCCCAGGGTGTTCACCAAGGTTATGGCGGTCGTAGCGGCTCACCTGAGACTTCAGGTATTCCCCTACCTAGACGTTTGGCTCTTCGCTGCACCCACCAAATGTCTCTTATGTCAGGCCCTACACTATTTCCTCGGTCTGGCTCACAAGTTAGGCATCCCGATCAACATCAACAAGTCCCACCTGGCTCTGGTTCAGATCAATCACTTCATCGGGGCACGGTTGGATTCGATTCAGTCAAAGATTTTTCTCACCCCGGAAAGGATAGAAAATCTCAGACTCCATTTATCGACTATCTTGGATCACTCGGTAGTCACAGCAGCTGATGTTCTCAGGGCCCTGGGTTCGATGGCAGCTGCAATCTCTATCCTCCCTCTTGCACGTCTTCACATGATAGTTCTTCAGTGGACTCTAGCAGTTCAATGGTCCTGGTTAGACCTTCCGATGAATTTCCTCATCCGCATCAGTCGGACATGCAGAACGTCACTCCAGTGGTGGCTTCAGTCAGCGGACATTTTCATGGAGCACAGCTTTCTAGCCCCTCCGGCTCAAGCCACGGTGACCACGGATGCTTCCCAGCTCGGGTGGGGGGGCACTTCCTGGGAAGAATGTTCCAGGGCACGTGGTCCCCTCCAGAAACCAAGCTACACATCAGTGTCCTGGAGATGAGGGCAGTGCTTTTAGCATTGAGAGCCTTCCACCCTATCCTACCTCCGGGGACGTTAGCCATTTAGTCGGACAACATGTCTGTAGTCTGGTATATAAACAAACAGGGAGGGACCCGATCCTACCCCCTTTTTCGCGAGGCCATGAGGGTTTGGGAGTGGGCCATATCCACCAGCCGGTTTCTCATAGCAACGCACATCCCGGGATGCTCAAACATTCTAGCGGACAGTCTCAGCAGAGCAATCCTTCTGCCTTACGAGTGGTCTCTGAAACAATCAGTGGCGGAGAAGATTTTCCGTGTTTGGGGTCAACCTTGCTGCGATCTCTTCGCATCTCCTTCTAACGCGAAGTGCAGCAACTTCTTCGCTGTGATCTCCCCTCCGGGGGATGTCCCCAGGGACGCTCTGATCCAAGCTTGGCCTCCCAGGCTACTCTAAGCTTATTCCCCATTACCTCTTATTCCGAAGTTCCTTCAGATAGCTTGCCAGCTGCAGTGCAAAGATGTTCTCATAGCTCCCTTCTGGCCTCGTCAAGTGTGGTTTCCCTTCCTATGGTCTCACCTGGTGGCTCCTCCATGGACTCTAGATCCATGCCCGGATCTGGTTTCCTCACCCATCGGGCTTGCCCCTGCCCTACCTGGACAGTCTCAAGCTGACGGCGTGGCTGCTCCAGTTCCCATGATCATCAGGACTCCCAGACTTTCGTCCCCTGTTAAGAATATTCTGGTAGCTTCTCGTAAAGCCTCCACTAGGAAACTCTACAATAGCAAGTAGAGATGTTTTTGCATTTGGGCCTCTCAGCGCAATCTGAACCCGTTTACAGCCCCCATTCCGGTCATACTGGATTTTCTGGCCAATCTTTTTCGATCAGGCGCAAGTGCTTCTACCATCAAAGTTCAGCTGGCTGCCGTTTCTTATTTTCATGTGAGTGACAATAAGGTTGCTCTGGCTTCTGCCAAATTGTGTAAAGCTTTCCTGAAGGGCACTTTTTTATTGCGACCACCAGTTAAAGAAACGGTGCCTCCCTGGGATCTGACTTTAGTCCTTCAGGCCTCGACTTCTCCCTCCTTCGAGCCAGACGGTTCAGTTCCGATGAGGTTTTTGTCGTGGAAGACAGCCTTCTTGGTCACCATCACGTCAGCCAAGAGAGTTTCAGAGTTGCAAGCCTTATCCTCCTTGCCCCCCATTTGGTTTTCCACAAGGATAGGGTTTTGCTGGGAAAGAACCCTTCCTTTCTTCCCAAGGTGTCCTCAGCAGCCAATATTAATAAGTCTATAAATTTGCCAGTCTTCTTCCCAAATTTCCAAAATAGAGGTGAACGTAAGCTTCATTTATTGGATGTCCATAGACAGCTTCGTTTTTACCTCCATAGGACTAAACCCTTCCGGAAGTCAGATCAGTTGTTTGTCTCTTTTTCGAAACCATTTTTGGGCAAAGCAGTTTTGAAAGTGTCCTTAGCAAGATGGATCAATCTTTCTATTACACAAGTTTATAAGGACAAAGGTTTATCTCCTCCTGGTGTATTGAAGGCTCATTTCACTAGAGCAATGCCCACTTCTGCAGCTTTCTGGTCAGGAGTTCCGTTAGACAATATCTGTGCGACAGCGACTTGGGCCAATTCGCACACATTGATCTCTCATTATAAATTGGATCTTATTTCTAGAGGGAGAGCATCCTTTGGCTTTGTGGTGCTCAGAAATATCCTTCCATAAGGGCCTCTCAGGAATACTAGTAGCTGGGGACTCTGTCCCATATGTGCAGAATGAATGAAGTCAACTACTTCAGATAAAGAAGTTATGTTCTTACCATAACGTTCCATCTGAGTAGTAGACTTCATTCTTCTGCACTTTCCCTCCCTCCATCCCCCTCATTCTTCAGGTTTTTCCTGTTTAGGATTGTGGTTATGTTGCCACTTAGTGTCAGCAAACTCAATCTGGGGCTAGATAGGAGGAAGTGATGTAATATAGGTAAGGGAGAAGCTTGGAGCTTGGAGCTGATGCTTGAAAAGTTTTTGCCGGCTCGGATCCGAATCGGATCCGTATACCCATATGTGCAGAAGAATGAAGTCTACTACTCAGATGGAACATTATAGTAAGAAAATAACTTTGTTTTTCAGTTTAGCTTTATGAAAAGCTACTTAATGCTTTGAATGGTTGTAAAGGCAGCACTCTGTCATAGATAAGTGTTCTGCATGTTTTCTAGGATTTTCTTTTAGCAGTTATTTTACAATGTGGGATGGGTGAAACTCTCTGTTAGTTGATGTTGGCTTCCTAGAAGAAGGGGCCTGTACTTCATGTTATTCAAAGACTGCACTTGGACTTTTGCTTCTCAGCTGTTCTGTGACCTTTCAAATGTAAAGGAAGTGCTGCATCATAGCTGACGCGTGTTTCACATGTTTTCTCTTGATGTCATCACATGGGATGCAGCACCTTATGAGTAAAGTAAGGAGTCCTATGACATGAAACCTATTGACTGTATGACTGCCTTTAGATCATGTGTCTTTCAGTCGTGTTAGCAGCTAACTGCCTTTGAATTTGGCAGGCAATTACTGATAAAGGAGAGAATGTTCATGCTCAGATATTGGCTACAGACTGGTCGTGGACTTCAGGCGGGCGTGTTATTTTATATGACATGGATGCTGTTGACTTTTGAATTAGAAAATGTTATGATGTTATGTTTGTCCCTCTCGCATTCTTTCTTACTAGATGGGTTCAGAGCTGATACTTGGCTCCAACTCGGCTAATAGTAGCTCGAAGTCTCTGACTTGGCTTATGGCTGAGCACCTATTCACAATGCATTGGAGTAATCCCCAGATCTCGTTTGCCGCTTGACTAGTTTGGATGCACTCTTTTTGGCCGTGGCTAAGTGTTTTTTGATTATATTACTAATAGTTGTTTTTTGACAATTTCTTCTTGTTAGAGTTCTTGTAGTTCTTAATTTAGGCAGTTTCTATTTTTGTAGGGTTTTGGCATCGTTCGTTTGTCACCTGCTTGTTTGTTGCTTATTGGCCGTCGTTTTTTTCCCTAGGCCTGTCCTATCCCTGTCAGTCTTGTGTTAATTGTGTATTGAACTTTAGCTCATTTAAGTTAGAGAGTTAAAGGTAAGCCGTTTTTTATTAGACTGTTTGTGTTGCCTTTTTCCCGTCAGCTTGGCTAGGTCCATTTAAGTTAGAGGGCCTAGCACCCGTTTAACTTAGAGGGTAGAGTTTTAATTCCCTGTACTGCTTTTTGTTGTGTGTGCTTAGTTTAGTTTATTCGGTAAAAGTTTATTGCAATTTTCTGCAGTTTTCAGCATGTCTGAAGAGTCTAGAGATAAAGAACTCAAAGTCTCCGGGTTTAAGAAAAGCCAACAATGCTCCCAAAAAATGTTCATTACTGATGGCCTTGTGTGTGTGTGTGTGTGTGTGTGTGTGTGTGTGTGTGTGTGTGTGTGTGTGTGTGTGTGTGTGTGTGTACTGCTTAGGTGCTATTCACTTGCAGGAATCCTGCAGTTTTTGTCACTCCTTCAGCTCTTGTGTGTTACATGAGAGGAAAAACAAACAGATTTTATGAGGTTTAATAAAGCCTTCTTTTGATGAAGCTTTACAATCTTCTCCTACAGATAGTGACAAGTCCAAGAGACCTACCTCTTCATCATCTTCCTCTACTCATTCAGAGCTGTCAAAGAAAATGCCTAAGTTGACTGAGAAATCTATCTCCTTGGCTCCACTGCCTTTGGAACTGAGGGAGACAATCGGTGCAGACAAACCTAGCTCCTCAGTTTCAAAGATTTCGCAACTGATAAAGACTACTACTTGGAGCCAGTCCGTGCAATTCGAACCGGTTTCTTCGACTTTGAGATCTGCTGTACTGCAAAGGTCTCGATCTCCCACTCCTTCATCCACATCCTCTAGGAGCCTATCTGATGACATGGACAGGGTGGTGCATAGGCTTTTGAAGTCGCCAGCACTGGTAAATTATTTTCGTGTCCGGCCCCACCGGTCTCGGAGCTACCCAAGATGACTACATCCACTATTCCTCCTCTGAGCCAAGTTGGATCTTCGGAGCCGGAATGCCAGATACCTCCTGTGGTAGACCCTTTGGTTCCAAGACCCTTTCGGGATTCTTTGGAATCGTTGCCTGCCCCAACAGTTTCAGTGTCCAGAGTGTCTTGGATCCGTAGTTCTCTGGTTGGCTCCGGGGGGGGGTCTCTGACCGGAGTCTCTTCGGTCCCTAGTCTGCCCCTTGGCACGGGTGAGCTCATCTCCTACATCAGCCTCGGAGCCAATTTCCTTCGTGCCAGGGATTTTATCCCTTCCTTGGAACCGGGTTTGTCCTCGGAGCCAGGGAGGTCGGCCTTCGAGGTGATGAGGAGTTTTCTGTCCTCTCTTGCAGCTTTACCCAGGGATACTGATATTCTTCCCCACTCAGGCACCGGCGTCTGCTTCGGCACCATCCTATCCACAGGGCAGCAGAGATTCAGAGCCTCAGTAAGCTCCATTGGGCTAGCCCCACTCCTCCAAGACCTCCCCAGACTACCCGTATGAGGAGCCATCTCAGAAGAGGACATGCCAGAGGAAGCATGTAGACTTCCCTGATGAGTCCATCACTTCTGACACTGACCTCGAGGAAGCAGAAGGGTCCCCACGGTCACCCTCTGAAGATATCTCTTTCTCAGATATCCTAGAGATCCTAAAACAGAGAGGTGCCTGGAAACCCATCAACCCTTCTGATAAGGAGTCAGTGCATCTGAAGGCCTTTGGATCTCAACCTTCAGCCTCCAGTGTTTCTCTGCCTTTCGATGAGCTTATGGATTTGGTTAGTCGAAAGGTGTGGGAGTCACCAGACACTATGGAGCCAGTCCCTAGGAGGCCAAATAAGTTCCTGTCAGCTCCTTTGGATAAGGAATTTCTCTCAAGAGGCCTACCCGTAGATGCTGTGGTGGTGGCAGCAGCCACCAAAAAGGAACTTTCTGAGACGTCCTCATCTATCTGCCGAATAAGGAATCTCGCAAATTGGACAGATACAGGAAGCATTTTTTCTTGTCAGCAACTTTCACCCTCAGCTGAACTACCTCACACACTTTACAGGACTTCAAACAGATCTCCTGAAGGAGTTAGGCGATACTCTACAAGGTTCATTAGCTGCGGGGGTCTCAGAAAAAGTCACTGCCAGCCATCCACCTTAAATTCCATAGTTAACTCCTCCATGAGGCTGATAGCATATGCTGCAGGTGGAGCGAGCAGGGCAGTGGGTTCCAGAGTTTCCTTCAGGAGGCACTCCTGGATGTGCTTGTGCAGCTTTGTGGAGCCTTCAAGTGTGTCTTTACCAATGTCCTTTCTGATGGTTCCCCTCTTTTTGGACCAAAAGTCAAGGACACTCATCATAGGCGAGCAGGAAGGGAAAACTCTCTCTGCCATTGGAGTACATTTTTCCGTACCTTCAAGACCTTATCCTAAGTGCCGAAGAGTGGAAAGATGTGGTTCAAAAGATCCCAGGGAGTTTTTCAAGACGCATGAGGTGAGCCCTTCCCCAGGGGCAGAGGGGGAGGCAATAATGGTAGCCGTTGCCCACGTGGCAGGGGAGGTCCACAAAACCAGGTGACCGCAATTCCTTTCGCGGCGGACCCCATCAGCACTCCTGAAAGGAGGCCTGCCTGCTCTTCTCTGGAGGCATTCGGGGGAAAATTAACTCTGTACTCTCTCATGGTGAAATATCACAAGAGACAGGTGGGTACAAATTGTAATATCCAGAGGATATTCCATTCCATTTTGCCAACCCATTCCACAGACCAAAAAAATCCCGGATGTTCCACCCAGTCAGAAGGAACAAGCAACCACATCATTACAGGAGTTGTTGATCAAAAAGAGTCATTCAAGAAGTCCCCGCAGACCAAATAAGATTCGGAACTTACTCAAGATTCTTTTTAGTACCAATAAGAACACGAGACTGGAGACCCATTTTGGATCTCAGCAAGTTGAATGAATAGGTTCATACTAGGCTATCTGCCTTGGGCATTTATAAGCCTAGCCAGAGTGTGTTTGGCTTTCGCTACCCATTTTAAATTAATTTTGCTATGCCCTTTTTCGTGGTTAGTATACTGTGCCTCTGTCTAACAATGACACAGAAGTGATACCCGGGATAAACCTATGATCTCCCATCCACTCATCAAGATTCCTCTTGAAGAGAGTCAATGAGGGACTCTGCCTAACCTGGACTGGGATTTTATTTCAGTGAAGGGAGCCTCTGGGTTATGAATCTGTCCCTCCAGCATGTCCTATTTATTTCAGTGCTGAGGTTCAAGTCTCTCAAGCGCGTAGCTCTGTAAAGAAGTCCAAGTTCTGAATGAGGAAAGATGATTGCATGTGCTCAGTAGACTTCCAAGATGTGTACTACCACATAAAAATGGACAGAGCATCAAGGAGTCATGTACGCTTCTAGCTGGGATCCAGTCATTATCAGTTTCGAGCTCTGCCCTTTGGTCTCACTACAGCCATCAGAGTGTTCACCAAATGCATGGCAGTAGTAACGGCTCACCTGAGACGTTGGGATTCCAAGTGTTTCTATACCTGCACGACTGACTCCTAACTGCCAAGACCAAGCATCTATAGGCCAGGGACACTACACTGGAACTTTGTGCTCAGTTAGGCATAACAGTGAATTTTCAAAAATCTGCCTTGTTGCCTTGCCAATGTATTATATTTATCGGCGCAGATATAGACATTTTTTCTATGATGGCTCGCCTTCCGCCCGACAGAGTCTCTGTCCTCAGACAGCAAATAGTCGACATTCTTCCCATGAGAAAAGTAAAAGCAAAAGTAATCCTAACACTTCTTGGAACCATGGCATCAACCATAAATCTTGTCCCCCTAGCCAGGATGCATATGAGAATCCTTCAGTGGCTTCTGTTTGCTCAATGGTCTCTTCAAGAGCTTCCTATGTCCCACCAGATAACGATAATGAATTAATGCAAGAGAGATCTCTGATGGTGGCTTCAGTCCGATCATGTGACCATTGGACGATCCTTTGTTCCACAACAACCTGTTGCTACGGTGACCAGAGATGCTTCCCAGATAGGGTGGGGGGGGGGCATTAGCTGGGAAGAGCAGTCCAAGGCACATGGCAAGAACATGAGGCTCAGTTGCACATCAGAGTTCTAGAGATGAGAGCAGTGCTTCTGGCGTTGCAAGCACTTCAGGACTCTCTTCTACTAGGATCGATTGCAGTTCAGTCAGACAACATGTCTGTAGTCTGGTACATAAACAAGCAAGGAGGAACCAAATCATACCTCCTTTGTTGAGAGGCACTAAAAGTATGCCAAAGGGCAATTTCTTCCCAACGTTTTCTGGTAGCAACCCATATCCCTGGGAAATCCATTGTGATAGCCAACAAGTTCAGCAGGACAATTTTAATACCTCACGAGTGGTCTCTGATACAGAGCATAGCGGACAAGATTTTCCGAACTTAGGGCCAGCCTTGCTTCGACCTATTTGTAACCCCCCTGAATACCAAATGCAGCAGCTACTTTGCCCTAATCCCCCCAGTGGTGGAGACACCGAGAGACACACTCGTCCACAATTGGCTCTTGGGACTACTGTATGCCTTCCCTCCCTTTCCACTAATTCCCAAAGTCCTCCAGAAAGCCAAAGTCTTGGGAAGCAGGCTAATTCTCATTTCTCCTTATTGGCCCCGTCAGATTTGGTTTCCCTTCCTCTGGCCTCATCTTCAGGAAAAGCCATGGGTTCTGGACCTAGTCCCAGACCTTATGACTCGTATGTCAGGTGCGCTTCATCCTTCTCTCCAGACCCTCAATTTGACAGCTTGGCTCCTCCACTTCCAAACTTAGTCAGTCTTCAAAATTTTACCCTAGCAGGCAAACACATTTTGCTCTCTTCTCATAAGGCTTCCACCAAGAAATTGTATTCCAGCAAGAGCAAGATACATTGATCCCTTCTATGCCTCTGTTAGTTAAATTTTAGAATTTCTAGCGGAACTTTTTCAGCAAGGCTCTGCTGCAGCTACAGTTAAAGTCCACTTAGCTGCAATTTCTAATTATCACATTGGTGAAAAACACTCCTAATCTCATGTCACACAGGCTGTGTAAAGCTTTTTTAAAAGGAATTTGTTTGTTGAGGCCTCCCATTAAGGAATCTCATCACCTTGGGACCTAAATTTCATTCTTACTTATCTAACTTTACCCCACTTTGAGCCTGCTTCTTGTGATCTAAAGTTTCTCTCCTGAAAGACCATCTTGTTAGTGGCCATTACATCTGCACGTAGAGCCTCAGAATTACAAGCTCTATCAATTAAGCCACCACACCTAATCTTTCATAAGGATAGAGTATCCTTAAGGACCAATCCATCATGTGTGTCAAAAGTCTGCTCTCAATCCAGTCTAAACCAGTCTATTGAACTTCCAATTTTCTGTCTTAATCATCCCAACAAAGCAGAATCCAAATTGCATCACTTGGATGTACATAGGCAACTGAGATTTTATATACATAGAACCAAAGACTTATGGAAAACAGACCAGCTATTTGTTTCCTTTTCTCAAGCAAAACGAGGCAAACCAGTCTCAAAAGTTACACTCTCAAATTGGCTTACTAGTTGTATTACTTTTATATATACTTCAAACAAAAGAAGTCTACCTGTCAAAATCAAAGACCATTCAACTAGAGCTCTAGCAACATCATCTGCTTACTATGCTAGACTATCTGTGGGACAGCAATTGTGCAGCGGCTACATGGGCTCAGCTCCATACCTTTATTACTCATTACAAGGTAGATTTGGCCTCCAGGGACAGAGCTTCTCTTGGGTCCGCAGTGCTCAAAGGTGTACTCCCATGAGCCACCCAGGAAAATGGTGCTAGCGACACTGTCCCATCCAGTAAGAAAGAAGGCAAGCGGGACAACATAATATAAAGAAGTTATGTACTTACCATAACGTTCCATGTTTGTTGTCTTCTCTCAACCTTCTTTCTTACGTCCCTCCCTCCTTCCCCCAGCCAAGGTTCCTAGAGGACTTAGATAAGAGTTTTTTCCTATTCTTCTACAGAGGGAATTCCTTGGAAAGTGTTTATTTTTCCTCTTATATGTATTGTGTGTTTATATACACACATAAATATATATATATATATATATATATATATATATATATATATATATATATATATATTGTGGTTATATAAATAGAAATATACTTTGTTTATGGCTAGCAGCAAACAAGATCTGGGGATTACTGCAGTGCTTTGTGGGATATGTGTTCATCCACCAGCCAAGTCAGAGACTTCAAGCTAGTGTATTGGCCGAGTCTCAGCTCCGAACCCATCCAGTAAGAAAGAAGGGAGAGAGAGGACAACAAACATGGAATGCTATGGTAAGTGCATAACTTTTTTTCTGAAAGTGTTTTTTAAAATGCTCGAGTGAAATGTATTGCATGACAAGAGTGTTAGGTGTATTTTCAAATTTGGCTTGCTTCTAATAACAGTTTATGATGGTCAATTCTTCTTCTTCTTTCGGCTTTTCCCGGTTAGGGGTCCCCACAGTGGATCACCAGTCGGCTCATGATTAGCAGTGGAGTTTTACAGTGTCGAGTTGCCAGCCCGGCACCCAACCTTCCACAGAAGGCACACACATGCACACACTCACACCTAGGGCAAATTTAGTGTGTCCAATCCACCTACAGCATGTCTTTGGGATGTAGGAGGAAACCGGAGCACCCAGAGGAAACCCACGCAACCACAGGGAGGTCATGCAGACTCCGCACAGAAGGCACCCCAGCTGAGGATCGAACCGCAGAACCTCTTGCTGTGAGGATCGAACCGCAGAACCTCTTGCTGTGAGGCAGCAATGCTAACTGCTGCACTACCACCAAGTTTATGATAGTCAATTAATTAATTTATTTATATTTGTTAATTTGGGTAGATCACTTATTCACATGGACCTCTTTTAGACTCAGCCCAGTTAAGGGACATGCTGAGAGATGCACGGTAGGCAAACAGAGGCTGAGGGAATCAAACCCTGGACTGCAGATAAATCAAAATGTTGGTTTACATAGGGAGCATCCGTGCTTAATGGTTAGACATTCATGGGCTACAAAACGCTATGTTTCTGAATCAGTGTTTTTATAGTTTGTGTAGAAGAAAAAGAATGTTGCAGAACAAATTACAAAAATGTTTTATGTTTAATTGATACTAATGACTAAAATGTTGCATCACTAAATCATTGTTTTATCAAAAGGTAGTTTGAAAATGAGTGTTGCAGTAAAGTTTTAGCCAAACATAGGTATGTTAAGGTGTGGATTTTTATAATTACAAGGTTGTGACCAAACTAGCATTTGCTGTCTTGATTTGCAAAAAATATGCTTATGCTTAATTTTCAGAATTCCAGGGGTAGCCTATCTGTGGTATTCAAATAGTTATTAGTAAAGGGAAGTATGTATTTAAAGTGGGTAGAATTATGATAATGCCTATATTGAAGAATAAGCTCCTAAGGTAACGGTGACAATGCCAAACTTCATTGTGTCTGAGAGAGTTCCAAGTAATAATTGATGTAAGCTGTATAAAAATGGTGTTTAGAATGAGTATGAAGATTTGTTTTATTATGGTTTGATAGCTGATTTTTCATTATACTATCGGCAGGGTTTTTGAATTATAGCATTCAAGGAGTTTCTGTAAAAGGGAATGCTACATAACAGAGGCTCAAGTGTGGCACTCAAGTTTAATGTTAAAGAATTGTCAATTACCTGATTATGTTAAAATAATCTGATATCAGGGAAGTGCTAGGTGTTCTAAGAAATGTCTTGTAAGGGGTTCTGTAAATTTATTTGGCGTTATGGATGTTTACAGAATTCTATATTTTCAAATTAATACTATTTGAAAGTAGTTTCTAGAATGAATTGTGCAGGAAAAAGGTGTTGTACAGTTGCATTTAACTTTAGTTCTGAAAAAGTGTCACATTTTGGGCTGATCTCTGCTGGATCATGCCAGTACATAGAGTTATTAGTGTTTTTGTAAATAACTGTATTAACATCTTTAAAATTACAAAGATGTTTGTCTTTTGGCTTTTCCCGGTTAGGGGTCGCCACAGCGGAACTCCGGTCCGCTAATGATTGGCAGTAGAGTTTTTACGTGCTGGCTTGCCGGGCCTAACGCACAACCTTCAACGAAGGAACACCCATTCATGCATGTCGCCACACAGAAGACGCTCCAACTGAGAATCGAACGAACGTCTAACTGTGAGGCAACAACGCTACCGCAGCACCACCACCACAGTAAAAAATAATGTATCAAAAATACCAGTCATTGATGTCTTCTTGCCCTTATAACATTAGATGTGAGAGTGTTCGATCTCGCCGTTTGTTCTTACACCTGGGTTCGGAGCCGATCCTCGGCTCCGTGTCGGCCGCTTTGCAAGCTCTGCATCGAGAAGAAGCTCGAGACCAACCTAACTCCCACAATCCCCCTCTGCCTTTACCTCAGATCTAGTTTGCCGCTGCAGCGTTCGCATCAGTTTGATGAGCTCGAGCAACCTTAAGCTAAGATTTATATTTTTCTTATATTTCTTAAGAATTTCTTTCTTCTAAAATATTATCTAAGTGACTGTGTGTGTGTGTTTATAGTGTTTCGAGGAATTCTCGGTTCCATATAAAGTTCTTTAAACTTTATTAGAGTTTTCCCTCGGGGCCTAACCCCACCCTTTTACTGGATTGACTACTGGATTGACTTTTTTACTGGATTTGGCTAAAGTTTCTGGATTAGACATAACTACTGGACTTGACATTTACTAACTTTCCTTTGTTAGCTATAACTAAAATGTCTGAGAAAGCTAAGTCTGGCTTTAAACGTTGCCAATGTGGGCAAAAGATGTCAGTGACTGATAATCATAGTTCCTGCGTCTACTGTCTTGGCCCTCTCCGTCTGCAAGAAGACTGTTCAATTTGTCATTCTTTCAGTGGAAGGGTCATGACAGATAGGCGCAGGAAACTTATGGATAGGGGTCTTTTAAAACCTACCTTTCAAGAGGCTCTGGATGCATCAGACCAGGCATCCAAATCCTTGAAGGAATCGAAGACGTCGGAGCCCAGGTCATCGGCTCCGAGCTCTTCAGTTAAAGTTCGATCACCGGTTCCACAGACTTCGGGGCCGAGTGTTGAACTATTGTCAGTTTCCGAGCCTCGAGTCTTGGAACCGGTGACGGAGCTGCCTCCCCCGACACTGTTGAGGTCGGCTCCGTCTTCGATTCCTTCGACGCGCTCTTCCAGACCCCTCTCCGACACCGATGTAGACCGCGTGGTGCAGAAATTAATGGAGAATACGGCCTTATCCAAGCTCATCTCTGTCTCCTCCCAGTTGGTGTCGAGACTCGAAGGCCTTCCCTTATCTCCATCTGTTCCTCCTCCGAAACCTATCCAGTCTTCGGAGCCGGAAGAGGCTGATCTGCTGATTGTGGAGCCCTCGGTGCCAGAACCGTCTTTCTCTCTGTCGGCTCCGTTCACCTCGACTCCGTCGGATCCGGTACTGGAGTCTCGGAGCCGAAGATCCATCCTTGGTTCCGGGACTGAGAGTCGGACCGATGTTTCGGTTCCGACGCTCCCTCTCGGGGCCTTGGCTCGGATCGACTCAGCTCCTTCCTCGGGGTCGATGCCTTCGGTGCCTGTCTCGGGGATTCTTCCCATTTCCTCGGAACCAGGAGATACCTTGACTCGGGACCCGGGGGCCTTCGACCTCATGAGGAAAGTGTTGTCTACCCAGACAACCACATCAGCAGAAACAGCTTCTCCTCCCTATAAAGGACCGTTATCCTCCTCTGCACCCACGGCTACATCTAAGCGTCGAGCACCTGTGTCTCAGCCACCCCTGGAGGGTGCCCCCTCTTCCTCGGAGGCCACTTCGGATGCTCCCACCGAAGAAGTTCCGAGGAAAAGATTGTGTAAGAGGAGACACTTAGATTCTCCACAAGAATCATTGACATCGGACACTGACTTAGATGAGTCAGAAGGGTCCCCAAAGTCACCCTCAGAGGATGTCTCTTTTTCTGACATTCTGGAGATCCTAAAGCAGAGAGGTGATTGGCAAGCCTTCCCCCCTTCTGAGGATGAGTCAGTTTTGCTGAAGGCATTCGGTGCTCGACCTTCCTCCTCCTGGGTCACTCCGCCCTTCGATGAGTTGATGGAGCTGATTGCTCGAAGGGCGTGGGAGACGCCTGACACGGTGGAGCCAGTCCCTAGAAAGCCTAACAAATATATTACTGCCCCTCAGGATAAGGCTTATCTGACAAAGGGAGTGCCAGTGGACGCTATGGTGGTGGCAGCGGCCACAAAAAAGGAGATGTCTGAATCTTCCTCATCTGTCCATCCGCCTAACAGAGATTCTAGGACTATGGACAGGTATGGGAAGCGCATTTTTAGTTCAGCGACTTTTTCTATGCGATCCCTGAACTATTTGACCCACTTCACACGGCTACAGAGGGATCTAATCAAAGAGCCTGGAGATACCCTCCAGGGTACTACAGATGCTGCTATTTCAGAAAAAGTTACGGCACATCTCAATACCCTTACATCCATTGTAAACTCGTCCATGAGGCTGATCTCATACGCAGCCGAAGGATCGAGTAGGGCAGCAGCTTCAGCGATTGCTCTTCGTAGACAATCCTGGATGCGCTTATGTTCATTTGCGGAAGCCTTCAAGTCTTCCTTTACTAACGCCCCATTTGATGGTGCCACTCTCTTTGGCCCCAAAGTAAAGGAGACCCTTACCCGGTGTGAGCAGGAGGGAAAGACTCTGTCTGCTGTCGGAGTCCGTTTTCCACCCCATCCAGACCGTACCCCAAAGGGCAACGTGGTGGAAAAATGTGGTTTGAAAACCCCAAGGATCTTTCCCAGGCACACAGGGTGATGCCCCTCTAGAGGCAGAGGAGGGGTAGAGGTGGAAGATGCCGCCCTGGTGGCAGAGGGGTCCGCAAAACCAAGGTGACAGGGATACACCCCTGGAAAACCTTTCCAGCACTCCTGAGAGGAGGCCCGACTGTCCTGCTCTGGAGGCAGTCGGGGTCGCTAGCTTTATACCCTCAGGCCTGGCAAAATCTTACATCAGACAACTGGGTAAAAAGCGTTGTTACCAGAGGCTACAGAATACCCTTCCTATTGCCCCAATTCCGAAGAAGACTCCCAGATGTGCCCCATCTGCGAGACCCTGCAGCTATAGAAATTTCAAAGCTGCTAGAAAAAGAGTCATCCAACCAGTCCCAGCGGACCAAAGAGGATTCAGAACTTACTCAAGGTTCTTTTTAGTTCCAAAGAAGACAGGGGACTGGAGGCCGATTCTGGACCTAAGCAACCTCAATACCTTCGTCAAGAAAGAAAAGTTCCGAATGGTCACGCTTCAATCGATCCTTCCATTTTTACAGAAGGACGACTGGATGTGCTCAATAGATCTGAAGGACGCATACTACCACATCAAAATGGCCAGGGCATCCAGGGATCAATTGCGCTTCCGGCTGGGAGCCAGCCACTTTCAGTTTTGAGCCCTGCCCTTTGGTCTGACCTCAGCCCCCAGGGTTTTCACCAAATGCATGGCAGTGGTGGCGTCTCACCTGAGACGCCTGGGATTCCAGGTGTTTCCGTATCTGGACGACTGGCTCCTTTCTGCCACCACCCAGCGTCAACTGATTCAGGCCAGGGATTACACACTACAGCTTTGTGTTCATCTCAGAATTTCCGTAAATTTCAAAAAATCTTTACTACAGCCATCACAGCATATCTCATTCATAGGAGCAGAATTGGATACGCATCATTTAATTCTAAGACTTCCTCCAGGAAGGATAGCCTCACTACAAAGCCACATATCTCTTCTTCTGTCATCCAGAAAATCCCCAGCAAAACTGGTTCTGAAGGTTTTGGGTCTCATGGCAGCTTCTCTCATTGCGATACCATTGGGAAGACTGCACATGAGAGTTCTACAATGGCTACTGTTTGCACAATGGTCGTTCCAACAGCTACCTCTGACACATGAAATTCTGATCACAAACACATGCAAATCACACCTAGCCTGGTGGCTCCGGACTTGCAACCTTTCCAGTGGAAGACCATTTGTGCTACCCACGCCGACAGCTACGGTGACCACGGACGCTTCCCTGATAGGGCGGGTGGGCATCTTTCAGGGACAGACAGTCCAAGGCGAATGGACCAATTTAGAGTACAATCTGCACATCAATGTTCTAGAGTTGAGGGCAGTGTTTCTAGCGTTGCAACACTTTGCTCCCCTTCTTCCTCTAGGGACTATTGCAGTTCAGACGGACAACATGTCCGTAGTCTGGCACATAAACAAACAAGGGGGAACCAAGTCTTATCAGCTATGCAGAGAGGCCATGAGAATCTGGCAATGGGCGGAGTCCACGGGTCGCTTTCTGATTGCAACGCACATCCCGGGGTCATCCAACGTCATAGCCGACAGGTTGAGCAGAGCAATCCTGTTGCCTCATGAGTGGTCCCTCAAACAGTCAGTTGCGAAGAAGATTTTTCGCAAGTGGGGCCAGCCTTCCTGCGATCTTTTTGCGTCTCCAATGAACGCCAAATGCAGGAGCTACTTTGCCCTATTACCCCTCCAGGGAAGTCCGCAGGGACGCTCTGGTTCACGATTGGTCCCCGGGTCTCCTGTACGCTTTTGCTACTTTTGCCCTGATTGCAAAGTTTCTGCAGAAAGCCAACAACCTGCAAAGGACGATTATCCTCATTGCCCCATTCTGGCCTCGTCAAATCTGGTTTCCCTTTCTTCTGGCACACCGCGTTGGGGCCCTGGATCCTGGACCCGGAGCCAGATCTACTGACCCACTCGTCAGGGGCTCCCCACCCTCGCTTCTGTCACTCCGACTAGCAGCTTGGCTGCTCCGCTTCCCTACTTAGCCAGGTCTGATCTTCTTTCACCTGCAGTTCAGAATATACTAGTGGCTTCTCATAAAGCTTCCACTACAAAGACCTACACTAGTAAATGGAAGCGCTTTGTTTTCTGGGCAAATACACAGCATTTGGACCCTGTTATAGCTCCTTTAAACAAGATCTTGGAGTTTTTAACTAATTGTTCCACCAAGGAGCTTCTCCTGCCACTTTAAGAGTGCAATTGGCTGCCATTTCCAACTTTCATGTGGAAGAATGTGGGGCACCTATTATGGCTCACAGACTTTGTAAGGCCTTTTTAAAGGATCTTTCCATATTAGACCACCAGTTAGAACTCCTACATCTCCTTGGAATCTGAACCTTTATTATCTAAATTGATGTTACCTCCGTTTGAACCAGCCTCCTCTTGTCCATTGAAGTATTTGTCGTGGAAGACCCTCTTTTTGGTGGCCATTACATCGGCTAGGCGGGTGTCAGAGCTTCAGGCTCTTTCTATTAAACACCCTTATCTGATCTTTCACTCTGACAGAGTATCTCTTCGCACTAATCCGTCCTTTCTCCCCAAAGTTTGCTCTATTAATAACATTAATCAATCCATTGAACTCCCTACCTTTTTCAAAAATCACTCCAATAAGTTGAAGTATATGTTACACAAATTGGATGTTCATAGACAACTTAGATTTTACCTGGATAGAACAAAGGATCACAGGAAATCAGATCAACTTTTTGTAGCCTTTGCAGACAGCAGGAAAGGTGTAGCAGTTACTAAACGAACCCTTTCCAAATGGCTAACTGATTGCATTATATTTGTTTATGCTACTTCGGAACAAACTTTACCTGTCAAACCCAAGGGGCACTCTACAAGATCAGTATCTATATCCCTGGCTCATGCAGCTCGCTTACCATTAGACACTATTTGTGCAGCTGCCACTTGGTATAAACCACATACATTCATTTCTCATTACAAGGTAGACAAGGTTTCTAGGGACAGGGCAACCTTTGGTTCCACTGTGCTCAAGAACGTTCTCCCGTGAGTTCCTCAGGAACATGGAGCTAGGGACGCTACCCAGGTGTAAGAACAAACGGCAAGATCGAACACTCTCACATTTAGAAGTTATGTCCTTACCATAACGTTCCATGTGGAGTGTTCATCTCGCCTTTGTTCTTACATTCCCACCCTCCCACCCTCAGGAAGAACGTACAGTTTGGTGCCTGGTTTGGTTATTCTGCTTCTGCATTTCGCAGTTGTTGTGTATATATGTATATATATATGTATAAGTGTTCTTGCAGTTATGTTGTTTTGGCATGAATGTGTTTCTCTCTCTGACTTCTGGTTGGCTTGCAAACTAGATCTGAGGTAAAGGCAGAGGGGGATTGTGGGAGTTAGGTTGGTCTCGAGCTTCTTCTCGATGCAGAGCTTGCAAAGCGGCCGACACGGAGCCGAGGATCGGCTCTGAACCCAGGTGTAAGAACAAAGGCGAGATGAACACTCCACATGGAACGTTATGGTAAGGACATAACTTCTAATTACACTCTGCCTTTCTTGCTTACTTACCTAGATGCTTCCTCCTTCATGTTTCACTTATGAGTTCAAATGACAGTGCTGGGGGCAGAGAGTACAGCCCAGGTCTGTCATTTTCCCTATCTCCTCAATGTAATGTTTCACCCTCAGTCCAGTTATCAGAGAACCTCAATATTATCTATGTAGTTAAACCCAGGGTATTCACTTGTTCAAGAATCATAGCCTCAGCTCCCTTGTAACCCATTTCTTTTCTGTTTCTGACACCTTTGTTATCCATTGCTTTAAGTCTTTTACCCCAAATTTATTATTTTGCCTTCCATCGTTTTGTAAACATAATTTTTTCACTAACACCATTATCAAGACTAACAAATGCTGATTGTAGCTGGCAAAACAGAGCCAGCTTGGATCCCCTAAAAGTACAAAACCTTGCATAGGTTGATGCCCCCCCCCCCCCAAAGATTTCCTACATTTTTTGGAATTCTTTTTTCTAACTGCCCAGTTTTGGACCAGTCCTGAGCACATGGATCAATGTTCCTCTCACTCGTCTTATGGCTCCATCATTCCTGGGTATCCCCTAGGTATAATTTCCCCAGCTGATCCAGTGTATAAAAATACCTATGCAAGACAATGCCAGACAAAAATTCTTAAACTTCTTAGCTTAGTAGCATATTTAACCATCTCATAAGCCTTTTCCCATATCTCCTTGGTTTTAGATATATATTTAGAAATATATATTTCTGTTTAATAGAATATATGTGTGTGTGTGTGTATATATATATATATATATATATATATATGTGTGTGTGTGTGTGTGTGTAGTAAAAATAATAGTGCATGTGTACTTCTGTTGTGCTAGTTAGATGCATATACGCTTCTGTTTGCTATAATATATACAGGAAACTATAGTCAGATGCATAGATTTCTGTTTGCTAAAAAAGGGTTAAACTGTAGCTAAGAAGCAAAACGGTATTCATCTGTAAATGTAACATAAGGGTCTGGTACAGCTTGACAAAAATGCTGATAAGGATAACTCCTTAAAAGAAGCATTCAGTTGTGTGTAACAGTCTGGTAACAGATAAGGAATTCCTGTGATGCAGATGCAAGGAAGAAACTAAGTTGGAGGCAAGAACAACTTACTGAACTGTCACGTAATTCACCTTGAAATAGAACACAAAGTAGCTTAACAACAAACTGTATGACATCAGAAATACCAAAGTACTGAACCTGGAAGTTTCCAATAAACTGCATTACATCAACATCAAAAGACTGCCTTCATAAAAAGTGTGTAAAAGCACAGTAAAATTGAATGATGTTAAGTCTGATTTCTTGTTAAGTGTGAGTACTGGAGATCATCATCCGTATTGTTTGGAAAGTGTAAATTTGAGACATTAAAGCTATAAACTGTACAGTATTGTACTTGTCTGTTATAGAGATAAGTTAAGTACTGTGCAAGAAAGATAATATACTGCTAAAATGGTTATAGTCTGTAAAGTTTAGTCATTAATCAGACTTTGTTTTTTTTTACAAGGCATGCAGCATTCAGCACAGACATTTGCACATCTGCTATTAACTTTTCACTTGGCACACCTGATATACAGATTATCTATTCATTATGTCCAGTCCTGCTTTGCAGCCTTCATCTTAGTCTGTTCTAAGACTTAGCCCCACTTATTTCCCATGAAACGTATCCATTCCATGCTTACGTCATTCATTGAACCAGTGCTGGTAATTGTTTGTCTCAGGTTTTCCTTCAAATGCTTTTTAGTGTGCGTCTAAAAACATGATACATGACTTTATAGTCTTGCATTAATGCATGTTGATCTCTCACCTCTTGCTTATTTTTTATTCTGCCTCCCCAAGAAATATTTTGGTTTGAGCATTGATTTACTTGCCATCAATGGATAGTACATTTTCTTGTAATCATATTTTACTTCCCCATTTTAAAACCAGATCTGCAGAAGATTTGAGAAGTTAAATTGTAAACCCTTGATTACCCAAATATGCTTAAAAAAGTCCAAAATGTCAGCAGTACTATTTGAGCTTAACTGATAAAGTATCACCTCTTTCCAAATTTTTCTATAATTGTCAGCTTTGCATCTGTGATAAACTTTCAGGAGTACTGATTTTATATAACAGTATCTCCATGTCTCACTGAAACTTGGCAGAGTTAAAATGGTCATGCCACCACTGGATTCTTTTCATCAGAAATGAAACTTGACATCCATTCTTTGAGTTGGATCTCTTCTTTCTTCAGCAAGTGATACAGGAAATCTTGTATTAGATACAGAAACTGTGGCAGCACAAAAGTGTGAAGGGCCATAACTGTATGTTCAGGTCTGCAATCAGTGACCGATGCTTTAGAGGGGAAAAATCCAATTGTTATCACTTTCTGTAGTGTCACAATAAATGACCCTTCATATGTGGATACATTTCTAGATGTCATTTAGTCATGTTCCTGTAAATATGGATATTTAGCATGCAGTTGAACTGAACAACAGTTGGGTGTCCTTTGCTGGGTGATAGTTTTCATCTACAGCGTACATTTTTGGTAGCATTAATTCATTAACCTGAGAACTGTTGTATTTAGTCAACTTGCTGAAGACCCTGTTCTGTTCAAATGTCTCTGAGAATATTTTAAATTTACCAGGACATCATATGCAGATATTCCCAGTTTTAGTGCTTCCCTCCCTGCCTGAGGCCTTGTGTGTCAGTCTCTCTTATCCACATTGCTAGTACTTTTCAATAAATAGAATAAAGTAGGGGCGACAATGGACACCCCTTCCTGGTGCCCTTTGTCAATCTGATATTTGAACGATTATGGTTAATGCCATCATTTTGGCTGTCAAACACCCACGTATAGTTTGAATGAGCTCCAGAAATTTTGGTGGGAAACAGTTTTTTTCCACGATACATTTACACAACACATTATGGTAGTAAAGTATTTTATTAGCAGAGTTTAATTTAACTTAGCTGCTAAAGTACTGTTAATGCAAGGCCTGTGAACCAAGAAAGGTAGAAACATTTGCCTTCCAGTGGGATTTTTTGAGACCATGAGAGGAGACTCTTAGGGAACCATAACCAGAAGATGATGTGGACTACCAGGGACTTCTGTTTGGATCTACTTGCAAAGTAACCGAAACCTTGTTTACCGCTAGGAAACTAATTCTGTATGCAAAAGAGGTCATAATAACAGCCCTGTACTCAACCCTCATCAGACCAGTAATTGAGTACAATGTATTCACCATACCAGGCACCTGCAGCAACTTGAGAGACCTCAGAGATTACTAACCAAGAAAATTAATGGTGTCCAGGACATGTCATACATTGACAAACTTTATTCACTTTCACTGTACTCAGTAGCCTACAGACTACTTTTGTGCCTGGCCTACAGAGCAATCTCGGATCCAGACCTAATGGAAATGCTGCACATCAGCAAATCAAATGGGACAAGGTTCACCCACTCTTGGGACCTTAACCTGGCCTGTGACATAAATGGGATCTGCTGGAGAGACAGATATGTGTATCAGAGGTTGCCACTCCTCTGGAATAGGCTACCAGTTCACATCAAACAAAGCCCCTCTATGACCCTGTTTAAGTGCAGTCTGGATGACTGGATGGGGAACCATAAATTCATAGGTTATAGGTTCATAGGTTGGTACTGGGCTATCTGCTCGAAGGCATATATTAGCCCAGCCATGTTGTGCGGTATTCACTGCACCTTTAGTAGTTCCCTAGACCCTTGTACTAGCAGCTAGTACCCTTGGCCCCTATCTAGTAGTGCTGTTGGTGTGATCCCCGGTGTGAACTTTCTATTACCCATCCACTCATCAAGGTTCCTCTTGAAGAGTGATTGTGAGGGGCTCTGTCTTATATAGCTCAGGACCCTGTTCCATAGTAAGGGAAGTCTCTGCGAAGGGAATCTATCCCTCCAGCATGTTCTATTCATTGTTGTGTTGAGGTTTATATCCCTAGAACGTGTAGCTCGAGTAGATTTGGTTTTGCTAAGATGGAGCATGTTCAATAATTCTGGGTTGGACATGGCTCTGTACGTTAGACAGAGATCGCCTCTGAGAAAGCGGTATGCAACAGAGAACAGTCTTAGCTTTTTCAATCATGTTGCATAGGGCAACTGTTTGAGGTCAGTAATCATCTTGGTTAGGTACCTTTGTGGTCTCTCCAGCTGCTGGAAATGTCTAGCCAGGTACATTCCAATTGGTGCATTGTACTCAATAATGGGTCTGATGAGGGAAGAGTAGAGGGGCACCATTACATCCTTAGATCTTGATGCAAACCCTTTTGTGAACAGATGGGTCACATAGAAGGATTTTCTAACCACTTTGGCAACATGGTTATCAAAGGAAAGCTGACTATCTACTTGGGTCCCTAGATCCCTTATTTCTTCTTCAGATTTCAGGGGATTACCTCCTATGTTGTAGTTTATGGTACTCTGTTTTTCCAAAGGGGATTACTATGCATTTTTTTGCATTTAGCTTGAGACCATGGCTTTGACACCATGCATCAGTCTCATTTAGGCCCTTCTGGAGGATCTCCATGTCGGCCGGAGACTCTATTATAGCACCCAGTTTGCAGTCGTCTGCAAACTTAGTCAGCCACAGCCCTTCCGTGCTTGCCTGTACTTCTGAGAAGTATATGCCAAACAGGAGGGTCCCCAGGACAGAGCCCTGAGGCACACCACTCGTTACTGGTCTGGATTCGGACATAGATCCCGCTACTCTTACTTTATGGGATCTATCTGAGAGCCAGTTTGCGATCCATCTTGTAACGTAAGGGTTTATGCCCAGGCTGGTGAGCTTATAAATAATACCTGAATGGGGAATGGTGTCAAATGCTTTAGCAAGGTCAAGGTAAGCCGTGTGTACCTCCTTTCCCTTATCTATAGCCTGAGTAACTGTCTCAAAGAAATCCACCAGGTTCAGGAGGCATGATCTGACCTTGACGATGACGAACTGTGTGGGGTCCAGTGACTGGAGGTTCCCAATCTCTCCATTTATGAGTTCCGTAATGATTTGCTCCATAGCCTTACAGATCAGACTGGTCAGGCTTATTGGTCGGTAGTTCCCAGGGTCACTTGTGGCCCCACCCTTGTGTAGCGGGACCACCATTGCCGTGCGCCATTCTATGGGCACATATCCTGTGGAGAGGCTGAGACTGAACAGGGTATTAAGATGCGGGGTTAATTCCTTTTGGAGCTCGTATATGATACAGCCTGGGACACCATCTGGTCCCATGGAGGCAGTGTTTTTAGCTTTAGCTAGAGCCTTGTTAACCAACGTATCAGTAATAATTGGACTTACACAATCCCCTAGAATGGTAATAGGCCCTGTAGGTGGTGAGGGGGGGGGAGAAATTTGCACTGAACCTGTCAGCCAAGATGTTGGCAATGTCAGAAGGGTCAGTGTATTTTGTTCCATTTTGTACTAGCTCAGAACAGACCTGAGCGTTGCCATTTAGATTTTTGACATAGCCATAGAAGGCCTTATGGTTATCCTTGGCATCCTTGGCAACTTTCTTTTCAAAATTAGCTTTAGTTGACTTGATGAGGGCTTTCAGTTTCTTACTAATGCTGATCTGGGATGCTTTTTCTACTTGAGATTTGGCCTTTTTTTGTATAAGTCCCCTCCTTTTATTGTAAAGTTTGCTTATAGCCGGGGTCCACCAGACTGGTTTCTTCTTGCTTGAGGAAGGAGTCTTGGTTTTATTTGGGATAGCATGGTCCATGCAATCCTGAAGATGCATATAGAGTGCCTTGGTGTAGGATTCCGCATCCTGGATATCATTATCCTTCTGCAAGGGAATAGTGAAGCTTTCCACTTCGGATGCAAGTAGTTTGCTTTGGAAAGGTTTTTGACTATGGTTTCTTTGATTGGGGGAGGTGGAGGAGTGAGGATGTCCAGGGTTATCAGTTTGTGGTCGGATCTGACCAAGGAGGGGGTGATAATGGGTGTGGTACAATGGGCGCCCATATTTGTGATGATTAAACCCAATATGTTGTCCCCTCTAGTGGGGGAACATACAAGTTGTTCAAGGGCATTTGAATTTATAAATTCTGTGAATCGCTGAGCATAGGAGTTGGAACATTGGTAGTTCGCCCAGTCTATACCAGGGTAGTTGAAATCACCCAAGATTATGGTGTTGGGTAGGATCTTTATATTTTCCAGTGTCTCAAGGAATGCAGAGTGAGCATCTTGGGGACATGGTGGGCGATCTATAACCGGCTACGACTTGAAATGTGGTTTTGCTTGCTGATAGTTGTGCATGGATGATCTCTGGGGCATCATTCTGCGCTACTAACCTGGAGATATGGGTATCCTTGATGAATATGGATACACCTCCGCCCTTTGTACTGCGATCCGGTAACTGAGGCCGGAAGGTATGATATGAATTGTAACCTGGCAGTGCTGGGGTGCTCTCTTGAGCCTTGAACCAGGTTTCTGTCACTGCACAAACATCGATTTTCTCCATGCTGAGGAAAGCCTCGAGTGTGTGCATTTTGAGGTTGAGACTTCTGGCGTTGAGTAGCATTACCCTTAGTTTTTGGTTACCTGTGCTGGTTACGGTGGTTGGTTTGTCCTTTGACCCTTGCCAAAAAAAGGCACTATGGGGACGGCAAGAGCCTTGGCCAGTATTCAAAAACCTTGGGGTGACAGGTGCAACCCATCTCTGGTGAAACAGCGAGGCTCATCTGTCATGTCATCCCAGGCAGACAGTCACTGAATCCCCTTAGAATGACACCAGAAGCTTAGCCAGTTGTTGAAATTGATCATTTTGTCTTTGTATTGTGGTATCATTCCAGGTGAAGGTAGTATGCTACTCAAGGTCAGGGTCATACCAGCTTGGGCTACATGATCAGAGAGCTCCTCAATGTCTCTTTTCATGTAGTCCAGGGAGGTACGTCTTAGATCATTCACACCAACATGTACAATGACAGCATCATACTTGTACTTGTTCTGGAGTGACCTAAGTGCCTGTGTTATGTGGCGGATCCGAGCACTCGCCAGGCAGCTGACAGTAACCTTTTCCTTGTTCAGCCTGGTGAGTGGAACATCCGTGTGCCTTACTATAGAGTCTCCTATTACTAGCGTGTTAGGTATGGTGTTTTGCCTTAAGGGCTGTTGTGAGGCACACTGCTGAGGTGAATTATGTGTTTTCTGGCTTGTGTTTGGGGGTGCAGGTTGCTTGCTTGTCTGCTTTGGAGGGCACTGTTTCTTTTTCAGATTGGTACCTAGTGCCTCCGAATATGTTTTTCTGTATTTATGCGTATGTTTTGCCGGTGCTTGTTTTGTAGATTCATGTGTGACAGGTGGTGTGATGCAAGTGTGTCCCTTATCCTCTTGACTGTCTGTTACAGTCATGGGTTGAGAGCGCTTAGCCTCCAGTCTGGCTGTGTATTTGCAGCTCTCACAAGTGTTTGTGTCTAGAGGTAAGAGGAGAGGGTTGTCTGTATACATGAGGCAGTTGTGACACTGCTTCAGGATGCCCAATTCCACCAGATGAACTGGAGAGTACACCTGAAGCTGATCTCTGGGCATGCTTTGAAGAGTAAATTGAACTTAAGTCCTGCGGACGATCGAGGGTCTTATGCTATATTATAATAGTGCTGTCTAGGAGAGTAGGACAAGTGCTGATTTCTGTTTTGCAAGTGCTGCAATAAGAGCAGCTGATCTGAAGCACTTGAGTTGAGGCTTGCCTAGTTCTAAGGGAAAATTTACACTGCAGACTTTGTGGGGCCGGGAATAGTATTCCCCAGCTAACCGGCGCTGCCCGACACTGCTGTGTGCACAAGACCACCAAAAAGAGAGTTGCAGGGTTTTTCCTCTAGATAAGTGAGGAAGAAAGTGAGTACAAGAGCTGTTTTTCTCTAAGCAAATGAGAAAAGTAAGTACAAAAACTGTTTTCCTCTAGGTAATGAGGAAGATAGAGTGCTATAGTAATTAGTAGCTTATTTAGTGCTTACAAGTTCTGAACAAGTGCTGAGCATGAACAAGCAAATGTAATTGCTAAAACTAAGAATCTGTATCTGCACTAGATGCGTTACAGGACAGAAACAAATGCAAATACAGGCTTTCAAATCAGAAAGTTGAGAGAGATGGAAGAGATTGCCCAAACGGCCAATAACTACAAATTCTGGGCCAGAACCACTACTTATGTGGTAGACAGGTTACCTAGTGCTTACCACTCCCCCTGATAAGGTAGAAGGCTTCCCTCCAACACAGAAAGGCTTAGGGGGCTCAGAAGCTTACATACAGTCCTGGATACAGCAAATCTGTATCTGGAACACTAGTTACAGGAAAGGTAGGAAACAGGCCTACAGCTTTTTTTTTTTTTTTTACAGAAAGGTAGCAAAAACAGTAGCAAAAAACAATTCACATGCAGTGCAAGCTACCACACTTGAGTATGCAGCAATATTAGACCAAACACAGTTTAAAAATTTTTTACAGAAAAGTAGCAAAAACGGAAGTAAAAAACAATTCACATGCAGTGCAAGCTACCACACATGAGTATGCAGCAATATTAGACCAAACACAGTTTAAAAAGGACTAAAAGCAAGTGCAGAAAGAGTTTATTAGGTAGAATGCGGTAAAGAGATGGGGCGGGGGAGTGTCCCAGATCAAATCTACAGTGGAGCGGGCAACTGCAAAAGCCACCAAATTTAACTACAAACCAAAAATACGGAGGGTGGGTGGGACAAAACAGTTTCAACACAAATCTAAGCAACAATTAAACTCTATAACCAAGAAAAAATATACTCAGCTCTGTATAATTGCAGATAATATGTAAGGCAGTCTCTCAGAACACAGGTTCCAGCAATTTGAATGCAGCTGTTACTATGCCAACTGAAGACACAGCAGAGATTTCATCTATGACCCTCTAGATATGGGCAATCTTTGCTAACCAAGATCTCGAGTTTAGGCAAGATCCTTTATATTGGGTTTCTCTAGTATTATATTGGGCACATGTGGCTAGACTTATAAAGACCTTTGGGTCTAGTAGTCCAGTGACCACCTATGTATGAGTTAGCTTGGTCAGAGCTGCCGTACCTGGGAACTGTAAATACTTTTGGTATTTTTTAAAAGACTTTAAAACAGCATTGAGAAGCCCGGAACTAGAGTATAAACAGCATTGAGAAGCCCGGTACTAGAGTATAAGCAAAATGAGTATTTGCTTTTATTTTTCATTGAACTTGTAATTTATTATAGATAAAGAACTGTAAACAAAATGGTCTCCACTGAATGTCTCTTGCTGCCCTGGTAGTTTTGGTAAATGCACTTTGGTCACTTTATACCATACAGCATTACTTTTCTGTTCCTACAACACAGCCTTTAATTGCAAAACATTTTTGAATTAATTACCTTACCTGGAAAGAAGAGCAGTGTTGCTGTTTTCTGTGTTTACCCAGATTGGAAAAAGAGAGAAGTGATTTTTTTCGTCTTGTGTGTGCATTGCTAAAATTTACAAACATGGAAAAAATAATGGATACTTTGGTGCAAACCAAACAGATGTAGATCTTTGTGTAGTAGCTTTTCATGTGAGGATTGAGGCTATAGATAGATGTCCTTCCGTGATTACTGTTACAGTACTATTTACCAGTGGGATATTCTGCCAAGGACATTCATACATCAGCCACAATTGCTACAGCTTTGTTTGGTCAGTTGTGCAATTCGTGCCTCTTCCTTTGCTGTGGGCCAGTTAGTATCACCATTGGAGACTCTTCTCTTCTTTTTTTTTTTATATTTTGTAGATTTTGTACAAATCCTTGAAAAAGATAAATGTGATTGTGGAAAGCAGAGTCCTCAAAGATCACCAAACTAAAGGTTTTTGTCCGGGTGTGGAGCATGATTATAAGAAATGGTGTATTTGGTAGGTGTTTGGCCTGATACTTTACATAGTCATCAGTCTTTTCTAGTGAATTAGAAGCTAAAAACCTTTGCTGCGGGTAAGATAGCATCTTAGTTCTCAACAGCCATCTTCCTTTTCATGCAGACGTTGTCAGCAAAGCTTAGGTGACTTCTGCTGCAGAGTTAGACCTGGATGTCTGCATAGTGTCTCTTAATGAGACCTTGGACAGTCCAACTGCTTCTTCTGTCACAATCCCTTTGGATGTCGATAAGACACAACTGTTTCTCACATCTATTATATCCTTCCGGTTGTCTGCTTTGACAGAGAAGGGGGAACCATGGCTTATTACATCTGAAGCCCTGGATGGCATGCCTGAAATGTTAAGAGAAAAGTTCCCGGGACTTTAATTGAGGTACGTCAGGGTTCATATCCTCCTCGTTTAGTAACTGCAGATGGTGGGTCTTAGAAAAAGCCGAAGTCTAAACATATGTTTTTTTTCCCTCAGTCTGTTAGGATCTCCAGTAGGAGTGGCAGGATTTTACTCTGTGTCTTTTTAAGACTATTATATCTATAAAGCCACCTTCTTTCTTTCCTGTTACTGCTACCTCTCACCTTCCTTATCTCTCATTAAAAGGCATGGAGAGGAATCTGAGGATGAGGAGGAGATTGATTCAGAAGGAGATGATTCTTAGGCCTATTCTTCCCAAATTCGTTCTCGTGTTGCATATACTTCAGATGAAGATGATACTTTGTCTCATGATTACCCTATGGAGGAGGTTTCCTTGGGGGAACACCATTGTCAAGAAGGTGCAACATTTTCACTGGAAACGTTTTCAGGTATCTGATACCCAAAAGAGGTATTATGCTCTACTGGAAATGGTTTTGCCCAAGCCTTAGGTCATTCCTTCTGTTGCATACCTTTCTCACTCCCCAAAAAAACTGACAGATTTTACAAGGTGACAGATTGTCAAGTTCTTGTATAGGAATCCTGTTTCTTATCTTACTGTCATTACTCTTTCCACTGAAAAGCCTTCAAAGCTCCTGCCTTTTTCTAATACTTTGCCTACAGATAGAGATAGTAGAGCCATTAATAGCTGTGGCAAAAAGGGTGTATACTTCTGCCACTTAAGCTTTTAGAGCTATAAATTACCAAACCCATATTGTTAGGTATTTCTTGTCTATTCTGGGTAACTTGGCTAAAGTGCTTTTTGACTTTGATGATTCAGAAGCCAAGTCTTCATAGATTCATAGGCATGTACTTGGCTAATGACCACTGGGGCCATGTTAAGCCTAGCCATTCATTACACATCTCTGACAAGTTCTTGTACCCTTGGTAGTGTAAGAAGGGGCTTAGCAGATGAAACATTTACAAGCAAGACCCTGGGAGATGAACCATTTACAAGCTGCCTGCATCCATTAGAGACACAGGTGCTAAACCAGGGGTGAATTTCTGGTTCAGCATCTAGTTGTCCAAGTTACAGTTGAATGGGTCAGGGAACAGTGCTGCTTTTAGTAGATAGGAAGACTGTTCCTATGAAGCAGTAGTTTCTGATGTACATACTTTCCCC
Organism: Protopterus annectens; assembly: GCF_019279795.1. Lineage (NCBI taxonomy): Eukaryota > Metazoa > Chordata > Ceratodontiformes > Protopteridae > Protopterus > Protopterus annectens. The sequence continues at coordinate 635,615,135 of NC_056733.1, forward strand.
TCCAGCAGCTCCTTTTTATATCACAGGCAAGGTTTAAGTTGTCAAAACAGGTAATTCTGGTATTTGTTTTATAGATATGAAGGAGGTACGTCAGAGTGAGGCCCAAAGATGCCTTGCATGCCAGGCATTGATCTCTCATCAGTAGCCTTTAGGAGACATAATACAGTGATAGGGCTTAGATGTGGCTTGCATAGGAGATGTTATTTATGCTCTAATTTCTAATTTCCTTTATTAAAGAACCTCTGTGGATGTTCCAGTTTTTGGTTAGGTACATACAAAAGGGTGTATAGTACTCAGTGACAGGTCTGATGAACAGTAGCCTCCTTGGACCTAGATCCCAAAACTTTTTGTTTATAAATTGCACAACATAGAATGATTTCTTTACTACTGTAGACATTTGGTGGTAGAAAGCTAGATTATTGTCTGTGCGAGTACACAAGTCCTTGACTACTGAGGCGACTGTAAGTGGTATGTTGTCAGTATGGTAGTTACCATGGGAGGCCAACTTCCCAAAAGATACTAGTATACATTTCTTGGCATTTAGTTTTAGTTTTGTGCCTCATGAATGGAGAAAGGCAACAGTCATCCATCTGCATAAAGGTGGGCCATCTGCAGACCCGTAAGTCTCACTAGTCTTGTATGTAAAGCCATGGAAAGAATTATCATGGAGATGATCAGTAGAGATATAGTAAACTTCCAGACTCTGGACCCAACCAAGTTTGCTTTCGTCAAGGACAAATCATGCCTACTCAGCCTGGTGGACTTCTTTGAGAAGGTTACCAAAGCAATGAACGAGGGCAAAATCCTTCACAGTACATACCTTGACCTGCCCAAGGCATTTGACAAAATACCCAACTCGGGCATTGTTGACAAACTGAAGAATTGGGTGCAAACCCGTTTGTCACCTGCTGGACAGCCAACTGGCTCACAAACAGGACCCAGAAAGTTAGAACTGGGGATTCCACCTCTACAAAGAGACCAGTCACAAGTGGAGTCTCTCAGAGACCAGTCTTTGGACCGCTTCTTTTTGGCATTTACTTCTCAGAAGTCAAGGCCAATGTCAGGGGTCTCTGGTTGACTAACTTTGCAGTTGATTGCAAATTAGGAGCTGTCATTGAATCTCACACTGACATATATGTTCTCCAGGAGGGGCTGACACAGGCAAACAACTGGTGTCAGAGCCATGGACTAAAACTAAATGCCAAGAAATGCATAATATTATCGTTTGGGAAGTCATCCATCTCTGGTAACTATAATATTGACAACACACCCCTTAGAGTTGATCCAATAGTCAGGGACTTAGGGACACACACAAAGTAATCTAGCCTTTGACCATCACGTGTCTACAGTGGTGAGGAAATCATTCTGTGTTGCGCAACATATAAACAAAGGTATGGCATCTAAGTCCAAAGAAGTCATTGTTCCACTATTCATATCTATCACTGAGTATAATGCACCCTTTGGTATGTACCTAACCAGGCCTATCCAACAATTGGAATGTCCACAGAGGTTCCTCACTAAAAGAATACAGGGAGTAAGTAAAATGTCTTATGTAGACTGCCTCAAGGCCCTATCCCTACATTCTGTCTCCTACAGACTTTCGAGGGGAGATCTATGCCTGGCATACAGGGCATTGTCAGACACCACTCTGATGGACCTCCTGCATATCCACAAAACAAACAGCACCAGAATTACCCATTCTAAAGACTTAAACCTTGGCTGTGATATAAATAAGACCTGCTGGAGAGATAGGTATGTATCCCAGAGACTACCCTGTCTATGAAACAGGCTCTCCATCCATGTGAAGCAGAGTTCCTCTCTAACCCAATTCAAGTGCAACTTGGACAATTGGATGGGAAATCAGAAATTCATCCCTGGTTTGGCCCCTATGTCTCTAATGGACGCAGGTAACCTGTAAATGGCTCATCTTCCAGGCCCATGCTTACACTTATCCAAGAGTATCGGAACTTGTCAGAGATTTGGGATGCATGGCTAGGCTTAAAAAGGCCCTTGTGGTTGTTAGCCTAGTAAACACATATGGTTCTAATGTTGTGATTCCACCAAGGTACCTTCTTTTTGAGGTAGTTCTGTACTTATTCTTGCTGGGTACAGCTGCCTCTATGCTGTTATTAACATGTTTGTATAGGGTTTCTGAGAATAGTTCAGTGTAGGCAGCAGTGTTCTCGGTGTTTAGGGGGCTTGAATTTTTGCCAGGGTATCCCTTAATAGTATGAAGTTAGTCTTAGAGTAGTTCCTGACCTTTCCAGGATTAAATGGGGTGCCAGGTTTTATTTTTACTTCAAAGGAGACCATTTTATGATCTAACCTTACCAGAGAGGACATTAATGTAGGGGCTGTGCAGCTTTTCCAATATCAGTGAGGACCAGAACCTGTATGTCTGTTCCCTTGGTCGGCATGTTGACACACTAGTCCAGGCAGTTTGTTTACAAAGTCCAGGAAACTCTTTGACTGCATACTTGGTGTTGTATATGATTCCAAGTTAATATTGGGGTAATTGAATTTACCCATGAATATGGTATTGGGTTGGATGGTGAGAATCTCCAGTAAGCTTAAACACATGGGTTTACTGGGTCATAGAGGGGGACCTATAGCATGCATGGAAATGGTATGGGATTTTGCCTATGGTGATTTCAATGCAAAGAAGCTCTAGGCAGGTCAAACAGGATGATGCACTTGGGGTATGGTATAACATTTTTTCATGTAAATTGAGACATCTCCACCTTTAGTCTCTGCTTGTGTATTGGTTGGTCGAATTGTGTGGAAGGCATTATAAACTTCACTTCTGAGGTGATCTCCATGTCTTTAAAATATGTCTCAATGACTTCAGTCTTCCACATTCCCTAGTGGGAGGAGAGTTTGTAGGGAGTGCAGTCTATTTTTTAGACTCATGTCATCGAGCAGTAACATCTTTAGATTTTCTTGGTTTTGATTTTTATTGGAAGGAATGTTGGTGCCTTTTTAGGCAATGCCAAACTCTGGCAGATGGCAGTGTTTTAGCTAATATTCACAAACCTAGATGGGAGAGGAGTAGCCCATCCCTTGCTATGGAATGTGTTTTGTCGACCGTCTTCTCCCATGCTGACAAATATTGCACCCTATTAGAATGACACAAGAAAGTAAGCAATTAGTCAGTCATTTTCTGTTTATATTGTGGGGTTATCTTTGGAAAATGTAGAATGCTGCGCAGTGTTTGGCTCTTACCAGCCTGGGACATTTATTCCTAGAGCTCTGTCATATCTCTTTTCATATAGTCTATGGTGGTATGTCTAAGGTCAACTACACCCACATGGGCTATGACTGAGTCATACTGGTACTTGTGTCCAGTGACCTGAATGCATGTGTTATTTGGCAGATCCTTGTCCCTTTTAAGCAACTGACCATGACTTTCTCCTTACTCAGCCTGGTGAGAGGGACTTTTGTCTCGCTGTTAAGTCTCCAGTGACTAGAATGCTCGTTTGTATGGTGCCTTGCCTTATAGACTTAGAAGTATAGGTTTCATGAGATTTAGCAGTATGTATTGATATGGATGTTATTTTGAAAGAGTGCATTTGAGGCTGCTTAGGGCATTTGCTGTTTGTGCTTTGTCTAGGAGGTCTTTGGGATTTAGGAAGGTCATATTTAAGCCAGATTATCCTAACTGTCTCTGGGAATGCTTAGGGTCATCAAGGACTTAGTAGAAGATCATCAGACTAACATATGTAGGAGAATTATATAAGAATGAGAGATTTGCTAATTGGCTCTGTAAGAGAGACTAGCTGATGCAGAGAATAAACTATTAAATTAAAGCAAGCACTAGTTTAGATATTTTAACAATAACTTGGGACACTTCCTATGGTATATTGGCAGGTTTGAAGGGCATTATTGCCTGTGCTTGAAATATTTGTGTGTGTGTATATTTCTCAGGGGAGGGCTTGCATTTGTAAGCACATACGCACACATTCAAGAGGAAGGTATTTGATTCTCCATGACGATGAGTTGCCTATTTCACTAACAGGGACATGTGTCCTGACTGAGTTCACTGTTGCAGTGTTCCAAACAGATAGGTTTTCACTGCTGACATCCACCCACGGTGCAAAAGCTTTAACCTTCCCTAGAGCATATGCTTGGTCTATGGCCTCATCTCAAAGGTGTAGAGGTATATAGGTAGATGTATGAGAGTAAATCCTCAGACTCTCTCACCCATACCTCTCAGAATGTCCAGATTTGTGCCTCAAATTTTTGGCGTGTTCCTCATAGAATTTGTGATTTTCTGGCAAATAATTAGGATGATCTGAGGATTGAAGTCACCAAATAATGACTTATATTTGTGTTTCAGACTTCAAATCCTTCAGAAAATGTATGCTAACACAAACCCTGTTACTCTAGTAACCTAAGTTTATAAGAACAGTATTTAAAATTTGCCCCTATTTTAGGCTTTTGTCCCCCCATTTTGTCAGGCTTTGTCCAGATTTCTTGCACTAAGGTTGAGAGGTATGATCTCACCTCCAGCCTGAACCCAGGTGTTGCACCTGTCAGTCTGATCTTAGTATGGTCATTGATACATTAGCTTCTCAAAATCAGTTAAGTATCCTGTTGGGGAATCTTCCTTTATGAATATAAACTGGTTTGCCATGTCTGTGTTAGATGTCAGCTAAGAGGGTTAAGTGCGACTGCGGTAGGCAAATTTCCTACAAAGACCTCCATATCCAGTGTCTCTTCTGCCTAGGCACGTAACATGACTCTAAGGCCTGCTCCATTTGCCAGTCTTTTATGCCCAAGACAATACTGTCTGTCTTCCCTCAGCACATTATTGGAGACTAAGTGACTGAAGAGTTGGCCGAGTCCAAGATGGCAGATTCCGCCATACTGGATGTACCTCCGTCTCGCAAGAAAAAGCTTGAGAGGCCTTGGTTTGATACAGTCTGACTGTGACGTAACTGTTGAGGTTACATAACCTGCTGTATGTTCATCTGTACCTCAGATGGTCATCTACCCTGACCCTGCTGAGACTTGGTATGGCATTAGAGGATTGCATGTTGAAGAGACTGTTGCTGCTAATAAGGGAGAACTGTGAATCATCATTTCAGAATGAACAGAAGACATCCCACATATTTTGGTTAAGGACATGATTCCAAGAAAACTGATCAGTGTACATCAGGGGTCAGAGCCTCACTGTTAGGTACAAGTGGATGTCACCCCCAAAGAAAAAGTGTCAAAAGACCAAGCATGTGTCCTCACTTCTTCCTCCTAGGGAGAAGGATTGGATTGGCTTTCCTCAATGATTGCTGAAGGCCATTATGGCCCTTAAACCTACTCCTTTTTTTTTTTTGCTCCTCCTCTTACTCCTCAAAAAGTTACTATTGGCTCTTCCTCCTCTGAAGAGGAAGACACATTTGATTCTGATGACCGTTTGTTAGCTTTTTCTTCTGAAATGCACTGTCTTGGTCAGGTCCCTTCAGATGATGAGGACTCCCATTTCTCCTGATTCCCCTGTGGAAGAGGCATCCTTTGGGGGGACCATTTTAAACATGATGATGCATTTTGAGTGGGGAGTTGAGACAAATTTATGATGTTCAGAAGGGGTGCCACATCCTCTTCGAAGTGAGCAGCCCTGCTCCTGCCTGTGTCCCTCCAGTCCCAGAGGCCTTTTTGGATGGTTTCAGATCCACCTCATCAGCTCCTGACTCACAGCCTTCTGCTCCCAAAATGCCAGACACATTCTATAAAGTACCAGAGGAGCTTAAGTTCTTGTAGAAGTATGCTGTGGCTGACCCTTCTGCTGTGTCTGTCTTTTCTAACAAGCCTTCTAAGTTGCTTCCTAATGCCAGTGCCCTTCAGCCAAGGACAGCAGGGCTATGGATGGGTGGGGGAAATGTCTGTACTGCTTGTACTCTCACCTTCAACACTACAAACTACCAGACCAAGTTGACTAAATACCTGTTGTCTGTTCTTACACTTTGAACAAGGTAGTGTTGGATTCACAGGGCACAGAGTCTAAGCAACAAAGTCTGTCTTTGGTTAATCAGGCCACTTAGGTGGCCATACACAGTACAAAATGTGGTTATGCTGTTGCTGCAGCTGGTACTGTCATCCACAGTTATGCATGGTTGCACAACCAGCCCATGCTAGAGAACTTCAAAGCTAAGCTCATTGATTCATACTTGGACAAAAATCTTTTGTTTAGATTTCAGGTGTTTAACCTATTCAAACCTTACAGGGACAAGGTAAAACCATGAAGGACTGGAAGCAAATCCTGCTTATCTCTGTACCTAGAGATACCAAAGGAACTGTCCTGCAAGCCCGTTTGTTTTGTTAGAAGGGAGCTTAGACACCCAAGAAGCACAGGAAGGGTGTCTAGGAAGATATCTACAAAAAATGGAGAGGGACCCTAGATGAAGAAGGCTTCCCTTCTCAGATAACTTACTGATACCATCTTTCAAGTCCCCTTCTCTCCCTCTCAGTCCTGTTCTACCCCTCTCAAAAAAGCGCTCATAGTCCATTTCAAACTGGGAAAAGATGCCCACAGACAAGTGGGTACTATGCATCATTAAAAAAAAAAAAAGAAGTTAGTCTGTCTTGAAAGAAACTTGCTTCCTTGAATGGAATCACCCAGCACCCCGCAGTCAGCCAAAACATCCTCCTCGTATCCTTTGGAAACTGACGACCAAAGGCATGATAGAACCAGTGCCTCTTCAATTTATGGAAATGGGTTTTTACTCCAGACTGTGCATGGCCCCAGGAAAGGAAGGACAATGGAGACCTGTACTGGATGTCTCTTTGCTGAACACATTTCTAAAAATGCTGTCCCTCCTGACCTTATTACAGTCTATTCTCCTACAGGCATTCCTAGTGTCTCTGGATTTGAAAGATGCCGATCTGCATATTCTTATTCACACCTCCTCCAGGAAATTCCTGAGATTCTATACTGGCTCCTCGCACTTTGCATATTCCCATTCACCCCTACTGAAGGAAATTCCTGAGATTCCATACTGGCTGATCCCACTTTTACTTTACTGCTTTGCCTTTCGGACTTTCCACAGCCCCTAGAGTGATAGCCTTTTGCAGGACTCAGGGAATTCAGATATTTTCCCTGTTTAGATAATCTGTTGATCCAGGCCTCTTTGCCCTAGATTGTACTGCAGCACTTCCAGTTCACTCTCAGCTTCTCCTGCAGTTGGGCTTCACATTCATCTACAAAAGAAATCCTCTTTCCAGCCCACTCAAGACCTAGTTTTCTTGGGCTATTGATTGGACACCAGAAGGTTACAGGCCTACATATCTTTGGAGAAGGTGCAAAGCCTTACAGTTTAGTTATACTCTTTTTACCTTCCTCAAGGCATGCTAGGTCAAGGAGATTTTTAGAGCACTTGGATTCATGGCAGCAGCTATCCTAATGCTCTCTCTAGTCAGGCTGCATATGAGCAAAATTCAAGTGGCACCTGAAAACTATATGGTCCCAACAACCCACTAGACAGAGATCTTATGGTGGATGGCCCAGGTGAACTACAGTCCATGGCTACCTTTCAAAGCACAGACTGTAGTTAAGGAAATGTACTCAGATGCCCTGGATGAAGCCTGTGGGGCTTGGACAGGAATCCACAAAGTCCAGGACCTGTGGCAGCCAAAACTCAGAAAAGAGCAAGTCAGTCTCAAAGGTATGAGGGCTCTCATCCAAGCTGTTCAGGTTTTCTTGCACCCATGAAAACCAGGTTCTCTTTGAGTTTTCAGAGAAAAGAATACTGTCGTGGTATATAAACAAATAAGGAGACAAATCATACCAACTGTGTAGACTAGATCAAATTGCTTGGAACCTAGCTACCTAGAGGAACATATATGCCCCTTCAGGCATCCCATCACAGGACAAGTTCTGGCAGATTCACTAAGAAAGTCCATCAAGGACCATCACAAATGAACCCTAAACAGACAGGTCTTCCTAGATGTAGTCCATGTTGCTCGTCCCTCTCTACTGTAGATGACGAACATGCAGGGTAGTTTGTTTATTTGCTTTATTACATAGAAATATATCAGGATGGATAGCAGCATTGCAAAATATAAACAAAATAATTAACTTACATCTCAATAGCTTACTGCAAAATGGCAGTTAGGCTAACACATGCCCAGTAGTTATACACTCGTGCAATCCCCTAAAAAGCTTCTTAAAGCTGTACACACACACTGATCTACATCCTCCGTCTTAAATAGATTGCCCTTAATGAAATGACATTGGAGTAAGACATACAATAATATAGACATTAGAAACAAACAGTGTTCGTGTATCTGTAACATGGTCTGGAAATGTGACCTGATCTAGTGACATAGTAATCAGAACTGAGTTTAGCAACAGGGACAGTCTTGAGTGAACAGCTCGCATCAGGAATTTCAGGATTCATCTCAGGAACAGGGATATTTACTGGAACGTCCTCTGAAAGTGGAGTGCTGGATAACTCACTCTGAGATAGTCTTTCTCACAGGCTAGGTACTGTGGTACAGGCTGAAACACCAGCATCAGATGTTTCCGATTCCGCCTAAACTGTATTCCTTGTGATTCCACAATGTGCGATTTTTGCTCTGGGCATACACTTTTCACGACTCCAGTCTGATCATAACCTTTGTACGTTTGCAGTCTCACTGTCTTTTTTTTTCATGTAATGGATTGAGTGGTTTGCTGGACTTGTCATAATAAGACTTCTGGGATAGGCGCTTCTTTAACAGATGGGCATTCACAAATTTGTTATTCTTAGCACTTGTAGCCAACAAACTACTGCTGATTGGTAATGTGGTTCTGGTTTGTCTCGACAAAAGTCTCTGGGCAGGTGAACTACGATGTTTATCAAAATGAATATTTCTGAAATTCAAGAGATTCAGGAAAACATCACTATTTTCTCGTTTTGACTTCTCTAATAACTGTTTCACACTTTGAACTGCACGTTCTGCCAAACCATTTGACTGTAGGTACTCGGAACTACTCGTAACATGAATAAAGTCCCACTCTTCAGCAAATCTTTTGAATTGCTCACTAGTAGACTGTGTGCCATTGTCAGAAATAACTTTATGCGGACTACCATGGACTGCAACATGACGCTTCACCTTAGTAATAACAGTACTGGGCGCTAGATGAAGAAGTAGGTCAATCTCAAACCAGTTAGAATAAGAATCTACTAACACCAAGTAATGTTGACCATTCCATTTGAAAATGTCAGTGGCTACTGTTGACCAAGGTAGTTCAAGAATCTGGTTTAGCTGAAGAGGTTCCTTCTCTTGATGTGGCTTTGTACTATTACATACAGAACAAGATGAAAGTACTCTCTCAATGTGTTGTGACATAGAAGGTCAAAATACTAGTCCTCTCGCCGTCCTTTTAGTAGAATAAGTTCCTGGGTGACCACAATGCAAGATAGCAATATTCTCTTGTTGCAAGGACTTTGGAACAATCACTTTTGGACCTTTCAGGACAGTACCATTGTCATACAAATCTCATGTCTGTAAGGAAAATAAGGTTGCACCTCTTGAGGTAAACTAGATTGCTTTGATGGACATCCTTGATTGGTAAAGTGGGTGAGCTTCTGTAAAACAGAATCTAAGGCAGTATGATTTCTAAGCTCATCAAGACATGTGGAAGAAACAATTCTCACTTCCATGACTTCAAAATCAAGTTGCTCATTCTCATGCTGTTCAGTTGTATTTCTGGGTGATCTGGATAAATTATTAGCAAGATAAAGAAGTTTGCCTTTTGTGTAGACAAGATTGAAAATGTACTTTTGCAATCTCCGCATCATGCATTGCAATCTGGCTGGAGCTGTATGCATAGGCTTTCTCAAAATAGTGAGTTTGGTGATCTGTTTCGATCTGTAAAATGTAATCCTGGAACTTCGAACATGCAAACACAGTTGTCAAGAGCTCTTTCTCTATCAGAGCATACTGCATTTCAGTTTGAGTGAGAGAGATGGACGCATAGGCTACAGGTTGACCCATGACTGCACCAAGACCAAATTTCGAAGCATCATGAGAAAGAGTAGCTGGTTTGTGAGCATCATAGTATCTTAGAGTTGGTAGACTGGCAATTGTCTGATGTTCTTCATCTCACATTGCTGCAGTCCTAACACTTGGGTAGTCCGCTGTCCCAGTCGGCCCGAATACCAAAGTATAAGGCTGACGTCGGTCAAGGTGCATTAGTCTGACGTCAGGACGTCAGGGTACAAATGCGCATGACCGACGTCATATCCTCAGTCTTTTTTGCCGCATGGTCCGATGCAGAAGCAGTATTGCGAGTGCAGGTTGGCGTTCTGAAATTTTCTGAAGTCGGAGTTTCAGACCGAATCAAAGTTGGCTAAGTACCCGTTGGGAATATTTTGTTTTTTTCTTGCCTCAGTATTTAACCGGATGTCAGAAAAAGTGAATAACTGTATTTCTTGTGGGAAACAGATACCTCATAGGGATTACCATACCTTGTGTATACCTTGCTTAGGGCCTGAGCACGGCGTTGTTGGATGTCGCTCTTGTGCTAGATTTAACAAACGCACTATAAAGAGAAGATTAGACTGTGCCAGGTTAGTTTTGGGAAGCGTTGTAATTATAAAATGCCGCCGGATGCTCCGGCCCGCTTTGTCTAAAAAGCGCAAGGACAAAGCAGCAAAGCCTAGGTTGGAAGAACCGTCTGTCCCGGACGCCGGTTCTTTAGAGGCTCGGTGGAGCCGGAGGTTCTGCCAGAAGTCTCTTTGGAGTCTCAGGGAGAGACTTTACTGTTACAAGATGTGTCCTCTCAGGTGGTAGGCCAGGCTGAAGGGGCTTCTCAGGTAGCTGTTCTCCCTCCCTTCCTAAGGTGGTTAGGCCCTCCTTCTGGTTCCAAGGCTTCTTCGAGAGGCAGGCCAGGTTTAACTTCAGTGGGTGTCTCTCCTAGTTCTTCTGGGTCTCTGCCTAAGAAACATATGCTTAAAATGGCAGAAGATTTGATTACTATGATTAGAGGTTCTATGCCCCCTCCTGATAAGAGGCCTAGGGTGGAACCTGAGCTTGAGAGTTTTGAGCAGTGTTCGGAGGCTTCTGAGTCTTCGGCTGAAGACTTACAGGAGTATCCTCCTTATTCTGATTCTGATGTAGATGATTCTACTCCTTGACTTCTCCTCCTGAGGATTTTTCTTTTCAGAGACTCTTCATTCCATGAGGGAGCATTTTAAATGGGAAGGTCAAGATTTCTCTGATTCCAGGAAAAGGCTTAGGGAATTTTGTTTCTACCCCAGCATAGGCCTTTAGCTATACCTCCTGTTCTGGATGTGGTGGAAGATGTTTTTGCAGAGGCTTCCTGAACCCTGATTCTTTGCCTCCTGCCCCAGTTAAACCGGATAGGTATTATAGGGTGCCTGAAGCTCATAAGTATCTTTTAAGAGTCCTAGGGCAGACCCAGAAACTGTTTCTCAGGGGCCTAAAGGTGTTAAGGCTTCTGTTGTTAAAAATCCTGTTCCTCCTGATAAAGAGGCAAGGGCTTTGGATAGATGGGGAAAGAAGGTGTATACTTCTTCCACTTTAGCCATGAGGGCTTTGAATTGCCAGTTCCACATGTTAAAATACCAAAATTATCTCCTTTCACAATTGAAGTCTAAGGTGGATGCTCTGGCGGAAGGTATTGAGTGTAAAGAGTTGCAGGATTTAGTTCATGTTTCTGAACAGGTGGGTAAGCATTCTTTGCAATGTGGTTTTGATGCTGTACAGGCCTCTTCGAGGGTGGCTGCCACTGGTTCTGTTCTTCGCAGGCACGCCTGGCTGAGGGATCAGAATTTAGCTGAGCATGTTAAGACAAGGATTTTAGATGCTCCGTTACAATCTGATGTGTTGTTTGGTTCGCCTGTGGAAGCAGTTTTAAAGAAAATGGAGGACAAGGCTAAGTCTATGCAGACTGTTAAAGATTTTTTCAGGTTCAGCCTCCAAGTTTAGTAGAAATTGGCCTACTAAGGGGTGGACATATCCTTCTTATGATTCCCAGTCTAGGGGTAGGTCTAGACGTGGTAGGGGCAGAGCTCAAGGTTCTTTTAGGCCTAGAACAGGAGTTCACCTGCTCAGTCTTCTGGTGAGGGCAGGGGTCAGTCCTTTCGTAAACAGACCCAATGACCTGCCTTTTCAGCTGCCAGAGCCTTCTCGTCTGGCAGCACCTTTGGGAGGAAGGCTGGCACTTTTCAAAGAAAATTGGAGTTTAATTACCCAAGACAGATGGGTATTGGATATCATTCACCACGGTTACAGGTTTTATTTCCATACCTTGCCTCCTTTCAAAGGCATGCCAGACATTCCTCCTCTACAAAGAAAAGAGGCTCACAAGCAAATTTCTCTGTTACTCCAAATAGGGGCCATTCAGCCGGTTCCTGTGCCAGAAAGGGGCCTGGGATTTTATTCTCGCCTGTTCCTAGTACCAAAAAAGGGGAACACGTGGAGACCAATTTTGGATTTATCTATCCTCAACACTTATCTGGACATTCCCAAGTTCAAAATGTTGACGTTACAACAGCTTTTACCTCTGCTGGGAAAAGATCACTGGATGGTAACTTTAGATCTCAAGGAGGCTTACCTTCATGTGCCTATCAGACTAAGTTGCAGGAAGTATCTGCGTTTTCGAGCTGGGAATTCTCATTATCAGTTCTCTGCATTGCCCTTTGGCTTATCTACTGCGCCCAGAGTATTCACAAAAGTTCTGGCTCCAGTGATAGCTTACTTCAGGCTAAAAGGAATACAAATCTATCCTTACTTGGACGACTGCCTGATTCTGGCTCAAGAAAAGGAAGACCTTTTTCAGCATTTGGAATATGTGATAGCAGTGCTAAGATGCCTGGGGTATTCTGTGAACGAAATAAAGTCCAGTCTAGTACCCTCTCAAGACATGTGCTTTCTGGGTGTGAGACTGAATACAGCAATTCAGATGGCCTTTTTAACCCCGGACAAACAAAAGAATCTTTCCCTTTACTTCCATCAACTATCTCTTCAGTCCGGGCTGACTGCAAGGACAGTCCTTCAAGCCTTAGGGTTCATGGCATCTTGTATTCTGGTGCTTCCCAATGCCAAACTGCATATGAGGAAGCTGCAATGGTATCTCAAAAATGTATGGACACAGCACTGCCAGGATTTGGACACTGTCATTCAAATAATACCTTGCATTCAAAAGGAATTTTTGTGGTGGGCTCAGGAATGTCACCTAAACAAGGGACTCTCTGTGACCCGGCCAGAGGCGAGTCAGATTCTAACGACAGATGCCTCAGACATAGCTTGGGGAGCTCATCTGAATGGAAAGTGGATACAAGACAAGTGGCCTGCCAGACTACAGCATCTACATATCAACATGAAGGAGATGTTAGCAGTCCAGTTTGCATTAATGGCTTTCAAGGAGTTACTTCGTCCAGGGCAGGTGTTGATTCTAACAGACAACACAACTGTCATGTGGTACATCAACAAACAAGGGGGAACACATTCTTATCCTCTATGCAGGCAAGCAATGATTTTGTGGGAGACTGCGCTCAACTTGCAGCTAAATCTTCAGGCAAGGTTTCTGCCGGGAGCACAGAACTCCTTAGCAGATGTGTTAAGCAGGCAAATCATGGATCCCCACGAGTGGAAACTGGATCTTCATGTATTTCGGAAATTGACAGTGTCATGGGGAACTCCAGACATAGATCTGTTCGCTTCTCCACTAAACCACCAACTGCCAAAGTTTTGCACGAAAAGGTTTCATCACACAGCTTGGAAAGTGGATGCTCTTTCTTTCAGTTGGAAAAATCTTCATGTGTATGCCTTTCCACCTCTGCCTCTCCTCCCAAAGGTACTCCTAAAGGTCAGACAAGACAAGCCAAGGATGATTTTAATAGCTCCAGATTGGCCTCGGCAACACTGGTACCCATTACTGAGGAGTCTGGTAAGGAAGCCTCCATGGCCTTTACCTTTGATTCCACACCTATTGTCTCAGAGGGACGGTCATCTACTCAATGTCAAGCTTCACTCTCTTCATCTAACAGCCTGGCATATTCTGTTTTGAACCACAGCAGGTCTCAACTTCCTCAACAAGTTTTGAATGTGATTATGGAAGCCAGAAGACCTAGTACAAGGAAAGTGTACGCAGAAAAATGGAAGAGATTTTTATTTTGGAGTGCAGCAAAGGATTTGGAGGTTTCTGAGCCTAATTTGAGTGTGGCTCTTCAATATCTTACTGAGTTATTGGACAAAGGTTTGTCTTTCTCTTCCATTAAGATTCATGCTGCAGCAATTTCAGCTCACTATGATTGTGACCCACCATTGTTTTCTCATCCTTTGTTCAAGCAATTTCTTAGAGGGCAAAGAATATAAGACCCCCACGTAGAGCTCCTACTCCTGCTTGGGACCTCAATTTTGTGTTGGAGAAACTTACTCTACAACCTTTTGAGCCTCGGCTACTGCTGAATTGAAATACTTGTCATGGAAGACTGCTTTTTTGTTGGCCATTACTTCTGCAAGAAGGGTTTCTGAATTGCAGGCCCTTATGGCGGTTGAGCCTTTTTGATTTTCCATAAGGATAGGGTATCACTACGCACTAATCCTTCCTTTATGCCTAAGGTGGTCTCTAGTGTGGCTTTAAACCAAACTATTCATTTGCCTACTTTTTATGCAGATCCCCAAAATAAGGGGGAAAAGATTTTGCACACTTTAGATGTACACAGGCAGTTGCGTTATTATTTAAGCAGGACTAAGGATTTTAGGCAGTCTCAGCAGTTGTTTGTTTCTTTTGCTTTGAGTTCTCAGGGCAAGCCTGTGTCAAAACAAACTATTTCTAAGTGGATTGGGTTTTGCATTGCATTTTGTTATTCCCATCATGGCAAGGAGATTCCAGCTGGGATTAGGCCTCATTCCACTAGGGCTACTGCCACTTCAACAGCATTTCTAAGGGGTGGCAACTAAGGATATTTTGGAGGCAGCTACTTGGAGTTCAGTGCATACTTTCTCTAAGCATTACCACCTTCCTCTCTACTCTAAATCTAGGGCTGGTTTTGCCACGGCTATTTTGCAGGGCATGTTGACAGCTCCTGCTTCTTTATGATTTGCCAGCCTCCCTTACCTCTGCTTTGGGATTCTACCCAAGTGTTAGGACTGCAGCAATGTGAGATGAAGAACATAGTACAGTTTTGTACCTACCATAAATGTAGATGTTCAAGATCCACATTGCAGCAGTCCAATTTACCTCCCTCCTTCCCTCTGTGTTTAGGGGTGGTTGTGTGGGTGGGGTTGTACTTTGTAAATTTGTATATATTGTACATATATTTGGTACAGGAGTGTTTGGTGTTTTTTGGTTTTGGCCTTATCTTTTTAGGGTCTTCTGACATCTGGGGCAAGAAAAGACTGAGGATATGACGTCGGTCATGCGCATTTGTACCCTGGCGTCCTGACGTCAGACTAATGCGCCTTGACCGACGTCAGCCTTATACTTTGGTATTCGGGCCGACTGGGACAGCGGACTACCCAAGTGTTAGGACTGCAGCAATGTGGATCTTCGAACATCTACATTTATGGTAGGTACAAAACTGTACTTTTCAGGACATCAAATGCTCTTTGGTGCTGTTCTAACCATGACCAGGATACATCTTTACGTGTCAGCTTTCTAAGCAGTGCTGCTAGTTGGCTCAAGTTTAGAATGAACTTGCCTAGATAATTAACCATGCCAAGTAAATGCTGAAGGGCTTGAACATTGTATGGAGCTGGCATCTCAAGAATAACTGTTTGCTTGAAACGGTCTGGTTGTAAGCCTGAACAGGTAAACAAATGACCAACATAAGTAACTTCTCGTAACTTGAACTTGCACTTCTGAGGATTCAGCTTAAGATTCACTTGGCAGACTCTTTCTAGAACCTTCTTGACATTTCTGTCATGCTCTGCTTCACTGTTACATCCTACTAAAATATCATCTACTATAATAGCACAGGGATACCCAGAAAAAAAATTTGCTCCATTGCACGTTGAAAGACTTCACTGTCAAAAATTTATCCCAAATGGTATTCTCAAAAATCTGTATCTGCCGAAAGGAGTACTGAACATACTAAGCAACGAGGATTTCTTGTCAAGCAAAATCTGACAAAATTAACTTTTTGCACCTAAGAGAAAAAACACTAGCATTGACATCAGTGCTGCAACTTCTTCGACTGTACACATTGGATGATGAGGTCTTTTCTGTGTTTTGATCAAATCTCATGGATCAGTACATATTCTGATATCATCTGAGCTTTTCTTATGAGCTACCACCATGGAAGATACCCATTCTGAGTAGCTTCTTCAACTGGACAAATTACACCTTCTTGTACCATTTTATCTAGTTCATCCCTGACTCTGTTCTGCATAACTATTGGAACTTTCTGGGCTGACCTGACAACTGGGTCTAACTTCATGGAGTACAAAACTGGAAGCTTGCCTAGTTTGTCTTCAAACAGATCAGCATAGGTAGAGAAAATATACTGGGTGAAATTAGAACTGTGGTGTTTTAAACTAACCTAAATGGACTTCCTTATTAAATGAAAGCATTCCCATTTTCAAACTGTCTCTGTGCCCTAATAATGACTGTACGTACCTGTTTGAATCTCTTCACCACAAGCAACGAGCTTCGAACACTTTGCCAAGTCAAGCTTCTCACCAACACATACACTAGCAAATTTTCTGTAGACATAAACCAAGGAAATACAGTGGATAAAGTGCCTGAAATTCAGACTAGTAAACCAGGCAAAAAAGCACTCCAGGAGGGAATGAACCAAAGTATCGCAACCACAGTTTATTCACCAAAACAGTGTTTATTGTTTCGGTGAATAAACTGTGGTTGCTGTACTTTGGTTCGTTCCTCCTGGAGTGCTTTTTTGCCTGGTTTCTGTAGACATAACATTTCACTTTGAACCTGTATCAACTTTGAGCACTCTGGGTCTTCCATTTATCCAAACAGTACAAAATACTTCATTCTTTGCCCATAAATCTGCTGCATTGACTGTTTTATTAAGCACTGACACGCCATCAATATAAAAAGTAGGGTCTCTGTTTTCTAATTGATCAGCCTGTCTCTTTGAGTGTACTTTTTAAATAAAAGAATGTCTCTTTTGATTTACAAAACCTTTTGAAATTATTCCACTTACTGCATTTGTGACATTGTTGACCAAAAGCTCAACATTTTTCCCTTTTAGTCTCATGACTTCCAACACAGTTATGACAGTTGGCTATGAAACTGGGTATAGGCACATACTTTAGCTCAAAGTCTTTCAATTGGCTGGGCTAAGATGGTATCCCATGCTGCACTGCTCTCTATCCCCAGATCTCGTTTGCCGCTCGTGTAGCTCGAACGTGGTCTCGCTCTTGGCTGTGGCTAAGTATTCTTTTCATCTTTGTAGCAGAGAAATTTTTGCAAAAAAAGCTATTTTCATAGCTGTTTGTGTGTTATCTCTGAGTGTGTTTGTGGAAAAGTTGTTTTTTTCTTGTCTTAGCGTGTTTCTTGTGGTATCCCACTAGCTGTTTCCAACAGGCTAGGCCCGTTTCAGTTAGAGGACCTAGTCTGTCCTCTCGCTTATCTTTGTGTGCTACCTTACCTTCCCTTGGGCTAAGACCATTTAATTTAGAGGAACTAGTCCTCCCTCTTGACCTTGTGTTCTAGGACCGTTTAAGTTAGAGGTCTTTGTGGTGTACTGTCTCTTTGTTTTGTTCCCGTGCTTGTGGCTGATTGACCTTTGGTCTGGTTGTTGGGTTAGTGTCTCAGTTTTTGTAGTGACTATGTCTAAAGATACTAAGGAGCATAAGCCCTCGGGTTTTAAGAAGTGCATGAAGTGCAGTTATAAGATGTCTATCACTGATGGACACTCTGATTGTGTGTACTGTCTGGGAGCGGTTCACCTCCAGGAATCGTGTACTTTTTGTCATGCTTTTAGCCCGCGTGTTCTTCAGGAAAGGAAGAACAAACTGATTTTGAAAGGACTTCTGAAACCTTCGAGGAGGGTTTGGAGAGTGCTCCAAGCTTTAAGTCTTCTCCATCTAAAGCTAAATCTTCTAAGGCTAAAAAGCGACCCTCGGCTCCATCAGTATCCTCGGAGCCGCCGAAGATAACAGCTAAATCTTCGATGACATCCTCGGCTCCATTGTCCTCGGGGCCACAGGAAGTGTCTGTTTCTATGGAACCTGCTTTGGCTCCTATTCTCTTGGAGCCTGTTCGGAGCCGGTCGCCTAGCATTAGGCCGGTATCTCCTCCTCGCAGGTCTTCTTCAGAGAGGAGGTCTCGATCTCCTTCCTTGTCCTCTAATCCTCCAGGACCTTATCAGATGTGGATGTCGACAGAGTGGTGCAGAGACTTCTACAGTCACCGGTACTGGCTAAATTGTTTTTGGCTCCGACCCAGTCGGCTCCGGAGCCGGTCCCTCTACCTGCGTCGATACTTCCTCCTCCGAGTGCATCTCAGCTTTTGGAGCTGGAGTGCTCGGCTCCGTTTGATGTCCCTATGTCAGTTCCGACAGCCCCTCCTGGCTTATCGGTTCCGACGTTAGCTCTGACTCCGGCGCCATCCACGGGGTTCAGGACTCAGGATTCCTCGGTCGGAACCGAGGGGGAGGCTTGGGGACACCTCTCGGCTCCTAGTCTCCTTCTCGGTGCTTCGGAGTGGGGAAGCCTGACTCCTGTCTCGGCTTTGGAACTGGTCCCTTCTGATCCGAGATCTTCCATGGCAGGTCAATCTTCGGACCCAGGGGGACCAGCTTTCATGGCCATGCAGAACGTGCTGGCCAGGTCATCAGCAGCATCATACGGTTTGGTCACTCTGTCCCCTACAGCACCGGTGCTGGTCTCTCATCGCCCTCTATCTCTTGACAGCAGAGTCCCAAGGCCTCAGGGTACCCCCACGAGTGGTCCCCATATTTCTGAGGGCCCCTCAGAGTTTTTGCCTGAGGAGCCACCCAGAAAGAGAATGTGCAAGAGGGAGCACATAGATTCCCAAGATGAGTCTCTCATGTCAGACACCGACCTCGAGGAATGGGAGGGGTCCCCCAAGTCATCCTCTGAGGATGTTTCTTTCTGTGATATCCTAGTGATTTTGAAGCAAAGAGGTGACTGGCCATCCAAAGCCCCCTCCAAAGAGGAGTCGGTGTTCCTGAAGGCCTTTGGTGCTCAGCCCTCTGCCTCCTGGGTGTCTCCACCCTTTGACAAGCTTCTGGATCTAGTTTGTCGAAGGGTGTGGGAAACCCCTGACTCTGTGGAACCAGTCCCCAGGAGACCCAATAAATTTTTGTCTGCTCCTTCTGATAAGGAATTTCTATCCAAGGGAGTCCCTTTGGGTGCCATGATGGTGGCAGCGGCCACCAAGAAGGAATTGGCTGAGACTTCTTCCACTGTCTGTCCCCCTAACAAGGAGTCTAGGACCATGGACCGGTACGGGAAGCATATGTTTTCTTCAGCGTCCTTTACTTTGCAGTCACTGAATTACTTATCACACTTTACATGGCTCGAGAGAGATCTCCTGAAGGAGCTTGGAGATACTCTAAGGGGTAATGTTTCTGAGGCGGAGGCTCAGAAAGTCAATGCTCAGATGTCTACCTTCAATTCTATTGCGAACTCCTCCATGAGGCTGATCTCTTACGCAGCCGAGGGAGCGAGTAGGGCAGCAAGTTCAGGAGTCACTCTTAGGAGACAGGCCTGGATGCGCCTTTGTTATTTCACAGAGGCCTTCAAGTCTACATTCACCTAGGCCCCCGTTTGATGGTTCCTCTTTGTTCGGAACCAAGGTGAAAGACACACTCACTAGGTGCGAGCAAGAGGGAAAAACTCTGTCTGCCATAGGAGTCCATTTTTCCCTTCCCTCTAGGCCTTATCCCAAGGCCCAGAGGAGTGGGAAAATGTGGTTCAAGAAATCACAGAGGTTTTTTCCTGATGCACAAAGTGAGTCCCCCTCCAGAGGCAGAGGAGGGGGTGGTTATTCAGGTAGACACCGCCGTAGGGGCAGAGGAGGCCCTCATAACTCGGTAGACCGCGATTCCTTTCGTGGTTCTCCCTACCACCGCTCCTGATGGGTGGCCCAACTGTGCGTTAACAGAGCCAGTCGGGGATCGCATCTCACTATACCCAGAGGCCTGGCAAGGTATCACCCAGGACCAGTGGGTTCTACGAATAATTTCCGGAGGATATATCATTCCCTTCTCGTCAACACCCCCTCCAATCAAGAGAATCCCGGATGTTCCGCCCAGTCAAAGGGATCCCGCAGCTTCAGAGATTTCAAAGCTGCTAGAAAAAGGAGCCATCCAACATGTCCCCTCAGACCAGATCGGATTAGGGACTTACTCCAGGTTCTTTTTGGTGCCGAAAAGGACAGGGCACCTGAGACCCATTTTGGATCTCAGCCGATTGAACACCCATGTAAAAAAGTCCAAGTTCCGAATGGTCACATTACAATCTATTCTCCCATTGTTGGGAAAAGAAGTGTGGATGTGCTCCATCGACCTCAAGGATGCTTACTACCACATAAAGATGGACAGGGCATCCAGAAGTCACCTACGCTTCTGGCTGGGAGCCAGTCACTTTCAGTTTCGAGCCCTGCCCTTTGGTCTCACCCAGCCCCCAGGGTGTGTACCAAATGCATGGCAGTGGTGACTGCTCACTTGAGACGTCAGTGATTCCAAGTGTTTCCATACCTGGACGACTGGCTCCTTACTGCCACCACCAAGCATCTGCTACTTCAGACCAGAGACGCCACTATCAACCTCTGTCAGCAGTTGGGCATCACCTTGAACTGGGAAAAATCTGCCTTGTTGCCCTCGCAGCATGTCACCTTTATAGGCGCCGAATTCGACACTGTGTTCATGCGGGCATTTTTACCACAGGAAAGAATCAAGAGTTTTACAACAACAGATTTACGCCTTGCTCTCTCTGAGGAGAGTGAAGGCAAGATTGGTCCTCCAATTGGGGACGATGGCTGCTACAGTTATGTTAGTTCCCCTGGCATGGTTACATATGAGGCTCCTCCAGTGGCTACTCTTCGCCCAGTGGTCTCTTCAACGTCTTCCACTTTCTCACCCTATTCTGTTCACAGACAGGTGCAGACAGGAACTCAGTTGGTGGCTTCACACAGACAACCTCAATGCGGGAAAACTCTTCGTTCCTTCACCTCCGATTGCCACGGTGACCACGGATTCCTCCCAGATGGGGTGGGGGGAGCATTATCTAGGCAGGACAGTCCAAGGCACGTGGCAAGAGCATGAGATGCATCTGCATATCAATGTTTTGGAGATGAGAGCAGTGCTACTAGCGTTGCAAGCACTTCAGAGCTTTCTTCCTCAATCCACTCAGACAATATGTTGGTGGTATGGTATCTGAACAAACAGGGAGGAACCAAGTCGTATCCCCTTTGCAGAGAGGCCATGCGAGTTTGGCAGTGGGCAGTGTCTTCCCAACGTTTTCTGGTAGCAACGCACATTCCGGGGAAGTCCAATGTGAATGCAGACAGGCTAAGCAGAGCTATTCTGATGCCTCACGAGTGGTCCTTGAACTGTCAAGTTGCGGAGCAGATTTTCCGCAGTTGGGGTCAGCCTTGCTATGACCTTTTTGCCAGCCCCCTCAATGCCAAATGCAGCAGCTACTTCACCCTTATGCCCCCTCAGGGGGAATCACCCAGGGATGCTCTAGTCCATGATTGGCCCTCCGGTCTACTGTATGCCTTCCCTCCAGTTCCTTTCTTGTCAAAGGTTATTCAGAAACCGCAATCCTCGGGAAGCAAAATGATTCTGATAGCTCCACACTGGCCTCGTCAAATTTGGTTCCCCTTTCTCCATCCCTATCTCATGGACGCTCCTTGGATTCTGGACCCACAGCCAGACTTACTGACTCATATGTCAGGGCAGCTCCATCCCTCTCTTCGGATCCTCCGGTTGACAGCTTGGCTACTCCACTTCCGTCATTAATTAGGCTTCACCATTTGTCAATGGATGTGGTTCATATTTTATCTTCCTCTCATAAGCCTTTGACTAGGAAGATTTATTACAGCAAATGGAAGAGATTTTCCATCTGGGCGCATGCCAAACAGAGTGACCCTTACACAGCTCCAATCTCATCAGTAGTGGAGTTCCTATCTCTGCTTTTCAACCAGGGATCAGCTGCCGCAACCATTAAAGTCCAGTTGGCGATGATTTCTACTTTTCACGTTGCAGACGAGCCTAGTCTAATGGCACATAGACTTTATAAGGCTTTCCTGAAAGGCACTATGTTGCTTCGTCCTCCTGTCTCTGAACCTGCTATGCCTTGGGACTTAAAACTTTGTTCTACAGGGTCTTACTTCACCCCCCTTTGAGCCTGCAGCCACTTGTGATTTAAAATTCTTAACTTGGAGGACTGTCTTTTTGGTAGCCATCAGGTCAGCCAGACGTGTTTCGGAGCTTCAAGCCTTAGCAATTAAACCACCTTATTTGATTTTTCATAAGGACAGGGTTTCTCTCGGACCGAATCCTTCCTTTCTTCCCAAAGTAGCGTCAGTTAGTAACCTTAACCAGTCCATTGGATTACCATTGTTTTTTCCTCAGTTCTCGAACAAGGCAGAATTCAAATTTCATCAGTTGGATGTGCACAGACAGTTACGATTTTATTTGCACAGAACGAAGGACCTCAGAAAATCTGATCAGTTTGTTTCATTTTCAGAAAACAGAATTGGGTCTCCTGTTTCCAAAGT
Organism: Protopterus annectens; assembly: GCF_019279795.1. NCBI lineage: Eukaryota > Metazoa > Chordata > Ceratodontiformes > Protopteridae > Protopterus > Protopterus annectens. The sequence continues at coordinate 635,637,801 of NC_056733.1, forward strand.
CACGATGTCTAGGTGGATTTCCAGTTGAATCTCTTTCATTTATACTTCAGGGGGAAGAGATTTACCGTTCCGAGTGAAGGCTCACTCTACCCAGTCTGTATCAACATCTACAACTTTTCAGGACAGATTGTCTATGGATGATATTTGTGCTGTGGCTACTTGGCCATCTCCTCACACCTTTGTTACTCATTATAAGTTTGATGTGGTATCTAGAGGCAGGTCTTCCTTTGGTTCCACAGTGCTCAGGAGTATATTCCACTGAGCCTCCCAGGATTTAGGTGCCTGGGACGATGTCCCACGGGTGAGATTGTAGGCGAGATTGGACTACATAACATCAAGAAGTTATGTACTCACCATAACGTTCGATGTATGTAGTCCATCTCGCCTCACATTCTTACTTACCCTCCCCCCCACCTTTCCCCGTCCTGGAGGATCTAGAGGTTAGGCCTGGTTTCAGAATTCCCTTCATTCTTGGTTTGTTCTTCCTTCCTTAGGTGGTGTTATGCATGGAGAGTGAGTGTTGGTGCTCGCAGCAAACTAGATCTGGGGATAGAGAGCAGTGCAGCATGGGATACCATCTTAGCCCAGCCAATTGAAAGACTTCGAGCTAAAGTATGGCCGAGTCGAAGCCAACATTCGGCTCCGAACCCACGGGTAAGAATGTGAGGCGAGATGGACTACATACATCGAGCGTTATGGTGAGTACATAACTTCTTGTTTGCTGACTCATTTTTATGGTTCACTGAGATTGTGAGGTTTCCATGACATGCCTTGGAACTTGCTAGAAAGCTACGGGGTTTCCCAGTGACTGTTACAGGGTTTAAAGTTGTTGCCATGTGCTTGGACCTGTTACTTGTAACCACATGCTGCATACTGTCAACATTGGCTTTAGAAGTTACTGGAAGCTTGCATCTTTCATTTGTAAGCATATTTGTGTGCTTTTCTCTAAGTTCATATATCTGACAAATCTCAATGGCCTTATTCAAAGTTAAATCACTGTCTCGAAGCAAAATCTTTCTCACAGCATCATCTTTAATACCACACACAAGTCTGTCTTTTATCAACTCATCCCTTAATTCACCAGATCTGGATGTTTTAGTTTTGTTTCTCAAAGTAGTTATATATGCTGCAAAAGTTTCACCAGGCTTTTGATCTCATGTGTCAAATAAGTGCCTTTCCATTGTAACATTCATTTTGGGGTTACATATTTCTCTAAATATACATTTTAAGCACTTGGGGTCCTCCTTGACTTGGTACAACTATATGACGTTTTTTCCCCCGTTCCTGCAGACAGCAGCTGCATACACAAATGAGCGCTCCCTTTCTGTGGCTTCTAAACCAACTAAATTAAGCAGAATAAATGCCTTTGTATGGTCAACTTTATCGGAAAATGTAGCCTGTATGAAAGTATCGTACTCTTGCTCAAACACTCTCCAGTTTTCTGCAGTATTATTGTCAAACACAAGTGGAGTTGGTCTACAAAGTCTGTCTGTCATGCCAAGAAATTATGCCCAAACACACTGAAAAATATGACCCTTGTAATTATTTATGAACAAGCTGCTGTGTGTGCCTGTAACAACATCCAAATGCACAATACATTCTTCGAAATACTGTACTTCCTGAAATATGCTTGAAAATGGCTGTATTTTGCGAAATAGTGAAATAACTGTAGCTTCTTAAAGCTGTACACACACACTGATCTGCACTCCACAAGTGAGGAACACCACAGACTTATTTGCCTCTGAGAGCAACAAACAGCTCTTCCTGTTTTGCACCAAACTCTCTGCTTCTCAACACTGGTGACAGCCTTTTGGCTAAAGCAGCACTGGTTCCCCCCACTTTTCCAATTAGCCAAGGGTAATCACCACAAACTACTCCATAAATTGGACTTCATCACACTGCATTAGGAATCCGTCCTTCATCCCAAACAGTCACCCCTAAACATAAGCCTTTGGGTGATGGAATTCTGATCCTTTTCATATACCAGTTTTCTGAGGGCATGCTTTGAGTTCTACAAGAAGTAAGGAGGCCCACTCTATATGATGTCATGCAAACAATCAAGACATTACAAAATCAGAGGTTCCTGTCATCTTAACTTGTATGATTTCATGAATACAGGCCTGGTATACTCCTTCATCAAACTCCGTGTGTCTACCATCTCTGCCTTTCTACACCTCATTCCACTTGTCATGTCCAGGCCTCAAGTCAAGCAATACCTGAAAGGGATGCTGCATCTAATACCATCAAGGAAACATGCATCCCCTTCTTGGGACCTGAATTTTATGCTTGAAAAGCTCACTGTACATCCCTTCCATATAGCTGTATCTTCTACTCTCGAATTGTGCACCTGGAAAATTATTTTGTTGCTGCCTGTCTATTCTGCTAGGAGAGTCTTACAGCTACAGGCACTTATGGGCGTTCCACCTTTTATTTTTCACAAGGACAGGGTGTCCCTGAGGCTTAACCCCTCAATGTTAAGTTGTCAATCTCGCCTTCATTCTTGCTGGATGGGTTCGGAGCCGATCCTCGGCTCCGACTCGGCCAATACTAAAGCTCGAGAGCTAATTTCACCGGCTCGAGGCTCCCCTATATCCCACAATGCTAGGCGGTAACTACCCAGATCTCGTTTGCCGCTTAGCTGACAAGGTGCTTCTTCTACCGGCTCTGGCAGGTTAGTAAGTTTTCTTGTTCAGAAACTTCTATTTCAACCCCTATTTTTTTTCCATTTAGTATAGTTTTATTTAAAGTATTCCATTAGTTTAAATCAGGTCCCCTCTGTGTTAGAATTCCCTTTTTATTCCCTTCTTAACTTTTAGGCCTTTGGCCGTCTCCCTCTCCTTCCCCTAGTCCTTCAGTGTGACTGGATTTTTATTTTGGTTAAGGGTGTGTCTGTGTGTTGTGTTTGTGTTTTTCTTCACTCAGCTTTTAGAATGTCTAAAGACTCCAAGGTCTCAGGCTTCAAGAAGTGTGATTCGTGCTGTCAGAAAATGTCTCTGACAGATGGTCACACTTCTTGTGTATATTGCCTGGGACCTTTGCACCTGCAGGACTCATGTGCTGTGTGCCATGCATTCAGCCCTAGAGTCCTGCAGGAACGCAAAAATAAATTGCTTCTACGTGGCTTGTTAAAGCCTGAAGGCCCCCCGACCCAGTCTGTGTCAGGGTAGCCTTCTAAGACTTCCAGACTGTCGGCTCCAGTTTCAGAGCCGTTCCCTGGAAGCATTAAAACGGCTTTGACATCGGCTCCGGCTGGAGCCGATGTTTCCAAATCTCATACCATCACCTCGGCTCCGGCTGGAGCCGAGGTTGACAAGACTCACTCGGCTCTGATAGGCTTATCGGAGCCACCTTCAAAGAAGAGGTCTAGGGCCCTTCCATCAGCTCCATCCATTCGGCGCCGGGATCTCCTCTTCTATCGGAACGGAGCCATAGGTCTCATTCCTCTCGGTCCTCCAGGCTGTCCGACCATGATTTACAAATGGTGGTGAGTAGACTTCTCAAGTCCGAGGCACTGGCCCAAATGCTGCATAGCCCTACTCAACAGTCAGCAGCTATTTCCATCCCTGATTTTATTCCTCCTCCGACTCCTTTGAGTTCGGAGCCGGGGCTCATCGGAGCCGTGGCTGTCGGTGCTTCGGAGCCGATACCTTCCCTTTCGGCTCCGTCGTCTGCTCCGATTTCCTCATTGGAGGGATCTCGGCGCCTGGATTCCCTCGTCGGCTCCGAGGGGGCGAGTGGCATCGGACCCTTGTCCGACCCCACTCTCCCTCTTGGAGCGTCGGCGCTGGTGAGTTTGGCTCCGACATTGGCCTCGGAGCCATCCCTGTCGGTGCCGGGGGGGGGGGTTCTTGTCTCCTCGGAGCAGGGACCTCTGGCCTTGCCTAATGGGGGCGCCTTCGAGGTCATGCGGAGTGTGCTAGACCCAGTGTCTACCCCACAGTCGGCTCCGTCAGCTCCTCCCTCTTCAGTGCCTGCGGTGATTTCTACCCATCCCATTGTATCAGACCTCAGAGAGCCAGCTCCTCAGGTTTCCCCATTAGGAATTTCCTTTTCTTCCGAGGCCTCTCCTGATCCGGTAGGAGAACCCCCTCGGAAGAGACAGTGCAAGAGGAAGCACATTGACTCCCCTGAGTCTATCACCTCTGACACTGACTTGGAGGAATCTGAAGATTCCCCTCGGTCCCCCTCTGAGGATGTCTCCTTTGCTGACATCCTTGAAATCCTGAAACATAGGGGAAACTGGCCCGCCCTTAACCCTTCAGAGGACGAGTCAGTTTACCTTGAGGCGTTTGGCTCTCGCCCTTCCACCTCCTGGGTGTCCCCTCCCTTTGACCCCCTTATGGAAGTGGTGGCAAGGAAGGCTTGGACGGTCCCTGATTCAGTGGAACCTACCCCAAGGAGGCCGTCAAAATTTATTACTGCCCCTAAGGAGAAAGAGTTTCTATCAAAAGGTGTCTCTGTTGATGCCATGGTGGTGGCCGCAGCCACTAAGAAGGAGTTAGCCGATCCTTCGGTACCTGTCCATCCTCCTAATAAGGAGTCTAGGACCATGGACAGATACGGTAAGCGGATGTTTTCGTCAGCGACCTTTTCAATGCGGTCGCTGAACTACTTGTGTCACTTCACCCGTCTCCAGAGAGATTTGCTCAAAGATATGGGTGAGGCTATACAGGATCCAACAGCTGAGGGGTTCCAAGACAAAATGAACTCCCAGTTGGCAACCCTGAATTCGATTGTTAACTCCTCCATGTGGCTTATCTCATATGCTGCTGATGGGGCGAGTAGGGCCGCAGGCACAGGTGTAGCTTTACGCCACGCCTGGATGCGGCTTTGCAATTTTGCGGACCCTTTCAAGGCATCCTTCACCAATTCCCCCTTTGATGGCTCAACATTGTTTGGTCCTCAGGTGAAGGATACATTGACTAGGTGCGAGGTGGAAGGTAAGACTCTCTCTGCCGTGGGAGTCCGTTTTTCTACCCCTTCTAGACCTTATCCAAAAGGTTAGAGGGGAGGAAAAATGTGGTTCTGCAAACCTCAGGGAGTCTCATCTGATGCACAAGGTTGATTCCCCTCTAGAGGCAGAGGGGGGAATAACAATAGACGCCACCCTAGAGGCAGAGGAGGTCCGCAAAACCAGGGTAGCAGAGAAACTTTCTCTAATAAACCCTTTCAGCATCCCTGAGGAGCTGCCCGGCTGTCCACCTTCGGAGGCAGTCGGGGGAAGATTATCACTGTACCCAAAAGCCTGGCTTTCCCTCACCCAAGACAAATGGGTACAGTCAATCATATCCGAGGGTTACAAAATTCCCTTTATTCACATCCCATCCCAACACAAAGGATCCCTTCCAGACGTTCCACCCAGTCTAAGGGAACAAGCAGCACTAGAAATATCAAAGCTGCTATCAAAAAGAGCTATCCAATCAGTCCCAGCAGACCAGCAAGGATCCGGAATCTACACCAAATTCTTTTTGGTACCAAAAAAAACAGGGGACTGGAGACCTATACTGGATCTCAGCAAGTTAAACAATTATATCAAAAAAACAAAATTCCGGATGGTCACGCTACAGTCCATTCTACCCTTCTTGGGTCAGGACAATTGGATGTGCTCGATAGACCTTCAGGACGCGTACTACCATATCAAAATGCACAGACGCTCCAGGAGGTTTCTCCGCTTCAGGCTGGGAGCCATTCACTACCAGTTCAGAGCCCTGCCCTTTGGTCTCACTACAGCCCCCCCGAGTGTTTACCAAATGCATGACAGTGGTCGCGGCTCACTTGAGACGTCAAGGATTCCAGGTGTTTCCATATTTAGATGACTGGCTCCTTACCGCCACCACCAGACATCAACTGCTTCTATCCAGAGACTTCACCATCCAAACTTGCCAAGCTCTAGGCATTTCAATAAATTTCGAAAAATCTGCCTTGTCGCCTTGTCAATCTATTACCTTTATAGGTGCCACCTTAGACACACTCAATCTTTCCGCCAGACTTACAGAGCAAAGAGTGTTAGATATCCGCAAACAAGTTTATCTTTTATTACAATGCAACAAGGTCAAAGTCAGGGTAGTCTTGAAGGTGTTAGGACTCATGGCAGCTACTATCACCCTTCTCCCCTTAGCTCGTTTCCACATGAGGATCCTCCAATGGATGCTGATTACTCAATGATCCTTCCAACAGCTCCCGATGTCTCACATCATATTAATAACTCAATCATGCAAGAATCACCTGTCTTGGTGGATCACATCACCTCAAGTTCTCCAAGGCAGACCTTTCATTCCTCCCCCCACAGTCGCCACAGTGACAACGGACGCCTCCCTGATCGGGTGGGAGGGGCATTATCAGGGCAGGACAGTCCAGGGCACGTGGCAACCTTTCGAGTGCCACTTGCACATAAATGTCTTAGAGATGAGAGCAGTGCTTTTAGCGTTGCAAGCCTTTCAGGACTCTCTTCCCACAGGGACTATTGCAATTCAGATGGACAACATGTCCGTAGTGTGGTACATCAACAAACAGGGCGGAACCAGATCCTACCCCTTATGTCGAGAGGCACTCAGACTTTGGCAGTGGGCGATTTCTTCTCAGCGTTTTCTGATAGCAACACACATTCCCGGGAAGTCCAACGTGATTGCGGACAAGTTGAGCAGGGCCATTCTCATGCCCCACGAGTGGTCTGGTCTCAGAAGAAATTAGTGCTGGAAGAAATCTTCCAAAGATGGGGCCAGCCTTGCTGCGATGTTTTTGCTACTCCCCAAAACAGCAAGTGTCACGACTTCTTCACTCTCTTCCCGTTACCAGGCCATCCCACCAGAGACGCTCTAGTCCACGATTGGCCCCGGGGACTTCTGTATGCTTTTCCCCCTTTTCAACTGATATCTCAATTAATTCAGAAAGCTATCGCCTTGAGAGTTACAATGATCCTCATTGCCCCTTACTGGCCTCGACAGATATGGTTTCCGTTCCTCCATCATTACCTGTTGGAGCAGCCTTGGCATCTGGACCCGGTGCCAGATCTGTTGACCCACCAGTCGGGCCAGCTGCACCACTCCCTTCATTCTCTCAACCTCACAGTGTGGTTTCTCCAATTCCTACCCTAGCCAGGCTTCCCTTAATCTCTCATTCGGTCCGAAACATCCTGATAGCCTCTCACAAATCTTCTACCAGGAAGATTTATAATAGTAAGTGGAAACGTTTTTCCTTCTGGGCAGCATCAAAAAATATAGACCCCTTCACTGCACCTATCCAGTCTATCCTAGACTTTCTGGCAGAGCTCTTTCATTTAGGCTCTTCTTCATCTACCATTAGAGTACAGCTAGCTGCTATATCTAATTTTCATGTAGGTGTCTCAGACTCCAGTATCATGTCCCATAAGCTCTGCAAAGCCTTTTTAAGAGCTATTTTTCTGCTCAAGCCCCCAATCAAAGATCCCCCACCTCATTGGGACTTGAATTTGGTTTTGGCATCCTTGATCCTCCCCCCCCTTCGAACCAGCGGCTTCATGCTCTCTTAAGCTGCTTTCATGGAAAACACTTTTTCTAGTAGCCATAACTTCAGCTAGAAGGGTATCTGAACTTCATGCTCTGTGCACTCGTCCTCCTTAATTAGTTTTCCACAAAGATAGGGTGTCCCTCTGGACTAATCCGTCCTTCTTACCTAAGGTTTCCTCTTAGACAAACCTGAACCAAACGATTGATCTCCCCATCTTCCCTGACTATTCCAACAGGTCGGAACAAAAGTTACATTTTCTGGATGTTCACCGCCAGCTTAGATATTATTTAGACAGGACTAAACAGTTCAGGAAATCTGATCAGCTTTTCCTGTCTTATGCGGAAGGGAAATTGGGCCTTCCAGTTACTAAAGTGTCCCTTTCAAGATGGCTTACCTCTATAATTACCTTCATCTATGAAATCAGACATCAAAAACTGCCTTCAAGACCTAGAGCTCATTCAACTAGGGCATTAGCTACATCTGTAGCTTTTCAGGACAGGCTGCCAATAGATTCCATTTGTGCAGCAGCCGTTTGGGCTTCTCCTCATACCTTCATTTTACATTACAAATTGGATATGGCCTCCAGAAACCGTGCCAACTTTGGTTCCACTGTTCTCAAGAGTCTGTTCCGATAGGCCACCCGGAATAAGGTGCTAGGGACGCGGTCCCATCCAGCAAGAATGAAGGCGAGATTGACAACTTAACATTAAGAAGTTATGTACCTACCATAACGTTCCATGTTAGTTGTCTTCTTCTCGCCTTCTTTCTTGCGTCCCACCCTCCTTCACCCTAGCCTGGACAGACAGATAGGAAATTTTGGGATCTTCCTTTGAAGTTTTCCTTCCCACATGATGTTCATCGTGCATACAGCTGCAATAATCACATATGGGTTCTCTGCCGTCAGGCGGGTCCTCGGTCGGCCGAATTCCAAAGTCTTGGTCCGGCGTCGGTTGTTGTCGTCTTCTTCCCTGACGTCAGTGCGACAGGGGTATATAAGTAACAGCCGACGCCATGTTCTCCAGTCTTTTTTGCCACGCGGTGCCCGAAGCAGAAGCAGTTCGCAAGTGCCGGTCGGCCAGCTCCTGAATTTACGAAAAATTGGAAACCGAAGTCTTCTTTAAAGCTAAGTACCCGTTGAAACTTTTCTTGCCTCAGACCGATGTCAGACAAAGTTAACAATTGTATTTCTTGTGGGAAGCAAATACCGCATAAGGATTTCCATTCCCTCTGCATACCTTGTTTAGGCCCAGACCACGACGTCTCGGGCTGTCGCTTTTGCGCTACTTTCAATAAACGCACTATTAAGCATCGGGCAGAGTTCGCCCAACATTATTTTGGTAAAGCCTTTGATTATAAAATGTCGTCGGATACTCCGACTACCGTTTTGTCCAAAAAAACGAAAGGACAAGGACCGACACGCGAGGTCTGCGGTCTCCACCGACACCACGCCAAAACCGGCTCCACGTGGTCCGGTTCTCAACGAGATGCCTATGCAGTCCCTGACTACCGACGACACTTCATTGGCGGTGTCTTCTGTACCCGAGACCGCTGGTACCTCGGCCCTAACTCAGACTACAACCACCGAAACCACTGTGAGTGTTGAGCCTCCTAATGTGGACAGGTCCACTTCCACCCAGGTTGTATTTAGACCCTCTTCTTCCTTTTCCATTAAGGCCTTCACTAAGTCCAAATCAGCCATGCATCCCAAGAGGCCTGTTGTACAGGGCCCATCCCCAGGCCCCATGCCTAAAAAGCAGATGCTTAAAATGGCTGAGGATTTAATTTCCTATATCAGGGGTTCCCAACCCCCTCCAGACAACAGACCCAGAGTGGAGGAAGACTCTCCCTCTTCTGAACAGGGCTCCATTTTCTCAGAACATTCTGATGTGGAGGAACACTCGTACTCCCCTTATGAAGATTCTGATGCAGAACAGTCCATTCCTTCTGTATCTCCCCCAGAGGATTTTTCTTTTGGGGAAACCTTGCACACCTTGAGGGAGCACTTCCATTGGGAAGGCCAAGACTTTTCTGATTCCAAGAAAAGGCTTAGGGAATTTCTTTTGTTACCTCAACACAGACCTCTGGCTATTCCTCCTGTCCTGGACTTACTTGATGATGTTTACTCAGAGGCTTGTCTCAATCCGGATTCCCTGCCTCCTGCACCAGTCAAACCTGATGGGTATTACAGAGTCCCTAACTCTCACCAATTTCTTTTCAAAAGCCATAATGCTGACCCTGAGACCATTTCTCAATTCCCCAAGGGAATGAAGGCCTCTACTGCCAAGAATCCACTACCTTCCGAAAGGGAATCTAGATCCTTAGAAAGGTGGGGGAAAAAGGTATACACCTCGACCACCCTAGCCATGAGGGCCTTAAATTGTCAGTTCCATATGCTTAAATATCAGCAGTTTCTGTTATCTCAATTAAGAAACAAAATATCTCAACCTGAACAACCAGATTTGAAGGAATTGCAGGATATGATACATAGTGCAGAACAAGTGGGTAAACACACCTTACAATGTGGTTATGATGCCTTAGAGGCCTCAAGTAGAGCCGCTGCTACAGGAGCAGTCATTCGTAGACATGCTTGGCTTAGAGAACAAAGCTTGCCTGATCATGTTAAAGCTAAACTACTAGATGCTCCTTTACAAAAGGATGTGCTATTTGGTACTAATGCTGAGGAGATACTATGCAAAATGGAAGAAAAAGCTAAATCTATGCAAACTGTCAAGGCTTTTCTACAGGTACAGCCACCTCGTTTTAGTAGAAATTGGCCTACAAAAAACTGGTCCTTTCCAGCCACAGACAAACCCCAAAGAGGTAGATACAGGCGCTCAAGGGGCAGAGGACAATCTCAAGGATCATATAGAGGCAGGCAATGGCCAACTCAAGCACCAAGAGGTGGCGAAGACAGTGCACAACAATACAGAAAGCAAACTCAATGACTTCCCCCTTTTCATGCCAAGCAAATCTCATCTGGCAGCTCTCTTGGGAGGAAAGCTGGCACTATTTTCAGGAAATTGGCATATTATCACAACAGACAAATGGATCCTGGACATAATAAACAGAGGCTACAGATTTCATTTTCACACTCTTCCAAAAATGAGAGGCATGCCAAACCTGCCACACAATCAAAGGGCAGAGGCACAAATACAAATTACAAAACTCATGGACATGAAAGCCATTCAAGAGGTTCTGACTCATGAACAAGGCCAAGGTTTTTATTCCAGACTTTTCCTGGTACCAAGAAAAGGAACCGACTGGAGACCCATTTTTGGACTTATCCATCCTAAATACATTTCTACTCGTATCAAAATTCAAGATGCTCACATTACAGCAGCTTCTTCCCATGCTGGGCAAGGAGTTTTGGCTGGTAACATTGGACCTCAAGGAGGCATACCTGCATGTCCCAATCAGACAAAGCTGCAGAAGATATCTTGGATTTCTTGCAGGTTCAATCCACTATCAATTCTCTGCATTGCCCTTTGGCTTATCTACTGCGCCCAGAGTATTCACGAAATGCCTGGCATCAGTAATTGCCTACTGCAGACTTCAAGGGATACAAATTTACCCTTATTTGGACGACTGCCTGATCCAAGCGGACAGCAAGCACACTCTTCTGGAACATCTGGCTTATGCAACACGGTTACTGAATTCTCTGGGATACACAGTCAACAAAGAGAAATCCAGGCTAATACCATCTCAGAAAATAACTTTCCTGGGTGCCAACTTGGACACAAACACCCAGATGGCCTATCTTACACCAGAAAAACAAGGGCAACTAACTCGGTACTTCAAAACACTAGCAAATTGTACCAGGCTTACTGCAAGAAAAATCCTGCAGGCTCTGGGCTTCATGGCATCTTGCATTCTTTTAATCCCATGTGCAAAGTTGCATATGAGAAAACTTCAATGGTACCTAAAAAGCCTATGGTCTCAACACAGCCACAATTTGGAAACAATAATACCAATAATTCCATGTTTGCAAAAGGAATTTCTATGGTGGGCCCAAGCATGTCACACAAACACAGGTCTCCCATTCTGCAAGCCTCAAGCAAATCAAGTCATCACAACAGACGCCTCAGATTACACCTGGGGGGCGCACATGACAGGCAGGTGCATTCAGGGCAAATGGTCCCAAAAGGAAAAGCACCTTCACATCAATCAAAAAGAAATGCTAGCAGTAATAAATGCAATTACAGCATTCAAGGACCTCCTGCATCCAGGGCAATTATTGATAAAAACAGACAAACACCACAGTGATGTGGTACATAAACAAACAAGGAGGAACACATTCATATCCCCTGTGCAGACTAGCCATGACACTTTGGAACTTGGCTCTGGAATGGCAAATCAAACTTCAAGCACAGTACTTGCCAGGTTTGGAAAACACGCTGGCAGACAATCTAAGCAGGAATATGACAGATCCACACAAATGGAAGCTGCATCTACAGGTGTTTACAAAGATAATCCAAGCATGGGGAAGGCCAGACATAGATCTCTTCGCCTCCCACAGGAACCATCAACTGGAAAAGTTTTGTTCAAGGACTTTTCACCCAAAGGCCTGGAGGGTGGACGCCCTTTCATTCAGTTGGACAGCATGGACAGTGTACGCTTTCCCACCTCTGCCTCTTCTACCCAAGGTGCTCTTGAAAGCAAGAGCAGACAGACCGAAGATGATACTGATTGCTCCAGACTGGCCAAGACAGCACTGGTACCCACTCCTAAGGAGCCTAACACATACTCCTCCCTGGCCTCTACCTCTAATGCCTCTTCTGCTAACTCAGCACAGCTACAAAACTCTTCACAGTCAGCTGAAAACACTCAATCTTGCTGCATGGAAAATTCGTTAACACCACAGCAGACCCTACTCTCCAAAGAGGTTCAGAATGTCATTCTGGAGGCCAGAAGGCCATCTACTAGGAAGACTTACTCCGTAAAATGGAAACGGTTTTGCTCTTGGAATGAGAAAAAAGGCCAGGACCCTAGAAAACTGAATTTGCCTCAGGTATTACAGTATCTAGCTGAGCTGCTGAACAGTGGACTTTCATTTTCCTCCATGAAAATCCATGCCTCAGCCATTTCTGCAGAATTCAACACGGATCCACCATTATTCTCTCACCCACTTTTAAGACAATTCCTCAGAGGGGCTAAGAATATAAGACCACCAAGGAAACAACCAGTGCCAGCCTGGGATCTTAATTACATTCTAGAAAAATTAACATTGCCTCCTTTTGAACCAGCTGCCTCAACAGATTTGCAATATTTGTCCTGGAAAACAGCTTTCCTTCTGGCCATTACCTCAGCTTGTAGGGTTTCGGAACTACAAGCCCTCATGGCTGTGCAGCCCTTTCTTATCTTCCATCAGGACAGGGTTTCCCTTCGAACCAACTTGTCATTTATGCCTAAAGTGGTATTCAGGGTAGCTTTAAATCAAGCCATACACTTACCTACCTTTTACCCTAATCCTCAAAACAAAGGAGAAAGGCTGCTACATTCCTTAGACATCCATAGACAGCTACGTTACTGTTTGAACAGAACAAAGCCTTTCAGGAAATCACAACAACTTTTTGTGTCTTATGCTGTAGGAGCTCAAGGGAAGCCTGTTACCAAACAGACAATCTCTAAATGGATAGGCCACTGCATACGATTTTGTTACTCCTATCATGGGAAATCTGTCCCTGTAGGCATCAGACCACACTCCACCAGGGCCACAGCTACCTCTACAGCCTTCCTCAGAGGAGTTCCTACCAAAGATATCTTGGAGGCAGCCACTTGGAGTTCTGTACATACCTTCACAAGACACTACCACCTGCCTTTATATTCCAAACCTAGAGCAGGCTTTGCTACTGCTGTGTTGCAGGGCATTCTGGCTCACCCCAGTTCTACCTAGTGCCTACCACCCTGTGCGTAGCTTTGGGATTCTACCCATATGTGATTACTGCAGCTGTATGCACGATGAACATAGTACAGTTTTGTACCTACCATAAATGTAGATGTTCAAGTGCTAATACAGCTGCAGTACAATTCCTCCCTGCTTGCCCTGTAGGTATAGGACTAGTGGCTAACACCTCCTCATACAACTTATTTTGGGTTATCCTCATATGGTGTATTTGCTTGCAACTACTCTTTTTTTGATAACATTGCATTGCTTGTATATATCATATATATATATATATATATATATATATATATATATATATATATATATATATAATTTATCTATTGCCTTCCTTTTGGGGGCACCTGACATCTGGGGCAAGAAAGACTGGAGAACCTGGCGTCGGCTGTTACTTATATACCCCTGTCGCATTGACGTCAGGGAAGAAGGCGACAACAACCGACGCCGGACCAAGACTTTGGAATTCGGCCGACCGAGGACCCGCCTGACGGCAGAGAACCCATATGTGATTACTGCAGCTGTATTAGCGCTCGAACATCTACATTTATGGTAGGTACAAAACTGTACTTTCTACCACCTCTATTCCCCCTTTTATGTTTGTGGTAGCTTACATTCAGGTTTATATAGAGGTGGGTTCTTTTTTCTCCATACTGTGGAGACCAGAACTGCTTGGTTTAGCTATCAAACGAGATCTGAGTAGTTACCGCCTAGCATTGTGGGATATAGGGGAGCCTCGAGCCGGTGGAATTAGCTCTCGAGCTTTAGTATTGGCCAAGTCGGAGCCGAGGATCGGCTCCGAACCCATCCAGCAAGAAAGAAGGCGAGAAGAAGACAACTAACATGGAACGTTATGGTAGGTACATAACTTCTTATTCATGCCTAAAGTTGTGAATGAGATATCTCTCAACGTGCCCTCTTTCTTTCCCAACTAGCAGAACAGGGGCAAAAGGCTCCTACATTTCCTAGATGCACACAGGCAACTGAGATTTTATTTGGAAAAGACAAATTTGTTCGTAAGTCAGACCAGCTGTTTGTCTCTCTCATTCTGGAAGCTGCCACATGGTCTTGTGAGCACGCATTCACCAAACACATGAATTTCAGAGTTACTTATTTTCTTCGCCAATGGCTCTAAGTATAATGTAAGTAACAGAGAGAGGAAAAAATACACCACTGCCTGTTTCCTCTTTTCAAGCACAAGTTATTAGAGAAAAACCCTCCCACTTTAATTTTTGCCTCAATCCTTCATATAGCTTCATAATTAACCTTATTAATGTGTCAAGGAATGCAAATGGTTCCATTGCCCACACAGAAAATCCCTGCTTACTCTGTTGAATGCTTTCTCTGCACCAATACTCGCCAGCAGTGGTATTTTCTTAAATTCTGCTTCCCACTGGATCAGTATTCTGTTATTGTGGTCAAATGTTTGTCTCCCCTTCACAAAACCATATTAATCCATATCTGTCAATACTGTAAACATCTTTGCCATTCTTTTATCCAGTATAGGTATAACATTTTATAATCATGGTTTAAAATTCAAGTGGGTCTATGTGAAGCTGACTCTGATACGTCTTTACTGTCTTTGGGGATACAGCCTCCACATCTTTCTACCAAGATGTTAGTGCATCCCTTCCTTTTAAAATACTGATCTGAAGTAGTTAACTTTATTTGATCATCAACCTGTGGGGTGTCTGATCCGGACCGGATCCGAGCCGGCAGTTTTACCAGCATCTGATCTGAGCTCCAAGCTCCTCCCCTTACCCATAACACCCCTCCAGCTCCTTCCTTCTCTCAGATCTCATTTTCCGTGGCTTTGCCAAGCAGCATGGTCTAGAGCTCCGGGGGGGGGGGCTTGGTTCCCTTTTTTGCGTCGATATCTCCTTCACCACTCCAACCCCCGGTATTGGAGTTCTTGGATCTGAGAGGTACCGCGAGTCAGGGGGTCGGTGCCAATGGTACCATGTACCTCGACGCCGGCCATTACCTTGAGCATTTGAGGGTTTGGACCCGAGCGGCTCTCTGAGCCAATACATGGGCATCGGATCTGAAGGGTTCGGTCTTTCTCCTTTGGCTGCAACGCTGTCGGGTCAAGGCCTGTCCCTTGGTATCTCAGCTCCTTCATGCTCGGCTCCGATCCCCAGAGCAGTGCCCTTGTCAGTTTCTCAGGAGGCTCGCTGTCCCTTGGCTTTCGATGTGATGGAGAGGGTTCTCTTCAGGGATTGAGGCCCCTGACCATCTCATTGGATTCCGCCCCGATTCCCTCGCGTCTGGGTGCATCTTCAGCCATTTTGTCCATGCAAGGACAGCCCGTGCTCGATGTGCCCCAGAATGTTTCCCTCGAGGAACCACAAGTAGCTTGCGAGCTCTCTCCGGAGAGTCCCACCAAAGAGATTCTTCGCAAGTGAATGTCCAGAAGGAGGCACCTTCCCAGAGTCCCTCACTGAGGATACCGAGTTGGAGGAAAGGGAAGGCTCCCCAGATCACCCACCCCCGACGATGTGTCCTTTGCAGACATCATGGAACTCCTGCGTCAGTGGGGGGAGGGTTGGTTTGCCCCCAAACCTTCCTCGGATGAGTCTGTGTTCCTGGAGACCTTCTACACGGGCCAGTCTTCCTCCTTGGTGTGTGCCCCCCCCCCCACGGATCCCTTGATGGACCTTATTACCACCAGGGCATGGAAGGAATAGGACAGCATGGAGCCTATCCCCAGGCGCCCCGATAAAATCCTGAGCCCTCTGGTAGACAGACTGAGTTGCAACAAGGGGTCCCCAGTGGACACCATGTTGGTAGCGGCTGCCACTGAGAAAGAACTGGCCCAGGAAAGTTCTACGATCCACCCCCCCCCCCGAGAGTCCAGGAGAATGGATCGTCTGGGAAAGTGGACATATTCTTCAGCCACCTTTTCTATAAGGGAGCTGAATTATTTGGCCCATGTAACTAGACTACGGTGAGACCTGGTCAAGGAATTCACTGAGTTTCCCCTGGACTCGAAATAAGAAAGCTGCTAAAGAAACGAGTTGTCCAGTCCTTCTCACTAGATCAGTCCAGATCAGGCATCTATTCCAGGCTCTTTTTGGTGCCAAAAAAGATGGAGATCTAAGGCCTCTCCTGGACCTTTCCACTCTAAACCTGTCAGTTGCCAAAGAGAAGTTCCAGATGGTCACTTTGCAATCCATCCTGCCTTACCTTTAGGAAAACGACTGGATGTGCTCAATTGATTTCCAGGACGCGTACTACCACATCAAAATGCACTGATGCTCCAGGAGTTTCCTCCACTTTCGGCTAGGGGCCATTCACTATCAATTCTGAGGCCTACCCTTCGGGTGTTCACCAAGGTCATGGGAGTAGTAGCAGCTCACCTGAGGCTTCAGGGGATACAGGTCTACCCGTACCTGGGCTATTGGTTCCTTGCCGCTCCCATCAGGCATCTACTTTGTCAGGCCAGAGACTATTTCCTGAAACTGTCAGACTTGCTGGGCATTACAATCAACATACCCAAATCTTCTCTAGACCCTGTTCAGGTCTTAGACTACATAGGAGCGAGAATCAGTACATTACAAGCCAAGGTCTTTCTAACTCCGGAGAGAGTATGAAACTTATGACTTCATGTGTTCGTGATCCTCCAGTCTCATCTTCCTCCAGCCAAGGCGGTGTTAAGAGCCCTAGGTTCCATGGCAGCCACCATTACTCTTCTCCCCTATGCTCGCTTTCATATGTGGGCACTAGCAGTCCAGTGGTCTTTACTGGATCTGCTGCTGACGCACCCTATTCATATAGGTAACTCGTGCAGGAAGTCTCTCCTCTGGTGGATATGTTTCCCGGAGCTAGTCGAGGGATGAACATGTATTGTAGCCCTCCCCAAGCCACAGTGACCACGTACACCTCCCAGCTGGGGGGGGGGGGGGCATTGCTCGGGCAGTACAGTCCAAGGAACGTGGTCCCTGAATGAGACCAAGTTGCGTATCAGTGTTCTAGAGATGAGGGTGGTCTTATTAGCGTTACTGGCCCTTCATGCCTTTCTTCCTCTGGTAACTATTGCTATTCAGACAGACATTATGTCAGTGGTCTGGTACATCAGCAAGCAAGGAGGAACCAGATCTTACCCCCTTTGTCATGAGGCCATGAGTGTGTGGGAAAGGGGGATCTCCACCAACTGTTTTCTGGTAGCAACGCATATTCTGGGTCGAGCCAATATACTGGAGGGCAAACTGAGCAGGACCATTCTAATGCCTTACCAGTGGTCTCTGAAACCTTCTGTAGCGGAGCAGATCTTCCTTGAGTGGGGTCGGCCTTGCTGCGATCTCTTTGCATCTCCTTCCAAAGTGAAGGGCAACGAGTTTTTCACTTTGATCCCCTCACAGGGGGAATCCCCCATGGATACTCTTGTCCATGCTTGGCCTCCTGGTCTTCTTTATGCTTATCCCCCTTTACCTCTCATGACAAGATTTCTCCAGAAGGTTTGCCGGTTGGGGAGCAAGGTCATACTCATTGCCCCATTCTGGCCTTGCCAAATCTGGTTTCCCTGTCTTTGGTCTCATCTGGTAGTTCTGCCTTGGATCTTGGATCCGATACTGGATCTCATTTCGCACCTCTCGAGGGTCCCTCATCCAGACCTGGGCAGTCTGAAGCTCACTGCTTGGCTGCTCCAGTTCCCTTGATTGCTAGGATTCCCGGTCTGTCTTCCCTGGTCAAGTCTATTCTGGTGGCAGCTCATAAATAGTCTACCAGAAAAATATACCATAACAAATGGAAACGTTTTTCTATCTGGGCTTCTCAGAGGGATTTGGATCCTTTCACAGCTCCTGTTCCAGTGGTCCTTGAGTTCTTGGCATACATTTTCCAGCAGGGTGCCATCTCTTCTACTGTGAAAGTTCAATTAGTGTCCATTTCCAATTTCCATGTAGGTGAGAACACTGCTTCTATAATTTTTTCCAGACAATGCAAAACCTTTATTAAAGGTACCTTTCTTTTAAGGTCCCTGGTTAAAGATCCTATCCCTCCTTGGGATCTTACACTAATTTTGCAAGCTTTGGTTGCTCCACCCTTGGAGCCTGCTACTTCTGTGGACTTAAAATTTCTATCCTGGAAGACAGCTTTTCTAGTGGCTATTAACTCACCTTGGAGAGTGTCAGAACTCCAGGCATTATCTGTCAAACCTCCGTATATGATTTTTCATAAAGACAGGGTTTCACTTCATACTAATCCTTCTTTTCTGCCTAAAGTGGCGTCAGAAACAAATATCAATCAATCAATCAATTTACCTCTTTTCTTTCCAAATTTTCAGAACAGGGGTGAATATAAATTGCATTTGTTAGACGTGCATAGACAGCTGTGTTTCTATTTATTCTATTTCTAAAGCCTATCGCAAGTCTGACCAGTTGTTTGTGTCCTTTGCTGCGTCCTTTTTGGGCAAACTGTTTTCTAAGGTAACTATTGCTGGATGGATTTCCCTTTGTATCCTTCAGGTTTACAAAGACAAAGGTATGTCCCTTCCGGGTAGGATAAATGCCCATTCTACTGGGCCCATGCCTACGTTAGCTGACTTTTGGTCTAGTGTCTCTTTGGACGAAATTTGTTCAGTGGCTACTTGGTCCTCATCTCATACCTTCATTTCTCATTTTAAATTGGACATGGTTTTTAGAGGAAGAGCATGCTTTGGCTCCATGGTGCTCCGAAATATCCTTCCATGAGGGCCACCCAAGGTTTTTGGTAGCTGGGGACTCTGTCCCACAGGTTGATGAGGAAAGAGAAAGAAGTTATGTACTCAGCATAACATTCCATCTGAGTAGTTAGACTTCATTTGTCATCATCCGTCCCTCCCTCCTTCCCCAGGACCTTCTCTTTATGTTTCTGCATTGACAGGCATGAGAGAATGCCTTTGCGACTCTCCTCCTTTTTCTTGGTTAGTGAAGGGTGTTGGATCGGTTCATGTGAGGGGTATACTAAACTCGATCTGAGGGAAGGAAGGAGATGGAGTGGTATTATGGGTAAGGGGAAGAGCTTGGAGCTCGGATCAGATGCTGGTGAAACTGCCATCTCGGATCCAGTCTGGATCAGACACCCACAGGTTGATGACAAATGAAGTCTAACTACTCAGATGGAACGTTATGGTGAGTACATCACTTTTTTTTTTCCAAACATCTTTATTAAATTTACATATATAACAAAGGCACTCTTAATTTATATAAATTAAAAACCTACAAATGATATCACTTTAGTTATAAACAGTTCACATCACAGACACCATTGAAACAACTGTAGTTCTAAACATTATACATCACTTAGAAACCAACCAACCAATCATTGTCAGTTGAGCATTATATAGCTCATTCAAATCCTGCCTCTTAAACCTCATTCCTGCTCTGCATATATTGTTCCCACAATTCCCATTTTTCATGTGTAGTTTGCGCATTCCCTTTTCTAAAGATCACAGTTAAAGTTGTTTTATTTCTGTTACTATATTTATTACTTCTAGTAAAGTTGGTCTAGACTTTGATTTTCCATTTTCTAGTAATTGCTTTTTTTGGCAGGCACCATAATTAGACTCAGCAAGGCTTTACTATATCTAGGCAATTCCAATTCTGTTGCACATAACTCAAAAAAATCATCTCCCCAGTCAGTCCAATCTGCTCACCTAGCATCACCGACAGTGCGGTCTGCAGGGAATCCCAAAATTCTGCCAGCTCATCACACTTTCAAAAAATATGTTCCCAGCTGCCTCTTTCTTGCCGATCACACCTCCAACATTTGCTGTCCACCTGAGGAAAAATTCTTTGGAGTCTGCTTGGGGTATAAAAATACCTATGTAAACACTTCCATGCAAAGATCCTAAATCTTCTAGACTTTGTTGCATATTTGGGAGATGTACATATATCCCCCCATTGTCTCTTTGTGAATTGCTTATCCAGTCTTTCTTCCCAATCCTTTCTAAGCTCCTCTGATTGATTCTTGTAATTATCATGCAATGTTTTATGTGCTTTAGTAATTATTCATTTTTTAACAGCAGCTTCTGTTCTACATTCTATTAAAAATTCTACTAGTGCTGGTCTTTTATTTAGGACCCCCTTATTTGTTTTTCTTTGCCTATACTCTGATATCAATTCTTGATAGGGAAGGCAATCTCTAACCTACTGTCCAAATAAATTCTTGTCCTCTTCCCATTTTATTACCTTTCCCTTTCTAGTTGTTTGCTGCCAATACTTTGCTTCCTTTGCCAGTTTTCTCCAATAAATTCCACCCCCACTTGCCCTATCGTCTGTATCCCTGACCACAGTCAACCCTATCGGCAAAATCTCTCTTCTCCATTTTCGTGCTGGTTTTGTTCATAGAATACTCCCTGCTGTTGTATGAATATAATACTCTGTATGATTTTGGTTGTTCTCCTTAAGTTTTCTTCCAAAATCCCAGTATCTCCTTCTCTCTTGAGCTTCATCCCTGTGTCAGCATCATTCCTTTCCACTTTGAATTACAGATGTGAAGTTGTTCAGTCTCGCCGTTCATTCTTACATTAATTTAAGAGCCAAAACATCGGCTCTGAGTCAGCCACTTTGCTAGCTAAAGATCTCCGAGTAGCTCAAGGCCAGGTTCCTATCCCATGATGCTCTATGTCCTACCTTAGATCTACTTTGCCGCTGCAACAGATCGGAAGTCGTCTGGAGAGCTAGGGCCAGTTATTTATATTTATCTTCCTTTTTGGGCATATTTTTGCTGATAGTTGTTGTTATATAAGAAATGTTATATTTGTACTGCTTTTGGGCTGCTTAGCCTGAAAATTCTTTATTTAGAGTTTGACGAGTTCGTCATTTTCAGAGAGGTTGCTCTTAGGCCTTTGGCTTTTTCTTTAGTTATTCCCTATCCCTTTATATACTTAATAGTGTGACTTTATATAACTAATAGTGTGATTTAGTGCTAGTAGAGCGTTAGTGTAGTGGATAGTGTCATTGTTTATATACTACTTAAAAGTGTGAATTTAGTGTTGTTAGACTGTTAGTGTCTTAGATTAGCGTGACTGTTTACGATAAGACAGTGTGCTTAGTTAGATATATTTTATATATCTGTACTCTTATTTGATTAAGTTGTTCAGGGATCTGGCAACTTAGACTGTTTTGGAATTTAGACTTGCAGTCATTTTTTCTTAGTGGTGTTACTGTTGGTTATGATGTCTGACCATAAAGAAAAGCAGAAATCTGGTTTCAAGAAGTGTAAAATCCAGCAGAAGATGTCCATTATGGACGCCCATGGGAATTATGTGTATTGTTTGATTCCTTCAGTAGCAGGATTTTACTGGAGAGGCGAAGGAAGCTGGTAGATAGAGGCTTATTGAAGCCAGATTTTCAAGAGTCCTTGGACAAGAATAACCAGACCTCAAAGTCTTCGAAGGTGTCTTCAGAGCCCAAGTCATCGGCTCCAAGCCCTACTGTTAAGGTGCAGTCACCAGCTCCCCAGTCTTCGGAGCCATGCACCAAGCGAGTGTTTCGGACCCGGTCTTGGAGCCGGTCTCCGAAACCTCGAGGTCACCTATCCTTCAGTCAGTGGCGTCTTTGGCTGTTCTTCGTGTTTCACTGTTGCAGTCATTACATTTGGGTAATCTTCTGGCAGGTTGCCCTCAGTTGGCCTGAATTCCAAAGTCTTGGGTCCTGCGTCGGTTGCTGTCTTCTCTTCCATGACGTCAGGTCGTCAGGGATATCAAACATGCAGCTGACACCATTTTCTTCAGTCTTTCTTGCCGTGCAGTGCCCAAAGCAGAAGCATTTCGCAAGTGCCAGTCGGCCGACTACTGAAATTTTCGAGTTTGAGTTTCAGAACCAAAGTCTTCCCTAAAGCTAAGTACCCCATTGGGAAACTTTTTTGTTGTTTTTTACCGATGTCAGAAAAAGTTAAAAATTGTATTACTTGTGAGAAGCAAATACCTCATAAGGATTTCCATTTATACTGTATTCCTTGCCTAGGCCCTTATCACAATGTGCCTGGCTGTCGGTTTTGTACTAGATTTAACCAACGCACTGTTAAGCGTCGGTATATTTTTGCATCAAAGTATTTTGGAAACAGATTTAACTACCCAGAAATGTCGTCGGATAGCAATCCGACTACATAAAAAACGCAAAGAAAAGGACAGAGAAATGCAGTCGAGATTCAAAACCAACGAAGAAGCTTCTCCTAAGCCAGTCGCCGGTACTCAGTGAGGCGCTTTCGCAGCCCGTAATACCCGCTACCTTCGAGTCGCAGGCCTCTACCGACACCCATTTGGAGTCCGGGATGCCGCAAGATACTCAAGGTATTGGACTGATGGATGTACCTCCCTCGTATGGCTCCGGAGCCGCTGAGCAGGCAACGGCTTCTGAGGGCGTATTCAGACCTCAACATTTGTATATCAAACCGACAGCTGCAAAACCAACAACAAAAGCAACTTCTAAAACTAAAAAAACGACACATGAGCCACGTGCACAGGCCTCTATGCCTAAAAAACAGATGATCAAAATGGCTGAAGACCTTATTACCTTGATCAGGGGTACCCATCCCCCTCCAGATAAGAGGCCTAGGCAAGACACTGATTATGAATCTTCAGATCAGATTTCTATTTCTTTTGATTCCTCTTCTGATCAGGAATTATCTATACCTCCCTATGAGAATTCTGATGTTGAGGAGTCTATTCCATCTGCATCTCCTCCTGAGGATTATTAATTTGGAGAAACCTTGCATACTTTGAGGGAGCATTTTCACTGGGGAGTCAAGACTTCTCAGAATCAAAAAAGAGGCTCAGGGATTTCCTTCTCCCTCAGCACAAGCCATTAGCCATTCCCCCTGTTTTAGACATTGTGGATGATGTGTTTTCGGAGTTGAGCTTGACCCCTGACTCCTTACCTCCGACTCCCAGTAAGCCTGACAGATATTAGTGTTCCTGACTCACTTAAATTTTTATTTAGAAACCCTGCTGCTGATCCTGAAACTATTTCACAGGGTCCAAAGGGAGTTAAGGCCTCAACAGCAAAAAATCCTACCCCCTCTGACAGAGATTCAACGGCACTGGACAGATGGGGATAAAAGGTTTATACATCTGCAACCTTGGCAATCAGGGCCTTAAATTGTCAATTTCATATGCTTAAGTACCAACAACATGTTATGGGATTACTGAAACAGAAAATTATGTTGATTTCAGAATGTTTAGAAAATACAGAATTGCAGGAATTATTGCATGCAGCTGAACAAGTTGGAAAGCATACTTTGCAATGTGGTTTTGATTCCTTGGAGGCCTCCTGCAGGGCCGCAGTTACTGGATCTGTGGTTAGGAGGCATGCCTGGTTAAAGGAACAAAATTTGCCTGATCGTGTTAAAGCTAAATTGCTAGATGCACCTTTACAGCATGATTCTCTGTTTGGTATTAAGGCAGAAGAGGTTTTAAAGAAAATGGAAGGCAAAGCTAAGTCTATGCAAACTGTTAAAGACATCTTACAAGTACAGCCACCAAGATTCAGTAGACACTGGCCTACAAAAAAATTGGTCCTTTCCTGTGTCAGACAGAGCTCAAAGGGGCAAATCCAGATGCCCTAAGGGTTCCAGATACCAGGCGCAAGATTCATACAGGTCAAAGCAATGGGGCTCATCCACCTCCAAATCTGGAGAAGATAAAGCGCAAATCTACAGAAAGCAATCCCAATGACTTCCCTCTGCCTACACCAAGCAGTTCTCTTTTGGCAGCACCCATGGGGGAAAATTAGCACTTTTTGCTCAAAATTGGCAGTTAATAGCCCAGGACAAGTGGGTACTAAACATCGTACCACAGGGATACAGATTCCATTTCCACACTCTGCCAATGGTTGGCCAGATCTGCCAAAAAATCAATGGTCAGAGGCACAGAAACAGGTTACATTCCTCATGGATACGGGGGCCATTCAGACAGTGCCAGAACAGGAAAAAGGACAAGGTTTTTACTCAAGACTGTTCTTGGTACCCAGAAAGGACAAGGCCTGGCAGCCAATACTGGAGCTATCGATTTTGAACACATACCTGGACATTCCAAAATTCAAAATGCTGACTTTGCAGCAGCTTCTGCCCATGCTGGGCAAAAATGCTTGGCTGGTGACTTTAGACCTAAAAAAGGCATACCTGCATGTCCCAATAAGACAGTCGTGCAGAAGATACCTCAGATTCAAGGCAGGCTTAATGCACTACCAATTCTCTGCACTGCCCTTTGGCTTATCTACTGCACCCAGGGTCTTTACAAAGTACGTGGCACCAGTAATTGCATTTTGCAGACAAATAAGTATACAAATATATCCTTACTTGGACGACTGTCTTTCAAGCAGAGAACAAGGACACACTTCTTCGGCACCTGGCGTTTGTGAAAAGGCTTTTAACATGCCTAGGGTACACAGTAAACGAAAAGAAATCACAACTGGTACCCTCTCAAAAGATAACATTCCTGGGTGCAAGCTTGAATACAACTGCCCAGATGGCTTACCTCACGCCAGACAAACAAAGGCAACTGACTACTTACTTCAAACTGATGGCAACAAAAACCCAGTCTTCTGCTAGACAAATTCTGCAGGCTCTGGGCTTCATGGCATCCTGCATCCTATTAATTCCATATGCAAGACTGCATATGAGGAAACTTCAGTGGTACCTAAAACGTTTATGGAGTCATCATTCACACAGTCTGAAAACAATGATTCCTCTCATTCCCTGCCTGCAACAGGAGTTTCTATGGTGGGCAAAGGCCTGTCACCAAAACATGGGGCGGCCCTTCACTCTACCCCCTGTCAGCCAAACCTTAACAACAGACGCATCAGATTATGCCTGGGGGGTCCCACACGGCAGGAAGATGCATTCAGGGCATATGGCCACCAAAACAAATGCATCTACATATCAACCAGAAAGAGATGCTAGCTGTTCAAAATGCCCTAACAGCCTTCAAGGACTTAGTTCATCCAGGACAACTACTGATAAAGACGGACAACACCACAGTCATGTGGTATATAAACAAGCAAGGGGGCACACACTCAATACCCCCTTTGCAGATTAGCCATGGCACTGTGGGACACAGCTTTGACCTACCAAATACATCTTCAAACTCAATTCCTGCCAGGAAAGCAAAACACTCTGGCAGAAGATTTAAGCAGAAACCTTATGGATCCTCACGAGTGGAAACTAAATCCACAAGTCTTCAGCATGATAACAGAGAAATGGGGGAGCCCAGACATGGATCTATTTGCCTCTCTCCAAAATTATCAGTTGAAAAGATTCTGCACAAGGACTTATCACAGGCAAGCATGGAAAGTGGATGCCCTATCCTTCAGTTGGAAAAACCTGTCAGTTACGCCTTTCCTCCTCTGCCTCTTCTACCCAAGGTACTTTTAAAAGTCAGACAAGAGAAGCCAAAGATTAATTGCCCCGGATTGGCCCCGCCAATACTGGTACCCAATCCTAAGGAACGTGTCTCAATATCCAGCTTGGACCTTGCCTCAAAGACCGCAACTACTGTCAGAGCAAAACAATCAGATCCTGCACAATCAACTACAGACTCTGAACCTGGCAGCATGGCTAATCATGTAATCATACAAACCTCTCAGTAAAGCTGTGATGGATGTCATTTTGGAAGCCAGAAGGCCTAGTACTAGAAAATGTTATGCTGACAAATGGAAGAGATTCTGTGCTTGGAATCAAGCACAAGGAACTGATACAGCAGAACCACATATTCCTCAGATATTACAATACTTAACTGAGATGCTTGACAAAGGCCTCTCTTTCTCATCAGTCAAAATCCATGCCTCTGCCATTTCGGTTCATTACAATACAGAGCCACCAATCTTTTCTCATCCCTTACTAAAGCAGTATCTTAGAGTTGCCAAAAATTTAAGACCTCCTAGAAGATCACCATTACCTGCATGGGACCTCAATTATGTGTTGGAAAAGCTCACCCTGCCTCCATTTGAACCAGCTGCAACCACTGATACAAAGTTCTTATCGTGGAAGACAGCTCTGCTACTAGCAATTACTTCAGCAAGAAGAATTTCAGAGCTACAGGCCCTCATGGCTGTAGAGCCTTTTATTATATTTTACCCAGACAGGGTGTCTCTGAGGACAAATCCTACTTTTATGCCTAAGGTCGTTTCCAGTGTGGCTCTTAACCAAACAATTCATCTGCCAACTTTTTATCCAACTTCGCAGAACAAAGGGGAGAGAATTCTGCATTCCTTGGACGTACACAGATAACTAAGATTCTACTTGAGCAGGACTAAAGCTCTAAGAAAAACTGAGCAATTACTAGTGTCATATGCTGCAGGATCAGAAGGAAAGGCTATTTCAAAGCAGACAATTTCAAAATGGATAATCCACTGCATCCATTTCTGCTACTTACACCATGGCAAACCTGTGCCCAAGGGCATTAGGTCTGATTCCACCAGAGCTGCAGCTACTTCAGCAGCCTTTCTCAGAGGAGTACCAACCAAAGACATTCTAGAGGCTGCTACTTGGAGTTCTGTTCACACCTTTACAAAACATTTCCATTTGCCTCTCTACTCTAAGTCCAGGGCAGGCTTTGCCACTGCAATGCTACAGGGCCTTATAGCCGCACCTAATGCTGTTTAGCTCCAGCCTCCCAACCATAGCTTTGGGATTCTACCCAAATGAAATGACTGCAACAGTGAAACACGAAGAACATAGTACAGTTGTGTACGCTTACCATAAATGTAGATGTTCAAGTGTATTCACTGTTGCAATCCAGGTTACCCTCCCGCTATCCCCCTGTCATTCTAAAGTTTATCTTTCCTTCTCCATCTTCTACAAGCCTATGTGGTGTATTTGCTTGTAGATGAAGGTAAAGTTTATATTGATGCATGGGAAAAAAAAAAAAATATATATATATATATATATATATATACATATATATATATATCTATCTATATAAAATATTGCTACCTTTTTGGGGGCACCTGATCGGGGGCAAGAAAAACTAAAGAAAATGGCGTCGGCTGCAAGTTTTATACCCCTAACGACCTGACATCATGGAAGAGAAGACAGCAACCGATGCAGGACTCAAGACTTTGGAATTCAGGCCGACTGAGGGCAACCTGCCAGTAGATTACCCAAATGTAATGACTGCAACAGTGAATACACTCGAACATCTACGTTTATGGTAAGTGTACACAACTGTACTTTCCTTCAACTCGTTTTTCGAGCAGCCTATCTGATGTGGATGTGGACTGGTTGGTGCAAGGGCTCCTCAAGAACCTGGTACTTGCTAAATTATCGGCTTCGACCCAACCAGCCTCGGGGCTTACGACCATTCCAACTGCTATGACTGCTCCTCCTCCAAGCCGAGTAGGGCTTTCGGAGCTGGGAGAGGAGGATCTGATGATTGTGGAGCCTTCAGAGCCGAGGCCTATTCCAGTGCCCTCGGCTCCATCAACCCTGACTTCTTCTGTTCCATTGGAAGAGTCTGGGAACCGACACTCTCTCATCGGTTCCGGGAGGTCGAACCAATGCGTCTGTTCTGACCCTTCCCCTCGGGGGTTTCGGCGCAGATGAGCCCG
Source organism: Protopterus annectens (assembly GCF_019279795.1). Lineage (NCBI taxonomy): Eukaryota > Metazoa > Chordata > Ceratodontiformes > Protopteridae > Protopterus > Protopterus annectens. The sequence continues at coordinate 635,665,713 of NC_056733.1, forward strand.
GCTCCATCCTCTGGTTCTGAGCCAACTATCTTGGCACCTGGGAAGGAAGATGCTGTCTTCTTCCGAACCAGCAGCTTCCTCGGGTCGGAGCAGTGGTGCCTTCGATGCTATGAGGAGGGTTATGTCTTCTAAGACACACACGTCATCAGGTCCCTCCTTCTCCTCCCCTAAGGTGCCGCTTTCTGCCTCTACATCGCAGGTCCCTGTGAAGCGTCGAGACCCGGAGCCTCAGGTAACCCCATTGGCTGACCCTTGCTCTACTGAGACCTCACCAGAAGCCCCCACTGATGAGGTTCCCAGGAAGAGACTTTGTAAGAGGAGGCATTTAGATTCCCCGCAGGAGTCTTTCACATCAGACACCGACTTAGAGAAATCGGAAGGGTCCTCACAGTCCCCCTTGGAGGATATCTTCTTTGCTGATATCCTGGAAGTCCTAAAGCAGAGGGGTGACTGGCAGTCCGTTAGCCCTACTGAGGATAATTTGGTGCTGCTGAAGGCTTTTGGGTCTCAGCCTTTCACCTCCAGGGTGACTCCACCCTTTGACTAGCTGATGGATTTGGTTGCTTGAAGGGTGTGGGAGTCTCCAGATTCTTTGGAACCAATCCGTCAGAGACCCAACAAGTTTATCACTTCCCCTCAAGACAAGACGTTTCTCACTAAGGGAGTCCCGGTTGATGCCTTGGTAGTGGCAGCAGCCACCAAGAAAGAGATGTCTGAAACCTCTTCTACTGTCCATCCTCCAAATAGGGATTCCAGGATGATGGGCTGATACGGAAAACGCATCTTTAGTTCTGCAACCTTTGCTATGCGCTCGCTTAACTATTTGACTCATTTTACCCGTCTTCAAAGAGATCTCCTGAAAGAGCTTGGAGATGCTCTGCAGGGTAATACAGATGGAGTTGTCTTGGAGAAAGTAACAGCACAACTTAATACCCTTAACTCCATAGTGAACTCATCCATGCAACTCATTTCCTATGCTGCCGATGGTTCAAGTTGGGCAGCGGGTTCAGCGGTAGCTCTTCGGAGACAGTCCTGGATGTGCTTATGCTCCTTTGCAGAAGCCGTCAAGTCTTCCTTTATCAACACCCCATTCGATGGCTCTTCTCTTTTTGGGCCTAAAGTCAAGGAGACTCTCACTATGTGTGAGCAAGAGGGAAAGACTCTATCTGCTGTAGGAGTCTGTTTTTCCACCCCTACCAGACCATACCCCAAAGGGCAGAAAGGTGGGAAAATGTGGTTCTGAAAGTCCCAAGGAGCTTTCCAGAACACACGTAGTGAACCCCCCCTCCAGGGGCAGTGGAGGGGGTAATAATGGAAGACGCCGCCCCGGCGGCAGAGGGGGTCCGCAGAACCAGAGCAACCGGGATCAGTTCTTTGTTAAGCTCTATTACCGCTCCTGAAAGGAAGCCTGACTGTCCTGCTCTGGAGGCAGTCAGTGGTCGCTTGGCTCTGTATCCAGATGCCTGGCTAGGAATTACAGCAGATTCTTGGGTAAAAAGTATCGTTACCAGAGGTTACATCATTCCATTCTTAAAAAACCCACCTGTGGGTAAAAAAATCCCAGACGTTCCACCCAGTCTCAAGGATCAGGCAGCCATAGAAATTCAGAGGTTGCAGGAAAAAAAAAAAGTCATCCAGCCAGTCCCAGCAGACCAGATGGGTTCCGAGACTTACTCCAGATTCTTTTTTGTTCCAAAGAAGACAGGGGACTGGAGGCCCATCTTGGATCTCAGCAGAGTCATCACATTTGTAAAGAAGGAGAAGTTCCAGATGCTCACGCTTCAGTCTATTCTCCCATTCCTCAGAGTGGGCAATTGTGTTCGAAATGGCCAGACTATCCAGAGATCATCTGCATTTCCGGCTGGGAGCCAGTCACTACCAGTTCCCAGCACTGCCCTTTGGACTCACAACAGCCCCCAGAGTGTTTACCAAATGCATGGCAGTGGTTACGGCTCACCTGAGGCATCTAGGATTCAGAGTGTTTCCGTATCTGGATGACTGGCTCCTTACCGCCACTTCCAGGCATCAACTAATTCTGTCTAGGGATCACACACACAATCTCTGCTCTCAGTTAGGCATCAATATCAATTTCGAAAAGTTTGCGTTGTCGCCATTGAAACAGAACTAGACATCACCACTGCCACAATAAGATTGCCCCTGGACATAATAACCACTCTACGAAACCAGGTCTCGGACATTTTGCAGAGAAGGAAAGTTCCGGCCCTTCAAGTACTGAAGCTACTAGGCACCATAGCAGCTACGCTCATAGCGGTTCCTCTGGGACGTATGTACATGAGGATTCTTCAGTGGTTACTATTCACCCAGTGGTCTTACCAACAACTTCCCATGTCATTCTTAATCATGATTACGGACTCTTGCAAGAAGGATCTTCGCTGGTGGTTGACCAGCCAACAAGTTACAGTGGATCGACCATTTTTTTCTCCCCCGCCATCAGCCACAGTGACCACGGACGCTTCTCTGCTAGGGTGGGGAGGCTTTTTTAGGGAAGAACAGCCCAAGGCACTTGGTCGGAGACAGAATCACAGGTGCACATCAATGTTCTGGAGCCGAGCGTGGGGCTTTTGGCGTTGTACACTTCCACGACTCTCTGCCTCTAGGGACGATTGCGTTACAGGCAGACAACATTTCAGTGGTCTGGTACATCAACAAGCAACGGTGAACCAAGTCTTACCCTTTGTGTCGAGAGGCCTTGAGAACTTGTCAGTGGGCTGTATCCACCAGGTGCTTTCTGATAGCAATGCATATCCTGGGTTAATCCAACGTGATAGCGGACAAACTGAGCAGAGCCATCCTGCTGCCGCACGAGTGGTCTCTCAAAAACGAAGTTGTGGAGATGATTTTCCGCAGATGGGGCCAGCCTTGCTGCGACTTGTTTGCATCACCTCTGAATGCCAAATGCAGAAGCTACTTTGCCCTGAATCCCCCTCTGGGGGACAGCCCAAGGGACTCGCTCATACACGATTGGCACCCGGGACTCCTGTATGCTTTTCCACCTATACCCAATTCCAAAATTCTTTCAGAAAGACAAAACCCTGGGAAAGGACTGTAATCTTAATAGCCCATTTTTGGCCTCATCAGATTTGGTTCCCCTTCCTCCGACTGTGTCACCTGGAGGAACCTTGGATTCTGGACCCAGTTCCAGAACTACTGACACTTTCGTCAGGGGCCCTCCATCCCTCTCTTCATTCCCTCAGACTGACAGCTTGGATGCTCTGATTCCCTACTTAGCCACGTTACAGGATTTTTCTTTGGTGCTACAACACATTCTTGTATCTTTGCATAAGGCTTCCACCAGAAAGTTGTATGCTAGTAAATGGAAGGGATTTGCCTTTTGGGCATCCCAGAATAACTTTGATCCTTATGTTGCCCCGATTGCTAGTATATTGGAATTCCTATCTAAGCTTTTTCATGAGGGTGCTGCAGCTGCCATGATTAGAGTTCAATTGGCTGCTATCTCGAATTTTCACCTTGGAGCTGAAGGTTCTAATTTGATGTCTCACAGATTATGTAGGGCCTTCCTTAAGGTTACCATTCATCTTAGGCCACACCTGTTAGACAACCCTTTGCTCCCTGGAATCGAAATTTTGTGCTGTAGCATATTATTCTTCCCCCCTTTGAGCCTGCATCATCATGTCAGTTGAAGTTTCTTTCTTGGAAGACTATTTTCTTGGTGGCCATTACCTCAGCACGCGCGATATCTGCACTCCAAGCCCTTTTTATGAAACCTCCATTTTTGGTGTTCCACCCAGACAGAGTATCACTGAGGACTAATCCTTCATTCCTGCCAAAGGTGTGTTCTGAGACCAATCTGAACCAAACTATTGAACTTCCAACCTTTCTCAGTAATCATTCTAATAAGCTGGAATACAAGTTGCATAAACTCGATGTTCACAGACAATTGAGGTTCTTTTTGGACAGACCAAAAGAATTTAGAAGATCTGACCAACTCTTTGTATCTCATGCTGACGCTAAGAAAGGATTTCCAGTTTCTGAAGTTACCCTTTCCAAATGGTTAACTGACTGCATTAAATTTATCTACTCTTCAGCGAACCAAATAGAGTATGGTGTGAAGGCACATTCAACTAGAGCCGTCTCCATTTCTTCGGCTTAAACTGCTCGATTACCTTTGGACACTATATGTTCAGCTGCCACTTGGTCTAAGCTTCATACCTTTATCACTCATTACAAAGTGGACAGGGCCTCTAGGGACAGGGCTTCCTTTGGTTCCACTGTCCTCAGGAATATACTCCCTTGAGCCACCAAGGTTTGAGGTGCTTGGGAAGCGTCCCAAGCACCTCAAACCTTGGTGGCTCAAGGGAGTATATTCCTGAGTGCAGTGTAAGACCCATGTGTAAGAATAAACGGTGAGACTGAACAACTTCACATAAAGAAGTTATGTACTTACCATAACGTTCCATGTGAGTTGTTCATCTCACCTTTATTCTTACATTCCCACCCACCTTCCCCCTCCAGGGTCTCGAAGAGCGAGTAGACTTGGGGTCTGGTGGTCTTGTTCTGGGACTTTTTACTCCAGCTGGAGTATTTATTGAGTTACACCTGTTCATGCTGGGTTCAGCAACCTAGAGCTGAAGTAGGACATAGAGCATCATGGGATCGGGACCTGGCCTCGAGCTACTCTGAGATCTTTAGCTAGTAAAGTGGCCAACTCGGAGCCAATAGTTCGGCTCCGAACCCATGTGTTAGAATTAAGGCAAGATGAACAACTCACATGGAACATTATGGTAAGTACATAACTTCTTTTCTTCTGCTTGTGCTATGTATAAGAGGCATATGCTATGTATAAGAGGCATAACTGTGTTGCTGTAAAATACCCCTTCAAATTAGGTAATCCTAGTCCACCTTGTTCTGTTGGTAGTATCAGCTAATCCCACTTGACCCCCTTGGTGTCTTCCCTTCTGAGATAAAATCCTTCATCTCTTTTTTAATTGCTATCCACAACTTCTCCATCGGTTGATAAAAGTATGCTTGACCTGTGTGTAAGACTAAATGGACTAAAAACATTTTAATGGCTTTTGTCTTAGTATCCATATCCATATAAGTAAACTTCCAGTTTTTCAGTATTTGTATTATCTTCTGTTTAGTCTGTTCCCACATATCCTTAGCTGCCACCACAGAGTTATTTCTAATCTATACTCCTAAATACTTCATTTTATCATGTCCCCATAAATATGGATATTGCTGGACCATTTTGTGTGTGGGAACATAATTTACCACTATTGCCTTTGTTTTAACTTCATTAATTTTGTATTCTGAGAAGATTTGAAACTGTCTTAAAATGTTCCACAACACTGTAATGTCACTTTCTGGTTTTGTCATGTATAAAATAATATCATCAGTAAATAGAGCCAGCTTTTCCTGACTACCATACCAGTTATATCCTTGAATTTCTGAGTCTCTTATTTTCTTTGCCAGTGGTTCTAAATATAATCCAAACAACAAAGGGGAAAGTGTACAACCCTGCCTGCTCCTCTCTACTCAAGCAGAAATTATCGGAGATCTTTTAAAATACTGTTAATCTACCAGATCTTTATCACTTTCTTCCCTCCTAACTTCCAGACGTCCACATGAATACTGTCTGTTCTTGGAGACTTTCTTCTAGATTGTGTCACTGTTTTATCTAATTTTTACCTGTCTTAATTATTAGTTGTTCAGTCTCATCTACTTGCAACCTTGGCACATTTACATATTCCTTAAATATTTCCATTTTTGCTCTTTCCTGATTTCCGCATTCCCCTGTGTTATACACATTTTCATAAAATCTTTGAAGTATTTCTAATACTTTAAGATATCCGGTTATTTTAATTGTTAAAGACTCCTTAAGTTTGACAATGACCTTTTTATTTTCCGTTTGCTAAGTCATTGTGCTGTACAGTTAACAGCGATCTTTCTAACCTCATGTATATTATCCAGATGCTCTCTTATTTTGTCTTTCATACTCTGCATTCGTGCCTCTTCTTGATCTGAGATTTCCCTTATTCTGCAGTACTTGAACTTTTGTCAGCCCGGCTAAATAATTCCTATTATTCAACCATATTACTTTTTTATTTCTACCCTATATTTAAACTTCATTTTTGTTTTTTTGCCACTCACCAGGTGTTACTTCTGAAGATCTTTGTATCTTCTCTAATAATTCTTGAATAATTTCCACTAACCTATTCCTTAAATTCCTCTCTCTCTAACAGGTAGATAGAAAGCATCTGTGTCTCATTTTTACTTCATTACCCTGCATTTTTTTATCTGTGTTTCCAGTAACAATGAAAACTGTTATTCAGTGGGTGTGAAAGCTATCAGTCAAATGCACATGTTCCTGTGAGTTATAATTTCTATTCAGTCTAGCCCAGTTATTGTATCTTGGAGAGTAATTTGTAAATTCTATCAGAGTTCCTATACTGAATTCATATCTTCCATACCAAATATACTCATCCAGTTCTTTAGATGTATTTGTTGTATATTCTCTTCTAGGTCCCCTGATACATCTTCATTATTGCAAATCAAGTTTCAGTTCCCATCCGTAAGTAATATTCCCTGTTGAAAGCTGAATATTTCTTCAAAAAGTTTCTTTAGCTCCATAGTAGCAGTTTTTGATGGAATATAAAATATACACCAGTGTAATCCTCTTACTCTCTCCCAGTAGCCCCTTAATACTAAAAATCTGGCATTATTGCCTTTTTTCCCCTCTTCTATCACTGTTGGAGCCCCCCCAAGCAATTGGTGGTGTTACTCCCCTTTTACTTAGTCCCTGATATTCTGCCGAATATCTGCCTTGAAATCACTTTCTTTGTCAAATTCACATACTCCTTTTCAGATGTGTTTCCTGCAGCATTACTGTTTGTACTCTGCATTTTGTCTATAATTTAATGCTCTTTCCTTTTTGTATGTTAGGCCATTTACATTCCAAGATTATATACATACATACAAATATTTCAAGCATGGGCATTAATGCCCTTCTAGCTTGCCAATACACCAAAGCACTTGTTCCCATAATAAGTGTCCAGGCTGTTCTTAAAAATATCTAAACTAGTACTTGCTATAATGTAATTTGGTTGTCTGTTCCATGCATTGGCTACTCTGTCAGAGAACCAATTAGTACACTTCTCATTTCTGTAGAATCTTCTACATAGTTTGTCTGATGACTCTCTAGTATTTTTTATTAACCCCAAACATTCCCAGAGGTAGTTGTCATTAAATGCCCTATATACCTGGATAAGATCTCCTTTTAGATATCTGAAAGAGACACTGTACAAGTTCAGATATTTTAGTCTTTCATAACTTAAATGTTTACATCCATGAATGCCCTTGGTATATTTCTGTTGTACTCTTTCCAGTTTACTCATGCTTGTTTTCTTATAGGGTTTCCATATTGTTATTCCATACTCGTGTGGGTCTATCGTAACTAACAATGGCTTCATTATTTTTGATTTCCCAGACTTTATATTTTTATGCAACCTATAGTTCTATAAATATCATTAACCAATTGGGTGACATGATTAGAAAAACTCATAGCTGAATCTACCCGTATACCCGTCCTTAAACAAGTCTACAGTTTCAATCATTGTATGCCGTATTAAATATTCACCTTTCAATTTGTCTCCCAAATCTCATATGCTTAGTTTTTGATGTATTTATCAGCACATTATTCCCCTGTGCCCAAATGGTCAATTTAGTCAAGTTATTTTGCAGACATGCCTTATCAGTAACACATGTAATCAGTTTACCCAATTTCAGGTCATCTGCATATAGACTGTAGAACACCTCAGATGAAAACGATAGGTCTGAAAGATACAATCTAAACAAGTAAGGGGCAAGGACAGAGCCCTGTGGGACATCCTGACTGTAATCCAGGATTTCACCTGTCCAGTTGCTGTATACTTGCCATGTCCTATTTGTAAACCATGCAGATATCCATCTTATCAAGAGTACATCAATATCAAGTTGTACTAATTTATTATCAGTGTTTTGTGTATGACCCTGCCAAATGCTGAAGTTAAATCTATATAAATTACATTACAGTACAATTTTTCATTCATAGCTGTTGTTATATTGTTATAGAATATCATGTTACAGGTGGCAATAAATCTGTTTTCAACATATATATGGTTTCAAGTCATAACCTACCCAGTTCTGACCATAACATATCCAGTATTATCTTCTCCATTATTTTTCCACAACATGAAAGTAGACTTAAGGGTCTATATGACTCTTGGTTAGTCCTACTCCCCTTTCCCTTAAAGACAGGCTTAATAAGTGCATGTCTCCAGTCTTGAAGAATCTCTCCATATGTATATGCTCTAGTGAATAATAGATAAAGTGGTGCTATAAGTTCTTACTGAAGTGTTCTCAGGTTATTGTTACTATACATGCATACACACACACACACACACACATATTTATATAGATATATATATATATATATATATATATATATATATATATATATATATATATATATATGGTTCCCCTTCATATGACTGCATTAACATAAGCCTGAAACTCAGTTTAACAAACTACAATTCTGGAGTTGATATATGTAAGTAGCAGGGGGTGTGGGGGGTGCAGGTGGTCTTGCCCCCCTGCTTATACTTGGTGGAAATTAATATGGTTTATGTTGTATATATATTTTTTGTGGTTTCAGGCTTTTGACTTTTCAAGCTTTTGAAGTTTCAGACTTTTGTAGTTTCAGTCATATGAAGAACCATATATATATATATATATATATATATATATATATATATATAAATAAATAAATATATATATATATATATATATATATATATATATATATATATATAATATGTATAGATGGTATAGCCACTATGATAAGAAGCTATTGTTCCCACTTAATATTCATAACAGTTTTTGAATGGATTTTTCCATAGGATCATAGGAAGTTACTAGGCTAATGGCTTGCGGATACTTACAAGCTTAGCCAGGTTCTACCCTTATTTCCACGATCAGCACCTAATGCCGGTCTCCAAGAAGGATACAGGTGGAACCCCTGTGATGAATTTACGGTTACCCATCCAGTCATTGTCTTACATGCACACACTAATATTTGAAAGGCTGATCTTTTATACAGTTGTTTCTAGTCATCTCCATTTGAATCTGTCATATTTGTCAAGACTTTTTGTTTTAATGAAAACACTCAAAAAAAAAAATAACCCATCCCCTTAACTTGGAACAAGCATATATATATATATATATATATATATATATATATATATATATGTATATATCTTCAAAAAATGAAATGTAACCCTAAGTTGCTCATCCTGGGAAGTGGGCTACCCTGTACCCATTGGGGACATTCTCCTCTCCTTTGTTGGCTCCAGTACTCCTGCCGTCCCTTAAGGGGATTCCCCTTAGTTTTACTGGTGCTAAGCACCATGGCAGTGTGGGCTCTTCTGACTTAAACTCCTCTGAGTAACACCTAGAACTACCTCTAGGTGTCATCCTTGTGAAAAGGTAGAACCCCTCCTCCAGGGTGGTCAAAACTAAAACTGCTACTCACTCTCATCCTTCCAAACCATCTCCTACAGGCAACCATGCTGCTGCTCAAAGCATGGGCTACCTGAGATGTAATAATAGCTGTATCCCCAGTTGGCCACAGAACACCATACCATGTGAAAGTCTTGGGTAGGGGAGCAACTGGACATGTCTTTTTGGGGGAAACTTGATGGTTGGGCATGTGGAGCAAATTGCACATAGAAAACAAGACTGATTTATGACTGGTGCAGAAATTAGGATTATTCTCCTCTGAGTCATGTACCAAGTCCATCATCCTACATTTATTGAGTTTAGATTGTTGGTTGCTCTTCAGTAAATTCCTAAATTTTGGATCCTTTTTGTACAAGTCACCAGAATTATGTTATGGGCTCAAATGTTGTACAAATACCAGTTATGTCATTCATACTTTACTCCGTAAGTAACAATGATGGTATTATGACAGGGAGCAATACTTTGGTTTGTATGTGTGGGAGATCTCTTTTATTTTTATTCCCATTCTTTTATTCATTGAGTCCTTTCCACTGGTTCCCTTTCATTTACCTAGGCGATTCAGTTCTTCTATCAGGGTGACAGCCAGGCATCTCCCAACCCAAGCAATGCTCCTATGGCCCATCTTTTCGGTGGCTGGAGGGCCTAATTAACCCATTTTTTTTACCTAGGGAAGAGAGAGTTGGGCAGTATGATTCCACTCATAGCCCCTAATGACAGCTCTTGCCCTGCTTATAGGAAGCATGAATGTCTCAAAAGGTATATTTCTCAGAGAGCATTATACATCACTTGGCAGTGTGTGCTCAGCAGGCCTGTTCCTCAGATATGTAAAATCCAGTGGTCTTATAGGCGCCACCCAAGTTATGAGTCAAGGCTTTCTGTCTCCCCCAGGATGGGTGAGCTGGCAGTGGCTTCTTGTTCTAGTCCAATCCAGTACCTGTGCCACTAATCAAATACAGGCCATATTTGTCACTGTCAGGGCTTTGTTCTTTTGTGTCATAAAGGCAGGATTTACATTATCCCTCCATGACTTTATTGGGTGGCGTAAGCTATGGAGCCTTGCTGGCTAGGCTTACGTAGGCCCTTGGGCCGATAGCCTAGTACCTACCTATGAAACTTTTACCTCACCCAGCGTATTACTTTCCTTTGGTATAGATCCATTAGTATGCGTTGGTATTAAAGACGTTTCTAGAAGGCTAAAGTGTGGACTGCATAACTTATTTTCATTTATAATTTATACATTGTGTAGTATATTTATTTGTTACTGTTTGTTCTTATAGGAAAAACAAGTTGAAAAGAGTAATTGCTGCAATAAGGACTTGAAGAATATGTATGAGAATTCCCTTTCTGAGCTGACCAGCAAGCATAGTGCCGCCATAAATGAACTTAGGCAGAACTTGCACCAGACTGAAGAACAATTGAGGAATGCTCAGAGTAAGAACAGAGAAATGGAAGAACTGCTAGAGAAAGTGAAACAACAAGCAGATCAGGTTGAGGTATGTTTTCAAGTATTGTCTTTTTTAACAGAGTCATAAGAAAGCTGGGGCTGATGGAACTGCAGCATTAGGCATCAGCTTGCAAGGACGCCAGCCAGTGGCATGGGAAAATAAATGGTGAAACAGTGTTGCTGCATCCTAATTTGTGTGTGTGTCTGTGTCTGTTGCCAGCAGGGTGGGGGTACATCATGAAATTAAAATGAGCAGTTTTTTTTCTCATTACCTTATTTGGTCACTTGGGCATCAGTCATAGTACATTCTTCTAGAGGTGAGCAACTATAAAGCTGCTTTTAATCTGTTCACAGCAGCTGTCATAGAATCTGAATTCAGTTACAGTTCTGTATTGCGATCCCCATGTAAGTCTGATTTCACCAACCATGTTTAGAAAATGTTCCTGTATTTTATTTAATTGTTGGGCTTGCTGGTAGAATTCCCCAACAACAGTAGCATTTGATAATTGCAAAAGCCTTGGGCATGCCTTTTTACTTTGTATCTGTCAGTATTCAAGAACAAATCTTTGCTAATACACTATCTGAAGGTTTTCAAGTGCTAATGGCAGGCTCAATCTATGTTTCATTGTTGTAAGAAGTCTGAAGATGTTAATATATGTGATGTTCATCATAAGGCTCACCTCTGCAGTGTAAGTCATTATCCACTGGAATTTCTAAAGGCAGATGTCAGCAAATCCATTTTGACCTCCACCAGTTTCACAGGTAACCCTGTGAGTTGACCTCCTCCTTTTGTCTAAGTGCTGGTCAGGCATCCAGCTTAGTAAGCGGAGCTGCTCACTTCATTATTCAGTTTTCTAACTGCAGGAAACAAGTTTGTCATCAGTCAGTATGGTCCATTGTGGTTTCATTCAAGTGTCTTCCAGAAAACTATAAAGTTACCAGTGTGAGAATCCCTATTTAACATTAAGTTGCTTCTTGATTATTTTGACTTTTGATACTTCGTTTGAATTTTAGGAAAGTTGTGGTCTTAGTAGCTGGACTTTACAGATTTTCAGATGGTATGAAACTGTTTAAGGTTCAACCATATTAAAATAAACTTCAGTCACTGGCAGATTAAAATGTAATTTATTAAAGAAATAACACACACGTATGTGAGAAAAGTACTCAAGAAGTCACTTCTCCTAGAATAAAAGGAATTCATGATCTTTTATAGGAAAACTTTAGCAAAGTAGTAAACTTTATTAGTCATACCACTGCTAGCATTCAGTAGAAAAATATTAACTAATATAGTTCATAATACAGTTTATTCTTCAGACCATTACTAAATATCAAATAGAAATGCCTCAGTTTTAGTAAAATAGAGCTGCAACTTCTTATGTACATTTTGAGCTTAGTGTGGAATAAGTTTCTTTTTACCATATGATTTAGAAGGAATGCTGCCTCAGGCTCAGGAAATGAAATTTAACATTCTGTACTTTTCCATTTTCTGCTTATGCTGTTGCAAACACATACACTAACCTTTTAGGACACATGCAATTTCATTTTAACCCTTTACGATCCCTCATTTGATGCTGAGAAGGCATCACATTCATATCATAAAACATTGTTTACACTGTAAATATATTGTCATACACTTTTCCAAAACCTTCAAAAAGTAGCTTTTCATTTTCACTTGCTATTTCACTTTCATCGACACAGTCTGTAAATGACACTTTTTCAAAATCACTTGCATGCAAATTCTGTAACAGTGGGTTTGATCGAGATGCAATGAGTTTGGTTATTAAAGCTTTACATAAAAATTAAAGCAAAAACACAATCATAATAGCAATAGCAATAAATAGTAAATTTCAACAAACTGCATCTCCATCCTGAAAACAGATTGGTTAACCAAGCTCATTGTGAACTGTCCGCTTCTTTGTTATCTGACAGTTCATCCACTTTTTGGATGATTAACAAATGACTACATATTGCGTGCTCATTATCGGGAATAAACTAACAGCATTCCTTGTGCACGAGCATGCACATGCATCCCTTTGACACAAGTATGAAATCAAGTGCCATTCGATTTTGGAGTACTACTGCACGCATGGCACTCTGCTCTAGAGTAATCAAAATAACTTTGCGTTTCTTAACATTTCTGATAGGTTAGAGTGCTTTCTCAGCTCCCAAATTGATTTTACAGTCCCATAACAGGTAATATACCAATCCAAGAAGTAACATCATCACCAAGGTCCATATGAGAAAGTCCTTTTAAAGCTGTTTGTTCTAAATCATGATAAATCCATGAAGCATCAGCTTTTCCAATTGGATTTTTTACAGTCTGAGTATCTCATGTATTACAAATGTTACCACTGGGCAAGTTATCTACACAACCAGTTTGCTGGCAGCTAGGGGCATTCTAGACTGCCACAAATAAATGTCTTTCAGCATGACCATACCTTTTACTGCACTTCCATTTTAGATTCTTCGAGTAATATTACATTTGGTCTGTCCAACCTCCACAGTCCCATTTTTCACATAGCAAGTATAACCCTTGACAGTCACTGAAAGTCTTAAGTGCAGCAGTTTTGCTAAATGATGTGACATTATGCCACAAAGTATTTTTACCTAGTGCCACTGATGAAAAAGGAACTGCGGTGGTGGTACTGCGGTAGCGTTGTCGCCTCACAGATAGACATTGTCCTGTTTGAGTCTCAGCTAGAGCCTCTTCTGTGTGGAGACGTGCGTGAATGAGTGTACCTTCATTGAAGGTTGTGCATCAGAGCTGGCAACTCGGCATGTAAAAATCTACTGCCAATCATTAGCGGACTGGTGTTCGGTTAAGGGGACCCCTAACCAGAAAAAGCCGAAAGACACAGCAACAACCACTGATGAAAAAGCTGTCCCCATATCAACTTCATTTACAGTTACTGGAAACAATGGGATACCTCCATCATAGGCAGTAGGTATGTGGGGACATACCTTACAGTTATTAACATTTAGAGTCTTAGCATATGTGTTCAAAGTGGCATGAAATGTATTGAAATTTGGATGCCAGCCTGCTGATTTCTGTCTAGATTTTATCAATCATTTTATTTTTCTATTAATAAATTGAACAGTACTTACAGTTTCAACAGGGATAAGGAAAGGTAGTTTGTGTCTTTCGGCTTTTCCAGGTTAGGGGTCGCCACAGCGGAACTCCGGTCCGCTAATGATTGGTAGTGGATTTTTACGTACCGGGTAACCAGCCCTGACGCACAACCTTCAACGAAGGCACGCCCCATTCACGTATGCCTCCACACAGAAGACGTTCTGGCTGAGAATCGAACGGGACAACGTCTTGCTATGAGGCGACAACACTACCGCAGCACCACCACCGCAAGGAAAGGTAGTAGTAGAACAAAAATAACAATTGCAGTCATCACAGCAATAAGCAGACATGCCTGTGAGCTCTGTGGGATCGGAGTGAATTTTCAGAAATGTCCGGGAACAAATTAATTTTGAAATGAATAGCTCACTGCTGCACTCCAAACATGCTCCATAAAGGTTGCTGTTTTAAGTTAGCTGCCATAAGCTGCATTTAGTCACCTGACTCAGGGAAAATGTCCCCTTCTGATGTCGTCCACAGGGTCAGTCTTTGATTCTGTTCCCAGTCTCTCTGCTTTTTCTTCGGTACAAGAGGAAACTGGTTTGTCATCAGACAAGGCTGTAGAAGGTAGGTCAAAGGGAATTACTTGGTTTCTCTCATTTCGCACTGGTTTTCAGATATGGAAGATATGGATCCATGTTGGAGACCTTTCTAGTCTAACAGCTGTAGCTGTCACGAGGAGCACCAGGAAAGGGCCTTTCCATCGAGGTTGGAAGGCATATCTGGAGAAGGAATGAACAAACACCCAGTCTCCTGGGTTGACATCATGTGATCTGTCAGGATCAGGCTGGAGCTGGGCGGAGATTATCGGCGAATGAAGATGCTGCAGAACAGGAATAAGTTGTTTACAATAAGTAAGCATTGTTTCATCAACTACCTGCAGATCAAGATTTGCAGGTAGGGTGTTGGTGGCATCCTCATAGGTCATTTCATGAAGGTTTTATGAGGGAAGAACTTTCTAAGTGCAATGATTGCAATGCAGATTTTATTTATTTATTTATTTTTATTTTACATTTGTTAACCGGGATGGTCCGACTGGATACATGTCCTTTTTCAGTGGAGGCCCGGGGAGAAAAGCTCCAACAGAGTTACATTGGTAATTAGGTACAGTAAATGAGATGAAAAAAAATTAACAAAAACATAGGCTATTTACATACAAGTACAAGACTGCCATTACAATTTCTGAAATTAATACAAATGATACATTAATAACATATTAGCAAAGACGGTAGGCAGTATAATGATATAGAGTTAGACAGGATACATATTTCTTTATCACAGTATACAAAGTACTTGTAATCTTAGCTAGTTGTTTGTGTTTTAATTAATGGCACAGAGCTAGTCTGGGTTTGAGCAAGGACATAGCCAGGGCCTTTCCATCGAGATAATAAATAAAACCTAAGTGTAAGGCTTCTAGCTATTTTAGACCAGTTTTCTGTAGTAAGTTTTGCTAACTTAGTTTTCAAAGTTTGATTCCTTCTTTGTACCATGCCTGAACCCTGAGGTCTGTATGGACAGTGATACTGCATCTGAATATTTGGAACTCTACAAAATTGTTGAATAATCTGACTCGTAAAATGAGTACCTCTGTCTGACTGAATACAACATGGTACCCCAAAACGAGGTATAAACTCATACAAAATCTTCTTGGCTACTGAGGCCGCATTGGTTTTGATGCATGGGTATGCTTCTACCCAACCAGAGAAAACATCAGTGAAAACTAGTACATATTTAAACCTTGCACACGTTGGTAATTCTGTGAAGTCACACTGTATACAACAAAAAGGTCCCCATGGCTTTTTAATGTGCTGTGTGGAAACAGTCACACATTTAGAAATATTAAATTAAAGACGTGTATTACATTTGTACAAGATGCTGAACAACTTCTGAAGCATAAGAGGCATACCAGTTAGTCAAAAATCTGTCTTATTAAAGCATTTTATCCCAGATGGGAAGGCAGATGAGAAGAATTCTTGATGTTACTAACGTTCCATCTGGATGGTGCCAAAGTGAGTCTGAGGAATGACAGCAGCCATCATAGATGCACCTTACCCTTTCAGAATCGTCACCTTGGTTCTGAAAAGACAACACCTCCCTCAAAGTTACAGGCACATTTTCAACTTGAAGAGGCTGCAGAATAGAAGCCTGAACAGGGTTTAATAAAGCAGTCTGCCTTGCAACTCTGTCAGCAAAGGTATTTCCCCACTGATTCAAATGCGGTATGTGGCCTATTATCGGCACATTTAACATCATCTATTTCCTTTGGGAGAAGCAGGACATCTAATAACTCATTTACACAAACTGCATTTTAAAATTTTGCCCCTGCAGAGGTCAAATAACATATTTCTCTCCAAAGGTTTCTGAAGTCATGAACCAGTCCACAAGCGTATCTAGAATCACTGTACATGGTAACAGTCTTTCACTGTGCTAGCTTGCAAGCTTCAGTAATAGCTACTAATTCAGCAACTTGAGCTGAAACAATTCCCCTTCAATTGTCCAGTCAATAATACTTGATCAATACACTACAGACAAGAAAAGCAGCTGTCAGTTGTCTGTCTTCCCTTCTGATGCACGATCCATTGACAAACAAAATTAAGTCAGGGTTCTGCAGAGGAGCATCTCTGAGATAAAGGTATAGGAGGAAGTACATTTGTTAACAACAAAAACACAAGCACGAGGTTCACGTTCATCAGCAGAAGGGATGAGAGAGGCTGGATTCAAGGGAGGGCATCTAATAATTTGCAAAGAAGGGTTATTAAGCAGAGCTAGCTCATATTTGAAACATCTAGAGCAGGGGTCTGCAATCTTCACTATTAAAAGAGCCATTTTGGCCCCTCTCTCACCAAATACAATTCATTGGGAGCCACAAAACCTATTTGACCCCTAAAATGAAGATAACACAATGTATCAAGATTTATATATAGTTATTATACTAAATATAAAATAACTAAGTTTATAAGAGCAATATTTAAAATCCATCCCTATTTTTGTTCCTTTATTGGGATTGTTCGATCGCTCTCAAGTGCGTGTGTGTGTGTGTGTGTGTGTGTGTGTGTGTGTGTGTGTGTGTGTGTGTGTGTGTGTGTGTGTGTGTGTGTGTGTGTGTCATATCTCTCAACTTCTTAGAACAAGAAATTTGGGCAAAATCATAAATAATGGGGCAAAAAGGCCTAAAATAGGGATACTTTTTAAGTATTGCTCCTACAAACCTAGAAAGTTGATAGAATGACAGATTTTGCATTAGCATGGATTTCCTGAATGGTATGAAGTCTGAAACTCAAATGTCTTTTTATATTTTCTGACTTCAGCCCTCAGTGATTTTCCAGAAAACCACAGTTTTATTAGAAAAAGACCAAAAATATGAGGGACATTCTGCAAAAATCTGCACAGTTGAGAGGTAACTGTGTATGTGTGTGTGTGTGTGTGTGTATGTGTGTGTGAAAAATGCATGTTAATAGAAACCATGTTATTCTAGCAAATTTATAAGAAAAATATTTAAAGTCCATTCCTATTTTTGTTCCCCTTTATTTGTGACTTTGTCCAGATTTCTTGTGGTAAGACTTTGAAAGGAATGGAAACCTTTCAGGAGATGCTGCTGCTGCCAGGGGATATCTTGATCACTCTGTGTGTGTGGTTGCATGGCAACAGAAATCATGTTATCCAAGCAAGTTTATAAGAGCAATATTTAAAGTCTATCACTCGATCACTGTGTGTGTGTGTGTGTGTGTGTGTGTGTGTGTGTGTGTGTGTGTGGTAGAGTGGGCATTATTTTTCAAAGCTACAGGGAGCCACTGCAGAGGGGTGGAAAAGCCGCATGTGGCTCCAGAGCTGCAGGTTGCAAACCCCTGGTCTAGAGGTAGAAAAATGTGTTATAGTCTTTAATAACAAAGCATTAACAGCATGTAGGTTTGCAACAAATGTATTGTGACCCAGATTAAGTGCCACTGCCATATCAACTAACTGGACAGTTGTGGCTACAGCACTAAGGCAAGGGGGAAGTGTTGCTGCTAATTGGTCAAGATTTGTATTGTAATAAGCAACTGGCATAAAGCATCATTTCTTTTCTGTGCTAATAATCCTAATGCTACTTTGTTGCATCCACAACAGAAAAGAAAAGACACTTTAGAATAGTCTGGCAGACCTAATGCTGGAGGATTTGAAAGAAGTGATTTTAACTGAGTAAAAGCTTGTTCCAGTAAAGGTTTAATTATTTCAGTATAGTTGGATATTCACTGTCTAAAATAGCCTGCTATACTAAGAAATGCTCTAAGTTGTTTTAGAGTAGTAGGTCAAGGTGCTGTTTGATAGCTGCAATGTGAGAGGGCGAAATGTGTTGTGCATTTTCAGAGATACTTACTGGACTTGTGGTTTCCAAAGCTGAAGCTTAGATCGGTTTACTACAAATCCTAACTCATCTAGTCTAGTTAACAAGAAAACAGCATCAGTCCAACAGTGAAAAAATTAGATGCTATGAGAAGATCATTTATGTGGTTGTACTAAGACAGACCCACAAGGTAACCATATTTTATCTAACTGCTTTTTCATTTCTCTTAGAAATAAGGTGGGTAATTGTATATATCCTTGGGGTAAGCGCATTCATGTGTATTGCTGTCCTCTGTATGTAAACGCAAACAAATACTGGCAGTCAGGATGTACTATGATAGAAAAGAAAGCTGAGAAAATATCAATAACTGAAAAGGTGGTAGTAGAAGAGGGAATTGAGCTAAGAATAGTTGCTGGGTTAGGTACTACAGGAAAAGCAGACACTACTGCATTCACAGCTGTCAATTCATGATCAAATCTAGAAGTGTCTTTGCCAGGTTTCTTTACTGGCAAAATGGGTGTATTACAAGGACTTCTAGTAGGAGTAATTATGCCTTATTTCAGCAATGCTGAAATAACTGGTTCAATTCCTGCTTCTGCTCTTGCAGAAGAGGATATTGTGCTACCATGGGCAGAGATTCATGAAGTTTTAATGTAATTTTTACTGGTGTAGCATCTCTAATAAGTCCTACCTGATTTTCATGGGTTGTCCATAAATGCAAAAGAACTGTATTTAGCAAGTCTACATCTGATGGCTGTACAGGTTCTGTGTCAGTAAGGAAAGAAAAGAGCATTTCCTTATCCAAAACATCTGCAGCAGCACACATCTTCATCGTCAGAGACTCGTTGGGAACATTTAAATATATTCCATTTGGTGTACAGAATATTGTACATTGTAACTTACAGAGAGGATCCCTACCTAAAGGATTAAGGGGTGCAAAGGTTCCAACGAGAAAAACATGTTGGTCTGTCAATGGCCCCAACTGAATAGGAACTAAAACTGTCTCAGGGTAGTCTAAAGAGACACCTGACACTCCCAACTCCTTGCGCTTAGTTACGGGACAAAGGGAGATTCTTAGCTGCAGAAGCATTTAACATTGATCTTATAGCTTCAATACCTATTAGAAAGGGAATATTGCTGTCTTGAACTTTAATGTTAATGAGTGGTCCTTTCTGGTGTACAGATATGAAATGAAATAGCTGTGATTATTGTTCATGGCTGTCCCATTTATCTTGTTGCCAAGCTGGTGCCAGCTAAGGAGTGTTCCACGTAAGAGGTTGTTGCCTCATATTTTGGTGGATATTTTGCTGACCTCATGGTTGCAGCTGATAATTCAAATGGATTGTTAAGACTGCATTGGCGCATCTGCTGGCTGCAGGAAAGGACAGTTGTCCCTCCATTGACCATTTTGGCCACAATTAAAACATGGATTTGAATTTGATCCCTATCCCTGTCCTTGTGAATTAGGGTTATTAAATTTCTGAGGAAATGGTCCTTGATTTTTAAAACATCTACATCTATTACATTCTCTGTATTTCCCCTTCTATTTCTGGAAATCTGTTGGAGCTGTAAGTTTAATCACTTTCGTTTGGCATGATTAAGGGTGTCTGCTAAATGTTGAACCTGATTAACAAGTTCATGAAGCCCCAATCCTGGCCAGGTTAAGCAAACCTTTTTTTAGCTAATCGTAAATGGGGTTCAATAAACCATTGACAAAAGCAGCTGAGCGGCCATTTGCTGTTGGACCTTCAGTAGGTTCTATATAACCTGAGAAGGCTTTGAAGGCCTGTCATATGCTGTAAATAAGATTGAATTGACTCAGGACCAGTTAGGTACCAGTGGACATACTGCAGTAATAGCTTGTAATAAATGAGTTCTAGAGGACTGAAAAGCCTCTATGTTCGTATCATGGGGTTTAGGGTCTGGTTTATTAGCACAATCCCAAATAGATTTAAATAGATCAGGCGGAATGGATGTGTCCATCACTGCTCTGAGATTCTCTAAACAGGATTTTATAACTGACCCTACTCTTTTAAGATTCTTGCATATTTTGCAGGATTTGTTCTGATTGATTGGAAAGAGTCCAAAATAGTTTGCAAATCAACCATAGACCAAGGGTGGACCACATTTATAGTGGACGGTGCTGCATCATCTGTTACATGTGCTTGGTTCAGGACTTGTTGCAGAGGATATAGGTGGGTGGATGGAGTAACTACAATATCTCCTTCTTCCTTCAAAGAGAAATGAGAATAATCTTTATCTGGATTAAAATTTATCAGGACCAAAATAACCATACCCATCTATAATTATCAGGAATTGAATGACAAACTTAAGTTTACATAGCTTTTGTCGTTTGTCATCTAGGAAGAGAAGATAGTACTCCCTTTGTACGTCATCTTGGAAAGCTAATAAACATTTGAGGTAATTTAGACTGGGTACATTCTGAAACAGAAGAAGAGGAAGTTGTTTTAGGGTAGCTAGAGGAAGGAGGCAACTGAGGAGGTTGAGTTGTTTGGCTAGTGGTGGCGGACAACTCAGAGGTTTGCCTTCCTTGAGAAGGTGGTGGAGTAATCTCTGAGGTGGAAGAAGAGATAGCAGAATCTTGCTGGTTATGGGGAGATGATGGTGCATTATAAGGTGGTGGTAGTGTGGTGACATAACTAAGCAGTCATCATCAGATGACTCACTGTGGCCAAGTTGTAATTTCTGTAATTCCCTCAGGGGATAGTGCCCATAACTACCCTTCTCCCTGGCAGTCTGAATGTTTTAGAGATTAACAGTCTTATTAGCCACTTATAACTGAGTTTTAAACTTAGCTGCATTATGTTTCAAACTATGAACTATAGAATCCTTTTCTCTATCTTTAGATTCTCCCTGCCTTACATTAAAGGCTGAACAGTAACCAGCAAGAATTGTATTACCTTTTCCTCTAAGTTTTTTTTGTGAGTTTAACAGAGTAGTTTTACCAAAAGTACCTGTGAGTGGAAAAGTCAATTTCCATCATCTGTAGTGAGCTCATGCCATGTATCCAAGTAGAGAGACCGAAACATATGATGTTCTTCATCTCACATTGCTGCAGTCCTTACACTTGGGTAGTCCGCTGTCCTCGGTCGGCCCGAATATCAAAGTATAAGGCTGACGTCGGTCAAGGCGCATTTGACTGACATCAGGACGTCAGGGTACAAATGCGCATGACCGACGTCATATCCTCAGTCTTTTTTGCCGCATGGTCCGATGCAGAAGCAGCATTGCAAGTGCCGGTTGGCGTTCTGAGATTTTTCGATTTTGAAGTTTCAGACCGAGTTCAAAGTTGGCTAAGTACCCGTTGGGAATATTTTAGTTTTTTCTTGCCTCAGTGATTTACCGGATGTCAGAAAAAGTCAATAATTGCATTTCTTGTGGGAAGCAGATACCGCATAGGGATTATCATACTTTGTGTATTCCTTGCTTAGGGCCTGAGCACGACGTTGTTGGCTGTCGCTCTTGTGCTAGATTTAATAAACGCACTATAAAGAGAAGGTTGGATTGTGCAAGGTTAGTCTTTGGGAAGCGGTGCAATTATAAAATGCCAGGATTCACAGCAATAGGGCAACACACAGAAGTACCACAGAAGTCACAGGAAAATAAAGTTGAATTTAAGTTGAATTTAATGAAGCGCTTTTCGTCTGTGGTGTACACAGACTTCCTCAGACAAAAAGTATTACAAACTACATTTAACTGAACAGCAGCTTAAATATACAGCAGTATTAAGTCAAAGGTTCAATTAACCAATCAGGCACACCTTGAACCATGAATAAAAATTTTAAAGTTAAAACGCAAGCTCACAAGACTTGAGTTCAATCACTCACATTATATTAAAATTAAAATTAAACTAAACAATCATAAAATCAGCCAGTTATTAGCCTATCATCTAAATAGACACTAGCCACTACCTGATGTAAACAAGTACAAATCACAAAACAGTTAGAGTGTGTTACAAACTCATAAAGGCAAAAAGACTATCTAACCAGGTTCTTAAGTTTAAGAAGGCTGCTAATAGAGCAGCCTTCATTGAGACCTGGTAGAGCATAGGCATTTAATCTAATTTGCCATCGCAATTCAGACGCCTCTAATAATAGGTGTACAGGGGCTCCTCTAATAGTGTCATGCATTTGTTCTATAACCATAAACTTAAAATGGTGGTCTTTATGCTGAATGATGTGTTTAGCAAGAGCATTTTCATCTTTCGCTTTATTAATTGCATATTGATGTTCGTAGATCCGATCTTTAAATCTACGCTCGGTTTTACCTACATAAAAACCTGTACATTTTTGGCATAATGCCACATAGACCACCATTTTAGAGTTACAAGTGCATCTGCATCTAATGTCATATCTAATATTATCAATGTCAAATCGGTTTGATTCAAGAATGTGACGACATTGATTGCAGTTTTGACATTTGAACATCCCAGGAGTACGGGTACTCTGCCGCTCAGGTTGTTCCAACAACATTTTCATATTTTACCCTTCTATATGTAACCTCAGGTTTAACTCCCAGTTTGTTCAAAATTGCAAGGTTTGAACGGAACAATTTCCAGTTCTTAGTAATGATGTCCATAATAGACCTACTACTTGGACAGTATGTAAGAATTAATCTAGTGTTATTATTGTGTATAGGAGTAGTTCCACCTATACATTCTAACCTAGACTCTGCCAACCCGGAAGAACTGATGTTCAGTATAGGTTTGTAAAACCCACTGGATCTTTTGTTAATCACCTCATTGACTAAATTGTCTAATAAGTTAAGCGGATAGCCTCTATGAAGGAACATATTCTTAAGAAGGTCACATTCCCTAAGAAAATCATCGTCCAGGCTCACCATCCGGGCTGCTCGTACGAGCTGACCCTTAGCCACAGACCTTTTTTGGTAGCTAGGATGGCAGCTACTAAAATGAAGAAAAGAATTAGAGTAGGTAGGCTTTCTATATATACTGGCCACATATTTATTCAAGATGTCATTTTCGCCAACCATACGTCTAAATAGGCTATTGCCTCAGTGTTAAAGGAAGAGGTAAAAACTAAAAAGTCAGTGGAGTTATTAAGTAAATTTAATAATAACAGGCTATCAGCTTCTTCACCCTCTAATAAAATAAAGATGTCATCCAGGTAACGGGTGTAGTACTTGATCTTAGACACTACTACCGATTCGTTATTTAATATGTTCTCCCTTTCCCAGTATGACATCACTATGTTAGCCAAGCTGGCTCCGCAAGGGGACCCCATAGCCACCCCAGTTTTTGTAGATAGAAATTCTCTCCTAATAAAAATAGTTGTTATAAAGGATCAAGTCCAACAGTTCAATCACAAGAGATATTTCATGGGCGGGGCACCCTTACTCTTAAGGAAGAAGGCCACCCAGTCCAAAGCTATCTGCAAAGGTATACAAGTGTATAAATCCTTGACATCTATTGTCAGGAAATTATACTCTCTACTGAATGGAATGTTGTTTAACTTATCGAGAAAAGACCAAGAGTCTTTACAGATTTGCTCTTCATCCTCAAGGTACTTCTGCAGGATAGTATCAACCAGCTTGGCACAAGGATATGTACGAGAGCGCCCATCAACGAGTGGGCGCATAGGTGGATTAACATGGTCCTTGTGGATCTTGGGTATACCAAAGATACAAGGGTACCTGGGAAATAATGTGGTAAGGTATTTGTGTTGACCTTGGTTAAGTCTACCCTCAAAAAACATTTCGTCCAAGGAGCTCTTAATTTTATGATATGCGTGGTTTACCTCAGACCTTGAACTAATCATATACGCATCATTAGACAATAGGCCCAGCATCCTGTCAAAGTAGTCTAATTGATCAAAGACTACAACCCCACCACCTTTATCGGGTTTACAGATTCTTAAGGAATGTAACTTAACATATTCCAACAGGGTCATTTCAGACTTCCCTAAATCGTTGGTACATTTACTTAAATGCAAATTACTATGTCTTAAATCAAGTTCACAAGTGGATTCAAACGCTTGTACTAATGGGTGCAGAGGTGGGTTAAACATGCTAGGGACAAACATATCAGATGTAGCATCATGACTGAAACCACGAGTTTCAAACAGCAAGTTAAAGTTCAATTTACGAGCAAACATCTTAATATCGATGATGGTGTTCACTAAGTCGAACTTCTGTTGAGGTACATAGGTGTATCCCTTAGATAAAAGGTCGGCCAGTTCATCAGGGATCAGCACATTGGAGTAATTAAAGATATTAAAATCACCAAGTTGATTGGTAGAAATAACTGGACCCATACGTTGGTTAATGGGGGGAACCACAGTATCAGTCTCTACATCCTGCAGATTATCAGTAATAGGCAAAGATGAAACCACACAAGGAACCTCGTTTACCACACAAGCCGAGGCTTCAGTAAGGCCAGAAGGCAGAGGTAGAGCCAGGTGATAGGTACTCCTGGTATCTACTGCCTCTGAAAAAACTGTTTCTGTTGCTTCCCCTTAAAAGATTGCTGCAAGTTGTTCCTTTGCTTAGGGATGGCACCCTGTTTGTTGGTAGAAAAGTGTACCTGTTGCTGACCCATGGTCATAGTGTGAGGACCCTGCTGTTGTTTACGGTTCATAAGTCTCTCACTCCTTCTGACCCCTTGGTCAACAGGGGTATCCCCAAATGTATCAAGGTCCCTGATGTTATCCGATGCTGACTCACCTCTACAGTTTGTGGTGGGAGGATCCCCACTACTACCATTAGGATTCCAAGCTTGTGATGGCGCAGGGGTGGATAAGCCACCCCTAACTGATATGCTTTTAAATCGCGCTCAAGTTTCTTGATTTTATTGAATTTTAGTTTAGACAGGTACTGGTCGATGCTGGTAAAACATCTATTATAATCATATTTGTACCTGCTAAATTCTACATGAGTTTTTATCGAGTTATCCAACACAGTAATTTCATCATTTAACTGTGTCACCCATGCAGAGTAATGCTTGATCATAAGCTTTAAGAGGTCCTGGCCTTGTTGGTCAAATAAATTAATCAATTCCTTATGGAATTCTGAATTCAACACCAGCCCTGTCGGGTATTGAAAATGCCTTAAGCCTTTAGGAATGACATTGCAAGCTATACATTCATTAAAATATGAGATTTCAAGTTTCAGTTTTTTAAGTTTCAATAAGAGTTTGTCAAAAGTTTTTAATTTGTCAGCTAAATCATTACTGTTTACCTCATGGCCATCGGTAGAGTTGTCGTGCATCCTACGGGTTGCTTTATCGCCATATCCTGTAAACACGAAATCCTCGGATAACCAATTGCCCAAAACTGGGGCCCCATCAAGAAGAGCACTTGGGAGAGTCCGACTGGCATCTGCTATACAGTCGGTAGGCTCAACTTGACTCTGTAAACGGCTAGGAAATCCTCCGGTTAATAGTGGCTCTGTCCCAGCTAAACTTTCGTTTAGTATAGGTGGATTTACTGTTCGTGCTACTCGCACTGAATTAGAAGTAATTGCTGGTTGCACTGTATCAGGTGTAGTTACCGGAGCCAGCCTAATGCTGGCTGCCGTTGGTGATTTAGACGTAGTGGCCAAACCTGGCCGTAGCAAAGGGTTTAAAAACTCTCTGGCATTCACTGGATTCAAGCTGCCGAAATCAGTGTTCCCATTAAGGGAAGGAACCGTAGCGGAGGGGTTCGCTGGTTGAACAGCGCCACCTGACGCATTCTCCATTGCAGACGGTTGGAAGCTGTTAACAAAAGGCAGAAAAAGGTTCTTCATGTCCTGTTGTTGTGTGTCTAGCTTGTCGAGCCTCGCACATAGCGATTCCATTCTTTCAAATAAAGACTCAAATAAATTATCCTGTGCAACTGTAGAAAGAGTAGCTGGTGCTGGAAGGGCACTATTACAGCTCTTCAATAATGCTGGAGTGGCATTCGGAGAGAACCCATCATTGCTGTCAGATCCAGAAGCCATGAAACAACCAAGTACTAAACAGCACAAACCAGAAAATAATATCAGGATTCACAGCAATAGGGCAACACACAGAAGTACCACAGAAGTCACAGGAAAATAAAGTTGAATTTAAGTTGAATTTAATGAAGCGCTTTTCGTCTGTGGTGTACACAGACTTCCTCAGACAAAAAGTATTACAAACTACATTTAACTGAACAGCAGCTTAAATATACAGCAGTATTAAGTCAAAGGTTCAATTAACCAATCAGGCACACCTTGAACCATGAATAAAAATTAAAGTTAAAACGCAAGCTCACAAGACTTGAGTTCAATCACTCACATTATATTAAAATTAAAATTAAACTAAACAATCATAAAATCATAAAAGTATCATAAAAACAGCCAGTTATAAGCCTATCATCTAAATAGACACTAGCCACTACCTGATGTAAACAAGTACAAATCACAAAACAGTTAGAGTGTGTTACAAACTCATAAAGGCAAAAAGACTATCTAACCAGGTTCTGCACCCATTAGTACAAGCGTTTGAATCCACTTGTGAACTTGATTTAAGACATAGTAATTTGCATTTAAGTAAATGTACCAACGATTTAGGGAAGTCTGAAATGACCCTGTTGGAATATGTTAAGTTACATTCCTTAAGAATCTGTAAACCCGATAAAGGTGGTGGGGTTGTAGTCTTTGATCAATTAGACTACTTTGACAGGATGCTGGGCCTATTGTCTAATGATGCGTATATGATTAGTTCAAGGTCTGAGGTAAACCACGCATATCATAAAATTAAGAGCTCCTTGGACGAAATGTTTTTTGAGGGTAGACTTAACCAAGGTCAACACAAATACCTTACCACATTATTTCCCAGGTACCCTTGTATCTTTGGTATACCCAAGATCCACAAGGACCTTGTTAATCCACCTATGCCCACTCGTTGATGGGCTGCTCCTACATATCCTTGTGCCAAGCTGGTTGATACTATCCTGCAGAAGTACCTTGAGGATGAAGAGCAAATCTGTAAAGACTCTTGGTCTTTTCTCGATAAGTTAAACAACATTCCATTCAGTAGAGAGTATAATTTCCTGACAATAAATGTCAAGGATTTATACACTTGTATACCTTTGCAGATAGCTTTGGACTGGGTGGCCTTCTTCCTTAAGAGTAAGGGTGCCCCGCCCCATGAAATATCTCTTGTGATTGAACTGTTGGACTTGATCCTTTATAACAACTATTTTTTATTAGGAGAGAATTTCTATCTACAAAAAACTGGGGTAGCTATGGGGTCCCCTTGCGGAGCCAGCTTGGCTAACATAGTGATGTCATACTGGGAAAGGGAGAACATATTAAATAACGAATCGGTAGTAGTGTCTAAGATCAAGTACTACACCCGTTACCTGGATGACATCTTTATTTTATTAGAGGGTGAAGAAGCTGATAGCCTGTTATTATTAAATTTACTTAACTCCACTGACTTTTTAGTTTTTACCTCTTCCTTTAACACTGAGGCAATAGCCTATTTAGACGTATGGTTGGCGAAAAATGACATCTTGAATAAATATGTGGCCAGTATATATAGAAAGCCTACCTACTCTAATTCTTTTCTTCATTTTAGTAGCTGCCATCCTAGCTACCAAAAAAGGTCTGTGGCTAAGGGTCAGCTCGTACGAGCAGCCCGGATGGTGAGCCTGGACGATGATTTTCTTAGGGAATGTGACCTTCTTAAGAATATGTTCCTTCATAGAGGCTATCCGCTTAACTTATTAGACAATTTAGTCAATGAGGTGATTAACAAAAGATCCAGTGGGTTTTACAAACCTATACTGAACATCAGTTCTTCCGGGTTGGCAGAGTCTAGGTTAGAATGTATAGGTGGAACTACTCCTATACACAATAATAACACTAGATTAATTCTTACATACTGTCCAAGTAGTAGGTCTATTATGGACATCATTACTAAGAACTGGAAATTGTTCCGTTCAAACCTTGCAATTTTGAACAAACTGGGAGTTAAACCTGAGGTTACATATAGAAGGGGTAAAAATATGAAAATGTTGTTGGAACAACCTGAGCGGCAGAGTACCCGTACTCCTGGGATGTTCAAATGTCAAAACTGCAATCAATGTCGTCACATTCTTGAATCAAACCGATTTGACATTGATAATATTAGATATGACATTAGATGCAGATGCACTTGTAACTCTAAAATGGTGGTCTATGTGGCATTATGCCAAAAATGTACAGGTTTTTATGTAGGTAAAACCGAAATAGATTTAAAGATCGGATCTACGAACATCAATATGCAATTAATAAAGCGAAGATGAAAATGCTCTTGCTAAACACATCATCCAGCATAAAGACCACCATTTTAAGTTTATGGTTATAGAACAAATGCATGACACTATTAGAGGAGCCCCTGTACACCTATTATTAGAGGCCTGAATTGCGATGGCAAATTAGATTAAATGTTTATGCTCTACCAGGTCTCAATGAAGGCTGCTCTATTAGCAGCCTTCTTAAACTTAAGAACCTGGTTAGATAGTCTTTTGCCTTTATGAGTTTGTAACACACTCTAACTGTTTTGTGATTTGTACTTGTTTACATCAGGTAGTGGCTAGTGTCTATTTAGATGATAGGCTAATAACTGGCTGATTTTATGATTGTTTAGTTTAATTTTAATTTTAATATAATGTGAGTGATTGAACTCAAGTCTTGTGAGCTTGCATTTTAACTTTAAAATTTTTATTCATGGTTCAAGGTGTGCCTGATTGGTTAATTGAACCTTTGACTTAATACTGCTGTATATTTAAGCTGCTGTTCAGTTAAATGTAGTTTGTAATACTTTTTGTCTGAGGAAGTCTGTGTACACCACAGACGAAAAGCGCTTCATTAAATTCAACTTAAATTCAACTTTATTTTCCTGTGACTTCTGTGGTACTTCTGTGTGTTGCCCTATTGCTGTGAATCCTGATATTATTTCCTGGTTTGTGCTGTTTAGTACTCAATTATAAAATGCCGTCGGACGCTCCGACGCCCGCTTCTTCGAAGAAGCGCAAGGACAAAGCAGTTAAGCCTAGGCTAGAAGAACCGTCTGTACCGGACGCCGGTGGCTCCCCCGGAGGTTTCTTTGTGTTCCCAGGGTGAGACTTTATTATTGCAAGATGTGGCCTCTCAGGAGGCAAGTCAGGCTGAGGGGGCTTCTCAGGTTACTATTCTCCCCTCCCTTCCTAGGGTGGCTAGGCCCCCTCCTTCTGTTTCAAAGGCTTCTCCCAGGGGCAGGCCAGGTTTAGCTTCAGTTGGTGTTACCCCTAGCTCTTCAGGAACTGTGCCCAAGAAGCATATGCTTAAAATGGCAGAAGATTTGATTACTTTGATTAGGGGTTCTATGCCCCCTCCTGATAAGAGACCTAGGATGGAGCCTGAGCTGGGGGGTTTTGAGCAGGCTTCAGATGTTTCAGAGTCTTCGGCTGAAGACTTGCAGGAGTACTCTCCTTATTCTGATTCTGATGTGGATGATTCTACTCCTTCTGCTTCTCCTCCTGAGGATTTTTCTTTTTCAGAAACTCTTCATTCCATGAGGGAGCATTTTAAGTGGGAAGGTCAGGACTTCTCTGATTACAGGAAAAGGCTTAGGGAATTTTTGTTTTTACCCCAGCATAGGCCTTTGGCTATACCTCCTGTTTTGGATGTAGTGGCAGATGTTTTTTCAGAGGCTTCTCTTAATCCTGATTCTTTGCCTCCTGCTCCTGTTAAGCCGGATAGGTATTACAGGGTGCCTGAAGCTCATAAGTATCTTTTTAAGAGTCCTAGGGCAGACCCAGAAACTGTTAGCCAGGGGCCTAAAGGTGTTAAGGCTTCTGTTGTAAAGAATCCGGTTCCTGCAGACAAAGAGGCTAGGGCCTTGGATAGATGGGGAAAGAAAGTTTATACTTCTTCCACTCTTGCTATGAGGGCTTTGAATTGCCAGTTTCACATGTTGAAATACCAAAACTATCTCCTTTCACAGTTGAAGTCTAAGGTTGATGCTCTGGCAGTAGGTATTGATTGTAAAGAGTTGCAAGATTTAGTACATGTTTCTGAACAGGTGGGTAAGCATTCTTTGCAATGTGGTTTTGATGCTGTACAGGCCTCGTCTAGGGTGGCTGCCACTGGGTCAGTTCTTCGCAGGCACGCCTGGCTAAGGGATCAAAATTTGTCTGAACATGTTAAAACAAGGATTTTAGATGCTCCTTTACAATCTGACGTGTTGTTTGGTCCTCCTGTTGAGGCAGTTTTAAAGAAGATGGAAGACAAGGCTAAGTCTATGCAGACTGTTAAAGATTTTTTGCAGGTCCAGCCTCCAAAGTTTAGTAGAAATTGGCCTACTAAGGGGTGGACGTATCCTTCTTATGATTCCCAGTCTAGGGGTAGATCTAGACGTGGTAGGGGCAGAGCTCAGGGCTCTTTCAGGCCTAGAACAGGGAGTTCTCCTGCACAGTCTTCGGGTGAGGGCAGGGGTCAGTCCTTTCGTAAACAGACCCAATGACCTACCTTTTCAGCTGCCAGAGCCTTCTCGTCTGGCAGCACCTTTGGGAGGAAGGTTGGCACTTTTCAAAGAAAATTGGAGTTTACTTACCCAAGACAGATGGGTATTGGATATCATACACCACGGTTACAGGTTTTATTTCCATACCTTGCCTCCTTTCAAAGGCATGCCAGACGTTCCTCCTCAACAAAGAATAGAGGCTCACAAGCAAGTTTCTCTGTTACTCCAAATAGGGGCCATACAGCCGGTCCCTATGCCAGAAGTGGGCCTAGGATTTTATTCTCGCCTGTTCCTAGTACCAAAGAAGGGGAACACGTGGAGACCAATTTTGGATTTATCTACCCTCAACACTTATCTGGACATTCCCAAGTCCAAAATGTTGACGTTACAGCAGCTTTTACCTCTGCTGGGCAAAGATCATTGGATGGTAACTTTGGATCTCAAGGAGGCTTACCTTCATGTTCCTATCAGACTAAGTTGCAGGAAGTATCTGCGTTTTCGTGCTGGGACTTCTCACTATCAGTTCTCTGCATTGCCCTTTGGCTTATCTACTGCGCCCAGAGTGTTCACGAAAGTTCTGGCTCCAGTGATAGCTTTCTTCAGGCTGAAAGGAATACAGATCTATCCTTATTTGGACGACTGCCTGATTCTGGCTCAAGGAAGGAAGAGCTTCTTCATCATTTGGAATATGTGATAGCAGTGCTAAGATGCCTGGGGTATTCTGTGAACGAAATAAAGTCCAGTCTAGTACCCTCTCAGGACATGTGCTTTCTGGGTGTGAGACTGAATACAGCATCCCAGATGGCCTTTTTAACCCCGGACAAACAAAAGAGTCTATCCCTTTACTGCCATCAGCTATCTCATCAGTCCGGGCTGACTGCAAGGACAGTCCTTCAAGCCTTAGGGTTCATGGCATCTTGTATTCTGGTGCTTCCCAATGCCAAACTGCATATGAGGAAGCTGCAATGGTATCTCAAAAATGTATGGACACAGCACTGCCAGCATCTAGACACTGTCATTCAAATAATACCTTGCATTCAAAAGGAATTTTTGTGGTGGGCTCAGGAATGTCACCTAAACAAGGGACTCTCTGTGACCCGGCCAGAGGCGAGTCAGATTTTAACGACAGATGCCTCAGACAAAGCTTGGGGAGCTCATCTGAATGGAAAGTGGATACAAGACAAGTGGCCTGCCAGACTACAACATCTACATATCAACCTGAAGGAGATGTTAGCAGTCCAGTTTGCATTAATAGCTTTCAAGGATTTACTTCTTCCAGGGCAGGTGTTGATTCTAACAGACAACACAACTGTCATGTGGTACATCAACAAGCAAGGGGGCATTCTTATCCTCTATGCAGGCAAGCAATGATTTTGTGGGAGACTGCTCTCAGTTTACAGCTCAATCTTCAGGCAAGGTTTCTGCCAGGAGCACAGAACTCCTTAGCAGATGTGTTGAGCAGACAATTATGGATCCCCACGAGTGGAAATTGGATCCTCATGTATTTCAGAAATTGACAGTGTCATGGGAACTCCAGACATAGATCTGTTCGCTTCTCCACTAAACCATCAGCTGCCAAAGTTTTGCACAAAAAGGTTTCATCCCACAGCTTGGAAAGTGGATGCTCTTTCTTTCAATTGGAGCAATCTTCATGTGTATGCCTTTCCTCCTCTGCCTCTCCTCCCAAATGTACTTCTAAAGGTCAGACAGGACAAGCCAAGGATGATTTTAATAGCTCCAGATTGGCCTCGACAGCACTGGTACCCATTACTGAGAAGTCTGGTACGGAAGCCTCCATGGCCTTTGCCTTTGATTCCACACCTGTTGTCACAGAAGGACAGCCATTTGCTGAATGTCAAACTTCACTCTCTTCACCTAACAGCCTGGCATATTCTGTTTTGAACCATAGAGGGTCTCAACTTCCACAACAAGTTTTGAATGTGATTTTGGAAGCTAGAAGGCCTAGTACAAGGAAAGTGTACGCAGATAAATGGAAGATATTTTTATTTTGGAGTGCAGCAAAAGATTTTGATGTTTCTGAGCCTAATTTGAGTGTGGCTCTTCAATATCTTACTGAGTTACTGGACAATGGTTTGTCTTTCTCTTCTATTAAGGTTCATGCTGCAGCAATTTCGGCTCACTATGATTGTGACCCTCCATTGTTTTCTCATCCTTTGTTCAAGCAATTTCTTAGAGGGGCAAAGAATATAAGACCCCCACGAAGAGCTCCTACTCCTGCTTGGGATCTCAATTTTGTGTTGGAGAAACTCACTCTACAACCTTTTGAGCCTGCAGCTACTTCTGAGTTGAAATATTTATCATGGAAGACTGCTTTTTTGTTGGCAATTACCTCTGCAAGAAGGGTTTCTGAATTGTAGGCCCTTATGGCGGTTGAGCCTTTCTTGATTTTCCATAAGGATAGGGTATCATTACGTACTAATCCTTCCTTTATGCCTAAGGTGGTTTCTAGTGTGGCTTTAAACCAAACTATTCATTTGCCTACTTTTTATGCAATTCCCCAAAATAAAGGGGAAAAGATTTTGCACACTTTTGATGTACACAGGCAGTTGCGTTATTATTTGGACAGAACTAAAGGGTTCAGGCAGTCTCAGCAGTTGTTTGTTTCTTTTGCTTTGAGTTCTCAGGGCAAGCCTGTGTCAAAACAAACTATTTCTAAGTGGATTGGGTTTTGCATTGCTTTCTGTTATTCCCATCATGGCAAGGAAGTTCCAGCTGGGATTAGGCCTCATTCCACTAGGGCTACTGCCACTTCAACAGCTTTTTTGAGGGGAGTGGCAACCAAGGATATTTTGGAGGCAGCTACTTGGAGTTCAGTGCATACTTTCTCTAGGCATTATCACCTGCCACTTTACTCTAAATCCAGGGCTGGTTTTGCCACTGCTGTTTTGCAGGGCATTTTGGCAGTTCCTGCTTCCTTGTAGTTAGCCATCCTCCCTTACCTCTGCTTTGGGATTCTACCCAAGTGTAAGGACTGCAGCAATGTGAGATGAAGAACATAGTACAGTTTTGTACCTACCATAAATGTAGATGTTCGAAGATCCACATTGCTGCAGTCTAATTTACCCTCCCTCCTTCCCCTCTGCAGTTAGAGGTGGTTGTGTGGGTTAGGTTGTACATATTGTGTATATTGTATATATTGTACATATAGTTAGTGCAAGGGTGGTTGGTTGGTTGTTTGCTGTCTTTTGGTTTTGACCTTTATTTTTAGGGTCTTCTGACATCTGGGGCAAGAAAAGACTGAGGATATGACGTCGGTCATGCGCATTTGTACCCTGACGTCCTGATGTCAGTCAAATGCGCCTTGACCGACGTCAGCCTTATACTTTGATATTCGGGCCGACCGAGGACAGCGGACTACCCAAGTGTAAGGACTGCAGCAATGTGGATCTTCGAACATCTACATTTATGGTAGGTACAAAACTGTACTGTTTGCAGGAGTACCATACACTGGTTCTTTTAAAGTACCCGCATTCACTCCCATTGTAAAGAAAACTTACAATGTTAATACAAAAAAATAAATAAAAGATACCCCACGCGTACTAATCCACATGCATACAAAAGCTGCAGTTACCTGTAGAAGCCAGAAAGTCTGAGAAGACTGAAAGTTCCAAAGAACATGTGAATTTGATAAATGTTTTCAGGATGGCTATTTATAGGAATGTCTGGGACAGAAGAAAAGAGGGCTACTTTTATTAATTCAAAGTGGAACTCCAATAGAAGAGGTTAAAAAAGATAATAATGGCAGATTTGTAGTGCTAAGGGGCTACTGGCAAGGAAGGAGGATTACACTGGCATGTATTTATATTTCACCTAAAGCTGCTGTAATGGAGCTTAAGAAAATTATGGGAGAAATAATCGGCTTTCAGCAAGGAATATTACGTATAGGTGAGGACTGGAATGTGATTTGCAACACTGAATATGTGTCTGGGGGCGCAGAAGGGAAAGTATAACAAAGAAGGGTAGATATTTGAAGAGATTTATGAAAATATTTGGCATGTAAGACTTTCCAGAAGAAATTTCTGTCCTCTCTGATGGCTCTAAAATAATAGGAGTTCAGAGGGAATTTGCATAATATTCCCCAAGATATAAAAACTGGGCTAGGCTAGACAGAATTTACATTTCTCAGGAACATGTGCATTTAATTGAAGGTCTTGATATGCACCCAGTAACTATTTCAGAGCATGCGCCAATAATAACTAAAATAAAAACACAGGCTAATGAAAAATGAGACAATGGTGCTTTCCTACATGTCTGTTGAAAAGAGTAGAATTTAAGGAATGGGTAGTGGAGGTTATTCAGGAGCTATTAGAGTATAGAAATTTCTTCTGAAAATATAGCTAGGGAGTGGGATAAAATTAAGGTGGATTTTAAAAATAGGGTGGAAATAAAACAAAGGGAGCTATAGTTAAGAAATAAGAATTATTTAGAGGGGCTGACAAATGTTAAAGTATTGCAGAATAGATGGCATCTCACAGAGCAAGAAGAGGAGCAACTGCAGGATGCTAAGCAGAAAATAAGAGATTACCTCAATAATATGCACAAGTTTAGAAAGATTGCTGTTAAGCAATCTTTTTTTGATAATAACAGTAGAGTACAAAAACTCTTAGCATGACTCGGGCAACAGAAAGTAAAAAGGGCTGTCACCAAGCTTAGAGAGCCTATAGCAAAGAAGGTAACGAGATCCTGTAGAGGTGGTGGTTGTTTGTCTTTCAGCTTTTCCCGGTTAGGGGTTGCCACTGTGGAACTCCGGTCCGCTAATGATTGGCATTGGATTTTTACAGTGCCGAGTTGCTAGCCCAACATCCAGCCTACAAAGAAGGCACACCCATTCACGCACACACCTAACTGCATGCCTTTAAATGTTACTAGAACTATTTTGGAAATTTTATGAAAGTCTGTATAAAGCAGAGCAATATGGAAATCAAGAAAAGATACAAATGGGAATGTTCATGGGAGAATTAAATATGCCGACGTTAGAGGTAGATGAGGCTCAATTACTAATGGTTAGGATAGGAGGAGATGAGATAAAAATTGTGATGTATAACCAATCTACAGGAAAGTTCCCAGGAATAGATGGTATTCCTGTGGAAGGTTGGACGCTAGGAGGGAAAAAACAGGTAAAGATCTGAAAGGTTTGGCTTAGCGGTATTTTAAGAGGAGGCGAAGTATCAACATCCTGGAAGAAAGCAGTGGTAGCTGTGATACCTAAAGGGGGTAAAGATCCATTAGACCCAGCTTAATACAGGCCCATTCAATACTAAACCATGACTGTAAAGTGTTCATGTCTATAATGGCTAAAAGAATGACAAAAGAAATGCCAAAATTGATAGCTTTGGATCAGTGTGGTTTTGTGGAGGGAAGGCAAGCATTTGACATTAACAGAACCCTGATGATCCAGAGGAACTAGAATGTAAGAAGATACACTTTAGACATCCTACAGAAAGGCCTACTGAGACCAACGACTGGTGTCAGAACCATGGCCTTAAGCTCGGTGCCAAAAAATGTGTTGTCATCCCCTTTGGGAAAAACCCGGTTCCCATGAATTACCACATCGATGGTAGTCCAGTGAACACAGAAGGCATTATAAGAGATCTGGGAACACAGGTTGACAGCAACCTCCCTTTTGACCACCACATTGCCACTGTGGTCAGAAAATCCTTCTAGGTGGCACATCTCATTACTAAGGGTTTTGCATCCAGGAAGAAAGAGGTCATTGTCTCCCTCTACTCTTCCCTCATTAGGCCAATCATTGAGTACAATGCTCCATTTGTCATGTACCTCACTAGAGACCTGCAAATTTGGAGAGGCCGGGAAAGTACTTCACAAAGAGGATTCTAGGCCTTAAACATTTGTCCTATATGGACAGACTCAAAAAAACTCCAACTATTCTCTGTCTCATATCACCTACTTATAGGTGATCTCTGCTTGACTTACAAAGCCGTGTCTGAACCAGCTCTGTTAGAAATGCTACATCTAAAGAAATCCCAATCCCTCCACAGCACATGCTTTAGAGACTTCAATCTCATTACCACAGTCAACAGAGCATGCTGAAGGACAGGTTCATAACCCAGAGACTGCCCATGCTGTGGAATAGACTTTGCATACATGTCAAGCAGAGCACCTCACTGGCCCTCTTCAAGAGAAATCTTGATGAGTGGATGGGAAATAGAAAATTCACCCCAGGGATCACTCCGGTGGCTGTACTCGACAGAGGCACTGGGAACTAAGATAGAGTGGCACTATGCCAGGGTAATCCTTTGGGCTAGGCTTGTAAAGGCTCCAGGGCCATTAGCCTAGTACACACTTATGAACCATTGTTGTTGGTGGGTCTTGAGGCGGAGAAAGCATTTGACAGAGTAAGATGGGTCTTTAAGAGCAGGGCAATGGAAGTATTTGCATTTCCTGAAAAAAATATAAGCTTGATTAAGATATATGAGATATTGAAAGTGAAAAATTAAGTGGGTGAGGTCCTCTGTGATAATTTCTGCTTGAGCAGAGGAACCAGGCAGGGGGTACCCTCTTTGCCCTTTATTATTTGCATTATATTTAGAAAATAAGGGACTCAGAAATTCAAGGATATAATTGGTACAGTAGTCAGGAAAAGCAGTCTCTTTTTGCAGATATTTTATACATGACAAAACCAGAAAAGACATTACAGTGTTGTGGAACATTTGAGACAGTTTCAAATCTTTTTAGGGTACAAAATTAATGACGCTAAAACAAAGGCAGTAGCAGTAAATTATGCACTCACACACAAATAGGTTCAGTAATATCTGTATTTATGAGGGCATGATAAGATGAAGTATTTAGGAGTATGGGTTAAAAATTATTCTGGTGTGGCAGCTAAGGATATGTGGAAAGAGACTGAAAGGATAATATAAAACTGAGAAAATGGAAGCTTTGTTATATGGATATGGGTAGTAAGATACAAGCAGTCAAAATGTCTTTAGTCTCTTTAGTCTTACCCAGGTCAGGCATATTTTTATCAATCAGAGGCGAAGTTGTGGATTGCAGTAAAGAGCTGAAGGACTTTATCGGGAGGGGAAGACAGCAAGAGTCAAGTGGGGTAAGATGATTCCTCCAATAGAACAGAGCAGATTGGGATTACCCAGTTTGAAGTGGTATTTCAGAGCTACACAGTTAAGGCTCCTATATATAGCACAAGCAGAAAACTGTAAGTGTTGAAACAGGGGAGAAGCTCAAGAAACAAGGAGGGACTGGGATTTTGAATGCAGGCCTTTAAGGAGAATAACAATAATCATACAGAATATTCTATCCATAAAATAGCAGAAGGTATTCTAAGAACTAAGCCAGCATGGGAATGGAGAAAGGAGATTCTGCAGATAGGGATGACTGGAGTAAGGTATATAGACAGCAGGCAAGTGGGGGCTCAAATTTATTGGAGAAAACTGGCAAAGGAACCAATGTATTGGAGCAAATAACTAGAGAGGGAAAGGTAATAGAATGGGAAGAACCCAAGAATTTATTTGGACTGCAGGTAAGAGATTGCCTTCCCTATCAAGGATTGATATCAGAGTATAGGCAAAGAGAAAGAAATGGGGGGGGGGAGGTCCTTAAACGAAAGACCAGCACTGGTAGAGTGTTTAGTAGAATCTATAACAGAAGCTGCCATTAGAAAAGAAATAATCAGTAGAGTATATAAAGTATTGCATGATAACTATAAGAATCAGTCAGAGGAGATTAGAAAGGATTGGGAAGAGAGATTGGATAAGCAATTCACAAAGAAACAATTGGAAGATATATGTACGTCTCCCAAATATGCAACAAAATCTAGAAGAGTTAGGATTTTTGCTTAGAAATGTTAAAGCTACTTTTATATCCTAAGTAGACAGCAAATGTTGGAGATGTGAATGGGAAGAAAGATGTACTTGGGAACATATTTTGTGGGAGTTTGGTAGGTTGGTGGACTTTAAGGATTCCTGGCGGGATGCACTGCCAGAGATACTGGGTCGATGGATTGGTGTGACGAGGGAGATAATTTTTCTTTGATATGGTACAGAATCGGAATTGCCTAGAACATGGTAAGGCCTTGTGTCTAATTATGTTGGCTGCCAAAGAAGCAATTATTAGAAAATGGAAATCAGAATCTAAACCAACTATATTAGAAGTAGTGAATATAGTAACAGAGATAAAACAACTGGAACTGATGTCTTTAGAAAAGGGTAGGAGCAAACTACATAGGAAAAATGGAAATTGTGTCAACAATACATACAGGGGAGGAAAGAGGTTTAAAAGAAGGTAGGACTTAAATGTGTAATGTTTGACTTAAAATGATTGGGTAGATTATAAGTGATGTATAATGTCTGTATGGGAGTGTGTCAGTATGGTTTGTGATGTAAAATGCTTGCAACTAAGAGTGTGTTGGTGTGGTTTGTTTTAATTTATATAAATGTATGATTGTTTATGTTGTAAGTGATGGTTTAATAAAGATGTTTCTTGTTTAAAAAAGAGGGCAGGAACTGAATAATATATGTAATGTTGCTTAGGTTAATGATGTATAAAATATATGTAAAGAATAATTTCTGTTATTGTGTTAATACAGTTTTATTACTTTTGTATAAATGTCAATTTGCCTGTGTCACAAGGAATAATTCAATAAAGGTGTGTTTTAAAAAAAAAAAGACAAAGTTCCAGAGAGAAGTGCAATTGTGAACTGACGTCACAGAAAATACTCTAGAGAGTAAACTGAGTAAACTGACAACGGGCCTGGTAAAGTGATTGTAGAAGCAACTCCAGGCTGTTTGAAAAAAAAGTATTTAAGGCACCATCTGTTAAGGTTCAACCATAGTAAAACAAACTTCAGTCATTGGCAGATTAAAATATAATTTATTAAAAGAAGTAACACACGTGTGGGAGAAAGTACTTAGGAAGTCTTGTATCCCCGAACAAAAGGAATTCATGATGTCCTCCTGTTCCCATGTTACAGTATTCTTAGTGGGGGATTTTCTGCTTCAGGCGAACTGAACGTCGACTCCTATGCAAAAATTTAAGCCAGGTTGCTGGATGTGCGTGGGATGTCGCACGCAGGCCATAAACTACGGACCTTAAATTTGATGTCTGTACGTACAGACCTCAGAACTTTTCAGCCACAGTTGAAAGTCAGATCGATCGCATCAGTCCTCTACTGTCAGGATGTCTAAAGCTAAATACCCTGTTGGGGATTTCGTTTTTTGCTTTTGCTTGAGCTTGGTTTGCTGTCCTTCCCTTTTAGCCAATGTCTGCTAAGAAGGGTAAATGCTGTTGCGGGCGTCAAATTCCACATAAAGACTCAGAACACGACCATACCTCTTGTTCAGTTTGTTAATCATTCATCCCTAAGACACTCAGAAGCCATCTGGCCACTCTTAATCTTTACTTAGAAAACAGGAGGCTAAGGAAATTAGCTCTTAGGATGGAGTTGGTCGTCCTGTCAAAGCCTCCAATCAAAAAGGCCAAGTTGTCATGCCCTACTATTACTGCCCCTCCACCATCGACGCCCCAGCAGTTTCCGGTTTAGGAGTTGAGGGACGTCTGTTAGAGCTTTCTACTTTGTCGACTCCCCTTGAGGAAACCGGTTCAGAAGTAACGTCCGGCATGTCCACGGAGGTAGCTCAGATGTTGGTTTCTACCGATGTCGAAGTGGAACCAGGCCTTGGACACCTGACTGGGATACCCGAAGCCTGCAAAGGCCCTGAGTCTAGGCCTTCTCCCACGATTACTCCTTTGAAAAGGAAACGGAAAAGTAAGCATCTATGTCCCTTGACTGAGGGTTTACCTGACTGGCAGTCCTTCACTCAATCCTTGATGCAAGCCTACATGGCCCTTAGGCCCTCGGCCTCTTCACCCTCCACCATTCCTGTTCTCAGCCCTAGGCCTGCCTCAGCAACTTCACTCCATCTTCCCACTTCTCATGCAGGAAAAGAAGAAGAGGAAGTTTACTCTTCATCATCAGATGGGTCAGTTACTTACTCATCACAGATTGCCTCTCCCCTGGAATACTATTCCCCTGATGAGAAATCCATTGAAGGGTACTCGTCCCCAGAGGACATCACCTTTGGGGAGACAGTTACCAAAATGAAAAAATATTATAAATGGGATACTTCCCAAATGACTGAAACTCAAAAGAGATTTCTGAATTACTTCAAGTAGAACCTCCATCTCCATCTGCCATCCTACCAGTTGTACCGGCTTATCTTGATGCATTTTCTTCAGCATAAAAAAATCCTGATTCACAGCCACCTGCCCCTGAGACACCTGACTGTTTCTGCAAGGTGCCTGATGAACAGAAATTCCTAGTGACCCCCCCCCACACACACACACACACACACACACACACACACACACACACACACACACACACACACACACACACTTGGCACACCCAGCAGTGATTGCTGTATCCCTGCACAACATGAGAGGAATTTAGTGTTTCCTTATAATCAGGAAACACAACACTTGAAGGAAGTTTGAGTAAAAATTGGGAATTGATCTTTGATGAAGATATAAAAAAGATAGTGGGTCAAGGGCCTAAAATAACATATAGCAAAGGACGAAATATTAAACCGTATCTAGAAAAAACTACTGTAGGAAGAAGTAAAAGATGTCGAGCTAAGACGTTGAAATGTAACATGTGTAGGCATGGCAAGTAAATCAGTGATGGCCCTTATGTGACTATAGAAAGCTACAACCGCAGTAGTATGTCATGTCCATGTAACTGTATTTGTAATAAGACCATGGTGGTTTACATTGCCATGTGTACTTCATGTTCGGCTTTCTATGTGGGTAAAACCACATGAAAGTTGAAAGAAAGAATAGCCAAACATGTAAGGGGCATTAAAAATAAAAAGAATAAGAATGCACTATTTGCACATAGCCTGGTTTGTGAGAACCTTAGGAAGTTTATGTCCTTTGTTATTGACTGTATAGTCCCCACTCAAAGGAGAGGTGACTTAAAAACACACTTAGAGAAACTTGAACTTAATTACTTGCATAATTTCTACAACAGATGTATTTTAATAATTTAATTTAACTGTAAATAGAGTGTTACAATGGCCACGTGACTGCTCGACTAAGTTAGTGAGTTAATCTAGATCGGCCTCTATACTTTATTGGTTGCTCTCATAGATGGTCTGTTTTTAGCCCAAAAATAACCAGGTTTATTTTTATGTGAGTTAGTCTAGTTGCGGTGTGTAACTAGTGGTTCTCACGACTTCTAGTACATGTGCCTAAGCTCGAAGAACTGTAAGACGCCATTGTTTCTACTGTGGGAATTTGTACATCGTACTTTAGCTTTTATAATGGTGGTATATTCCTTAACGAGTGGAAGGGTTTAGGTCGAGTGTCCCCTAGACCGCTGTGACTATAACTGAAAGCTCTATGTTTTTTTCATGGCGTTACCCGCAATTCTAATTAGTTCCCAGACTTAGAATAAGGTGGCATCTAGAATATTTATGGGAGAAGGGTTTCAATTTGAGCGCTAGTATCTGATAAGAACTGTGAGCCTATTTTCATAGTGCACCCTTTACTTTTTTCATTACTAAAACTAGATTCCTCATTTCTGTTAACCGCTTTTAAAGAAGAGTTCTCAGGATTTTAATTACAAGGGGAGAAGGATTTCTACTTGAGCGCTATTGTCTGATGAGAGCCGTGAGCCTATTTACATAGCACACTTTTATTATTTTTAATAAATGGAACTAAATTCCCTTGTCTGCTAACTGTTTTTGAAGAAGCATTCTCAGGATTTAATTACAAGGATTACGACTCAGCACTAAGTAACAGGAGAGAACCCAGAGTTTACTTCCCTAGCGCAACATTTTTGTATTCATGTCTGATTGAATTGTTAACTTGACGATACTCAGGGCATCAGCTGAGAAACCTCTATTTGCCTGCCATAACCTTCAGTTGATCTCTAGTTCTAGAGCTTAAAACGGATTAATGCTGTAGACCACTTGGTGCACAAAATTTGAAACTCAAACGCTGTTTCAGTCACAGGTTTACTGCCACAAGATAGCGCAGTGTGTGCACAGTATCTTTTCGCTACCTTGCCCTTGCTAACCTAGTAGTACTTAATGGTACCTGATGATTAATTGAGGTTTATTGTTTTTAACTGCTGCTATGTGCTCGTTTTATGTCTTGCTGTAAACCTGGAATAAGTTACTGTAATAAGAGCTGTGCTTTTCACTGAACAGCTATAGGCTAATATTACCTTGTATCTGAAATTCTCGGGAAGTGTGCTATTTTTATATGTTGAACTCTGAAGTAGTATTGTTTGATGGCTGCAATAGTTTTGCCTTTAAGATACTAACGTGTTTTTCAGGTTAGTCTTATAGCAACTTTTATATTCACTGCCTGACTCAGTGTTTACAGCTTCTTTCCTAACAATGAGACTTATCTAGTTAGTATATTCTCTGCCTTCACTGCTTTCTTACCTAATGAATGTATATATGTTTTTTTTTCCTGCCCATCTGGAATTACCTGTACCCTTAATGCTAAGTTACTGTTTGTCTATATTACATATTTGTCTCTCTGTCCCCTATATTCTATCCCAGCGTATCCTGTTCTAAGAATTAAGAACCTACCCCACCTTATTTACTTGCTGTGTTACCCATAAACCAAGGACTACTGCCATAAATTCTCCGGACTCCCACCATTTCAAGGAACAAGAAAGTATGTGGTCTCCTACAGCTGATAGTTAAGCCTAACTTTGTCAATAGTATTTTACAAAGGCTTAAAACATGCTTCCCAGCCATGTCAGCCAGCAGCCATATCCTTTTTGTACTCTGTAACCTACGTACCTCTCATTCTTTTCCCTTATTGTCCCCTCCTCTGTACCTGTTGCAGCTTCTACTGTATTCCTAGTCCAGCTAACCCCTTTAGGAACTACTGGCACACATATCCTCGCCCACTAGGTGGTGCCACTATCTACCTTTTTCCTATGTCTACCCCTCTCCTTTTTGGTTCTACTTAACAACCTTTTTTTTCCCCTAATCTTACTCTTCATTCTATCCCACTCTAACCTCCTCCTTTCTCTATACCTACCAAGGTTTTTTTTCCTACTATCTATTAATTACTGAGTTACTATCCCCCTTACCCATCCCCTCCTTACTTACCTTCAGCAGTCAGCATTTCACAGATTGTTTCTCTAGACCTTCATCCCTTGCTCATTTTATGTCTTGCTGTAAACCTGGAATAAGTTACTATAATAAGAGCTGTGCATTTCACTAAACAGCTATAGGCTAATATTACCTTGTATCTGAAATTCTCGGGAAGTGTGCTAATTTTATATGTTGAACTCTGAAATAGTATTGTTTGATGGCTGCAATAGTTTTGCCTTTAAGATACTAACATGTGTTTTTCATGTTGGTCTTTATAGCAACTTTTATATTCACTGCCTGACTCAGTGTTTACAGCTTCTTTCCCAACAGTGAGACTTACCTAGTTAGTATATTCTCTGCCTTCACTGGTTTCTTACCTAATCCTCGCCCACTAGGTGGCGCCACTATCTACCTTTTTCTTCATTCTATCCCACTCTAACTTCATTATTTCTCTATATCTATCAAGGTTTTTTTTCCTACTATATATTACGGAGTTACTATCCCCTTACTAATCCCCTCCTTGCTTACCTTCAGCAGTCAGCATCTCACAGATTGTTTCTCTAGACCTACATCCCTCACTTGTCTCTTTCCTCTCCGTTCACCCTGTGGGCTCACTCCTCTTCCCTACCCTACCCCCAAATTCCACCCACCCCCAGTGCACCTG
This sequence comes from Protopterus annectens, assembly GCF_019279795.1. Lineage (NCBI taxonomy): Eukaryota > Metazoa > Chordata > Ceratodontiformes > Protopteridae > Protopterus > Protopterus annectens. The sequence goes on from NC_056733.1 coordinate 635,710,399, forward strand.
ACCTTATACTTCCCAAGCCACACTCCCAACCCTCAGCAACCAATCAACCACCTCCATCACTCTTATCACTTAAGTCTTGCCTCCTTTTGTTAACCCAATCTGTTTCACAGTTAACTATCCCTCTCTCAGCCCCACCATGCAGCTGGTCTTCAATTTTGGCAGTTGTCTTAATCTCCTCATTTCCCTTTACCCCTCACCATGTATAGCCACTGCTGGTCAACACACCTGAACATCCTTCGCCTATCCATTGGGCTAACCTTTCTATTGATATCTCATGTCCTAACTTGTTATAAATCCCTAACCTTTGCTAAACTTCAACACCCCTTAAAACAAACAAGCCCACTCACTCCTATAACCTCTGTAACACACAGCAACATAACATCTTCTTCATCCTACCTTCTACCACAGTTTCATAGACTAACCCATATTAAATATCACTAGTTAATAAAAGCAGACCCTTCTGTCTATAAACTTGTCAAACTATCATTTAACTCTCATAATTGTTTACTGCTACATGGTGACATCCATCCTAACCCTGGTCCTAACTGTACTACACTTAATACTTCTCCAGCAAATATTTCTACTCCACTCTCGCTCCCAAAAAAGCTCAGACTCCCTACTTATAGGTCACCTAAATATACATAGTGTCAATAATAAAATAACCCGGCTACATGCCCTATTAGACACCTATTCCTTTGACATCCTATGCCTCACTGAAACTTGGCTTAAACCCACAACTAAAGGCATTGACATTGTCCCACCAGGCTATAACATTCTCAGACAAGACCATCTAAATAAAAAGGGTGGTGGGGTAGCAAAACTGTTCAAAACTGAATTGAAGATCACAGCACTAGATACCCATCCACCACCACCAAATAATGCTGAAATTCTAACCTCTAAACTCCAAATTAATACAAAAAAGCTATATACATTACTTGCTCATATATCCCCCAGGTCATAACATCAGTACTCTAGAAAATACCGTCAGCTGGTTGTCCATGTCCCTACCACAAGAAACTGTACTCTTTGGTGAGTTCAATATTGATTGGAATGGCTGTACCACTGCCAACCCAGCTACTCATATAAACCTCTTTGGCTTCCAGCAAACCATTACCTTCCCTACCAGAACCCACAAACCTAGCAAGAAACAAACCATATTAGATTGGATACTAGTTAATAGTAACCCCCATGGCTATAAAATAGGTATACTCCCCGACGACATAAATGACCACTCTCCTACTTTCATTACTAGGCAAAAGACCCACTTTCACAATCAAATAGCATTTAGAACTACTAGAAACAAGATAGACTTCAACCTAGATAACTTCCAAGCTGAGCTCAAAGCCTGCAATTGGTCACCTCTAAAATACCTACCTCTTGACTATGCAGTATCTTTAACAAAACTTTTTGCAAATCCTAGACCTCCATGCTCCCACCTGCACTGTTAGAATTAAAAACAAACTAGCTCCCTGGCTCTCTAAGGACACAAGGCTTAACATTTGGCTAAGAAATAAACTCTGGTCCAAATGGAGAAAAACTAAAAACCCTAATGACCACCTTAACTTTAGAAAACTTTGTAATACCACAACAAATTTAAGCTAATTACTTTCAACCATGGGTCCTCCCACCCTGCAGTTAAGTAAAAGGGGATTTCTTCTGATTACTTCCTGAGGGCATCTGAATCCCAGTTGCTAACCTGGCACACTGCAAACAACCTCTGAGGAGTTCCCCCTACAAGACTGAGCTAATGTATGTGTTTAAAGCAAGGAAGTAGTTATTGAAAACTAACTGTGCTATTTTAAGTCTGACCTTGTGTGCACTCCAGCAGCCTACCGCAGACCGGTTTACCCCCTTCTAATTTCTCCCCAACCCAGAACTTACTACACCCTTCAATGGATTTGGTCATTCCCCTGCTAATTATTACTGTTCTCCACTAGGTGGCAGTCTCTGTCTATACAACCCCTAGCCTCTTAGCTCTCTCCCTACTGGTTTCTAGTATCACTCTAAGAGCTAGCAGAACTTCATCTTCACTAAACTATTTTTCCTACTGGTTTCTAGTATCTCTCTAAGAGCTAGCTGACATTAAATTATACACATTCTTTTCTCTACAATACCCTCCTGAAATGTCAACTTACTTTACCTTGCTTGGTACCTGCAGTTAAAATTGTTCTACTATAGCTATCAAACTACACTTAGCTGATACTTTTTCTGCTGCACTCACCTCTTTAGCTCTTCCTGCTCCGTTCGCTCTGCGGGCTCACTCTGCTCCCCTACCCTGCCCCCAGTACTCTCAGCTTTATTCTTCCATTATCACACCCCCTCAACCCAATTAGCAAATACCCTTCCTCTCCTCATTATCTCTCCCACATAACTCCCTCCCTCATACACTCCTACACTGTCTTCCCACCTTTCAACTTATACCCTCCCCTACACTACTTCACTTCCCAATAGAACTTGATAGCTCTACTTCCCCCTCCCTAAAACTTCCTTAATACCACTATTAAATAACTACACATTATTCTCAGTTATAACTGTCGATACCTTTTAAAGTCAATATTTCTCACTCGTCATAATCCTTACCTCCCCATCTCTTCTCTAACATGTTCTCTGTAAGTCACCACTACTCCCAAGCCCCCTACCTCCTTTTTTCTCTTCTTAATTCCCTTATATGCCTTATACTTCCAAAAAAACTACCTCCATACAAACTCTCCCCCACCCTCATTCTGCCTTTCATTTCCACTGTATCTCACCTTCCCTCATTCAAACAAATCCTCTGCTCCTATTCCATCCTAAAATCTTCTAAAGCCAAGATAAGATCTCCTACTCTAATTTATAACCTTCCCTAGCCTACACCTTACAAACCTAAATGTCAAAAGGATGTCTCCCTCTTCCTACTAATGCTAGCAGGTGACATACATCCTAATCCTGGCCCCATTACATGTAGCAACTCCAATAATCCCATAACCCTCTCCACCCTACATAATACCCTAAGGATCTTTACAATTAACGCTCAAAGTCTTTGTAATAAATCTCACCTGTTTCACTCCTGGCTAAGCCATAACCAACCTGACATCCTAGGTGTATCTGAAACCTGGCTCAAACCTTCCATCTCTGATTCAGAAGTCCTGCCCCAAGGTTTCCATATTCTCAGAAATGACAGAATTAATAAAAAAGGTGCCAGCTCTGCCCTAGTCTGTTCCAATCTTCTCACCTTAATTCCTTTCCAAATTCCTATCCTACAATTCCAGAACACTGAACTAACTGCTGGACTGCGAAAATTAAACAGGCACAGAAATATCTGCTTCATTGCCGTCTGTATCTCCCCTGGAAATAATATATCGATACTAGAAGAAATTCTCCTATGGGCTTCCACAAAAATCAGCTATGAAACTTACATATTAGGAGATGTAAATATTGATTGGAACAAACTCAACTGCCCCTCCCCCTCCCTCTCCATCAATCTCTACAATTTCACTCAGACTATCCTCACTATCACCCGACCTAACAAAAATAATCCCCCAGGATCCACCTTAGACTGGATTCTTGTCTATAACCCTAACGGAATAACCAACTCTGGCCCAATTCCTGATACTATTAGTGACCATCTCCCTGCCTTTATCCATCTGTGTACCTCTTCCCCTTACCAGCATCAATTTATCTAAGCTCGCAACCTTAGCAACTTCAACCCCATTACCTTCTTTAATTTATTCAAACAAATGAGCTGGCACATGCTAAACACCCTACTCCTTGATAAAGCTATAGACCATTTCAACACTGTCTTCATTGATACTTTAAACTCCATAGCTCCCCGAAGAAATAAAAGGATCAAATATAAACACAGCTCCTTGGCTTACCAAAGAGACCCAACAAATTATGCACCAAAGGGACAAACTATGGAAACTTCAAAAAACACCTGCCCAACATGTTACTTCAATACAAACAGCTCCACAGCCTTGCTAAACAGCTAATCACAAAAACAAAAAAATCTACTACACTAAGCTCCAGTCTAACAACCGTAATAATCCTAAACAATTCTGGAAGTCTATAAACTCACATCTCCACCCAGGCTCAAAAACTAATCCCTGGCCCAACCCTAGCAAAACTGACCTTGAACTAGGCTCTGAATTTAATTCTTTCTTCATCAAAACCATTTTTGCCCTCACTAAATCCTTTCCCAACAATAACCCAGCTAATCCTCACCCTCCCCAGCCAATCCCACCAAACAACCATCCTCCTCTATTCGAGCTCAAACCTGTCTCTACAACTTTCATAAAAAACTTTTATCCAAACTCAAGACATGCTCTAATGCACCCAACAACATCCCCTCATCCTATCTAAAACCGCCGCAGATGGGATCGCTCTCCCAATCAGTATCATTATAAACAGATCAATAAAAGAATCCTACGTCCCCAAACTCTGGCGCTCTGCCTTCATCCTCCCTCTCCACAAGGGAGGAAAAAATACCTCCTTCTCAAACTTCCGCCCTTACTCTCCCCATGTCTAAAATCCTTGAAAAGTGCATCCACCTCCAACTTATGCCATTCCTCACCCAAAATAACCTCACACCCACCCAGCATAGCTTCCACCCTCACCACAGCACCATTCCTCACCCAAAATAACCTCACATCCACCCAGCATAGCTTCCGCCCTCACCACAGCACCAATACGGCCCTAATCTCTTTCTTAGATACTGCTAATAAAGCCAGAGACTCAGGGCAGCTGGTATCTACTGTTCTACTTGATCTGTCCAAGGCTTTTGACACTGTCTCCCACAACCATCTTCTTTACCATCTCTTTAACCTTCACATCTCACCTAAAACTTTTTCCTGGTTCTCCAGCTACCTATCTGATCGATCTCATGCTGTCAAATGGAAAAACACCATCTCTTCCTTTTTACCCACCCCTACTGGTGTCCCACAGGGATCCATCCTTGGTCCTATGCTATTTAACATCTTCATCAATAACTTCCACACTGCTATTCCTGACACCAAAATCATTCAATATGAGGATGACTCTACCCTAGTCTGCTCTGCCTCAAACCTCCCTGAACTGCTGTCTAAAACCTAAACTGCCTTCTCAAAAACTGAAAACTGGATGCACCAATACCACCTCTCTCTTAATGCTAGCAAATCCAAAATTCTTCTATTCTCAGCCTCTAAGAACTACTCCTTCAATAAAAGCGACTTCAAAATCCTCAGCCAAACAAACACACCTATAGAAGTCGTCCTTTCTGCTAAACTTCTCAGCGTAATTGTTGATGAACAACTAAAGTTCGATATACATGTACAACAAAACATTAAAACCCCCCACCAAAAGCTAGGTATGTTGCATAGGAACAACCACTTTCTGTCTAACACAACAAGGCACACTCTGGTCTCTACTTTTCTCCTTCCTTCCTTACTATGTGGTGCAACTCTCCTAACCAACCTGTCTTCCTCTACCACCTCTAAACTAGAAAGCTGCTACAATAAAATCTCTAAATTTGCCTCCAAATCCAAAAACTCCACTCATCACTGCCTCACCCTACAGTCCCTGAATTGGCTAGAACTACCAAACCACCTAGATTACCTACAGCTCTCTATAGCACACTCACTCATATTTTATCCTACTAAATGCCCCGCTCTAACTAATATTCTTCCACCTTATATTCCCAACAGACCCCTTAGATCTGAACATCAGAACTTAATTTCTATCCACAAACCTAAACATCCTGCCGGCCAGCTGCTCCTCTCCTATGCCCTTGGCAAAAAATGGAACTCCCTCTAAGAACCACCCCAAACACTGAAAATTTCAAGGCCCTACTTTTCAAACACTTGTCTACTAAATGTAAATGCCCCTGCCTCCTTCCTACTTAATCTGCGATCACTTCTAGTATGAGTCTTCTCATTCTGATACATTTACCCTGTCCTCCTCCTGTAGACATATTCCTAAAACTATATCTCTCTCTCCCTGCAATCTCCTGCAGCTTTATCCCTCTACTTAACTACTTCTACCCCAGAGTTAGATTTGCTGACCAAAACTGGTAATTACTACCTAATCCTTCTACTCCTACAGCTGTACTTGCTCAACAAAACTTATAAATACTAGACAATCCTTCAACTCCCAGAACTATACCTGCTCAACAAGACATGTAAATATTGTAAATATTGAGTACTAATTTCTGTCTCAAATATTTCATTCAAAGCACCACCACTATTTCTCCTTCCCTGAATCTCTTCACTACAGGCAATTTCTGTACAACCTTAACTCTCAGTTTAGGAATCTCAAAGAATTACTGCTTTACTATGCAAATGTAATAAGCATAACTTAATCTAAAAAAACAACATTTTAATCCATTTCAGTATGAATTGTACTCTCATACTGTCCTGTATTCCTTGAAATCGTTTTCTGTAAACTGTTTAATGCTTTCTAAATTCTTGATTGTGTTGAAATCCTGTATGTAATATTTTTTTATGCATTTTCGGAGCTTTTCTTCCCGGGCCTCCACTGAAAATGGGCCATGTTGACCCAGTGGACTTCCCCGGTAATCAAACTGGAATAAATAAATAAAATAAATATTCCTTGACAAAAAGAGCTACCTCAAATTCCAACAGACCCAACAGCAAAACCCATAAAAGTTCTGGTCAGGAATAAATAAGCTACTCCACCCAGGACAGTCCAAAACACCCACACTCTCAAAATTAACTCAAACTTCTCCCAACCAAATTGCTGACACTTTAATAAATTTTTCTCTGAAACAGTACAATCACTAGCAAATACCTTACCACCTGTCACCACCACCAAACTAGCCTCACTAACTAACTTGTCCCAAACATTTAACCTCCAGCCTGTTCTAACATCTCTCATACATTCCCTACTTCTCAAACTTAAACCATGTACACCATCAGCTGACCTCCTTCCAGCTGAATACCTGCGAATTGCAGCTGGTGTACTTGCCTACCCTATTACTATCTTGATAAACAGAACAATTTCAGAATCCTATGTCCCATCCATCTGGAAAGTCTCACATATTATCCCCTTGCATAAGGGAGGTACCTCTAATGACTTATCAAACTTCCGCCACATAGCCCTTCTCTCTCCTTTAGCAAAAATTATGGAGAGATGTATCCACTGTCAATTACTGCATCATATCCTCCAAAATGACCTACTAGCGGACTGCCAACATGGTTTCAGACCTTACCACAGTACTATAACTGCTCTTCTGTCCTTTACAGACTGCATTAATAAAAATAGGAATACAAATCTGCTATCTTCTGCTCTTTTCATAGACCTCTCTAAGGCCTTCGATATGGTTAACCACCAGCTATTGACAGGGATACTTAAATCACTTTTTCTTGATTCTAAATTAGTACAATGGTTCCAGTCCTACCTGGAAAACAGAAAACAAGCAGTCCTATGGGACAATAAACTATCATCTCGGCTTCCAGTCACCCTAGGTGTTCCACAAGTCTCAATTCTTGGACCACTCCTTATTACTATTTTCATTAATGATCTGAAAACTTTCCTTCCCCAAGCTACGTGCATACAATATGCCGATGATTCAACTCTGATGTGTGCCGCATCTTCTCCAGTAGAACTCCAATCCAATACACAAAGTCTTTACCTTAGTAGAAAACTGGTTCCATCAAAGATGTCTCCTCCTCAACCCCAAAAAACGAAATTATTACTTTTTGATCCCACACAGAACCCCCCCCTATAAATTTCATAGTTACATCAGATAATGGCACAGAAATTGCTCCCGACACCACGACCAAACTCCTGGGTGTAACAATTGACAACAATCTCAACTTTAACACACACATTAATGCAACTATTAAATCAGTTAATAGAAAACTTGGATTCCTTTATAGGATCAAGCCCTTTCTCACAGACTCTGCTAAGATTTCCATTGCTCAGACCCACCTCATTTCCACCCTATCTATGCCTCCCCTATCTATACTAACTTATCCAAAAGCAACCTGAATAAACTAGCAACATCCTACAACAACATAGCCAAATTTGTCACCGGTGCCCCCTTTCGTACCCACCATTGCCATAGTCTTAAACTTCTCAAATGGCTGGAAGTTCAAAACCACATACTTTCCCAGCAACTCATTTTTATCCACAAGATCATACACCACCCTACTAATACTCCTATACTCTGTAACCTTTTTAACTTCTATAAAAATCTACTAACCCTAAGATCTGTAAAAAAGCTACAAGTAGCCACCATAAAATCCAACAACAAATCCGGGGACTGCCTGTTCTCAAATACTGTTGGCAATATTTGGAACAAGCTTCCTAGAGAAATAACATCCCTGACTTCCACCAACCTTTTCAAGAAAAATTGAAAATCTTCATTAAAAGCCAATGGCTCTGCCCTTGCTATAATCCTGACTGATACTAGTTGTCCAATTTGTCTACATACTTCTCAAATAAAAACCTTTTTTTTCTGAAATTTCTCTTTGTTCTACTCTGTATTGAATCAAAAAATTCTCTATTTGACTGTATGTTTGACTGCCCTACTGTACTAAGGAAACTCTTGTACTGTAAATGTTTTTGTTATATTTTTCTTTTAATACATCTGTAAAATAACGATCTGTCTTCTGTGTGTAACCTTATAACTGATTTCTAAATATTTTTGCTAAGCAGTTGCAATAATTTTGTAAATTGTTTTTTTTCCACTGCTTTTATGGACTATATGTATAATTTTTTTCTATGGGCTTTTCTCCTCGGGTCTCTACTGAAAATGGGCATATATCCAGTTAGACTAGCCCGGTCAACAAATGTAAAATAAATAATAAATAAACTAGAGCTGGAATGTCAGTTAAGGTTGAAAGGCACCAGTAAACCAGGGTTAAATGAGAATTGTTCCATAAAGAGTGTTCTTAAGTTAAGATCTGCCAAATTATAAGGTTTTTAAATTTATATTTGTGTGTTTTATTAGACAAAGTTCATTATGAATGGTACGAGGGGATGATTAACTTCAGATGTAGTATGTCAGATTTATAGGCTATACTTTAAGAAAGCTCTCCGTTCTGTGTGTGTGTGTGTGTGTGTGTGTGTGTATATATATATATATATATATATATATATATATATATATATAATATATATATATATATATATATATATATATATATATATATACACACACACACACACACACATATATAATCTATGTTTGTGTGTGTGTATATACATATATATATATATATATATATATATATATATATATATATATATACACACACACACATATATATGTGTATTATTATTTTTTCTACTTTAGATATATATTTTGCACTTTAGATTGATCTATTTTAATTGTTTTAATATGAGGTAGTTTTTAATGACAATGTCATTGTAAGCATGATTTACTATGCATTTAAGTATAATGTACTTTTAAATTTAGTTTAAATTGAGCGTGGTCACGTGATTAAATTGTATTTAAGTGGGTTACTACAGGACAATGCTGTACTCTGATGAAGCCCAGGAAATTGTTGTGTAAAAGCCCTTAGTGTGGAATTTACATTAAAATCTGTTTGCTGATACCCTCGGTGGTGGTGTTTTTATTTTTATCTTTGAGTTCTATAGGTAATAAACTTTTCATTCCTTTCAAACACCAGTACTCTGAGGACGTGATTTCAGTCCTGAGGGAGGCCAGGAAAACAACTACCAGGAGATCCTACATTTCAAAATGGGGAAGATTCTCCAAATGGTGTCTCAAAAAGCATAGGGATCCCTTTCTAGTGGATGTTCCTCTAGTCCTAGCTTATGTGTGTGAACTTAACAAGGCTAGCCTTTCATCCTCTTCAATGAAAGTCCACTTGTTTGCAATGTCTGCCTGCTTACCCTTAGACCCCCCCCTTTGCTCTCCAGGCTAGATGTAAAATTATTCCTGAAAGGGGTCTTGCCCATCATACCACCAGGAAAACCAGTCCCACAGCTTTGAGACCTAAACTTTATCCTAGAAAAACTCCCACTGGCTCCATTTGAGCAAGCCAGCTCTGTAACTCTCCAAATGTGGACTTGGAAAATTGTTCTACTGGTGGCCCTTACCTCTGCTAGAAGGGTATCAGAATTACCAGCTGTCACAGCCTGTCCACCCTACACCATTTTCCACAAGGACAGGGTGACCCTGCGCACGGACCTTTCTTTCATGCCCAGTTCATTCACCTGCCCACCTTCTTCCTCTCTTCCACTAATGACAGTGAGAGGGTACTCCATTCTGTGGATGTGTACAGGCAACTGAGGTTTTATTTGGACAAAACTAAGTCCATCAGAAAATCCAACCAGCTATTTGTATCCGTCTGGCTCTGGGCAAGGCAGTCTCCAAACGAACCATTTCCTGCTGGATAAGGAAAACTATCCACGTCTACTACTACTACCATGTCAAGGACCTACTTCTGAGAGTTAGGGCTCACTGTACCAGGGCCGTAGCATTCTCCAAAGCCTTCTTCAAAAGCCTAGACACAGCCTCCATTCTGGAGGCGATCACCTGGTCCTCTATACATACCTTCACCAGACGCTACAAATTGGACCACATCTCCAGTGCCAGAGCAGGATTTGCTAGTGGAATCCTGCAGGGCTTTCTGGAATCCGCTACCTGTATCTCCACCCTTCCTTTTTCCTAAGCTGTGGCACTCTCCTACACTAAGAATACTGCAACATGGGAATAGAAGGACATAGAATAGTTGTGTGAAATCTTACCATAACCGTAGATGTCCTCCTTTTCCATGTTGCAGTATTCCTTCTCCCCACCACCTATACCCCCTCTTTCCAATTGGTCTGTCTAGCGGGCACCCTAGAGCACCACCTAGACTATGTTCAGACTAACCAACAAGTGTCACTTCACACTTTTTGTGGACATCATTTGGTTCATACTAGCTTAACTGTCTGACTGGACAATTAAGTTCTGAGGTCTGTTTGTGCAGAGGTCACATTTACGGTCTTTGGTTTATGGCCCTGCGTGTGATGTCCCACACATCTCCAGCAACCAGGCTTAAGCTTTTGTGTAGGAGCCAACGTTCGGGTCACCTGAGATGAAGAATCCCACACTAAGAATATTGTAACGTGGAAGAGAAGGACATCTATGATTATGGTAAGATTTTGCACAACTATTCTATCTTTTCTAGGAAAATTTTAACGAAGTATAAACTTTATCAGTCATACCACTGCTATCATCTGAAAGAATATTAACTAATACAGTTCATAATATAATTTATTCTTCAGACCATTGCTAAATATCAAAAAGAAATACGTACATTTTAATAGAAATAGATCTGGAAGTTCTGCAAGAGGTGGTGGTATTGCCGTACTTTACAAAATCAATTTAAAACTTCAGCTTCAACAATATGACTCCCTAAACTCCAGAAATGCAGAAACAATTTTTATTAAACTCCACCTGAACCAACGTAAGCATCTAAACGTACTAGGAATTGGGTTCATGTCACATTATCGAAAGCCGATAACATTGAATGCCACAATGTCTAACACTATGCAACGAATGCTAAAAATAGCGAAGCTGCAGAACATCAAATTCTTTCCTAGGGAAAAAATTTGGTTGTCCGTTTCTGTGGCTTCGCTATTTTTAGCACTGTGGTGGAAAGTTACGGGAGTTCAGGTAAGTGTGTGATTGTGTGGCCGTTAGGTTTAGGGTGCTGGTTACGTGAGTTAGGGTTAGGGCTCTGGTGAGGTGAGTGTGCGATGGTGACAGAGTTTAGGGTTAGGGGCGGGTTAAGTGAGTTAGGGTTAGGGCGCGGTTAAGGTGAGTGTGCGATAGTGATGTATCTTAGGGTTAGGTTGGGTTAAGGTAAGTGGATAAATAGTAGTGTTTGTATAGTTTAGTGTAGGGTTAGATGTATGATTTTAATTGTAAGTGTGTGAATTGCTGTTTTTTGGTGTGCTTGTGTTGTGTGAATGTGTTTCGGAGTAGCGAATTTTTTCCCTGGGAAAAAATTTGCTGTTCTGAATGTTCGATATTGTGTGCTTTAGATTATTTAGGTTCGATTAAATGGTGTTCGACGTTATCGGCTTTCCATAATGTGATATGAATGCAAGGAATTTACATACCCCCAGGCGATAACCTAACCACCCTAGAATCCATCCTACTCTGGGCTTCCCACTCCCTTTCCCACGAAACCATAGTCTTAGGCAATGTCAATATTGACTGGAACTCTATCCACTCTCTAACACCTACCAGCCATATGAACCTTAATAACTTCACCCAACTCATACATACACCTACTCACATCAATAAGTCTTCCAAAAGAGAATCAATATTAGACTGGATCCTCTCAAATCAACACAATACTGCCCATCAGTGTGGTACACTGCCTGACTGTTTCAGTGACCACAACTCCACATATATCCTTAGACACAAACTAAAACCTAATAACCCTCTTTCCACACTACAAACCCAGTCCCGGAAAAATTTTCCCACAGCTCACTTCTTAGAAGATCTAAAAGCCTGTAACTGGTTTCCCATTAAATACCTCCTACTTGACAATGCAGTAGAATACTTTAACATCACATTTCTAAACATCATCAACCACCTAGCCCCAATCAAAACAATTAGGATATGTAGTAATCCTACCTCCTGGCTGCAAAAATCCACTAAAGCCTTACTCAGACAGGGACAAAGCCTGGAAAATCTGGCAATAATACAGGACACCCACAACTAGGCAAATCTACCTTGAGCTACGAAATAAGGCAAAAAAAAACAAATTAGGATTGACAAGTAAAATCACTACATCTCCCTACAAAGTAAACACAACTCCTTCAAAAATTTTGGGCTGCAGTGAACAACATCCTCCAGCCTAGTAAGAACCCCCCCCCCTCCAAACATAGACGGTACAAACTCAGACATAGCCACTAACTTCAGTGAATACTTTACCACCTGTATACTTAAACTCATAAACAGTACAAACACTCCCAGCCACCACAAACCCCTAAGGCCCAAAATAACACTACCCCCTTCTCTCTTATGCCAGTACCAACCACTGTCATTCAAAAATACTTATCCACAGTTAAACTAACCACCCTAGGAGGCGATAGACTTCTCGCTGAATGCCTTCAGTTTGCATCCCAGACCATAGCTTACCCCATCTGACTACTAATAAATAGATCCGTTAATGAAACTGTCCCGTCCTTGTGAAAGACCTCAGTCATCATTCCCCTTCACAAAGTTGACCCCTCTACTGCCCTCTCCAATTACCAACCCATCACGAGCCTCTCATCCCTATCAAAGATCTTAGAAAAGTGCATCCACCATCAACTCCTCACCCACCTTCTTTCTGATAAACTCCACTCCAAATACAAATTCCGCCCATCCCACAGTACCACCACCGCCCTAATTAACTTCACCAACACTATAAACTCACTCAGGAACCAAGGCATCCTAGTCTCTGCTACCTTTCTAGACTTATCCAAAGCATTCAATACAGTTTCCCATAATAAACTCCTAACATACCTGCCTGACCTCAGCATCGACAACCCCTCCCTACTCTGGTTCCAGAGTTACCTAGACAACCACCAACAGTATGTCAAATGGCTCATCTCCCTATCTCCTCCACGTCCTGTCACACAAGGTGTCCCACAAGGTTCTAATTTTAGGTCCCCCTTTTCTTTAACATCTTTACAAACCAACTTCACTTAGCAACCACAAAAGCTGACATAGTCCAATACGCTGATGACACAAGCCTGATCTGCTTGGCTTCAAACATCCAGCTCCTTCAGCAAAAAGCCCACAAATCCTTTACAGAGTTAGAAAACTGGATAAGTAAAGCACAACTGATATTAAATCCCAAGAAAACACAACTTATGTTGTTTCACCAATCAAAGAACAATGACCTCAACTTCTCCATACTCTCAACCAATAATATACTCATCACCTCAGTATAAGTAGCCAAACTCCTAGGACTTGCAATTGATCCACAACTAAAATTCAGTAGACACATCTCTGTAACTATCTCCAAAGTCCACAAAAAACTAGGTACCCTTTATCACTACAGAAACTACCTCACTTCCAAGGCTCGAACTGATATAGCCAGAACCCACCTCCTGTCCACATTACTTTACGCGTCCCTGGTACTAACAAACCTAAACAAAACCGACCTGACAAACTCTCCATCTGCTACAACAAAATTGCAAGGTTAGCAACTAATGCCAAATCCCGCTCTCACCACTGCCAATCCCTACACATATTACACTGACTCGAACTCCCAAATCTACTATGCTACCACCAACTCAACCTAGCCAACCAGATATTATACTGTCCTGAGAAAAACTCTGCCCTGACAGGTCTCCCAAACTTCTACAACTCAGACACCTACGATCCAGTAGTAAGCTCTGATCAATACAATCCCATGCAAAAATAGCTCAGGCGAATCCCTCTTCCCTAACGAAGTCACAAAAATATGGAACATCCTGCCCCCTGACCTCAGACTATAGAACTGTACTTCTGCATTTAAAAACCTCCTTAAATTATTCCTCTACAGTAAACACTTTTTTAACTGCAACCCACCCCCCCTGAATCTACACCACCTGCAAGACTTCCTGCTGTTATTCCCTGTGTTTCTGGTATTCACTAACTTGTTTATTTACCAATGATTACTGTACATATTATATAAATCGCTGCTACTTGGTATATGCATGGGAATATTGTCTTCTAACTACACTCATTATGTTTACTGTATATATCTCATCTGCTGTGTATAATATGTTTCCTAATCTGCTACTATAATCTCTCACTTTGTAACATCTCAGTTTATCTACTTTGTAACTAAATTTACATTTTTATATTCTGTTATACTTTTGTAACTAATTGTTTGCCGTTACTTTATTTCTTGTAATGTCTGGAGCTTTTCACCCTAGGATTCCATTGAAAACGGACACCATTTGTCCAGTCAGTTTATCCTGGTAAACAAATGTTAAATAAAATAAAATAAAAATAGGGCCAAAACTTATAAGGCCTTCATGGACCTGAAGAAGTTAAAGGCCTTTGTTAAATCTAGTCACATCCCCATTAACTCTCTATCAGCATTCTTAAATGTGGAAAGAGACACAGTTGATAGACCAGTGAAACTTTCTTTTGAAGAATTACTGGGCAGAGAGTGAGCATTTAGTGAGTATAAACATTCCTTCATGAGCTTGCAGACTTTGGCAGCAGAGAAGATTTGCCTTGTGTTTGTGTCATGCTGTATTGGAATCTCCAGCCTTCCTCACTCCCATGAATTCAGAAGTGGAATCTCCAGCCTTCCTGACTCCCATGAATTCAGAAGTGGGAGTCAGTGTTTGTATCATTGTAGGCCATCATTGTAGTTGCTGAGATGTGTCTATAGTCATATATTTTGATTGATGGAGGTTGAAAGGCATATTCAGTAACGTTTCTAGATCCCATACTGTTGAGAATTTGCCTTTCAACACAAAGTTTGCCCAGTGCGAAAAGACCAGGTGTCCTCAGTTGTGTTGATGTTCATAGGTATATACTAGGCTAATGGCCCTGGAGCCTTTACAAGCCTAGCCCAAAAAAATTGCCCTGGCACCATGTCATCCGATGTTAGTTCACAGTGCCTCCATCTAGTAGGGCAACTAGAGTAATCCCTGGGGTGAACCTTCTGTTATCCATCCGCTCGTCAAGATTTCTCTTGAAGAGGGCCAGCGAGGTGCTATGCTTGACATGAATGGGAAGCTTATTACAGAGTATGGGCAGTCTCTGGGTGATGAATCTGTCCCTCCAGCATGATGTCCTTCAAGGATGCATCTGCAGTCATAACAAATGGGTTGTCCTGTCGTCAGGCAGCCCTTCGGTCGGCCGGATTCCAAAGTCTGGGTCTGGCCTCGGCTGGTGTCGCACTTCACCCGACGTCATCTCTGCTGGTCTTCGGGTATAAAGGCATCAGCCGACGCCATTTTCCTCAGTCTTTCTTGCCGCGTGGTGCCCGAAGCAGAAGCTGTTCGCAAGTGCCGGTCGGTCAGATCCAGAGATTACTACTACCGAATACTACTTCGAAGACTTCTAAAAGCTAAGTACCCGTTGGGGACTCTTTCTTGCCTCAGCCGATGTCAGAAAAAGTAAATAACTGTTTAACTTGTGGGAAACAAATACCTCATAAAGATTTCCACTCTTACTGCTTACCTTGTTTAGGCCCAGACCACGACGTAGCAGCCTGTTTAGCCTGTGCTTCCTTCAACCGAGCGGCTTAGGCGTCGGTCGGAGTTTGCTGAACAGTTTTTCGCTCAGATTTTGCATACATTATGCCGCCGGATCCTCCGACTTCTCAAATTGTTAAAAACGCAAAGAAAAGACCGACACTCGCGGTCCGCGGTTTCGGCCGAAACCACGGTTAAGCAATCATGAGTGTCTCGGTTTCGGCCGAAACCGAGCAAACGGGTCAATCTTCAGCCGAATCCATGACTACTACCGAGACTCCTGCTACCCTAGTTGAATCGGCCTCTGAAGTTTTGCCTACTAATGTGGTTCCTATAGAATTATCAGACACCATCCCTTTGGATGTCTCTACCCCAGCACGTGGTGCTGCTAGGCCTCCTGCAGCCATGTCTATTAAGGCCTTTGCCAGGGCTAAAGCAGCCAAAACTGCTAAATCAGTGCCTGTTAAGCCCCCCTCACACAGGCCCAGTTCCAGTTCTGAAATGCTTACTTTGACAGAGGATCTCATCTCTTTAATAAGGGGATCCCAATCTCACCCAGACAGGGCCTCTCAGCCTCCAGAAAAGAGACCTAGAGCAGAGCCCCCAGAGCCAGTGTCCTCAGATGATTCTTCTGATGATTCAGACATTACAGACCATCCAGAGGCTCCTTTTTCTACTTATGAAGATTCCGATGCTGAAGAATCCTTTCCATCTGCCTCTCCACCAGAAGAATTTTCCTTTGGGGAAACCTTACATGCCATGAGAGAGCAATTCCAATGGCAGGGACAAGATTTCTCAGATTCAAGAAAAAGGCTTAGGACCTTTCTACACTTACCGCAACATAGGCCCTTAGCTATACCTCCAGTTCTGCCTGTTGTGGATGATGCATTTAATGATGTTTGCACTGCTCCTGATACTTTACCTCCAGCCCCTGCCAAACCAGATAGGTTTTACAGGGTACCGGACACTCATCACCACCTATACTAGGCCCCACTTGCAGATCCTGAGACTATCTCCCAGGGGCCTAAGGCAGTAGCTTCGACCTCAGCAAAAAACCCTCTCCCTTCTGAAAGGGAATCCAGGTCCTTAGATAGATGGGGTAAAAATGTTTACACCTCTGCTACTCTCTCAGCTAGAGCTTTGAACTGTCAGTTTCATATGATCCAATACCAAGAGTTTATGCTTGATCAGTTAACTAAGAAACTGTCCTCTGATGACTCCTTAGATAAGAAATCTGTTTTAGAAATGGTGAATAACATTCAGCAGGTTAGTAACCATTCTTTAAAATGTGGCTATGATGCACTGGAGGCTTCATTTAGATCAGCCATGACTGGCACAGTTATAAGAAGGCATGCATGGTTGAAAGAACAGGTCTTGCCGGATCATGTTAAAGCAAAGCTGTTAGATGCTCCTATGGATAAGGCCAGTCTATTTGGTTCTCCTGCTCAGCAAGTAATGAAGAAAATGGAAGAGAAGGCAAAATCTGTACAAACAGTTAAAGATTTCTTACAGGTTCAGCCCCAAGGTTTAGCAGGAACTGGCCTTCCAAAATTGGTCCTTTCCAGACTCCTCTAAATCTCAGAGAGGCAGGAATAGACGCTCCAGAGGCAGAAATCAATCCAGAGGAGGTGCCTACAGAGGACGCCAGTGGCAAGGCAATAACCAGCGAGGCACAGACACAACCACTGCCACTGCAACAGGACAATCACAGTGACTTGGCTCTGACACCGCCTACCAGGGAACAAATAGCAGCACCCTTAGGCGGAAAGTTAGCCTTATTTTCAAAAAATTGGCACTATATCACAAAAGACAAGTGGATTTTGCAGACTATAGACCAAGGCTACACGTTTCACTTCCACACCTTACCAGTAAAAAGAGGAATGCCAAACCTACCTCCAAATCAGAAAACAGAAACTCTAAAGCAGATAGCTCAATTAACAAAGATGAGAGCTGTGGAAAGAGTACCACCAACAGAACAGAGCAAAGGATTCTACTCCAGACTCTTCCTAGTACCAAGAAAAGAGAAAAGTTGGAGACCTATTCTCGACCTGTCCGCCTTAAACACATTCATCATTGTCCCAAAATTCAAAATGCTGACCCTACAGCAACTTCTTCCCATGCTGGGCAAGGAGTGTTGGCTGGTAACTCTAGATCTCAAGGAGGCATACCTGCACGTCCCCATACGACCAAATTGCAGAAGATACCTCAGATTTCTTGCAGGATCAGAGCATTATCAATTCTCAGCATTGCCCTTTGGCTTATCTACTGCGCCCAGAGTATTCACAAAATGCCTGGCATCAGTAATCGCTCATTGCAGGCTACAGGGAATCCAAATTTATCCATACCTGGACGACTGCCTGATACAAGCGGACAAAAAAAGCAAGCTGACAAAAGACTTACAAAGAGTCATTTGCTTACTACAAGCCCTGGGATACACAGTCAATTTAAAAAATTCAAGACTAATACCATCCCAAACAAAAACATTCTTGGGTGCAGAATTGGACACAGTAAAACAGATGGCATTCCTAACTGCAGAAAAACAAGATCAACTCCCTCATTACTTCTTGGCATTAACAAAGCAGAACAAACTAACAGCAAGGAAAGTACTGCAGGCCTTGGGCTTCATGGCATCATGCATAATCCTGGTCCCCCATGCCAGATTGCATATGAGAAAACTACAGTGGTACCTAAAGAATTTATGGTCTCAACACAGGCACAGCTTAGAAACCGAAATACCACTAATCCCATGCCTGAAACAAGAGTTCCTATGGTGGGCTCAAGCATGCCAGTCAAACCCAGGCTTGCCCTTCCACAACTTTCAAGCAAGCCAAACCATCACAACGGACATCTCAGACCTAGGTTGGGGGCCCACATGCTGGACAAATGCATACAAGGATTATGGACCCCAGATCAACTGCACCTGCACATAAATCAAAAAGAAATGCTGGCAGTAAAACTAGCAATCCAGAATTTCAGACCATTCCTCAAAGAAGGCCATTTGATGATAAGGACAGACAACACCACAGTCATGTGGTACATCAACAAACAGGGAGGCACTCATTCATACCCCTATGCCGAATGACTCTGGACCTATGGAATATGGCTCTGAGCTACAACATTCAGTTACAGGCAATATTTGTACCGGAAAAGAAAACATCCTAGCAGACATGTTAAGCAGAACTACCTCGGATGCTCACGAATGGATGCTACACCGGACATCTTCAAGGCCATCACACAGAAATGGGGAATGCCACAAATAGACCTATTCGCATCCCCACTCAATCACCAGCTCAAGAAATTCTGCACAAGGACATACCACCCACTTGCATGGAAGGTGGACTCTCTATCCTTCAGTTGGAAAGGCCTGACAGCATATGCATTCCCACCTCTTCCTTTGATGCACAAGATACTACTGAAAATCAAAGAGGAGCGCCCAAGGATAATTCTGATAGCTCCAAATTGGCCAAGACAACACTGGCATCCATTGCTGAGGAGCATGTCACGGGGGAGAACGTGGACACTACCCCTGATGCCTTTGATGTTAACTCAGAACGACTACAACATCATGCATCCAAATCTAAAAACTCTGCAACTAACTGCCTGGAACATTACATAACAGCAACTAACCCAGATTTATCCCAAAGGGTTAAAGACATTATCCTGGAGGCCCGCAGACCTTCTACAAGAAGGAACTATGCAGGGAAATGGAAAAGGTTTCTCAATTGGAGCACTGAAAGAGGAAAAGATGTGTCAAAGATAGATATTGCCAACATCCTGGAGTATTTGGCAGAGCTTCTCCATACAGGCCTGTCCTATTCCTCCATCAAGATACATGCATCAGCTATTTCTGCAGAATACAGCTTGATCCCCTGTCTTCTCACATCCTCTACTCAGGCAGTTCCTCAGAGGAATCAAGAATGTAAAACCTCCTAGGAAACCACCATTACCAGCATGGGACTTGAACTTTGTGCTAGAAAAATTGACACTTCCTCCATTCGAACCAGCAGCAACAGCAGATCTTCAACACCTATCCTGGAAAACTGCTTTCCTACTGGCAATTACTTCAGCAAGAAGGGTTTCGGAACTACAGGCCTTAATGGCAGTACAACCCTTCCTAATCTTCCATCAAGATAGAGTATCCATGAGAACTAATCCTACATTTATGCCTAAGGTGGTATCCAGAGTGTCTCTAAACCAGGCAATCCACCTACCTACCTTCTTTCCCAACCCACAGAACAGGGGGGAAAGACTGCTGCATACCTTGGATGTACATAGACAGTTGCGCTACTACCTGGACAGAACCAAGGGCAATAGAAAAACTGACCAGCTTCTAGTGGCCTATGCAACAGGAAGGGAAGGAAAAGCAATTTCCAAACAGACAATCTCCAAGTGGATAGGAAATTGCATCAGATTCTGTTACTCCTACCATGGAAAGCCAATTCCACAGAACATAAGACCTCACTCTACAAGGGCTACAGCCACTACCACAGCTTTCTTACGAGGAGTGGCAACCAAGGACATTATTGAGGCGGCTACTTGGACCTCCGTGCATACATTTGCCAAGCATTATAACTTACCTCTATACTCTAGATCCCGAGCAGGGTTTGCCACTGCTGTATTGCAAGGGATCCTAACTACACCATAATTCTTCTTCCTCCTCCCTAGTTTGGCTATGGTATTCTACCCATTTGTTATGAATGCAGATGCATCCTTGAAGGACATAGTACAGTTTTGTACCTACCATAAATGTAGATGTCCGAACAGGATAGCATCTGCAGTCAGGATTACCCACCCACCTTCCCCTCTGTGGTATTCCTAGGGTATTTACCCTCCTAATAGCTAGCTGGGGGGGATCTCTTATGGTGTATTTGTTTGTATATATGTACATACATGCTTATTTTTTGTTTGCCTACCTTTTTTTTGGAAACATTGGCATTTACCCAAAATTTAGTTTTCCAAGAGGGCAACTGGCATCTGGGGCAAGAAAGACTGAGGAAAATGGCGTTGGCTGATGCCTTTATACCCGAAGACCAGCAGAGATGACGTCGGGTGAAGTGCGACACCAGCCGAGGCCAGACCCAGACTTTGGAATCCGGCCGACCGAAGGGCTGCCTGACGACAGGACAACCCATTTGTTATGACTGCAGATGCTATCCTGTTCGGACATCTACATTTATGGTAGGTACAAAACTGTACTTTCTGTTGATTGTGGTAATGAGGTTGTGATCTTTGGAGCATGTGGTGTGGGGGGATGGGATTTTTTTTTAAGTGTAGCATTTCAAGTAGGGCTGGGTCGGACATGGCTTTGTAATTCAAGCAGAGGTCACCTCTAAACAAGACGATAAGAGACTGCAAACAGCTGAAGTTTGAGTCTGTCCATGTAGGACATGTGTTTAAGGTGTAGGATCCTTTTTGTGAGGTACTTTTGTGGCCTCTCCAGCTGTTGTAGGTGTTTGATCAGGTACATCTTGCCAAACGGGGCGTTGTATTCGATGATTGGTCTAATGAGGGATGAGTAGAGAGAGATGATGACCTCTTTCTTCCTGGATGTGAAGCCTTTGTTTATGAGATGTGCCACGTAGAAGGACTTTCTGACCACAGTGGCAGTGTGGTGGTCAAAAGTGAGGTTGCTGTCGACCTATGTGCCCAGATCACTTATGGCCCCTTCATGTTCACTGGGCTCCCATCGACGTGGTAATTAGTGGGAACTGATTTTTTTCCAAAGGGAATGATAACGCATTTTTTAGCATTAAGCTTAAGGCCATGGTTCCAACACCAGTCATTGGCCTCAGAGAGGCCCTTTTGTAGGATGTCTGCATCACTTTGGGAGTTAATAATGACTCTTAACTTGCAGTCATCAGCATACTTGGTCAGCCAGAGTCTCTGTGTATTGGCCTGGACTTCTAAGAATTAGATGCCAAACAGGAGAGGGCCCAGGACCGAGCCCTGTGGGACTCCAGTTGTGACTGGTCGACAGCCTGACTTGGAGCCCACAACTTTCACTCTGTGGGTCCTGTCTGTGAGCCAGTTTGCAACCCACCTAGTAATATATGGATTGATGTTTAGTTTGGCGAGTTACCCTCATCCAGAAGAAGTCAACCAGGTTCAGCAGGGAGGATCTCCCCTTGACAAAGCCGAACTGCATGGGATCAATAGTTTGGAGATTGCCTATATCTTTGTTAACCAGGTCCATGATGATGCACTCCATAGCTTTACATACCAGACTCGTCAAGGTTATGAGGCGATAGTTCCCAAGGTGTGTAGTCACTCCCCCTTTATGGAGAGGGATAACTGGTGCAGTGTGCCATTTGTTAGGGACAAAGCCTATCTCATCTTGCCTTTAGTAACACAGAATTTGCTCTGGAGAATGCCATGGTGTGGATGAGGATTATCCCAGTCTGCCCAGCCTTCTTTGTTGGTAGCAGCAGGTTAGATTCTGCAGATGTCCTGATGCCTGTATCTTCCTCTTTAGGTCATAAAACTGACTACAGTAAGGCAGTTTTCTCAAGCTTCCGGCTGGGAAATGGGTAGCATTACTGTAAGCCTGAGTTGGTGGTAGTTTAGCCCAGACTTCAAGGTGGTAGTGAATTCCTAGAAAAGATACCTCATTCTTACGGGAATGAAGGATACCAAGCTCGTCGTGATACCTCCTCAGCTTTTGATGTTTAGAGATGCATTTGAATTAGCATCTGAGTCACCTACCACTAAGAAAGCAGAGAGATATTAAAGCTCTTAACAGGAATTTAGATGATGCTATATAAACTCAGTGGCCAACCTGTTGTTGGTGTTGCTAGAGGATGCTTGAGGATCCAAACTGGCTCCAGGTCTTATATATGAGACATGCCCCCACATGATAAGGAGAGCAGTAACTTGGGCTGTTATAGAATGAAAGTCTGTACCGTAGCCACTTTGACCTTCACAACAATTATTTGTTCAGTGCATATCATTAACTATTAGGGAAGAAATCTTCAAATAATTTGAAGGTATAATTTTGGATATCCCAGGTGAAGCTGTGAAGGATTTTGTATACAGCTTAATCTGACTGACTTTAAGGTAACTAAGCATTTTAAAGATGCTTGGATGTATAAGAATGTGATAGAGAAAAATTGGAATATATTGAGACTAGATAAGAGCATTAGTAGTCTTAATAGATGTGAAACCCAAGTACTCACTGAAGAACTATAAATCTCTGAAGAGACAGTTATGTCTTCCTAAGGTCAGTGATGGGAAACATGGCCCTATAAGGCCATCCATAGAAGAAGGTACAAAAAATGTGGCAGATGTAATTTTTGTGAATATATAGACAGTACCTCTAAGTTTGAACATCCAGATCAGTTAAAGACATGTGAGTTTGACATCACTGCCACTTGTGAAACAGAGCATTTAGTGTACTTGGCCCACTGCACAGTGTGCCATAGTTTCTATGTATGCAAGACAGAGAGGTCTCTGAAGGAAAGAATACATGAACACATTTATATAATTCATAAAAAGAACAAAGTGAATGCCGTGGCTAGACACACTGTTAATAATGATATGGAACATGTCTAAATTTCTAGTTATAGGGAGAACATATGAGAGTATAAGAGGGGTGGGGATCTACGGAACATCACTGAAGAGCTTGAAGCTAAGTGGATAGTAAGATTAAGGGCTGATAGAGGTCATGGATTAAATGGACACATACCCCTGCGTCCTAAGTTAAAGTCTAGGCAGCTTTTTGGGTAAGATATGTTGTGGAATTGTTCGTATGATAAGTAACTGACTTATTGTTACAGGTTTGTATGTGTTTTGGAGAATATAAGTGGAATATGTAAACATGTGCAGATATATTCTTTGTTTGTGATTGTAAATTGAAATGTCCTAAGCTAAAGCCTAGGCAGCTTTTTAGGCAAGATGTGCTGTGGAGTTGTCTGCATGATAAATTACTGACTTCTTGTCACAGGCGTGGAGAACAAAAGTGGAAAATGTAAATATGTGTAGATATATTAGATACTTTATAAAGTGTTATTTAGAAGTGTGTATATATATATATATATATATATATATATATATATATATATATATATATATATACACATTCAGATCTCTAGTTTAGTTAATGGCATGTACCTTGTAGGATGCTGCTTTAAACTGAAAGTGCTTGTTCACACTAGAACAATGTATTGGTTGGTTTTAATCATGTGTTTCAAGAGGATATTTAAACTGAGAGCTGTTTTTAAAATGTATTAGACATCTGAAGAAGTGGGGTTACCCATGACAGCGCTTGTATCGAATAAAGGTTTTTGTACTGGATTATACAGCCGTCTCCAAGTCCTGGTGTTTTGCTTTTCATTCTGGATCTGTTTTGTGCAAGTCAAGTGAGTTCTAAAGCTTTGGTGGCAGTCTTGTGTTTTTACTTGTAAAAATCAGTGTGATATACAAATGACATACAATTCTTTACACAATTCAGGCTTGCTAGGCTGGTATATGTTATACATCCACTGGTGTACTTCTCCTGGCATAGGTGGGAGTACCTCACATTATCACAATGTCCTTTAGATAGAAAATTGCATTTAAACTCTTTTAGTAACTATTGTTTGAACTGTGGCCTGAGCAGGGAGTACTTTGTATGATCAGTTAAATCAGGAGGTTGTGACTGCCATAGTTTTTTTTAACACCTTTATTGAATTAGCACTTGTGACATAGGCAGACTTACATTTGTGTAAAAGTAATCAAACCATATTAACACGTTCACATTTACAAGCATTATACATCATATATATATTCTATACCATATAGTATATGATATATATGAATATAATGTATAATATATAACGAAAGCAACATTACATAAATTGTTCAATTCCTTCCTTCTCTTAAACCTTATTCTTCCTCCAAAAAAACTTTTTCTGTGTTTATTGTTCTCACAATTTCCGTTTTTTTTTTCTATGTAATTTATTCCTACCCTTTTATAAAGATCCTTCTCCCAGTTCTTTTATCTCTGTTACATCAGTCACTACTTCAAGTATAGTTGGTTTAGACTTTGGTTTCCAGTTTATAGTAATTGCTTTTTTGGAACTATAGAAAATAACAAGGCTTTACTGTGTCTAGGCAGTTCAGATCCTGTATCCCAGCTCAAAGAAATAATTTCCTTAGTTACACTCATTTGTTCATCCAGTATTCGTGATAGAGTACTCTTTAGGGAATTTTAAAGTCTGTTATCTCATTACATTCTGAGAACATATGCACGCAGATAACTCTTTCTTCCCCATTACACCTCCAACATTTGCCATTTACCTGAGGAAAAAAAATCTGCTTGGGTTGTTAAACTGTTGATGCAAACACTTAAGGTAAAAAATATCTTCTAGATTTTGTTGCATGTTTGGGAGACATAGAGATGTCTCTTGCTTCTTTGTGACTTGCTTATCTAATCTCTTGTCTCAATCTTTTCTGACCTCCTCTGATTGATCCCTATAGTTATCATGCAATATTTTATATACCATACTGTCTTTTTTAACAGCAGCATCTGTTCTAGATTGTTAAAAACTCAACCAGTACAGGTCTTTCATTTAGGATTCAGCTATCCCTTGCTCTTTGTCTGTACTGTGATATCAATCCCCGATAGAAAAGGCAATCTCTCCCCTGCAGTCCAAATGTCTTCTTGGCTTATCATTCTGTTACATTTCCCTGTCAAAACAGCAAAATAAGTTTAATATACTATATTTATTAAAGATTACCAAGTTATTTTTAATACTGTATGCTACTAACCTGTTGTTGCAGTTTTTATATATTTTTTGATACTTGTTTTGTGGTGCCTTTAAGGTTATGTAATCCGCCAGAACAGTTGCTACTTTGTTTCTGAAGAAGTTCCTGTTTGAATTGAATAGAATGAAAGTGCTTAAACTTGATTGTTTTAAAACATTAAACCTGGTTTGCAGTCCAAGTGACATGTGGTACTGCATTCTTTTATTTTTTGGTTCCCTTGTTTTATGCTGTTGGTTTTTGCTGTTTACCTTTGGAGTATACAGCATTTACCGAACCTGCTTAGTACTAGCTGCCGTACGAATGGTACGGTTGACAATTCTCCAGTGGATTTAACTGTTCTAATAGACTGTATGGATCAAATGAAGACCCAGATTAACACACGGCAGCCTTCATTGCTACTGGTAATGGAAATAATAGCTCTAACACACTACAAGGCGGAAACCTATGTGCTGCTGCTGTTCATAGGTTCATAGGTTCATAGGTTAGTACTAAGCTAACTGCTCTTGCGAGTCATTTTAAGCCTAGCCAATTATCCCTTGTGAGACTCAAACCCTGCACCTTGTGTTTGTAAGGCAAACACCTTAACCATTAGGCCACCCTCCCTGCCACACCATACAACACCATAGGGATAAAAAAAAAGACAGTGGTTGAACCGTGACCTGTTTATTTAACAGATTTTGCAAACTTTTTATTTTTATTTATTTATTTATTTTACATTTGTTAACCGGGAAATTCCGACTGGACCAGGTCTATTTTCAGCAGAGGCCCGGGGAGAAAAGTTCCAGCATCAAGTTATACAAATACAGTACATCTAGCATAATACACAAAACAGGTTACATCATGTATGCTGAGCATAGTAATATAACAAGAAATTAATAAAAGCACTCCCGATAAAAGAAGATATAGTACATAGGTAAAAGACAATGTCAGTTACACGTTGGTAAGAGAAGAAAATATATCAAGTAAGATTCTACAGTTAAAAGTACCCTTTCAGATGACCAAGCTTACAGGGGATCAGAGATCCAGCATGTGATCAGAGAGGTGTTTGGGGAATTAATAGTAGTATAGTTAGGGTTATGTGATACAAGGGCATAACCAGGTATTAAGAAGGTGCGATTTGAGGGAATTTTTGAATATGGATGTGGAGGGGGCGGTGGACAATGATAGGGGAAGAGAGTTCCAATTTCTGGCAACGGTGTGGAAGTAGAGCGCTTTCCCAACATTATTATTAGCCTTGGTGATGGAGAGGAGAGATTTTTCACTGGATCTTGGGTACCGGCTTGCAGTATAGACAGTAAGTAGGTTGGATAATGAGGGGTTTTTTTTCAGGATATTTGAGAATATTGTAGGATGTGCCCAGCTGGTGATAGTTAAGTAGCTCAAGCCATTTTAGTTTTTAGTGCAGCACAGTGATGGGTTTTATAGGTTGAGTTAGTAGCAAACTTGGCTATTTTATTATAGCATGATTCTAGTTTGTCTAGGTCACATTGTCTGATTCGGGTAAAGATTGGTGCTGCGTATAATAGAGTTGAGAGGAGGTGGCTTTGTGCAAGAGTGACTCTTGCTTTTTATGAGAGAAAGGACTTATGCCTGTATAGGGAGCATAGCTTTTTGTGTACTAGTTTTATGGTATGTGAGATGTGAACATCAAAGTGGAGATAATTGTCTATTTCAATGCCCAGAAGTTTGGTGTGGTTAGAAGGGGAGATGGTGGTGCCGTCCTTAGATGTTATGGTAAAGGAGAGGGTTTTTTTTTATCTATTAGGGGTAAATAGTAGCAGTTTTGTCTTTTTGGGATTTAGAATTAGTTGGATACCTGATATCCATTTTTCTGCTGAGTTAAAGGTATCTTGAGTGAGTGTATGTAGGGTGATGGGAGATGAAGCGGAGCAGATCAGGGTTGAATCATCCGCATATTGTATGAGTGTGGCATGTTGTGTACAGCTATTGAGGTTATTTGTGAAAATAGAGAACAATAGCGGGCCCAGTATAGAGCCCTGTGGGACTCCTATGGTGGTTGGAAGTTGTGTAGACAAGAGTTCCTTTCCACTGGACTGATTGTTGCCTGTCAGATAGGTAGCTTCTGAACCAGGCTATAGTAGAGAAGGTGAAGGATAATGATGTTAGTGAGTCTGGTAGAATGGAGTGGGAGACCATATCATATGCTTTTGAGAGGTCTAGGAAAATGGCTTATACATATTGATCATTCCTGTGAAGTTTTATATAATTAGTGTAGGATAGAAGGGCTGTGGTAGTGCTGTGATGTGGACGGAAACCGTGTTGTGTGTTAGATAGTAGATTGTGTGTGTGTGTTAAGAAATGTCATCACTTGCAAGTGGATGCATTTCTCAAGAATTTTGAATAAGGGGCAGAGGATGGCAATAGGTCGGTAGTTGGAGAATTCGTAAGAATTACCTCCTTTATGGAGAGGAATGATGTGAGATACTTTCCAGAGTTTGGGTATGGAGGATTCTAGTATGGAGCGGTTGATAAGGATGGAGACAGGATATGATAAGGAGTCACTAGCCATTTTTAGGTATGCAGCAGGTATGTTATCAGCTACCAATGTGGTTGGCTTTAGTTTTAGGAGGAGTTTTTTGATAGTTGAGGTGGGCACTGGTGATAGGCTGAAAGAGGGAGTGGTGTAGGATAGGTTAGGTTGCGATTGAGGTAGACTGTTTTTGGTTATTTGACTGGACAGGGCTAAGATGGATTTAGTAAAATGGTTATTAAATTGAGACGCTATGTCTAGAGTATTGTTAGTAGAGCTGGGTGCTGGAGTTGTAGTTTTGCCTGGCTTTAGTAGGGAGTTAATGGAATGCCAGAATTTTTGTGGATTATTTGAATATTTCCTTTGGGCGCTAAGAAAATAGTTTTGTTAGTTTATTTTGGATTCAGACTTGGCCTTGTTTCTAAACTGTTGATAGTATTGCGTGGAGCTAGGGTTTTTGTCAGTTTTCCAGATTTTCCAGGCTTTATCTCTAGCTTTCAGTAAGGCTCTGGTGTCCCTATTTAGCCAGGGTGCGTAGTTGGCTTTAACTCTGATGTTTCTGCTGGGAACTAGACCGTTAAGGATGTTAGAGAAGGTAGTATTGAAGTAGTCTACTGCCTGGTCTAACCCAAGTGTCCGTAGTGGTTCCCAGTTGCAGTGGCTTAGGACAGTATTTAGGTATAGTGGGGTATGGTTACGGTCATCTCTTGTGAATTTGTAGACTACTGGTTTGGGGTGATTGGAGTGTTTATGGAGTAGGAAGGTGGGGAGATGATCACTTAGGTCATCTGGGAGACAGCCTACTGTATAGTTTTGTTTGGGATAGTTGGTTAGTGTCCAGTCCAGTATGGATTCTCTCTTTGTTTTCTCATCTGTTCTAGTTGGTTCTTCAGTTAGTTGAGAGAACCCATATAGATTGATATGTGTAAAGGGGCTTCTGGAGTTACAGGCTGCCCAGTCAGTGTTAAGGTCTCCTAGTAGGATTGTTTCCTGAGGTAGATTGTCCTTTGTCCAGTGTAGGATGTCTTCTATTATGAGTGAGTTGTTGCCTGGAGGTATGTAGCAGCATATTATATTGATGATCTTGGTGTTTCTTATGGATAGGATGGAAAATAGGACTTCAGCATTTTGAAAAGTGGGTGGTGTGGTGTGCAGGAGCTGGAGGTTAATGGTGTTTTTAAAGAGAATGGCTACTCCTCCTCCTTTCTTGTTTGTTCTTTCAGATCTTAGTGTATTACACCCTGGGGGAAGAAAGTCTTCATCTTGGATACTGGGTTTAAGCCAGGTCACTGTAATGGCGAGTATGTCAGGGTTGTAATGGGCTATGAATGCATGTAGGTCTGTTAGCTTGTTGGTAATACTTCTTATGTTGAGATTTAGGATTAGCAGATCAGATGTTTGTCTGGCTGAAAGGGGACCTGGATTTGGGTGAATGTCACCAGAGGTTAGCAGAGTTTTTAGGAGTGTCAGTATGTGTTTTTTAATATTGTTTGTGAGCTTTGTCTATGAGAGTTTTTCTTAGTGTGGTGAGATAGTGTCATTTTTGTTAGTGAGCAATATGTAGTTGTAATATTTATGATTGTAGGGCAGATGTAGAAGTGTGAGTGGGTTTGAGAGGGTGGGCTAGTGCGGGTAGTGTGATAGGAGTAGTTGTGCAACGGTAGATCTGTTTGTAAGGAAGTTAGGAAGGTTAGCGATAGTAGAGCTAGTGATAGGGATGTGAGTGTGGATAACATGATACTATTTTGAGTGAGTAGTACAACTAGGATTCCTGGTTGGTTGTGTGCAAGGGTAGAGGTGTGTTGTCTGGGAATAGACTTCCCGGTTTGTAATTTAATGTTTGGTGGAAGTTCTGTGAACCACAGTGTCACTGAAGGAGGCTAAGGGGTATATGTAATGGTACTATTAAAGGTGGTATTAGGAAATTTGAGAGGTTATTTACGAAATACAAAACTGTCTCATTGGACAACTCTTTTCTTAATTTTTGTATACAGCATGGTAGAGTTGCCACAGGTTCAGTTTTTCATCATCATGAACTTCTGGCCCTCTTTGACAAAATGGGCATAGAGTTGATGTAAGTAATTTTCAGAGAAAACCTATGATTAATCGAAAAACCTGAAGTTGACATTAAGAAATTGGATAACATTACTCGGAAAGATTTGCTTTTTCCCCAGCTCTTAGAAGAATTCAGGAGTGCAGTATGAAAGGCTGAAACCAGTGAAGACTGCAGCTTTTAAAAGGAAACAAAAAAAGATTGTGAGGGATGAAAAAGGAATATCAAACCAAAACAGCTTACCATAATCCCAAAGAGAAACGCCAACATACAACTCAGGAACATGATGAAATTTACTGATGCTGAGTGGGAGAGAAATTAAGGCAAAAAAAGATGAATAGAACCATTTTTGTGGGGAATGGGAACCAAAGAGATTGAAAGGACTAGAGGAGAAGCTGGCGAATCAGACGACCAACTCATTTGACCTGCAACCTGGTTTTCACAAAGGACAGTTGCGTATGAAGAGATTTCAGAATTGGAGGGGGCAATACTAACCAACTTTGAAGAAGCAGGTATGAATATGAATGATATTGATGTCCTTCAAGAATGCAACTGCAGTCCTGACATATGGGTTGTCCTGCCTCAGGCAGCCCCTCGGTCGGCCGGATTCCAAAGTCCGGGTCCGGCATCGGCCGATGTCGCCCACTCCCCGACATCAGAGCGGCTGGGGTATAAAGGCATCCGCCGACGCCGTCTTCTTCAGTCTTTCTTGCCGCGCGGTGCCCGAAGCAGAAGCAGTTCGCAAGTGCCGGTCGGTCAGCTCCTGTGTTTTCAGTTACCGAAGTCATCAAAAAGCTAAGTACCCCGTTGGGGAACATTTTTCTTGCCTCAGCTGATGTCAGAAAAAAAATTTGAAAAGGTTAATAATTGTTTGTCTTCCATTCTTACTGCCTGGGCCCAGACCACGACGTCTCGGCCTGTGCTGCCTGTGCTTGCTTTAGTAAGCGCACACTCAGGCGCCGGGCAGAATTTGCCGAAGACTTTTTTGGCGAAAATTACGCTTATATCATGCCGTCGGAACAACCGACATCACATATTTCCAAAAAACGCAAGGACCAGGACCGACATCCTCGGCCCATGTCGTCCACCGATACCACGCCTAAGCCCTCCGCGAGTGCATCGGTCTCTTTGGAGGCGGTAATTCAACCGCTCCAGGCCGACGACACCGCTTTACCGCGTACTTCGGTCCCGGAGGTTTCCCCAATGACGGTTGTTGATTTTCCTCCCGAAACCGAAGCTCAAGATTTACCTGACACCATACCAGTGGATAAAGTTACTCCTGCACGTGGGGCAGCTAGGCCTCCGGTCTCCATGTCCATCAAGGCCTACACACGTGCTAAGGCTGCCAGCCAGGCTAAGGCCCATCCTCCTAAAACTTTTTCCCAGGGCCCCTCTTCTGATAAACAGATCATGACCCTAGCTGCAGATCTAATCTCTCTAATCAGAGGTTCTCAGTCGCATCCAGACAGAGGTTCTCAGCCTCCTGCAGATAAAAGGCCTAGGACTGAGCAGACAGATACCTTCTCTTCAGATGAAGCCTCTAGGGATTCAGAGCATTCAGATACCCAGGAAGAATCCTTCCAGGCCTACGAGGACTCTGATGTTGAGGAATCAATTTCTTCTGCCTCTCCTCCAGAGGATATTTCTTTCGGAGTAGTTCTCCACTCCATGAGAGAACATTTTCAGTGGCAGTGTCAGGAATTTTCATACTCCAGGAAAAGGCTACGTACTTTCCTTAAGTTACCCCAGCACAGACCTTTAGCTATTCCTCCAGTGTTGGATGTCTTGGATGATGTATACTCAAGACTCCAGTGCTTCCCCTGATTCTCTCCCTCTTGCTCCTGTCAAGCCAGACAGATATTACAGGGTTCCTGAAACTCATAAGCATCTCTTTAAGGCCCACTCTGTGGATCTAGAAACTATTTCTCAGGGGCCCAAAGGAGTGGCTACTTCCTTGGCCAAAAACCCTTTGCCCGCAGACAGGGAATCAAGGTCCCTGGAGAGATGGGGCAAAAAAGTTTATACCTCTTCCACCCTTGCCATGAGGTCACTTAACTGTCTTTTTCATATGTTTCAGTACCAGGATTACTTAATGGATGATTTGCAGAAAAAGTTAGCCTCTCCTGAGCCTATAGATAGAAAGGCATTGCAGGATTTGGTTCATAACACTCAGCAGGTTAGCAATCATTTTCTTCAGTGTGGTTATGATGCATTGGAAGCTTCATGTAGGGCAGCTATGACAGTGGCCGTTATACGTCGACATGCTTGGCTGAAAGAACAGCCACTGCCAGACCATGTTAAAGTAAAGCTCCTAGATGCACCTCTGGAAAAACAGAAGCTTTTTGGTGCTAATGCACAGCATGTCCTGAAGTCTATTGAGGAAAAGGCTAAATCAGTACAGACAGTCAAGGATTTCCTCCAGGTTCAGCCACCCAGATTCAGCAGGAATTGGCCTTCAAAGAATTGGCCCTTTCCAGACACTGTCAAGTTTCAAAGGGGAAAAAACAGGCGTGCTCGAGGTAGAGGGCAATACCGAGGCTCCTACAGGGGCCGCCAATGGCAACCACCAAATCAGAGAAGTGGCGCAGGGAGTTCAGCTGCACCACAGGGACAATCACAATGACTTGACCTTCACTCCGCCGACCAAGGCTCAAAGAGAAGCACCTCTAGGCGGAAAATTATCCTTATTCTCAAAGAACTGGCACATTTTAACCAAGGACAAATGGATTCTGGACATAGTAGACAAAGGTTACAGGTTCTACTTCTATACCTTACCAACGAGACAAGGCATGCCAAATCTGCCACAAAATCAAAGGGCAGAGGCACTCATACAAGTTTCAAAGCTGTTACAAATAAAAGCAATAGAAAAGGTTCCTCTTCAGGAACAAGGCCAGGGATTCTATTCAAGACTGCTCCTTGTTCCAAGAAAAGAAAATCAATGGAGACCTATACTGGACTTGTCCGCTCTAAACACTTTTCTCATTGTGCCAAAATTCAAAATGCTGACTTTACAGCAACTCCTTCCCATGCTGGGCAAGGGGTCTTGGCTGGTTACTCTGGACCTCAAGGAGGCATACCTGCATGTCCCAATCAGACACAGTTGCAGAAGATACCTCAGATTTCTTGCAGGGTCAGAGCATTATCAATTCTCAGCATTGCCGTTTGGCTTATCTACTGCACCCAGAGTATTCACGAAATGCCTGGCATCAGTAGTTGCACATTGCAGGCTCCAGGGGATTCAAATATACCCTTACCTGGACGACTGCCTTATACAAGCAGACAGCAAACGAACCTTGATAAGAAACTTGGACTATGTCATTCAATTACTACAGGCTTTGGGATACACAGTCAACATTCAAAAATCAAGACTACTGCCATCCCAACAGATTATTTTTCTAGGAGCCAAATTGGACACACAATCACAAATGGCTTTCCTCACAGAGGAGAAACAAGAACATTTACCAGATTACTTCAAAAGCCTAGCAAAGCTCACCCAGCTGACCGCAAGGAAAATCCTGCAGGCCCTGGGGTTCATGGCATCTTGCATTCTTCTGGTACCTCTGGCAAGACTACACATGAGAAAGCTGCAATGGTACCTATAAAGCTTATGGTCTCAACACAGCCACAGTCTAGAAGACGTCATACCACTCATTCCATGCCTGCAAAGGGAATTTTTGTGGTGGGCTCAAGCAAGTCATTTAAACAAAGGCATGTCTTTCAACAAACCTCTATCAAGTCAAACCATTACAACAGACGCCTCAGATCATGGATGGGGGGCGCACATGGAGGGCAGATGCATTCAAGGGCAATGGACTCCCAGGGAAATGCATCTGCACATAAATCAAAAAGAGATGTTGGCAGTGATACATGCAATCGAGGCCTTCAGGAAATCCCTTCAACAAGGTCATCTGCTAATAAGGACAGACAACACCATTGTCATGTGGTATATAAACAAGCAGGGAGGCACTCACTCTTACCCCCTCTGCAGACTAACAATGACTCTTTGGGAAAAGTCCCTGAATCTGAACATCCACTTGCAATCCCAGTTTGTTCCAGGCAAGGACAATGTTCTGGCGGACAGGCTGAGCAGAAATTTCTTGGATCCGCACGAATGGATGCTGCATCCACACATTTTCTCACAAATAACAAGTGCATGGGGAAGACCGGACATAGATCTCTTTGCCTCTCACCTCAATCATCACCTGAAGAAGTTCTGTTCAAGGACGCACCATCCTCTAGCCTGGAGAACGGATGATCTCTCCTTCAGCTGGAATTCCCTAACAATTTACGCATTCCCTCCTCTACCATTACTGACCAAGGTGTTACTGAAGATCAAAGCAGAACAACCAAAAGGAATTTTGATAGCTCCAGACTGGCCAAGGCAGCACTGGTATCCATTGCTACTGAGCATAACTCACACCAAACCGTGGCCCTTGCCTCAATGGCCTTTGCTTCTAACTCAGCACAATTACAGGACTGTTCATCAAAACCTGCAAACATTGCAACTGACAGCTTGGAGGGTCCCATGACTTTCACCCATATCTCTCTTTCCGAAAAAGTACAAGAAATTTTGCTGGAAGCACGCAGACCTTCCACCAGAAAAACCTATTCAGCCAAGTGGAAGAGATTCATCATCTGGAATGCCAACAAGGGTCAGGATGCATCAGTAATGAGCATACCACAGGTATTAGAATACTTGGCAGAAATGTTTCATAGTGGCCTCTCATATTCTTCCATAAAAATTCTCGCTTCAGCAATCTCAGCAAAATACAACTGTGACCCACCTGTGTTTTCGCATCCCTTGCTAAGACAGTTTCTAAGAGGGATAAAGAATATCAAACCTCCCAGAAATCCACCAGTACCTGCATGGGACCTCAATTTCGTCTTGGAAAAATTAACTCTTCCTCCTTTTGAACCAGCAGCATCTTCAGAAATGCAATTTCTCTCCTGGAAAACGGTTTTCCTGCTGGCAGTTACCTCAGCAAGAAGAGTCTCGGAGATACAGGCCCTCATGGCAGTACCTCCCTTTCTCATTTTTCATCAGGACAGAGTTTCTCTAAGAACCAATCCTTCATTCATGCCAAAAGTGATATCCAGGGTGTCTCTAAATCAAGCAATTCACCTGCCTACTTTCTTTCCCAATCCTCAAAATAAGGGGGAAAAGCTGCTGCACACTTTGGACATACACAGACAATTACGCTACTACTTGGACAGAACAAAGACCACCAGAAAGTCTGATCAACTATTTGTAGCCTATGCTGCTGGAGTGCAAGGAAAGGCAATCTCCAAACAAACAATTTCAAAATGGATTGGGCACTGCATCAGATTCTGTTACTCTTTCCATGGAAAAGGTGTGCCAGCCAATATTAGGCCACACTTCACCAGAGCTATAGCCACATCCACAGCCTTTCTAAGAGGAGTGGCTACAAAGGACATTCTAGAGGCTGCTACATGGAGCTCCGTGCATACATTTACCAAACACTACAACCTGCCTTTATACTCCAGATCCCGAGCAGGCTTTGCTTCGGCAGTCCTGCAGGGCATTTTAGCTGCACCATCCCTTTCTTAGATCCTACCACCCCCAGCTTGGCTATGGTATTCAACCCATATGTCAGGACTGCAGTTGCATTCTTGAAGGACATAGTACAGTTTTGTACCTACCATAAATGTAGATGTCCGATAGATATGCAACTGCAGTCTGGTTTTCCCTCCCTCCTACCCCTCTGCAATTTCCCTTTTGGGTCCATTCCCCCTTTCCTCTATCAGCTGGGGATATCTGTTATGGTGTATCTGTTTATTACTGTTGTGCATGTCTGGAATTTTTTATCCATTCACCAAATTTAGCCATCTTTGGAGGGCACCTGGCATCTGGGGCAAGAAACACTGAAGAAGATGGCGTCGGCGGATGCCTTTATACCCCAGCCGCTCTGACGTCGGGGAGTGGGCGACATCGGCCGACGCCAGACCCAGACTTTGGAATCCGGCCGACTGAGGGGCTTCCTGAGGCAGGACAAACCCATATGTCAGGACTGCAGTTGCATATCTATCGGACATCTACATTTATGGTAGGTACAAAACTGTACTTTTTCAGTTTTGGTGGTTGTACTATATACAGTTTCTCACACCTTCCTATCACTTAAATGTATGGCTCGTTATTTCAAAAAGATTTTAATTTTATACGTTCTCCCATTCGATTCTCAGCT
Source organism: Protopterus annectens (assembly GCF_019279795.1). Classification (NCBI taxonomy): domain Eukaryota; kingdom Metazoa; phylum Chordata; order Ceratodontiformes; family Protopteridae; genus Protopterus; species Protopterus annectens. The sequence goes on from NC_056733.1 coordinate 635,747,021, forward strand.
GGAGCGCCTTCTGTGTGGAGTCTGCATGTCCTCCCCGCAGTCGAGTGGCGTTCGAAAGACATGCATAGCTCAAAAGACATGTATAGAATGGGAGTGCCTTTGTTGAAGGTTGGGCATCGAGCTGGCACCTCGGCACCCATAAAAAATCTACTGCCAATCATTAGCGGACCGGAGTTCCGCTGTGGCGACCCCTAACCGGGAAAAGCCGAAAGAAGAAGAACAACAACCTTTGAGCCATTCAGATGTAGTTGTCACCATCACTGAGTTGAAACAGTTCACAAGAAAATTGAATGTGAGTTGTTTGCTGTCGTTCACGAAAGAGGGCACTTTTGAAAGTGGTTTGGTGAGATGTAGTACATTTAACCCACCATTTCTACCAGCCATTGCATTATTCGAACATTTTTGAAAGGACATCAAGTCTGAACTATTCATAATATATTTAAACGTGCTTTGTGTGATATATCTATTTCATCGGAAGTGCATTCATTCAGTTTGTACAACAAAATTATACAAAGATGTCTTAGTGGTATATGACCCAAAATATGTAAAATTTCCTTGTTACATTTTAGTGAAACAGTTAATGAAAAGTTCATATAACTGATCATGGACCCAGAACACAGCAAAACATTCTTGTAAGTGCCATAAACCTGCTAATACTGTTAGCTGACCTTTGTAAAACATGCTAAAAGTATTTTTTTTTTCAAAATACAGGCTAAAGTCTCCATAAGGCACCACATGAGACTTATTGTATGAGTCATGGTTTTATCTATTAATAACTGATGCAGCATTTTAAAAATGCTTCACCTTACAGTAAGTGCCTGCAGCAGAACTTCTAACTTAACACACGTACAACATGTCTGAGTAAGGTATACAAAGCTGAGAATGGACTCATTTAAAAATGAACTCAGTAACAGGGCACCTGGAAGTATCGGTTAAAATACTCAATCAAGTTATTTTAAAATAAAACCACAAACTTCGCACAACACTTCTGCAAAGTTTATTAACGCTTAACTGGAATCACTGCATTTTCATCCAAAACCTAGGACTAACTTTGCAGAATTGTTGTGCGAAGTTCTTAGTTTTATTTTAAAATAACTCTATTGAGTCCTTTATCCGAAACTTCCAGGTCCCCTTTATTGAGTTTGTCTGGTGTGCTTCAGGACATATTTAAAAATGCACTATATACAAAATTTTGCAAATCTATATGCATCCTAGGTAAGAAAGTGATTTTGCTACTGACAGACTTTCAGCACCACAATAAATAATTTCAAAACTTTTCCCACCTTTAATGTGACCTATAACCTGTGCAATTCAATTGAAAAACAAACAACTCTGTTAGAGGAAAAAATAAAAAGTAAAAAACGTACAATACGCTGGTTGCATAAGTGTGCACACCCTTAAATTAATACTTTCTTGAAGCACTTTTTGATTTAATTACAGCAAAATTAAGGGCGGCTAGATTACAATGAGGGAATAGTAGAGTTGTGTAAATGTGTCCTACTGTTTATATTGTTTTCAACATTATTCATGGTGTGACTTGATGTTATGCTTTATGAAACTACAATATCCAGTTTTCGATCCACAAAAAGTTTTTTATATAATGCAAAGCTATTTATAAGGTGTTTTATACATTAGTGTTTTATAATAATTCTTTATAATGACTGTTTTTAAAATTTTATTTTGGATTTTGGATATGGTCTGAATACACACATTTAGTTAAACTACATGGTATTTTTTAACTGCTTTTATATAGTCAATATGTATACAATTTGTTAGCAGATTATTAGATTATTATTTTATTAGCTGCATTTAAAAGTACCTTTTTTATGATTCAGTTTTTTTATATTTTAAAGCTTTTTGTACTTTACAGTTGTAAAATGTGTTTAAATGTTTTTAATTGATTCAATTAGGTTAATTATTTAATGACACCTATGGTCATATGGTATAATTATGGGGCTTTTTGTTTTTCCAGTGTTGCATCTGATGAAGTATTTCGACGAAAATGTGTATGAATTGTGGCATTTATGTGGCTGTTGAAGCTGTTTGTTTTATAGCAATAAAATCTCTCCTGGTTTGTGCTTCGGTGAACCTTGTCTTTTGTTGGAATTATTAATTCTGTTGGGCCAAGGTTTTCTCCTTTTATTTTACATTTTAAGTTCAGTCCCTTCTACTACTGTTGCAGAAGGATGATTGGATGTGCTTCATAGTTCTCCGGGATGTTTACTACCATATTAAAATGCACAGATGATCCAGGAGAATACCTACACTTCCGGCTGGTAGCCAGTCATTATCCGTTCAAAGCCCTGTACTTTGGTCTCACCACAGTCCCCAGGGTGTTCAGCAAGTGCATGTCAGTGGTCGCAGTTCACTTGAGACTGTACGGATTCTGAGTTTTTCCGTACCTAGATGACGGGCTCCTTGGCTACTACTGATTCAGGCCAGGGACTACTTGCTCGAGCTATGTCTATGACTAGGAATCACAGAAAAACTACACAAAATATCAGCTCTTGCCCACTCAAGCCCTGGAATTTATTGGTGCTTGCCTGGTTACAGTGACACAGCCAAATATTACACATTCTCTTTCTTCTCCTCCAGCAAGACTGGTATTACAGGTTCTCAGATCAGTGGCAGCCTCAATAGTTTTGGCATCTTTAACAAGATTTTAGATGAGGGTACCAAAATGAATTCTTGCAGTACAGTGGTCAGTGGAGCATCATCCTCTGACTGCACCTATTTGAATTTATAAATATTTGCAAACAACACATAGCCTGGTGAATTTATGCAGAAATTTCTCCAGACTGCCATTTTATTCTTCCTGCGCTCCAGACCACAGTGATAACAGATGCCTGCCAGCTAGGTTGGGGGGCATTGCTTGAGAAGGATGGCCCAAAGCATGTGGTCTCAACTAGATGTCAGACTTCACATCAGTATCCTAGAAATGAGAGCAGTCCTGTTGGCATTGCAGGTGTTTCAAGATGTTCTCCCTGCAGGAATAGTTGCTGTTCATACTGTCAGCATGTTGGTGATCTGGTACATCAACAAATGGGGGGAAACCAGTCCCAGTCCTACCCTCTATGTCAAAAGACCCTAAGAGTGTGGCAGTGGGCGATCTCTTCTGGATGCTTTCTATTGGCAATGCACATTCTGGGGAAGACATACTGAGCAACTCCATTTTACTTCCTCACTAGTGGCCCCTCAGTCCCGTCCCCAGAGGGGCAGTCACTGTCAGACTTTCTGATTTATGATTTCCCTCCTTGTCTCCTATATACATTTGCCCCCACCACTCTCATTCCATTCTTCAGAAGGCATTTCAGCAGAAGAACAAGGTAATCCTCATTGTGCCATTCTGGACTTGACAAGTCTGGTTTCCCTTCCTGTGGTCTCACCTAGTTCACCCTCTCTTGGTGTTGGATCCTTCTCAGGAGCTTCTCTTTCACCCATCCGGGATACGTCATCTGGATATTCAAACCCTCAAACTGACAGCATGGGTTTCTCCACTTCCAGTATTGGCTAGACACTTCAGGCTTTCTTCCTCAGTTCATCACATCCTTACATCATCCCAGAAAGTTTCTAACAGAAAGATTAATAAAAACAAATGGAAAATGTTTTCTATTTGATCCCTCCAGAGACAGCACCTCTCCCATCTATTCTTGATTTCCTTGCTTCCATTTTCAGTAATGGAACTAGTTACTCAACAGTTAAGATCCAACTTGCTGCCATTTCCAATTTTCACATGGGCGAAAACCATTCTTCTTTGGCCTCTTAGAGATTATGTAAGGCCTTTCTTAAAGGTACCTTTTTACTTTGACCTACTATTAAGGACCCCACTCCTCCACTTTGAGCCTTCAGTGAAGGTGGACATAAAAGTTCTTATGGAAAACTCTTTTCCTGGTTGCCATTATATTGGCTAGATGAGTATCAGATCTCCAGGTGCTTTCTTCCCAGCCACTGTATCTGATTTTTCATAAGGATAGTGTTAGAGTATCCCTTCAGACTAACCCTTCTTTTCTACCCAGGGTGGCATCAGTGACAACTATCAACTGTCCCATGAATCATCTTGTTTTCTTTCTGAGTTTTTCCAACAAGGGAGAATACACGGTGCATCTGTTGGATGTTTATAGACAACTTAGATTCTATATTCACAGAGCTAAAGATTTCAGAAAATCAGACCAATTGTTAGTCTGTTTTTCCAAGGTTAAATTGGGCAAGGCAGTGTAAAAAGTAACTTTAGCTGGATGGCTCATTGATTGCATTTCATTTGTCTGTAGGAATTAAAGGATTGATGTGGCCCAAACCACCTAAGGTCCATTCCATCAGACCTATGGCCACATCATCTGCTTTTTGTTCCAGAGCTTCAACAAATGACATTTGTTCAGCTTGCCACATGGTCTACTGCTCGTACCTTTATAGCTCATTGCTAAGTGGACAGCTTATCTAGGAATAGGGCAGCATTTAGCTCCACTGGTACTCTGGACTAACCTTCTTTGAGGACTATCCAGGGTTATTGTAGCTCGGAACTCTGTCCCACCGGTTGAGGAATGGGCGGAAAATAGCATCAAATATTAGTTATGTACTCAACCATAACTGTGCATCTGGGTTGTCTGTTTTTTGTCTTCCTTCAACTTCCAGCCCTCTAGCCCCTCCTGTTTTATAACCTCATTTTATGTGGGCTCTTAGTATATCTTGAGAAGTATTTCCTGTCTGTCTTGCTGCATGAGCTTCAGTCCTCCTCTTCTCCTTGTTTTTCCTTCTTCTGGAGCTGATATACAACTTAATTTAGATTATGCTTATAGGTTCATAGGTGTGTACTAGGCTAATGCCCAGGAGCCTTTATAAGCGTACCCCATAGGATTACCCTGGCGTCGTGCCACCCGACCTTAGTTCCCAGTTCCTCTGTCGAGTAGAGCCACTGGAGTGATCCCCGGGGTGAGTTTTCTATTTCCCATCCACTCATCAAGATCTCTCTTGAAGAGGGCCTGTGAGGTGCTCTGTTTGACATGTATGGCAAGTCTATTCCATAGCATGGGCAGTCTCTGGGTTATGAACCTGTTCCTGTAGATTGTTCTGTTGATTGTTGTAATGAGGTTGACGTCTCTGGAGCATGTGGTGCGGAGAGATAGGGATTTCTTTAGCTGTAGCATTTCTAACAGAGCTGGATCAGACATGGCATTGTAAGTCAAGCAGAGATCACCTCTAAGTTGGTGATATGAGACAGAATAGTTGGAGTTTTTTCAGTTTGTCCATATAGGACAAGTGTTTAAGGCCTAGGATCCTCTTTGTGAGGTACTTTTGTGGCCTCTCCAGTTGTTGCAGGTGTCTAGTGAGATACATGCCAAATTGGGCATTGTACTCGATGATTGGCCTAATGAGGGAAGAGTAGAGGGCGACAATGACCTCTTTCTTCCTGGATGCAAAACCCTTATCAATGAGATGTGCTACATAGAAGGACTTTCTAACCACAGTGGCAATGTGGTGGTCAAAAGAGAGGTTGCTGTCAACCTGTGTTCCCAGATCTCTTATTACGATTTCTGTGTTCAGTGGACTACCATCGATGTGGTAATTCATGGGAACCAGGTTTTTCCCAAAGGGGATGACAACACATTTTTGGCATTGAGCTTAAGGCCATGGTTCTGACACCAGTTGTTGGTCTCGGTGAGGCCTTTCTGTAGGATGTCAACATCAGTTGGGTAGTTAATAATAGCTCCAACCTTCAGTCGTCTGCGAACTTTGTCAGCCAGCGTCCTTTTGTGTTAGCCTGGACTTCATAGAAGTAGATACCACACAGGAGAGGACCCAAGACCAAACCCTGTGGGACTCCACTCGTGACTGGTCAGCCATCTGACTTGCAGTCATCTGCTTTCAAAGTGTGGGTTCTATCTGTGAGCCAGTTTGAAACCCACCTAGTGATATTTTGATGCCTAGCTTAGGGAGCATTTCTATGATTCCTGAGTGGGGAATGGTATCCGGTTTGACAGATCAAGGTAGGCTGTATGAACCACCTTGCCTTCATCCACAGGTGTGATGACTGACTCAAACAAGTGGACCAGGTTGAGCAGGCATGATCTATCCTTCACAAAACCAAACTGTGTGGGATCCAGAGTTTGGAGATTCCGTATACCCTTGTTTATTAGGTCCATGATGATGCATTCCATGCTTTGTATATCAGACTCGTCAGGATAATGGGGCGATAGTTCCCAGGGTCTGTAGTTGCTCCTCCTTTGTGGAGAGGGAAAACTGTAGCAGTGTGCCATTCAGTAGGGACAAAGCCTGAGGTGAGGCTGTGATTGAACAGGGCACACAGGTGAGGTGCCAGTTCACGTAGAACACAGCCAGGGATATTGTCAGGTCTCATAGAAGCTGTGTTCTTGGCCTTGGACAGTGCTGTTTTAACCTGTGCAGCAGTAATACTGGGTACCTGTCAATCTACTGGTATTATGATTGTTCCTTTGGTGGGGGAGAGACTGGTAAAGTTGGCACTGAATCCTGTTGGCCAGTATATTGGCAATATCTGTTGCCTTGGTATAGGAGGTACCATTGTGCAGTATCTCAGAACAAATCTGGGTATTGCAGTGGAGATTCTTTACATAACTATAGAAGGCTTCATGGTTATCTTTACTATCTGCTGCAATTATGTTTTCATAGCTAGCTTTACAGGATTTGATGAGGGATCTCAACTTTTTGTTGAGGCTGATAAGAGAGTTTTTCCATTCTTGGGACTTCACCGTATTCCGCATCAGTTTCCTCCTCCTGTTGTAGAGTTTGTTTATGGCAGGGGGCCACCAGATTGGCTTCCTTTTTTTAGAGGAGTGCGTATTGGTTCTATTGGGTATGGCGAGATCCATCCATTTGTGTACATGTTCATACAGTGCATGGGTATATGATTCAGTAGTCATGCAACTATTCTCCATTTGCATGGGTGCTGTGAAGTTAGCCACTTCTGTTTTTAGGAGCCCAAAGTTAGCTTTGGAGAAGTTTTTCCTGGTGGTTATCTTTGCAGGGCGGGTGGGAGGGATGTGGATTTCCAAGGTGATTAGTTTGTGGTCGGATTTAACCAGGGAGGAGTTGACTATTGGTGTAGAGCAACAGTCGCCCATGTTAGTAATGACCAGATCAAGGATGTTGCTACCTCTAGTGGAGGTAAGAACGAGCTGGTCCAGGGCATTGGAATTAATGAATTCCAAGAAATGTTGGGCAAGTGTATTGGCACACGAATTGTTTTCCCAGTTAATGGAGGGGTAGTTGAAGTCGCCCAGTATGAGTGTGTTAGGTTGGACCCTAATATTCTCCAGGGTGCTTAGGAACTGGGTATTTTTTTTTTTTTTGGTACAATTAGTACATTATCTAGAGAGCAAACTTGATCTGAGTTATTCAGGAGAAGACAGGGTTATGGGTAAGTGGAGGAGCTCCAGTTATGGAGACAAAGTCTAGTGAATTTGCTGAAGTCGGATTTGAGGTTGGATCCGAAACCCATCACTTGAGGAAGGATGAAACATACAAGACAGATGCATAGTCATGGTGAGTCCACAGCTTTTAATTCTCTCTAGTCTAACCCATTTATTTTACTTTAGGGAATAATAAGTAAATTCGTTGAGTTCCTGCTACTGATCTCACGTCTTCCATACCAAATATCATACATTTCTTCAGAAATCTACCTTATTTTGTTTTATTTTCCCTTCTAGCCCCCCCGATACAGCCTCATTCTTGCAAATCAAATTCCTCTCTTCAGCTATAAGTAATATTCCCTGCTTGAATGCTGACTATTTCTCCCATTTTTAAGCTCCATAAGAGCAGATGTGTTGTTGTCCTGTTTCCCCTTCATTCTGTACTGGTTGGGTTCGGAACCAATCCTCGGTTCCGACTTGGCCTTTTACAAAAGCTCGAGGTCTTCAACTAGCTTGTGGCTTACACCCTATCCCATGATGCTCTAGGGAATTCCCGAGATCTCGTTTGCCGCTAAACAAGATCGGGTGCGTCACACTGGCAAGTGATTTCTTTCAGTTGTGTTTCTCTTGTAAAATGTAGTGTTTTTTTTTCTTCTAGGAAGTACTTAGTAGTAGTTTAGATTACTTAAATTGGTTAACCTTGGTTAACAGCTTTAGCTGTGGTAATTTTTTCTTGCTGATTGAGTGTTGGCCATTGTTACTCTCAAGGCCCATGTATTTACCCTATCCTGTCTTTCCTAAGCTCATTGTTTTTTGAGCTGTTTAAAATTGGTGTGCGTTATACTTAGATAACTTAAGATATTTACTAAGAGGGCTATTTGTAACCCGGTTTAGTTAGAGTGCTTTTTTCCTTAATGTGTGCATATTTGATAATTTTCCCTTCTTTCTTTGATTAAGCTGGGTGGTTTAAGTTAGAGGACTGCTTGGCCCATTTAAATTAGAGGGTTTTTCCCTTTTTGGTGTGCATTACATTTGGAAAATACGTTGGATGACTATTTTATTGGTGGATTGTTCTATCAGCTAAGCTAGCTCGTTTAAGTTAGAGAGTTTTCTATAGTGTGTATTTTACATATTTTTCTGTTTACCAGGCTTCTTAAAAAAAAAAAAAAAACTGTTACTTTTTGGTGTTTTCTCCATCCAGTAAGTAAAGTAGCTTGTTTTACTTAGAGGGCTACTTAGTCCATTTAAATTAGAGGACTTTCCCTTAGTTTGTTTGTGTGTGTGTGTATATATATATATATATATATATATATATATATATATATATATATATATATATATATATATAGTGAATTTTGTTTTGTTGGCTATTAGGATGTCAAAACAGACCAAAGATGCTAAAACTCTCTGGGTTCAAACAAATGTAAGTGTAGTCAGAAAATGTCCATGACCGATGGTCATACTCTGTGTGTGTACTGCCTTGGAGCAGTACATCTACAAGAATCTTGTGTGATTTCTCATTCTTTTAGTCACAGGGTTCTTCTTGAAATGAAGAATAAGTTAATTCTGAGGGGGTTATTGAAGACTTCCTTTTCAGGAGCCACAGGAGAAGGTCAGAGTCCTGCAAAACAAACCTCTTCCCCTTCTTCAAAGTCTGAAAAATCAGGAAAAAGATCTTCTTCCACATCTTCAGAACCTCATTCGGAGCCGACAAAAAAGTTACTGAAAATTTCCACATCAGACCCGAGAAACCATCCACCTTGACTCCAGTATTGGAACCGTTGGTGTTTCAAGCTCGGAGCCAGTCCTCAGTACAGCATCTGGTTTCTCCGATGTTGAGATTCCCCCATCTTGCAAGTTTCAAGATCTCTTGCTCCCTCCTCTTGATCCTCCAGGAGTCTTTCAGATGATGATGTGGATCGCGTTTTGCAGAAAATTTTGAGGACACCGGCGCTAGCCAAACATTTGTCGGAGCCAACCCAGAGGGTTTCGGAACCGACTAAGCCTACACTCTACATCAATTCCTCCTCCAACCTGACTCGGGACTTAGGAACTGGAATGCATGGAACTGATTGTAGTGGAACCGTCAGAACCAAGACCTGTCCCGGGATCTTTGGCCCGACTACTGCTCTGACTTCTTCTGTGCCATCTGAGCTCGAGGAATCTAGGAGCTGACTTTCTCCGGTCGGGTCCAGGGAGGACAGTCGGATCAGACATTTGTCATATCCAAACTTGCCTCTCTGGGTTTCGGCACGGGTAAGCTCTGCTCCTACATTGACCTCGGAGCCAACCCCCTTGGTGCCGGGGAAGCCTTCTAGTTCTTTGGAGCCGGGAGCTCCCATGGATCATGGGAGGGGGGGGCCTTTTGAGGTGATTAGGAGATCACTGTCCCCACTGGCAAGTTCCACTGTCAGATCCAGTCATTCCTCCCCCAAAGGCACCAGCGTCCGTCTCAGCACATCATCCACACAGATGCAGAGACCCACAATAGTGCCACAATTATCGTTCAGTATAGTTGGTTATTATTTATGTGTAACGCTGCTGTTGTTGCCTGTTAGATAATGTTGACAGTTGCCTGGTTACGGCGTTCTTTTTTGGTGCCAAAACCGGCTATTTAAATGTCTTTTAAATTGTATTCTGGTTAGTCTGAAGAAGTCCCGCTACTTAGCGGGACGAAAAGCGCTTTACTCCATGTTTTTAAAATTTATGTTACCAGAATAAAGATTGCTGTTCGCTTGGGACATTATCGTGTGGATTACTTACTTGGAGATTGTGTATACGCCTTATAGGAGTTTTTTCGAGTCCTGCTTTATGGTGACTCTATTTACGTGACTGAGTTTTGTGACCTTTTTAGTATACAACACTCTTTGGACGGTCGAGAAGTGCTGCAGGCATTGTCGAGTTTTACATGTAAGAGGAAGCATTTGGACTTCCCAGAGGAGTCAGTCACATCTGACAGACCTCAGTGAGTCAGAAGGGTCCCCATGGTCACCCTCTGAGGATGTCTCCTTTGCAGACTTCCTAGAAATACTTAAGCAGAGAGGTGGCTGGAAGCCTGTCAACCCTTCTGAGGAGGAGTCTTCTGTCTACATGAAGGCCTTTGGGTCTCACCCTTCCACCACTTGGGGGTGTCTGTCTTTCGAGGAACTCCTGGACCTAGTTTGTCAAAAGGTGTGGGAGACTCCAGACTTAGTGGAGCCAGTCCCTCAGAGGCCATATAAATTCATTACATTCCCCACTGATAAAACTGTCTTTACGAAAAGCGTCCCGATAGATGCTATGGTGGTGGTGGTGACCACCAGGATGGAGCTGTCAGAGACGTCCTCTTCTCTCCATCCTCCCAACAAAGAGTCTCGTACAATGGACAGATACGGAAAGTGCACCTTTTCTTCAGTGACCTTTGCACTCCGGTCCCTGAATTGTCTTACACATTTTACCAGTTTGCAGAGAGATCTCCTGAAGGAGCTATGAGATACTTTCCAGGGTTCAGTAGATGCAGTGGTATCGGATAAAGTTTCCTCCCAGCTCTCCACCTTGAATTCATAGGTAAACTCCTCCATGATACTCATTTCCTATGCAGCTGATGAAACAAGTACGGCAGCAGCACGTTCAGGAATTTCCCTAACGAGGCATTCCTGGATGCACCTGTGTAACTTTGCAGAGCCTTTTAAGCCTTCATTTGTTAACATCCCCTTTGATGGCTTGTCCTTATTTGGGCCTAAAGTCAAAGACACACTAACCAGGTGTGAACAGGAAGGAAAAACTCTCTCTGCCATAGGAGTCCATTTTTCCCTACCTTCTAGGCCTTATCCAAATGGTCAAAAGGGAGGAAATATGTGGTTTTGAAAATCCCAGAGTTTTTTTCAAGCCACATGGTGATCCCTTCTCTCGGGCAGAGGGGAAAGCAATAATGGAAGACGCCTCCCACATGGCAGAGGGGGTTGGCAAAACCAGGGCAACAGGGAATCATTCCTTGGCAAGGCTTTTCAGCACTCCTGAAAGGAGGCCCGCCTGTCCATCTCTGGAGGCACTCGGGGGTCACTTATCTTTGTACCCAGAAGCCTGGCTAAATATCGCAAAAGACAAATGGGTACAAAGCATCGTATCTAGAGGTTACTCCATACCCTTTTCCTTTCCCGCCCCACACATAAGGAACATTCATGACCTTCCAGCCTGTCACAGGAAACAGGCAACACTAGAAGTACAGAGATTGCTAGAAAAAAAGAGTTATCTAAATAGTTCCCGCAGACCAAATAAGATCCGGAACTTACTCAAGGTTTTGTTTAGTTCCGAAGAAAACAGGGGACTGGAGACCTATCTTGGATCTCAGCAGACTGAACAAAGCAGTAAAAAAGTCAACGTTCCAGATGGTAACACTGCAGTCAATTCTCCCTTTTCTGGGAAAAGATGATTGGATGTGCTCTGTAGACCTCCAGGATGCGTACTACCAAATAAAAATGGACAGGTGATCAAGGAGTCATTTGCGCTTTTTGCTGGGAGCCAGTCACTACCAGTTTTGAGCTCTGCCTTTTGGTCTCACTACAACCCACAGAGTGCTCACCAAATGTATGGCAGTAGTTACAGCTCACCTGAGATGTCTAGGATTCCGAGTGTTTCCGTACCTAGATGACTGGCTCGTAACTGCCACCACAGACCATTTACTAATAAAAGCAAGAGACACCACAGTGAACTCTGCTGCTGTTTAGGGATCACAATAAATTACGAAAAGTCTGCCTTACTGGCATCTCAGCGTATCGCTTTTATAGGAGCAGATCTAGACCCCACAAAAATGATGGAAAAGCCTCCCCCAGAAAGAGTTCATGCTCTTCGATGTCAGGTCTCAATCCTCCTATGCAAGAGGAAAGTTCAAGCAAGAACAGTTCTAAAAGTGCTAGGTACCATGGCAGCAGCAAAAAACAATTCTATTAGCGTGGCAACATATGAGAATTCTTCAGTGGCTGCTATTCACTCAGTGGTCCATGCAGGATCTACCCATGTCCCACCAAATCATAATAGAACCTTGCAGGAAAGACCTTCGTTGGTGCTTTCACTCCACTCATGTGACTTTAGGTCGACCCTTTGTTCTTCCACTGCCATCAGCCACAGTGAAAATGGACGTTTCCCAGATGGGGGGGGCATTATCAGGGAAGGATGGTCCAAGGCACTTGGCAGAATAATGAGGTCCATTTGCACATCAGTGTTTTAGAGATGAGGGCAGTGCTGTTAGCATTGCAAGCATTCCAAGACTCTCTTCCTCTAGGGACTATTGCTATACAAACAGACAATATGTCGGTCGTGTGGTATATAAACAAACAGGAAGGAACCAGATCTTACCCCCTTTTGCCGAGAGGCCCTGAGAGTATGGCAGTGGGGGCGACCTCATCCAAACGCTTTCTGACAGCAACCCACATCTTGGAGAAATCCAACTTGATAGCAGACAAACTCAGCACGGCAATTCTAATGCCTCATGAGTGGCCCCTAAAACAAGACATAGCGGAAATAATTTTCTGAAAATGAGGCCAGCTTTGCTTCGACCTTTTTGCCACGTCCATGAATGCCAAATGCAGCAGCTACCTTCCCCTAATCCCCCCTCTGGGGGAATCACCAAGGGATGCACTTGTACACAATTGGCCCTCGGGTCTCCTCTACGCCTTCCCTCCCTTCCCATTGATACCCAAAGTTTTTCAGAAAGCCAGCATTTTGGGACGGACCTTAATGCTTATCTCCCCTTACTGGCCAAATCTGGTTCCCCTTCCTGTGGCCTCATCTTCAGGAGGAGCCTTGGAGTCTAGACCCAATTCCAGATCTTTGGACACATCCATCAGGGATGCTCCCTCCTTCTCTTCAAACTCTCAAGTTGACAGCCTGGCTGCTCTGATTCCAAACATAGCCAGGCTACCTGACCTTTCATCTTCAGTGCAGCATATCCTGATTTCTTCTCATAAAGCTTAGATGAGAAAATTGTATATCAGCAAATGGAAGAGATTTTCCTCCTGCGCCTTGAAAAACCATATTGACCCTTTCTCTGCACCTTTGTCTTCCATACTGGAGTTCTTAGCAAAGCTATTTCATGACGGGGCAGCTGCAGCTACTATCTAAGTTAAGTTAGCAGCGATCTCTAATTTCCGTTTAGGTGAAGCAGGACCAAACATTATGTCCCACAGACTTTGCAAAGCCTTCTTGAGGGGTACCATTCTGTTAAGACCATTCATTAAACCACCTCTAGCACCATGGAGCTAACTTTTGTGTTATCCCGTATATTCTTCCCCCCTTTGAGTCTGCATCATCCTGTGACTTGAAGTTCTTAACCTGAAAGTCAATCTTCTTAATAGCTATCACTTCAGCTGGAAGAGTTTCGGAGTTACAAGCATTGTCTATCAAACCCTCATTTATGCTGTTCCACAAGAACAATATGTCACTTCATACACGTCCATCCTTTGTACTAAAAGTATGCTTAGAATCAAACTTAAACCTATCCATAGACTTACCAGTTTTCTTCCTTAATTATGGCAATAAGGCAGAATATATGTTATACCAACTAGATGTACATAAGCAATTACATTTCTACGTGCATAGAATGAAAGACTTTAGAAAGACTGACCAATTGTTTGTGTCCTCCTCAGTCTGCAAAAAAGTTGGTCCAGTTACTAAGATCACTCACTCCAGATGGCTGTCAGATTGTATTACATTCATTTAGAGATCCCAGAAAAACAAGTTCCAGATAAAGTAAGAGGTAATTCTTCCAGAGCTATTTCTACCTCTACTGCTTTTCTGGTTAAACTGCCAATTGATACCATTTGTGCTGCAGCAACATGGGCAAGACCTCATACCTTTATTACTCATTACAAAGTTGATTTGGCCTCCAGGGATAGGGCCTCTTTTGGATCCACTGTTCTGAAGAATATTATTCCTTGAGCCACCCAAGAAAGATGATGCTAGGGACGCTGTCCCAACCAGTGCAGTATGAAGGTGAGATAGGACAACATCACATAAAGAAGTTATGCACTCACCATAATGTTCCATGTGTGCTGTCCATCTCGCCTTCATTCTTACATCCCACCCTCCTTCCCCCAGCCTTTAGCTCCTGGAGGACCAAGAAGATTCATTTAGCAACTAACATTGTCTGACCCCCTTCTTTGCTTGTAAAGTAGTACATTTGTTTATATGCTTATATTAGTATACCAGCAAACAAGATCTGGGAAATTCCGTAGGCTATCATGGGATAGGGTGTAAGCCACGAGCTAGTTAAAGACTTCAAGCTTTTGTAAAAGGCCGAGTCGTGACCGAGGATTGGTTCCAAACCCAACCAGTACAGAATGAAGGTGAGATAGACATCACACATGGAACGCACACATGGAACGTTATGGTGAGTACATAACTTCTTTTTTTTTTTTACGTGGAATATAAATACATGCCGACATAATCCTCATCCCTTGCCAGTAGCCCCTTACTACCACAAATCTGATATTAATATCCATTTTATCCTCTTGTGTCACTATTGGAGCTCCTCTAGCAATAAATATAAGCACTCCTATTTTCCTTTGTTCCTGATATTCTGCCTAATATTCATCCTGAAATCCTTTTGTTATCAAAATGACACGCTCATTTCTTTCCAAATGTGTCTCCTGAAGCATTATTTGTACTCTGCATTTCTTAATGTAATGAAATATTCTTTCTTTTTTGTCTATATCTGTAAGACCATTTACATTCCAAGATAATGTGGAAGGTGCTGCTATTATGTTAAGAAGTCTTTATTCCCACCTGCTGTTTATGGCAACTTTTTAAATGTCTGTTTCCAGCTTTTATGATGCATGCACCCACTAATGTTTGGCAGGTTAATCCTTTATACCGTTTTTTTTCTTATCAACATTGGAACTTATGTTACATTTTACAAGACCTTTTTGTTTTAAGGAAAATCCTTAAAAAAACAAAAGCACTCCCTCAGGGTACCCCCATAATCTATTAAGTTAATATAAATGCACATAAATGTGTACAACTTCAAATAATGGTGTTTTGCCCTTCTAATAGGAACATTGACTCCAAATAGGCAATTGCTGACAGGTCTTAACCTGAAATTGACATTACCCATGCTAAGATGCATATTATTATTTCTGTTTCTACTTATACTAATTGATGTCTGTTCATTTTAGCTTTATTCACTTTCCCACATGTGAAAACAATTTGCATGCTTTCAGAAAACATTAACTTTTAGCCTTGAAGAAACCAGTGTCCAGGCTTTTTATTGCCCTGTTATCAGCTTGTCTCCATGGAAATGTAAGAGAAAAAAATGTAGTTCTCTGCTGCAACCTGATAGACCAGCTTGAAACATGTTACTGCTAAAGGAAACTTTTTGTTATATGCAGTGTTCTCATATTTGCTTGTTTCCACTTAAAACTTGTTTTTAGATTAAGCCAGGTGTCTTAATCCAGACACTTGCAGCTACCTTTCCCTTCCTCTTCCCTCCCCTCAGTGTCCTTCCAAACATTAATGACATGAAGTGAGGCAAATGTCTTTCATTTCCCCCCAAGTTTGACATAGTCAACAAAAGTCCAGTGTTTGCAGTTTTTTTTATAAAGTCGTATTTCACAAATGTGATTGATGCTTCACAGTTTCACATTTTCTGTGTTGTGCTGTTCATCTCCTTCTCCCATCTCAGACTCTGGTTCATTTCCAAGGTACTCCCAATTCTTCTAGTTAACTTCTGTGTTTTTCTCTGCTTCTCAACCATTTTCCTTTGGAATCGTTTAAAAGGTTTCTTCCATGTGCTTTATTATCAGATGAGTGAGAAGCAGAGTCCCCTTCTCCTTGATGGCTCACGTTTTGCTTGACAAACTTGTATATTACCTTCTTAGCGTGTTCTGCATCAAAAATGACTGCTTGTCCAGGAAAAAATGTTCTGAAGACAGCTGGATACAGCGTCTTGAGTCTGACACCAACTTTTCAATATTCCCTGATTACTGAAATAAATTTGTTTATCTTCTGTCTGGTGTACAATGAATATTCATTTTCCACAAATACTGGACTGTCTCCAGTTTTTAATACTTTGCCCTTTTGCCACAGTTTTTGTCAGGATCAACTCTTTCTGCTGGTAGGTTTGCATCTTTACTATTCCAGGTCTTGGCTGGTCTCCTTTTGACAGATTTTGAGCATACACACGGTGGGCCCTTTCATTTAACAGTTCCTGATGTGGAGTACTAGTTCAGTTGCTTATTTGCTCCTCTGTCTGATTTTTGTAGTCTTATCAGCTCATCTGAATATCTGTTTAAAGCCTCTTCCTCAGCTGTTTATAATTTGGTTTGATATGCCCCTACAGTGTTTCATTTATTTTAATTAGCTCTGAGCACATTTGACTTATTTTTTCCTCTAGCTTACTGAAAGCCGTGTCTTGCACCAGAGCTGGAGCTTGAACTGCTTTTTGCTTAACAGCTGCAGGATTATTCCTAGTCATTGTTTTCTCTTCACCTTTTCTAGCTGATTTTCTTTCAGGCTCTCTGTTTCTTCTTGCTGGCTTCCAGGCAGTGTACTTATTTGCCAGTAACTGAATTTGCTAAAAGTGACAGAGTTCTTGGCCCTTGTGTTTCAGTTTTTGTTCACACTGGGAGAGCTGAGCATAAGCTTTTGATCAGTGTGCAGCCATCTTGGAAAGTCCCTGATTGCCATAGTTTTGGGGCCATTAAAGAGAAGCCTTGGCTAGCAGAGTGCAGTTTGCAAGATTGAATTTGTAGGAAGGGATCAGATCTGGCTTAGGCTCTTAGGTTATAGGTCTGAGTGGTAGTAAAATGTTTGGGGGGGAGAAGGAGTGTCAAGTTTGATTGTTTTGAAGAGTAAGGAACAGAGTCAAAAGTTTGATCTGTTCTGTACTGGAACCCACTTAACCTTTGAAAGAACAAGGCAGTAGTGTTCATTCCATGGTGAATTATAAATTAACATATTTTATTGGAGAGGGTCTGAAGGATGGCAGTGTTTTTGACAGAGGTTTAGGCAAACAAGGGGAAATTAAGGAGGATGTCGTTTCCTATAGCAACCCTTGCTGGACATGAAAGGAACTGAGATATTTTGTTGGCCTAGGAAAGTAGACTTTTGGTTTGGCTCTCAGTTTTTCTATGTTCGCTTGGAAGTTTAGTGATTGGTCTAGCCAGATCCCCAAATATCTAAAGGAGGTGGTGGTTTCAGTAGGAAGTATGATACTGTAGATGTCTGCTACAGAGCAGCAGCAAATGCGATGATAGTAAAGAGGAATGTCTGGGTTAAACTGCAGCCTCTACTGCTGGAAGATGTTAAAGGGCGCCTTGTTTATGCACCTCACTCTTAGAAAGTTTGTAAAATGTTGGAAGAAAAGGGCATGGCTGTAGTGTCTGGGAAGTAGCTCTTTCACTGTCCTGTCATAAAATATTAGAGAAATTAATATTAGAGGAATTACTTGACCAGTGCAGCAGAGACTACTTTTCCAAGCAGTAACACATTTTTACAAAAGGCGAAGTAGGGCAGAGCAGTTTAAGTACAAGTTTAAAAAGCACTAGGCAAAGTAATCAAGACTGATCCCCCCCTTTTCTGCTAACTTCTTGGAAGGTAGGCTGATTCATTTCAAGGAAAGTTGGGTCATTGTGACCTGTGGCTGGCTTTGAAGGGATATTTTTCCCTTAGTTACAAGTTAGAATTCAAAGCAATTCTACCATTTATGGGCATCTTTCCAGCCCCTTGGAAGAAGACATACTTGAGTGTTCTTCAACAGCTGAATGCATTTGATGCACTGGAGAAAGTCCTTTAGGGAGGAGGGACAGGGCTTTTAGTTCATACAGTAGTAATAGGCTAACTGCCCTTGTGGGTCATTTTAAGCCTAGACAATTACCCCATGTGAGAATCAAACCCTGCACCTTGTGTATGCAAGGTAAGCACCTTAATCATTATGCTAACCTCCCTCCCAATTCTTTACTCAATCTTTTTCCTGTTTTCCCAACCCAGGATGACTGTGTAAACCCATTCTGGGTCTCACCAGAGAGAACAGCGAGTTCTTAAACATTAAAAACAAACACCAAAGTAATTACTACCCACTATGGCTCTGCTAACAAAGAAAAGTGTGTAAAAAAAGCTACACAGTCTACAAGTACTTTAAACATAATTCTAGCAGTGCTGCTGGGTTATCCACTTGTTGCTACTTTTATGTACTTTCACTGTCAGAAACTTGAGCACAAACATTCTGTTATGTGAAGAAACAATAACAAAGCCTTCTATGATATTTGATTGTTTGCAATAATTTCAAGCTACTTATGTTACTGATTTAGTAGAACCTGACCTGAGAGCTGGTGATTGAGAGGCATTATTGAACCTTAAATAATACAAATGGCAAGCTTGTAATTTCTCATTTCTACCAGTTGTCTATGAACGCCTTAATTTTAGAAATGTTCTTAAACTTAGGAGGATTTAGGCATTAATGGTTCACTTTGACTCACATTTCTAATGTCACCTTTTATTATTGTTATTCTCATTGTCATTGACACATTATTAAATTACAGGTATGTGAAGTAGGTAAATTCATCTGTTACACGGTATTGTTTCATTGGCTGTTTCAGTTATGTCAGTGTTGTTTCTTACATAAAGTAAGCGTGTTGATGTATTTTTTTTTTGTCTAATGAATTCCGTGGGTGAAAGTGATCACCTTTTTATGTATGATTTTTATCTCTTCATTAAATATTTTTGCACGTGCAGTGGTCCATTATTTCTTTTAAGATTATCAGGTTCTAGATGCTTACCTTGTAGACCCTAATCTCTTTACCATTACCAAGCGTCTTATTCACCTTACTCTTGAAAAATAGCTCTGTACATATATATCCCTGGACACTATGACCTCAGTCAGTCCCTGAAATTGAGTGTGAGCGACTGTAATTTTTTTACTTTGCTTCTTTCTCTCTCATTTGGCCAATGCATAGTACAATGGGTGTTCACAAAGTGCTTTTGTTCCAGTTTTTGCTTTTCTGAGAACACAAACGATGTTCTTCGTCTCACATTGCTGCAGTCATGACCTGTGGGTAGTCCGCTGTCCTCGGTCGGCCCGAATACCAAAGGGCGAGGTTGGCGTCGGTCATTGTCGCCTAGAGCTGACGTCAGTACACAGTAGTACTTAAGCGCATGACCGACGCCATATCCCCAGTCTTTCTTGCCGCGTGGTCCGAAGCAGAAGCAGTGTTTGCAAGTGCCGTTCGGCGTTCTGAAATTTTCATTTACCGAGTTTCAGACCGAAGACCAAGTTGGGCTAAGTACCCCGTTGGGGAAATTTTTGTTTTTTCTTGCCTCAGTTATCCGGATGTCAGAAAAAGTTAATAATTGCATTTCTTGTGGGAAACAGATACCTCATAGGGATTATCATTCTTTCTGTATTCCTTGCTTAGGGCCTGAGCACGACGTAGTCGGGTGTCGCTTTTGTGCTAGATTTAATAAGCGCACCATTAAGCGAAGGTTAGACTGTGCCAGGCTTGTTTTTGGTAAGCGGTGTAACTATAACATGCCGTCGGATCCTCCGACGCCCGCTACCGCTAAAAAGCGTAAGGATAAATCTTTGAGATCTAAACCGGATGAGTCGTCCGTTGCGGACGCCGGTTCTTCGGTGCCTCCGGTTGAATCTGTGGATCCTGCCGAGGGTTCGGCTGAATCCCAGGGGGAACCTTTACTTTTACAGGAGTTGGCCTCCCAGGAGTTAGGACAGGCCGAGGGTGCTTCTCAGGTTTCAGTAGTTCCATCCTTACAAAAGGTTATTAGGACTTCTACTTCAGTGGCTAAAAGCCATGCTAAGGCCAAACCTGGTCTTGTTGGACCTGGTCATTCTTCTAGCTCTCCAGCCCCTGTTCCTATAAAACATATGTTGAAAATGGCGGAGGACTTGATTACTTTGATCCGGGGTTCTCTGCCCCCCCCCCAGAGAAAAGGCCTAGGGTGGAGGCAGATTTAGAGGGAATGGATCATTCCTCGGACTACTCTGATTCCTCAGTTGAAGAAATTCAGGATTTTCCTTCATATTCTGATTCGGATGCAGAGGACTCCTGTCCTTCTGCTTCTCCTCCAGAAGATTTTTCTTTTTCTGAAACTTTACATACCATGAGGGAGCATTTCAAGTGGGAAGGTCAAGATTTTTCAGATTCTCGGAAAAGGCTTAGGGAATTTTTGTTTCTGCCACAACATAGGCCCTTGGCTATTCCTCCTGTCTTAGATGTTGTTCAGGATGTTTTTTCTGAATCTTCCCTTAATCCTGATTCTCTGCCTCCGGCCCCTGTTAAGCCAGACAGGCATTACAGAGTTCCAGAAGCACATAAGTACTTGTATAAGAGTCCTAGAGCTGATCCGGAAACTATTATTCAAGGCCCTAAGGGTGTTAGGGCTTCTGTGGCTAAAAATCCAGTTCCTTTGGATAAAGATTCTAGAGCATTAGACAGGTGGGGGAAAAAAGTGTATACCTCCTCTACGTTAGCTATGAGGGCTTTGAATTGCCAATTTCATATGCTGAAGTATCAGAACTTTTTGTTAGGCCAATTGAAATCTAAGGTGGATGCTTTATCTGAGGGTATAGAGTGTAAGGAGCTCCAGGAGTTGGTTCATGCATCAGATCAAGTTGGCAAGCATTCTTTGCAGTGTGGTTTTGATGCTCTTCAGGCTTCTTCTAGGGTGGCTGCTACAGGTTCAGTTATTCGTAGACATGCCTGGCTTAAGGATCAAAATTTGTCAGAACATGTAAAGGCTCGAATTTTGGATGCTCCTCTTCAATCTGAAGTTCTTTTTGGTCCTCCTGTGGAATCAGTTTTGAAAAAGATGGAAGATAAGGCTAAGTCTATGCAGACGGTCAAGGATTTTTTGCAGGTGCAGCCCCCTAAGTTTAGTAGGAATTGGCCTGCTAGGGGATGGTCTTATCCTTCTTCGGATTATCAGCCTAAGGGCAGGTCTAGACGTGGTAGAGGCAGGGCTCATGCTCAGGGTTCCTTCAGACCTAGGACTTGGAGTTCGAGTTCTCCTGCACAGTCTTCTGGTGAGGGCAGGGGTCAGCCCTTTCGTAAGCAGACCCAATGACCTGTATCTTCCGCTGCCAGACCCTTCCTTACTGGCAGCTCCTCTAGGAGGAAAGTTGGGACTTTTCAAAGAAAACTGGAATTTGATCACCCAAGACAAATGGGTGTTGGATGTAATAAATCGAGGTTACAAGTTTTATTTTCACACTTTTCCTCCTTTCAAAGGCATGCCGGATGTGCCTCCTCAGCAACGGCTGGAGGCTCAGGAGCAGATTTCTTTACTTTTGCAGATGGAGGCAATTCAGGTGGTCCCTCCTTCAGAAGTAGGCCTAGGATTTTATTCCCGTCTATTCCTAGTACCAAAGAAAGGAAACACTTGGAGGCCAATTCTGGATTTGTCCACTCTCAACACCTACCTAGAAATTCCAAAGTTCAAGATGTTAACATTACAACAACTTCTGCCTATGATAGGCAAAGATCACTGGATGGTAACCCTGGATCTCAAAGAGGCCTATCTTCACATCCCTATCAAGCCCAGCTGCAGGAGATTCCTGAGATTTCGGGCTGGTACTTCACATTATCAATTCTCTGCATTGCCCTTTGGCTTATCTACTGCCCAGGGTGTTCACAAAAGTTCTGGCTCCTGTGATTGCTTTCTTCAGACAGAGAGGAATACAAATTTATCCTTATTTGGACGATTGCCTGATTCTTGCTCAAAACAAAGACAAATTACTACAGCATCTCCAGTATGTAATGACAGTTTTAAGGTGCCTAGGGTATACTGTGAACGAAATAAAGTCCAGTCTAGTGCCCTCTCAGGACATGTGCTTTCTGGGTGTGAGACTGAATACAGCCTCTCAGATGGCATTTCTGACCCCGGACAAACAAAGAACTCTTCCTCTCTACTTCCAGCAGTTATCAGTAATGTCCAGGCTGACTGCAAGGACAGTCCTCCAAGCCTTGGGGTTCATGGCATCTTGCATTCTAGTACTTCCCAATGCCAAACTGCATATGAGGAAGCTACAATGGTATCTCAAAAGTGTGTGGGCTCAACACTGCCACAGTTTGGACACTGTCATTCGAATTATACCTTGCATCCAGAAAGAATTACTGTGGTGGGCTCAGGAATGTCACCTAAACAAGGGACTCTCTGTGTCCCGACCAGAGGCGAGTCAAATCCTAACGACGGATGCCTCGGACTTGGCTTGGGGAGCACACTTCAATGGAAAATGGATACAAGACATGTGGCCTCCCAAACTTCTACATTTGCATATCAACATGAAGGAGATGTTAGCGGTTCATTTTGCTTTGATGGCCTTCAAGGAACTCCTTCAGCCAGGACAGGTGTTGATACAAACAGACAACACAACAGTCATGTGGTACATCAACAAGCAGGGGGGAACCCATTCCTACCCTCTTTGCAGACAAGCAATGATTTTATGGGAGACTGCTCTGAGTTTGCGAATCAATCTTCAAGCAAGGTTTCTGCCAGGAGCACAGAACTCCCTAGCAGATATTTTGAGCAGACAAATGGTGGATCCCCACGAGTGGAAACTGGATCCTCAGATTTTCAAACAATTGACTGTAGCTTGGGGAACTCCAGACATAGATCTATTCGCTTCCCCACTGAATTTTCAACTTCCAAAATTTTGCACAAAGATGTTCCACCCAGATGCTTGGAAAGTGGATGCTCTATCTTTCAGTTGGAACAACCTTCACATTTATGCGTTTCCTCCTCTGCCTCTTCTCCCCAAGGTACTCTTGAAAGTCAGACGGGACAAGCCTTGCATGATTCTAATAGCACCAGACTGGCCACGTCAACATTGGTATCCTCTGCTGAGGAGTTTAATCCAGGAGCCTCCTTGGCCTCTGCCACAGATTCCTCATTTGTTGTCCCAGTCAAACAATCATTTTCTCAATGTTCAGGTGCAGTCCCTCCATCTGACAGCCTGGCGTATTCTGTGATGGAGCCGGTGGGGTCTCAGCTTCCTCAACAGGTTTTAGATGTCATTTTGGAAGCTAGGCGGCCTAGCACTAGAAAAGTTTATGCTGATAAATGGAAGAGTTTTTTTTCTTTGGAGCACTGCAAAGGGTTTTGATGTTTCAGTGCCTAATTTGAGTTTTGCACTGCAGTACCTTACTGAATTACTGGACAAGGGTTTGTCATTCTCTTCTGTGAAGGTTCATGCTGCAGCCATTTCTGCTCACTATGATTGTGACCCTCCTTTATTTTCTCATCCTTTGTTCAAACAATTTCTTAGAGGGGCTAAGAATATAAGACCCCCAAGTAGAGCTCCTACTCCTTCCTGGGATCTCAATTTTGTTTTGGAGAAACTTACTTTACCTCCTTTTGAACCTGCAGCTACGTCTGAACTGAAGTTTTTGTCTTGGAAGACTGCTTTTGTGTTGGCCATTACTTCTGCTAGGAGGGTATCTGAATTGCAGGCTCTCATGGCAGTTGAACCTTTTTTGATATTCCATAAGGATAGAGTTTCTTTGCGGACTAACCCTACTTTTATGCCTAAAGTGATTTCTAGTGTGGCCTTGAATCAGTCTATTCATTTGCCTACTTTTTATGCTGACCCCAAAATAAAGGGGAAAAAGTCTTGCATTCTTTGGATATCCACAGGCAGTTACGTTACTACTTGAACAGAACTAAGGAGTTCAGACAGACTCAACAGTTATTTGTTTCTTTTGCTTTGAGTTCACAGGGGAAAGCTGTTTCTAAGCAGACTATTTCAAAGTGGATTGGTCATTGTATTGCCTTTTGTTATTCTCATCATGGGAAGGATGTCCCTGCTGGGATCAGGCCTCATTCTACTAGGGCTACTGCCACTTCTACTGCTTTTTTAAGGGGTGTAGCTACTAAGGATATTTTGGAAGCAGCTACTTGGAGTTCTGTACACTCTTTCACTAAGCATTACCATCTCCCTCTCTATTCCAAGTCCAGGGCTGGGTTTGCCACTGCAGTTTTACAGGGCATGTTAGCAGCTCCTAATGCTTTGTAATTTGCCAGCCTCCCTTTTCCTTTGCTTTGGGATTCTACCCACAGGTCATGACTGCAGCAATGTGAGATGAAGAACATAGTACAGTTTTGTACCTACCATAAATGTAGATGTTCGAGGATCTACATTGCTGCAGTCCAATTTTCCCTCCCTCCTTCCCCTCTATAGGTTGGGGTTGCTGGGTTTTGTTTGGAGATATTCTTTACTTACACACTGGGGGTTGTTGGGCATTTCCTATTTTTGGCTTTGGCCTTTCTTTTTAGGCCTTCTGACATCTGGGGCAAGAAAGACTGAGGATATGGCATCGGTCATGCGCTTAAGTACTACTGCGTACTGACATCAGCTCTAGGCGACAATGACCGACGCCAACCTAGCCCTTTGGTATTCGGGCCGACCGAGGACAGCGGACTACCCACAGGTCATGACTGCAGCAATGTAGATCCTCGAACATCTACATTTATGGTAGGTACAAAACTGTACTTTATCTGGACTACTTCTAGTTTAGTTTTCTTCTCATGACTGTGGACTGCCTGACCAACTTGAGCATGTTACTAGAATAGTTAAAGGTCTTCCTAGTTTCCCTCCTGTACAGAAGGAAAGGCCGTGTTTACCTTCTCAAGCATAAACTGTTTTTTTGACCTGGCCCAGCAATGCTAAAGGAAAGCTTTCGTATTTGGTAAAATTTGTTATCCGGATGAATAACAGTAATAAAGACTTCTACAACAATATCTAAAAATTGAAGAGGAAGGGAGTAAGAATATTGTGTGCTAGAATAAAATGATATCACCATAACAGAATCAACAGATATATAGCTAGCACTCTACCATGCCAGTTTGAATCTAATTTCAGACCACAAAGGGAACTCCATCCACCTTTTCTCCCTGCAGCATAATGCTACCGTAAACTGCATCCAGAATGGTCATCTTTGCTTCAGTAATGTCAGAAACACCAGATATTTTATGAGGTGGTCTATTATTAGTAACATGTTAGACTATATGTAGCAGGCATTAGGACTGCTCAGTCAACAGTTTATGCTTTCAGGCTGCTATGCTCCTTTCCTTGATACTGTCTTGCTACTGTCCGTTTCTTAATTGCCTTGTGAGCATTTCAAACACACACCATTCTCAGGCTGCATTCTTAAACATTTTTTGTATTATTTTTGCTCCTGTGCCTACTAACCATCAAGATTGGCCCTAATCAGACAAACTGAAGAGAGGGGAGGCATCACCAAGGCATCTGTGAGGGTACTTTGTGTTGTCACCAGCTTCAAGGCAATTTAAGCATTGCCCATTTTGTTTAATCCTAGCCCTGGCTGTGATTTGAACACTTGAGTCTCTGCAAGGTTTAGCTGTGCCCCCGCCCCCATACTGTCCATCCATGTTTGCTGTCCCACATGCACTGACAGGGGCTACCTTCATCAACTTTGGGAGGCCATGCCCAGATTTTCCCAACACCAGCTCTACACATCATGGTAGGCCATGCTTTCCAGCAGTGACCCTGTCATCAGAGCAGCAATGTAAGCAAGGTGAGAACCACTGTTCCTCCCCAATAAATGACGTATCATATCCAACCGACTTGTGCTGTCAGGTGCCTGTGTTAAACTTGTGTCTCCTGACCTGTAATCAAGATTTATCACTCTATGCTTCTGCAGCAGCAGTTCTTCAGCATTTTTCATGTTTCTCTTGGACAGGTTTCAGTTTGAGTCAGTAATTGTGCTTTGATCTCAACAGTCAAAAACTGTAAATGTGTAACCCTATTTTTCTTCATTCTGCTGTATTTTTCTTAACATTTGGCTAGCCTTTCTCCCTTCAATTCTTAGCATGCATACCCATGCTGAAGCCACTTTTTGTTCACAGTGCTTGCTGCAAGGCTGTTGTGCCCAGCAACAAGCACAGTGATGTGTGTATTGCCATGAAGAGAAGCACAACACATTCCAATACTCCTCTTTCTCCGGGTTCAAGTCATGCATTATAAATGTAGTACTTAGAAAAATTTGAGTCCCTTGATTAAACAAGCCTTCACTTAAAAAAGAAAAGACAAAGCCTGTTATCTGATTCCAAGGCCAGACCCTTTGTGTCAGGCCAATCCTGGCCTTGAGACTGACTCAGTAAAAACTTGTAACGGTCGTGAAGAAGCATACTTCTATCCCAAAGGTGTCTTTTGTGCCATCAGTTCTACATATGGAGGCACAGGCACAGCCAAGTACTTCTGTGCTCAGGACGAAATGGAGATGATATCCATTACTGATTTTTTTGTTAATGCCCCTTAAACTTGTTCCTTCCCCATAGTAACTTCTCTCATTCATGGTCTTGTCTCTGGCATGTGATTGTAGGAGATTGGTCCATATTATAAGAATTGCAGGTAGCCAGCTGTCCTGTGCACTGTTCTTCCAACTAAAGGATATCAGAAGAATTTTCTTGAGTTGCAGTATCTTTGTCACACCTGCAAGCCTTTCCACTTCATTTTCCCAGTCATGCAACCAGCCATGCATTCCCTGTGCCCAGTCCTGAAGCACTGTGTTCTTATGTCAGCACAGCCAGCTGAAAACATGCTGGGCGTCACCCTGTCAAGCTTGTACCGATGCTGCACCAAATTTGGTGTACAGCATTAAGCCACCCAGTGCCATACTCTGCATGATGCAGTGCTTTTCCCGATCCTCCCAAGGTACGTTTCTGGTACTGACCTTTCTCATCTATCTGGTGTAAATGCCTCTGGTAGTCCCCCTCCTGGCATCAACTCCCAATTGCACTGGATTGAGTCTGTGGTTTTGGCACCAAAGGACCTTTTTGACTACACACTTTTCCCCTCAGCACCAGTGCTAGCAATGGTAACAGTGCAAATAGTTCTAGAGCAACCATTGTAAATGTCCATGGAACATTCTTGTCAGCCCTGATGCAGTTAGAGCTTGGTGATGACTGCAGTGATTTATGGACACACACAACCTGCAGGGACCACACTGTAAATGTCCTCTAAAATCATGCTGGAACCTCTTCTGGTATAAGAATCCAACAAAGGCCTTGCTCCTTGGCCAAGTCCTTGGAACCTTCCCACAAATGACCAAGGAAAGCCACGTGGAAGACCAAGCATGCAGACTCACAGAGGAAGTCCATTTTTTCAGATCTGAATGAAAAGGATGGTACTGCTTTCCTGGGATCACTCCAGATGACCATTAATTTGATGAATTTTGCTACTTTGTGCTGGAGAAAGGAGTTTAACTCATGAACCTCATTATATTACCTTATCCCCTTAGAGGCAGTTACAGTAGATATGTTCCCAGTAATCTTGGGTTGTTCTTCCATTGGTGGGCATTTGATAGGGTACTACTACGATTGCCTGGGACAACCTAGACATAGTAGCCTCTCTGTCCATCCAGGGATTGGACAGTTTTTTTGTAATAATGGATTCAGTTATCTGTTTTGTTCTCCAAACCTCCAGAGTCTTACTGTCCATCTGCCAGACAGAGAATGCAGGATGACAGACAAATTTGGGAAGTGTATGATGTCCTGACTGAAATCACTGTTGCAATATTCTTAACATATTGTTTTTTTGTCTGCTGATGTTCAGCTGGGGTGCCGAAGCTTTACCTTCCCGAGGGAGTATGTCCAAAGTGTGACCTCGGCTTATATGCACTATACAGGCAGATGTACACATGAGTATCCCAGTCTATCTCACCGCCAGCCTGAATGCAGGTCATGCATTCGTCACGCTGATCTACATTGGTTCATTGGTACATTGGTACCATTGCTTCACTTTTTGGATAAGTGACCTGTTGGGAACCTTCATTTTTTGTATTTTTGAATTGTGGAGATCATTTTTGTTAGATGTCAACTAGGAGGGATAAATGCGAGTGTGGTTGGCAGAATCTGTACAAGGTCTTACACACTAACTGCCTTTTTTGTTTAGGCCCTGATCATGACTACAAAACCTACTCTGTCTGCTGGTCATTTCTTCCAAAAACTCTTGGGTCAAGGCTTTCCTCACTTAACATGTTCTTCAACTCGATGTCTAAAATGCCTGGCCCAAGCCAAAATGGTGGAATCCCCTGCATCCAGCATTGCCCTTCTGACAAACTGAGAGAGACCCCGAGATGACCCGTAGTGTAACATCTGAGTTTGACACAACCACTGAGGTTGCAGAACCCGTTGTATGTCAAATATCAGCTACCAATAACCCTGTCTGAGGCTGATATGGCTGCTTAGGCCTTGAAAGCTGCGGACGTCTTGGATAAACCACACCTCATTAGTTTGGAGGGACTGCACAGAGTCCCTCAAATCCTAGTCAGGGAAGAGGTTCCAGGTGCTACTAATTAAATTCTCCAAAGTTCCGAATCACCGAGACTCATTCAGGCAGACATCATGCCTAAAACGAAAGAGCTAGGCATGTGATCTCCCCTGAAGCTCAAAAAGAAAAAGAATGGCTTGATTTCTTCCAGGGTTTGTTTAAAGAAGTCATGTCCCTAAAGCCTCCTACCCAACTGCCTCAACCCATACCACAAAAACAAACTCAAGACTCTTCCTTTTCCTCTGAGGAGGAACAGGATGCTAATTATGATCATTTTCTGGATTATTCCTCACAACAGCTCCCTTCTAATGAAAGGAACTCCCTCCCTCTCTTCTAACTCTCCTATTGAGGAGTCCTCTTTGGAGAAAATATTTAGAACATGATGAGGCACTTTCATTGACAATCAAAGCAAATCTCTGATGTTCAAAAGAGATACTGCAGTCTTGGGGATATGAGCACTTCAACCCCTTCTCCAGTACTAGAGTGTACTAGGATGCCTTTCAGTCAATATTTTCAGCTCCTGATTCTCAACCACCGGCACCTAAAAGACAAGACAGATTCTGTAAGGTACCTGATGAACTTAAATACCTCTATAAGAACCCAGTGACCGATCCTGTTGCAGTCTCTCTTTTCTTGGATAAGCCTTGTGAACTACTCCCCAGTGTTAATGCCCTTCCCACAGACAAAGATAGCAGGGCTATGAATTGGTGGGGAAAGAAAGTCTACACCTTCTCCACCCTGCATTCATAGCTATTAAATATCAGAGATAAGTGACAGAATATTTGCTCTCTGTCCAACAGCCTTTGCATAAAGTCTTGCCAGACCCACAATCTGCTGATTCTAATGTGGTAATACAGACCTTACTATTGCAAGCTACTCAGATTGGCAGACACAGTATCAGATGTAGTTATGATGCTGTGGATGTCTATTTCAGGGCTGCTATCCCAGGTTCAGTCATCAGACAAAATGCATGGTTGTGCAGTCATGCCATCCCTGAGGACTTCAAATCCAAAATCCTACGTGTGCCCCTGGACAAAGATCTCTTGTTTGGTTCATAAGCTGACAAACTCTTCAAAGCCCTGTAAGAGTAAGGTAAGGCTATGAAGGACCATAGGCAAATTTTACTTTCTACAGTCCCTAGATACCAAAGAAACTATCCAGGTAAGTCCACTTTTGTTAAGAGCGACCCTAGGTCCACTCTCAAAGAAAATCACTAAGAAAGAGATGGGGAATCTCCATTGAGGAGGTCTCCCTTTGTAACCAAAACCTGTGACTACCTTCCCAAGTACACCTCTCCCATTCTCAGCCCATCCACCCCTCTTTCAGAAAGGCTTTTTCTCTCTCTCCCTTTGTATTGCAGTATTCCTTCCTTCCCTCCTTCCTGTGTTCTTTTCCTCTGCCCCAGTGTTTCTTTCCCTCTGTTGTCAACTATCACCTATCTACTGCTTTCAAGGGGGGTTTACTTACTTCTTTGAGCTACGCCCCTCCTAGCTGACCAGTATATATATATATATATATATATATATATATATATATGTGTGTGTGTGTGTGTGTGTGTGTGTGTGTATGTGTATAACCTGACATGTATGGTCTGAGGTCACATGTCACACACACACCCTCAGGAAGGTAAAGCTTTTGTACCTCAGCTGGGCAGGTGATGAAAACCCATATGTTAAGAATACTGCAGCAGCGATCTGTAGGACTTCTGCTGTTATGCTAAGTTCTTACACAAGTGTACTTTCACATCCTTCACCATGTGTGGGTGTGCTGAACTGTCTTACCCACATGCTGTATTTCCAAAGAAAGTTATCAGGCAAAAATGCAGTATGTGATGGGGGAGCTACTGGATAAGCCCCAAAAGACAAGCTAAGGGTCAATGCCACAGACTACACAGGCCTTACAAACAATATGGTCTGTGTCATAACAGCATGTATGAGGTTCAGCCAGAGCCTCAGGAGCAGGCATAGCTATGCACAGACATGCCAGATTCTCACTAACTGACTTTGTGGCAGATACTAAGATGATTTTTTGAGTCCCTTTTGCAGGTCCTCTCCTGTATGGTGGTGATGGCAACATCAAGCATCTCAACATTATGGAAGAACAGGGCAAAGTCCTGACAGCTGCAGGAGTGAAATTCCTGGCTACATGCATTCTTTTAATAAAACAAAGATAAAACCCTGTCAAATATGAATGACCCACAACAATTTCACCAGTGGTATGGTGGAAGGGAACTTCCAGTACAGTTACCTACTCAAAGGAAGTGGTACTCATTACTCAATGGGAGGTTACACACTTAGGGCAGACAGCTGTGCTGCTATAGCACTGTAAG
Source organism: Protopterus annectens (assembly GCF_019279795.1). Classification (NCBI taxonomy): domain Eukaryota; kingdom Metazoa; phylum Chordata; order Ceratodontiformes; family Protopteridae; genus Protopterus; species Protopterus annectens. The sequence goes on from NC_056733.1 coordinate 635,778,009, forward strand.
ACACACTACAATGTTCCTTCATCTGCTGCAGTGGTCAGATTTAATCCACCACTGGTGGATCCAGTATATAATGTTCACAGGCTGAAAATTCCATTCCCAGCTACATCCCACCACCAGTTTTCCTGCAAAATGCCTCATCTCACTGAAAATCTGTGGCAAGACGGGAGGTGAGCAACCTCTTACAAAAAGGGGTCATGCAAGAAGTACCATTAGATCTGAGAAGTCATGGTTACTTTTCACTATTCTTTTTGTATTGAGGAAAATAAAGGACCTCAGTGGCCTAAACCAGGATTTAACTAAAAAAAGGAGAAAAGAATGGTATGAATACAAATTATAGGTCCATGCCTTTAACAAGGAGACCAGATGTGCATACTGAATCTCAAGGATTCCTATTTACATCCAAAAATCACAAAGGACTCTAGAAATTACTTTTTGTTAAGTAATGGGGTCAGTCATTACTAGTTCAAGAGCCCCTCCTTTTGTCTTAATGCAGCCACAGGATGTTTACCAAGTGTACATCAGTAGTAACAGCTCACCAGTGACTGTAAGAGACCAATATCTTCCCCTGCCTCAACATTTTTTTTTTTTTGCCCTGTCACAGGAGGATTTCCCAGAACACACAGTCTGCATTCAGACTGTTCTATTGCCTGTGTGTCATGATGAAATCCACAGTGAAACATGTAGCTTAACACAGGAAGTAGTTATCATATGATGTACACAGGATACCAAGTTGCAACCTTTCCTGCTAAATGACAGTCATTACCCGAGAAAGTGCCCTGAGAGAATTCAGATGTTCATCGTGTTACACTGCTGCAGTCATCACACTTGGGTTATCCTGCCATCAGGCGGTCCCGCAGTCGGCCAGAGTTCCAAAGTCTTGGTCCGGTGTCGGTTGCTGTCGCTTCTTCCCTGACGTCAGTGCGCCAGGGGTATATAAGAGGCATCCGACGCCATTTTCTTCAGTCTTTCTTGCCGCGTGGTGCCCGAAGCAGAAGCAGTTCGCAAGTGCCGGTCGGCCGTCTCCTGAGATTTTCAAATCGAATTTCAGACCAAAGTCTTCAATAAAGCTAAGTACCCCGTTGGGGAACCTTTTCCTGCCTCAAGTCCGATGTCAGAAAAAGTTAACAACTGCATTTCTTGTGGGAAGCAAATACCTCATAAGGACTTGCATTCTTATTGTATTCCTTGCCTAGGCCCCAGACCACGACGTCACAGGTTGTCGGTTTTGTGCTAGGTTTAACAAACGAACTGTAAAACGTCGGTTTGATTTCGCCCGTTATTTTGGTAGGAAATTTAATTATACCATGCCGTCGGAGCAACCGACGACCAGAATGCATAAAAAACGCAAAGATAAGGACAGGCAGCTGAGACCCAAACCAGACTCCGAGGCCTCTGCTAGGCCAGTCGCCGGTTCTCCGGTTTTCAGTGAGGCGCCTACGCAGCCCCTGACGACCGCTGATTCAGAACCTCAAGCGGCATCCGATTCCCAAGAGGAGATTGCTAGGCCTCTACAACCTTTATCTTTAGGCCCTTCCGACTCCATGACTGAAAGAGATTCCGGTGCAGTTGAAACGCCTTCAGTTGCAAAAGGTGTCTTCAGACCGACTACACTCACTATTAAATCCTATGCAAAGCTGAAAACTCCTTTAAAAGCAAAGAAGACTGTACAGCAGTCTCCAGTACAAGGCCTCATGCCTAAGAAACAGATGTTTAAGATGGCTGAAGACTTAATTACCCTAATCAGGGGTTCCCATCCACCTCCTGATAAAAGGCCTAGACAGGAGGAGGACTACGCTTCCTCTGACCAGGTTTCAATTTCCTCAGATTCTTCTGAGGAACAGGAATATTCTTTTCCCCCTTATGAAGACTCTGATGCTGAAGAGTCTGTTCCTTCAGCATCTCCCCCAGAAGACTACTCTTTTGGGGAAACTTTACATACCATGAGGGAACATTTCCAATGGGAAGGCCAGGATTACTCTGATTCTAAGAAAAGGCTCTGAGAGTTCCTTTTACTACCCCAGCACAGACCACTTGCTATTCCACCAGTGTTAGACATTGTGGATGATGTTTATTCAGATTCTAGCCTTAACCCAGATTCACTACCTCCTGCACCAGCCAAACCAGACAGATACTACAGAGTCCCTGACTCACACAAATTCCTATATAAAAGCCCTGTTGTTGACCCAGCAACCATTTCCCAGGGTCCCAAAGGGGTTAAGAAACACAATTAACAGTGTTGCATATCTGACCTTTTTGAAGTATACAGGCCTGATACTGTTCTCCTAAATGGTTGTTGTTATTACTTAGTTAAATACTGTTCGTTTATTCCTGTGGGCCCTTTGCATGCTTGTAACAAACTGACTGTTATGCTATACATAGTATTGCCCCTGGATATATCACTGCACTACCCTCACTGCTGATGATTTAAAAGGGATTATGCTAAATGTAATGTGCTCTCAATGTTACTGAATAACTATTTCTCTCTCCTGTGCTTGTTCTCTCTCTTCTCTCTACCTATAGCTAACTCTACAGATTGTACACCAGGGTTCCTGTCCATACCTAACCTAAGAGGCCCTGTGGACATCTCAATATATCCAGTATCCTGAATAGGAGTCTACATCCTTAAAACAAAGACTGTCCTCCCAGATATTTTTGGAAAGTATGTCCTATTATTGTATTAATTAAATACTACTCACCAGGACATTTTTTTACCCCAGCCAGGTAAACCAGCAGCCCCCCCCCCTTTTAGATTTGGCCTGTTCTCCTCTCTCAGTCCCACCTCTGTTCTGCCTTTATCCTTACTTATACCTCCCTGTTTCCTGCTTTTCATACTTAGTAAACCTCCAGTGTATTTTCGTCTGTTTTTCTTTCCTTTTCCTGGCCACTAGGTGGCGCTCTTGTCAATTCATCTCCTACATTCACAATCATTAGTAATTCCTACTGCTCTTCTTATTGCTCCAACCTGATTTTTATTTTGTTTTCTTTCTCAAACACATCTCATTTACCTTACCCAGTATTTTATTACTAACCCCCCACAAGTCTTCTCTACCTTTCTAACCCACCTTTACTTTTACACCTGTTCTCTACCTCTTGCCTGATTGTTTTCTGCAACTGGTCGTCTTGTTGTTCCCCGCTCCGTTCGCTACGCTCACTCCCCTCCCCTCCCTACCCCCCATTCCCCCCCCCCCCCCGGGTCCTACCTTTATACTTCCCTAGACACACCCCCAATTAAACAGCAACCTATAACCTCTCTCCTACACATCCACCAATTAATTCCTCACTCCTTCAACCACACCCTCTCTTGAAACCACCCCTCCTATTCCCTACAAACCTATAATCTCTAACCTCATACTCTATAAAAACATGCCCTTAACCCTTAAATCTCTCTTTCCTCTTCTTCTCCTAAACATCCTACTTTACTACTACACCCTTACCTCCTATGAAAATCTCAAACTTTACCAAACTCCTACTTCAACCAAACATACTACAACTACACTTCCCCTACCCAAACAATCACATATTAATATACTAGCTACCTGTCCCTACCTCCCCCCTCTCTACCATAAAGCCCACCACTACCAACTCACAACCTCCAAAGACTCATTCTAATACCAGTCAAATATACAAAACCCCTACAACCACCCCAAACTCTTTTACTTATATATGGAGATATCCACCCCAACCCTGGCCCCAATACCCTCCAAAATCAAAGCCCTCTAAAACAAACTACCAATTATTCTAACCCACCCTTTTCCTCTGACTCCTCTCTATTGCTCATCTTAATATTCGTAGCATTAACAACAAAGTCACTCAACTCCATGCCTTAATTGATTTTTATGCCTTTGATATCCTCTGTCTCACAGAAACCTGGCTTAAACCTAGTACCAAAGACAATGAATTCACCCGCGCAGGCTATAGTACGTTAAGACAAGAGCGTCCTACTATGAAAGGTGGAGGAGTGGCCCTCCTGTTCAAATCCCAACTTCAGGTGGCTTTAATTAACTCCTTCCCCCCCACACCAGGAAATGCTGAAATTCTTTCCACTAAACTCCAAATTAACAAAACCAAAGCTATAAACATAATATGTTCCTACATCCCCCCAGGCAAGAACATCCACACCCTGGAAAATATCCTAAGCTGGATTTCTAGCACCTTCCCCCAGGAAACCATAATCCTAGGTGATTTTAATATCGACTGGAACTCCTGCATATCCCCAAACCCACCACACACCTTAACCTCTTTAACTTTCACCAAACCATTAACTCCCTACTAGAATACATAAATCCACCCACAAACAAACGATCCTAGACTGGATACTGACCAACAACAATCCCTCTCCTATAAAACAGGTATACTCCTGACAATATTAGTGACCACCTCCTTACCTTTATCACCAAACAAAATGCAACATTCCTAAACAAACTACTTATCGAACTAAATACAACAAAACAGCATTCAATCTCACATCCTTTCAAACTGAACTCAAAGAATATAACTGGTCAACTCTAAAATACCTCCCAATAGATGAAGCAGTAACGCATTTCAACAACACCTTCTTACAAATTCTAAACCAACATGCCCCATCCGGTTAGTCAGAATCAGATCCAAAGCAGCTCCTTGGCTCTCTGTTATAACTAAACAAACTATGAGAGCGAGAAATAAATCATGGTCAAAATGGAGATCCACTAAAAGCCCTACTGACCATCAAACCTTCAAACATCTAAGAAACAAAACAAAGAAACTTGTCATCCTAGACAAAAAAACTACAACTTTCAATACCAACAAAACCAAAACCAAAACCCAAAAAATTCTGGTCAGGAATTAATAAACTACTCCACCCAGGCAACACCAAAACACCTACCCCAGCTAGCTTAGCACAAAAACAACCTAACATCATAGCCAACACCTTTAACAATTTCTTCTCTCAAACTGTAAACTCACTTGCAAGCACCATGACTCCACCCCTCCTCCAAACTACCCCCATCCCCAACAATACCTATACACTAAAACTTGAAACCGTCTCAACTACCTATATACAGAAACTACTTTCTAAACTAAAACCCTGCACCCCTCATTGACAAACTTCCAGCTGAATACCTTCAATTAGCTGCAAAGAAATAGCCTACCCAGTATCCATCTTAATAAACAGAACCATAACAGAATCCAAAATCCCATCCTGCTGGAAAATCTCACATTATTCCACTCCATAAAGGTGGAAACTCTAATGAACTATCCAATTTTAGACCTATTGCCCTTCTATCGCCTCTATCCAAAATAATGGAACGCTGTATTCACCATCAACTTCTAAACTATCTCTTAAATAACAACCTGCTTGTAGACTCTCAACATGGTTTTAGACCCTACCACAGCACTACTACTGCCCTTCTCTCCTTCTCTGACACCATAAATAAAAATCGAAATAGAAACCTATTCTCATCTGCACTATTTCTGGACCTCTCAAAAGCATTTGATATGGTCAACCATCAACTTCTCCTTGATACCTTAAAATCTCTATCACTGGATTCTCAAGCATTACAGTGGTTCAACTCGTATTTGACTAATAGAAAACAAGCTGTCCTGCGGGACAGCCATCTATCCACTCAACTCCCTGTTACTATTGGTGTCCCACAAGGATCTATCCTAGGCCCCCTACTTTTCTCCATTTTCATCAATAATTTGCCCAATTCCCTACCAACATCCACATGCATACAATATGCAGATGATTCCACTCTCATCTGCTCTGCCTCTACCCCAGCAGAACTCCACTCCACTACCCAAGTAGTCTTTACTGCAGCAGAAAATTGGTTTCAACACATCTGTCTCCTCCTTAATCCCAAAAAAACCAAACTACTACTCTTTACCCCTACCTCTAAATCCACCCCTATCTCTTTTTCTATAACATCCTGTAATGGCACTATCATCAAACCTGACAACTGCACTAAACTCCTAGGCGTCACCATAGATAACCAGCTAAATTTTGACTGTCACATTGATTTAACTATCAAAACTGTCAATAAAAGATTGGTGCCCTATACAGGCTAAAGCCCTATCTCACTTCAACCTCCCGAGTAGCCCTTGCCCAAACTCACCTTATCTCTACACTAACTTACGCCTCCCCCTCCTTTGTCAACTTATCTAAAGGCAATCTTCAGAAACTGAATACTGCCTACCACAGTATAGCCAGATTTGCCACTGGCTCACCTTTCCAAACTCACCACTGTCTTAACTTAAAGAAACTCAACTGGCTTGAACTCCCGAACCTTATACTCCTACAACAACTAATCATCACTTTCAAAATTCTTCATTACCCTCCAATATACCCATACTAAATAAACTCATCACACCTTATAAAAATCTCAAGACACTCAGATCAGCCAACAAGCTACTAGTTACTACCTTGAAATCTCATAACAAATCAGGTGATTCCCTATTTGCAAACACTATCGGTTCTTACTGGAATAAACTTCCCATTGAACTGACCTCCCTAACATCATGTCACCTTTTCAAAAACAGATAAAAACCACCTACTAATTCACTGGCTATGCCCCTGCTCCAATCCTGACTGAGCATAGTACTGTTCATTACTCTAAACAGTCTGCTACTTGCAATTCTTTCCACTCCTTTCTTACCTAGACTAACATCCTCAGCCCCTTCACTGGACCTTCACTCTTTTCTCCAATCTTATTGCCTACTTCACCGTGATAGCCATCCTCTCTCTATTTACTTTCCAGCCATACCTAGACCATCTTTATCCTACTACCATAGCATTTCATCTCTATCCTGCTTCCTCACTCTCCTTTTCAACTTGACTTTCTTAACATTTAACTATGTTAAAATACTTTTACCCTCGTAACCATATTCTATCCGCATTCTTTCCACTCCCTTTCTTACCTAGACTAACATCCTCAGCCCCTTCACTGGACCTTCACTCTTTTCTCCAATCTTATTGCCTACTTCACCGTATAGCCATGCTCTCTCTATTTACTTTCCAGCCATACCTAGACCATCTTTATCCTACTACCATAGCATTTCATCTCTATCCTGCTTCCTCACTCTCCTTTTCAACTTGACTTTCTTAACATTTAACTATGTTAAAATACTTTTACCCTCGTAACCATATTCTATCCACAATTTCTATCTATCTTTTCTCCCCTTTTCCCATAGCTTTACTACCTATCTACCTGTTTACCTTCTAACTTGCTTTTTTAACACTTGTAACCATCAGTTTCTTTCCCTCTGCTAACTACCGAATCTGTCTTCTAGCCTTCTGACCGATGATTAAATTATTTAGCTTTACTACAGATATCCTTAACTCAACTTTATATTTTTGTGCCTGAGCTTAACTCCTCAGCCACATAATGTGAACTCTGTTTGTTACCTACTTAAATTAGTCCAGGCAAACTGTATTTTGTCTTTGTACATTTTTGTTTTTTGTTTTTTTTTTAAAAATTGATTTATTTAGTAAAGTATTCCTCATGTATTGTCTTAGTCTGATAGTGGAGCTTTTCTCCTCGGGCCTCTGCTGAAAATGGACATGTATCCAGCCAGACTAGCCCGGTTAACAAATGTAAAATAAAATAATAAAATAAATAAATAAATTAAGGCCTCTATTGCTAAAAATCCTGTACCCTCTGAAAGGGATTCTAGAGCACTAGACAGATGGGGAAAGAAAATATATACCTCAGCTACTCTAGCTATGAGGGCCTTAAATTGCCAGTTTCACATGCTGAAATATCAACAATATTTGATGTCTCAATTAAAACAAAAATGATCACACACACAGGGCAGCCTGATTACAAGGAAATGCAAGATTTGTTGCATGCAGCTGAACAAGTGGGAAAACATACTTTGCAATGTGGATTTGATTCATTGGAAGCTTCTTGTAGAGCAGCAGTGACGGGGTCTGTCATACGTAGGCATGCTTGGTTAAAAGAACAAACTTTACCCGATCATGTAAAAGTAAAGTTATTGGATGCACCTTTACAGTGGGATGTTTTATTTGGTGTAAAAGCAGAAGAGGTTTTAAAGAAAATGGAGGATAAGGCAAAATCTATGCAGACGGTCAAGGATTTTTTACAGGTTCAACCCCCTCGTTTCAGCAGAAATTGGCCAACCAAAAACTGGTCCTTTCCAGCTTCTGACAAACCACAGAGGGGCAAATACAAACGCCCAAGGGGCAGAGGTCAGTCACAAGGCTCTTACAAGCCTCGACAATGGGGTGCAACAACTCAGAAAGGAGGAGAAGACAGGTCTCAAACTACCAGAAGACAAACACAATGACTTACCCCTCAGACTGCCAAGCAAATCCCTCTTGGCAGCTTCCTTGGGAGGAAAGCTAACTCTTTCTGCAGACAACTGGCTCATCATCACAAAAGACAAATGGGTCCTAAATATTGTATCTCAAGGATACAGATTCCACTGTACCAAGGATAAAAGGAATGCCAAACCTGCCACCAAATCAATGGGCAGAGGCTCAAAAACAAATTACAGCTCTCATGGACATGAGAGCCATTCAACAGGTTCCCACACAGGAGCAAGGACAAGGATTTTACTCAAGACTCTTTCTAGTTCCCCGAAAGGACAAAGCTTGGAGACCCATTCTGGACCTCTCAATTCTAAACACATATCTCGAGGTACCCAAATTTAAGATGCTAACACTACAGCATCTTCTTCCCATGCTGGGCAAGAAGGCTTGGCTAGTAACGTTGGACCTCAAGGAGGCATATCTGCACGTCCTTATCAGACAAAATTGCAGAAGATACCTCCAATTTATAGCAGGTTCAACCCATTGCCAATTCTCTGCACTGCCCTTTGGCTTATCTACTGCACCCAGGGTCTTCACAAAATGCCTGGCACCAGTAATTGCATACTGCAGACAAAGAGGAATTCAAATATATCCATACCTGGACGACTGCCTTATTCAAGCAGAAAGCAAGGACATTCTTTTAAAGCATCTGGCGTTTGTCAAAAACCTATTAAGTTGCCTAGGGTACACAGTAAACAAAAAGAAGTCAAAACTAGTGCCCTCACAAGACATAATATTCCTGGGTGCCAGCTTAAATACAACGGCCCAGATGGCTTATCTCACGCCAGACAAGCAAGGACAACTGACTCAATACTTCAAAATGATGGCAACAAAGACCCAACTCCCTGCAAGAAAAATTCTGCAGGCCTTGGGATTCATGGCATCTTGCATACTACTAATACCATATGCAAAACTGCATATGAGGAAATGACAATGGTACCTGAAAAGCGTATGGACTCAACACAGCCACAGCTTGGAAACAATAATACCACTCATTCCCTGCCTTCAACAGGAGTTTCTATGGTGGGCTCAGGCATGTCACCTCAGTAAGGGTCAGCCTTTCACCTTACCCACAGCCAGGCAAACTATAACAACGGATGCATCGGATTATGCCAGGGGAGCACACATGGCAGGACAGTGTATTCAGGGCAAATGGTCTGCAGATCAAAAGCATCTACATATCAATCAAAAAGAGATGCTAGCTGTACAAAATGCCCTAACCGCTTTCAAGGACCTCCTATATCCAGGACAACTACTAAGAAAGACGGACAACACCACAGTGATGTGGTACATAAACAAGCAAGGGGGCACATATTCCTACCCCCTATGCAGGCAAGTAATGACCTTGTGGAACACAGCACTGACCTACCAAGTTCAACTACAAGCACAATTCCTGCCAGGAAAGAAAAACACATTGGCAGACGACCTAAGCAGAAACATCATAGATCCTCATGAGTGGAAACTAGATCCACAAGTATTTGCAATGATAACTCAAAAATGGGGGAGCCCAGACATAGATCTGTTTGCTTCCCCCCAAAACTACCAACTACGGAAATTTTGCACAAGGACATACCACACACTAGCTTGGAAAGTGGACGCCCTCTCATTCAGTTGGAAAACATTAACAGTGTATGCCTTTCCTCCACTGCCACTTCTGGCAAAGGTGCTGCTGAAAGCCAGATTAGAGAGGCCACAAATGATACTCATTGCTCCAGACTGGCCACGCCAACACTGGTATCCAATACTAAGGAACATGGCTCAAGGCCCACCATGGATTTTACCTCAAATTCCTCACCTGCTCACTCAGCAAAACAATCAGATTCTACACAGCCAGCTCAAGACTTTAAATCTGGCTGCATGGCAAATTACCTAAACAACCAGTCAACACTTCTCTCTAAAGCTGTTATGGATGTCATTCTGGAGGCCAGGAGGCCCAGCACCAGGAAAACCTATTCAAACAAATGGAAAAGATTCTGCGCCTGGAACCAGGCTAAAGGCCAGAATCCCCTTGTCCCAAATATTCCTCAGATTCTACAATATTTAACTGAGATGTTGCACAAAGGACTTTCTTTTTCATCTATTAAGATCCACGCCTCAGCTATTTCAGCTCATTACAACACGGATCCTCCTATATTTTCACATCCATTACTAAAACAGCACCTCAGAGGGGCTAAGAACATAAGACGGCCCCGGAGAGCACCAACACCACCTTGAGATCTCTACTTTGTTTTGGAAAAACTATACACTACCGCCCTTTGAACCAGCTTTTACAGCTGATTTACAGTTTCTATCATGGAAAACTGCCCTGCTGCTAGCAATAACTTCAGCACGAAGAGTCTCAGAGCTACAGGCCCTAATGGCAGTGGAGCCTTTCATCATTTTTCATCAAGACAGAGTCGCTTTACGAACTAACCCTTCCTTTATACCAAAGGTGGTATCCAGTGTGGCCCTAAACCAAACCATTCATTTGCCCACCTTCTATCCAAACCCCCAGAACAAAGGGGTAAGGCTCCTACACTCTTTGGACATTCACAGGCAATTACGTTATTACTTGGATAAGACTAAGGCTTTCAGAAAATCTGCCCAGCTCTTTGTATCCTATGCTGCAGGATCACAAGGAAAGGGTATCTCAAAACAGACCATTTCAAAATGGATAGGACATTGTATCCGTTTCTGCTACGCACACCATGGGAAACCTGTACCTGGTAACATTAGGCCCCATTCCACCAGGGCTACAGCAACATCAACAGCCTTCCTCAGAGGGGTACCAACCAAGGATGTTTTGGAGGCTGCAACTTAGAGTTCAGTGCACACCTTCACCAAGCACAATCACTTACCTCTATACTCTAAAACCAGAGCTGGCTTTGCCACTGCAGTTCTGCAGGGCCTACTAGCTTCTCCAAACCCTGTTTAGTTCCACCACCCATCCTTAGCTTTGGGATTCAACCCAAGTGTGCTGACTGCAGCAGTGTAACACAATGAACATAGTACAGTTTTGTACCTACCATAAATGTAGATGTTCGAGTGTTCACACTGCTGCAGTCCAGTTTACCCTCCCTCCATCTCCTCTGACCTAGCTGAACTTTTCTATACCTTTCTATCCTGTACAACCTTTGTGGTGTATTTGCTTGTAAGTGAAGGTATTCCTTTTATTCCTTTTATATGTTTTATTAGCAATATGTATTGCCTACCTACTTGGGGGCACCTGACATCTGGGGCAAGAAAAACTGAAGAAAATGGCGTTAGATGCCTCTTATATATACCCCTGGTGCACTGACATCAGGGAAGAGGCGACAGCAACCGACGCCGGACCAAGACTTTGGAACTCTGGTCGACTGCGGGACCGCCTGACGGCAGGATAACCCAAGTGTGATGACTGCAGCAGTGAGAACACTCGAACATCTACATTTATGGTAGGTACAAAACTGTACTTTTTTCCCAACTTAGCACAGCCAAGTAATGAGTAAAGGTGCTAAGATATGTGGCTTCCATGGTTTAAATTATGTCCCATGCCCAGTTACATATGAGGTCAGTGTAGTAATTAGTATGAATCCAGTGGAGCAGGCATAACGAATCAGTCTTCCAATTAGTCACAGTTTTGGATTCCTATAGGAACCACCATTGCTGGTGGCTACGTATGGCTGACCTAACAAGAAGTAAAGCATTTTCATAGCCTACCTCCGTAGGTACTGTGGACGTGTCTGCCATAGGGTTAGGGAGTCATTTCTAGAGCCAGACAATGCAAGTACCATGGTCACCACAAGAATGTCAAGTTCACATCAGTGTTCTGGATATCTGGGCACTACACTTCAGACACTGCAGTCCTTCCAATGTAAAATTGTTCAAGTCTTGTGACTATTCTTTTGAATAATATGCAGTAGTTGTTTGGTATGCTGGCAGACAGTGGGGGTATGCACTCTTTGCTCTTCATGCAGAGAATTTGCGAAACTTTGGAAGTGGGCCATTTCCATGAACCTCTTCCTGATTTTTGTCTGCTTCTCAAGAGAAATCAACACCATCTGCCTGCTACTCCTTTACAAATGGTCGATAAACCATAAACCAGGCAACAGAATGATAGGGCCAACCAGTGATAGACCTATTTGTCTTTCCATTGAAATTAAATGTGGAATGTCATGAGTTCTCTCTTTCTCTTATCCCATCACCAAATCAGTTGTTAGGGGATGCCCTGTTAGAAGTCTGGCAACAGTAATGACTTTATGGCTATACCTCAAGTGCCACTAATAACCCAAACCATACAGAAGGCAGTCCAGAAAAATCCTAATAGTTACCTTGTGGCTGCACGAGATACAATCTCTGCTTCTGAATCTGCACATTTTAGCTTGCCCTCTGTGAGTCATCCTGTTCAAAGAATTCTTTTTTATCCATCATAGATATATCACATCAGTGCTATCAGTATGGCTATGCAATCCACCTTATCCACAGAAAATGAGAAAGATTTTTTTTGCAAAAACTCTCCATTTGTAAAACCTTTAAAAGCAAACCTAAATGTTTTGCTATTTTAGTAGATGAAATAATCTGATCCCTAGGTTGGTCCCACTGAAGAAGGTTTTTGGAGTACCAGGCAGAAGGCAGAGCTGTTTGGTAAAGGCCTCAGTTATTCCTCTATAAAAATGCATTCCACGGCAGTTTCATATTCTCATGTGGGTGCCATGGCTACTTTCCTAACTTTGCCTAGGGTTGGGAAAGGCACATTTTATTTAAGTCGTAGTAAGAGACCTAGTGTCCTTGTGGGATTTTTATTTTAGAGAAACTGGCAGCCTTCCTTTGAGCTGGCAGCAGAAGCATACCTCATGTGCATGTCTTGGAAGACGCTTTTCCCGATAACTGTTAACTAAGCTAGAAGAATATGAGTAATAAACATTGTTAATCAAATCTCACTGCTTGGTCTTCCCCAAAAAGAGGTTGGTTCTCTGAACTAGCGCTTCCTTCATACATAACTAGCGACAGTCACCAACTTAAACCAGTCCATTAACCTTCTAATCTTGTTTCCATTGCATGGTAGAAAGGGACGTAACCTTTTGCATTTGATGGATCCCCACTGACCACTGCCATTTTACACGTACAGAACAACAAACATTCAGGCAAACCTAACTACAGTTCATCTGTTATGTCCCATTAAAAGCCTTTGGGCGTCCCAAGTAACTCTGTCAAAATGGCTGTAAAAAGGTATCAGTTTCTACTACCTGAAGGAAATCAAACCACTACCAGTGGTCCTCACAGTGCACTTCACCAAAGCCATGGTCAACTCCATGGCATTCCTTTGCAATGTGTTACTGGATGATGTTTGTGCAGTAGCCACCTAGTCAGATCTCAGTACCTTTGATGGATATACAAATTAGACCTTATTTCTAGAGCAGGGTCAGCCTTTGCAGTCACCTTCATCTAAGGGATAATCTCTTGACTGGCACTACCCTGGAGAGAGAGAGCCTAGAAGTGAGTCCCCTGTGCTACCTACACTGGACCACTTCTTAACCAGTATGTATATAGCTTGATGGTAGATTTGTAGGAAGTGCTTTCATCTTCTGTACTGCTTTCCCCACTCGACAGTCTGCCTCTTCAGGCCTTGGGTGAACAGGCCAACCTACATTCCCTGAATATTCTATCCCTAAGTAAGCTAATTATCATCTGGGTGACTTGTTTTTCTTTTTCTTACTAAGGGTTTGCCTTTTATTGCTGTGTAGTAAGGTGGAACTTTGTGGGTCACAAGAAATAGCTGCAAGAAGAGAAACATAATGGCGTTCGGGAAAAGGGGCAAAACAGCATGAAAGCTTGCATTGCTTGAACAGTCGTAATGGCTGTGACAATTAGTCATACATGTTACTGAAGGTAAAAGCACCAGATTTGAAATTATGATAGGTACATCAATTTCATTTGCTCAGGACAGCCTTCTTCGTGACTGGTCGAGTATGACATTGCCAAAATAGATCTTGAATGCTTAACCTCATACATTTTTTGAAAGTATAATTGCCACCCTGGGTGAAGGTTCATCTCTCCATGCAGTTTTCCTCAATCTAGCTAAAGTGTTTGACTCTCTGATGAAATCACATGTAAATTTTGGAATTCAAATGTAAATGAAGCCATAATAACTTGGGTTCACATTTAGTTACATGGTCATATACAGTATAACAATTATAGAAAGATTCCCGTCTTACTATCCCCTTTTATCAGTTGAGTCATTCAAGAATGTACCTTGGGGCCACACTTTTTGGCATATTTTTCCTCAGATGTCAAAACTGATTCCATTCTCTGATTGACCAGATGTGCAGCTACAAACTTGGGAACATTGTCCTTGACTCCACTGACACTATCTGTCTTCAAATGACTTTTAACACTACACATGAATGGTGGAATAGAAATGGCCCTGCCTTCAGTGTAAATAATGCAGTGTTTTGGCACTTGGTAAAAAACATATGCACTTGTTATTGTATGTTGATGGGCAATAACTTAAAGTTGTTGGAATAGTTAGACCTTGACATTGTAGGAGACAGGGTTTCATTTCATAACTCTCAAGCTCCTACCATCCATATAATGTATGGAGTTGCTCACTTTCTTTTCTATGGGTTCAAGAGCCATTCCGGAGAGGTAGATACCCCCCTTGTATACAACTCTTACCAGATGAGCTGTAGATTACCGCACACTTTAACTTACTTGCATGCTATTTTGCGCAGTTGGAGAAGGTACAGTGATTCCTTACAAAGAATTGAAGGGCTTTAAGACTTGTAGCCAAACACTACAGCAGCTGTCTGTGTATCTCATCACCTTGTTAGAGATCTGTAACTGACATAAAGAGAGTTACTGTACAAAACCCTTTGCTTAGAATTTCTCCCCAGTGACCTAAATGCAATACATATATACATATATTACAGGTGTCAGATCTGGTCACATCGTGGGTGCTGAGAAGAGCTCTTTTATCAAAGATTGAAACAGTACTAATTTCATTAACTTTGATTGCACCCTGACTTAGGAACAGGGGTCTATTCTCATCATGGTATTAGAAACCTTAAAAGACTTGGAGAAATTAAACCAAGATGTGGCATGTAAACAAGCAGGAAGGTAATAACACCTAACAAGTTAACGTTGATGGTGTGGGAACTGACAGTCCAGCTAGGTCTACATCTTTTAACTTGCTATGAGTATGCCCAGCATTAGCAGCTATAAGTGGAAACTGGACCCAGAAGTGTGCAAGTCAGTTAAATATAGGTGGGATCGGACATAGATAGACTGGTTTACCTTAGATGAAGGACATCAGTTGTAGAGTATGGTCTAGCTTTCCCATAGAGAGGAGATTACGCAGTAGATACATTTAAGATCCCCTGGTACAATGGCATTCACTTGCTGCCTGGTATGTTGTTTAGTTTTGTTGTTATGTGTGTACATTTGTGTATATACCACCTATCTGCTTTCCTGTCCCTGTTTCTATTTCCAAGGCTAACATTGTCAGCCAAGGCCATAGTCTTGCTGATGACCCTATTCTGGCTTAGTCAGTCATGGTTTTCTCTACTTGTTTTGACAGCCAAAAATACTTTTCTTCTGCTCATTTAAGATTGTACTCTATTTTTAGAGAATGGGACTTTCTAGTTCATCCTTTAATACCAATGGCATAGCACAAATTGTAAAACTAACCTACTAGAGGCTCTAATGCCCTTGACCAGATCCTTACCAACCTTGCCTGCAGCCCACCGTGCATCTTCTCATCCCTGTTTATGTCTGATCACAAGTCAGTCAGTCCTAGTGTTACAACCCCACTGTCAAATGAAAACATCTTTATGGACTTCTCCAAGGCAAACCTCCTTCATCTTGCAGAATACCTATGCAGAATTCCCAACAATCCCTTGGAAATGCACCAAACTGAGAAGACTCCTGCATTCAACTTGGACTTTTACCAGCATCTGAACATCCATCCGTTTATCCACAACCCTTTTATTTATTTGTTTTTTAATCATTTTTGCACATGGGGTTCGGGTATCACTTCAGTAGTAGCAATCACCTAGAGTCCATGTTCACACTGCCAGGTGGCTAGCCAGCATCTGAAGAGTTGTATAAGAAAGTCAGTACCCATCTACCCTAAATATAGCTGTAAATTCTGGAACAAACCTCTCTGGTGCAACTTCCATATTAATAAACTGTACAACAAAAGAAGGAAAATAATGAAAGTTGCAAGAAATCCTCATCGCTCTGTCTCAAGACTACAGTGAAATATGCCAACAAGGAACTTAAAAACATAGTTTTGTTAGAATTAAGTATATACCAATATCATGAGGAGGAAATAAGCAATGATGCATATAATGTAAGAGATATACATGAAGATGAAAATGATGTAGAATGTGTTAACGATCAAAGTGAATTAATTAACTGTTATAGAAATCAAAACCTAGATAATTACATCGTGCAAAGTGGGAATAGTGGGCACCCACATGATATAGATAAAGCAGTATGTTTAAATATGAATTCAACAATAGAAAATGAGGAGCAATTTTTAAGTAATCCAAGTATTATAATGAATACAAAAAAAGATTATAAAATCTATAATTATTCTTCCAAAGATATTACAACAGCACACGCGGATTTATTTTCAAAAGGACTCAATTATGTCCCATGTATTCAAGGCAACATGGTACAATCTATTCTAGATTTAAAGCTATTTTCTAGAAAATTAAATTTAAAGGTATTTTTTAACAACAGTAATGAATGTCAAACTGGGGCAAATGGGAAGTTCATGAAACCAAGTCTATTCAATCCACCCATGAATGATGAAATTATGTATTTTGAAAGGAGAAGTGAGTATGATATGAGAAAATTTTATAAGAAATACAAATACAAAAAACACGTTAATATTACAACAACTGAAAAACAACTGTTGAAAGATATACAACATGATCCAAATTTAAGAGTAATGAGGCCAGATAAAGGTAATGGGATAGTCATATTGGAATATAATGATTATAGCCTATACATGACCAATATGTTAATGAGTAATACATATGTAGAAATCAGTAGAAACCAAGTACACATAGCATATAAAAGAATTGAAGCAATGTTAGAAGACATGTTATATCAAGGGGATATCACCGAAAAAGAACATGAATATTTGAGAAATGAATATCCAGTTATCAGTGGTATCTTCGGAATACCAAAAATACATAAAGGCCTCAACAATTTGGATTTTAGGCCTATAGTAGATGGAAATAGAAGTGTTACATGTAATATCAGTAAATACTTGGATCACTTCTTCAAGGAAAGTATGAAATCTTTCAATTACATAACTAAAGATTCATGGGACTTTTTGAGCAGACTTAATAAAATAACAATGAAGAAAGAATATGTTTTCATAACAATAGATGTAGTAAATTTATTTACTACAATACCCCATGATGTAGGCCTATTATGGCTAGAAGAACAACTTTTTTTGACAAAATTATACGAACAAGATCAAATAAATATATTAATAAATCTAATGGAAATAGTACTCAATAATAATTATATATTTTTTGAAGGCAGTTATTTTCAACAAATCAGTGGGGTAGCCATGGGGGCACCTTGTGCCCCCATGTATGCAAATTTAATCATGAGTTATTGGGAACATAACTATATATTTACAACAGAGTTTCATGAACACCTCATTATGTATACCAGATATTTGGACGATATTTTTATCATATGGGATCGAGATAAAAATATAAATATGTTGGAAAAATTTCTACAACATATTAATAATACAGTTAAATTTTTGAAATTTACTTATAATGTACAAGAAAACAATATTAACTATCTGGACGTGGACGTAACATATGACAAAGACATAAATATTTTGAAGACAAAGATACATAGAAAACCCACTTTTTCAAATGCATACTTGCATTACGACAGCTGGCACCCTGACCATCAGAAAAAAGCTATAATAAAAGGGCAGATGGTCAGGGTGGCCAGAATGGTCAGTGAAGAAGTGGATTTTTTAGAAGAAATGAAATATATCATGCAATTATTCATTAATAGGGAATATCCAGAACAACTTTGTATTCAAATATTTAATGAAGTAACAAATAAAAGAAAAAATGGAACATATAAGGCAATTTTAAGTACTGGGATAATGTCAACTAATAGGGAAGGTATAATGGATCAACAGACTTGCAATAACATTCCATTATATATAATACAATTTGATGATTGTTCCAAAGATATAGAGCATATTATCAAAAGAAATTGGGATTTCTTCATTAATGACAAAATTGGGAGAAATATATTTAATGGAATAATAAAATTTGTATACAAAAAAAGCCCCTCCCTTAAAAATATATTAGAAAATAAGAGAAATACTGAAAAATACACATGTTTAAGAGAAGGTAACTTCAAATGTGGAACATGCAGTACATGTAGTTACGTCCACGAGACAGATATTAATATTAGGATTAATGAATGTAATATAATAATACATGGGCATTATAATTGTCATACCAACAACGTAATATATATAGCTTTATGTCAACAATGTAAAGCTTTTTACGTTGGAAAAACTAAGAGAAAATTCAGAGAACGGATTAAAGAGCATATATTAGACATTCAGCATCAGAAAAATAGTAATGCTTTAGCAAGACATATAGTGGAATACAACGACCATAAATTTAAATTTATGGTCGTAAACCAAATAAAATATGACTTACAAGGAAGGATAACCATGTATCACTTGGATATGGAAGAACTAAAATGGCAAATATTACTTAATTCCTGTATACCTCCGGGTTTAAATGAATATATGACTATCATGCCATTATTGAAATTGAATAGAATATACAACAAATAACATATAGTAACATTTATATATAATAACACACTATGATTAAATTTATCAAATATAAATTTAATAAACATATGTACAACAATACTATAAAGAAAAAAACTTTTTAGCAATGATTTATCAAAATATATTGCAGCAATTGATTTGATAATGGATGGGTTGCACACTATAAATATATATACAACAACATATATAAAACACTTGCACGTAATAAGAAAAACATATATAATTGGTATACCATAAAAACAACACAAAGTCAACTAATAATAATTATGCATACCACTAGGACATTGTTTCATTATAATTTATCATATTTCACATAAGATCATATAGTATATATATTATTTGGAATATAAAAATTTATGGGTTTTAAATAATTATATATATGTTTGTTTGAATATAAAACATTATTAGTGTATATTATGCACAATTTATTGGTAGTAATGTTTTATATATACATTTGTAAGAATAAGTATATATATAAAAGATTAATTGGACCATTTATAAGCATTTTTAAATGTGTAAATATGCATAAATAGTTAGTTAGGATATATTTAAAGTAGAGATGTATAAATGCATGTATTTAAACAAGAAAATGTTTTTAAAGAAAACCATTACTGTTTTAAGAATTATGGCGGGAAATTAATTAGTTAATTGAAGGATTATTGAATAATTAATGGTGTATAAAAGGGTGAAGTAAAATGAAAGAAAGTATTCTGAAGAAGTTCGTAAGGACGAAACCTAGGTCAATTACAACAATAAAGCAGTGTTCGATATTAACTTGGTACAGAGTTTCCTTTGTGGAATTTTGGAGTTGGTTGGTACCTGTAAGTCTTTGTTTTGGAGTCTTTTTGGAGCCTGTTTCATCTCCTTATTGGCATCGGCCTCACCTTGCTTTTACAACAAGTTACAGTTTAATCTTTGGTTCCGAACTTAAAAACATTGTTAGAAAATAAAGAAGAATATGAATTTAAAGTTTCTGTAGATTCCAAAGGAAACTATAAGCTTTTCTTCAGTTATGTCAGAAAATTAAGCAATGTCCAACACTGTACTGGGCTGATGTGCATGTCTGACCAAGTTTGCTCATGACTGCAAACTGGGCAGTGTTATCCTCTCATCCACTGATATAAACTGCTCCAGCAAGCTTTGGAATATACACTTACAATGGTGTATCCGAAAGTATCTCAAACTAGATAAAAAAAATCTACCATAGTAGCATTTGCAGAAAGATTATTTCTACCTCATGTGTTATAAGTTGTACTCCTCTTCAGATAGATTAGATACCTAGGTACTTATGTGGCTAGCATTCTCAAATTTGAGCATCATGTCTCCACCACAGTCAGGACATTTTTCTATCTGACCCAGTTAATTTCTAAGGGTATGTCTTTAAGATCCAAAGAAGCCATCCTGCAACTATACTCTTCCCTTATCAGATGCATCATTGAATACATTGTCCCTTTGGTATGTACAAATACAAATATATTCAACTGGAAATGCCCCAAATTTTTCTAACCAAGAAGATTAAAGATCATAAATTCTTCAACTACACTGATAGATTAGCACAGCTCTCCTTATACTCAGTAGCCCACAGGTTGTTGCAAGGAGACCCGTGTCCCTCTCTTTCAGCAATTAAAGACCCAGTACTGTTTGACCTCTTATTTCAAAGTAAAATCAGTGTCTCTTCAAATACATACATGAAGGACTTAAATCTACACCAACAAGTAAACAAGACTCGCTGGGTAGATAATTTTCAGTGCAATATTTTCCTAGTCAATGGAAAACATTTATACTGCAAGTTAAAAGTACTACTTTAGCTATCTTGAAGGCTAAGTTTGATGACTGGCTGGGTAGACACACATTTACACAAGGGTTGTCATATACATCCTTGCTTGAGTTGGGAGGTGAGCTCTATTAAGTGCTTGAAAATGGAGGCAAGAAAGTTTTATTTTGTAGTCTTAAAAGTATATATGGCTAGGCATCATATGGTCCCATGATCACTTGCTTAATATGTTTGTGTTCCTTCTAGAAGGCTGTACACTAGAAAGTCAGACTTCACCGAGAAGGCATCATCGTCACTGTAGTGCTGATCCAAATGTAATGCAGCAAGAGTGAATACAACTACAAGTTCTGCTGTATTAGTCAGAACTTTGGTAGGAAGTCTGTCTTATACCACTTTCAGTGTCCACTGGTCAGCCAGTCACAGCTTATTTCCCCATCTCCAGTTGGCTCTCTGTGTACATGCTGTTTGATCAAGTTTTCAAGTGTGTACTACATCTAAAGCTGTAATTGATGACTTTGTGCCCAGTGCATCTGTGGCATTAAAAAGTCTTGTTCTGGAAGAGACTGTTCTTGATAAAGATGTTGTCAACCAGGCAGGTGACAGAGCTTCAAACTTTTATGTGCAAAGAACCTTCCATGGTCGTCTTAAGTACAAGTATCCCTCCTGTATGCCAAAAGTAGTTTGTGAATTGATCCTCAACCAGGGTTTCTAACTGCTTACATTTTTTTCAGTAACACTCAAAACAAAGAGAAAAGATTGTGAACCATTTGGATATCCACAGGCAGCACAGATATTACATTGTCAAAACCAAGGACATTAGACAAAAGCAACTCTGTCTCTCTTAAGTCATCCATTTTTGGTAGGTTAGTCAAAGCAGACCCTTTACAATGGCATGACTGTATCATATTCTTTTTTGACTCCAGCAAGAAGTTTTTGTAGATTGCTGTCAATGTGCAGTCCTGTAGGGAGGCAGCTAGCCTGGTTTGCTTTCTTCAAGAATGTATTTGTTCAGGGCATTTGTGAAACAGCAGCTTAGATGTCCATGTATACTTTCCGTGAACATTACAAAGTAGGTATGTGAACATTAAAAAGTAGGTATCCAGCTGAAGGTCAACTGAAGATCAAGGCTTGTTTCGCTTCTATAATTCTTCATGATCTTCTCCCAAGAGCAGGTCCACAATACTACTTTCTTTCCCTTCCCCCAGATAAGGAGTTGTGCTACAAAATGGATGTCCTTCTATTCATATTTTGCAGTATTCATAACATGAGAATTTTTCAAATGGGGTTGCTCTCAGGTGTCAGACATCCAAAAAAGATATTATGACCTGGTGTAGATAGACTCTCCTTCCCCGTCTGCCATACCTCCTGTTTTGCCAGCCTTCCTGTATGCATTCTCTGCAGCTTTCAAGTGCTCTGACTCTCAACCTCCTGCCCCTGAAAGGCCGGACAGGTTTTATAAAGTGCCAGAGGATTCCAAATTCTGGGTCAGTTCTCAGGAGATTCTCCTGACACAGACTTCAACCATTGCCTGCTGACATTAAGGCAAAAATAATGGATGCCCCCTTGGACAATAAGGCATTATTTGGTACCTCTGCTGTAGAACTCTTGTCTTTACAGGAAAGGGGCAAAGAGCTGCAAAACCTGAAGCACATTTTTTCTCCCCCCTTGTTCCTAGGTTCCAGGGGAACTATCCTACTAAGACCCCGTTTGTAAGGAAGTCTTCCAGGCCCCAGTCTTCAAAGGGCAAAAGAGATGGTAGGAAACAAATTTCCTCAAAATCTACCTCCTCAACTCCTACTGCTCAGAAACAGCACTTTGAGACGAAGCCAGGTAGTCTGTCACTACCTGCCTCTTGGCACCCAAACCCCTCTTTCCCTGTCTGCTTGGAAGCAGATCACTCAGGACTCTTGGGTCTTATCCATCATTTTTTAGGGATTGTTTATGGTGTGGAAGGCTTCTCCTTCCTTCAGGGGTATTCCGCAGCCTTCGAGGGAGCAACTGGAACTCTTTCCCCAAGTCATTTCCACGCTTCTCTCTCAAGGCACCATTCAGAAGGTACCGCCTTCCCAAGTAGAAAAAGGGTCCTAGTCCCCAGGAAGAATGGACCTTGGAGACCCATTATAGACCTATCCCATCTAAACACTTTCCTGAATGTTCCAACTTTTCACATGTTAACTTAACCCACTCTTCTTCCTCTCATCCTTCCTCATGGTCTTTATGGTGTCCTTGGACATCAAAGATGCTTATCTTAATATTCCCATTCATCCTCGGTTCAGGAAGTATCTTTGCTTTGCTATTGCTTCCTCACGTTTTCAATTCCCTGCCTTGCCCTTTGGATTGTATATGGCGCCAAGGGTTTTCACAAAATGCTTAGCTCCTCTCATAGCCTTCTGCAGGCTACAGCGTATACATATTTTCCCATACCTGGACGATCTTCTTCTCCAGGCTCAGACTCCAGACACCCTTCAGGAGAATCTTCTCTTCATGGTGTCACTGCTGGAGGGTCTAGGTTTCACCATCAACTACTAAAAATATACCCTGGTTTCTTTTCAAGACTGCATTTTCCTTGGATGCAGGAACCAGCCATACTGGATGCTGGCTTCCTTACCACCAGAAAAAGGTCATGTTTCTCAATTCCTACTTCTAGGCCCTCTTCCCCTGCAATCCCTGACTGCCAGTGAATTTCTTTGCCTCTTGGGGTTCAAGCCATCCACTATTCCCATGGTGCCACTAGCCAAGTTACGAGGAAATTCCAGTGGTTCTTGAGAACAATATGGGGTACAACACTCCCATCCTCTGGAGTTTGTTATTCCCCTTCTACCCTTCCTGAAAAAGGAGCTACACTGGTGGATCCAGCAGGTTTCAAAGAATCCAGGCTTACCCTTGCAACCACTTCTTCCCACTCAGGAGCTGTACACAAACGCTTCAGATATGGGATGTGGAGCAGCCCTAGCCACATGGAGGGTCAGAAATGTGTGGTCTTCCTCTCAGAAGAGGGAGCATATCAACATAAAGGAGATGAGAGCCCTTATTTTTTGCTCTTCAAATCTTCAAACCCTTTCTTCTCCCAGGTGCCTTAAAATGGTTTACAGGCAATACCACAGTCCTCTGGTATGTCAACAACATGGAGGGACAAAGTCCCATCTCCTGTGTAGACTGGCTGTCCAAGCCTGGGAGTTAGCTTTCCAGAGCCAGCTCACCCTCCAGGCGGTTTACATACCTTCAACTCAAAATGTTGTGGCAGACACTTTGAGCAGGTCCATGATGCAGTCCCACGAATGGATGTTAAACAGGGATGTGTTTCTGGACATCATCCATCAATGGGGTTCTCTTGGAAGGGGATGTTTCTGTATGGATTTCCCCTTTCCCACTTCTCCAAAAGGACCTGTTGAAAATACAACAGGAGCAACCACAAATCTTGCTGGCGGCTCCCTTTTGGCCAAGACAGCCCTGGTTCCCCCTTCTTCCGCATTTAGCCAGGAGCAGTCACCACAAATTACCCCACAGAATGGACCTACTCACACAGGACAAGGTATCTCTAATACACCCACAAATGTCAACCCTACAATTGACCCTCTGGGTGATAGGGTTTTGATTCCCTTTTCTCTGAGGACACGCTGCAAGTTCTGCAGGAGGCCAGAATACCCAATACTAGGAAATCCTATATCTCCAAATGGAAAAGGTTTTCCATCTGGTGTCCTTCAAAGGATTTGCAACCACTGCAGGTGGATGTTCCAGTGGTTCTGTCCTATCTGTGTGAATTATTGAAGAGTGGGCTGTCATACTGTTCAGTAAAGGCTAATCTTTCTGCTATTTCAGCATGTCTGCCAATGTCTCCCTTTTAGCTTACCTGAATACTCCTTGCAACTTTAAACCATGTCTCGGTAACTGCACTGATGTCCACATCACATTCTCCAAGTTGGGGAGAGCTTGGAGGTGGCAGAGCTTTTAGTCTTCTGATCTTGAGCAGTACAGTCTTTAGATTTTCTTGGGTAGATTTGATATGTTGGCTTGTCACTCTGACATTGTTTAAAAAAAGACTCTACAGGTGAGGATGTTTTAGCTAATATTCAAAAGCGTAAAGGGGACAGGTGCATACCATCCTTGGCAAAGCAATGTGCTTTAACTGTGTCCTCCCACACTGATAAATAGTGTATCCTTGGGAATGACACCGAAAACTAAGCCAATTATTAGTCGGTCATCATCTGTTAGTATTGTGGCTTCATCCTTGTTTGAAGGTACAGTGCTGCTCAGTGCTAGACACATACCAACCTATGACCCGTAGTCAAGAGCTCCATAATTTTTCTCCTCATTTAATCTAGAGAAGTATGTATCAGGTCATTTACACCTACATGGACTATGACTGTATCATACTTTTGCCTGTGGTACAGTGGCTTGAGTCCATACATAACTTGGTAGATCCTGGCCCCTGATAGGCAACTAATCATTATTTTCTCATTGTTCACCATGATGAGTGGGGCATCTGCTTGTCGTTCAATGGAGTCCACTTTCACTAGAGTCCTGGGTAGTGTATTGGCTTGCCTTATGGGCTTTGTAGTTGAGACATCACTGGGTGTGGCTGTATGTACAGTGTTAGATGGTGTTTCTGTTGCTTGCTTTTGGGTTTGCTGTGGATACTTTTTGCAGGTGGAATGACTGGGAGGTCTTTTGACTTTGAGAAGATTGCCTTTAAGCACCTCATCTTAAGCAGGTCTCTGTGTGGGGTGCATACTGTGCCTCAGCATAAGTAGGTCTCTGTATGGGGTGGGTACTATGTGTGATGGGTTTAACATGTGTTTTTGTGAGAGTTTTGTTTCCAGAGACATTGTGCATGTACACCTCTTGCATACTGTATTTTTTTTCTTTTAGGATTTAAATGGTTGACAATGAACATTAGACAATAATTACATTGTCTCAAGATACCCATAACCACCAATCTGCTGTGGAGAAACTGGGAAAGTTCATTTCCATGATGTCAGGTTTTTTACTGGGTGAGCTACAAGGTTACGTAGCATGAGCAATTAATATTGGACTGACTAATGGTGCAGCCTTCAACATGGCTGCGCAGAAGTGTGCTTTTGCTTGAGGATAGCATTGCTGGCTTCTAGGGAGAGTCATATCTTGTGTCATCTTTTCCAAGTTTGGGTTGGATGCTTGCAAATGCCCCTCATTCTCAGATGTAGGTGAAGGCTTAAACCACTTTCATGGCTGCCTGAATGTTCCCTTCCAGACAGCTCTCCCCTTGTCACTTAGTGGATTGGTCAGTGTAGGGTAATTAATGGGCTGTGTTCAGTTGAGGTGAGGTTTGACAATTGTCAGGAGGCAAACCATATAGAAAAAAGATCTACTGTGTTCAGTTTAGGCTGTTCATATAATCAGGTTCGTAAGTGTATGTTTAGATCCATCGTGCTGTTGAATAAGCATATAGCACAGACCAGGAAGAGTTGAAGCCGTATTTAGTTTTTTTGGAAATGCAAGACAAAAGTTAGCCCAGCCAAGACCTTTTGATACTATGCATGTGTGTGCATGTACATGCTCACTTGCAAAATGTTCAGACAGTGCACACTCTGCCTTAGTTATTACCCTGGATGGAGTTATTGTCTATGATATTTATAAAGAATTTTAAAAAAGTACTTGTTCTGGTTCTCCTTCCTTTCAGATGATGGTAAAGATCATGTCTAAAGGGGAGAAGCGACCTTTGGTTTTTGCATAAACGAGTTTGCATGCGTCTTTATGCAGGCAGACATTTATGCAAAAACCATAGGTAGTTTCACTTTAGTTTACAAATAAAATTACTCTAAAAATGGCTTCAGAACACAGAAGTCTAAACTTACATAGCCATGTTTACAGAATTAATATTAGTGTATGGGAAGGAGGTGGTTGCATCAGTTTGGGTTCCAGCCTTAGTTATGGTGGATTGTCATGGGTAAGTAATTGTGACTTAAGCTACGTAATTGCCATAAAGTTACCCATAAGTTTAGCCATGCTAAACCAGCATAATTAGTGGTTATAGTGCATTGAAGGCTAGAGTGTATCCATATTTTTCCATATTTAGAAGACTTGCTTTTATTTATAGAGTCTTTTTCGAAGTGTCAAGAATCTCTCTCTCAGTCTTGGGTGAGAAATCTCTTAGACGAGCTGGGATTCCAAGAGAACAATCAAAAGTATTTCTTGACTTCTTCGCACAAGATTGTGTTCCTGGGATGTCAATTAGACACCTCAGTTCAGAGAGCTTTTCTTCCGCAAGAAAAAATAGATCTTTATTTAGATCCTTTTCTGAGGTTTTCCATTCAAACTTCGGTCACTGTGAGGGAATACCTTAGGATTTTGTGTCTCATGGCATCTATGATTCTTATGATACCCCTGGCAAGACTCCACACGAGAAAGATACAGTGGTGTTTGAAATCTCTTTGATCCCAGCATCAGTATCTTTTATCATTTATCTTTTCAAATCCCAGTGCTGGGGTTTGTCAGAAAGAAATCAAGACAACAGATATCCTTAAATCCTAGTCTCTGCTTCTCCCTCCTTGTTTCAAAGCAGTCACCACAGACTGTTCAGACTTTGCTTAGGGAGCAGTTCAAGAGCGATAAAAGTGTAGGTATGTGTGACACCAAAGACAGATGCAAGCACATAAATATCTAGAAGATGCTTGCCCTAATCAAGGCAGTCAACCAGCTTTGGCCCCCTTAACCTCTTCAGAGTGGTTTCAGACAATACCACAGTTGTGATACATCAACAAGAAAGGGGAACCAGGTCATACCGTCCTTGCAGACTAGACATTTTAGCTTAGGATATAGCATCACAGCCCATTCTACCTCTACGGGCATCCTGCATTCTGGGAGAGTAAACTTGGGTGGCATACAAGCTGAGCAGGACCAGGGCAGAGCCTCACAAATGGAAACTGAATCAGGGGGTCTTCCAACATCTGATCCGTTTGTGGGAGAGTTCCTCAAGTAGACTTTTTTGCATCCTCTTATAACAGTCAACTGGCAAAATTCTGTTCCAGTACAAAAGACCTAGAAGACAGATGCGTTTTCTTTGGTCAGGAATGTTCCTGTATGCGTCTTCACCTTTTCTACTAATGTCTAGGGTACTTCTGAAGATTCAGAAGGAATCCCCCAAGTTCATTGTGGTGACTTCCTTCTGGCCTGGGCAGCTGTCATTCTCCCTTGTTTTGGAAATGGCTAGGTGCAATAACAGCAAGCTTCCTCACAGAATGGATCTACTTGCACAAAAACAGGGGATTTTGATACATTCCAACATCAGTCATTTTTATTTGACTACCAGGATGATAAGGTCTTGATTCCTTTTAGTCACCTATTTACTGAGTACTTGCAGCAGATACTAATGCAGGCAAGAAAGTCTGCTAGCAGAAAGTTATATGTTAGCAAATGGGAAAGGTTTTATTTTTGTTGCCAACAACATAACCAGCACCTATTCAGGGCTAGTTGTTCTCTGGTTTTACAATATTTGTGCAAGTTCCTATCCTATGACTAGTCTTATTCCTCTGCCAACGTTAATTTATTTGCCATTTCAGCATGTTTGCCCATATATCCTCCTGTTTCAAGACAACCTAATATTAAAATGTTCTTGAAAGGAGTTTCGCATGAGCGTCTGCCAAGTAAACCGGTTGCTGTTCCTTGGGATCTTATTTTTGCATTTGAACCAGCTATTCTAGATTACTTCAAGTTTTTAACATGGGAAAACAGTTTTACTGCCTGCTCTGACTTCTGCAAGAAGTGTATCTGAGTTGCAAGATCTTATGGTGAGTCAACTGTACGTCATTTTCCAGAAGGACAGGGTTACTTTGAGAACTAATCTTTCTTTTATGCTTAAAGTGATAGCCAAGTTTACTGCAAGCCAAACTATCCATCTCCCTGTTTTCTTTAATGAATCTAAAACTGAGGGATACTCCATACCTTGGATGTACACAGGCATCTCTGGTACCTTCTTGACTGAATACATATATAAATAACGCCACTGAGGATCTAATCATTGGATAAAAAAATAATACATTTTATTAAAATAAATAAAATGATTGAGCATTCCACAGTACTCTGCATAGATTTTCCTCACTACCTCACAATAGAAATTTTTTTTTTATTGGTGGAATGTATGTCACTGATTTTGGAAAATAATTTTATAGTTTTTGAAGGCAAGTACTTTCAACAAATTAAGGGTGTCACCATGGGTGCAGCATGCTTCCCCAGTTTTCACCTATACTATGTTGTTAGGGTGGGAACACCAACATGTATTTATTAGTAGCTTTTTTAAGATCCTCCTATTGTATGTTAGATTTTTAGATGACATCTTTATCTTGTGGGATGGCATAGAGGATGAAATGCATTCCTTCCTCACGTACTTGAATAGTGCCACTCAATATTTAAAGTTTCACCTACAGGAGGAAAAAGGAAAAGATTAATTGTCTGGATACCCTAATATCCCACACAAGACAGTGGTGTAAAGCTAATATTTATAGAAAAGAAAATTTTTGCAATGCTTACTTGAACTTTTCTAGTTATCACCCTTTTTTTTTCAAAAGAAAAGTTTAGTATAAGGTCAAGGCTATTCGGGTTGCAAGAATGACTTTCCAGTATGAAGAGGTGTGGTACGAACTTATGAAACTTAAACGTATGTTTATTGTAAGGGGATATCCTGAGAATCTAGTTAGCAACTTGATCAAAGAATTGTATGATGGTTTGGGGGGGATCCAAACCCCTTTTAGGTTTGAGGCTTAGTAAGCCACCCCAATATACTAGTGAGGTGAAATATGAAAAAGCATTTACTATCCAACACAACCATTTTTCCAGTGACATTAGGGATATAGTTAAGCGTAACTGGAACATTTTTAAAGGTAATAAAGACTTTCATAATATGGTGGGGGTAGCACCAACATTTATTACTAAAACAGCCAAATATTTCAGACAATTATTTGAAAACTAAATTTCAGGGAGTTTACCTCAAGAAGTGGGGACATATTCTTGTGGTTGTTGCAAACTGTTTATACATTGCAAGGGTGCAAACCCTTACACTGGACAGCATTCTTAAAAGTCATGTTACCTTTCAAAAAGGTAGCTGCAATACATCCATAGTTATTTATTTTGCGAAGTGTGATCAGTGTCTAACATATTATATAAATAAAACCGAAAGATCACGTAAAACACAAATTTATGAACACAGTTATGATATTGCAAACCACAATGAAACTGACACATTATACAAACATTCTACAGGCTGTTCTTGTTTTAAAAAGTTTTCCTTTGGGATTTTAGAAGTTATTAGCATTAATACTGGGGGGGGGGGGGGGTACTGGAAATGTTGGCTTACTTATAGAGAACTTGGTCTTTGTGCTACTTTTCCTCCAGGTTTAAATGAATATATATCGATTGCACCAGTATGTTATATTAGGGCTGACAGATTGTTAAATCATTTTTGTTTTTACCAGTATGCTTTATTTACCAATAGATTTGTACATTAAATGGTGTTTCATGTGTTATGGGGGCCTGGGCCTTTATGAAAAGCTCATTTAATCATCAAGTATCCTGTGCACCTGTTTGCATCAAAGCACTGCCTTTTCAACACTGTAAAAAGTGTTGACTTATCTCCTCATGTTATTCTGATGAAGTCTCTCTGTTGAGACAAAACTGCTCAGTCATTTTATTTATAATTTTAATAAGTACTTCCTGTTACTTCTTTCCTATATCTTTCTGTCTCTCATTTCTGCCATATTTTTTAAGTTCCAAATGTGATGTTATCCATGTCACTATTCCTCACTTCTGGGTCATGGGATCCTACATCGGATCAGAGCCGGCAACTTATCAGACAGATCCTTCTAGGCTCGAGCTTCTCTTACTTCTATAGTCCCTTGCTGCCCTCTAACCTTTCAGATCTCATTTGCCGCTCACTGCTTCAGATGTGGTTCCCATGGCTCGAATCTCTTCTGGGGATAAGTGCTACATTTTATACCTTCTTTTTGTGTTTCTCTGTAGAATGTATATTTTTGTATCTGTTAAGAGTTCTAGCCTTGGTCTTGTCTGTTGTATCCTCCCCTTTTGGTGCCATTTTTCTTATTTAAAAAAAAATAGAGATTTCTCAAGTGTAGGCTTTCGTTATTTTTCCTGCTAATGTAGTGTTGTAGTTTTGTGTTTTGATTGTGTCTGTTGTTTTTTGGACTTTGGCTTGGCTACCTGGTAATAGTTTTGGTGTGAGTGTTTGCATTTGGCACTTGGTTTGATGTTAAGTTGTCAATCTCGCCTTCATTCTTGCTGGATGGGTTCGGAGCTGATCCTCGGCTCCGACTCGGCACTTGCTTTAGCTTGAGAACTCCTTTTACCAGCTCGAGGCAACCCTATATCCCATGATGCAAGGCGGAACTACCTCTGATCTCGTTTGCTGCTTAGCGAAAGAGGTCTCCTTTTTGCCAGCTGAGGTAAGTTGATATTGTCAAAAAGCTTAGTCAGGGATTTATTTCTCCCTTATTCCCCTTTTTATAGCGTGTAGTGTTTCTACAGCCCACCCTATTTCCCTTATAGTTAAAAAGTTTTAAATTCTTTTTATAATTGTAAAAGAGTTTTAAGTTAGGCCAAGACCCCATTGCTTAATCCCTACCTGTGTGTCTGTGTGTTTGGGGATTAATTGTGTGATTGTTGGGGTGTGTGTGACTTTCTTCCTCTAGGACTATGTCTAAGGAAGGCAAGGTCTCAGGCTTCAAGAAGTGTGACTCGTGCTGTCAGAAAATGTCTCTGACAGACGGTCACACTTCTTGTGTTTACTGCCTGGGGCCTTTGCACCTGCAGGACTCCTGTGCTTTGTGTCACTCTTTTAGCCAGAGAGTCCTGCAGGAAAGGAGGAATAAATTGATCCTCCGCGGCTTACTTAAGCCAGAAGGTTCTCCCTCTAAAACAGGGTCCAGTAAACCTTCTAAGCCTCCGAAGGTTCAGGCTACAGTATCTAAGCCTCCTCTGGTGGCTCCGGCTCCGTCGGAGCTGAGATCGGCTCCGGCTGGAGCCGATCTTTCTGCTTCTAAGGTAGTGGGTTCGGCACCGATTGGTTCCGACACCCGATCTACTGTGGCCTTGTCGGCTCCGGCTGGA
Source organism: Protopterus annectens (assembly GCF_019279795.1). NCBI lineage: Eukaryota > Metazoa > Chordata > Ceratodontiformes > Protopteridae > Protopterus > Protopterus annectens. Next base: position 635,810,001 of record NC_056733.1, read on the forward strand.
GCCGACACCTTATCCAGCATCGGAGCCGAGAAACCTTCGGCTCCATCTGGAATTCAGGGGACTTCGGCTCCGATGACTTCGTCCCGAAAGAGATCTCGGTCCCCTTCGTTGGAGAGTATCCACTCGGCTCTGGGGTCTCCTCTTTTGTCGGAGCGGAGCCATCGGAGCCGATCTTCGAGATCTTCCAGGCTGTCTGACCACGACTTAGAGAGGGTGGTAAGCAGGCTGTTAAAGTCGCAGGCACTGGCCCAAATGCTCCATAGCCCGTCTCAGCAGACTTCGGCTATTGCTTCACCCCTTGAACTTCCTCCTCCGACTCCCCACCAGAGTTCGGAGCCGGAGCTTCTCGGGACAGTGACTGTTTCAGCGCCGGAGCCGATACATCCTTCGGCTCCATCGTCTTCGGCTCCGATCTCCTCCTTGAGACCTTCCTTGGAGGGATCCAGTCGTTGAGTTTCCCTGGTCGGCTCCGAGGGGGCTAGTGGCATCGGACCCTTGTCCGACCCCGCTCTCCCTCTCGGGGCTTCGGCTTTGGTAAGCTCGGCACCGACATCGGCCTCGAGCCTTCCCTCTCAGTGGAGCCGGGAATTCCTGTGTCCTCGAACGGGATATTCCGGTCTCCCGGGAGGGAGCCTTTGAGGTGATGAGGAGTGTCCTGGCTCCTGAGCCAGGTCAACGGTCCATCCTCTAGCTCCTCCCTCTTCAGTGCCTGTAGACACCTCTTGCCAGCCTCTTGCTCTCAGGCCCAGGGATCCATCGCCCCAGGTTTCCCCATTGGGAATTTCCTCCTCTTCCGAAGTTTCTCCTGATCCTGCAGGTGAACCCCCTCGGAAGAGGACGTGTAAGAGGAAACACACAGACTCCCCTGAGTCTACTACATCTGATACCAACTTAGATGAGTCGGAGGGTTCCCCACGATCCCCCTCTGAGGATGTCTCCTTTTCAGACATCCTTGAGCTCCTCAAACAGAGGGGGAATTGGCCATCCATTGATCCCTCCGAGGATGAGTCTGTATACCTGGAGGCTTTTGGATCCCGACCCTCCACCTCCTGGGTGTCTCCGCCTTTCGACCCACTTATGCAGGTAGTGGCTCGGAAGGCGGGGGCAGCTCCAGATTCTGTGGAACCTGTCCCCAGGAGACCATCCAAGTTTATTACGGCCCCTACGGACAAACAGTTTCTTTCCAAGGGCGTCTCTGTGGATGCTATGGTGGTGGCGGCCACCACTAAGAAGGAACTTGTGGATCCTTCAGTACCTGTCCATCCTCCTAACAAGGATTCTAGGACCATGAACAGGTATGGAAAGTGGATGTTTTCTTCAGCGACCTTTGCTATGCGTTCGCTGAACTACCTTTGTCACTTCACCAGGCTTCAAAGAGATATTCTCAAGGAACTAGGTGAAGTGGTCCAGGATCCTTCTGCTGCTGGGGCTCAAGAAAAGATTGCCTCACAGCTAGCAATCCTGAATTCCTTATCCAACTCCTCCATGCGGCTCATATCCTATGCGGCCGATGGAGCGAGCAGGGCCGCAGGCACAGGGGTGGCTCTTAGACGTCAAGCCTGGATGCGGCTTTGTAATTTTGCGGACCCCTTTAAGGCGTCCTTCACCAATACCCCCTTTGATGGTTCGGCTTTGTTCGGACCTCAGGTGAAGGATACCTTGACCAGGTGTGAGCAGGACGGTAAAACTCTTTCTGCCATTGGAGTCCATTTTTCCACCCCTTCTAGACCATATACCAAGGGTCAGAAGGGAGGGAAGATGTGGTTCCGCAAAGCCCAAGGAGCTACACCGGACACACGTGGTCAGTTTACCCCCAGAGGCAGAGGGGGTAACAATAATAGACGCCACCCTAGAGGCAGGGGGGGTCCTCAGAACCAAGGCAACAGGGAGTCTCTTCCTGAGAAGCCCTTTCAGCACCCCTGAGGTGTTGCCCGACTGTCCACCCTTGGAGGCAGTCGGGGGAAGGATTTCGCTGTACCCAGTAGCCTGGCATTCCCTCTCACAAGATATGTGGGTACAGTCGATCATATCCGAGGGTTACAAAATCCCCTTCGAAAGGTATCCCGTACCTCAACAATCCCTTCCAGACATCTCACCCGGTCAAAGGGATTTGGCAGAACAGGAGGTTTCAAAGCTCCTAGGAAAAAGAGCCGTCCAGACTGTTCCGGCAGGCCAAGTAGGATCCGCGTCTACTCGAGATTCTTTTTGGTCCCCAAAAGGACGGGAGATTGGAGACCAATATTAGACCTGAGCAGTCTAAACAGATTTGTCAAGAAGGCAAGATTCCAGATGGTCACGCTTCAGTCCATTCTGCCCTTTCTGGGCAAGGACAACTGGATGTGCTCTATAGACCTTCAGGACGCGTACTATCACATAAAGATTCACAGGCGCTCCAGAAGGTTTCTCCGCTTTCGGCCATGGACCAGTCATTACCAATTCAGAGCCCTGCCCTTTGGCCTCACTTCAGCCCCTAGAGTGTTTACCAAATGCATGGCAGTGGTCACAGCTCATCTGAGACGTCAAGGATTCCAGGTGTTTCCTTATTTGGACGACTGGCTCCTCTCCGCCACCACCAGGTGTCAGCTTCTTCAGACCAGAGACTACACTCTGCAGCTTTGCAGGAGTTTGGGAATTTCAGTAAATTTCGAAAAATCTTCTCTGCGGCCTTGCCAATCTATCACCTTTATAGGCGCAGAATTAAACACCGTCAAAATGTTAGCCAGACTAACAGATCAAAGAACTCTGGACATCCAAAAATTCATTCGGATTCTATTGCAGAGCAGCAAGGTCAAAGCCAGATTGATACTAAAGGTTCTAGGTCTTATGGCAGCGGCCATTGTTCTTCTACCACTGGCCCGCTTCCACATGCGTCTTCTGCAGTGGATGTTATTCACTCAGTGGTCGTACCACAGTCTTCCGATGAGGCACGAAATCTTAGTCACACAATCGTGCAGAACTCATCTGAACTGGTGGATATCTTCCCCTCTTCTTCATCAGGGTCGACCCTTTGTTCCCCCTCCTCCAGTTGCCACAGTTACTACGGATGCCTCTGTGATCGGGTGGGGGGGGGCATTATCATGGCAGGATGGTCCACGGGACGTGGCAACCCATAGAATACCATCTGCACATCAGTGTCCTGGAGATGAGAGCGGTGCTTTTAACGTTGCAAGCCCTCAACGACTTTCTTCCCACGGGGACTATTGCAGTACAAACGGACAACATGTCCGTGGTCTGGTACATCAACAAGCAGGGCGGGACCAGGTCCTATCCGTTGTGTCGAGAAGCTCTCAGACTTTGGCAATGGGCAATCTCCTCTCATCGGTTTCTGATAGCAACGCACATCCCCGGCAGGTCCAACCTCTTGGCGGACAGGCTGAGCAGATCCATTCTGATGCCTCACGAGTGGTCTCTCAATCAATCTGTAGTGGATCAGATTTTTCTGAAGTGGGGCACACCTTGTTGCGATCTTTTGCTACACCTCAAAACAACAAGTGCCCCGATTTTTCACCCTCTTTCCCTACCAGGCCAACCCCTGAGAGACTCTCTAACCCAGGATTGGCCCCGGGACTTCTGCACGCTTTTCCTCCCTTTCCCTTGATTCCACAAGTCATTCAGAAAGCCACCGTTTTGAGGGCCAAGTTGATTCTCATTGCCCCTTACTGGCCTCGACAAATTTGGTTTCCGTCTCTGCATCGTCACCTCCTGTGCAGCCCTGGCATCTGGACCCAGTTCCGGATCTCTTGATCCACCAGTCGGGTCAGCAGCACCGGGCCATTCATTCTCTCAACCTCACTGCTTGGTTGCTCCACTTCCTTCCCTAGCCAGGCTTCCGATGATCTCTGATTCAGTCAGAGACATCTTAGTGTCTTCTTTAAAGTCGTCCACCAGAACTGTTTATGCTAGCAAGTGGCGACTTTTTTCTATTTGGGCAAATTTCAGGAATATTGATCCCTTTACTGCTCCTGTGCATTCTGTTTTAGATTTCCTGGCTGAAGTTTTTCAGTCAGGATCTTCTTCATCTACAGTTAAAGTTCAACTGGCTGCTATTTCCAAGTATCATGTTGGCTTGCATGATAATAACATTATGTCTCATAGGTTATGCAAGGCCTTTCTGAGAGGAGTTTTTCTCCTAAAACCTCTGATAAAGCATCCTCCTCCGCAATGGGATCTAAATTTAATGTTGGCATCCTTGATGTTACCTCCCTTCGAACCGTCTGCTTCATGTTCTTTGAAATTATTGACCTGGAAAACTATATTCTTACTGGCTGTCACTTCAGCAAGAAGGGTTTCCGAGATTCAAGCTCTCTGCATCTGTTCCCCTTACTTGGTTTTTCATAAGGACAGGGTATCCTTAAGAACGAACCTGTCCTTTCTCCCCAAAGTTGTGTCTCAAACCAGTATTAATCAATCCATAGATCTACCAGTCTTTTTCCCAAACTATTCTGACAGAGCTGAACAAAAGCTTCATTTTTTTTGGATGTCCATCGTCAGCTCAGGTACTATTTGCATAGAACGAAACAATTCAGGAAATCGGACCAATTATTTGTCTCCTATGCAGAAAACAGGATAGGTCTTCCAGTTTCTAAAGTGACCTTATACAGATGGTTGTCTTCCACCATTTCCTATGTGTACTCTCTCAGAGGCAAGCAACTACCTTCTAAACCGAAAGCACACTCAACCAGGAGTCTATCCACTTCTGCAGCCTTTCAGGATAGACTACCCATTGATACCATTTGTGCAGCAGCTACTTGGGCCACTCCTCATACCTTTGTCTCTCATTACAAGTTAGACTTGGCCTCCAGAGACAGGGCCAGTTTTGGTTCCACAGTTCTCAAGAGTCTGTTCCATTGAGCCACCCGGGATACAGGTGCTAGGGACGCGGTCCCATCCAGCAAGAATGAAGGCGAGATTGACAACTTAACATTTAGAAGTTATGTACCTACCATAACGTTCCATGTTAGTTGTCTTCTCTCGCCTTCTTTCTTGCGTCCCACCCTCCTTCCCCCTGGCCTGGGCAGATCTTGAAGAGTTCCTATCAGGTTGTTTCCTCCTGAGCCTTCATTTGAGGACTCTTATTATGAACTTGGTTTTCCTAATTATGTTAGGTTAGTCCTTAGCAGGGTAGGTTAGCTACCAAACGAGATCTGAGGTAGTTCCGCCTTGCATCATGGGATATAGGGTTGCCTCGAGCTGGTAAAAGGAGTTCTCAAGCTAAAGCAAGTGCTGAGTCGGAGCCGAGGATCGGCTCCGAACCCATCCAGCAAGAAAGAAGGCGAGAGAAGACAACTAACATGGAACGTTATGGTAGGTACATAACTTCTAATTTTTCATTATGTCTGACAAGCCAGCAGGTTTTAAAAGGTGCTCCTCGTGTGATCAGAAGATGCCCATGTCCCTTGCACGAGGAGTGCCTCTCTTGCCTGGGTGTCAACCGCCTGGAGGTTGAATGTGACATTTCTGATGCATTCAACCCCAGGACCTTGGTTGAGCACCGAAATAAGTTATTGTTGAAGGACTTGGTTCGGGGGGGGGGGGGGGTCTGTTGGCCCAGTCTCCAGTCAAGCCGGGTTCCTCTGACCACAAGAGCAAGGCTGCTTCTGTCTTGGGGTCCTCTTCCTCAAAGAAATCTGGGCTTTTGGATCCTAGCTCCTCGGGTCTGACTCCAGCATTGGCTCTGTTGGATCTGATGACATCATATCCTAGGTACTGTGAATCTACCCCTGGATCCAAGGCCTTCGGATTTGAGGTCCAGGGAGTCTACTTCTGGTTCCAAGACCTCCAGATTGAGACCTTCGGATCCAACCAAGACTAAACCTACCACGGATCCAACCTCCTTGGATCTGAGGCATTCGGGTTCTAAACGCTTGAATCCTCAGTTGTCCTGGGATCCAAGGTGGGTGGATCTAGGATGTATGCTGGATGCCACCATTGTAATTGGGGACTCTCCTTCAGGTTCTGGCATGGGGCAGCCTTTTGCAGGTCCGCGGCACAGAAGCCAATCTTCTGAGATGCATATCAGGTCCTCCCGGTCCAGTCATGCATCCCCAGCTAGGTCTTCTGCCTCTTCTTGGTCTTCGAGGAGCTTGCTTCCCTCCGACAAGGATAGGATGATGAGGTCCTTTCTTAAGGCTCAGATTGAGTTGGGGCTTCTTGCGTCCCATGCCCATCTGGCTATGAGTCCTTCTCCTGCTCCTACTCTTTCATCTTCTCGTTCAACCCAGGTGGTTTCGGACTTTCAGGTCCTGGGGTGCAGTGAAGAGGTGATGGGATACCTGGAGCCCACTTTGTCTCTACCCCATCTGAGTGCCTGACCAGTTCTGCTCTTCCTCCCTCAGAGCAGACAAGGTTCTAGGCCTGACCAGTTACTCCGGAGTCCTTGGAGGAGGGTTCCAGTCCAGTCTTTTTGGATCGGTTTCTGCCCCTCGGTGCTTTGGCTGTTGACAGCTCGGGGTCGGTATTATCTCGGGGTCTTGAGGTAGTGGCACGCTCTGTTCCCTCTTCTCAGGTGGTCTTGTCCACTGGGAATGGGGGGGCATCGTCCAACTCTTTGGCCTTCCTGGTAGTAGAAAGGAACATCTGTTTTGCTAGACCTGCCTCCCCTGTTATCCAGGGTCCTTCCCAGCCCTTGACAGCAGACCTTACTCATCCTGCTACTGGTCAGCCCTTTCAAACCAGCCTTCAGGAGGGAGATGTTCATCGTGTTTCACTGTTGCAGTCATTACACTTGGGTTATCCTGCTGGCAGACTACCCGCAGTCGGCCCGAGTTCCAAAGTCTTGGTCCGGCGTCGGTTGATGTCGCCTCTTCCCTCACGTCAGTGCGCCAGGGGTATAAAAGATGCAACTGATGACATTTTCTTTAGTCTTTCTTGCCGCGCGGTGCCCGAAGCAAAAGCAGTTCGCAAGTGCTGGTCGGCCGACTTCTGAGATTTTCAAAAAAGAGTTTCAGAACCAAAGTCTTCAATAAAGCTAAGTACCCCATTGGGGAAACATTTTCTTGCTCCATACCGATGTCAGTAAAAGTTAACAATTGTATTTATTGTGGGAAGCAAATACCTCATAAGGATTTTCACTCTCACTGTATTCCTTGACTAGGCCCTGACCACGACGTTACTAGTTGTCGGTTTTGTGCTAGATTCAACAAATGCACCATTAAACGTCGGTTTGATTTTGCCTTGCATTACTTTGGCCGAAGGTTTAACTGTATAATGCCGTCGGAATAACCGATGACCGGAATTCATAAAAAGCGCAAAGACAAGGAAAAGGACAGGCATCCGAGGTCCAAAACCGATGGCCCTTCTAGGCCAGTCGCCAGTAGTCATTGAGGCGCTTTCGCAACCCCTGACACCCGCTACCTCAGAGCCACAGGCTGTATCCGACTCCCACGTGGAGATGACTAGGCCTCTGGATACCCAAGGTATTGGGCCTAAGGAAACTATTCCCTCAGATGGGTCCGGAGCCGCTGAGCAGGCATTGGCTTCTGAGGGTGTTTTCAGACCTTTCCAGTTTACTATTAAGTCCTCTGCAACAGCCAAGGTACAGTCAAAGACACCAGTAAAGACAAGGAAACAAGTACAGCATTCTCCTGGACAGTCATCTATGCCAAAGAAACAGATGCTTAAAATGGCTGAAGACTTAATTACTTTGATCAGGGGCTCCCATCCCCCTCCTGAAAAAAGACCTAGGCAAGACACTGATTATCATTCCTCTGACCAGGTTTCTATTTCCTCTGATTCCTCTTCAGATCAGGGTTATTCTCTCCCTCCCTATGAGGACTCTGATGCTGAGGAATCTATACCTTCAGCCTCTCCACCTGAGGATTATTCTTTTGGGGAAACTCTGCACACCATGAGGGAACATTTCCACTGGGAGAGCCAGGATTATTCATAATCCAAGAAAAATCACAGAGATTTTCTTTTACTTCCTCAGCACAGGCACCTAGCTGTCCCCCCTGTGCTTGATATTGTTGATGATGTTTTTTCTGAATCCAGTCTGTCTCCTGATTCTTTACCCCCTGCACCAGTCAAGCCAGACAGGTATTACAGGGTCCCTGACTCTCATAAATTTCTTTATAAAAACCCTGCTGCTGACCCAGAAACCATTTCTCAGGGTCCCAAAGGGGTTAAGGCTTCCACTGCAAAAAACCCTGTCCCCTCTGATAGGGATTCCAGACCACTGGATAGATGGGGGAAAAAAGTCTACACTTCTGCTACTTTAGCTGTAAGGGCTTTAAACTGCCAGTTTCACATGCTTAAATGCCAACAGTACCTTATGTCTTCGTTAAAACAGAAAATGCTTACAAACTCAGAAATTCCTGACAATAAGGAAATGCAGGAATTATTGCATGCAGCTGAAGAAGTGGGAAAGCATACTTTGCAAATTGGTTTTGATTCATTAGAGGCTTCTTGCAGAGCCGCAGTTACAGGCTCTGTCATTCGAAGACATGCTTGGTTGAAAGAACAAAGTTTACCTGAACATGTTAAAGTAAAATTATTGGATGCTGCACTACAGCATGATATTTTGTTTGGTGTTAAGGCAGAAGAGGTGTTAAATAAAATGGAGGATAAAGCAAAATCTATGCAGACAGTAAAGGATTTCTTACAGGTTCAACCACCTAGGTTTAGTAGAAACTGGCCTTCAAAAAATTGGTCCTTTCAGGTCTCAGACAGGCCACAAAGAGGCAGATACAGACGCCCAAGAGGCAGATCCCAGCCCCAAGTATCCTATAGACCTAAACAATGGGGTGCTTCTACCCCCAAAGGGGGAGAAGACAAAACACAACCTTACAGGAAATAGTCCCAATGACTTCCCTCTACAAATGCCAAGCACTTACCTTTTGGCAGCACCCCTAGGGGGAAAGCTAGCACTTTTCGCACAAAATTGGCACATTATTACCCAGGACAAATGGGTACTGAATATAATTACTCAAGGTTACAGGTTCCACTTTCACACCCTTCCAAAATCAAAAGGTATGCCGAACCTGCCACAAAACCAATGGGCAGAGGCACAAAAGGAAATTGCTGCTCTCATGGACATGGGAGCTATTCAAAGAGTACCACAGCAAGAACAGGGACAAGGATTTTACTCTAGACTTTTCCTGGTACCCAGAAAGGACAAAACCTGGAGACCAGTACTGGACTTGTCAATCCTAAATACTTTCCTGGATGTTCCAAAATTCAAAATGTTAACACTACAGCAACTTCTACCCATGCTGGGCAAGAAGGCATGGCTAGTTGCTTTGGACCTCAAGGAGGCATACCTGCATGTCCCAATCTGACAATCTTGCAGAAGATACCTCAGATTCATAGCTGGCTCAGTGCATTACCAATTCTCTGCACTGCCCTTTGGCTTATCTACTGCACCCAGGATCTTCACAAAATGCCTGGCACCAGTAATTGCATTTTGCAGACAAAGAGGAATTCAAATATATCTTTACTTGGACGACTGCCTTATTCAAGCACAGAGCAAGGACATTCTACTAAGACATCTGGCGTTTGTAAAAACATTACTAATTTGCCTAGGGTACACTGTAAACGAAAAGAAATCAAAACTAGTACCCTCTCAAGAGATAATATTCCTGGGTGCAAGCTTAAATACAACTGCCCAGATGGCTTATCGCCCGCCAGACAAACAAAGGCAACTGACTCATTACTTTCAAATGATATCTACAAAGACCCAGCTCCCTGCAAGAAAAATTCTGCAGGCCCTGGGTTTCATGGCATCCTGCATTCTACTAATTCCATGTGCAAGGCTGCATATGAGAAACTACAATGGTATCTAAAAAGTGTTTGGACTCAACATTGCCACAGCCTGGAAACAGTAATAACTATAATTCCCTGTCTACAACAGGAGTTTCTATGGTGGTCCCGGGCCTGTCACCTCAACAAGGGACAGCCCTTCACAGTGCCCACTGCCAGGCAGACAATAACAACGGATGCATCAGATTATGCCTGGGGGACACACATGGAAGGAAAATGTATTAGGGCCCGTGGCCCAAGGAACAAATGCATCTTCACATCAATCAAAAAGAGATGCTAGCTGTACAGAATGCCCTGACGGCCTTCAAGGATCTACTACATCCAGGACAATTATTGCTAAAGACGGACAACACCACAGTTATGTGGTACATAAGCAAGCAAGGGGGCACACATTCCTACCCCCTCTGCAGGCAAGCCATGACTTTGTGGAACATGGCACTGACCTGTCAAGTACATCTGCAGGCACAATTCCTGCCAGGAAAGAAAAATACACTGGCAGACGAACTAAGCAGAAATCTCATGGATCCACACGAATGGAAACTAAATCCACAGGTCTTCAACATGATAACAAGGAAATGGGGATGCCCAGACATAGATCTTTTTGCCTCCCCTCACAACTGCCAACTACAGAAATTCTGCACAAGGACTTATCACTCTCAAGCATGGAAAGCGGATGCTCTTTCATTCAGCTGGGAAACCCTGACAGTTTATGTCTTCCCTCCACTGCCTCTTCTTCCCAAGGTACTCCTAAAAGTCAGACAAGAGAAGCCAAAAATGATCCTGATTGCCCCAGACTGGCCACGCCAGCACTGGTACCCAATCCTAAAGAGCTTGTCTCAAGGCCCAGCCTGGCCTTTACCTCAAATTCCTCATCTTCTGACTCAACAGAACAACCAGATTCTGCACAGTCAACTCAGAACCTTAAATCTGGCGGCATGGCAGATAATATAGTCACTCAAACCACACCTCTCTCTAAAGCTGTTATGGATGTCAGTTTAGAAGCCAGGAGGCCCAGCACTAGGAAATCCTACGCAGAAAAATGGAAAAGATTCTGTGCGTGGAACCAGACCCGAGGACTCGAACCACTTGTTCCAAATATACCTCAGATTTTACAATACCTAACTGAGATGCTGGACAAAGGCCTTTCCTTTTCATCTATTAAGATCCATGCCTCTACCATTTCAGCTCATTACAATACGGAACCTCCTATCTTTTCGCATCCACTACTAAGGCAGTACCTCAGAGGGGCAACAAACACAAGACCCCCAAGGAGAGCACCAATACCTACTTGGGACCTCAATTTTGTTTTAGAAAAACTCACACTGCCTCCTTTTGAGCCAGCCAGCACAGCTGATATAAAATTCTTGTCATGGAAAACTGCTGTACTCCTAGCAATAACTTCAGCAAGAAGAGTCTAAGAGTTACAGGCACTAATGGTAGTGGAACCTTTCATCATTTTTCATCAGGGCAGGGTCTCTCTAAGGACAAACCCAACGTTTATGCCAAAGGTGGTTTCCAGTGTGGCTCTTAACCAAACTATTCATTTGCCAACTTTCTATCCAAATCCCCAGAATAAAGGGGAGAGACTTCTGCACACTTTGGACATACACAGACAGCTACGATTCTACTTGGACAAAACAAAAGCTTTCAGAAAGACTGAGCAGCTGTTTGTAGCTTATGCTGCAGGATCACAAGGAAAGCCTATCTCAAAGCAGACAATTTCAAAATGGATAGGACACTGCATTCGCTTCTGCTATGCACAACATGGCAAATCAGTGCATAAGGGCATTAGGCCACATTCAACAAGAGCAGCAGCCACTTCAGCAGCTTTTCTCAGAGGAGTACCTGCCAAAGACATTTTAGAAGCTGCAACCTGTAGTTCAGTGCACACCTTCACAAAGCACTACCACTTACCTCTCTACTCTAAATCCAGAGCAGGCTTTGCCACTACAGTCCTACAGGGCCTGGTAGCCTCTTCTAATCCTATTTAGGCCCAGCCACCCAACCTCAGCCTTGGGATTCAACCCAAGTGTAATGACTGCAACAGTGAAACACAATGAACATAGTACAGTTGTGTACCTATCATAAATGTAGATGTTCGAGTGTATTCACTGTTGCAGTCCAGGTTACCCACCCACCATCCCCCTTTTCATTGCTGGGACTTTTCTGTACTTCTCAACTCTATACAACCTATGTGGTGTATTTGCTTGTAGATGAATGAATTGTTTATTTTAGTACATGCATGCTTTTTGGCATTCTTTTTTACAGCCTTCCTATTTGGGGGCACCTGACATCTGGGGCAAGAAAAACTAAAGAAAATGGCGTTGGTTGCATCTTTTGTACCCCTGGCGCACTGACGTCAGGGAAGAGGCGACATCAACCGATGCCGGACGAAGACTTTGGAACTCGGGCCGACTGCGGGTAGCCTGCCAGCAGGATAGCCCAAGTGTAATGACTGCAACAGTGAATACACTCGAACATCTACATTTATGGTAGGTACACAACTGTACTTTACCCCACCTGGGGTTAACTACTCTTCTAAAGTCCTTCCCTAAGCCCTCCTCGGAGGATGTGCCTCCGAAGAGATCATGCAAAAGGGGGCACCTAGACCTATGGAGTCTCTCACCGAAGATACAGACCTCACTGAAGGGGACGAGTTCCCCCAGATTTCAACCTGAAGATGTCTCCTTCAGGGACATCCTGGAGATTCTCAAGTTGAAGGGCAGATGTCTTCCCAGCCCCCGTCCTCTGAGGAGTCCGTATTCCTGAAGGCGTTTGGGATGGGACCATCAACCACCTTGGTCCCCCATGGACAAAACTGGTAGATCTTATTGCTAGCAAGGCAAGGATGGAGCCTGATACTGTGGAGCTGGTGCCAGAATGAGCAGATAAGTTTCTAAGCCGTCCCACAGACAATCCATTCTTGTCAAAAGGGGTGTCAGTCGATGCTATAGTGGTAGATGCTGCCACTAAAAAGGAGATGGTTGAGCAGAGTACATCTGTTCATCCCCCCAAAGGAAAATCTTGGGTGATTGACAGACATGGAAAGCAGGTTTTCACATCATCTACCTTTGGTCTGCAGGCACTTAATTACTTGGCATACTTCATCCGCCTCCAAAGGTATTTGGTCAAGGAAATCACCACTTCCCTTTCTGAGTTGTTGCCTACCGAGGACTTGAGCAAAGTGTCCCCCAAGCTATCCACTCTTTCGTCCCTAGCTAATTCCTCAGGGAGGCTGATTTCCATTGCTGCAGAAGGCACCTAGCTCTCAAGTGGTAGGAACAGGCATCACAATTCGGCCTTTTGCCTGACTGTGCCTATGTGGATTTGCAGAGTCCTTTAAAGCATCCTTCAATGTCCCATTTGATGGATCAACTTTCTCTGGTCCGTCAGTCAGAGACACTTACCCTCAGTGAGCAGGAAGGGAAGACCTTGTCAGCTGTGGGAATCATGTTTTCTACCCTTCAGCAGTCCTTTTCTAAGACACAATGAGGGACTAGGAAATTGTGGTTCCAGAAGTTGCAGTCTTCCTTTCAAGAAGCTCAGGATGACCCCTTTTCTATAGGTTGGGATGAGGGTTCAATGGCAGACACTGCCCCAGAGGCAGTGGGGGTCAGCAAAATCAGGGTACCAGGGAACCCTTCCCTGAGAAGCCCTTCTAGCACTCCTTATGGGCTCCCGGACTGTCCTGCTGTAAAGGCAGTCAGGTTTGTCACTGCACCCTTTGGCTTGGGCAGACATTACAAGAGATTGCTGGGTGCTAAGCATTATTTCCAGGGGCTGTTTCATTCCCTTTTCCCACCCCTGCTTCACCAATCAGGCAACGCCTCCCTGATGCGCCACCCTGTCAGAGGGAGTTAGCTCAACAAGAAATGCTCAAGCTTCTTCAGGAGAGATCCGTCCAAGAAGTCACCCCAGGACAATGAGAATCCAGGACTTACTCTTGCTTCGTTTTGGTGCCGAAGAAGATGGGGAACCTACTTCCAATACTGGACCTAAGTTAAATCCCTCCATCAAGAAGTCCAAGTTCTGGCAGGTCACTGGTGTCAGTCCATCGTGCTTCTTCTGCATAAGGACGACCGGATGTGCTCTGTGGATCTCCAGAATGTGTACTATCACATAAAAATTGATAGGCACTCCAGGAGACATCTCCGCTTTCGCATAGGGGATGATCATTACCAATTCAGGACTTCAGGACCCTGTACTTTGGTCTCACCACAGCCCCCCCCCCCGGGTGTTAACCCAAGTGCATGGCGGTGGTGGCAGCTCACCTGGGACTGCAGGGGATTACAAGTGTTTCCTTACCTTGAAAATTGGCTCCTCACAACTCCTAGCAAGCATCATCTGGTCACAGCCACCCGGGATGTTCTTCGCTTGTTTGACCAGCTAGGAATTACCATTAATCTACCCAAGTCAAATCTGATTCCATCCCAAAACGTGGAGTTTATTGGAATTTAGCTGGACTGTATGTCAGAGATTGCAGCGTTACCTCTCAGGCAAGTACAACTAATCAGATCTCATGTTCAGTGCCTCCTAGATCTGTCTCATCTTCAGGTCTGGTTCATTCTCAGGGCCTTAGGGTCCATGGTGGCGGCAATCTATCTGGTGCCGTTAGCCAGGTTTTACATAAGGTTCTCCATTGGAATCTAGCAGTCCACTGGTCTTCCCTTTTTCATCCGATGACGGCTTCCATTCACCATACTCCAGTGTGCAGGCATCATCTCCTTTGGTGGATTCAGTCTCCCTATCTCCTTGCAGGCAGACCCTTTTCCCTTCCACCACCCAATGCCACAGTGACCATGGATGCTTCCCTGCTGGGGTGGGAAAGATGGTCCAAAGTATGTGGTCCCCTGCAGAGACCAGACTAAACATAAACGTACTGGAGATGAGAGCAGATGTTCTTCGTGTTTCACTGTTGCAGTCATTGCATTTGTGTAATCGGCTGGCAGGTTGCCCTCAGTCGGCCTGAATTCCAAAGTCTTGGGCCCTGCATTGGTTGCTGTCTCCTCTTCCATGACATCAGGTCATCAGGGGTATAAAACATGCAGCCGACACCATTTTCTCCAGTCTTTCTTGCCGCACGGTGCCCAAAGCAGAAGCATTTCGCAAGTGCCGGTCGGCCGACTACTGAAATATTCGAGTTTGAGTTTCAGAACCGAAGTCTTCACTAAAGCTAGGTACCCCATTGGGGAAACTTTTTTCTTGCTCCATACCGATGTCAGAAAAAGTTAATAATTGTATTACTTGTGGGATGCAAATACCTCATAATGATTTCCATTTATACTGTATTCCTTGCCTAGGCCCTGATCACAACGTGCCTGACTGTCGGTTTTGTGCTAGATTTAACCAACGCACTATTAAACGTCTGTATATTTTTGCCTCCATGTATTTTGGAAACATTTAACTACCCAGAAATGTTGTCGGATAGCAATCCAACTACCAGAGTATACATAAAAATCGCAAAGAAAAGGACAGAGAAAGGCAGTCGAGATCCAAAACCAACGACGAAGCTTCTCCTAAGCCAGTCGCCGGTTCGCTGGTACTCGGGCGCTTTTGCAGCCACTGATACCCGCTACTTTCGACTCGCAGGCCCCTACCGACACCCATGTTGAGTCCGGCATGCCATGAGGTACTCTTAAGTATTGAACCCACGGATGTATCTCCCTCGGATGGGTCTGGAGCCGCTGAGCAGGCACTGGCTTCTGAGGGTGTATTCAGACCTCAACATTTGTATATCAAACCGATGACAGCTGCAAAACCAAAGACAAAAGCAACTTCTAAAACTAAAAAAAGACGCATGAGCCACGTCCACAGGGCCTCTATGCCTAAAAAACAGATGATCAAAATGGCTGAAGACCTTATTACCTTGATCAGGGATACCCATCCCCCTCCAGATAAGAGGCCTAGGCAAGACACTGATTATGAATCTTCATGTCAGGTTTCCATTTCTTCTGATTCCTCTTCTGATCAGGAATTATCTATGCCTCCCTGTGAGGATTCTGATGCAGAGGAGTCTATACCATCTGCTTCTCCTCCTGAGGATTATTCATTTGGGGAAACCTTGCATACTTTGAGGGAGCATTTTCACTGGGAGAGTCAAGACTTCTCAGAATCAAAAAAGAGGCTCAGGGATTTCCTTCTTCTCCCTCAGCACAGGCCTTTGGCCATTCCCCCTGATGTTCATCGTGCATACAGCTGCAGTCATAACAGATGGGTTATCCTGCCGTCAGGCAGGTCCTCGGTCAGCCGAATTCCAAAGTCTAGGTCCGGCGTCGGTTGTCGTCGCTTCTTCTCTGACATCAGTGCGGCAGGGGTATAAAAGAGGCAGCCGACGCCATTTTCTTCAGTCTTTCTTGCCTCGCGGTGCCCGAAGCAGAAGCAGTTTGCAAGTGCCGGTCGGCCAGCTCCTGAGATTTACGAAAGTATTTCAGCCAAAGTCTTCTTGAAAGCTAAGTACCCCGTTGGGTAAACTTTTCTTGCCTCAGACCGATGTCAGAGAAAGTTAATAATTGCATTTCATGTGGGAAGCAAATACCGCATAAGGATTTCCACTCTTTCTGTATACCTTGCTTAGGCCCAGACCACAACGTCTTGGCCTGCCGTTTTTGTGCTAGATTCAATAAGCACACTATTAAGCATCGAGCGGAGTTCACCCTTCACTTTTTTGGCAAAAAATTTAGTTATATTATGTCGTCGGATACTCCGACTCCAGTTTTGAGCAAAAAACGCAAAGATAAGGACCGACATACGAGGTCCGCACCACCTACTGAAACCTCGCTAAGGCCGACTACCTGTTCTCCGGTACTCAGCGAGGCACCTACGCAGCCCCTGAGTACAGATGACAATTCCTTACTGGTGTCTTCAGTACCTGAGGTCGTAGGCTCCTCGGCCCCCATTCCTACTTCAGATCCCGACGCCACTTCTGGCAGGGAAACTCAGAATTTAGACAGGCCTGCCATTTCTCAAGGGGTCTTCAGGCCTTCCTCCTTCTCCATTAAAGCCTTCACTAAATCTAAAGCAGCCATGAAAACCAAAAAACAGGTTCCTCAGAACATGCCTAAAAAACAGATGCTTAAAATGGCTGAGGATTTGATTACTCTTATCAGGGGTTCTCAACCCCCCTCTGACAAAAGGCCCACATTAGAGGAAGACTACCCTTCCTCAGATCAAGCTTCTATTACCTCAGAACTATCTGAGGACCAGGATTATGCCTATTCTCCATTCGAAGACTCTGATGCAGAGGAGTCTATTCCCTCGGTCTCCCCCCCTGAGGACTTCTCTTTTGGGGAAACCCTGCATACATTGAGGGAACACTTTCACTGGGAAGGCCAAGATTACTCAGATTCCAAGAAAAGGCTCAGGGAATTTCGTCTGCTCCCCCAGCATAGGCCTCTGGCTATCCCTCCTGTTTTAGATATATTGGATGATGTGTACACAGAAGCCAGCCTTAATCCTGATTCTTTGCCTCCAGCTCCTGTTAAACCAGACAGGTATTACCGAGTTCCTGACTCTCACCAGTTCCTATATAAAAGCCATACTGCTGACCCAGAAACAATTTCACAGGGTCCCAAGGGAATTAAGGCCTCTACTGCTAAAAATCCATAACCTTCAGAGAGAGATTCCAGAGCTTTAGAAAGGTGGGGGGAAAAAGGTGTACACCTTGGCCACTTTAACCATGAGGGCATTAAACTGTCAGTTCCATATGTTAAAGTATCAACAGTTTTTGATATCTCAGCTGAAAAGCAAGATGACACAACCAGAGCAACCAGATTTAAAAGAGTTGCAGGATTTGTTGAATGGTGCAGAGCAAGTGGGTAAACATACCTTGCAGTGTGGTTTTGATGCTTTAGAGGCCTCATGTAGAGCTGCTGTTACGGGGTCTGTTATACATAGGCATGCTTGGCTCAAAGAGCAAACCTTACCAGATCATGTCAAAGCTAAATTATTAGATGCACCTCTTCAAAAAGATGTATTGTTTGGTGTTAAAGCTGAGGAGATGCTAAAGAAAATGGAGGAAAAAGCGAAATCAATGCAAACAGTGAAAGATTTCCTGCAGGTACAGCCTCCATGTTTCAGCAGAAACTGGCCTTTAAAAAATTGGTCCTTTCCAGCCACGGACAGACCTAAAAGGGGTAGATACAGGCACCCAAGGGGCAGAGGGCAACCTCAAGGATCTTTCAGAGCCAGACAGTGGCAAGCACCAACCCCAAGAGGTGGAGAAGATAGATCACAGTCTTTTAGAAAACAGACACAATGACTTCCCCCTACACCTGCCAAGCAAAGCTTTAATGGCAGCACCTTTGGGCGGAAAACTGACATTATTCTCAAAAAGTTGGCATATTGTTACAAAAGACAAATGGATTCTGGACATTATAGACAGAGGCTACAGGTTCCACTTTCACACCCTTCCAAAAAATGAGAGGCATGCCAAACCTGCCACAAAATCAAAGGGCAGAGGCACAAAAACAAGTTTCAGCTCTCATGGACATGAAAGCAATTCAAGAGGTACCTGCAAAAGAACAAGGTCAAGGGTTTTATTCCAGACTATTCCTGGTACCGAGAAAAGACAAAGATTGGAGACCTATCTTAGACCTATCCATCCTAAACACATATCTACAGGTGCCAAAATTCAAGATGCTCACATTACAGCAGCTTCTTTCCATGCTGGGCAAGGAGTCTTGGCTGGTAACACTGGACCTCAAGGAGGCATACCTGCATGTCCCTATCAGACAAGATTGCAGAAGATACCTCAGATTTCTTGCAGGTTCAACCCATTACCAATTCTCTGCATTGCCCTTTGGCTTATCTACTGCGCCCAGAGTGTTTACGAAATGCCTGGCATCAGTAATCGCCTTCTGCAGACTACAAGGGATACAAATCTACCCATATCTGGACGACTGCCTGATCCAAGCGGACAGCAAGGACATACTACTGCAGCACCTGGCGTTTGTAATAAAACTGTTGAACTTTCTGGGATACACAGTCAACAAAAAGAAATCAAAACTAATACCCTCTTAACAAATAATTTTCCTGGGTGCCAGCTTGGATACAACCACCCAGCAGATGGCCTACCTCACGCCAGACAAGCAAGGACAACTGTCTCAATACTTCAGAAAAATGGCAACTTACACCAGGCTAACTGCAAGGAAAATCCTGCAGGCTCTGGGATTCATGGCATCTTGCATCCTACTAATCCCATGTGCAAAGCTGCATATGAGGAAACTTCAATGGTACCTGAAAAACTTATGGTCTCAACACAGCCACAGCTTGGAAACAATTATCCCACTCATTCCATGCCTTCAAAAGGAATTTTTGTGGTGGACTCAAGCTTGCCAAAGAAACACAGGTCTTCCTTTCTGTGTACCTCAAGCAACTCAAATCATCACAACAGACGCCTCAGACTACGCCTGGGAGCACACATGACAGATCAGTGCATTCAGGGAAAATGGACCAAAAGAGAAGCACCTTCACATCAACCAAAAGGAGATGCTAGCCGCAAAAGGCTATTATGACCTTCAAAGACCTACTGCATCCAGGCCAGCTATTGATAAGGACAGACAACACCACAGTGATGTGGTACATAAACAAACAGGGGGGAACTCATTCATACCCCCTGTGCAGGCAAGCCATGACGCTATGGAACACAGCACTGGAATTGCAAATTCAACTGCAGGCACAATTCCTGCCAGGGAAGGAAAACACACTGGCAGACAACCTAAGCAGAAATATGACAGATCCACACGAATGGAAGTTGCATCCTCAACTTTTCACAAAGATAACTCAGACATGGGGACAGCCAGACATAGATCTCTTTGCTACCCACAGAAATTGCCAGTTGAAAAAAATTTGTTCAAGGACTTATCATCCACAGGCCTGGAAAGTGGACACACTTTCCTTCAATTGGGCAACATTGACAGTCTATGCCTTCCCGCCTCTTCCTCTGCTGCCCAAAGTTCTATTAAAAGTCAGAGCAGAGAG
This sequence comes from Protopterus annectens, assembly GCF_019279795.1. Lineage (NCBI taxonomy): Eukaryota > Metazoa > Chordata > Ceratodontiformes > Protopteridae > Protopterus > Protopterus annectens. Next base: position 635,829,735 of record NC_056733.1, read on the forward strand.
GCCGAAAATGATTCTCATCGCTCCAGACTGGCCAAGACAACACTAGTAATCCACTCCTGAGGAGCCTGACACATTCCCCACCATGGATCCTACCTCTAGTTCCTCTTCTGTTGTCCCAGCACAACTACAAAACCCTTCACAGCCATCTCAAAACTCTAAATCTAGCTGCATGGAGAATTCCTTGATTTCCCAACAGTTTCTCCTCTCCAAGGAGGTGCAGGATGTCATCTTGGAGGCCAGAAGACCTTCTACTAGAAAGGCTTACACCGCCAAATGGAAACGATTTTGTGCCTGGAATCAAGAAAAAGGGACAGAATCCTTGGGTAATAAATATACCTCAAATTTTACAGTACCTAGCTGAGATGTTAAACAATGGACTTTCCTTCTCCTCCATCAAGATCCACACTTCAGCCATTTCTGCACAATACAACACAGATCCTCCATTATTCTCTCACCCTCTCTTAAGGCAGTTCCTCAGAGGGGAAAGAATTTAAAACCCCCAAGGAAACCACCAGTCCCTGCTTGGGACCTCAACTGCGTATTGGAAAAGCTGATCCTTCCTCCCTTCGAGCCAGCTTCTTCAACAGAGTTACAGTACTTGTCATGGAAAACAGCCTTTCTTCTGGCTATCACCTCAGCACGCAGGGTTTCGGAGCTACAGGCCCTCATGGCTGTGCAACCATTCATCATTTTCCATCAGGACAGAGTTTCCTTACGAACCAATCCTACCTTTATGCCAAAGGTAGTATCCAGTGTAGCTTTGAATCAGACTATCCACTTACCTACCTTTTATCCTAATCCACAAAACAAAGGGGAAAGACTACTACATTCCTTGGACATTCACAGACAACTTCGTTACTACTTGGACAGAACAAAGCCATTCAAGAAATCTGAGCAACTCTTTGTGTCCTATGCTGTAGGTGCTCAGGGAAAGGCTATTTCCAAATAGACAATTTCAAAATGGATAGCCCAATGCATACGTTTTTGTTACTCATTCCATGGAAAAACTGTGCCTGCATGCATCAGATCCCACTCCACCAGAGCCACAGCTACCTCTGCAGCCTTCCTCAGGGGGGTCCCTACCAAGGACATTTTTGAAGCAGCCATCTGGAGTTCAGTGCACACTTTCTCTAAGCACTATCACCTCCCACTATACTCAAAATCTAGAGCGGGCTTTGCCACAGCAGTCCTGCAGGGCATCCTAGCCCCTCCTAGTTCCACTTAATGCCTACCACCCTTACTTAGCTTTGGGATTCTACCCATCTGTTATGACTGCAGCTGTATGCACGATGAACATAGTACAGTTTTGTACCTACCATAAATGTAGATGTTCGAGTGCTCATACAGCTGCAGTCCAGGTTTCCCTCCCTCCATCCCCTCTTAGGACAGGCCTTATGACAAACACTTTTCATTTAACCTTTTGGGGTATTCTTTTATGGTGTATTTGCTTGCAACTACTGTTTTTGATTTATCAACATTGCATCTTTGCATAACATTATGTTTGCCTTCCTTCTGGGGGCACCTGACAACCGGGGCAAGAAAAACTGAAGAAAATGGCATTGGCTGCTTCTTTTATACCCCTGCTGCACTGACGTCAGGGAAGAAACGACGACAACCGACGTTGGACCTAGACTTTGGAATTCGGCCGACCGAGGACCCGCCTGACGGCAGGATAACCCATCTGTTATGACTGCAGCTGTATGAGCACTCGGACATCTACATTTATGGTAGGTACAAAACTGTACTTTTTAGACATTGTGAATGATGTGTTTTCGGAGTCCAGCTTGACCCCTGACTCCTTACCTCCGGCTCCCAGTAAATCTGACAGATATTACAGGGTCCCTGACTCACATAATTTTTTTATTTAGAAACCTTGCTGCTGATCCTGAAACTATTTCACAGGGTCCAAAGGGAGTTAAGGCCTCTACAGCAAAACTCCCTACCCCCTCTGACAGAGATTTAAGGGCACTGGATAGATGGGGAAAAAAGGTTTATACATCTGCAACCTTGGCAATCAGAGCCTTAAACTGTCAATTTCATATGCTTAAGTATCAACTACTTGTTATGGGATTGCTGAAACAGAAAATTATGTTGATTTCTGAATGTGCAGAAAATAAAGAATTGCAGGAATTATTGCATGCAGCTGAACAGGTTGGAAAGCATACTTTGCAATGTGGTTTTGACTCCTTAGAGGCCTCCTGCAGGGCCACAGTTACTGGGTCTGTGATTAGGAGGCATGCCTGGCTAAAGGAACATAATTTGCCTGATCATGTTAAAGCTAAATTGCTAGATGCACCTTTACAGCATGATACACTCTGTTTGGTATTAAGGCAGAAGAGGTTTTAAAGAAAATGGAAGACAAAGCTAAGTCTATGCAAACTGTTAAAGACTTCTTACAAGTGCAGCCACGAAGATTCAGTAGACACTGGTCTACAAAGAATTGTTCCTTTCCTGTGTCAGACAGAGCTCAAAGGGGCAAATCCAGACGCCCTAAGGGTTCCAGATACCAGGCGCAAGATTCATACAGGTCAAAGCAATGGGGCGCTTCCACCTCCAAATCTGGAGGAGATAAAGTGCAAACCTATAGAAAACAATCCCAGTGACTTCCGTCTGCCTACACCAAGCACCTATCTTTTGGCAGCACCCTTTGGTGGAAAACTAGCACTTTTTGCTCAAAATTGGCAGTTAATAACCCAGGACAAGTGGGTACTAAGCATAATTTCACAGGGATACAGATTCCATTTCCACACTCTGCCAATGGCAAATGGTTGGCCAGACCTGCCCAAAAATCAATGGCCAGAGGCACAGAAACAGGTTACGTCCCTCGTGGATATGGGGGCCATTCAACCAGTACCAGAACAGGAAAAAGGACAAGGTTTTTTACTCAAGACTGTTCTTGGTACCAAGAAAGGACAAGGCCTGGTGGCCAATACTGGATTTATCAATTTTGAACACATACCTGGACATTCCAAATTCAAAATCCTGACTTTGCAGCAGCTTCTGCCCATGCTGGGCAAGAGAGCTTGGCTGGTGACACTAGACCTAAAAGAGGCATACCTGCATGTCCCAATAAGACAATTGTGCAGAAGATACCTCAGATTCAAGGCTGGCTTAATGCATTACCAATTCCCTGCACTGCCCTTTGGCTTATCTACTGCGCCCAGGGTCTTCACAAAGTGCCTGGCACCAGTAATTGCATTTTGCAGACAAAAAAGTATACAAATATACCCTTACTTGGACAACTGTCTCATTCAAGCAGAGAGCAGACATTCTTCTTCAACACCTGGCATTTGTGAAAAGGCTTCTAACTTGCCTAGGGTACACAATAAATGAAAATAAATCACAACTGGTACCCTCTCAAAAGATAACATTCCTGGGTGTAAGCTTGAATACAACTGCCCAGATAGCTTACCTCACGCCAGACAAGCAAAGGCAACTGACTACTTACTTCAAACTGATGGCATCAAAAACCCAGTTATCTGCAAGACACATTCTGCAGGCTTTGGGCTTCATGGCATCCTGCATCCTACTGATTCCATATGCAAGACTGCATATGAGGAATTTCAATGGTACCTAAAAAGTATATGGAGTCAACATTCTCAGTCTAGAAACCATGATTCCTCTCATACCCTGCCTGCAACAGGAGTTTCTATGGTGGGCAAAGGCATGTCACCAAAACATGGAACGGGCCTTCACTCTACCCCCTGCCAACCAAACCTTAACAACAGACGCATCAGATTATGCCTGGGGGGCCCACATGGCAGGCAGATGCATTCAGGGCATATGGACCCCAAAACAAATGCATCTACATATCAACCAGAAAGAGATGCTAGCTGTTCAAAATGCCCTAACAGCCTTCAAGGACTTACTTCATCCAGGACAACTACTGATAAAGACGGACAACACCACGGTCATGTGGGACATAAAGGCACACACTCATACCCCCTTTGCAGATTAGCCATGGCACTGTGGGACACCGCTTTGACCTACCAAATACATCTTCAAGCTCAGTTTCTGCCAGGAAAGCAAAATACTCTGGCAGACAATTTAAGCAGAAACCTTATGGACCCTCACGAGTGGAAACTAAATCCACAAGTCTTCAGCATGATAACAGAAATGGGGGAGCCCAGAGATAGATCTATTTACCTCTCCTCAGAATTATCAATTGAAAAAACTTTGCACAAGGACTTATCACAAACAAGCATGGAAAGTGGACGCCCTATCCTTCAGTTGTATCCTACAGTTTACGCCTTTCCTCCTCTGCCTCTTCTTCCCAAGGTCCTCCTAAAAGTCAGACAAGAGAAACCAAAGATGATACTAATTGCCCTGGACTGGCCCCGCCAATACTGGTACCCAGTCCTAAGGAACTTGTCTCAATACCCAGCTTGGACCTTAACTCAAAGACCTCAACTACTGTCCCAGCAAAACAATCGGATCCTTCACAATCCGCTCCAGACACTGAACCTGGTGGCATGGCTGATCTTGTAGTTATACAAACAACTCCTCTCAGTAAAGCTGCAATGGATGTCATTTTGGAAGCCAGAAGGCCTAGTACTAGAAAATCTTATGCTGATAACTGGAAGAGATTCTGTGCTTGGAATCAAGCTCAAGGAACTGATACAGCAGAACCAAATATTCCTCAGATATTACAATACTTAACTGAGATGCTTGACAAAGGCCTATCTTCCTCATCAATTAAAATCCATGCCTCTGCCATTTTGGCTCATTACAATACAGAGCCACCAATCTTTTCTCATCCTTTACTAAAGCAGTATCTCAGAGGAGCCAAAAATTTAAGGCCTCCTAGAAGATCACCAATACCTGCATGGGACCTCAATTATGTATTGGAAAAGCTCACCCTGTCTCCATTTGAACCAGCCGCTACCTCTGATATTAAGTTCTTATCATGGAAAACAGCTCTGCTACTAGCAGTTACTTCAGCAAGAAGAGTTTCAGAGCTACATGCCCTCATGGCTGTAGAGCCTTTTATCATATTTTACCCAGACAGGGTGTCACTGAGGACAAATCCTACATTTATGCCTAAGGTGGTTTCCAGTGTGGCTCTTATCCAAACAGTTCATCTGCCAACCTTTTATCCAAATCCGCAGAACATGGGGGAGAGAATTCTGCATTCCTTGGATGTACACAGACAGCTAAGATTTTACTTGAGCAGGACTAAAGCTCTAAGAAAAACTGAGCAATTACTAGTGACGTGCTGCAGGATCAGAAGAAGAGACTATTTCAAAGCAGACAGTTTCAAAGTGGATAAGCCACTACATCCGTTTTTGCTATCTACACCATGGTAAACCTGTGCCCAACGGCATTAGGTCTCATTCCACCAAAGCTGCCGCTACTTCAGCAGCCTTTCTCAGAGGAGTACCAACCAAAGACATTCTAGAGGCTGCTACTTGGAGTTCTGTTCACACCTTTACAAAGCATTATCATTTGCCTCTCTACTCTAAGTCCAGGGCAGGCTTTGCCACTGCAGTTCTGCAGGGCCTTATAGCCACACCTAATGCTGTTTAGCTCCAGCCTCCCAACCATAGCTTTGGGATTCTACCCAAATGTAATGACTGCAGCAGTGAAACACGAAGAACATAGTACAGTTGTGTACACTTACCATAAATGTAGATGTTCGAGTGTATTCACTGTTGCAGTCCAGGTTACCCTCCTGCCATCCCCCTTTCATTCTGGAGTTTATCTTTCCTTCTCTATCTTCTACAACCTATGTGGTGTATTTGCTTGTAGATGAAGGTAAAGTTTATATTGATGCATGTGTATGTATATGTATATATATATATATATATATATATATATATATATATATATATTTTTTTTTTTGCGCTACCTTTTTGGGGGCACCTGACATCTGTGGAAAGAAAAACTAAAGAAAATGGCGTTGGCTGCATGTTTTATACCCCTGATGACCTGATGTCATGGAAGAGGGGACAGCAACCGACGTAAGACCCAAGACTTTGGAATTCAGTCCGACTAAGGGCAACCTGTCAGTAGATTACTCAAATGTAATGACTTCAACAGTGAATACACTTGAACATCTACATTTATGGTAAGTGTACACAACTGTACTTTCTTCTCACGTTGCAAGCTTTACAGGACTGCCTCTCTCTCGGTACCATTGCAGTGCACACGGACAACATGGCAGTTGTGTGACTCAGGACACCCACTCCTACCTGGACCTATTTGACTCCATCAAGGTACCCCCTAACACCCTGATCCTTGGTGACTTCAACTACCCCACCATAGACTGGGTGAACTATACCTGCACTAAATTATTCACCCAACGATTCCTTGACTTCATCAGTTCTAATGCACTAGACCAGCTCGTCTCATCCCCTACAAAGAGAGAGAACATTCTGGACTTGTTTCTTATCAACATGGCCAACCGCTGCACCACTCTCATAGTACGTTCTTCCCTGGTGAGATCAGATCATTGGTCTGTCTCATTCGAAGTTTCTATCCCACTCAACCCCTCCCCAGCCGTAACCAGGTTAAAAAACTCAAAAGCAACCTCCTAAGGGAGGGTATCAGCAGCTTCACACCACCTCCACCCTCAGAGGATGCAGACAGCTACGCTGAACAGTATGCCAATGCAGTAGATAAGCACTTGTACAACTGCATGGACTCAGCCATACCCAACAGAACTAAAGCATGCTCCTCAAGGAAACGCAGACCTGTCAGGTGGACACCCTCTATCAACAGGCTTTACAATGAAAGGAAGAAAATGTTGTCCGAGAGTAAAAAGGAACAAATTCCAAATTGGAAAAACTGCCCCCACAACCTCAACAAGCAAATTAGATCACTAGTGAAAACCTCCAATGCCATTTAACTAGCCCCTGAAACAAAGGGAAGCCACAAGTCCTTCTTCAGTTACGTCAGGAACCTTCATGGCAAAGCCCATGTTTATTCTGAATTAGTACTTAATGGTACCACTTACACTGCTCATGCTGACTTAGCCAACTTGCTAGCTGATATGTTCAGTGCAAACACCCCCCCCCATCCCTCCAATGCCCCATTTGACACCTCGATACTTGTCCCACTCCTCACATCTCAGTAGTTCATGTTAAAGGCCCTATCCAAGGCAAAGAACACAGCTTCCATGGGACCTGATAGTATCCGAGGCTGTATTCTGCACCATCTCCAACAAGAACTAGCTTCACTATTGAGCACCCTATTAAATGGCAGCCTAATTACAGGCTTCATTCCAGCAGAGTGGAGAACTGCCATTGTCATCCCCTTGCACAAAGGTGGTGCCACTACTGACTCAGGAAACTATCGCCCCATTAGCTTGACAAGTCTGATCTGTAAAGCCATGGAGCGTATTATTATGGATCTCATAAACAAGGACATAGGCAGTCTCCAAGCACTTGAGCCCACCCAGTTCAAATTCATCAGGGGCAGATCTTGCCTGTTGAACCTGGTTGATGTCTTTGAGACTATCATAAAGGCCCTGGATGAGGGGAAAGTCAGTACACACAGCTTACTTTGGCTTGGCCAAGGCCTTTGACACAGTCCCCCCACTCTGGCATAATCGAAAAGCTAACAGAACTTGGCATAAATCCCTATCTCATCAGGTAGGTGGCCAGCTGACTCACCAATAGGACCCACAAGGTCAAAATAGGTGCCACCACCTCCGACAGCAGACCTGTCGCTGGTGGTGTTCTCAGGGATCTGACCTAGGACCCCTTTTGATTGGCATCTACTTCTCAGAGGTCCAGGCAAAGACAATAGGCCTTTGGCTGACCATGTTTGCAGATGACCTTAAGTTGGATGTTGTCATTGACTCCCCAAATGATGGTAACATACATGCAGGAGGGTCTCACAGCTACAAATAATTGGTGCCAAAGTCATGGCCTTAAGTTAAACACAAAAAAATGCATTACCGTACCATTTGGCAGAAACACAGTCCCTACTCATTACCACATCAGCGACAAACCCCCTAAGCACGCAACCTCTGGTGTGAGACCTAGGTACTCAGGTTGACAACAATCTCACATTCGACCATCATGTGGTGGCAGTGGTCAGAAAAGCCTTTTACTTGGTTCGTCTCATAAGTAAAGGGGTTGCATCCAGGAAAAAAAGGATGCTATTACCTCTCTGTACTCCTCCTTCTTCAGGTCTATAATTGAGTATAATGCCCTTGTTGGTATATACCTCTCCAAACACCTGCATCAACTGGAAAGGCCACAGAAATACATCACAAAGAGAATTCATGGCCTCCAACATCTCTCCTATGTGGACAGGCTCAAATCACTTATCACTTTACTCAGTGTCATACACATTGGTCAGAGGTGATCGGTGTCTCGCCTACAAGGCAATATCGGACCCTGATGCTCCATATCCGTAAGTCTAACTCATGCACTACCCGCTTGATAGCCGTAAATCTAATATGTGACATCAATAAAACCTGCTGGAGAGACAGGTTTGTCTCCCATAGGCTGCCCCATCTTTGGAATAGGCTTCCCATACATGTCAAACAGAGTACCTCATTGACCCTCTTCAAGTGCAGCCTAGATGAGTGGATGGGTGACAGGTGCTGACTGAGGGTTCTTTTTTGGCGGATAAACTCTTGACTAGGCTTGTAAGGGTCCCAGAACCATTAGACTAGTAACCTCCTATGATCAACAAACAAGGGGGCACACATTCATATCTGCTTTGTCGTGAGCCAATGAGAGTGTGGGAATGGGCGATGTCCTCAGGGCACTTTCTTCTTGCAACACACATTCCTGGGGAGTCCAATGTGCTAGCAGACAGGCATAGCAGGGCTATCGCAAGTCCTCATTAGTGGTCCCTGAATCCCTCAGTGGCAGGAGAGATCTTCCTTTGCTGGGTTCGTCAAAGCTACTATCTGTTTGCTTCCCCTCTCAGTCACAAATGTAACCAGTACTTTGCCCTGATCCCACCAGCCGGGGAGTCACCCAGGGATACTCTAGTTCACAATTGTCCTCCAGGCGTCCTTTATGCATACCCTCCTATACCTCTCATTCCCAGAATGCTTCAGAAAGCTCAATGCCTCAAGGCTACTTGATCCTCATTGCCCCCCTTCTGGCCTCGGCTCATGTGGTTCCCCCTAAAGTCTCATCTGAAGTACCCTCTTTGGGTACTAGATCCCCGTCCGAATCCGATTTCTTACTCCTCTCACCTTTCGATCCCAAGCCTTCAGACTCTTTGTCTCACCACATAGTTTGTCCGTTTCCTGTAATTCTAAACAGTCCAGACTTGCCTCACCCGTCAGACGCATTATTTTGGCTTATCAGAAGGCTTTCACCAGAAAGGTCTATGGTAGTAAGTGGAAAAGATTCTCTGTCTGGGCCAAGCAGCATAATCTGGATCCTTTTTTGGTTCCCATTCCAGACATCTTACTGTTCTTGTCTTCTCTCTGTCAGGATGAAGCTAGTTTCTCCACCTATCCTGCCATTGGCAGCCATTTCTAATTTCCTTGCTTCTGAGGAACCTATCATTTCTTCTTGCATTTGTAAGGCCATTTTGAAAGGTCTTTTCCTGCTTAGGCCTCTTATCAAAGATCCTTTTCCTCCTTGGGACTTTTCCCTTGTGCTGCAGTCTCTTACACAGAGTCCCTTTGAGCCTGCGTTGACTTTTATGAAGTTTCTATCGTGGAAGACCCTCCTTTTGGTGGCTATAACATCGTCAAGATGAGTTTCTGAATTGCAGGCTTTCTCTATTAAGCCTCCATACTAACCCCTCCTTCTTGCCCAAGGTGGCCACTGAGGCAAATTTGAATCTGTCCATTCAATTTCCAGTTTTCTTCCCCAACTACTAAAATAAAGGGGAATATTTTCTGCACACACTTGACATACATAGAAAACAACGATTCTATTTAGACAGGATAAAGGACTTTCGCTACTGTGACCAGCTGTTTCTGGCCTTTTCTGTTAACAGACAGGGTTGGGCATTATCAAAGATTACTGTATCTCATTGGATTTCTAAATGTATTTCTATGGTTTATTTTTCTACAAGTTTGTCCTTACTAGGACCTCTCAGAGCTCATTCCAGTAGATCTATGGCTATGTCAGCTACCTATTTGGCCCGACATTCTTTAGATGAGATTTGTGCTGCGACCACCTGGTCTACTCCTCACACTTTTGTTACTGATTACAAGCTCGACATTGTTTCTAGGAACAGGGCTTCCTTTGGCTACAAACTTCTTTCGCATGTCCTTCTATGAGGCCACCCAGGATTATGGTAACTGAGGACTCTGACCCAGAAGTGAGGAATAGTGACATGGATAAAATCAGATAGAGTTATGTACTTACCATAACTTAGCATCCATGTTATCCTATGTCACTATTCATCACTATCCCTCCCTCCTTCCTCTGTCGTGTGGGACCTAGAGGAAGTGGAGATGTCCTGTCTGGTGGTTCAGGTCTACTCTGGCTGTCTTCTAGCTCTAGAGCAAACTTGATCTGAGGGGTTAGAGGGCAGCAAGGGACTGTGGGAGTGTTAAGAGCTCGAGCCAATGATCTGTCTGATAAGTTGCCGTCTCAGATCCAATATCATTTCGTATGACACAGAAGTGATGAACAGTGACAAAGGATAGCACAGATACTAAGTTATGGTAAGTACATAACTCTTCTTTTTCTACTTCTCAGGTATCCATTCTGAAGAAGTCTGTGCCTTCCTTAAGAACTATGGAGTAATTTCCACTACCCATTTCTTCAGTGTCACTCTTTTTAATTGACATGTTAGAAAGCATCAGCGTGTCATTTTTACTTACTTACCCTGTATCTGTATTGAAACATAATCTGAAATACTTATTTAATGTGTTTTAAAAGCTTTAATTAAATACCCATGCTCCTGCAGAATGTAATATTTGTCCACGGTAACCCACTTATTGTACTTTGTGGAATAATAATTAAATATGTCTTACCACCTATAAAATTAAGAATCCAGCTCCTTATCCAGTACTAAAAAACATTTTGCACTAGTATGCTCCCTGTCAATTATTACGATCTAGTGACCAAAAACTCCTGTCTGTCCACAAACCTGTCAAATCTGCTGGCATTGTCTATACTCCATGTTGCTAAGGCCTGGAACTCCTAATCTCTAACTGTCAGGTCAGTACCTTCCCTCCCATTCTTCAAAGCCATTCTGAAAGACTTTCTAGATAAATGCTGGCAATATTCTTGCTCAACACTGGGATAAACTATATCCCTAAATGTAGACAAATATCTAGTCATACCTTACATCTTTTTACTCTACCTTCTTCACTGAATTCCTTACTTCTATCAATTTCTCTCCCTGGCTTTCTGTCTAAATGTACCATAAGCCTGCTTTTCTCTCACTTTGTGTTTCAATTCCTGTGTATATTATACTAACATACTTTTAATGTCTCTATAAACTGACTAAAATTTCTCTAACTATTAAACCATTGTTATACAGTTTGTATCTGTCAGGTCTAGACTAAATGTTCGAACATTCAAAATTCCCAATCTCATATGGTCGACACCATATGATCAGATTTTTGAATGTTCGAATATTGTAACAGAGATTTCCGTACAGCTCGGAATGGGAAGATTTCCCTTTTCTGCACTGTAGTGCAATCTCGGAGTTGGTATATTTAAAGAGTAGGGGGTGTGGGGGGCGTTTAGGTAGGTGTTTTGTGTATTTTTTTTTTTTTTTGGTTAGATATTCAAACTTTTGCAAGTTCGATCATATGGTGTCGACCATATGATAGTCGAACTTTCAAACGTATAGACCCATATCTATCTATCCTTAACAAGTGATCTGATGTTGTTAATCTTCTTTCCATTCATCACTGATGGGTTTAGTTCCAAATCCTCGGAACCAAGTCGTCTTTTTACCAAGCTCATGCCAGCCAAAAAGACTCAAGCTAAGTCTCTACCCAGAATGCCCTTCTCCCTGTTACCTCAGATCTCATTTACCGCATAGCCATAAAGCCGTGTTTCAGCTAAGTGGAACTTTATTTGATATTCTTGTGAAAAAAATTTGATATCTTCATATTTTATTGAGCAAATAGTATTTCTAGTGTGTTTTCTTCTGTCTAACCTTGTTTTTTCCTCTCTAGTCTACCCATTGTTGCCATTAGTAAACTTTCAAGTACCATTGTTGTTACGGCCTTTCCTCCCTTACCCTTATAGTATTCCTTTAATACCATAGCTGGTATTGTCTTTCCTGTTTAACCTATTAGCTTTGTTTTTTAATAAGGTGTGTTTTTTTTTTCTCTACATATCACTGTATTGCTATATTTGTTACTTCTTTGAACGGTGTTTGACTTTTGTTCTAGTTAGATTATACTGTTGGCCTGTGGTGTCTTTCTATCAAGATGCCCGATAAGAAGGGTACTTCAGGTTTTAAGCATTGTGCCTCATGTAATGGCAAGTTACCTAACAGTGATTCTCACGATGACTATGTATACTGTTTGGGAGCCCACCTTTTGGTGCAGGCTCCGTGTGACATTTGTCAGAGTTTCAATCAACGCACTCTTAATGAGTGTAAAAATAAACTGATTCTGAAAGGGTTACTCAAGTCTTCCTTCTCAGAGGCCATTTCTGCGATGGAGGTCTCAACCCCTCCTACTAAAGGCAAAAAGAGATCCCACTCTGTTCCCTCCTCACCATCGGGTGATCAGGGCAAGCCTGGGAAATCAAAGATCCCAAAGTTGTCTTCGGAGCATAAATCTGCCTCTATGGCTCTGTCTTCCTCTGCTCCGAGCATCGCAAAACTTTCGATACTGGTGCCAGTTTCGGCATTGGTCCTGCCTCCGGCACCAATTATAGACCTTACAATGCCTGTTTCGACTTTGGCACCCGTGGCCACTTCAGCTCAGGGCACACCTTCGACTACTTTGTTAGTTACCATTTTGGAACCGACCGTTTCGGCTCCGAGTGCAACTTCGGCACCGAGCGTTGTACCGACTTCACTGGATTTGACCCCTTTACTTCCGGTCACAAAACTAGAGACTTCGGTGCCGGCAGACCTTGCACCACGGACCCGATACTCCCCTTCCATAGATCCGTTACTGGGCAGGCATATCACCCCTTTATTGAGCGTCCTGACTCCCCGTCCAGAGTATCCACTAGATCCACCAGGAGCCTGTCAGAACACGATGTGGTGCGTCGTGTGGATCAGCTGTTGTTAGCCAGGAAGGTCCCCACATTTTCTAAGACTAATCCACCTGCAGGACTTGGGTTGACTTATACACAGACTCCATCTTACACTCCTTTTTCGACCATCTCGGTTCTGAAGCCTTCTGCTCTGATATCCTTCTTGGAACCCTTCACCTTGGTGCCTATAGTGCATCTCACTCCAGCTCCAAGTTTGCCCCTTTGGTCTTCAGTTGCCACTGAACCAGTCTTTCCTCAATCTGGGGGTTGGGGGACGGGCGCTTCGGCCCGGAGCACGAGCCCATCTTTCTCCTCGGTTCCATCCTCGGCACTGATATCTGCGTCGGCACCAATCATGTTCAAGGCTTCACCTGTGGGGGAAGGTTCATCGGAGTGGGATGGGACCCTGGCCCCGAGGTTGTCTTTCTTGGTTTTGGGCTCCCATCCCTCTTCGGGCAGACCTGCCTTCCTCACGATGGAGACGGCTCTTGCTTCTGCCAGCACTCCTTTGATGTCGGAACCCCAGTTTTTGCCTCCTGAGCTACAGCTGTCACAGACCACCCTCCCCAGGGACACCGGGCAGAGAGAGACCACAGGACAGCCCTCCTCTCAGCGTACCCGCTCTTCAAAGTCCTCCTCAGAGACCCGCACTGAGGAGCTCCCTCAAAAGAGGACGTGCAAGAGGAAGCACATGGACTCACCCGAGGAGTCCTTAACTGAAGACACGAACTATGATGATGTCAAAGGGTCCCTGCAGTCACCTCCTAATGATGTCTCCTTCAGAGACATCCTGGAAATGTTAAAGCAGAGAGGTGATTGGAAGCCCTCCAACTCTTCATTTGAGGAGTCCATGTTCCTGCAGACTTTCTGCGCCCAGCCATCTACCTCTTGGGTGACACCGGCTGCTGAAGAGCTCATCGTGCAGAGCACCTGGAAGAACCCTGATTCCACTGAGGCGATCCCTGAGAGATCAGACAAAATTATTTCCCCTCCCGAGGAGAACCTGCATTGGTCCAAAGGGTTACCAGTCGACACTGTGGCGGTGGCGGCAGCCACGAAAAAGGACTTGGCTGAGTAAAGTCCCGCTGTCCACCTGCCCAACAGGGAGTCCCAGGTGGTGGACAGACTTAGGAAGCATGTTTTTACATCAGGGACATTTGCTATATGGTCACTTAATTATTTGGCACATTTTACAAGGCTCCAGAGGGACTTGATCTCCGAACTCTCTGGGACGCTCGCAGGACAGTTGTCTGACGAGGTCAGGGACAAAGTGGCCTTGCAGCTTGCAACCCTGGAATCAATATCCAACTCGTCTATGAGGTTGCTGTCACATGCAACCGAAGGGACGGCTAGAGCAGCGGGTTCGGGCATTGTCATGAGACATCATGCCTGGATGCACATTTGTGACCTCGCAGATCCCTTCAAGTCTTCCTTTCTGAATGCTCCTGTGATGACCATGCCTTGGCCCAGCAATCAAGGAGCCTCATTCCTCACCACTAACATCAGAGAGGTCACCTCATAGAACAGGAAAGGATAAATACACACAGTAAAGTACAATTTCCCTTAAGTGCACACAGAGATCACAGTCAGTCTGGGGCTGGTTGCTCCCTTGCTCTCCAGGTCCCCAATAAGACTCCCCACTGGCACAGCTATAGGGTCCAGATCTCAGCCTAGCTGGCAAGCTAACCTGCAGTACCCTGTCTGTCCCACCAGTGCTTCGTTTTCCTGCCCAGGTTGCTGACACACCAAACACACTTTGAGATAAGTATTTATACAACTTCACAGACACTCCTGGGAAAGGCTGACACAGATTCTCTAGCTGTGTCCCTTTACCCAGACTATATGGTAGTAATTCCTGCCACCATCAGCTAATATTTATCAGCTACCCAAAGGTCCTTAAAAGGGTGTCCAATTATTACTGTGCAATATTATTATCCAATTGGTAATGTGACTATTCAGTCTAAGACTTATTAGAGTGGCTTATTACAGTAAACTCTACAAATATGCAATGAACTCTAGAGCCTACTTATCTCTACACAAACCAGCCACAGGTAAAGGTTTTTAAAATATTTAATAATAAATAATTAAAAACACAGGACAATACTACTATACCACAGAGATAGCTAAGAGTTCAGAGATCCCACAGAAACTTAAAATACTACAGTAGGACATGTCTGATGTCAAAGAAAAACACGTATTTTGACTTTCTAATCTTTAGCTATTCTTAAGAGAAAACACAGTGCTACAGTCCTACTTGCATACATACAGAGCATAAACAGTGCTGGGGTTGATGGTCCAAGACAAAATGCTTTCAGTCTCTCTCTCTCAATAATAGTTTTTAAACTCCCTAACAAGCAGCTCTGCTAAGGCCCTCCCAAACTACATAATTTTGACACTTATGTTTTCCCAGTATTCACATTACATCATTTTGACACTTAGCCTGGAGTTCCCAGGCAAACAAACTGCATTATTTAGCAAGCTAACACCTGCTCAGGAAACTACAACAATAAAAGACATTTCACATGTATACTCTAACAATTATTCCTTAAATTAAGACAATAAAAAGAATGTGTTCAGCCAGCCCCTTTGGCACCACTGTTTAGTTAATTGTAACTTCAAAGAACATTTGAAATGCTTGGCTTGGTTTTCCTTACAGCAAATGGCAATGTTGCAACAATCTTGAAGTTCACATTTTACAGTGTTTTCTTTCATTTAAGAACACAAGTGTGTATTTTACATTTATTTATACAAATGATAGAATTGTGTATCAAATTCTTTTTGACTAGGCTGGCAGCCTTCACCCATCTTTCCCCAATCATCACATCTCTTCCCCTCTGGAGAACTCAAGCTAGTTTTTCAAGTGACCCTTGAGAAACGCCACTTGAGAGGGTTAGGTCTCTTTGAGGGTACCTCACCCCATCCCCTGTCTTGAGAGCCCATCTGCATTGGCATTGCTACTCCCACTGCGGTGCTGCACTGACATATCATATGCTTGCAACCCCAGGCTCCATCTTAGCAATTTTCTGACTGGCTCTGTTTAACCATGTTAGATGGTTGTGATCTGTCATTACAGTGAATTTTCTTCCATACAGATAAGATTGAAGTTTCTGCAATGCCCACACTATATCTAGACATTCCTTTTCTGCGGCTGCATAGCATTCCTCCTTGGGTTGGAGCCTACGACTGAGATAAACCACTGGGTGCTCTTCCCCCTCTGAAGAAATCTGGCTAAGTACAGCCTCCACCCCATGGTTCAAAGCATCCACTTGCACAACAAATTATTTGCTGTAATCTGGACTGGCTAACACGGGGTCCTCCCAAAGCTTCTTTAAGCTTCTGAAATGCCTGCTCACATGCTGGGGTCCACACTACCTTATCTGGTTTGTTCTTCCTTGTCAGGTATGTGAGGGGAGGGGCTATGGTACTATAACTAGGGACAAACTTTCTGTAGTACCCTGCTGTCCCTAAGAATGTCCTCACCTGCTTTTTTGTAACAGATGCAGGCTATGCCTGAATAGCTTCCACTTTGGCAGGTTCTGGCCTTATCTTACCACTCCCCTCTCTATGTCCTAGGTAGGAGACCTCTGCCATACCCACCTGACATTTGCTCGGCTTAATGGTCAACCCTGCCCTCTCTAGTCTGCCCACCACCTCCCTGACATGCTGAAGGTGCTCTGGCCAGGAATGGCTGTAGATGGCAATATCATCTAGGTAAGCAAGGGCAAACCCTCTTGCTCCTGCTAGAATATTATCCCACCAGCCTCTGAAAAGTCGCTGGGGTATTCTTCATCCCAGAGGGCATCTTTGTGAACTCGTTCAAGCCAAAAGGAGTCACAAATGCTGACTTCTCTTTAGCACTGGGAGTCAAGGGCACCTGCCAGTAACCCTTGGTAAGATCAATGGTTGTAAAATAGCCCCCACCCAGCTGCTCTAGGGCCGCATCTGTCCAAGGCATGGGGGTAAGCATCCGACTCTGTGAGACTATTTAATTTCCTGTAATCCACACAGAGCCTGGTGCTGCCATCCTTCATTAGCACCAACACCGCTGGTGAGGCCCAGGGACTGTTGGACTCTTGAATCACCCGTAGTTCCAACATCTCCTGTACCTCTTCCCTCAGCGTCTGTTTGACTCTCTCAGGCACTCTATAAGGGGCCTGCCTAATAGGCCTTTGGGGTCCTGTATCCACCTGGTGCTGCACCAGGTGGATGCTCCCTGGTTTCCCCGTGAACATGTCCCCAAATTCCTGCAACACTGCTCAGATTTCTCGAACTTGGGTAGGAGATAGCTGCTGGGATATTGCTACCCCTTCCACCGAAATGTCAGCCCAAGCCTCACTGAGGAGATCAGTCCCCAGATCTCCCTCAGACTCCTCCTGCAATCCACTGCAAATACTCAGCACAAGGGCCTCCCTATCATGGTAAGGTTTCATCATGTTAACATGGTACACTTTTTGCTCCTGCCATCTGCCTAGCACTTCCACCATGTAGTTAACATCACTTACCTTTCTTACCATCTTATAGGGTCTCTCCCAAGCTGCTTGCAGCTTGTTGTGTCTGACAGGAATGAGAACCATTACCTGCTGCCCCACAGCATATCCTCTAGCTGGAGCATTCCTGTAATACCACACCTTTTTCTGTTGTTTAGCTTCTGCTAGGTTCTCCTGGGCCAAGCCCATGAGTTCCCCTGAGCCTTGTCCTGAGGTTTAGGACGTATGCCACAACAGACTCCTTGTGAGGCTCGCACTCCCCTTCCCACTCATCTCAAATTAAATGTAGAGGTCCCCTCACCCTATGCCCATACAACTCAAAGGGTGAAAAATCTGTGGATTTCTGGGGAACCTCTCTGTAAGTAAACAACAGATGGGGCAAATATTTGTCCCACTCCCTCTTACACTGATCTGCAAATGCCCGTAGCATGGATTTAATTATAGAGTTTAGCCTCTCAGCAAGACCATTAGTCTAGGGATGGTATGGAGTGGTCTTCATGTACTTCACCCCACAGACAAGCCAGCAGGTCTGACATGAAATTGACACCTCGGTCAGTCAGTATTTCTTTTGGGAAACCACCCTGCTGAAAATCTCTAACAAAGCATTTGCCACCTTCTCTGCCTCAATGGAGGACAAAGCCACTGCCTCAGGGTATCGTGTAGCATAATCCACTACCACTAGGATATACTTTTTCCCTATGGAACTTGGGGTACTCAGAGGACCCACAATATCCATAGCTACCCTCTAAAATGGCTCCTCAATCACAGGCAAAGGCATCAAAGGAGCTCTCACCTTGTCTCCTGCTTTGCCTACCTTTTGGCACTGCTCACAGGTCCTGCAGTACCCTGTTACATCTCTGGAAATTCCAGGCCAATAGAAGTTTTGCATAATATGCCCCTTTGTACGTTTTATGCCCATATGACCTGCAAAGAGAATATCATGGTCTATGGCTAGAAGCACCAGATGGTAAGCTCTAGGCACTACCAACTGCTGCATTCTTTCACCCTCTAGCCCTCCCTCAGGGGTCCACTCTCTGTATAGTAACTTTTTGTCCCAGTATACAGATTCCCCCTTCGCTTGAGAATCAGGTGCCTCCCTAGCTACCTGCCTCAGGCCTTGTGATGTAGGATCTGAGAGCTAAGCCTGTCTCAACTCTGTCCTGGTTAACCCTTCCCAGCTCCCCTTCCACAGGAAGTCTGGCATCCTCTGACAGTGGTGCCTCACTGTCACCCTGGGTACTACTACTCACCTCTACCTTTGCAGTTACCCTGTCACATCAGTACCCACAAGCAGCTGTGGCTCACATTCATTTTCACTGCTACAGCATAGCTCCCTCCCTGAAGTAACCACCTCAGCAGTCCTCACTGCAAGTATGCAGTCTGTCTGGGTCTCCCCCAGGCTACCAGACGCACATGGTTTTCTCCTAGCCTCGCTGCATGAGTACATAGTACTTGCCTCATCCAAATCCTTCCCTCACAGGACATCTGCAGGATGGTAGTTCCATAACCCTGTTGTCTCAAGACAACCCACTGTTGGCATTTTGTCTTTCTCACTTACTGGCTCTCTCAACTTTGGTTCACCACCTTGCCTCCGTGGACATCTATATGCCACATGGCCCCACTGGTTACACTCAAATCATTTAACCCTAGCTCCTGGACGTGTACCTGGACTAGTGGCTTCCCCTGCTACTGGCAGATTTTGTTGGGGCAGTCTGTGCTGCCCACCATGGGTTCCTTTAGACCCATGAGCAGTACTGGGGGTCCCCTTCCTGTGCAGGGCTGCCTTGCGGACCAGGTATAGGTCTCCCTTCTTCCCCAACTCATCTGAAGTAGCACATTGTCTATCAGCTAACAAGAACCTCATGTCCTCAGGCAAAGTGCTAAGGGCTTGTTCCCTCACCAAAAGGTCTGCCAGCCCTGCAAAAGTGGTGACCTGACATCCACTCACCCAGCTATGAAAATAAGTGCTCAGTTCAACAACATATTCACATACATTTTCATCTGCCTTTTGTCTATGCTCATGAAAATTTTTCCTATACATTTCAGGTGTTAGCTTAAAACATTCTAACAGACATTTCTTTACAGCAGTATAATCAAAACAGACAGAGTCAGGCATTTGAGATATACAAGTTACAGCTTTCCCATGGAGTAAGGGGGTCAGGAACCGTACCCATAGCCTTTGGTCAACACTATACTCTTTGCATACCCTTTCAAACGTGAATGAAACTATCAATTATCCCCCTCTTTAAATTGCGGAAGAAATTTACTGACCTGTTGTGCTTCTGAGGTCCAGTTACTCCCTTCTCCATTACCTCCATGACTCTGGCGAAGAGTTAACATTTCCCTCTCATGCTTCCTCTGACGCTCCTTTTCTTCGGCTTCTATCTCCAGACGCCTGGCCTCCAACTCAAGTCTCTTTAGCTCCAGCTGGATATTAAAGTCCACTGAAGAAAGGTTGAGCTGTCCATGCTCCGAGGATATTGTATCTCCACTGCCAGTCTGATTGTCCTTCGCAGAAAGGTTGAGCTGTCCATTCTCTGAGGATATTGTATCTCTACTGCCATTCTGATTGTCCTCCTGGATGCTGTTTTCTGATGCAGCTGTAACCAAGGCCGCAATCAGGTCCGTCTGTCAGGTTTCCATGCACCAGTCCCCTCGCCTGGCACATCTCCACCAGCTGGCTCCTTGTCAGCTTTCCATACTCCTGTGCTGACATGCTGCCTGCTCACCCTGACTAAACAAACAAAGTAAATAAAACAATTGTGATCTGAACTCTGAGTATACACTGTGTGGCTAATTTAGAGTACAAAACACTTTCAGAGATCATTGTACATAAGCTACAGGATTTACTCTACCCACACCACTACAAGCCAGTTAGTATTTGCCAACTAATTAATATGTGATGTGGATATCCCACCACTGCCAAACAGATGTGTGAGGATATCTTATCCCAACCACTGCCACCAGATATGTGACAACCATGCCCTGGCCCAGCAATCAAGGAGCCTCAATCCTCACCACTAACACCAGGGAGGTCATCTCATAGAAGAAGAAAGCATAACAAATACACACAGTAAAGTACAATTTCCCTTAAGTGCACACAGAGATCACAGTTGGTCTGGGTCTGGTTGCTCTCCAGGTCCCCAATAAGACTCCCCACTGGCACAGCTATAGAGTCCAGATCTCAACCTAGCTGTCAAGCTGACCTCCAGTACCCTCTCTGTCCCACCAGTGCTTCGTGTCCCTGCCCAGGTAGCTGACACACCAAACACACTTTGAGATAAGTATTTATACAACTTCACAGGCACTCTTGGGAAAGGCTGACACAGATTCACCAGCTGTGCCCCTTTACCCAGACTATACGGTAGTAATTCCTGCCACCACCAGCTAATATTTATCAGCTACCCAAAGGCCCTTAATAGGGTGTCCAATTATTACTGTGCAATATTATTATCCAATTGGTAATGTTACTATTCAGTCTACGGCTTATTAGAGTGGCTTTTTACAATAAACTCGAAGTATGCAATATACTCTAGAGCCTACTTATCTCTACACAAACCAGCCACAGGTAAAGGTTTTTAAAATATTTAATAATAAATAATTAAAAACACAAGACAGTACTACTACACCACAGAGATATAGGTTCATAGGTTCATAGGTTCATACTAGGCTATCTGCCCAAGGGCATTTATAAGCCTAGCCCATAGTTATGTGGCTTTCGCCACCCCTTTAGTTTGAAGAAAACTATGCCTATTATTTTGCTGTGCCTCTGTCAAGCAGTGACACTGAAGTAATCCCTGGGGTATA
This sequence comes from Protopterus annectens, assembly GCF_019279795.1. Classification (NCBI taxonomy): domain Eukaryota; kingdom Metazoa; phylum Chordata; order Ceratodontiformes; family Protopteridae; genus Protopterus; species Protopterus annectens. The sequence continues at coordinate 635,851,132 of NC_056733.1, forward strand.
TCTGCGATCTCCCATCCATTGGTCAAGATTCCTCTTGAACAGGGCCAGCGAGGTGCTCTGCCTCACATGTACCGGGATTTTGTTCCACAGCATAGGGAGTCTCTGGGTGATGAATCTGTCCCTCCAGCATGTTCTATTAATAACCGTGTCAAGGTTTAAGTCTCCTGCCCTTGTGGTTCTGAGGGATCTAGATTTTTTGAGGTGAAGCATATTCATCAAATCTGGGTTTGACATGGCCTTATATGTCAGGCACAGGTCACCTCTGAGCAAGCGGTATACGACTGAATAGAGCTGGAGTTCTTTCAGTCTGGCAGCATAAGACATATTTTTGAGACCCTTTATCCTTTTGGTGAGGAACTTTTGGGACCTTTCCAGCTGCTGCAGGTGTCGGGTCAGATGCATTCCGAATGGGGCATTGTACTCAATCATAGGTCTAATGAGTGATGAGTACAGGGGGACGATGACCTCCCTAGATCTAGATGTGAATCCCTTCATGATCAGGTGGGCAATGTAGAAGGTTTTCCTAACTACTTTGGCAACATGAGTGTCAAACGAAAGGTTACTGTCAACCTGGGTCCCCAGATCCCTGATGACTTCTTCTGTGCTCAGTGGATTGCCACCTATATGGTAGCTAGGGGTAACCTTGTTTTGCTCGAAGGGTATGACTATGCATTTCTTGGCGTTTAAGTTTAGGCCATGGCTCTGGCACCAGTTATCCGTTTCTGTGAGGCCCTTCTGAAGGATATCTGTGTCAGATGTGTTTTTGACTATGGCGCCCAGTTTGCAGTCATCTGCAAACTTTGTCAGCCATAACCCTCCTGTGTTTGCTTGTACTTCAGAAAAGTAGATGCCGAATAAGAGTGGTCCCAGGATTGAGCCCTGTGGGACACCACTTGTGACAGGCTTTGAGTCTGACATGGCGCCAGCAACTCTGACCCTGTGGGTTCTGTCACTTAGCCAGTTTGCAACCCATCTTGTGATGTATGGGTTTACATTTAAGTTGATGAGTTTTTCGATGATACCTGAGTGGGGTATTGTGTCGAAGGCCTTTGCCAGGTCGAGGTAGGCTGTATGGACTGCCTTGCCCTCATCAATGGCCTTGGTGACTGTTTCGAAAAAGTCAACCAAGTTTAAGAGGCATGATCTGCCTTTGACAAAGCCGAACTGGGATGGATCCAAAGTCTGCAAGTTCCCTATGTCTTTATTTATGAGTTCCATTATGATCCTCTCCATGGCTTTGCAGATAAGGCTTGTCAAGCTAATGGGACGGTAATTTCCAGGGTCGGTGGAGGCACCGCCCTTATGAAGTGGGACCACAGTCGCCGTGCGCCACTCCTTGGGTACGTATCCTGAGGTGAGGCTAAGATTAAACAGCTGTCCTAACTGCGGGTTTAATTCCTCATTGAGTTCGTGGAGCACACAGCCGAGGACACCATCCGGTCCCATGGATGCTATGTTTTTTGCCTTGGAGAGAGCAGTTCTCACCTGGGCGTTGGAGATGTTTGGGGGGCTACAATCCTCTGGTATAGATATCTCTCCTTTGGGGAGTTTGCACTGAACCTGTCAGCCAGTATGTTGGCAATGTGTGTAGGTTCAGTAATCTTCACATCATTTTGAACTAATTCTGAGCATATCTGGGAGTTTCCTCCTAGGTTTCTAACATAGCTAAAGAAGGCCTTATGATTGTCTTTTGAGTCCTTGGTGATTTTTCTCTCAAAATTTGCCTTGGATGATTTTATGAGAGCTCTTAGTTTTTTACTTATAATGATCAAAGGTGTCTTACCTTTCAAGGATTTTGCTCTATCATGTAGTAGCTTCCTCCTTTTGTTGTAGAGCTTGTTTATGGCTGGGGTCCACCAGACTGGACGCTTGCCTTTGGTACAAAGAGTCTTAGTTTTGTTTGGGATTGCCTGATCCATGCAGTCCTGTAGGTGCTGGTAGAAGGCATTTGTAAGTGATTCAGCGGTTTGAGTAATGTTTACCACTGGCTCAGGGGCCTTAAAGGAGACCACACTAGTTTTTAGAAGTGTGAAGTTGGCTTTTGAGAAGTTTTTCACTGTGGTCTTTTTTATTTCAGGTGGGGCGGATGAGGACCTCCAGCGAGATTAGTTTATGATCTGATCTCACCAGTGAGGGGTATACTTCCGGTGTTGAACATTGTGATCCCATGTTCGTGATGATGAGATCAAGTATGTTTTCTCCTCTTGTGGGGATGGTGACTAGTTGTTCCATGGCATTTGAGTTTATGAACTCCAGGAACCTTTGGGCTAGAGTGTTTGGGCTTGAGTAGTGTTCCCAGTCTATATTAGGGTAGTTGAAATCACCTAGTATGATGGTATTTGGAGATACATTTATCCCCTCCAGTGTTTTCAGGAAGGCCATGTGAGGTTCCTGAGTTTGAGAGGGTGGCCTGTAACATGCTACAAATTGCAGAGCAGTCTTGCCTATGGTTAATTGCACCTGGATGGTCTCCGATGCATCGTGTGTTGCCACCAACCTTGAGGTGTGTGTGTCCTTTATGAATATGGACACCCCCCTCCTTTCTTGGTGTTGTCCGGATTTTGGGGCCGGAACGCATGATATGTGGTGAAACCTGACAGTGCCGGGGTGCTCTCAGGAGCCTTGAACCAGGTTTCTGTCACAGCACAGACATCAATGTTCTCCATACTGAGAAGGGCCTCGAGTGCGTGCATCTTGAGATTGAGACTTCTGGCATTGAGCAGCATTACCCTTAGTTTTTTTCCTTTTTTGTGTTCTAGGGTGGTAGGTTTAGAATTTGAGCCATGCCTAAAAAAGGCACTATGGGGGTGGCAAGAGCCTTCAGAGATCACACAGAAACTTAAAATAATACAGTAGGAAATGTCTGATGTCAAAGAAAAATACTTATTCTGACTTTCTAATCTTTAGCTATTCTTAAGAGAAAACAGTGCTATAATCCAACTTACATATACATACAGAGCATAAGCAGTGCTGGGGTTGATGGTCCAAGGCAAAATGCTTTCAGTGTCTCTCTCAACAATAGTTTTTAAATTCACTAACAAACAGCTCTGCTAAGGTCCTCCCAAATTACATCATTTTGACACTTAAGTTTTCCCAGTATTCACATTACATCATTTTGACACTTAGTCTGGAGTTCCCAGGCAAACAAACTGCATTATTTAGCAAGCTAACACATGCTCAGGAAACTACAACAATAAAAGTCATGTCACATGTATACTCTAACAATTATTCCTTAAGTTAAGACAATAGTAAGAATGTGTTCAGCCAGCCGCTTCGGCACCACATTTTAGATAATTGTAACTTCAAAGAACATTTGAAATGCTTGGCTTGGTTTTCCTTACAGCAGATGGCAATGTTGCAACAATCTTGAAGTTCACATATTACAGTGTTTTCTTTCATTTAAGAACACATGCCTGTATTTTAGATTTATTTATACAAATGATAGAATTATGTATTAAATTCTATTTGACTAGGCTGACAGCCTTTACCCATCTTTCCCCAATCTTCACAGCTCCCTTTGAAGCGTCGTCCCTTTTTAGCTCCAAAGTGAAGGACATTCTAGCCAGGTGAGAGCAGACGGAAAGACTCTGTCTGCCATAGGCCTATGGTTTTCCAACCCTCAATGTACCTTCTCCAGGAATCAGAGGAGTGGAAAAATGTGGCACAAAAAATCTCAGGGTCTTTTCCGTGCCGCACGTAGTAATGATACCTCCAGGGACAGAGGGGGTAACAATTCTGTAAGACGCCCCTATAGAGGCAGAGGGGGGTCCTTGTAACCAAGGCTCCAGGGATTCCTTCTCTGGACAGTCTTACCAGTGCTCCTGAGGAGCAGCCCTATTGCTTACCTCTGAAAGCAGTCAGGGGTAGTTTCTCTCTGCACCAAGCTGCCTGGCAATCTATCACCACTGATTTGTTGGGTGCAGAGTATCATCACCAGAGGTTACACCATTCCCCTTTCTTGTCAACCAAACTTTTCAAGAAAACTTCCCGATGTTCCACCCAGACAAAGGGGAGAAGCAGCTTCAGCGATTATAAAGCAGTCTCAAAACACAGTCATCCAACCAGTCCCACCACACCAGCACGGATCTGGATTTTACTCAAGATTCTTTTTGGTGCCAAAAAAGACAGGGGACTGGAGACCCATGTTTTTGTTGTTAAACAATTCTGTCACCCAAACCAAATTCCGGATGGTCACGGTTCAGTCCATTCTTCCCTTTTTAAGAGAAGGTGATTGGATGTGCTCAATAGATCTCCGGGATGCATATTACCACATCAAGATGGACAAATGCTTCAGGAGTCTGCTTTGCTTCCAGCTAGGGGCCAGTCATTTTCAATTTTCTGCCCTGCCGTTCGGTCTCTCTGCAGCCCCCAGAGTGTTCATGAAATGCATGGAAGTGGTCACAGCTCACTTGAGATTAAAAGGAATTTGGGTGTTTCCATATCTGGACGACTGGCTTGTCACCGCCCCCACTGAGCATCTTCTGGTAACAGCACTGCATTATACTCTCTCTCAGGCAAAATTGTCGGGAATAACGATACATTGGGAGAAATCAAACCTTACTCCTACACAACAAATTGAGTTCATTAGGGTATTCTGCGTAGAGACTTAGCTCGAGAGTTTTTTTTTGCTGGAGCAAGCTTGGTAAAAAGACGGACTCGATTCCAAGGGCTCGGAACAGAACCCATCAGTGATGAATGAAAGAAGATGACCAACAAAGATGGAACGTTAAGGTAAGACATAACTTCATTTTTCATATTATGTCTAATTTGGTATAATTATTTACTCTGTATTTCTTTTTTGTATTATTTTTAAAGATTGTAAAATTATTATTCTTAAAATGTTTTGTAATACTTTGGAGATGTTCTTCGTGTTTCACTGTTGCAGTCATTACATTTGGGTAATCTGCTGGCAGGTTGCCCTCATTCGGCCTGATTTCCAAAGTCTTGGGTCCTGCGTTGGTTGCTGTCTCCTCTTCCATGATGTCAGGTCGTCAGGGGTATAAAACATGCAGCCAACGCTATTTTCTTTAGTCTTTCTTGCCGTGCGGTGCCCGAAGCAGAAGCATTTCGCAAGTGCCAGTCGGCCTACTCCTGAAATTTTCGAGTTTGAGTTTCAGAACTGAAGTCTTCACTAAAGCTAAGTACCCCATTGGGGAAACTTTTTTCTTGATCCGTACCAATGTCATAAAAAGTTAATAATTGTATTACTTGTGGGAAGCAAATACCTCATAAGGATTTCCATTTATACTGTATTCCTTGCCTAGGCCCTGATCACAACGTGCCTGGCTGTCGGTTTTGTGCTAGATTTAACCAATGCACTATTAAGCGTCGGTATATTTTTGCCTCAAAGTATTTTGGAAACAGATTTAACTACCCAGAAATATCATTGGATAGCAATCCGATTACCGGAGTACATAAAAAACGCAAAGAAGAGGACAGAGAGAGACAGTCGAGGTCCAAAACCGACGAAGCTTCTCCTAAGCCAGTCTCCGGTTCGCTGGTACTCAGTGAGGCACTTTTGCAGCCCCTGATACCTGCTACGTTCGACTCGCAGGCCCCTACCGACACTCATGTGGAGTCCGGCATGCCATGAAATACTCAAAGTATTGGACCCACGGATGTAGCTCCCTCGGATGGGTCTGGAGCCGCTGAGCAGGCACCGGCTTCTGAGAGTGTATTCAGACCTCAACATTTGTATATCAAACCGATGACAACTACAAAACCAAAGACAAAAGCAACTTCTAAATCTAAAAAAAGACGCATGAACCACGTGCACAGGCCTTTATGCTTAAAAAAACAGATGATCAAAATGGCTGAAGACTTTAGTACCTTGATCAGGGGTTCCCATCCCCCTGCAGATAAGAGGCCTACTAAGCAAGACACTGATTATGAATCTTGAGACCAGGTTTCTATTTCTTCTGATTCCTCTTCTGATCAGGAATTATCTATACCTCCCTGTGAGGATTCTGATGCAGAGGAGTCTATACCATCTGCATCACCTCCTGAGGATTATTAATTTGGAGAAACCTTGCATACTTTGAGAGAGCATTTTCACTGGGAGAGTCAAGACTTCTCAAAATCAAAAAAGAGGCTCAGGGATTTTCTTCTTCTCCCTCAGCACAGACCTTTAGCCATACCCCCTGTTTTAGACATTGTGGATGATGTGTTTTCGGAGTCAAGCTTGACCCCTGACTCCTTACCTCCGGTTCCCAGCAAGCCTGACAGATATTACAGGGTCCCTGACTCTCATAAATTTTTATTTAAAAACCCTGCTGCTGATCCTGAAACTATTTCACAGGGTTCAAAGGGCTCAACAGCAAAAAATCCTAACCCCTCTGACAGAGATTCAAGGGCACTGTACAGATGGGGAAAAAAGGTTTATACATCTGCAACCTTGGCAGTTAGGGCCTTAAGCTGTCAATTTCATATACTCAAGTATCAACAACATGTTACGGGATTGCTGAAACAGAAAATGATGTTGATTTCTGAATGTGCAGAAAATAAAGAATTGCAGGAATTATTGCATGCAGCTGAACAGGTTGGAAAGCATACTTTGCAATTTGGTTTTGATTCCTTAGAGGCCTCCTGCAGGGCCGCAGTTACTGGATCTGTGATTAGGAGGCATGCCTGGCTAAAGGAACAACATTTTCCTGATCTTGTTAAAGCTAAATTGCTAGATGCACCTTTACAGCATGATACTCTGGTATTAAGGCAGAAGAGGTTTTAAAGAAAATGGAAGACAAAGCTAAGTCTATGCAAACTGTAAAAGACTTCTTACAAGTGCAGTCACCAAGATTCAGTAGACACTGGCCTACAAAAAATTGGTCCTTTCCTGTGTTAGACAGAGCTCAAAGGGGCAAATCCAGACGCCCTAAGGGTTCCAGATACCAGGCACAAGATTCATACAGGTCATAGCAGTGGGGCGCTTCTACCTCCAAATCTGGAGGAGATAAAGCGCAAACCTACAGAAAACAGTCCCAATGACTTCCCTCTGCCTACACCAAGCACTTTCCTTTTGGCAGCACCCTTAGGGGGAAAATTAGCACTTTTTGCTCAAAATTGGCAGTTAATTACCCAGGGCAAGTGGATGCTAACCATAGTATCACAGGGATACAGATTCCATTTCCATACTTGGCCAGTGGCAAATGGTTGGCCAGATCTGCCAAAAAATCAATGGGCAGAGGCACAGAAACAGGTTATGTCCCTCATAGATATGGGGCCATCCAGCCAGTACCAGAACAGGAAAAAGGACAAGGTTTGTACTCAAGACTGTTCTTTGTACCCAGAAAAGAAGAGGCCTGGCGGCCAATACTGGATTTATTGATTTTGAACGCATACCTGGACATTCCAAAATTCAAAATGCTGATTTTGCAGCAGTTTCTGCCCATGCTGGGCAAGAATGGTTGGCTGGTGACATTAGACCTAAAAGAGGCATACCTGCATGTCCCAATAAGAAAGTTGTACAGAAGATACCTCAGATTCAAGACTGGCTTAATATGCATTGCCAATTCTCTGCACTGCCCTTTGGCTTATCTACTGCATCCAGGGTCTTTACAAAGTGCCTGGCACCAGTAATTGCATTTTGCAGACAAAGAAGTATACAAATATATCCTTACTTGGACTGTCTCATTCAAGCAGAGAACAAGGACATTCTTCTTCAACACCTGGCATTTGTGAAAAGGCTTCTAACATGCCTAGGGTACACAATAAACGAAAATAAATCACAACTGGTACCCTCTCAAAAGATAACATTCCTGGGTGCAAGCTTGGATACAACTGCCCAGATGGCTTACCTCACGCCAGACAAGTAAAGGCAACTGACTGCTTACTTTAAACTGATGGCAGCAAAAACCCAGTTAACTGCAAGACAAATTCTGCAGGCTTTGGCCTTCATGGCATCCTGCATCCTACTGATTCCATATGCAAGAACTGCATATGAGGAAACTTCAGTGGTACATAAAAAGTTTATGGAGACAACATTGTCACAGTCTGGAAACAATGATTCCTCTCATTCCCTGCCTACAACAGGAGTTTCTATGGTGGGCAAAGGCATTTCACCAAAACGTGGGACGGGCCTTCACTCTACCCCCTGCCAGCCAAACCTTAACAACAGACGCATCAGATTATGCCTGGGGGCTCACATGGCGGGAAGATGCATTTAGGGCATATGGACCCCAAAATAAATGCATCTACATATCAACTAGAAAGAGATGCTAGCTGTTAGCTGTTCAAAATGCCCTAACAGCCTTCAAGGACTTACTTCATCCAGGACAACTACTGATAAAGACTGACAACACCACGGTCATGTGGTATATAAACAAGCAGGGGGGCACACACTCATACCCCCTTTGCAGATTAGCCATGGCACTGTGGGACACAGCTTTGACTTACCAAATACATCTTCAAGCTCAATTCCTGCCAGGAAAGCAAAATACTTTGGCAGACGATTTAAGCAGAAACGTTATGGATCCTCACGAGTGGAAACTAGATCCACAAGTCTTCAGCATGATAACAAAGAAATGGGGGACCCCAGACATAGATCTATTTGCCTGTCCTCAAAATTATCAATTGAAAATATTCTGCACAAGGACTTATCAGAGACAAGCATAGAAAGTGGACGCCCTATCCTTCAGTTGGAAAAACCTATCAGTTTACGCCTTTCCTCCTCTGCCTCTTCTTCCCAAGGTCCTCCTAAAAGTCAGACAAGAGAAACCAAAGATGATACTAATTGTCCCGGGCTGGCCCTGCTTAGCTCATCACAAATAGTAAAACATTTCACATGATCTTAGTGAACATTTCTACCAGTAAGTATAACTTCGGGGGATTCTGTATAATTTAATATACCTATCTTAGTAATACCATATCACAAACTTACACTGCTTACATATCACAACCTTACACTGCTTACATTCAGTCTTTATCTTGTCACAGTATAAATTCCAGATACATTGCAGCTGAAAAAATTAGAACGCTCTTATTTTAACAACACTGGCATTATCAGCAGTCACTGATGTAGCTCCCGTACCTCACATTTAAAGTGTCTTTTGTTCAAGTCCATGATACTTCTATTTTTTTCTAGTCTGCATACTTTAAAAAACTACTTTATAATGTAACTTGCCCTTGACTTCATTTATTACTAAGGGAAAAACACTTTTTTCACTTAATTACATCTTCAGTTTCTTCATTATCCTTCTAATCATTGGCAAACTGGGAATTATACTTTCAAATCTTCAGATTAGTTTAACAGTCCAACGTCGTCTTTTTCTTTCCTTTCATTCCACTTCTTGCAGAACTAGTTCTCATACCCAAACTGCATCCTAAGGAAATTATACTTTACAGTTCATCCATTTATTTCCCACTTTCACATTTTTGCTGGCTTTCTTCTTCACCATCTCGCCTACCCAACACCAGTCTCTGGTTCAAGTCTGTGATACTCTTTTTTTCTTTCTAGTCATCTCTTGTGCCCTTATTTTTACTTTTGAATCTCAGAGCAATTTTCAGGTAATTGAGAAGCAGAATTCCCTTTAACTTGCTGGCTAACTTTTTGCTGGAAAAACTTTTTTTATTTCTTCCTTTGCCTGTTGTACATCCAAAACTCTCTGTTCTGTAAACAGCTGGAAATAGCAACTTGAATCTCACACTTGTCCTCAACACTCTAGATTGCAGGGATAAACTCTTTCTTCTTCTGCCTGGTGTCCAGTGAGTAATCATTTTCCATAACACTTTGATGCCCCCAATTTATAATATTTTAATCTTCTGCCCCAGTTTTGTCAGGAGTAGTACCTTCTGCTGATACAACTGCATCTTTATTATTATGTCTTGTCTTCTTCCTCATGGCCAAATTTAGAGCATAGACACTTTGTGCCCAACAATCCTGCTATTTTTACCTTTAGAAAATTAATACAATCTGTTAATTTTCTCAGGTACAGCAGAAAATCTCAGATTTTCTTTGTGTGCTCTGTCTTCTAGAAGTACTGATTTTGAAACAATTTTTTGAGAAGCCTCATGTTTGGCCAGTCATTTTACACTCTGATTTTTATAGTTTTATCAGCTAATCTGAATAGCACATTAAAGTTTCTTCTATTCTTTCCAGGCTTTTATCCTTTGACTGTAATTTTCCAGTGTTTCACTTATTCTTAAATATATCTGAATGCATTTTTTTCTCCTTAACGGTTAGCTATCTTCTGTTTTGGGGCTGAGACGTAATCTACTTTTTGGTGAGCAGTTGTAAGGCTTTTCTGCACTTGAGTTTTTTTCTTCTCCTTTTTTTGTTGATTTTATCTTATTTCCTCTAGATTTTTTTTGTTCTTGACATCCAAGTCATGTAGTAACTAACCAATAACTGAATTTTAGTCAAATAAATGGGTTTGGCTGCTTTCCAAACTTTGTTTTCACAATGGGAGAGCTCTTATTGACCTGGTAATCAGTGTACAGCCAATTTGGAAGTCATTGGATTTCTTACTTTGACCTGGTGTTTCTGTCATATTATCCATCATCACTAGTGTCCATCATACTGGGGGGTAGTGCTAAGGATAAGAGTGCCTGTTATTATTATCTTTTGAGATGTTAAAACTCCTTTCTCTGACTTGCAAAATGTTTGAAGTCCAAGTAAGTAAGTGTTGCCATATCAAACCATTTCTTTTCACTCAGAATACTGTGCACCACAACCAGTCTTCACCAATATCTGAATAAGTATACTCGCATTGCCAAGTCATATACATAGTTTGTGTGATACTGTTCACCACCCCACCTTTGTACTTCTAACATAAACCTTATGATACCCATGTATATAATCTCTGACCTGTGTAATACCCCACTGAACTACAATGTTAACATTTTCTGCCCTACCAAGTTCTTTCCCTGACTTCCATTTCTTTGAATTTCTAAGCACTAATCACAAGATCTGTTATCTATGTGACAAACTCACTAATGCACCTCTTTAGATGCTGTGTTCGGCATATACTAAATGCATATCTATCTTTTGTAATGTAATAGTTGCCTTTATTTCATATGAATGTAATCTAATTATCAAATATGTAATTGCTAATATATATTACTTAATATCTAGCCCTGCAATTACTGAATGTCTTTTTAAAAATGTTAATAATATGTTAGAGCTTTTTTCCTTGGGACACTACTGAAATGGGAATTTTGACTAAACCCGGTCAAACACAGTTAAAAAATAAATATAATAAAATGTTCACTGGAAGTTGTATTATTTTAATCTTCTCTACATATAGCTTCCAAGTGCCACTTCGAACATCAGCCATGTACATCAAGGATCTTGATCTGGGTGTAATTTGACCTGGTACCCAGTTGATAATTTTTTTGATCTTTTAGAAAAATAAAAATCTCAAGTATGTTGTCATAAACTGTTCTTCTGACTTCTGGTTTCAGTAGAGCTAATGTGGACGTCCGATTTGGATTGAGGAATGGCATCACTGAATTTGTCTATGTTTAGTTGTAGTGGTTTGTCCTGATGAGTCACTTCTTTGATAGCTGCTTTGAAGGTTTGGATAAATGTTTTGTCTAACATGCCCAATGTCAGATAACTGGGATAGATAAGTAACTTGTTTGTTTCCAGATGATTTGTAGGGGAGGGGTAGATGTAAAGTGTCTCATTTATTTTACTTTGAGCAGCATTTGAATTCCTATGAAGTAAGTCTAAGAATCCTTAGCAGTGGCATTTTTCTGGAGGAAATGGATTTTTTTGCATTGTATATAATGGTGCTCTAGTGTTTTCAGAAGTACTGGATTCCATACATATGACAGTAAGCTTTTTAGTATGTGCATCTGCTGTAGCAAATGCAAAGGAATCCATTAGTGTGACACAGTGCAAGTTATTTATGCTGGAGATGACTGCCCATTCCAAGAGTGAATGGAGCGATGCACTTCTGATACCCAGCACAATTTTTATCTAAGTAAATATTTAATGGCTTTTTAGAGGCCATGCTGCAGGACATAACTTACAAATAAAGACGTTCATTTTTACAGCTCCTAACTGCTTCAATTATGGCACATACCTTTGAAGAGATTACCACTTTTGCTACACTGTAAATGTCTTTTGAGCCTTTTTGCTGTGTGTTTCTAAGAAGTGAATGGCATATGCGTGTTTTAATATCTGATTGTTGCAATATTTGAAAAATTGTATGAAACAAAAAACTAAGAAAATGCACTACAGACCAGGTGCACTTCTCACGTTTATATGTAACTAACCTGAAGGTGCAGAATTTTCATAATCTTCATTGACGAGGGCTACGACTTGACTTCTCATGCACTAATTCTCAGCTGAGGTAAGGTATATATTAACTGCATTATTTTCTGTGAAATGTTTAAATAATGGTCAGGGCTTGTCCATTTCGTACTATTTTGGCCTCGGATTTTCAAAATTGTCCCATTTGCCCACACTCAACACATAAGCAAATGGTGGGATTCTATGATTTATTTATTTCGTTTTGTTTGTTCATTTCATTTTGGTAAGTGAAATGGTTGACGGACCATTTTCAGCTATGACCTCTTCTCATTGGGTAGAAATTTCCATTGGCAAAGAATACAGTCTGACCATAACATCAAGTATTTGCATAGAAGTAAGTATACTTATTATGGCTGTTGTAACAGGAAAGTTTGAACAAAGGAAATGGCATGATAACATGGTTGTATAAAAGATGTTCATCGTGTTACACTGCTGCAGTCATCACTGTTGGGCTATCCTGCCATCAGGCGGTCCCGCAGTCGGCCCGGGTTCCAAAGTCTTGGTCCGGCATCGGTTACTGTCGCTTCTTCCCTGACGTCAGTGCGCCAGGGGTATATAATATGCATCCGACGCCATTTTCTTCAGTCTTTCTTGCTGCGCGATGCCTGAAGCAGAAGCAGTTCGCAAGTGCCGGTTGGCCGACTCCTGAGCTTTTCAAATCGAATTTCAGACCGAAGTCTTCATAAAGCTAAGTACCCCATTGGGGAAACTTTTCTTGCCTCAGTCCGATGTCAGAAAAAGTTAACAATTGCATTTCTTGTGGGAAGCAAATACCTCATAAGGACTTTCATTCTTATTGTATTCCTTGCCTAGGCCCAGACCACGATGTCACAGGTTGTCGGTTTTGTGCTAGGTTTAATAAACGTACTATTAAACATCGGTTTGATTTCGCCCAACATTATTTTGGTAGGAAATTTAATTATACCATGCCGTTGGAGCAACCGACGACCGGAATACATAAAAAACGCAAAGATAAAGACAGGCTGCCAAAATCTAAACTGGATTCCGAGGCCTCTGCTAGGCCAGTCGCCGGTTCTCTGGTTTTCAGTGAGGCGCCTATGCAGCCCCTGACGACTGTTGATTTAGAACCCCAAGCAACATCCGATTCACAAGCAGAGATTACTAGGCCTCCACAACCTTTACCTTTAGGCCCATCCGACTCCATACCTGAAGGAGATTCCGGTGCAGTTGAAACGCCTTCAGTTGCTGAGGGCGTCTTCAGACCGACTACACTCACTATTAAATCCTATGCAAAACTGAAAACTCCTTTAAAAACAAAGACTGCACAGCAGTCTCCAGCACAAGGCCACATGCCTAGGAAACAGATGCTTAAGATGGCTGAATATTTAATTACCATAATCAGGGGTTCCCATCCCCCTCCTGATAAAAGGCCAAGGCAGAAGGAGGACTACGCTTCCTCTGACCAGGTTTCAATTTCCTCAGACTCTTCTGAGGAACAGGCATATTCCTTTCTCCCTTATGAAGATTCTGATGCTTAAGAGTCTATCCCTTCTGCATCTCCCCCAGAAGACTTCTCTTTTGGGGAAACCTTACATACTATGAGGGAACATTTCCACTCGGAAGGCCAGGATTACTCTGATTCTAAGAAAAGACTCTGAGAGTTCCTTTTACTACCCCAGCACAGACCACTTGCAATTCCACCTGTGTTAGACATTGTGGATGATGTTTATTCAGAATCTAGCCTTAACCCAGATTCACTACCTCCTGCACCAGTCAAACCAGACAGATACTACAGAGTCCCTGACTCACACAAATTCCTGTATAAAAGCCCTGTTGCTGACCCAGAAACCATTTCCCAGGGTCCCAAAGGGGTTAAAGCCTCAACTGCTAAAAATCCTGTGCCCTCTGAAAGGGATTCTAGAGCACTAGACAGATGGGGAAAGAAAGTTTATACCTCAGCTACTCTAGCTACGAGGGCCTTAAATTGTCAGTTTCACATGCTGAAATATCAGCAATATCTGATGACTCAAAACAAAAATGCTCGCACATACAGACCAACCAGATTACAAGGAAATGCAAAATTTGTTACATTCAGCTGAACAAGTGGGAAAACATACCTTGCAATGTGGATTTGATTCATTGGAAGCTTCTTGTAGAGCAGCAGTGACAGGGTCTGTTATACGTAGGCATGCTTGGTTAAAAGAACAAACTTTGCCTGATCATGTTAAAGCAAAGTTATTGGATGCAACCTTACAGCAGGATGTTTTATTTGGTGTAAAAGCAGAAGAAGTTTTAAAGAAAATGGAGGATAAGGCAAAATCTGTGCAGACAGTCAAGGATTTTTTTACAGGTTCAACCTCCTAGTTTCAGCAGAAATTGGCCAACCAAAAACTGGTCCTTTCCAGCTTCTGCCCGACCACAGAGGTGCAGATACAGATGCCCAAGAGGCAGAGGTCAGCAACAAGGCTCTTACCAGCCTCGACAATGGAGTGCCACAACCCAAAAAGGAATAGAAGAGAGGTCTCAAACTACCAGAAGACAGACACAATGACTTACCCCTCAGACTACCAAGCAAAACCCTCTTGGCAGCTCCCTTGGGGGAAAAACTAGCTCTTTTTACAGACAATTGGCACATCATCACAAAAGACAAATGGGTCCTAAATATTGTATCACAAGGCTACAGATTCCACTTTCACACTTTACCAAGGAAAAAAGGAATGCCAAACCTGCCACCAAATCAATGGGCAGAGGCTCAAAAGCAAATTTCAGCTCTCATGTACATGAGAGCCATTCAACAGGTTCCTACACAGGAGCAAGGACAAGGATTTTACTCAACTGTTTTTAGTTCCCCGAAAGGACAAAGCCTGGAGACCCATTCTGGACCTCTCAGTTCTGAACACATACCTGGAAGTACCCAAATTCAAGATGCTAACTCTACAGCAACTTCTTCCCATGCTGGGCAAGAAGGCTTGGCTAGTAACATTGGACCTCAAGGAGGCATACCTGCATGTCCCTATCAGACAAAATTACAGAAGATACCTCCGATTTATTGCAGGTTCAACCCATTACCAATTCTCTGCACTGCCCTTTGGCTTATCTACTGCGCCCTGGGTCTTCACAAAATGCCTGGCGCCGGTAATTGCATACTGCAGACAAAGAGGAATTCAAATATATCCATACCTGGACGACTGCCTTATTCAAGCAGAAAGCAAGGACATTCTATTAAAACATCTGGTGTTTGTCAAAAACCTTCTAAGTTGCCTAGGGTACGCAGTAAATGAAAAGAAGTCAAAACTAGTGCCCTCACAAGACATAATATTCCTGGGTGCCAGCTTAAATTCAATGGCCCAGATGGCTTACCTCACGCCAGACAAGCAAAGACATCTGACTCAATACTTCAAAATGATGGCAACAAAGACCCAACTCACTGCAAGAAAAATTCTGCAGGCCTTGGGATTCATGGCATCTTGCATGCTACTAATACCATTTGCAAAACTGCATATGAGGAAATTACAATGGTATCTGAAAAGCGTATGGTCTCAACACAGCCACAGCTTGGAAACAATA
Source organism: Protopterus annectens (assembly GCF_019279795.1). Lineage (NCBI taxonomy): Eukaryota > Metazoa > Chordata > Ceratodontiformes > Protopteridae > Protopterus > Protopterus annectens. Next base: position 635,866,913 of record NC_056733.1, read on the forward strand.
ATTCCACTCATTCCCTGCCTTCAACAGGAGTTTCTATGGTGGGCTCAGGCATGTCACCTCAACAAGGGTCAGCCTTTCACCTTACCCACAACCAGGCAAACTATAACAACAGATGCATCGGATTATGCCTGGGGAGCACACACAGGTCAGTGTATACAGGGCAAATGGACTGCAAACCAAAGGCATCTACATATCAATCAAAAAGATATGCTAGCTGTACAAAATGCCCTAACAGCTTTCAAGGACCTTCTACATCCAGGACAACTCCTAATAAAGACGGACAACACCACAGTGATGTGGTACATAAACAAGCAAGGGGGCACACACTCCTACCCCCTATGCAGACAAGCAATGACCTTGTGGAACACAGCACTGACCTACCAAGGTCAACTACAAGCACAATTCCTGCCAGGAAAGAAAAACACACTGGCAGACGATCTAAGCAGAAACATCACAGATCCTCATGAGTGGAAACTAGATCCACAAGTATTCACAATGATAACTCAAAAATGGGGGAGCCCAGACATATATCTGTTTGCTTCCCCCCAAAACTACCAACTACGGAAATTCTGCACAAGGACATACCACACACACTAGCTTGGAAAGTGGACGCCCTCTCATTCAGTTGGGAAACATTGACAGTGTATGCCTTTCCTCCACTGCCTCTTCTGGCAAAGGTGCTGCTGAAAGCCAGATTAGAGAGGCCACAAATGATACTCATTGCTCCAGACTGGCCACGCCAACACTGGTATCCAATACTAAGGAACATGGCTCAAGGCCCACCATGGATTTTGCCTACAAATCCTCACCTGCTCACTCAGCAAAACAATCAGATTTTACACAGCCAACTCAAGACTTTAAATCTGGCTGCATGGCAAATTGCTTAAATAACCAGTCAACACTTCTCTCTAAAGCTGTGATGGACATCATTCTGGAGGCCGGAAGGCCTAGCACCAGGAAAGTCTATTCAGACAAATGGAAAAGATTCTGCACCTGGAACCAGGCTAAAGGCCAAAATCCCCTTGTCCCAAATATTCCTCAGATTCTTCAATATTTAACTGAGATGTTGCACAAAGGACTTTCCTTCTCATCTATTAAGATCCACGTCTCAGCTATTTCAGCTCAATTCAACACAGATCCTCCTATATTTTCACATCCATTACTAAGACAGTTCCTCAGAGGGGCTAAGAACATAAGACCGCCCCGGAGAGCACCAACACCAACTTGGGATCTCAACTTTGTTCTGGAAAAGCTAACACCTCCGCCCTTTGAACCAGCTTTCACTGCTGATCTGCAGTTCCTGTCATGGAAAACTGCCCTGCTGCTAGCAATTACTTCAGCACGAAGAGTCTCAGAACTACAGGCCCTAATGGCAGTGGAGCCTTTCATCATTTTTCATCAAGACAGAGTCTCTTTACGAACTAACCTTTCCTTTATGCCAAAGGTGGTATCCAGTGTGGCCCTAAACCAAACCATTCATCTGCCCACCTTTTATCCAAACCCCCAGAACAAAGGGGAAAGGCTCCTACACTCTTTGGACTTTCACAGGCAATTACGTTACTACTTGGATAAAACAAAGACTTTCAGAAAATCTGACCAGCTCTTTGTATCCTGTGCTGCAGGATCTCAAGGAAAAGCTATCTCAAAACAGACCATTTCAAAATGGATAGGACATTGTATCCGTTTCTGCTACACACACCATGGGAAATCTGTGCCTGGTAACATCAGGCCCCATTCCACCAGGGCTACAGCAACATCAACAGCCTTCCTCAGAGGGGTACCAACCAAGGATATTTTGGAGGCTGCCACCTGGTGTTCAGTGCACACCTTTACCAAGCACTATCACTTACCTCTATACTCTTAAAACCAGAGCTGGCTTTGCCACTGCAGTTCTGCAGGGCGTACTAGCCTCTCCAAACCCTATCTAGTTCCACCACCCATCCTTAGCTTTGGGATTCAACCCAACAGTGATGACTGCAGCAGTGTAACACGATGAACATAGTACAGTTTTGTACCTACCATAAATGTAGATGTTCGAGTGTTCACACTGCTGCAGTCCAGGTTACCCTCCCTCCCCTCTGAACTAGCTGGATTTATCTATTCCTTTCTATCCTATACAACCTCTGTGGTGTATTTGCTTGTGACTGAAGGTTTTGTTTTATTTTTATATGTATATTTTTATATAGAAATATGCATTGCCTACCTATTGGGGGCACCTGACATCTGGGGCAAGAAAAACTGAAGAAAATGGCGTTGGATGCATCTTATATACCCCTGGTGCACTGACGTCAGGGAAGAAGCGACAGCAACCGACGCCGGACCAAGACTTTGGAACTCGAGCCGACTGCGGGACCGCCTGACGGCAGGATAACCCAACAGTGATGACTGCAGCAGTGTGAACACTCAAACATTTACCTTTATGGTAGGTAAAAACTGTACTTTTGCAGTAATATCTACAGTGAGTTATTTGAAGAGCAACTTTTACAGTAAAAACATTGAGGCACTTAATAACGGCTAATGAAGGTATACTGATGATACAACTATTAATTTAACAAATACATATTCAAACAATACTTCTGTCCATGTAGAGATGGAGAGAGTATAGGCTATGTGTAGAAGGATAGTTTTGAATAAAGGTTGCTCCTAGCTCTTTTTTTTATAGTAGGAGCAAAATGATTCTGTCTGCAAGTATTCTTTTAGTTTGTTTTTATGTGTGTTTATGGTATTTTCTTGTTTAACTTCTAATGGGAGATGGTTTCATATCTCTGGTGCCATCGTTGAGAATGCCCTTTCACTTATTGCTGCTGTGAATTTGGCCCTGGTTAGGGTGAGGTTTTGCTTGTGTGCATCTCTTGGTGAATATTTTTTAAGAACTTTTTTTGTTGATTCAGTACTTTTACACTTGTTTTGCAATCCCCATGCATAGTATACTTTTCACATCTTCTGATTGCTGCAACTAAACTCTTTAATGCAAAAGTGTACATCTTGTTTCTCTCTCTCATTTAAATTATACAGTAGAGACATCCCAGAGGCAGGGGTTACATCCCACTGTAATGCCATTGTGTTTTAATAAAAATAAAAGAACTGGGGAAATAATAATGAAAAAGAAGAAATTCTGGTTATTATATTACTTCTATTATGCAATTTTTGCCTTTTACTATTTTACCATTTAAGCTCCTGACTGCACTAGTATATCACTCATCTTTTAATTCCAAGTTTTGGTCTCAGCTTAGTTATCTCTTTCTTTCCTCTCCTCCAGTTTCTTTAGTGCTTTATCAGTTCTTCCAATTTCATCCATTTATTCGTGTGCAGTTTGCCAAGAGTCCTTTTTTTCCCTGCTCATTCACTCTTATTTATTATACCTCTGGCAGCTTTGTCTTTTTGCTATTTTCAGTAAGGGTCTTTGGGCTCCTGATTCTGGCGGTGTATATCCCAACTTAAAACCTGTTGTCTTTCTTGAATTGCCACTGAGACCCCAACATGTTCTCCTGCGACCTTTGAAGATCCTCTTTGACTCCCCATAGCTTACTACATCCCCAGAAATTGGGTTTTCAGTCTCCTGTTTGATCTTGCTTACATGTCTGATATGTCTAGTTCACTTCTGGAAACACTTTATTAGGCTTGTGTGGAGTATAAAAACATTTTTTGTGGACATTTCCACCTGAATATAGTTTTTGATAGGGCCATGAATATTTCTGCCCATTCCTTCTGTTTTCTGTCCTTCAAACATCTTTTCCCAGCTCTTTTTTTTTTTCCATTTTCTTCTCTTTACAGTTTATCAATGCTTTGTATAACCTGCTTATTAGCCTAGCATTCAGAGCCTTCCCTGTCATTGCTTCTGTTAAAATTTGAATAACCTCTTGCATCTTTGTTGCTTCTTTTTACCCCCTCCATTGTAACTTTCTAAAATCCTAAGTAGACCTATGTGTTGCATTCAGTCATTATGCTTTATCTAATACTGTTCTTAAACTTGTTTCCATTCAGTTATTCTCCTTCATGCTCACATTTATTCCCAATACTGGATTTTCCTGTCCTTTTCCCACTATTTAGTTGCCAAGGAAATAAATGTCCAATTTACATCTTGGCTGGCCTAATCCAATCTGCCTGGCCTAATCCAATCTGCCTTAACTCAAAATTTTACCATGGCCCTTTCCTCTCTCTTCTAATACTCCATCTAGTTTCTTGTAAATTTGTCCTAAGTATTTCTTACTGGGCTCGTGTGGTAATTCTTGTGACTATATTTTTATTTTTCTAACCACATTGCTTTCTCCTCAGTGCTTTAGCATCATCCTGTTCCATTTTGGGTGATAAGTATTATCCTGCAAATAGTGTATTAGTCTTACCTGGGTTGTCTTGTAGTATATTTGAAGTTTAGTTTTGTCACTCCTATTTTACTTCTGACATGGTAATCTGTTCCTTTTGCACCCTTGGTTTCTTTCCCTCCCACATATATTGAATATTTTTTTTAATTGGATCCAGCTGCATGTACAGTATGAAAGTAGTTGTACACATTTCATTGCCTGTATTATCTGATCTCGGTCCACTTTTAGCACTTCCCATCTCTTTGTCATTCATCTGATTTTCCCCACGTCCTTTCAAGATTCTTTGCTAGTCATACTCCTAGATTTCTGAGTTTGTAATGCCCACATAAATTGGGATACTCCTGCACTGGCTTACAGTTGGGTGGATAATTCACACAAATGACCTTTGTCTAGTCTTCATTAACTTTGTATCCTGATATTTCAGTGAATTGCCTTCTCCTTCTTTTTCTTTCGGCTTTTCCCGGTTAGGGGTCGCCACAGCGGAACTCCAGTCCGCTAATGATTGGCAGTAGATTTTTACAGTGCCGAGGTGCCAGCCGAAGCCCAGCCTTCAACGAAGGCACACCCATTCACGCATGTCTTTCGAATGCCACTCGACCTCCGGGAGGACATGCAAACTCCACACAGAAGGCAGTCCTAAATTATTCAGTTGTACCATTATCACAATTAGTTAAATGCAGTATTAAATTGTTTTCAAACATCAGAAGTTTCTGTTCACCTTCAAATCCTACCAAAATCTCTCTCTTCAGATTGTCTTATTTTCTGAGCCAGAGGTTCCAGGTATAAGGTGAATAGCAGTGGGGAAAGAGGGCAACCCTGCCCCGTTCCCCTACCTGTTCCAAATTGAGGAGTTACCCTGCAATTTATTTTAATCACTGCTTTAGAATTGTTAATTTTACTGAGCCAATAATATGAACACTGAAAGAAAATCCATTTTATACACCATTTCCCATAAACATCTCCAGTGCACCCTGTCAAAGGCCTTTTTAGAATCTTAACACCAATTCCTCCCTTTTTTCCTGAACCTCCAAGTATATTATATTTGTTTTCAGTATATTGTCAAAAGTTTGTCCATCCTTCACAAAGCTACATTGGTCCAAACTGTAATTTTAGGATGTACATTGGCTAACACAATGGCATTGATATCTATTATGGCTTCGAACTGTAATTGGGAGATATAAACCTGGACATGTAGGGCCCCCTTGCTTCTTTTAGTAGCACTGTGATTACAGTCTTCTTCCATGACGCTGGGATTTCCCTTCACTCCAACACTGTATTGAATTACCTGTGCCAGTCTTGAGAAGATTTTTCCTTTCCTTCCTTCTAGACTTCAGTGGGCAGGCTATCTCAACATGATGTTGTGCCTTTTGCTTGTACCTTCATCTGTTCTTTTATCTCCTCTTCTGAAATGGGTCTTACCACCACTTACCTCTCTTCTTGTGTTAACTTAGGAATCACTAGTCCCTCTAAAACCTCCCTCAGTTTGTCCTTTCACTGTTCTGTGTCTTCTTGCAGTGTATAGAGTTCCTTATAAAAATTTGAGAGTAACCGTCACCCCATCTGCTGTGGATCTCTAAGTATTCTGTTTGTTCAACTATCCCTGATTTTTCCTGTACCTCTACCTTTTGCCTTCTGCAGTTTAGGTATGCTTGTAAAACTCCTCTGATTTATTGCTGTATCCTTTCTCTCACTTTCTTTAGATTTCCATTCCATCTTTCTTGTAATTCCTTCAGCTCCTTACTTAATTTTCTAATAACATTCCTCTGTCTTGCAGCTGTTTCATCCTTCCGAAATTGTATCTGAAACCAAACTCCTCCTTTCTAGTTTCATCTCTCTGTTTTCCTGTTCTTGGAAAGTGTCTTGTACTTCATCCCCTTACCTGATAGTTTGATACAAAATACCCAAACTTTTCTCTAGTTCCTCCTGTATTTGCTTTATTAATATAATTTTCAGGCCTTATTTTTTATCCAACTACCACAGAGACTCCAATGCCCTACCAGGGAGACTCCAATGTCTACCAGTACTTGTTTGCTTCGGGGCCCTGATATCTGCCAACACTGGTTCATGATCCATTAGGTTCCTGGGGTATGTGATTAACTCACATATATCTAATCTGTGGTGTTCAGAATAAAACGTACATCCCCTCTATCCTTCCCTTTGTTTTTCCCCAAATTCTGTCCAACCCTGCATCTTACTGAATTGCATTAATAGTCTCCCCTCCAGCATTATTAACCTTTTTGGCCCTCTACTTGCATTCTCCCTCTTAGTGACTAAATTAAAATCTCCTGCCAGTAACATAATTCCTTGGTGAAATTATGATTTGTCTCCTAAAATCAATCTCAGCTCTTCTGTTTTTATTCTTTTTTAAGTTTTATTGGATTTTCAATTTGTAAACTAATCACAACAATATTTGCAGTCAGAGATTTGTGAACATAATAGATGAAAAAATTTCAAGTAAACCTCACACACAAAAGAAAAAAACAACTATTTACAGGATTGTCCATTAACCATCAAGTCATTCAAGTTATTATATAGTACATTAAATCTAAAATGCAGTCATTTTTGCTTGTCAGTCAGATTTGTCCATGCATCCTGGTTGTTCTTGACGCAATTGTAATGATTTCCAGGTGACAGACTGCAGTTGCAATATTTATAAATACTTTGAAGTGGGGTTTAGATTTATTCTTCCAGTTCTGAGTTATAACGTTTCTCAGTATAGGTGTGTTAGACCACAAAATGCGATAGTTCATTTTTTAGCACATATAGAAATAGAAGTGTTCAAAAAGATTAGTGATTTAGATAAAACAAATTTGTCTCCAAAAAAGCCTGTAAAAAGAGATTAATGTTATTCCAGTAAGGTGTTAATACAGTACAGTCAAAAACACATACATGTGTTGTCAGTTCGCTTCAAGTTGTGTTTATATCTCCAACAAACTTGTTTCTGTTTCAACATTAATTTAGTTTTATGCAGTGTGAAGAAAGATCTATGCAAAACTTTCCAGGTAAAGAAATTCCATCTTAAAGATGAAGTTGTATGTTTAGAAGATATTAAAATTAATTTTTTATCTTCTTCTCTTAGAGTTCTGTTATTAATTTGGGTAAGGTAGTTCCAATAATTGCCATTGCAACTTTTTGTTTCACTCCTCACTACTCATTACCATTTAGATAAGAGACCCTGTCCCAATGTGTTTTGTTGCACTAAGAATATTAGATATTCATTTAATTTTGGGGTATGCTCTCTTCCTTGGTTGCATTAGTTTAATTTCCCCTTCTACGTGGTGGCTTCAGGATTGTACATCTAGCCACATATGCCTTTATCTAAATTATATTTGTTCTTAATATAATCAACAAAATGTAGCTTTTCATCCTTCATTAATTGAAACCACTATAGCAGATTTTTCTCTTTAAATGTGTTCATTGTTTCTAGCTTTGAGGTGGAGATGTTATTTTGGGTATATGCCATAGCAAATATAAGGAAGATCCATGCTTTATATGCCAGGTTTCTGTATATAAAAATTTTGAAAGAGTTCATATGCAAAATGGGAAAAGTGGTTGAGGATGGATGGATTTAATGTAGTAGAAATGAAATAGGAGTCACTTATGTGGTAAATTGTTCCCATAAGGAAATCCTTTAATAACCAATGTAGACTTTTATTGACTATGAGATAATTATTAGAATATCAATTATGTTTAGAGTTTATAAAAAGATTTCCTAAAAACTCTTTCCACCTAACTGTGTAAGTGTAATTAATACAAAGATGTTTTGCTTTTATAATTGATTATGATGACTATTATTCTAGATCTGATAGTCCTATCCCTCCTGCTGCCCATTCTCTCATATGATGGTTTAAAGCAATCCTTTGTTTATTGGGATACGAGAGAAATCTCAAAATTAAAGTGTTAAATTTTTTAGTACAACTTTTTGTGGGGGAGGGTTAATGATAGTGATTGTATAATATATAAGATTGTTGGTAAGATAATCATTTTGATTATAGATAACCTCTCTTCTGTTGTGATGAAAATTGTATTCCATCTGTTAGATTCTTTATATTGTTTATATTGTTAGTATAATTATGATTTATTATATATTTAATGTCATCTGTTATAATTATTCCTAAATAATTAATTTTCTTCTCTTTGATATTAAATGTAATACATTTATTGTTGATTCTAGTCTTATTTGTATTTATAGGTAGGATTTTTGTTTTGTCATTGTTAAATGTTAAACCAGGTTTTCTTTGAAGTACATCCATTTCTAAGAAGACTGCAGTAGGATGTCATTAGCAAACAGTTGAATTTTAGAGTTTAAATTCTCATTTAAAACTTTTTATATCTATATTTGATCTTAGAAAATTAGCAGATAGTTCCATAATAAGGGTGAAAAGCAGTGGTGAAAGAGAACATCCTTGTTTGGTTCCTTTCAAAATTTGTATAGAATCAGAAGTAAAAGCACCTATTTTAACACATGCAAAACCGTCATTATAAAGAAGATTGATAAGATGTGTGAAGTTACTTGAGAAATTATATTCTTCTAAAACTAGCAAGAGATGCTTATAGTTTACCGAGTCAAAAACACTATTAATATCAAGACTCATTAATGTTAAGTTCTCTTTTGTTTTATTTACATAGTTATTATGATCTTTTAATATAATAAGTATTTCTGTTTAAAGTAAAGCCATTTTGATCTTCGTCAATCATGGAGGGTAGAATATATTTTAATCTGTAAGCATGAATTGCCATGAATAATTTATAATCTACATTTAAAAGTGAAATCGACCTGTATGAAGAAGATTCAGTAGGGTCTTTGTCAGTTTTTAAAATTGGAGAGATATAAAGGTATATTTCCAGGAAGGAGGCCTTGACTATAAAACCTTGTGTAGTATGTTTAGTTAGGGCTTTATGGGGTAACAGCTTATAAAGTTCAGATGTAGTCCCATCATTACCTGGTGCTTTTTTAGGTTTCAGTTTAGAAGTCTGAGTTTGAAGTTCAGACCTAGAGAATGGTTTGTCAATTAATTTCATTTGGTCATCGGGTAGTTTAGTTTTTATATTTTTTGATAAATATTTGAATTATTTCTTCTGAATCTAGTAATATATTATTTTGATTGATTTTATTATAATAATCTTCAAATTAGTTTAGAATATGTTCTAATTCTGTTACTTTTCTTTTCTTCATGTGTGAGTAGACTTTTTATGTGATTGGACTTTGTTTTTGTGGCTAAAATATGCATAGACTTTAGGTTAATAGAGAAGTTAATCGTCTTAAACTTATCAAGGTTGATTTTAGTTTTATGGTTAAAGATTTCCAGGTATTTATTGTTTAGCTTATTAATCTCTTCTGTATTATTTTATTTGTCTCATTTTCAAGTTTTAACTTAAGTTTTCCTTGTATTTCATGTAATTTTTTGTTCCATTGTTTTTTTTTTCTTTTTGACAACCAAATAGTGACTCTACCAAAAATATATGCTTTTAGTGCATCACATAAGTATATTTCTGAAGTATCTTCTGTATTATTAATTTCTATAAAGCAAAGGATTTCTTTAATAAAAAAGTCCTTAAATTATTTTAATCAAGTTATAAGTTATATCTTCTGATTTTAACATTGATTTCAAAAACAACTCAAGGGTAATTGCATTATGATCTAAAAGTGAACAGTTTACTGTTTTGACTTTGCCTAGTGTATCAGTCAGGTCATTAGCGACACAAACTCTTTCATTTCTGGGTTGCATTCCATGGGTATGGGAATAATGGGTAAAAAAATAATTAATTCAGTTTTGAAAATTCATTTCTCTCTCTAAGATGAAACAATTCAGTAAATTTTAACAATGCCTTTTTTCAGATGCCTGTATTCTCCTTTTACTTGTTGTGTCAGTATCATTTGGTGATAATATGCAAATAAAGTCTCCTGCTAGAATGATATTGCCTTTCAATTTTGACTTGCTTGTTCTAGATGTCGGTCAACTGTTTTAATTCCTATTTCAAGAATCCAAGTTAATAAGAGCTAATATTCTCTTGTTATACGTTATGTTACAGTACAAAGCATACCTTTATCATCTTGATATGCTTCTATAACCATAGGCATAGCCAGTGAATTTCTCTATAATATAACAACCCCCCCTTTTTTTTATTATATTGTGAACTGGATAATATAGTGTAGTTTTTAGTGTTTAACATATGTCTTCTATTAATAAGTGTTTCCATTAAAAAACTAACTTGAGAATTAAACAACTTCAAATATTTGTTTAAGCTACCCCTCTTGCAGCTGTTATTTAATCCATTGACATTTATGGAAATACAGTTAATAAATGCCATTTGTCCTACCGATCAAAAGTATACATTCACTTCTCATAGATAATGACACTGTGTTAGTAAAGAACTGCTTAGTAGTTATCATGTGACCGTTAACATTTGAAGGTTTGATTACACATAAAATAGTTGCTATTGTGGATACTTGAAAAAAGCTAAAAAATATGATTATCATTAAACATTTGCATTTAAAATCCCTCTCACCCCGCATGGAGTCCAACACTCTTTGCTTGAATAGTCTAACCATCCAAGCAAACACATCCGTGCAATACTCTGACAAAAAAAAAAGTCTACTGTGCTACAATCAGATATGTCATTAGCAGTAAAATAAAGGTGAACCTGTATCCTTTAAAGTGTTGTTAGTATATAATAGTAGAACAATTATTTCATATTTTAACTTATTTAACATGTATATTTTCCAGTTGTATGCGTTCATTAAGGTGTTAAAGATATGCTTACATCTCTTATTATTGTTTCTTATCTATGCATAGTCTTGAAATTAACTAATAGTATAAAATATGAAAGACTGCTGCACAACAATTTAAAATGTTTTGTGGTGTGCCCCACCATAAGACCGATGCACTTTCAGACCCTTCTTTTCCCTCTTTGTAAGATTATGTTAAGGTAAATGAATAGTTATACAATGTTTAAACAATATTTCATTATTTGTTTATATTCAGTTTATTACTGTAAATTAAAGCCTCCTGTGTTATTTCTGTCAAGTATACAGTTTATTGCTTGTTTTGATTTATGTATGAGACTTTCAAGTGTATCAACAACACAATTATATCATGTATGTCAAACCTCTAATAATGAAGCTCTAAATGTTGTGTGTATATATATATATATATTCATTTTACCATTCACTAACAACTGCTATCAAACTTCAAATGCTTGCTTTCAAATATATTTACTTGTATATGTATTCAGAGGTATTTCACAGTATGTGTAACGTTATAATTGTTTCCCTTCTTCAATGCCAGTTCATATGTCTAACTATAGTTGCAGTGAAGTTTGAGCTGATGCATATTTAAAAAATTCTGCCTTTTATTCAAGTTAGCCTTCTAAAGCTCCCGTCAGTCAGAGTGTATGAACATGAACAGCTGTGTTCTTTTGTTTAGGCGAACTCTAGCTGTTTACCAGAGAAAGCTCCATATCCAGACGTGTTCTAAATGAAGTAAAAAAAAAAAAAAAGCTCAAGCTATGGAGAGAGGGGCTTCATATCTAACTACCACAGAAGCACCTCACATAGGGACGACCCATCAATCACAACAATTTCCATATATTTCATATTGAACATGAACATTTCATATATGTTTACAGACTATTTCAAAGCCATTTAAAACTTCACAATCTCTCCACTGTTAAACAACATCAAAACAGACATCCATAACAACTGCAGTCACCCCACTCCCTAGTCCAGCACATCATAAATCATTCTGTTAAATGGTACAGTGTAGGAAGAGAGGCAGCGTTTAGGTTTTGCTATTAGTTTTTGTGAACCAGCTTTTCTAATGTTACTGTAGTTAATGATTACATGGAGTTGCTTCCACACTTAGGTGAAGATATTTAGCTGTCATTTCTTTTAGTATACCATTTAAGTAGCAGTTTGTTAATGTCTTTTCCTTTTTATAACAAGAAAATATGAAATGTCACTCATAATGTGTGCATCCTTTTAGTAGGTAACTGCTGTTTATGTGAATTAAACAACCTTAAATTCAGCTGTGTGTTGTACTGCAGCAGTCTTCTACTTCAGATATAAGGTATGCATTAGTTCTGAGTAAGCAATTCTGTATGCAACCCTTCAGATCATATATTAGTATAAATGCTGTATGGTTTATTTAAGGGAAACTAATAATATTTTGTCATGACTTATTAAAAATGATTCTTAATTATCTGTAAATTAGACAAGCATAATACAGAAAAAAAGGAATTCACTTATCTTACATTAGTCGACTGCTTGTTGATTTTCTGATTTCTATTTATTTTATAGTTGAGCATGTTGTCATTTCATGTTTTGCTGATAAAGATATGTAAAGAAGTAAAACTAAGCTTGTTTACATAAAAAGAAAAAAACAATCATTGGCATCTTGTTATTTCCTTTGTGACTAAATAAAAGAGAAAGGTAAAGCTCTTTATTTTCCTCTTTTTCTCATTTGTCTTATTTCCATTTGCCTCCATTTGTCTTTTTAAAGGTATAATGGACCAGTCCGTATCCTCTGTTTGTTCAAAGATTTTGTTAGATTGTAGATATGACAATGCAAGGTCAAAATCTTCGAAGAATTCAACCTGATTAGAAAGGAAAATCTTCAGCTTGGCCAGTAACAGTAAATTTACTTTTATCTGCCTTTTAAGTTCTCTTGTAAATGGAAGAAATTGTTTCCTTTTAGACATCACTGTTGCTGAATAGTCATTATCAAAACAAATAATATTTCCTTCTGTTTTAAGTGTTGACTTAGCCCAGACAGTTTTGAGTACTAGTTCTTTATCCTGAGGTGAAATAAATTTAACCATGATGGACCTCGAGGAAGTACTGGACTTTGATACAGGATTAACCAGAGATCTGTGTGCTCACTATATACCAAAAGATAGAGCTTCAGGCAAATCTAAAGTTTTAGGGAGCCAGGTAGACAAGAGATTAAACCATATTACCTTCTGTTCATTCTGGCAGACCAAAAATATAAATGTTTTTCCTACGTGACCTGTTCTCAAGGTCACCTGTTTTGGCTAGTAAAGAGTTCTGTTTTAACAGGAATTGAGTATTGTTCTTCCCTTCACTTAGTCTTCCTTCCATATCATTCAAGGGCTCTTCAGTACCAGAAATCTGGTTTCCTGTATAACTGCAGAGCTTCATTAATTTGTTCCATTTGTTTGGAACAGTTTTTCTTAGTCATCTATTTTGATGTCCAATTTATTTTCAAAGACAATTCTTGAATATTAGTCAGTAATGACTGAAGCTCTTTTTTGAACACAGAGTCTTGAGATGCTGCGTTTGTACAGCTCATGGTGCTGCAGGACACAGTGAAGAAATTTTATCTCGCAGATTTCGCCAGGAAAATAAATAGCTGAATTTTAAGAAAATTTTTTTATATAATCCTTTAGGATACCAACGTTTATCATAATTCACTTAATTGAATTGTTTAGGATTATGTAGAAATAAAATTTCCTATTAGAAATAAGAAGAAAAGTGCTGTCTGTCTCAGTCTCATCCTGGCTGTACCCCCCTTCTTCTGTGTTTCTTGGGATACCAACTTTTCCCAGTGTGATCCTATTATTTCCCTAATTGTCCCTCACCGATACAAATCTTCCTCTTTCATTTATTTTTTGCTGTTTTATTTCTATGCGAGTTCCTTGTTTTTGATGGTCAAAACCGCTCTGTTCTTTCTTTCTTTCCCACACCTCTGCAAAATATCCATCTGATGTCGATCTTCATTCATTCATGACAGATGGGTTTCGGTTCCAACCTTGGAACCCACTCGGCCGATATAACAAGCTCGAGCCAGCCAAAAACTGTCGAGCTAAGGTTACCCATAGTGCCCCTCTCCTCATCTCTTCAGATCTTGTTTGCACATAGAGAGTCAAGATGAGTCAGGCCTGCTCTCAAGCTAAGTGTTATATTTTTCACAAAATCTTTCAGTTTTTCACTTCTGTTCTTCTAAAATCTCATTATTGTTTAGTCTTTTATATGTTTACATATAGTCCTTTACTGTGTTACCTTGTTGGCACTTCTTACCATTGTTGGTACAGGCCCCTCCCTTCCCCTAAACTCCTGGTAATCTCAATGCCATTGTTGGTATTTTTTTTGCTTCCTTCACTTTACCCTCTTGGGTATACCATTATTACCATTGTTGGTTTTGTTTCTTTGTGTCTTTCGGCTTTTCCCGGTTAGGGGTCGCCACAGCAGAACTCCGGTCCGCTAATGATTGGTAGTGGAGTTTTACGTAACTGGTTATCAGCCCTGATGCACAACCTTCAATGAAGGCATGCCCCATTCACGTATGCTTCCACACAGAAGACGCTTTAGCTGAGAATCGAAAGGGACAATGTCTTGCTATGAGGTGACAACGCTACCGCAGCACCACCACCGCAGTCTAGGACTCGTTCCTGTCAATAAGGAATGAATAAAGATTTACAACATCAGATAAAGAAGTTATGTCTTACCATAACTTTCCACCTGTGTTGTAGATCTTTATTCATTCATTACTTCCCGTCCTTCTTCCCCCTGCCTGGACTCCTGGTGGACTTTAGGAACTCCTGGTTAGGGTATTTGCTCAGACAGAGCCTCCTACTGTTTTTCTTTTACTATCTCTATTATATAGGGACGGGCAAACTCGATCTGGAGTAGCTATGAGAGGGGCATTATGGGTAGGTCTTAGCTGCAAGTTTTTGGCTGGTGCGAGCTTGGAAACAGCCATGTCTGTTCTGAGGAGGGAACCAAAGTCCTATCAGTAATGAATGAATAAAGATCTACAACACAGATGGAACATTATGGTAAGGCATAACTTCTTTTTTCCTGCAGCTTTAAGTAACCATTTTGTAATGAAGTTCTAACCTTTTTAGTAGAAGCTATATACATAAATATCTGTTATACCCCCCCCCCCATCTTCCTTAAGTTTTCATTTGATTATAAGCGCTGTTGTGGTGCTTTCCTTCTCATCCTTCTAGTCTACTGTCCGATTTATAATTTAGTTAACCAACGATCAATCCCATGTAAGCAACTCCTTCCACTAATCAGTTCTCTCTATTTCTCCATCTCCACACCTCTAATTCTTTCTCCACCTAATTTTTTTAGCTCCTTCAACACTATATTAACATGGTTGCCCTTAGCAGGGATGTAGACATATATCTGGCTTTTAGAATTTTGGGAATTTAGGCTATCTTTGTATAATACTGATCTTATGCACTCCTAGTATCTTTATTTACTGTAACTTATTTTACAGTTTGTGCTTTAAACACTTCCGCATAGAGTAATGTTTCAAAGAGCAATTCATAAAAACAGCTATGTATTTTATTCCAAAGCATTGGTTTAATCAGAAACTCACAAATTTTGTTTTAATTACCAATTAATGTTGTGTACAGTTGCACTATAGTTCAGTTTTCAGTCTTTAAACATACTCTTTTGTTCTTTTTATTCAAAATCTTTTGGCATTTGATGGTGGATTCCTCCTCCCTGCTAGTCTGTTGGGGAGTTTCTAATTTTCTTATCTTCTCCATATCCTTCGGTCAATCCTGCATTTTCTTTTTTAATAGGGGGAAGGATTTCAGTAGTCATCTTTTATCCAACTGTCTTGTCGTGATTATTTTTGTCATTGTTATTTCCCATTGTGTCGTAGGTTCATAGGTAGATACTAGGCTATCTGCCCTAGGGCATTTATAAGCCTAGCCAGAGTGTATTTGGCTTCCGCCTCCCTATTAGATTAGCCTACTATGCCTCTGTAAAGTAGGTCACAGAAGGTACCCTTTTAAGATTAGTTTACTGTGCCTCTGTCTAGCAGGGACACAGGAGAGATCCCGGGGTGAATTTGCGATTTCCCATCCACGCGTCCAAATTTCGCTGGAAGAGGGTCAGCGAGGGGCTATGTCTAACATGAATTGGGATTCTATTCCAGAGTGAGGGGAGCCTCTGGGAAATGAATCTGTCCCTCCAGCATGTCCTATTTATTTTTGTGCTGAGGTTTAGGTCCCTGGAGCGTGTAGCTCTAAGGAACTTGGATTTTTTGAGGTGGAGCATGTCCATTAATTCTGGGTTTGACATGGCTTTGTACGTCAGGCATAGATCGCCTCTGAGTAGGTGGTAAGCAACTGAGTAGAGCTGGAGTTTCTTTAGTCGAGCTGCATAGGACATCTGTTTGTAGCCCATGATCCTCTTGGTGAGGTACTTTTGGGGTCTCTCCAGCTGCTGCAGGTGTCGGGTAAGGTACATCCCAAAAGGGGCATTGTATTCAACTATGGGCCTGATGAGTGACGAGTAGAGGGGCACAATGACCTCTCTTGATCTAGATGCGAACCCTTTTGTGATAAGGTGGGCTATATAGAAGGTCTTTCTAACCACATTGGCAACGTGATTATCAAAGGAGAGATTACTATCTACGTTGGTCCCCAAATCTCTAATTACTTCTTCCGTACTTAATGGATTACCACCTATGTGGTAATTTGTGGGCACCTTGTTTTTCCCAAAGGAGATGACTATGCACTTTTTAGCATTTAGCTTGAGGCCGTGGCTGTGGCACCAAGCATCTGTCTCTGTGACATCCTTTTGGAGGATGCTTGTGTCAGCTGGAGATTCGATTATGGCCCCCAGTTTGCAGTCATCTGCGAACTTTGTCAGCCGTAATCCCCCCATGTTAGCCTGAACCTCAGAGAAGTATATACCGAACAAGAGAGATCCCAGAACTGAGCCCTGTGGGATGTCGTTTGGATTCGGACATGGCACCTGCAATTCTGACCATGTGGGTTCTATCTCTGAGCCAGTTTGCAACCCATCTTGTGATATAGGGGTTGATATTTAAGCTGGTAAGCTTATTTATGATGCCCGAGTAGGGTATTGTGTCGAAGGCTTTTGCGAGGTCCAGGTAGGCTGTGTGGACTACCTTGCCCTCATCTATGGCTTTGGTAACTGTTTCAAAGAAATCAACTAGGTTTAAGAGGCAAGATCTGCCCTTAACAAAGCCGAATTGGGTAGGGTCCAGTGTCTGGAGGCTCCCAATGTCATTGTTTATGAGTTCCATGATAATACGCTCCATAGCTTTACAGACCAGACTAGTCAGGCTTATGGGGCGATAGTTTCCGGGGTCCGTTGTGGCACCACCTTTGTGGAGTGGGACCACTGTAGCTGTACGCCATTCTTTGGGTACATATACTGTAGTAAGGCTAAGTTTGAACAGTGACTTAATGTGAGGGTTCAGTTCTTCTTGGAGCTCGTGTAAGACATAGCCTGGGACACCGTCCGGTCCCATAGATGCTGTGTTTTTTGCTTTGGAGAGGGCAGCTTTCACCTGTGCATCTGTGATGTCAGGGAGGTTACATTCAGTTGGGATAGGCATTTGCTCCTTTGGGGGGAAGGGGGGGAGAAGTTTGCGCTGAATCTGTCTGCCAGGATGTTGGCTATGTCTGTAGGTTCGGTATATTTTGTACCGTTATGCAACAATTCAGAGCATATCTGGGAGTTTCCGCCCATGTTTCTGACATAACTAAAGAAGGCCTTGTGATTATCTTTAGTGTCTAGGGCAATTTTTCTTTCAAAACTGGCCTTTGATGATTTTATGAGGGATCGAAGTTTCTTGCTAATACTGATCAGAGATGCCTTCCCTTTTTGGGATTTTGCTCTGTCATGTAGTAGCTTCCTCCTTCTGTTGTATAGCTTATTTATGGCCGGGGTCCACCAGACCGGTCTCCTGTTTTTGGAGGAGTGAGTCTTGGTTTTATTTGGGATAGCACGATCCATGCATTCCTGCAGGTGCTCATAGAATGCATTTGTAAAGGATTCTGCGGATTGGGCTGTATTATTCTCTGGCCCAAGGGCTTTGAAGGAATTCCACCTCAGTCTTGAGAAGTGCAAAGTTGGCTTTTGAGAAATTCTTTACAGTGATTTCCTTGGCTGGGGGTGAGGACGGGTTACGGATGTCCAGGGAAATTTGTTTATGGTCTGATCTTACCAATGAGGGGTTTACCTCTGGTGTGGAACATAGAGTCCCCATGTTGGTGATGACCAGGTCCAATATGTTGTTCCCTCTTGTGGGAGTGGTGACCAGTTGTTCCATTGCGTTAGTTTATAAATTCAAGGAACCGTTGGACGAGGGTGTTTGGGCTTGAGTAGTTTCCCACTCAATGTTTGGGTAGTTGAAGTCACCCAATAACATAGTGTTTGGAGAGACCTTCATATTCTCCAGTGCTCTCAGGAATGCCAAGTGGGGTTCCTGTAATAGGGAGTGTGTTCTGTAGCAGGCTACAAACTGAAAGGCAGTTTTGCCTGCTGTTAGTTGCACATGGATGGCTTCCGATGCTTCGTGCAGTGCCACTAACCTGGAGGTGT
The DNA here is from genome assembly GCF_019279795.1 of Protopterus annectens. NCBI lineage: Eukaryota > Metazoa > Chordata > Ceratodontiformes > Protopteridae > Protopterus > Protopterus annectens. Next base: position 635,885,573 of record NC_056733.1, read on the forward strand.
AGGTATCTGTGATGAATATAGATACTCCCCCTCCTTTTGTGCTTTGGTCCGAGTTTTGGGGCCGAAACGCATGGTATGAGTTATAACCTGGTAGTGCTGGGGTGCTCTCAGGAGCCTTGAACCAGGTTTCTGTTACTGCACAGACATCGATTTTCTCCATACTGAGTAGAGTCTCGAGTGCGTGCATCTTGAGGTTTAGACTTCTGGCATTGAGTAGCATTACCTTTAGGCACTATGGGGGTGACAAGAGCCTTGGCCAATATACGAAAGCCTAAGGGTGACAGGTGCAAGCCATCCCTAGCGAAGCAACGTGGCTTGTCGAGCATGTCATCCCAGGCCGACAGACACTGGATCCCCTTTGAATGACACCAATACTTTAGCCAATTATTGAAACTGATCCACTTGCCCTTCCATCTGCCTGGTCACCTCCTGATATTATTCATCCTTTGCCATCTCCAGTTCCAAAAAAGTTTCTGTGCCATTTGGAAAAAACTACTTTAAGCACCACTGGATTTAATAACTAGAATTTCAAGTTCAGTCTAAGGCAGATTCAGGTGTGGCACAAATTTGTTCCTTTTAACCCTTGGCCATAATGAGTGTTCATGAGTGACAAACATTTTTTTAATCCTGCTTGCAGATTTTCTCCTTTTGCCACAATAAACTCCATATACTGACCTTGAGCCAAAACTTTTGTACTTAAATCAAAATGGGTCTTGGAAGTCATGTTGGTTGCCTGCTCACATGAAAACCCTTTAAGCCCCGTCTAGCAGAAGATCATCTTTTGGCTGTTAGGTCCATTTACTTCGCTGGTTTATCGTATGTTCAGTCCATTCCTCCCACATTCTCTGGAACATTCATGTATAAGATTCTCTCTTAGTTCTCTGTTTTCGATTTCAGACAACTTTTCCTTCAAATCTTCCTGCATTGCCTTTGCTAATCATGAACTGTGGTCACTCTTAACTTTTTGTAAAGCTCCCAATTCATCTGAGTGGGTAGTCAGGGTGGATTCCACTACTTCTGATCTTTTATTTTATTTCTTGTAATCTACTATGGATATACTTATTTTCTTCACTTTAGTGCCCATTTTGTCTATTTTATCTTGAATATTTACCAACTGTAGCATTTTTGTTGTCTAGCCCCCTCCGTCTGTTGTATAATTCCCACTGGATCTTCCATCCGTGTTGCTCTTGTCATTTTTTTATCTACTTTTTTTTAGCACTTCTGCCTGCTCTTTTTCTTCCTTTACTTTTCTCCCCCACCATAATTAATGAACTTTTACCTCTACTTATTTTCTTTTTAGAGAGAGAGAGCCCCGAAGATATGCCATCTTCTAACTCAGTTCCATACTGAAAGTCAGTGCATAGTATTTTTTAAACACTTTTATTGAATTTATCACTTGTGTCATAGACAAACTTGCATTTATTTAAAAGTAATCAAACCATATTAACAAGTTCGCATTTACAAGCATTATTTCTCACATTTATTTTTTATATATCCTATAATCTAAACAACATTACATAAGTTATTCCTGCCTTTTAAACCTCATTCCTCTTCTAAAACATTTTTCTGCATGTATTGTTCCCATAGTTTCCATTTTTCTATGTAATTTACTCTTACACTTTTCTGAAGGTCCCACTTCCTGTTCTTTTTAACTCTGTTACAATATTCACTACTTCAAGTATAGTTGGTTAAGGTTCTTGGTTCCCATTTTCTAGTAACTGTTTTTGGCAGCCACCAGAATTAAACGTAATAAGGTCTTACTATGTTTAGGCAATTCAAATCCTGTATCCCAGCTCAAAAAATGATTTCCTTAGTTACTTATTTGCTCACCCAGTACTCCTGACAGAGTAATCTATATGGAATTTTTAAAGTCTGCCAACTCATTATACTCCCAGAACATATGCTTCCAGTTACCTATTTCTTCCCCATCACACCTCCAACATTTGTCACCTACCTGAGGAAAATTTATTTGGAGTCTGCTTGGGGTATAAAAGTCTCTATGCCATCACTTCCAGGCAAAAATCTTAAATCTTCTAGTTTTTGTTGCATATTTGGGAGAATACATATGTCCTCCCATTGTTTCTTTGTGAATTGCGTATCTAATCTAATCTCTCTTCCCAAACTTTTTTGTTCTTTTCTGATTCTTGTGCAGTTTTCAGTGCATAGTTTGTTGTCTAATTTGTAGATGTTCTTCATCTCACATTGCTGCAGTCCTTACACTTGGGTAGTCCGCTGTCCTCGGTCGGCCCGAATATCAAAGTATAAGGCTGACGTCGGTCAAGGCGCATTTGACTGACATCAGGACGTCAGGGTACAAATGCGCATGACCGACGCCATATCCTCAGTCTTTTTTGCCGCATGGTCCGATGCAGAAGCAGCATTGCAAGTGCCGGTTGGCGTTCTGAGATTTTTCAATTTCGAAGTTTCAGACCGAGTTCAAAGTTGGCTAAGTACCCGTTGGGAATATTTTAGTTTTTCTTGCCTCAGTGATTTACGGATGTCAGAAAAAGTCAATAATTGCATTTCTTGTGGGAAACAGATACCGCATAGAGATTATCATACTTTGTGTATTCCTTGCTTAGGGCCTGAGCACGACGTTGTTGGCTGTCGCTCTTGTGCTAGATTTAATAAACGCACTATAAAGAGAAGGTTGGATTGTGCAAGGTTAGTCTTTGGGAAGCGGTGCAATTATAAAATGCCGTCGGATGCTCCGGCCCGCTTCTTCAAGAAGCGCAAGGACAAAGCAGTTAAGCCTAGGCTAGAAGAACCGTCTGTACCGGACGCCGGTTCTTTAGAGGTGTCGGTGGAGCCGGTGGCTCCACCGGAGGTTTCTTTGGGTTCCCAGGGTGAGACTTTATTATTGCAAGATGTGGCCTCTCAGGAGGCAAGTCAGGCTGAGGGGGCTTCTCAGGTTACTATACTCCCCTCCCTTCCTAGGGTGGCTAGGCCCTCTCCTTCTGTTTCAAAGGCTTCTCCCAGGGGCAGGCCAGGTTTAGCTTCAGTTGGTGTTACCCCTAGCTCTTCCGGAACTGTGCCCAAGAAGCATATGCTTAAAATGGCAGAAGATTTGATTACTTTGATTCGGGGTTCTATGCCCCCTCCTGATAAGAGACCTAGGGTGGAGCCTGAGCTGGGGGGTTTTGAGCAGGCTTCAGATGTTTCAGAGTCTTCGGCTGAAGACTTGCAGGAGTACTCTCCTTATTCTGATTCTGATGTGGATGATTCTACTCCTTCTGCTTCTCCTCCTGAGGATTTTTCTTTTTCAGAAACTCTTCATTCCATGAGGGAGCATTTTAAGTGGGAAGGTCAGGACTTCTCTGATTACAGGAAAAGGCTTAGGGAATTTTTGTTTTACCCCAGCATAGGCCTTTGGCTATACCTCCTGTTTTGGATGTAGTGGAAGATGTTTTTACAGAGGCTTCTCTTAATCCTGATTCTTTGCCTCCTGCTCCTGTTAAGCGGATAGGTATTACAGGGTGCCTGAAGCTCATAAGTATCTTTTAAGAGTCCTAGGGCAGACCCAGAAACTGTTAGCCAGGGGCCTAAAGGTGTTAAGGCTTCTGTTGTTAAGAATCCGGTTCCTGCAGACAAAGAGGCTAGGGCCTTGGATAGATGGGGAAAGAAAGTTTATACTTCTTCCACTCTTGCTATGAGGGCTTTGAATTGCCAGTTTCACATGTTGAAATACCAAAACTATCTCCTTTCACAATTGAAGTCTAAGGTTGATGCTCTGGCAGTAGGTATTGATTGTAAAGAGTTGCAAGATTTAGTACATGTTTCTGAACAGGTGGATAAGCATTCTTTGCAATGTGGTTTTGATGCTGTACAGGCCTCGTCTAGGGTGGCTGCCACTGGGTCAGTTCTTCGCAGGCACGCCTGGCTAAGGGATCAAAATTTGTCTGAACATGTTAAAACAAGGATTTTAGATGCTCCTTTACAATCTGACGTGTTGTTTGGTCCTCCTGTTGAGGCAGTTTTAAAGAAAATGGAAGACAAAGCTAAGTCTATGCAGACTGTTAAAGATTTTTGCAGGTCCAGCCTCCAAAGTTTAGTAGAAATTGGCCTACTAAGGGGTGGACGTATCCTTCTTATGATACCCAGTCTAGGGGTAGATCTAGGCGTGGTAGGGGCAGAGCTCAGGGCTCTTTCAGGCCTAGAACAGGGAGTTCTCCTGCACAGTCTTGGTGAGGGCAGGGGTCAGTCCTTTCGTAAACAGACCCAATGACCTACCTTTTCAGCTGCCAGAGCCTTCTTGTCTGGCAGCACCTTTGGGAGGAAGGTTGGCACTTTTCAAAGAAAATTGGAGTTTAATTACCCAAGACAGATGGGTATTGGATATCATACACCACGGCTACAGGTTTTATTTCCATACCTTGCCTCCTTTCAAAGGCATGCCAGACGTTCCTCCTCAACAAAGAATAGAGGCTCACAAGCAGGTTTCTCTGTTGCTCCAAATAGGGGCCATACAGCCGGTCCCTATGCCAGAAGTGGGCCTAGGATTTTATTCTCGCCTGTTCCTAGTACCAAAGAAGGGGAACACGTGGAGACCAATTTTGGATTTATCTATCCTCAACACTTATCTGGACATTCCCAAGTTCAAAATGTTGACGTTGCAGCAGCTTTTACCTCTGCTGGGCAAAGATCATTGGATGGTAACTTTGGATCTCAAGGAGGCTTACCTTCATGTTCCTATCAGACTAAGTTGCAGGAAGTATCTGCGTTTTCGAGCTGGGACTTCTCACTATCAGTTCTCTGCATTGCCCTTTGGCTTATCTACTGCGCCCAGGGTATTCACGAAAGTTCTGGCTCCAGTGATAGCTTTCTTCAGGCTAAAAGGAATACAGATCTATCCTTATTTGGACGATTGCCTGATTCTGGCTCAAGGAAAAGACGAGCTTCTTCATCATTTGGAATATGTGATAGCAGTGCTAAGATGCCTGGGGTATTCTGTGAACGAAATAAAGTCCAGTCTAGTACCCTCTCAGGACATGTGCTTTCTGGGTGTGAGACTGAATACAGCATCCCAGATGGCCTTTTTAACCCCGGACAAACAAAAGAGTCTATCCCTTTACTTCCATCAACTATCTCATCAGTCCAGGCTGACTGCAAGGACAGTCCTTCAAGCCTTAGGGTTCCATGGCATCTTGTATTCTGGTGCTTCCCAATGCCAAACTGCATATGAGGAAGCTACAATGGTATCTCAAAAATGTATGGACACAGCACTGCCAGGATCTGGACACTGTCATTCGAATAATACCTTGCATTCAAAAGGAATTTTTGTGGTGGGCTCAGGAATGTCACCTAAACAAGGGACTCTCTGTGACCCGGCCAGAGGCGAGTCAGATTTTAACGACAGATGCCTCAGACAAAGCTTGGGGAGCTCATCTAAATGGAAAGTGGATACAAAACAAGTGGCCTGTCAGACTACAACATCTACATATCAACATGAAGGAGATGTTAGCAGTCCAGTTTGCATTAATAGCTTTCAAGGAATTACTTCTTCCAGGGCAGGTGTTGATTCTAACAGACAACACAACTGTCATGTGGTACATCAACAAGCAAGGGGAACGATTCTTATCCTCTATGCAGGCAAGCAATGATTTTGTGGGAGACTGCTCTCAGTTTACAGCTCAGTCTTCAGGCAAGGTTTCTGCCAGGAGCACAGAACTCCTTAGCAGATGTGTTGAGCAGACAATTATGGATCCCCACGGTGGAAATTGGATCCTCATGTATTTCAGAAATTGACAGTGTCATGGGGAACTCCAGACATAGATCTGTTCGCTTCTCCACTAAACCATCAGCTGCCAAAGTTTTGCACAAAAGGTTTCATCCCACAGCTTGGAGAGTGGATGCTCTTTCTTTCAATTGGAGCAATCTTCATGTGTATGCCTTTCCACCTCTGCCTCTCCTCCCAAAGGTACTTCTAAAGGTCAGACAGGACAAGCCAAGGATGATTTTAATAGCTCCGGATTGGCCTCGACAGCACTGGTACCCATTACTGAGAAGTCTGGTATGGAAGCCTCCATGGCCTTTGCCTTCGATTCCACACCTGTTGTCGCAGGAGGACAGCCATTTGCTAAATGTCAAGCTTCACTCTCTGCACCTAACAGCCTGGCATATTCTGTTTTGAACCATAGTGGGCCTCCACTTCCTCAGCAAGTTTTGAATGTTATTTTGGAAGCTAGAAGGCCTAGTACAAGGAAAGTGTACGCAGACAAATGGAAGAGATTTTTATTTTGGAGTGCAGCAAAGATTTTGATGTTTCTGAGCCTAATTTGTGTGTGGCTCTTCAATATCTTACTGAGTTACTAGACAAAGGTTTGTCTTTCTCTTCTATTAAAGTTCATGCTGCAGCAATTTCGCTCACTATGATTGCGACCCACCATTGTTTTCTCATCCTTTGTTCAAGCAATTTCTTAGAGGGGCAAAGAATATACGACCCCACGAAGAGCTCCTACTCCTGCTTGGGATCTCAATTTTGTGTTGGAGAAACTCACTCTACAACCTTTTGAGCCTGCAGCTACTTCTGAGTTGAAATATTTGTCATGGAAGACTGCTTTTTTGTTGGCAATTACCTCTGCAAGAAGGGTTTCTGAATTGCAGGCCCTTATGGCGGTTGAGCCTTTCTTGATTTTCCATAAGGATAGGGTATCATTACGTACTAATCCTTCCTTTATGCCTAAGGTGGTTTCTAGTGTGGCTTTAAACCAAACCATTCATTTGCCTACTTTTTATGCAAATCCCCAAAATAAAGGGAAAAGATTTTGCACACTTTAGATGTACACAGGCAGTTGCGTTATTATTTGGACAGAACTAAAGGGTTCAGGCAGTCTCAGCAGTTGTTTGTTTCTTTTGCTTTGAGTTCTCAGGGCAAGCCTGTGTCAAAACAAACTATTTCTAAGTGGATTGGGTTTTGCATTGCTTTCTGTTATTCCCATCATGGCAAGGAGATTCCAGCTGGGATTAGGCCTCATTCCACTAGGGCTACTGCCACTTCAACAGCTTTTTGAGGGGAGTGGCAACCAAGGATATTTTGGAGGCAGCTACTTGGAGTTCAGTGCATACTTTCTCTAGGCATTATCACCTGCCACTTTACTCTAAATCCAGGGCTGGTTTTGCCACTGCTGTTTTGCAGGGCATCTTGGCAGCTCCTGCTTCCTTGTAGTTAGCCATCCTCCCTTACCTCTGCTTTGGGATTCTACCCAAGTGTAAGGACTGCAGCAATGTGAGATGAAGAACATAGTACAGTTTTGTACCTACCATAAATGTAGATGTTCAAGATCCACATTGCTGCAGTCCAATTTACCCTCCCTCCTTCCCCTCTGTAGTTAGAGGTGGTTGTGTGGGTTGGGTTGTACATATTGTGTATATTGTATATATTGTACATATAGTTAGTGCAAGGGTGGTTGGTTGGTTGTTTGCTGTTTTTTGGTTTTGACCTTTATTTTTAGGGTCTTCTGACATCTGGGGCAAGAAAAGACTGAGGATATGGCGTCGGTCATGCGCATTTGTACCCTGACGTCCTGATGTCAGTCAAATGCGCCTTGACCGACGTCAGCCTTATACTTTGATATTCGGGCCGACCGAGGACAGCGGACTACCCAAGTGTAAGGACTGCAGCAATGTGGATCTTCGAACATCTACATTTATGGTAGGTACAAAACTGTACTTTTCCTTTATAATGGAGGACAGTGCCCTAATTTAATACTTTTGTAGCTCTGTGCAGAGAGCAGCAGGGTTGCCTTTTCATGAACAGGTAATCATTTCAACAGATCGTAAAAGCTGTCAATGTTGGGTTAGTTGATCTGCAAGTAAAGCAGATCAGCAGATTTTGCTGTTTGATTTTTTGTGTATATATGTGTGTGTCGCTTCTGTGGTGGAAAGTAGTTAGTTGGAAACCATATTCAGTTTTTAGAATTAGTACAGTCTTAGCTGTGGTAAGGAAAGCAATGAGTGTGAGAAGATGAGAAAGTTTGCAGCACAGATCTGATGTTGTCCTTTTCACTCTTCCTCATGAATGGGTCTAGGATCCGATCCTTAGAGCACACTCAGCTACATATATACGACTTCTGATCCTCCCTCTACTCATAGTGCTCTATTCTATCCCTAACTCCTCAGATCTTGTTTGCCGCCATCGTGTCAAGATGGATCGAATCTCGAGCAGTGGGAGTGCATTTTTCTATCTTCTTAATGTATCAGCCTTAGATAATCTTTTACAATATTTTTTTTACTGTTTAAATATAATAGTTACTGTTTTCCTTCTCTCCTCCTCCCTGTAATTTGTTTTTTAGGTGGTCGCTGGCATTAGGGTATATTTCTCTATCTTCCCATCTTTCTTCCTTTCATGCCCTTTTGGCACTTGTTATATTTCTATCACCTTTATTAATATTTCTATTAAAAATATTTTTTTTCTGTGTTTAGGGTGTACAGTGCTAAATGTGCCTTTTTGGTAGAACTTAGTGTAAATGTGTAGGCTAGTCCAGGGCATGTAGCTCATACACTCTTAATCATTAAGATCTTCTGTTTCTTGTACAGTTCTCTAATTTTTTGGTGGGCATGTATGAGAAGCTCACCAGTTTTAAGAAATGCACTTGCTGTGGGCTTAAGATCCCCAATTCTGATGCCCACAAGGTGTGTTTACTACCTGGGGCTTCAGCATCTGAAGTCAGCCTGCGATATATGTGCCAATTTTACCCCAGGGCCCTCTCCGACCAGTGCAACAAATTAATACTTAAAGGCTTACTTCCAGCTGCTGCTGCTTCTCCTGGGGGGCAAACCCCACTAAAACTCATTATGGCTCCATAGGCTTCAAGAAACGAGTACTTTAGATGTCTGCAAGGGCCTTATTGGAGCCAGCTGTGAAATATAGGAAGACTTCAGATCCACAGGCCTCATCAGATCCAACAAGCATGATTACCATCACCAGCTCTCTCTTACCATGCACCTACATGGATCCCATACTCTTTGATCAGACAACTAGGAGCCAGTCACTGGAGTTTGTGTTAAAGCCTGCTCCTCTGGCTCTGCCCTTACAATTATTTCAAACCTATAGGAAGCATTCTAGGCCTGCATCTGTACCATCATCCAGATCTTCTAGGAGCTTGATGGAGACAGAGGTGGACAGGATGATGTGGGGATTTCTCAGGGCTCAGATCAGATCCACATGGGGCTCCTGCCAACTCCATCCCCTCTCGGATCTGTGAGTGCATCTGCCCAGCCTGTCTACTTCTCCGATCTGACCTGTGGTCTCAGAGTCCCAGGGTCCCCAAGAGAGTCGGCGTCAGATCCAAGGAAGTTCCCTTCATTAACTCTGATGGTTTCCCTGACTATCCCTGTTCCGATACCTTTGGATCAGAGTGGGTCTTGGATCCAAGAAGTCAGCAGTGGGTCTGAGGGGTTGGGTTTGGCTCCTACTTTGTCAGATCCATCCCTTCCCCTTGGTACATTGCTCTTGACAGCTCAGTCTAATTCTCTCAGGAGGCCTCAGATGCAGGGTTGGACCTGACCTCTCGTACTCAACTCTGAGGAGGGAGGGGAGGGGAGAGGAGAGGTGTCCCCGGGTCCATCTGCCTTTCAGGTAAATAGAAAGGGCTTTCTCTTTGCATAGAGAGCCGTCCTCTCAAATCTCAGAATTCTATCTCTTGTCCTTTATTGGGTCCAAGCCCTTTTTGCCCATCATTTCTGCTCCTTAAGGTCAGCCAGCTCCAGGAAGCCTCCACACTTGTTCCCCAGAGGGATTTCCCTCTTATTCTGACATAAACTCACCTATGGAGTCTCTCGTGGAAGACACCGATTTTGATGAGGGGGACGGATCTCTATGATCGCCACCTGATGATCTTTACTTTTGGAACATCTTGGAAATCCTCAAACAGAAGGGTGTCTGGTCTGCCCAAACTTCTCCTGAGGAATCAGTGTTCCTGGAGGCTTTCGGGGCTGATCCATCTACATCTTGGGTGAATCCATCCAGCAGATGAACTTATTGGTCTGGTTTCCGCCGGGTTTGGAAGGAACTGGACACTGTCAATCCCATCCCCAACCACCCAGACAAATTTTTAGTTCCTCCTTCAGACAGACCTCACTGGAGCAAGGGAATCCTTGTTGATGCCATAGTTGTAACAGCAGCCACTAAGAAGGAGTTAGCTGAACAAAGCTCCTCTGTCCATCCACTGAACAGGGAGTCCAGAGTGATGGACAGATTTGAAAAGCACATGTACGCCTCAGCTACATTAATCCTGAGGTCGTTGAACTACCTGGCACATTTCACCTGCTTACAGAGAGATTTGATCAAGGAGCTTTCAAATTCTGTCTCTGAGTCCATATCTGCAGAGGATCTCAAGAAGGTTTCTCCTCAACTGGCTACTTTTTCATCCATTGCCAGTTCATCGATGAAGCTGATCTCCCATGCAGTGGAGGGTGCTTCACGAGCACCCGATTCAGAGATAGTCATTAGGAGACATGCCTGGAAGAGGCTATGTAACTTTGTGGAACCTTTCAAGGTGTCATTTGTTAATGCCCCCTTTGATGGCTCCTCCTTGTTCGGGCCATTGATGAAAGATACCCTCATCTGCAGCAGTCAGAGGGAAAGACTGTGCTGTTAGAATCAAATTTTCTGCATCTCAATGTACATTCTGTACAAACCAGCGAGGTGGTAAGAAAATGTTGTTCCGGAAGTGTCAGGGGCCTTTTCAGGGCTCAAGAAATTCAAAAGTTGCTACAAAAAGAGAGTCATCCAGGAGGCCTCACCTAAACAGATATAATTCAGAACTTACTCCCGCTTCTTTTTAGTGCCAAAGAAAATAGTGGACCTGAGACCAATTTTGGATCTAAACAATTTGAATCAGTATGTACAGAACTCAAAGTTCTGAATGGTTACTGTTCAGTTCATCCTGCCTCTTCTGCAGGGGCAATTGGATGTGCTTTCTAGATCCCCAGGATGAGTACTATCACATCAGAATAGACAAGTGCTACAGGACACACCTGCATTTTCGGCTCGGAGCCAATTACTACCAATTCAGAGCACTGCCCTTTGGACCACCACAGCCCATAGGATGTTCACTAAATGCGTGGCAGTTGTGATGGCTCACTTGAGACTCAAAAGATTCCAGGTGTTTCCCAACCTCAAATATTGGCTCCTCACCACCCCAACCAAGCATCAACTTCTACAAGCCAGGGTTTACTTGCTTCAGATCTCCAACTCCTTAGGCATTTCTGTAAACCATACCAAATTAAATCTAACTCATGTACAGACTCTGGAATTTATAGGAACGCAACTGAATACTACGAATCAAGTGGCATCATTACGTCTTCATCGCCTCACATCATTGAGAAACAAGGTGCAGGCCATACTGTTTCGTTCATCTCCTCCAGCAAACTAGTACTACAAGTTCTTGCGGTCAGTGTCAGCTGCCATTCTTCTAGTTCCACTAACAAGATTCTTTATGCGAATCCTTCAATGGACCCTGACTGCAGTGGTCTGTTCTTTACCAGCCACTATCATTTCCCATAAAACTTGCTCCAATTTGCAAACATCTTGTTCGCTGGTGGATCCAGTCAGATGAACTGTTTCTGGGTAGGCCATTCTCCTTTCTTCCCCCAATTGCCAGAGTGACCACAGGCGCTTCCCAGATGGGGTGGGGGTTGGGGACATTTCATGGGAAAGATGGTTCAAGGCACATGGTCCCCCTCAAAGACCAAGTTGCAGATCATTGTCCTAGAGATGAGAGCAGTCGTCCTAACGTTGTAAGCCTTCCAGGATGTCTACCCTCTAAGGACTATTGCAATCCACACAAACAATATGTCAGTAGTCTGATACTGATGCATCAATAAATGAAGAACAACCTGTTCCTCCCTGTTGTGCAGAGAGGCCATGAGAGTTGGGAATGGGTGATCCTTTCAGTCCGCTTTCTCATTGCAACATACATACTGGGGAAAGCCAATGTGCTGGCAGACAGACTCATCAGGTGCATTCTGATTCCTCATGAGTGGTCCCTCAATCAAACAGCAGTGAATATGAACTTCAGCTGCTAGGGTCAGCCTTTCTGCAAACTTTTTGCCTCTCCCCTCAACAACAAGTGCAGCAAGTACTTTGCTCTGATTCCCCCCTCTGGGGGAATCACTGAGGGATGCTCTGATTCATGATTGGCCCCCTGGTCTCCTCTGTGCCTACCCCCCTTTCTGCTGATCCCGAAGTTCCTACAGAAAGCAAGCAAGCTGAAGAGCTCACTTATTCTCATTCTGGCATCGACAGGTGTGGCTCCCCTTCCTCTGGTCTCACTTGCAAGAATCAAAGCCCACTCAGGATTTGTTATCTCATCCATCAGAAATTCAACATCCCAGTCTACATGCCCTCAAACTGACTGCATAGTTTCCCTACTTCAGTGATCGTAAAATGGTCCATACTCACTTCTGCAATTCTTGACATTATATTAGCCTCCCAGAAGGCCTCCACCAAAAAAGTCTACAGAAGCAAATAGAAAAGATTTTCTGTATGGGCTTCCAAGCAGAATATTGACCCCTTTTTCAGCACCTATTTTGGCCATTCTTCTTTTTCTCACTACCCTTTTAAAGGAAGGGACTAGGTTTTATTAAACTTCAGTTAGCAGCCAATTCCAACTTTCATGCTGAAAATGAATCATTGTCTCTGACATCTTCCAGATTATGTAAAGCTTTCGTGAAGGGAATTTTCCTCCTTCGATTTCCAATAAAGGATCCCTCTCCTCCTTGGGATCTGACAGTGGCCCTTCAAGGGTTAACTCAGAAACCCTTCAAACTGGCGGAGAAATGTGATATGAAGTTTCTTTCTTGGGAAAAAAAAAACCCTTTTAGTAGCTGTCACTTTAGCAGAAAGAATTTCTGAGCTCCAGGCTTTATCGTCTAGGGCTCCTTGTGTTATTTTCCATAAGGATAGGGTGTCTCTACGAACCACCCCTTCCTTTCTGCCTAAAGTGGCCATGGAGTCTAACATTAACCAGTCCATACAATTGCCATTTTTCTATCCAAACTCGACTAATAAAGGCACCTTCTTGATGTTCACAGACAATTGCATTTTTGTCTTCACAGAACAAAACATTACAGGAAGTCTGAACAACTGTTTTTATCATTTTCCCCTAACCATTTGGTGGATACATGTATGTCTGTTGAAAAACAAAAATATCAAATTGCATATATTGTCAAACATGCCATTCATCGAGCCATTTTGACTAAGATAGCATCATGGTAGGTGTGCCACCCACCTCTGCTGCCAGTATGTGATGGGCACCACTATTTGTCGTCCCCACTCTGGGCCAGTAATCAAGGAACCTGAATCCTCACCAGTGACACTGGAGAGGGATGTGCACTTGAAATGCAAATGGATACACTCGGCATTTCCAGATACAGACCTGTCTGTATCAAGTACAATTTCCCTTAAGAGCACATAGGGAATACACTCAGCCCGGGATCTGGGTGTTTCTGTGTTTGTCTCCCTCCAGATCCCCAATAAGACTTCCCACTGGTACAGCTGTAGGGTTAGGTCCTCAGCCTAGTGTCCAAGCTAAGTTCCCCAGCACCCTGTCTTTAAATACAGTGCTTTCTGTCCCTGGCCCAAGCAGCTGACACACGGACTGAGAGATTTAATTTTCACACGCACACACACCTGGGAAAGGCTAGCACAGGTTTACTTGCTTTGCCCCCTTCTGTCCAAAGTATAAGCTAGTTATCAGTGCCACCAGACACTTCACAATCAGCCACTCTCAGGCCCATAACAAAGGGTGTTCAATTATATTGTGTAATAATAATACTGATACAAATGGTAGTAGTTCACCAAGATGGCTAGGCCTTCTGGAGTGGCCCACACAGTGTCAGCAAATAAATACAAGTACTCTCAAAGGTTAGATGCTCTCCAGTAGAACCAGCCACAATAAAGGTTTTAAATATATTTAATAATAAATAATAAAAGAACATGAAAGTATTGAATATATATTCACAGTAAACCACAGATTTGAAATCACAGAAAATATCAAAAACAACATCGATAGATAGATTCATACAAATAAATGAAAACAATCTCTAAACTGACTATATATTTCTGACTGAATCTAAGAGAATTTACTGTTCCCTTATAACTTATTTGGGCAAGGCAAGATGAAATACGTGAGCGGTCTTTCTTGTTAGGCTTCCCAAACAGAATACTCTATTCTCTCTGTAAAATATAATCTCCAAGATGACTTGCAGAATGACCTCCTCTGGTCACCTGACTCTAGGTTCCCACAATATCTGCTTTTGAAGTTTGAGACTGAACTTTGGCTGACTGCTATAATACACATTTAGAGCTTTTATGGCAATGCCTAGGAGCCAGAAATATTTACAACCCTTCCATCCTCCTTTACAAAAGCTAACAGATAATGGCTTCTCCCAGACCTACCATCTCTGGGCCTCTTCAGCACTGTGGGGGTGACATTCAGTGATTTAACAGCTCATTTACATTTCCCTTTTTTTTCTTAAAATAGGCCAGCTGGTTAACCATTGCTGTGCCAGTGTTCTCTATTAAAACATATACATTTGATTCAGATACCATAATACATGTACATTTCTCTTCATTTCAGCAGGGTCCATTGTTGATACATTTTAACACAGTTAACACAAGCAAAGCTCATAAATACATTTTCAGCACAGGCATCTGTACAAATCAGCTGGATATACAAAGGACATATAATTATTTACAAAATTCCAGCTAGCTGAGCTGGCACAAGTTATACATCTGCTGGCCTACATCTCCCTAGCATGGCTGGCAATACCTCCTGTCATCACAATAGGGATAAGGAAAGTTGTTCTTTCTCCACTGTACTGTGATCTTGGAGTTAGCATATGTAATTAGCAGGGGAGGCCCCCCCACATGAGGTTTTAATGACTGCATTTACGATGTAATGCCGTTTGCTGCTTTTACCATTCGCTGATTGACCATAGACCCCAGCTTAGATCGGGCAGTTTCCAAATTTACTCTGGCCAGATGGATTACTAATTGTATGTCACTGACTTATTCTCAAAAAGGTTTGGAGTGGCCTCGTCCTCCTGTAGTTCATTCCAGTAGATCTGGGGCTACTTCATCTGCCTTTTCTTCAAGAAATTACATTGATGATCTCTGCGCTGAAGGCACTTGGTCAAAGACTCATACCTTTGTTACACATTACAAATTAGATATTGTCTCCAGAAACAGAGCTTCCTTTGGTTCAACAGTGTTTTGGCATGTCCTTCCTTGAGGACCTTCTCAGAGTTACATAGCTGAGGACCCTGACCCATTCATGAGGAAGAGCGAAAAGGACAACATCAGATTTAGAAGTTATGTACTTACCATAACTTGGCATCTGTGATGTCCATCTTCATTCTCATCACCTTCCCTCCCAGCCATCTCCAGACCGTGTCACTCCTAGAGGGATCTTTGTATGATTTTGGAACCCTCATGTTCCTGGTTTGAGCCTCAGTCTTTTTCTTGTGTCAGTTCTGTCTCTATTACACAGTGGACAGTAAGGCAGCAAACTCAGTCTGAGGAATTGGGGATGGAATAGAGCATTATGGGTAGAGGGAGGAGCTCAAGATTTCGATCCAAAGTCTTATATATGCGGCCGAGTCAGATCCGAGGATCAGATCCTAGACCCATTCTTGTGGAAGAATGAAAATGGACAACACAGATGCCAAGTTATGATAAGTATATATTTTGTTATTTAAGCTGTCCCTGACTGGTGTTAGTATTGTGTTCATTGTTTTGGGAAAGAGAAATGATTTTAAGGTTAGTCCTAGATATTTCTCTTCTGTTAAGGCTGGTAAACATCAGACATTTTTGCCAATTATATGTATGCAATGATTTTTTGGAAACTTTTGCGGAGTTCCAAAAATCATGATTCTCGATTTTAGAGTATTATGAGAAGTATATTGTGTGGGGCGGCCACGGTGGTGCAGTGGTTAGCATTACCACCTCACAGCAAGAGGTTCTCCAGTTCAATCCTCAGCTGGGGTGCCTTCTGCGTGGAGTCTGCATGCCCTCCCTGTGGTCTCGTGGGTTTCCTCCGGGGGCTCTGGTTTCCTCCCACATCCCAAAGACATGCTGTAGGTGGATTTGACACTCTAAATTGGCCCTAAGAATGAGTGCGTGCATGTGTGTGCCTTCTGTGGAAGGTTGGGCGCTGGGCTGGCAACTCAACACTGTAAAACTCCACTGCCATTCATGAGCGGACAGGTGATCCGCTGTGGCGACACCTAACCGGGAAAAGCCAAAAGAAGAAGAAGAATGAGAAGTATATTGTGTGTCCAGTTGTACTAACACAAAACAAGCAGTGTATTTTCCTACTTTTGCAATTTCCTGCATTTGACAAATGATTGCTTTTCATATAAAAACCCAGAGGTAGACTGTCATTGAAAGGCAAGTTTGGCAATTACTGCAACCATATAAAATATATATTTATATGTGTATGTGTATATTTGCATGCATATAATGTGTACACACACTGATGCAAAGAATATATGAAGCAGTTCCCTTTGCATGACCTGACTAGTCTGGTTTAATTAACTGGTAAACTGGTCTGGTGATGTTTTTCTTCATTTTTTTTCCCTATCAGTTTAAAAAAATGCTCATTGTATTGTAACCGGTTAGTTTTTTCATAATTGTTAATAATGTTAGAGCTGTAAATTTATTAGTCTATAATGATTTATGACTGGTTACATTATGGCTTTTATCTTCAGCTTATAAATGTCATGTGAAGTATTTATTGTTAGTATGCGTATAATTGCGTAGCTTTCCTGTTTGCCAAAACTGGCAACTTTTGGTTTAGTTATTCTGATTTCTTTTGTGAAAACAATAGGTTACCTTAGCTGAAGTCTCTGAAAAGGGAAGTTATAATAAATGTTCTTAATAATTTTTGATTGTCTAGTAATTTATCAGTTTTGAGTTTTTGTTTGCTGAAACCATTGTTTAACACATGCCTTTTTAGATGAATGGGTAAATTATGGCATGTTGAGTGCAATGACTGCCGACTTGAATCCCTTTATGGCTCATTCCCTTTATATGTAGACCAAACCACAGCATTTTGAAGGCCATGGTTTTGAAAAGGTATTAGTCATCTACCTCACCTCTTTATAAGCCAGGTAAGTAGGCTGCAGATCTCTTGAGGAGCTCTTTTGCAAATGTTGTTCCTTCCTCCCTAAACCAGCCCTATACTGGAATTTCTATAAATAATTAATGCTAATGACTCTTGACATCTTTTTAAAATAACCGAGTCTGTGTCTTATTAGAAAGCTCCTGTCTAAATTTAAAGGTTCAGGTTTCAAATTCTTTGCCCTGATCCCACTACATTAATCAGGCTGGCAACATGCCACATTGCCATCCCTGTTAACTACACAGAATTATCATGGGAGACTGTAGTACTGTAGGAGGAAGCATTTCTAATAGCTCTAAGTAAAGGTGGAACTTTATTGGGAACCAACTGTTAAAGTTCTGCAACAGTAGTGTATACCTTGGCACAAGTAATAAAAAGGGCAGCACTCCCCCCCCCCCCCTTGACTCTGACAACTTTGGATTGAGGTCTTAATTCTGCTCTTGCAGCAGTTATCTATTTACATTCATGAGGGGCTTAACAGTGGGGCGTTGATTTGTCCTTGTTTCTTGATTTAATCATCACCAACAGCCATAAATACTTCTTAATTAGGCTGGCAGTATTTGATCTCTGTAACAGCATCCTCATTTCGTTTATCTATTTAAAAAGAAAACTCTCATCTAGTTTACTAGCCATCTTAAAATGAGAAAAAAATTAAACAGAAAAAAAGTAAAATGGCTGTTTGTACAGCTGTAGTGAGTTCTTATCATGTAGATGAGTACCACGTGGATTAGTCCTGGGATGCATGTACTTGTGCCTGTTTTTGCACAGTAGTGTTTTAGCAGTTGCCTAGGGCGGCCATGGTGGTGCAGTGGTTAGCGTTGCCGCCTCACAGCAAGAGGTTCTCCAGTTCGATCCTCGGCTGGGGTGCCTTTTGTGTGGAGTCTGCATGTCCTCCCTGTGGTTCCGTGGGTTTCCTCTGGGTGCTCCGGTTTCCTCCCACATCCCAAAGACATGCTGTAGATGAATTGGACACTCTAAATTGGCCATAGGCATGAGTGTGTGCCTGTTTCTTCTGTAGAAGGTTGGGCGCCGGGCTGGCAACTCAACACCGTAAAACTCGACTGCCAATCATGAGCAGACAGGTGATACTCTGTGGCGACTCCTAACTGGGAAAAGCCGAAAGAAGTGTTTTAGCAGTTGCCTAGTATGCTGATGTTCATTAATATTAACAAGGCCTCTTTGACTTACTAGTGCAAGATTAAATATGTCCTTATCTGCAGCAACCATCATCTCTCCACCTGCTCATCTAACTTTCACTTCTAAAGCTTGCACCATAATTCATTGTGTAAATAGCATTTATTATTTAGATATTGTAGTTGATGGAGCTTATTTCTATTTAAGTAATAATAAAAACAAATGCCAGTAAGTAAATAGGTTGTTTTTTTTATGGTATGGACTCTCCCTAATGATGTCCTTCTGTAACCTAGGAAGCTAGGACTACAGTGGTCCCCTGATTGAAATTCTAGTAACCAGTCTTCGGTGTACTAAGCCCTGTGTCTCTGCACTTGTCCAAAGCTATGGGAATCTCTCCCCTCTTATCCCAAAGAAATCACCTTGTGCCCATTGTTTTGTACCTAGTTGAAAGCCTACCTTTTAAGCCATTTTAAATGCAAATATTGCCATTCTGGAAACGTAGCATAACACCTTCATTTATATATGTTTACATCATTTTCTGGCATATAATGGTAACTTGCAGTATGATGGTACTTCACCTCTTATGGTCACCTACTGTAACATTCAACCTTTGGCTCACCCATGCCACTCATCCTCCTTTTCACTTCGCCCCCCCCCCCATATATAAAACTACTTTTGGGGCATATATGTGTGTTTGTATACATAAATATGCACTATACATATCGGTACAGTAACCTGCTCTTCTTAAATGTGTTATTGGAACTGTCTTGTATTTCCTGCTTAAATTTATTCAACTGTGACTATCTTTACTTCATTGTAATATATTGTGTACTGTTGTTCTTACAGTTTTGTACTTCCTGACTGAGACTCAAATTTTTCCTTTGAGATCAGAGCTCTGCTGCTTGTAAACAAACTCAAATAAATAAATGCACACACATGTATACACAGATTTTAGCATGTGCTTATTGGTTGTGTTGCAAGAGAGTGAAATACTGGACTAGGTTTTTCTTGTTCATTAGTTTCTTCTATCCAGCTTGAGGTGTAAACTTGTGGTATAATTTTCGCATGGTAATGTACTTGTTACAAGCCTGTCGACAGATAAGATTCCCAAAATGTAAAATATGCTAAATTTACCCTGTTCCAGGAAGAGAGAGTCACTGAAGACTGGATTAGGATTTAACTGTATAGCATGTAAGTGCAAGCTCAAGTATCCTTCAATGGTTTCCTTGTAAGTGTTATATCTTTGCATTTGGATTGCTTCCTATGTAATTTCATCCCTGTTAACTTTGGTATAAGCATTCCATCTTCCCTATGAAGAGTCATCATCTCACACCTGGTATTCCTTAGATGCTTGATATGAGACTTGTGTTACATAAGTACATTATAGAGGTTATTCAGTACATTTCTTGTTGCATCAGGAGACTTTGCATCTTGCTGCAACTTTACAGTTTTGTCTTCACATACCACTTTACCAGTATTGTTCATAAGTGTTCTACAACAAGCAACACTCTAGTTTTTAACTTTGCCTTTTAATCCTGAGCATTTGTTTTGTACTTCTAAAATAACATGAATCACTTGTCAGTGTGAGTTTTCTTAAGTTATTTTTTTTATTCTTTTTTCTCCCCTCCTTTCACTCTGACAAGTGCCCCATGTCCTTCTCTAGGTCTGCTGGCCACTCCAGTCGATCCCGGTCCAGTGCCCTTGGTGGGTGGGTGGGTGGGTCATTGCTGTCCTCCTTCAGGTCGGGTTTTTTTAATCCTATCTTATGATCTACCCCTGTCCCCCCATCCCTGCCCCATGACAGAAAACCAGCCTGGTTTATTCTACCACTTTAATGGAGTAAGGGAGTCTTTCCTTACAGTGTGGGGATAACTGATAGTGGGTATGTCTCTGTTGTTACAGCAGCCTAGAACTATAAAATTCTAAAAGGAATCTCCCAGTGGAGATAGAAAGGATGGGTCATGTAAATAGCAGCTATGGCGATTCCTTCTGCCTTAACTTAGTAATAAAAGAGAAAAGTGGGAGTTTTAAGACATTCCACACAAATTTAAACATACATGAGAAGTGTACCTTAAGTGTTGTTGTTTTTTCGTTTTGCTTGCCCCCCCCCCCCCCCCCCTTTGCAAGGTGCCTGTGAGAGGAGTAGGTTTATAGGTCAGTATCCAGCTAGCTGAACTTTCAGACACATTTTAAGTCTAGCTAATTTCCCTCAAAGGTGAGAAGCAAACCTTGTACCTTGCGTCTGTGGAGCAACACCTTTACCATTAACCAAATCTATTGTTCAAGACTCAAAGCTATAGAAAGCCCTAAAGTGTGAGAACAATTTTTCATCAAAAGGGAAGAAGAGAAAAACATGCTTTTATTTAAATTCTGCTTAAATATTTTAATTTGCACTTATAATGACCTGTGTGGTGATACGTTTTTGTACTTCTCTGCTTTTTTTGTCCATGTTTTAGCCAGTAAAAGTGATCTGTTTGCATTTTTTTCATTTATTCTGGGACACTAGTCTTGTAGCTTCATTTGCAGTTTTGGGAAGATTGTGCATTTCTGCAAGATTTTAACATTGTTTATATATTATACTGCATGTATATTTCCATAAGTAGAATTACATGTAAAAAAAAAGCTTTTGTATTTTTAACCCAGTCTGGAGCCTCAGTCTTGTAGCTTCCTTCACAGCTGTTGCAGGACTGTGATCTGCTGCCCAATTTGAGCCTCATTTAGTCATTTATTACAGCATTATTAGTAAATTTGTGCATAGCCTGTTTCATTAGTCTGTGGTAGGTTCAGTACTTTTTATAGTTGTATGTGCCTGCTTCAAGTTGCATTCCAGTGCCTTTCTGTTTATTTTGTTACTTTTTTTGAAAAGCTTCTGAAATTCTAAACATAGGAAAGAGCTCCAGATGAAAAAAGACAGTCTCTCTAGCTTCTGCCCGTATGGTAATCTGAGTCCCTCCCTCTCCTCTTTTATTGCTATATAGTCTGCTGTGTAATGTATTTGAAGTACTTTTCCACCCATTGTTATCCACATTAATCCATAATACTAAGTGCTCACCCAGCAGATCATTATTGCACTTGAGTGTAAACCTCCCTTACTGCAAATGGTCTCCTGTTCATTTTCCCAGAGCTCCCCATCTGTTTAGTGCCCAAACCACACACTGAAGTTGTCCTGAGTTAATCCTGCTCCATCCTTGGCAGGTAAAAGATTTGTTGAATTGTTCAGAAATATACTCAAATGTTGAGTGCTACTGTTTTATTTTTGCTGTATTTGTTGATTTTGCCTTTAAATCATTCTAAAGGTTCCTAATACATGATATTATTTTGTCAAGGTAGTTTAAGTTGTTTTGTTTTAGCATTGTACTTGCAAGCAATCTTTCTTGGTATTTTTACATCCGGAGATTAGCAGTGCCCTGTACAGACACAAACACCCACAAAGTAAATTTTATCTGTAAAACTACCTTAGAACTGAAACCTGTAACTTAGTGTGGCTAAAGCAAAGCTATTGCACGGAGACAAGCTTGGAGCAGCTAGTTTGCACATTTAACAGCATTACTATCAAATCTTAGCACAGTCTAACATAGTGTAGTGCCAAACTCCAGAGACCACCCAAACAGACCTCTATATAACCCAGTCCACAACCCACAGTTGCCCAACCAAACGCAGGTCTGGACAAGAAAGATATGCAATTTACAAATGTCTCCATAGCCAACAATTATCTCAT
Source organism: Protopterus annectens (assembly GCF_019279795.1). Lineage (NCBI taxonomy): Eukaryota > Metazoa > Chordata > Ceratodontiformes > Protopteridae > Protopterus > Protopterus annectens. The sequence continues at coordinate 635,907,551 of NC_056733.1, forward strand.
GATCACAGCCATTTAATCCTTAAAGAAACAAACACAGTATGCAGGAGATGCACATACACAATTTCACTGTAGGCAAAAAACCTCACATACAAATAAGGTTGTCAAAAACACACGTTACACGTAGCACAGACCAACTTATGCTGAGGCACTAAAAAGTGATCTTCTCAAACCTTAAAGACCTCCTAAACCTATAAACAGCAACGTGTATCCTTGGCAGTCTCTAAAACACTCACCAAAAACACCAAACACCATACATACATTTGCACCCAGTGGAGTCCCAGGAGCAAAAACCGTAAGGCAAGCACACACATTACCTAGGACTTTTGTCATAGGGGACTCTATTTTACAACACACAGATACTCCACTCACCAGACTGAACAAGAGAAGATAATGGTTATTTACTTGTCTGCAGCTAGGATGTCAGGTCAATACCTCCCACTTCAAAAAATGCACATGGAGATTAACTGGTTAAATAAATTGTCCGTATATATTGTGGGCCAGATTCATGAACGCCTACACTTAGTGCTGCTATTGTATGCATGTCATGCACATGATAGCACCTCTGTTTGTTATTCATTAAACAGCTTTGTACTTAGTGCAGAGCGTCAAAACAAAGGTAAGTGGCAGAATACGATAATGAAGCCATAAGTAGCTGAATTACATGTTCCAAGTAATGAAGTACAACATGCAGTTATTTTGCACTTCTTTACTGTTCCTTCACTGCAGTGTGTAAAACAAATATGTAATGTGTTCCCTAGTAGCAATTTATGAGCTTAGCAAGGGGGAAACGGCACTGGGATATAATCACATTCAGGAACTTCCCGTTGAAAGTTAATTTGCATTCCTTTTTCTTCTATTATTGTTACAATATATTTACCTGTTTGTTTTGGTACTGATTATTTGACTAACTTGATAAGTTATGAAGAGCACAAGTCATTTTCAGGTGTTTCATTATTAGAAAGAGAACCATGTTTGATTGATGTACTTTGCAAAGAAAAATGTTTGAAATGAGAATTTCTTTTAACATTTTTCACCAAAACATAGAACTGAATACTCTACTCTAAAATGAAAAGGGGATTTTCATCGTAATATGATAAAAATAAATTGTTGAACTGATGTAAATTCAGCACACTTCTCTGTTCTTGAAGGATGGTGGAAAATATATTAATTAGCTTTATCTCACAGTCCATGTAATGCTATTTTCAAACTGTAATTTTGTATGCCTTAACACACTGCAGTGGACTTATGGTTACCTGATTAATATGCAGTACTCATGGCAATAACTTGAAAGTGGCATTTCTTGTTTACTATTAGAAGCACTCTTATGCTGTTTCACCTGAGTGAACATTTCAGTAATGACTACCAAGTTAAGTTGCTATCAGTGACTTTGTATTTAATACTGCTCTGGTGGTTGTTAGCCAAGTATAAACCTATTAACCTAAGAAAGCTGTCTATAAAAGTGCCCCCTAGAGCAAACAAATATGTTTTTTTGGCGTATGTACAAGCCAGAACAAAAATCTGTAGTTAGGTTTTATTTGTTCGTTATTTACCTGTAAATATCTCAACAGTCATAACATGCAATTGCTCATTTTGTGGATGTGGAACCCAAGAAGAAAGGCCTCATATAGACACAAGGAGGAAATGGAGACATAAAATAAATGCTCTAGGCTTGTGAGATTTTTGTAGTCTTTTGACATGTTTCTAACATTTTACTGCATTATCCAAATCATGCGTTCTTACTTTCAGCACTTGGTTGTTTTCTTATGTTTTAATGTCTGCTTTAATACCTTAAAAGACTCACTTAATTTTACCGTTATTGTTTTGGGTGTGTATCCCACCGTTTAAACATTCCTGTTTTCGGTGTATATTACATCCTTTTTAATTGTGCCCATTGTTTTACACCTGGTTTAAACCACTTTTTTGCACGTGTTCAGTTTCATTACTTAATCTTCATTTTAGTTTGAACAAAGGCAGAAAAAAAATTGCATAAATTGACACATTGTACGGAGCAGCCATCACATTGAATCCTGTCACATTTTTGAATTTACCTTTTTAATTTAGTTGTATCAAGCTATTTTGCATAATTTGCCTCTCATAACTGTAATGTAATTACTTGCTTCATGTTGGGCATGGTTGTGCTGCATTTTTTGAAAATTAATTTTGAAATTTTTACAAAACTGATATTTCTTTTGCATTGTTAACACAAAATTACAATGCATAATGCAGATGTAATGCTGCAAAAATGTTTTTATTAGATATCTTAAATTATTGGTTATCGTTTTTATTTGTAATCTACTTCACTGTTCTGCTACTCCATCATTTAATACATATTTTCCATGTTATTTTTTTACTTTTATTTACTAGGGTAGAGCACTGATCAAGACTGACCAGTAGCAGTCTCAGCCAGAGTTAGAAAGTGGTAATGACAAGAAGTACATGTTAAGTAAGAGACCGTATATGTATACATACATATATATATATATATATATATATATATATATATATACAGTAAATGTGTACAAAAAGCATCGTGATACAGGAAGTGTATGTATACATTTACAAAAAACAGGAAAAGTTGTTGCTTTGAGTGTGTTGAAATATGTAATTACATTTACAACAAAGAAGTGAAGTATTGCAGTATCTGTGTTAAAACAACAAATTTTAGGAAGGGAGGAAAGGGTGAAGGGACCAGATGTATAGTATGAGAGGAGTTGTAGTTGAGTTTATTCACAGAATGCACAGTTAATAGAAAAGGTAGAGAGTGATTAGAAGACAGTGTGTATTAGGTGATTATATATTGGGGAACATATAGACATACCAGTGAGTGAAACAGTAAGCTGAGGAATGGTGAGAAAAGGATTAAAATCACATGTATTTACAAGCTAAGTTAATTAGTCCTGTGTTAGAGCATTTGTATGTATGTTGTTCTCTTAGGTACTGTTTAAAATGAGGAATGGATTTTTGTGTAGTCTGTAACTTCAGTAAGGTAGTGAGGCATTGATTTCCATAGCTTGGGAGCAAGTACATAGAGGTTATGGTCAGTAGAATGCAGCTTAGTGGAGGGGGATTTAAAAGTGTAAGAACTTCTCTGGCCTGGCTTCTAAGACTGTAATTGGAGTTAGGAGATATGTCCTAAGGTGAAATGGGATAGGGGTGTCTTCTTGTATGAGTTTGAATAGAAGAAACGGCGACATGTTCCTTCTACAGGGAAACAGTATTTAGTGATAAATACATTGATTTGTATCAGTAAGCTTGAGGAATGCAGCATCTTTCTGGTCAAGAGGGCTTTTCCCAAGCATATCCCTTACACTTTTTTTTTTTTTTTTTTTTTTTATTAATGATTGACTTCCTGTGTTCACTGAAAATTGATGTCTGTTTTCATGATTGCCACTTTTAGGCAGTAGGGTAGTATAATACATTGTACATTGTTCCATGTAGGTGAAACAACTTAGCGGTGCTTTGGTCTTCCTCCTTTGTTCCATCATTTGTAGTTATAACCTGAATTGAAAATTGTAATACATTTGCTTGTAGTAGCATTTCTTTTCCCCTAACTCACCACAAAGCTTTCATTAAGAAATCTGTACCAATGTGTAGTCATATTTCTAATGTTTTATGTTAAGGCAGCCCCCCCCCCAACTGTTATTGGTATGTGTCAATTTATGCAATTTTTATATGCATAAGCATTGTTTATACTTTATCCAGACTGTCTTCAAATGTCTGCTTTAACCTCTTATTTCTTTGTTTTCTTTTTCATGCTTAGTTTCTTTAGTTTCTAACCACTGACCTATTACCCAGAAGAGTGACTGACTTTAAGTCAGAGGGTTTCATGTCTTAAAATAAACTGTCAGAAGAGGAAAATGCTTTAAAATAAAAAAAATGATTTTCTAGTTTTACAGTTGTCTAAATTAGAATCAAAATAATTTTACAAGAAGAGTTGTTAAAAATGTTTCAGTACTCTGGATTCCTTACAGAAATTTAGTATGTTAAAGTAGAAAGAAGAACTTGAGACCAGAGTCCAAGATATAAATCAGGATAAGGGAATTCTTCTGGCTGCTGAAAAAGAAAGGTTTAAATCAAGAAGTTGAAATAACAAATGGAAAAACAAGGACTTAAGGGTGATAAAATGCAGTTTAAATACTCAGCCATAAAAACTCCATAAAAGTGAAAATAGTCATTGTTGAATATGTACATACAAACTCAGAATAAAGAGCTGGAGGTTTTCTCTAAGACACTTCTGCAAAGAGAAATGATGCTATTGTTAATAATCTTCATTAGTATTTTAATGAATCAATGAATTATTAGAAGAAGCTAATTAAAAAATTCATTAGTGCATAAAAGTAAGTATTAGATCTTCAAACTATCAATGCATTTCTGTGTAAGACAAAAAAGATATTTTACAGAATAAATGCAACATGTTGTTAGACATTAAAACTGGTTGAAAGAAAAACAGAAGAAATAATTATTTAAAGAGTATTGTTTTTGAAAAACAGGATTTATCCACTGAAAAGGATGAGCTGCAAAGTAATATTAGCGACCTACTGTTAGAAATGGAAATACTTAGAAAAGAAAATGAAGAAAAGAACAAACATCTTCAGATAATCTTTAGTGAAAAACTGAGCTTGAGTACTAATCGGGATGACCTGAAGCATAAAATAGATGAACTTTTGTTGGAAGTAGACACACTTAAGCAAGAAAAAGAAGAAAATAACACACATCTTCAGATGGTTATTACTGAAAAGCGTAGCTTGGCTACTGAAAGGGATGACTTGCTAAACAATGTCAGTGAGCTAATGCAGGAAATAGAAGTAATTAAAAGAGAAAAAGAGGAGGCATTTGCCTCATTTAAGAAGACTGTTAGTGAAAAGCAAAAATTGACAATTGAAATGGACAGCTTACTGCACAACATCAGTGAGCTGACGTTCAAAGTGGAAACAGCTGAAAAAAACATAGAGGAACTTACTACACATCTGCAGATGGCTGTTAATGAAAGACAGAACTTGGCTTCTGAAAGAGATGAGCTGCAAATAAGTAATAATGATTTGCTTCTAACATTGGAAAGTCTTAAAAGTGAAAATGAAGAAAGAAGTATGTGCCTCAGTATGAGTAGTAATGAAAAACGAAGCCTGATATTGGAAAAGGAGGACTTGCAACATAATATCAGCAAACTGTGTTTAGAGATTGAATCATTGAAAAGGGAGAAGGAAGAATTGAATGTGCATTTGCAAACAGTTATTAGGGAAAGACAGGATTTGATTGCTGAAAAAGATACCTTACATTACAATAACAGTGAACTGCTAATAACAATGGAAGCATGTAAGAGAGAAAAAGATGAAATGAGCTCTCTTGTGCAGACCACTACTGGAGAAAAAGATAATTTAATTGTTGAAAGGGACAGCCTGGTAAACAGTAATATTGAACTACATACAACTCTGGAAACAGTTAAGAAAGAACAAGAAGAAACAACTAATCAATTGCAGATCACTGTTAGTGAAAAGCAGAACTTGATTATTGAGAGGAACACCTTGCAGCACAGTAATCACGAACTATTAACAACAGTAGAAGCACTTAAAAGAGAAAAAGATGAATTAAATGCACATTTGCAGATTATGGTAAATGAAAAGCAACGCTTAACTGTTGAAATGGACACCCTGCAGCACATTAATGGTGAGCTGCTGTCAACAGTAGAAACACTGAAAAGACAGAAGGAAGACATGGAAGAACATTTGCAGATGATTCTTAATGACAAGCAGGCAATTGTTATGGCAAAAGATGTCTTGCAACAGGAGAACAGTGAGCTGCTATTAAAATTAGAAATGCTTAACAGAGAGAAGGAAAAAGTGAGTACAGATTTACTTATGCTCATTGGTGAAAAACAGAGCTTGATAATTGAAAGGAATGAGTTGCAAAATAGCAGTAGTAGCCTACTGCTGGAATTAGAAAAGGTAAAAAAAGAAAAGGATGACATTAACAAACAGTTGCAGAGTTTTATTAATGAAAAACAAAATGTAATTCTTGAAAGAGACAATTTGCAGAGTGTTAACAGTGAGTTGTTGGTAACACAAGAAAATCTAAAACAAGAGAAAGAAAAAATGAATATAGATTTGCAGATCATTGTAACTGATAAACACAATTTGGTCATGGAAAGAGATTGCTTGCAGCACAGTAACAGTGAGCTGCTGTTAGCAATAGAAACCTGTAAAAAAGATAAAGAAGACATGAATAAACATTTGCAGATAGTCAGTGATGAAAAACAGAGTTTAATCATAGAAAGAAATAGCTTACAGCACAGTAACAGTTCTTTGCTGTTGGAATTAGAAGCAGTTAAAAAAGACAAAGAAGAAGAAAACTTGATTTTGCAAAAGACTGTCATTGAAAAACAGACTCTGACCACAGAAAGAGATGATTTGCAGCTCAGCAATAATAAACTGCAGTCAACACTGGAAGCATTTAAAAGGGAGAAAGAGGAACTGAGTGCAAATTTGCAGATTGTTCTTGCTGAGAAGCAGAATTTGATTATGGAAAAGGATGGCTTGTGCTACAATGAACGTGAGCTGATGTTAAAACTGGAAACAGTTAAAAATGAAAATGATACAATTAATATTCAGCTGCAGGAGATGCTAGTTGAAAATCATACCTTGATCATTGAAAAGGATAATCTTCAATGCATTAATAGTGCGCATTTGTTAGAAATACAAACAATTAAAAAAGAAAGTGAGTTACTGAATACCCATCTTCAGGAAGTTATTAAGGAAAATCAGTGTTTGACTACTGACAAAGACACTCTTCAAGACAAATGTAACACTGTCACAAAAGAGCTTCAGAAGTCACTTAAAGACCTAGAAGAACTGAAGTCCTCTAAAGCTGAGCTGTCAAAATTAGTTAGTGATAGTAAATCCAACATGGATGCAACAGCTGCTGATCACATTTGTCTGCTACAAGAGAAGGAAGCATTTGTGTCTTCTAACAGGAGGCTTCTTTCAGAAAAAGAGGAACTTTTAAAGGAGAAAGCAGAAACCACTGAATTACTTAAAAAAGTTTCTGAAGAAGCAAAACTCAGTAACCAGAAACACAGTTTAGAAATAGAGAGTCTGAAAGCAGAGAAATATTCTGCTTATCAGAAAGAACAAGAGCTTGAGGTGAAATGTAAATGTTTGTTAGAAGAAAAAGAAAATGCAGAAGCTAAAATATCTGAGCTGTGTTTTGACAGGGAAGCATTTTTAAAAGAAATTCAGGAACTTAAATTGCAGCAGGAACAGGATGAATCTAAAAAGGCAAAATTAACAGAAGAGATCAGCCATCTTGGAGACAGAGCAAAGACACTTTCAGAAGAGTTAGTCCAGTCAAAAAAAGAAAATGAAGAATTGCATTGTTCTTTATCAAGACTCTCAAAACATGTGGAAGAAATTCAGCACAGCAAAGAAACTGTAGAGTCAAAGCATTTTATTGTTCTGAAAGAAATGGGGGAACTTAAGCTTACCCTTGATAAATACTGCAATGATACAGAGATACTTGGACAGAAAAACAATGAACTAGAAAACCTGTGCAAACAGTTAAATGAGAATGCTAAACATCAAGAAGAAACTCTCATTCAGGAGAGAAGTCATCTTGCAGATAGCGTAAAGACCCTTTCAGAAGAACTTGTCCAAGCTAAAAAAGAAAATAAAGAACTCATTGCTTCTGTATCAGATCTGTCAAAACATTTGAAAGAAGTTCAGAGCAGCAAGGAAGCTATAGAGTCTAAGCATTCTGCTGTTGTGAAAGAGACAGGAGAGGTAAAACTTGCCCTTGACAGATGCTGCTCTGATATGGAAGCACTACAATACCAAAAAACAGACTTAGAAAAACAATACAAACAGGCAAAAGAGGAGGCCAAACTTGTGCAAGAAAAACTGCTTCAAGAAAGTAGTCAACTTGCAGGTAGTGTTAAGACCCTTTCAGAAGAACTTCTCCATTCAAAAAAAGAAAATGAAGAATTGTGTGCTTCTCTGTCAAGCCTCTCAAAACGTTTAGAGGAACTTCAAAGGGGAAAAGAAGCTACAGAGTCTGAGCATTTTGCTGTTCTGAAAGAGGTGGAGGAGTTGAAGCTTCAGCTTAATAAATGCCACTCTGACATACAAGTACTTGAACAACAAAAAGCAGTAGTAGAAAAGAGTTTAGGTGATGAACTTAAACTTATTCAAGAAAAACTTCTTCAGGAAAGTAATATTGCTAAAAATGATAAAGAACATCTTCTTTTGGAATGCACTAATTATAAAAATAAGTTAAGCCTTTTACAGAAAGATAATGATGCACTTGCTGTTCAAAATAATGAATTGCTAACTGAGCAGAAGCACCTGCTTTGTGAAAAAGAAGTAACTGAATCTGAACAGAAGAAACTCATTCAAGAGAAGGAGATCCTACTGAGTGAGAAAGCCCAACTAGTGTCTAAGATTGAAAATCTTGCAAGAGAGAAAACTGATCTAGAAAAGTCAAAAGCAGAGCTGCAGGATGCACACCAGAGCCTTTCTCTGATGGTGGAAGATCTTCATAGTAAACAAACATTGGCAGTCTTGGTTCACACAAAACTTCTTGATGAAAAAAAAGAACTTTTAGCTGACCACCAAAAAATCATTTTAGAAAAAGACGACATTCTTAAAGAGAGTGAACAGTTAGTTGCACATTCTAAAAAGCTATCTGAAGAAGCTGCCCAGTCTGCTAAAGTTAATGAAGCCATTTCAGTCTGTTTGCAGGAGCTGCGGGATGAAAACAAGCTCTTGCAGAAGGATAAAGATATAATTGCTGAAAAGCTGAAGGAGCATGAGGTTTTGTTGACCGAGTTCCTTTTGAAAAAAAATGAGGTACTGAAAAATGTTGATTGAGCAACAGTATAGGTGCACTAACACTGAACACTACCTGGTGTTTCCAACACTGATTGCATGAATAGCACTTATCACACAGTATGTGCATTTTTTAATATTTTGCTGACTGTTTCATCAGGTAGTCTTATTCTAATTCAGACGTAATTATATTTTGCTAACATTTCTATTTTTTTACAATCACTTTTAATTTAGTAACATCAACTAACATTAAAACTGTGGATAATAAAGAAGTGGCTAGTTCAGATTTAATAGATATATATTCAAAAGTATTTCAAAATTAAAACTCTTTAGTGTTGGCTGGATGTTCAACTCTTAGGATTATTTTTTTCATGGTGTTTCTTCTCATTTTTAGAGCTGACTTCTGTTGCCAAATCTTAAGTGCTTCTTTTTTATCCACAGTTACTTTCACATTCACTGCCAGCAGTTCAAATTTTCAATCTTAATTTTCACTTACTTGTGTTTTTTTGGTAACTAGGTGTATGCTCAAAAAATTTCATTTGTATTTCAGAGCATTTCATTGGCAAAAAACATGTAGCAAAACAGATGTACAGTGAATGCTTAGCTTCTGATAATAGAATTTTGTAATACAGAATTGTTTTAGTGAATGGGCTAATTCCTCTATTTTATTAGATTTTATAATGTAGTGAAAATGCCCATTTAATTGTGTTCATTGCTGTTAATAGTGATGAATAAGAAGTGTTACTCTATGTTCACATTTCAGAATTTTTGATATATCATATCTGTATGTGAAAAAGATGGCTGCCACATTTTTTTAAATTTTATTTAAAGGAGCATTAAACTGTAAAATCTATTTCCTTTAGTTTAAAATATTGTTGCCAGACATTGTCAGATATGTGGTATTCGCAGTTTGGGGAAATCTCAAGGAATTTTCTTTTTGTGGCCTAAAGTGTAATTCTTGGAACCATCCTTTCAAGTTTTTTTATTTTTTTTTTGGGGGGGGGGGGGGGGTCAGGAATAATTTTGGCAAAAAATGACCAGACTACAAGTTATCTTGTATCTATATTAACAACAAAAAACACATTGTCATATTTGATATATTTGTGCAAGAGATGGACACGGGGCTTGTTAAAGGTTATCAAATATATCTTGTTGTGCAGCATTTATATAGGTATGCTAATATTTTGTAATATATACAGAAAAAGATTTGAAAAACATTTCCAGTTGCAGTGCTTCTGTAATGAAAGGCTTTTCTGTTCCCCCATTTTGGAAAGTAATGCAATGTATTGCAATATGTAATGTGTAATTAATGTCATAAACTGTGTCACATTCTTCTGACATTAGGCGGATGTCATTATAGGCTAAAGCTCAGCTTTGTTTTGGTTTGTATTTTTTTTTTTGCTTGATTTTTGTGGACTCTGCTGTATGTGTCTTGTCAGATATAATCATTAAATGATTGACACAAGGGAAAAAAACAAGTATACTAGCTTAAAATTAATTTCATATTTTGAGTAAAAATATTTTTTTTTCAGTTTTTAGATGCCATTCAAAATCAGTACATTTTGTATAAGCATACAGCTGCATTAAATCTGTCTGGCAGTGAATTGATATGTAACTAATTTTAACTGAAACACATTAACCTTAAGACTGCAAATGAAATCTATGTTGTTTCGCCAGAATGCAAACCAACTAAAGGTTTACATATAAAAAAAGTAGAACATACTAATAATAAAGCAGGGCAATATTTTGCATGTGTAAAAGGTTAAATCAAGAGTGTTGTTAAGAGAAGTACTTAAGAAAATAAAGAAGATATTAATGGTAATTCTTTGCTTGATGTGGGTGATGTTTTGCACGTAAAAGTTTACATCTTGTATTTTAATATCATGTACTTTATGCAGATATTAATGTTGTACAGTCATACTTAAAATGCATCATACTAGAGCATTCTCATTTGTGTATAACACTTTTGTGTGCTCTAAGTGCTTTATTCATGTAGTGCTTGACCAATATTGAAGTGATTAAGTATGTGGCAAAAGTCATTATGTACAGCCTCACCCACATGCTTCCTCATTTTTTTGTATTCCTCAGCACCCATTAGGGTACCACCATAATTAATAGCATGGTGCCTCAGTTACATATTTCATCCAAAGGACAGTACCCTTCTAGTTATACAGGTGAATCCCACATAAGTTTCAAGTATGACCTCAGTCCCCATCTGGGACTTGAACTTCCAGCCTTCAGGTTTGGAAGTGGATTTGCAGACAGCTGTGCTGTTCTGTACATTGAAATTAACATTTTTCAATGTTATTGGAATTCTGTCTGGATCTGCATATTGTACCTGAAGTGCAATATTTAATAATTTGAAATTCACTTTTTAATCATTGTATTAACCAGTTTTATGCCTTACTATTTAGGCTATTAAACATGCACAAGATGCTTTACATTCAGTGGAGCAGATAAGCAGAGAGAGAGATTCATTACTTAAAGAAAATACCAGCACCATGGCTTTACTTGAAGATTTCAAGCACACAACTCAGAAGCTTCAGGCTGAAGTAAGACGTGTTATTTTTTTCCTTATAAATTTTTTGAAAGTCATGGTAAATAGTCACTTCCCCATCTACTACAAGCTGGTAACATTTGTTTAATATTATGAGATTGTGTTATTTTTATTTATGTATCTTTGTCTGTCTGCTTGCTTATTTACATTTCATACTTGGGTTTCCAGTGCACCTCACAAGGTTGAGAATTAGTGTCATGCTTTGGTCACAGGCATGATCTTATCTTCATTAAACAGTCCTCCTGTAATAAGAAATGACCAAATTTCTTGTTTAAACGCCAGATGCAAAAGTGTAACAGTGTATTATTTTTTTCTTTTCTTTTCTAGTTCTACTGAAGACTAAGCATTTTAATATTGATCAGTTTAAAATGTAGCAGACTAATTTTAATTTAAATGTTGATTTTCTACACATAGTCCCTGCATATTCTCAATAAACTAGTCTGGAAGATGATATGTTTGTAGATGACCCATTTTAGTGTGATTTTGTCATTTGGCTATACCATTTGATGCAAAATTCAAGTCAGAGATCAGTCTTTGATATCTCTTACACAGTCACGCCTTATTGCTGAATTACTTTATCTCCACTTACAGTTTTACTTGTATTTTATTTTTAATTTATCTTTATTGACAAGGAAAGCCCAACTGGATGGAACACATTTTCAATTGAGGCCGGGGTAGAAAAGCTCCATTACAGTGCATTTATATTAACAAGTGAATTTTCGGCAGTTTTCTGAAAAAAAAAAAGTTACCTCAGAAAAACAAAACATAGTTTCAAGACAGGTATATACAGTTAACTATTTACATCAACATGTATAAGCCAATACAGTTGTGGTAGCTGTAAATTCTTGAAGTAAGTGGATTTTTACTGTAGAAGTGAATATTGTTGCAAAGAAATTTACTGTTTTTAAGTTTCAGTACCAAATGGTTTGTAAAGAGTTCAAGATGATGTAGTGAAGAGTATAATTTGGATTAAGTTATAAAATTATGTAAAAGAAAAGATAAAGTAAATTAAAGCAGGACAGTGGTGATAGCATTGGAGCTGGTGAGAAGGTATAACATTAGCTCTGTAGGGGATTTTCAGATGGCTGTAAGGAGGTAAATAAACAGAGTAAGTACATTTTGCTCAATACTCCATGCCTCAAAAACCTTAAAAGTGTGTTTTATACAACATTACAACAACCTGGAGCAACCATATTCTTCTCAAATCAACATTTAATGACTTCTGACACTTACTACTTAGAGATTCTCCAGATCTATAATCTTGCCACATGCTGTCAGCCCGGGAGTGAATAACTTCCTGAGCTAAAAAAAAAAGTTTGCTAAACTAAATCTGTAATCTCACTTCAGATGTCTGAAGACTTAGAAGTTATGGAAGCACAAACTTCAAAAAATAAATACTTGGCAATCAGAACCCGTGAAAAAGATACTATGAACAAAAGAAACAAATCTGACAACAAGGAAGAAAAGAAATCTACAACTTCAAACGCTAAAATGGAACAGTCCTTCAGCATGGAAGAATTAAAATTAGCACTCCATCCAATTTATTCAACCATTTAAATTTTTTTTCATTAAACATCTTTATTAAATTTATCAAGTATGACATAGGTAATCTTACATTTATATAAATGAAAAACATTGACACCACTTCAGTTGCACACATATCATTGCAACAACTGTAGTTGCAAACATTATACATCATTTTAATCTGTCCAGTCATTGTCAGTTAAGAGTCATATGGGTCATTCAAATCCTGCCTCTTAAACCTCGTTCCTTCTCTGCATATGTTGTTCCCACAATTTCCATTTTTTCCTGTGTAGTTTGCTCCTTCCCTTTTCTAAAGATCCTAATTCCAGTTGTTTTGTGTCTGTTACTGTAGTCACTACTTCTAATAAAGTTGGTCTAGACTTTGATTTCCATTTTCTAGTAATTGCTTTTTTTGGCAGCTACCATAATTAAACTTGGCAAGGCTTTACTATGTCTAGGCATTTCCGATTCTGTATCATAGCTCCAAAAAAATCATCTCCCCAGACTCTTCAGTCCGCTCACCCAGCATCTCCGACAGAGCGGTCTGCAGGGAATCCCCAAAGTCTGCCACCTCACTACACTCCCAAAACATATGTCCCAGCCATCTCTTTCCTGCCTGTGACACCTCCAACATTTCACGACCAAAAGGCAAGCACAAACCACTTCACGAACAAGGAATAACAAAAAATGAGCAACGGCAAACAATCCCACCTCCAACATTTGCTATCTACCTGTGGAAAACATTTTTGGAGTCTACTTGGGGTATAAAGATACCTATGTAAACGCATCCAGGCAAAGATCTTAAATCTTGTAGACTTTGTTGCATGTTTGGGAGATACACATATATCCCCCCATTGTCTGTTTGTGAATTGCTTATCCACCCTCTCTTCCCAATTCTTTCTAACCTCCTCTGTTTGATTCTTATAGTTATCAAGCAATATTTTATATGCTCTACTAATTATTCCTTTTTTAATTGTGGCTTCTGTTCCAGATTCTCTTAAAAACTCTACTAGTGCTGGTCTTTCATTTTTGATCCCCCTATTTATTTCTCTTTGCTTATACTGTGATATCAATCCTTGATAGGGAAGGCAATCGCTAACCTGCAGTCCAAATAAATTATTGGCTTTTTCCCATTCTGTTACCTTTCCCATTATAGTTATTTGCTCCCAGTAACCTCACACACTTAACTACTCAGATCCTACTCTTTAACCCGCTGTTATATTATGTTCTTCCTCCTCTATATGACTGTTTCTCCTTCCTGTGATATGTGCAATTTACTAATGATTATGATTATTTTCTTGGGATTGAAATTATGTTATTATGTATCCATACAGTCTGATAATTATGTATTAACTATACAACATTACTCTCCACCCTATGCTAATGTATGTATATCTCTGTCACTTTGTATTTGTTCTGTACAATATTTGATTGCTTGTGGAGCTTTTCTCTCTGGGCCTCCACTAAAAATGGGTTTCTGACCCAGTGGACTTTCCTGGTCAACAAATGTCAATAAATAAATAATAATAATAAATAATACCTTGGTTCCTTTGCCATTTTTCTCCAATAAATTCCAGTCCCCACTTGCCTGTTACCTGTATCCCTGTACACAGTCATCCTTATCAGCAAAATCTGTTTTCTCCATTCTTGTATTGGTTTCATTCTTATAATTCTCCCTGCTATTTTATGAATACTATCTATCAATTTTGAACAGGGGTAGGTCATAGAAGACCTACCATCTATTAATGCCCTCATGGGAGGATTCTTTTGGTCTTTGTGTATCTTGGGTATTCCGAACATTACAGGCAACTTTGGCTGAATGATGTCAATATAGTTGTATGTCTCTAAGTCTATTTTGCCTGCTAGGAAAAGGTCACGGAAATACCCACGATGCGACCTTGAACTACATTAATCTCATTAAGGGAAGAAGTAACATAGGCATCAGATGATAACACTTGCATCATTTTTTCTGTGTATTGAACATTGTCGAACACTACCAAGCCCCCTCCTTTGTCAGGTTTCAAAACCTGACAGTTAAAGAGCCCAGGTTTTTAGCCATTCACGTTGTGCAAGTGAAATATTCATCTCATTCAAAGTACTACTTGATTTTTGTGTAGAAAACAGATGTCTTATATCTAATTCACACATTTGTTCAAATAGTAATAAATTTTGTTGTGTAGGAGGGTTAAAAACGCTAGTCAGTTTCAATTTGTCATTAACATTTGTTGTTTCATTGTTAAAATATAATTTTAAATTTAACTTGCGTATGTAGCATTTCAGATCAATCAAAACTTTAGCTAAACTTCCATAGGTACTTGGAATAAAAGTGTATCCAAGAGCTAACAATTCAACTAGGTCAGAATCTAGTTCCAAAGATGAAAAGTTATAGATAGTAAAATCTTTCCTTGTGTTAGTATATATAACAGGGCCTTGCAAAAAATGCTGCGGACCTATGGGAGAAACATTGTCTGTTAACGTTTCCTCCAATACACATTCCCCCCTTGTTTCTTCTGTTGATTCCCTAAAAAAACTTTATCATTAGGGAGCTCTAAAGGAACCTGCTTATTCTGGTCAGTTCTCCCTGGTCCTCTTTGGTTCTTATAATTGTAGTTAACAGCAGTGGACCCTTTTAACCTATTACTTCTTCTAACTTCCTGTCTAGGTGTATTAGTAAGGTGTTCACCATTTTCACCTTCCAACGAAATTAATTCAGCATTAACAGAAGTAGAAGGCCCATTTAAACCAACAGTATTGGACCCAGTGGACTTTCCTGGTCAACAAATGTCAATAAATAAATAATAATAATAAATAATACCTTGGTTCCTTTGCCATTTTTCTCCAATAAATTCCAGTCCCCACTTGCCTGTTACCTGTATCCCTGTACACAGTCATCCTTATCAGCAAAATCTGTTTTCTCCATTCTTGTATTGGTTTCATTCTTATAATTCTCCCTGCTATTTTATGAATATAATACTCTGTATGATTTTTGTTTTTCTCCTTAAGAGTCTACATCCAAAATCCCAATCTCTCCTTATTTTTTGAGCTCCCCCCTTGTATCATCATCATTCCTGCTCACTTTGAATTATAATTTTCTGCTTGTGCTGTGTACATGAGCCTTAACTGTGTTGCTGTAAAATACCCCATCAAATTAGGTAATCCTAGTCTGCATTGCTCTATTGGAATAATCAGCTTATAGCATATGATCCAAGAAGAACGAAAGGCACTAGTCCAGTGAAGCAATAATACCACCTCTTTATTGAACAACACGGCAAACAAATTAAAAAGCACTCCAAACCACACTATTGTATGAGAAACCAAACGGTATACGATGGATTCAGCGCTTTCATCCACAGGATCGTGGACTTCATCAGAAGCAAACAAGCTAATTAAGTGATACATTATAAGCACTTTTTAGCGCCAACATTTAGTCATATTTAAAAACAGTCAGCTTTCTTAAAAAACATGTCTATTTATCCTAAAAAAAACATTACATTCAGCGTGTGTCGCAGATTCAATAGATATAGACATGTACATAAGTGTATACGGATATATACACGAATGTATGTATCCACTACTAAACTATTACATTCATTAATAAATAAATAATTTTAAATAACCTGTCAAACTATACAAAATGCTCCTAAAATCAGTCCTATAAATCATATTACCCTAAAACTATACCTATATAAAAAATTTTTCATAAAACATACTTCATAAAAAATACTTGATACATTGATAGATTGATAGATTTTTACGAAAGGGATATGTGCGTTCTTTTCTTCTATTCTAATATGAGTGAAAATCATTAAATATGTTATAATATCCATTAAAAATGTACCATTCGTTGTTATACAATTGTTCTTACTCATATTGTATAATAATAATAATAATATATAACTAGACTATTAATAAATGTGATTAAATATTAATGTAGAAATGGTTTTAACGTAATGTGGTCATTTAACCCTGGCTTAGTGGAAGCGTCAGTAAGTATTTGCCATTTTGCCTCTCTCTCGGCTATATATGCCCTGATGTTCCCTCCTCTTATGCTAAAATTTACTCGTTCTAATATTGCAAACTTAAAATGGTGTGTGTTGTCAGTCTCCTGAACATGTCGGCATAATGCGTTACTAGTATCCTCCTTTTTAATTGCATATAAATGTTCATAGATTCGCCTCCTGAATTTCCGTTCAGTTTTGCCTATGTAATAAGAACTACATTTAAAACATTTAGCCATATATATGATATTCATAGTATTGCAATTGCCTCTAACAAACGTTATTTTAGTCCTGTTAATATTGTCCAGGACAATACTTTCTTCTTCGTTGATGACTTTACAATACTGACAACTTCCACATTTTCTAGTTCCTCTATTACTACTAATATACCTGTTATAGCCAGTGTTCTTTTCCAGTATAGACTTTAGGTTCATTTCCATTTTATAAACAAAAGTTGGAACCTCTCCCAGTATCTTCCTTAAATCAGTATCAATGATAAATACATTCCAATATTTTATTATCATATCTTTAATGTAATTAACTTGTGGGGTATAATACAAAATGCATGCCCTATTATACTCTTCTGCCTGCACTGTTTCGTTACTACAACAGGGTCGACCCAACACAGGGGAGTATTTGTTACTCCACTGTCCTATAACGTGTGTTTTAACTTCATGTATTAAAAATTTAGGATATCCTCTATCTAAAAATAGCTTGCTAATGAATTCTATTTCATCTAGCATTTCATTCTGCTTTGAAGTCATTCGTGCTGCCCGAATGCATTGCCCCTTGAATATGCTCTTTTTCATTTTCAAGGGGTAAAAACTAGTATATTCTAGGTAATTATTCGAGAAGGTGTTTTTTCTATAAATACGGGATGAAAAACCATCATTAGTGCTGGATACAAATGTGTCTAAATATGAAATTCCTACCCTGCTGTAATTGTATGTGAATTTAAGAAATGGACTGGTATTATTCAAATATTTTACAAATTCTTCTAATGTCTTTTCATGTCCGTCCCATAAAATAAATATGTCATCAATGAATCTTGTGTATAGTCTTATATACTTGTAATATTGACTTTTGAATACATTTTCCTTTTCCCAATCTAAAAGAACTAACTTGGCAAATATGGGGGCGCATGCTGCCCCCATAGCCACTCCTCTAGTCTGCCTATAGTATTCGCCTTCATAATAAATATAATTATGATCCAGTATAATGCTCATCAATTCCATTGTTACCTTGCATTGCTCCCAATCTAAGGTAGAGTGTTCACGAATACTATTGCTAAAACTCTGCATACCCTGTTCCTTGGGAATACAGGAAAATAAATCAATTACGTCAATAGTTACATATATCAACTCCTTTTTCCAGATTTCAGAGGTCAGTAATCCCAGGAACATCCAGGAGTCTTTAATTAAATGGGGGACGCTTATATAAATGTGTTTCAACCATTTATCTATCACTTGTCCCATAGGGAAGGTCTTCAAACGGCTGCCCGAAATTATGGGCCTGAAAGGTGGGTCATGTATGTTTTTGTGAACTTTGGGCACTCCAACTATAGTAGCTAGTATGGGATAATCCACTTTCATATAGTTGTATAAATCTAAATTAATTCTTTCATCCAATAGCATATCTTCCAAATACATATTAATCCGTCTGTATCCCAAATTAATCTGATTAAGTGATATATTTTCATAATTCCCTGAATCGACTAGTATATCAAACATTTTACTAATATATTCATTGCTGTCGTACAAAACTATGCCTCCCCCCTTGTCGGGCTTCATAACCCTAACTGTCCTATCGTTCTTTAAGTGTTGTAATAATGTAATCTCTTTTTCATTTAAGTTACTATAATTTTTGAAGCCCCTTATTTTATTTTTTAACATATATAAATCCCTTGTGACTAATTTTTCAAACAGTATAACTTGCGGATGTGGGGGTGGCATAAATGTACTTTTTTCCTTCAAAGCACTTTTTTCAATCTTTCTAGTTGCTTCCTTGAAATGTACAGCCAGATTTAATTTTCTAGTATATTTTTTAATATCAATTACACTGTCAACTACCTCAAAATTCATATTTGGCACATATTTCAAACCCTTAGAAAATAAGGAAAAAAAATTCCTTTCCAATTACTAAATCAGTGTAATTGAATATATTAAATCCATTGGATTGGTGCAAGACTAACTTTGCCCGCACATCATCATCTTTATCTGGATAATACTCATCACTAACTCTCTTGTTTATACAAATAGCCGTACCTTTCCCTACCATCGTCGTTGTCTCCAGTTCTGGTTGTTCCAATACTCCTTTCTTGTGTTTCTCCCATTTCCTCTCCATTTCCAATTTCTCTGCTGATACCTGTTCATATCCTGATCGCTGACCCCCCTGAAAATCCTGATTTTCATAAGATTCCTTATGAGCACAGTTAATTCCTCCTTTATTCCTATAGTTGTACTCCACTTCAATTACATTTATTTTTTGTTGATTAACTATATTCCACTCATATACCTTCCCATCCCTATAGTCTCTCATATCCCTCTCTATTTTCTTACTTTTTCTTTGCACTATACTATTAGCTTTCCTGTCGGCTTCCATAAACTGTTTATAATATAAATTCTCCCATTGATCAAACACTAGATTTTCAGTTACATTCTCGTTCAATGTCTCTACCATTTCTATGTATTTACACAATTTTTCATCATTCTTTTTCACCAGTAGTTTCATATAATCTATACCAAAGCGGTTGAACAAATTCTTCACAATTACAATTATTTAATTCAATGCCCATTGGTTTCTTAAAAAATCTAAGTCCCTTAGGGACTATATTCAAAATAATACATTTGTTCAAATAGGCATTGTCAATTTTAATACCTCTTATTTTACCTATGTATTTTCCCAGTGCATAGATATTTTCCCTAACAGTTCCTTGGCTGTATTCTGCAGCCACTTTGCCTGTTGTTTCACAACTTTTAACATTTTCAAAACATATATCAGCTGATAAAAAATCATCCATTGTATCTCTAAAACCGTTGGCACAATTGTTATTACAGCTGTCTGTTTTGACTGAAATGTTAGCTCTTAGACTAGAGCTTTGTTGTACTGTCCTATTAGGAGCTTTTGTACTGCTTGTAATGGCAGAGGAAAAAGTTTTACCTGCCATCACTCACTTTGGTTTGGTACCAGTACGTTTAGATTCATCATCTATATTGTAAAGTGAAAAGTCAAAAGTGAAGTCTTTTTCCGTTAGTTTGCTGTTATCCTGAGTCTTGTTCCGAATATCTGTACCATTACGTTGTTGAGAAATAGAGCCTACAGAACGCTGACCACTGGGAATGTCAAAATCAACGTCACTCGAACTAGACAGTTTGCCAGTACCGTGTGTATAGGTAACTCCTGTTCGTTTAGGCTCAAGCTGAGGCATAAGCTCCAGTAACCGAGTGACTTCCCCTTTCAGTGACGATACCTCCGTTCGCAGCTCACTGATTTCGTCAGTGCTGCTAGGCGTACGCTTCCCGGTGGCCTGTTCCCTCTGGATATCTATAACAATGAACCAGATACAGGAAATAAACTCCACGAACCACAATGATAGTATATGATCCAAGAAGAACGAAAGGCACTAGTCCAGTGAAGCAATAATACCACCTCTTTATTGATCAACACGGCAAACAAATTAAAAAGCACTCCAAACCACACTATTGTATGAGAAACCAAACGGTATACGATGGATTAAGTGCTTTCATCCACAGGATCGTGGACTTCATCAGAATCAAACAAGCTAATTAAGTGATTCATTATAAGCACCTTTTGGCGCCAACATTTTGTCATATTTAAAAACATAGTCAGCTTTCTTAAAAAACATGTCTATTTATCCTAAAAAGAAATTACATTCGGCGTGTGTCGCAAATTCAATAGATATAGACATGTACATAAGTGTATACGGATATATACACAAATGTATGTATCCACTACTAAATTATTACATTCATTAATAAATAAATAATTTTCGTTCTTCTTGGATCATATACTATCATTGTGGTTCGTGGAGTTTATTTCCTGTATCTGGTTCGTTGTTAAGAATCAGCTTATCCCACTTGTTCCGTGCTGCCTCCCCTTCCCAGATATAATCCTTCAACTCTTTTTAATTGCTATCCATAGCTTCTCTTCTGGTTAATAAAAAATATGCCTGACTTGTGATAAGACTAAAGGGACTAAAAACATTTTAATTGCTTGCATCTTAGTATCCATATCCATATAACAAAGTGCCAGTTTCTAAATTTTTGTATCATCTTCTGTTTAGCCTCTTCCCACATATCCGTAGCTGCCACAACAGAGTCCTTTCTAAGCCATACTCCTAAATACTTCATTTTATCATTTCCCCATAAAAATGGATATTGCTGGACCAATTTATGTGTGGGTACATAATTTACCGCTATTGTTTTAGCTTCATTAATTTTGTATCCTGAGAAGATTTGAAACTATCTTAAAATATTCCACAACACTGTAATGTTCTTTTCTGGTTTTGTCATGTATAAAATAATATAATCTGCAAATAGAGCCAGCTTTTCCTGACTTCCATACCAATTATATCCTTGAATTTCTGAGTCTTTTATGTTCTTTGCTAGTGGTTCTAAGTATAATGCAAACAATAAAGGGGAGTTATCAGAGAGGACCCCACCCACTTTGTTTCACCTCTAATCCCCGATATATATATATATATATATATATATATATATATATATGTGTGTATATATATATATATATATATATATATATATATATATATATATATATACATACATATATATATATATATTTAGATAGATATATATGTATATGTATATAGTTAGAATATATATATATATATATATATATATATATATGGAGTTAGAATATATAGTTAGGGGGGGTGTGGGAGGCACAGAATGATGATGATAATAACGAACTGTCGGGCAAAGGAACTGTCAGGCAGTTGGGCTGCCTGAAATTTCTGTCGGGCAAATGAACTGTCAGGCAAATGAAAGTGACCCATATATATATATATATATATATATATATATATAGGTCTACTGTCACATGTTCGACATAACATTGTTCAAATATACAGATGTCCGAAGCAAATATTCGGAAATCTGAATACCGAACAGTGTTAATGTCGAACCGAACATTTCAGTGCAGTCGAATGTCAAAAATGTCGACTACACTGAAATGCTCCTACTTACACAACATACTACAACCTGATGCACCCCCACACCCCCCTTACTTCTATATAAAAACTTAGAGATCGGACTACAGTGAGGGTAAGGGTTCATTTCCCCATCCCCACTATAGTGCGATCTGCACCACAATGTTGGAGCTGACAACAGCGGCCATTCGCTCATGTCAGCTTCGGCATTGTGGTGATCGCCCTACCGGTTCTGCCAAGTGGTTTTCGCACATAGTTTGTTCGTCTAAAAGACGAACGAGCATGTGATAGTAAACCATATATATATATATATATATATATATATATATATATTTATGCACACACATATATACATGGACACTTCTAATCCACCTTTTAATTGTATCACAGAAAGCAAATGCTTCCATTGCCCTGCTCATGAAATCCCAATCTACTTTGTCAAATGTTTTCTGTGCATCAAGACAATAACAGTGGTATTTTCTTACATTCTGCTTCCCTCTGGATCATCGGTGTTCTGTTAATGTTGTCAAATGTTTGCCTCCCTGCCACAAAACCACACTGATCCATATCTATCAATATTTTGGTATCACTTTTGCCATTCTTTTAGCCATTATAGACATAAACACTTTATAATCATGTCAACCAACTGCCACAAGAAACTGTAGAACCACACAAGCACAGCACGACACAGCAACTGCAGGGTACAATTCTTTATTCATAAAGCTTTAGCGCTTTCAAGAAAGTGCTAAAGCTTTGTGAATAAAGAATTGTACCCTGCAGTTGCTAATGTCATGCTGTGCTTGTGTGTTTCTTTCTATACTTTATAATCATGGTTTAGGATTGAAATGGACCTGTATGAAGCTGGATCTGATGGATCTTTACACTCTTTAGGTATTACCGTTACCACCGCTTTCTTCCAGGATGCTGGTACTTCTCCTCTTAAAATACTGTTAAACAAAACCTTCCAGATCTTTATCATTTTTCACCTCCTAGCTTCCAAACTTCCACAGGAATACCATCTATTCCTGGGGACTTTCCTGTACATTGGTTATACATAGCCATTTTTATGTCATCTCTTCCTATCCTGTTAATAATTTCATCTACCTCTAACCTTGGCATATTTAATTCTTCCGTAAACATTTCCAGTTGTACCTTTTCTTGATTTCCATATTTCTCTGCTTTATACAAACTTTCATAAAATTTCTGAAATATTTCTAATACTTCTATAGGATCTTTTGTTATATTCCCTGTTATAGGCTCCCTAAACTTGGTGGCAGCCCTTTCCACTTTCTGTTACCCGAGTTGTGCTAAAAGTTTTTTGCTCTAAAGTTATCATCAAAAACAGTTGCTTAACAGCAATCTTTCTAAAGTAGTGCATATTATCAAGGTAATCCCTTATTTTCTGTTTAGCATTCTGCATTTGATCCTTTTCTAGTTCTGAGAGATTCCCCCTATTTTGCAATATTTTAATATTTGTCAGTACCTCTAAATAATTCATTACACTTCTTAACCATAACTCCCTTTCCTTTATTTTCACCCTAGTTTTAAACTCCACTTTAATTTTATCCCACTCTCTAGCTATATTTTCAGAAGAAATTTGTATCTTCTCTAGTAGCTTCTGAATTAATTCCAAAACCCATTCATTAAATTCCTCTTTTTTCAGCCAGTAGGTGGGAAAGCACCAGTGTCTCATTTTTATTTCATTACCTTGCGTTTTTATTTTAATGATTATTGGTGCATGATCTGAAATAGTTATCGGGTGTGTTTCAAGACTTTCATTTAAATGCACGTTCCTGTGAGATATAAATTCCATCCAACATAGCCCAATTTTTGTATCTTTGAGAATAATATGTAAATTCATTCCAAATTCCTAGTACTGAATGCACATCTTCCATGCCAAACATTTTCATAAATTTCTTCAAAAATCTACCCTCCTTTGTTACCTTCTAGCCCCCCCCCCCAGACACATCTTCAGTGTTGCAAACCAAATTCCAGTCTCCACCTGCAAGTAATATTCCTTGCTGAAAGCTGATTATTTCTCCCAGAATTTTCATAAGTTCCATTATAGCAGTTGTACATGGAATGTAACTGCATGGCAGTGTAACCCTCCTCCCTTGCCAGTAGCCCCTTAGTAGTACATATCTTCCATTATTATCTTTTTTCCTCTGCTAGAATGATTGGAGGTCCTCTTGCAGTTAATATAAGTATTAATTTTTTTTCCTTTGCTCCAGATATTCCGCTGAATAGGCAACCTGAAAACCTTTCTTTATCAAATTCACATGTTTATTTTTTCCAGGTGTGCCTCCTGTAGCATAGCTATATGCACTCTACATTTTTAATATAGTTCACTACTCTTTCTTTTTTATATTTATCTGTATGACCATTCAGACTGAAATACATTACAGAAGGTCATTTTCTTATATAGTTATTATTACCTTTTATGTATAACTGCTTTTATGTTAAATGTCTAGTTCCAACTTTTATGTTACGTGCATATACTGTTCAGCAGGGTGGTTTATAGAGTTGTTTCTTGTCATATCCATTTGAGCCTATGCCACATCTTGCATAACTTTTTTTTTGAAAGCCCTCAAACAGAACAAGCAACCCCCTAAACCATATCAATTTAATAAAAACACACAAAACTATGTACATCTTCAAATAACTGAAGTTTTTGCTTCCTGATAAGAACAAAAGCTCTGAGTGGATAGCCACACAGACAGGATAGAGTTAACCTCAAAGAAAGGTTAGTCATGCTAAAATGCATGGTACAGTTTGTGCTGTTAGCAAGTGCTATTTGATTTTGTCTATCTTTATAGCTCTCCCATCTGAGAAAACATTTGAATGCTTTCAGTAAACACTTTCTCCAAGTCATTTCTCTTTATCAAATTGTCTTCTAGTAACATGCAAGCAGATGCAAAACTGCTAAGGTCACCTTGTTTACCAGAAAAAAGTTGTATAACATTTACATGCTTTGTAATAAACTTGTTACTGGATAAACACCTAGGATCTTAAAATCCAGTCATTTCCCTATGCAAGCATGAGAAAAAGCATACTTATTTTTCTTTTGTCATAGTCTCTTATCTAGACCCTTCCTCTCTCCCCTTTCCTTATTTCCTCTTTTTTTCTTTCTTATATACATTGCAGTGCCTTTCTATATCCTCCTTAGCATGCACTTCATCAAAAATGATTTTGTCCCTCCAGGGAAGAACACCTTAAGGACAGCTGGATACTGCCGTTTGAATGTCACACCTGCGTCTCGACATTCCCTGGATAGTGGAATGAATTAACTCCTCTTCTGCTAGGTGTACAATGAGTAATCATTCTCCACAAACACTCTCCTGTCTCCCACTTTTAGTATTTTGTCCTCCTGCCACCATTTTGTCATGATCAACTCCTGCTGGTAGGATTGCATCTTTACTAATAAAGGTCTAGGTTGCTTTCTTATAGCTAGATTTGGAGCATACATATGATGTGTACTTTCAGCTAAGAACTCCTGCTGTGGAATACCAGGCCAGTTGCTTATTTGTGCTTTTATAAAATGAATGCAGTCTTTTCCTTCTAGCTTCTCTGCTATAGCTGAAAATCTCAGGTTTTCCATATGTGCTCTGTAATTCTATTATTTTTTTAAACATCTCTTCCTGAGTAGTTTCATATTCAGCCAGCCTTTTCTTCATTTCGACCTCTAATTTATGCAGAGTTATCATCTCATCTGAATACATGTTTAAAGCTTCTTCCATTTTTTCCAGCCTTTTGTTGTTTGTGCTGATATAGTCCATCAGTATTTTGTTTATTTGAACCAGGTCTGTGTGCAGTTGTCTTATATCTCCCTGTAGGTCACTGGAAGTCATGTCTGAGATTTACGTTGCTTTTTGTTGAGCATAACTTTCCCCAGTCAGTGTTTCTTCCTTACTTTTTGTAGCTTATTTTTTCCAGGTCTTATACATTTCCTTTTTCCTTGCATTCAGGCAGTGCACTTACTAGCCAGTTACTGAAATTTACCCATAAACACAAGTCTACTGACCTTCTCTGCTTTTCACACTGGCAGAGCTAGAAACAAGCTGTTACTCAATGTACAACCATCTTGGAAGTCCCAACCATTTAAATCTCGTCAGAACAGCTGTCTTATATCTCTGGCACATTGAAGCATCTAATCAACTTGATAACGTCTGAACTCTGCTAAGGCAAAATTGAGGTTTTGTCCCCTAATTGACTCTCATGAAATAATTAAAATTAATGAAAAAAATCACAGATCCCAAAGCACGAAACAAACTGAACAATATTCTGATCACAGGGATTCATGAAAGACTAGAAAATTAAAAACCATAAACTCTTTGGTTTTTCTGCAAATTACTTCTCACACGTTACAGTAAATCCTGTAAAGCTTTTTTTCTTGTACTTCCACTTTCCAATTAGAAAGCCATGGAGAAACTACACAATTGCTGTGATTACTCAACACTCGTCCTTCAGCTGCAGTAGGAAGTGCTGGTTGGTTGTCATTATGAAATGCTACATGACATTTTCCTCCCCATCACCCACAGCAGTCAAAGAGACTTTGTTTTTTCCTCAAGAAAAGAATGCAAAGGTTTACTGCTCAGACTTTTTCAGATGGAAATGTTCTACTTATTTTTAAATTCTAGATATGATTTACGGATCACAAACTTCCTTTTATTAAAATCTTACATTCCAGTTTTGAGCAGTAATTAATTTACTGAAAAACATGCTATATATTATTTTATAAAACATTTTCTTCATTTGAGGCATTACCAGCTTATTTTCAAATTGATAATCTTGAAAAAACATTTCTTTCTAAAATGTAAGTACCTGATTAGCATTTTTTTATTGTATTCGAAGATTGAGCTTTCAGTACTAGTTACCTCTTCTAAATTGTTATGATCTACTTAAGAGCTGCTAGAATTATTGTGTTACTTTTAACATTAATGACCTAGAGTAGCTACTTAATAAGTTAGGAGTGTGATTACATTTTATATCGGTTAGAAACCTGGTAGACTAAATCTTAAAAATCTTGTGTGTTTTTAGAGTGAGGTTTATGCTGGTTTTAACTGTTCTTATATTATCTTTATTAGTTTGAAAACTAACAGGTTGGCATAATGATTAAGGTGTTTGCCATATAGAGACAAGGTGCAGGGTTTGATTTTAACATTGAGTAATTGGCTAGGCTTAAAATGGCCCATAAGGTCAGTTAGCCTAATACTAATCTGTAAACTTATGAACCTATTGACTAATAGATTTATCATTTCTAATGTTTTTCTCTTCTCAAACTTATGAGATTGGTGTTAGGCTCAGCGGCGTAGAGGATATTAGTTACATTATTAATTTTCACATACTATATAGCAGGCTGTTATTACATACTCAGCATCAACAACATCTAGTCAATTTTCAATAAAGAATATTCTGTACAAGTTAAATATAAGTCAGACTTATTCAAGAACCCCACATGGAATCCTGAACAATGAATAAGGTGGAACAAGTTTCTCAAAGAACCTGGAAATTCTAAAAATAGAGCTGGCATGGCCATTTTAATTAAATCGTCACTTCATGAACAAATCATAACATCTGATTTAGATAACTAGGGGATTATAGTGTTACATGGTAATTAAATCTACCAAATTAGACAAATCAATACCTCTAAATCTATGTGCCCCTTGTTCATGGCAAGATGAATTTATTTCTAATATTCACAGCTAACTTAAGACAAAAATGTCTTCATTATTGCAGATGATTGGAAGTCAATCCTTCACCCTAACAAAAAACACTCAAATCCAAGTCTGCAAATGTTTCAACTTTATCAGCAATTCTTGAACTAGACTGAGATCTCAAACTTGCCGATCCACTGAGAAATGCACAACACCTCATGTTCTAATTATAAATATCCACTTTACTTGGGATGTCACAATTCACTGTCAAGAGTTGACTACTGCTTATTGTCAGAGACGTTGATTTATGCTACTTCTGAGACTAGATTTTTCTGCACATTCAAAAATCATTCTTGGAACAAACCTAAGCCACCAAAAAATATGACCTGCTCATCAACCCTAAATCCTTGGCTACTTCAAAAGAAAGAAGTAAAAATAAAAATTAGTTCCCTACTGGATAACTTTTACTCAGACTTATATAAGGTGCAGATTGGTAGATGTAAAGACCCAGTTACAAGGAATTCTAATTGTTAAAGCTGTTTTTATAGACGTTTTTAAACAAAAAGAAACCAACTTGAAATCTAGTTTCTAACCTTGAAACTAAGCAAACTCCTTATTTTGATACCAAACTTGAAAACCAAATAAAAAAATACAGACTGTTAAATCTCCTTTACCAAGAACAATTATCCTGGTTTGAATCTAAAATGATTGCATTATACTCTGAGTAGGCACATACCTCTCTGAAATTCCTTGCTCGAATCATAAAAATCAAGTCTTCCCCCATTCATTCTTTAATTTTAAAGAAATATAATTATAAACTATAAAGAAGACATTCTGGAGACTTTTGTCAGTTTTTTCTCTCATATGTACAATGATCTTGATGGTTCATATACCAATTTTGAATTTAACTATCTAAACCAGATCAGCTTTCTGATTATTAATCCAACCCAACAAGATGCTATATCTAAACTACTCTGTCACTTATAAATCACCTCTTTCATTAAACTGCTGAAAAATGGAAAAGCCTCTGAACCTTCAGAGCTGAATTCTACAAATATTTCCAAACCATTATTTCAGAGAAGCTTCTAAAATTGTTATAATGATATTATGACTTTTCATGTTTTACTTAAACCAATCTAAGGGCATTCTGATTCTCAAACAAGACCCTACTGATCCTTCAAATTACAGACTTATAAAACTTATAAATGTGGATGTGAAGATTTATGTATCCATTCTAAGAGACTGACTTAAATCCATCCTGTCAAATGTTATCCTCCTTTCAGTCTAGCTTCTTATTTAACAGACAAATAAGTGATCATACCCTAACTGTGGAATCTGTTCAAACCATAATTTGTCCTTCAAGACAAAAATCGATTTTTTTTTAGATAAGACTCTTGTAAAGCGTTTGATTGAATACCCTTTAAATTTCTATTTGCCATACCAAAGACATTAACTATATTCAAATTTTATATACACATCCTTCCTCCAGTTTTCGTATAAATAAACACTTCTCTTCACCTGCATATTTAAAAAAACATGGTAACACAAGGCTACCTATTTTCCCCATACTTTATTTGTACACCAAACCTCTTCTAATCTCTCTAATCCACAAATCTTGCTATAATTTTCCCAAACCTGCTAAAGCAAACCTTCCAATTACTGTCTGTGTTGATGACCTAAATATTTATTTTATGAACCCCAATTCTGACATTCCAAAAATTGTGGGATCCATAAACTCATTTGTGAAGTTCTCTAATTTCACACTTAACCTACAGAAATCCCTCATATTTCCACTTTACAACAGTGTGTTAAAACCACAAATCTATACCTGCTTCAAACCAGCACATCCTTAAAACACATAGTTATATATTTTCATCATGACCTAGCTCTACTTTATAAAAATACTAATATATACAAGTCATGGCCCTATATATTAAATGACATAGAATGTTAGTCCAAGTTTAACTTCTATTTCCTTTCCAAAACTACTATTACTAAACTGAGTATATTTCACTGAATTCCTTTTTTATATGATGCCTTTATTCCAAATTAATTTGATCTCCCAAATCTGTTTGAATTTCTTATAGTAAAGTGAATGCTCCTAAATGAAATGGTGATATAAGCACACAGGATTTTTATCTATACTACCCTATAAATTCTAGTAAGCTTTATGTACCATCATCTATAACCCACAGGACAATATATGGGTACCTGCATTATGAAATCCTGTTCGTGTACCCCCCCCCCCCCACACACACACACACTCTTCCCTTTCTAGAATTAAAAGATTTAAAACATTTTAAAATTCATAGTTTCCTAATAAATTAGATTTTCATCTTCAAAATATTAATACAATCTTTGTTGTCCTTTAGCAACAGTTAAACTTAAAATTTAACATCAAGTTGAGTAATATTGTTCGATCTGTCCAGTTGCCTTTTAAAGACATTTGTTAAGTCTTTCTAATTCTTTCTTCTGAAAAAAAATCAGAACAAAGCTTAATTTGTTGAAAGGTTACCTACCTCTGATAAATCAATTTCTTAACTTTCTCCATGCCAGATTTTCATGTACACCGCATCTGGGCAACAAAGTCCTCTTTGTAAACAAGTTATGGTCCTCCCTCAATTCAGCAAAAGCTATTTCTAATGCATACAAGCTAATCTTGAATTACAGATTCCATAATTAATATTGTCATACTGGATCACTATTCAGTCTTAGTCTGAATGATGTAGTACTCGTTAATGTGTTTTACTTGAACTAAACATATTAAAATTATTCTTTACCCAGCTTATGATTGTTATTTCTTATTTAACATCTTATAGTATGGCCAAGTTTTTTCCAGGGGTTTCTTCTTCATGTACAGCTTCTAGAGAGAAAAAAAAGTTGTAGTTCATTTTCTTTTGGTTTGACATTTCTCTAACCTCTGGTCCCAACTAAGCTCTAAGATCCATTCCTTTGGTTATAGTAACATTTCCATCTCTTGGAAATTTGCTGTTTTACACATTTCATCAAACAAGTTAAACACAGGCAGGATGAAATTCCTGATTGTCATCTTTATGCTATTAAAACTCTATGGAAATTTGCTGTTTTACACATTACATCAAACAAGTTAAACACAGGCAAAATGAAATTCTTGATTGTCATCTTTATGCTATTAAAACTCTATCACTAAAAACTATCTGGAACTCAAAATCATTGAACTGGAAATCATTTATAGAAATGGCACACTAAATGTTTCAAATTTAGATTAAATGATCCTACTGCTAAATACTTATAGCTGTTGACATCAAAAAATATTAGAATTCATAATCCAGAGGTCTTGATTTCAAAACCTGTACTGTTTGGGCTCTGTTAAGTATCTAGTTAATTACTAGTCTTTTAACTACACTGGTATCAATTCACTCTTCTCATTATCTTATTAATACTTGTTTTCTTTGCCTGTAAAACAACCAGGTTGGAATGCATATAGTCTACGTAGTTATTCTTGCATGTTTCATAAGTTTTATTTTTTATTTAGATTTTTTTTTCATATGGTGTGTATTTATTGTAAAACCTAATAAAATGTTTAAAAGTAGTTCAATCAAAGCTGTTATTACCTAATTGGTATGTGTGGAAAGTTTATAAGTTTAGGTATATACAGAATTCATGAGTAGCGGAGAGTGGTGGATTGGGGCAGTTACTGTAAGAAAAAGATGAGTAGTATTTAAGAGGGGTGTGAAGTGTGTACTGGTTAAAGTTCAGGAGGGCAGTATATTAGGAGTATATTGATTCAAGTATAGGAGGGAAAAAAGTTAGGGATGGGTAAGATGTTTGTGCTTTTGCTAGAAGTCTTAACCTGATAATAAACATGAACATGACCAAGATTGGATAAGGCATTGTTTGAGCTGGATTTTATAGTTTGGGAGTTTCATAGGCCATGGTGGTGCAGCAGTTAGCATTGTCACCTCACAGCAAGAGGTTCTCCCGTTCAGTTCTCTGCTGGAGCGCCTTCTGTGTGGAGTCTGCATGTCCTCCCCGCGGTCAAGTCATGTTAAAGACATGCAGGTAGGTGCATGCATGAATGGGCTTCCTTCTTTGAATGTTGGGCGTCAGGCTGGCAACTTGGCACTGTAAAAATCCACTGCCAATCATTAGCGGACGGGAGTTCTGCTGTGGCGACCCATAACCAGGAAAAGCCAAAAGATGACTAGTGATGGTGTTCCATAGTTTAGAGGCATAACATGAGTACTGTGAGTTCTGTGATGAATTATTTGCGTTGCTAACACTTATTGGAAACTTATCAGCAGAATGGAGGTCTCTTGTGGGTACATAGGGCAATAGTATATTTTTTAACGCAAGGCAGTTTTCAGGATATGTCAGTTTGTATGCCATAACTAGCAGAGAGTATGTTAGGTAGTTGTAACGCTCTAGCCAGTTTAGCTGTTACACAGTTTGGTAGGTGTGGGTTCAGTAGGACATTTAGCTACTTTGTTGTAACCTAAGGATAGTTTGGATTTTAGTGTACAGCTTAGATTTATAAGGATATGTGAGGCATGTAAGAGTGTTGGAATCAAATAGTTTGAGGCTAGAGTTTGTCTTGCTGGGTCTTTAAGGTACTGTTTGGCCCCTGTAGAGTGAGCCAAGTTTCTATTGGTTCTTTTAAATTTATTTGTATGTGTTTATTGGGGTAGTGCACTGATCCGTGTTGACCAGTTTTAAGACTCAGAATTGCTTGAAGAATATGTAGATCAAATCTGAGATTCTCATCTATTACAATGCCCATTAATTTGATATGTGTTACTAACTTGTTTTTTAAACACATTTATTAAATTTTTGGTTAAGATGGGCAAAAACTGTCTTCAACAGAAAAAAACAACCATATTAATAATTTTTCCTTTTACATACATTATATATCATATATCTTTCCTTTACTTGTAATTATCATCAGTCAGTCATTACATAGATTCCTGAATTAGTGCATTCCCTTAAACCTCACTTGTCCTCCTCCCACAATTTCCATTTACTTTTGTGTAATTTGTTCCTTTCCTTTCCTTTTTCTAAACATCCATCTTCCAAGTCTTTTATCTCCTTTTATAAGTTCAGTACACCAAATGCAGTTGGGTTGTACTTAAATTTCCATTTTGTAGAAGCTCTTTTTGGCGGACAACAGCCAACAGAATTAAACATTAATATGACCTTACTATTTCTAGGCATTTCAAATCCTTTGTCCCAGCTCAAAAGATTAATTTCCTTAGTTATAGCTATTTTCTCACCCAGTGTTTTGGCAAGAGCATTTTGCCGGGAATTTGTACAATATGTCAACTCATTACCCTCCGAAAAAAATATGTTCCCATTTACCTTTTTCTTCCTGATCACACCACCATTTGCTGTCTGCATAAGGAAAATTTCCTTGAAGCCTGCTTAGGGTATAAAAATACTTATGCAAACACTTCCAAGCAAAGACCCTAAACCTTCTGGACTCTATTGGATACTTAGGAGCTCTGCATATATCCTCCCGGTGTTCTCTTGTAAATTGCTTTTACAGTCTCTTTTTCCCAATCTTTTCTAACCTTCTCTGATTGATTCTTATAGTTTTCATACAGTATTTTATATGTCATACTAATTATCCTTTTTTAACAGCAGCTTTTGTTCTAGAGTCAGGGCAGGGATTTCACTTTAGATTCCCCTGTCCCTCTCTCTTTGCTTGTACTGTGACATCAGTCCATGGTAAGGAAGACAGTCTCCAGCCTGCAGTCCAGTCATCATCTTGGCCGCATCACACTCTATTATCTTTCCCGCTCTAGTTATTTACTCCTAATACCGTGGATCCTTTTCCAGTTTTCTCAAGTAAGTTCCAGCCTCCTGCTGCCTGTTTTCTGTACCCGTTCTTAGTCATTCATCCCTATTGGCAAATTCTCCTTTCTCCATTTTCATGTTGATGTAGTTTTTGGAATACTTTCTGCTACTTTATGAATATCATATTCTGTATGGTTGTTATTTTCCTTAAAGAAATGTATCCAAAAATCCCATTCCATCTCTCTCTCTATATATATATTTCTTGAACTTCCCACTGCTTCATCATCTCTTTCTATTTTGAATTTTAATCTTCTGCTTGTCTTTTGTATATGAGCCTTAACTGTGTAGCTCTAAAATATCCCTTTAGAGCTGGTAATCATAAACCAACTTATTCTAGTGCAAATATACACTTATCCCAATTGAATCTTGCCCTCTTCTCCTATCAGATAAATTAATTCAACTCTTTATTTATCATTGCCACAACTTCTCTGGTTGATAAAAATATGCCTGACCCATATATAAAATTAAAGGGACAAAAACATTTCTGCAATGTGTATCTTAATATTCATATCCATAAACAGAAGCCTCCAGTTTCTCAGTTTGTGTTATCTTTTGTTTAGTCTCTTCCCACGTATCCTTAGCTGCCATAACAGAAGCCTTTTTACTCCATATTCCTAAATACTTCATTTCATCATGTCCCTGTGGGTATTGCTGAACCAGTTCATCTGTTAGTACATCATTTACAGCTATAGCCTTTGTTTTATCTTCATTAATTTTATATCCTGAAAAGGCCTGAAACTGTCTCAAAATGTTCCACAGCACTGAGATGTCCTTTTCTGGATTTATTAGGTACAAAACAATAGCTGCAAATAAAGCTGGCTTTTATGATGACAATAACAATTGTATTCTTGCATTTCAAAATATAAAGCAAATAACACAGGGAAATGGAACACCCCTGCTACTTGTTTAGTTCAAACGCAACTTATCAAAGAGGAACCATCCCAATTCTTGCCACACCAATCCTTCATCCATCCTCCTAATTAACCTTATTAATGTATCAACGAATGCAAATGCTTCAATTTCCTTGTTCATGAAATCCCAGTTTACTCTTATCAAATGCTTTTTCTGCCTCAAGACCCACTAACAACAGTGGGTTTCTTTACATTCTGCTTTCCTCAAATGTTTGCCTCCCCTCCACAAAACCTCAGTGATCCTTGTCTAAATTTTTGTAACACTTTTCTCATTCTTTTAGCTAGTATAAACACTAAATATAATTATGGTTTTAATTAAAATGGGTCAGTACGAAGCTTAGTCTGACTGGCCTTTACCATCTTTAGGTAATATGCACACAACAACTTTCTTCCACGATGTAGTTGTTTCTCCTGCTTTTAAAGTATTGTTAAAGTCTTCTAGATCTTTGCCACTTTCTTCCTTCCTGTCACTCATTCGTCTCTAATACATATAACAAGAAGGCTTGGGGTTTCATTCAGATGCTTTTAGATGTGCAAACACATCAGGATGGATAGTAGCATCATTAAATACGAGCAAACTAGTTAACAAACAGAGCTTACATACATACATACATGCTTACACCTCAACAGCTAACTACAAAATGGCAGTCAGGCTCGCATGTGTTCTGTATTTATACTCTCGTGCAAGCCCTTGGATAGCTTCTTAAAGGTATATACATACACATTAATCTACATCCTCCTCCTTAAAAAGATTGCCTTTTGAGAAAAACAGTATTAGAGCCAGGCATACATTACTATATACATTGGAAACAAAACACAATGTTCCTGTCCAAGTTGCTTCATATCTGCTACAGGGTTTAGAGAGTCAACCATATCTCATGACATAACAGTTGGGACAAGATTTAGCAACAGGGACAGTCTGCGGTGCACATCTCATATCAGGAACTTCTGGATTTGTCATAGGAAAAAGAATGTCCTCTGGAACTTCCTCTGGATTTGGAACACCAGTGACTTACTCTGAGATAGACTCTCTCTCACAGGCTATGTGCTGCGGTATAGGCTCGGACACCAGTCTCAAATGTTTCTGATTCCTCCTAAAAGTTGCTCCTCCTCAGTCTGTAATGTATGATCTCGGCTCTGGACCAGTATTTTTCATGACACCGATCCGATCATAAACTCTGGATGTCTGCATCTATAACACTTCAACCACTCGTAATAGATTGAGTGGTTTACTGGTCTTATCTTAGTAGGACTTCTAGGATAGACGTTTCTTCAACAGATTGCCTTTCACTGGTCTGTTCTTGACGCATGGAACCAGCAGTTGACTACTGATTGGTAATGTGGTTCTGGTTTGAATCGACAGATGTTTGAACAGGTGAACCAAGATGTTTATCACGAGGAGCATTTCTGAGATGCAAGAGAGTCAAGAAAACATCACTGTTGTCTCATTTAGACTTCTCAAGTAACTGCTTTGCACTGTGCATTCTGCCAAACCATTTGACTATGGGTAATCTGGACTACTTGTGACATGAGTAGAGTCCCATTTTTCAGCAAATCTTTTGAACAGTTGGCTTGTAAACTGTGTGCTATTGTCAGAAATAACTTTGTGCTGACTTCCATGAACAGCAAAATGACACTTCATCTTAATAATGACAGTACTAGATGCTAGGTTAGGAAGCAAATCAATCTCTAACCAATTGGAGTAAGAGTCTACTAACACCAAATAATATTGCCATTCATCTCGAAGATATCAGTGGCTACTGTCGACCAAGGTAGTTCTAGAATCTGGTTAAGCTGAAGTGGTTCTTTCTGTTGATGAGGCTTAGTACTGTTAAATAGTGAACAAGATAAAAATGCTGTCTCAATGTCTTATGACATAAAACACCAAAATATTACTTCTCTCGCCCTTCTTTTGGTAGATTTGGTTCCTGGGTGACCACGATGCAAGATAGTAAAGTAACCAGGTTGCAAAGACTTTGGAACAATTACTTTCGGACCTTTTATAATGCTGCCTTTGTCAGACAAAAATCTCATCTCTGTATTTGAAATAAGGTTGCACTCCTTGAGGTAAACTAGATAGCGTTGATGGCCATCCTTGATAAAGTGGTTAAGCCTCTGTAAAACTTGGTCTGTGGCTGTGTGTTCTCTCAGCTCATCAAGATGTGTGGAAGAAAACTTTCTCACTTCCATAACTTCAAAATCATCAACGATTGAGAACCTTGATTGTCATTCTGTTCAGTGGTATTTCTGGGTGATCTGGATAATGTATCAGCAAGATAAAGAAGTTTGCCTTTCTTGTAGACAAGATTTAAATTGTACTTTTGCAGTGTCAGCATCATACATTGCAGTCTGGCTGGACGTGATTGCATTGGTTTTCTCAGGATTGTGACTAATGGTTGATGGTCTATTTCAGTCTGGATAGGTCTGCCATAAACTTAATCATGGAACTTCGAACATGCAAACGCAATTACCAAAAGCTCTTTTTCTGTCTGAGCATACTGCTGTTCAGTTTGGGTAAGAGTTCTCGATGTGTAGGCAACAGGTTGATCCTCTTGTAAAATGACTGCACCAACACCAAATTTCGATGCATCACAGGAAGGTGTAACTGGTTTGTGAACATTATAGTATCTGAGCATTGGTGGACTGGGACTTCTCTGTTTCAGGGCATCAAATGCTCTTTGGTGTTGCTCTAACCAAGACCAGGATACATTTTTACTTGTCAGCTTTCTGATTGGTGCTGATAGTTGGCTCAAGTCTAGAATGAAGTTGCCTAGGTAGTTGACTATGCCAAGAAAACGTCACAGGGCTTGAATATTGTCTGGAGCTGGAATCTCGAGAATGGCCGATTGCTTTTAAGGGTCTGGTTGTAGGCTTGTACTAGTGAATAAATGACCAACATGAGGTTGTAGGCCTGTACTAGTGAATAAATGACCAACATAAGGAGCTTCTTGTAGCCTGAATTTACATTTCTGTGCATAGAGCTTAAAATTCACTTGACCTGCCTTTTCTAGACGGTTTTTGTCATGTTCTGCTTCATCATGACCTCCTACCAGTATGTGGTTTACTGTAATAGAAAACACCAAAAAGCATGAATCCTTAATGCTCCACACTAGAACAGAACACTACGCTCGTAAAGTGCTCAAATTTTGAAATGCTTTAATCATCTTAAGTGTACAGAAATATAATCCACTTTTTGTCAAGCCAAATAGCTTAACTTCTTCAGAGACCATTCAGTAAAATGTTAGAACAAATGACAGATATATATACCATTACACCTATCACATGATCATCAAATTAAAATTTAAAGGAAGACACTATCTTTCCAACACATTAGACAAGACTCAAATTGGATGGTTTACTTCAAAAAACTATATATAAAAAAAAGAAATTAAAAAAAAAATGTATGCGGGGGGAAAAAAAAAAAAATATATATATATATATATATATATGGATCCATGCCAGTACATCGACAGTTCAAAACAACGAAAGTCACTACTTCGAAACGAAAGCATCGACCGTTGAAAACATCGACAATACAGTCACGTAAAGTAAAGTAAAGTCACAAAAACAAGTGCTAACATGGGTCCTGCAAGGGGGAAGTAAAGGATATGATATTGTGGAGTTTAGTATGGGTACAGTATCATATAATATCCTTTACTTCCCCCTTGCAGGACCCATGTTAGCACTTGTTTTTGTGACTTTACTTTACTTTACGTGACTGTATTGTCGATGTTTTCAACGGTCGATGCTTTTGTTTCGAAGTAGTGACTTTCGTTGTTTTGAACTGTCAATGTACTGACATGGATCCATATATATATATATATATATATATATATATATATAGCTATGAGGATGGAAAGGTAGATCAATAAACATACCTAATGAAGGGTTTCCAAGTAATAAATGTGTGTTATATTCATTTTTAAACATGTAAAGTATATCCATGGAAATGAAGAAAAAAGAATGAATAAACAAGTGAATAAACTGTGGAGAGTAATTTCAAACACAGTTTATACACTTGTGAAAAACAGTAGGAAATATTTACCAATCGACAATGCCTTAAAAAATATATATATATATTACAAGAGTATATGTATTAAGGTAGTAGTTGATGGTGGATATTTATAATTATAATTAATAACCACGCCACTGTTCACTCGTGGTTATGTAAAAAATATAAAAGTGTAAAAATGAGAATGTAAACATGAAAATCATGATAGATGTGAAAATACAAAAAGCTTACTTTCTACATATGGACACATGATATTGTATAACAAAATTTAATAATATGACCATATGTATAATATGGCTAAAATTAATAAAATTAAGAAATATGTATACAATGTATTGGAACTAGAATAAATATAAGTAAAGGTGTAAAAAGGTGTATGAAAATATGTATTATAAATATAAATTAGACAACAATTAAATGCATTGAGCCTTTAACACATTAAAACATTAAAACATTCTATTAATAAAATAATATTAATGGTCATAGCTATCTGATTAGGTTTTTTAATCTTAAAATGCACATTATAGAACTCATTTCGTTGATCCCTGGATATTGACATGCATTTACTCTTAGTTGCCAGAGAAGTTCATTTCTTTCCAACTTCAATGACTCGGGTCAGAAGTTGGAAAGAAATGAACTTCTCTGGCAACTAAGAGTAAATGCATGTCAATATCCAGGGATCAACGAAATGAGTTCTATAATGTGCATTTTAAGATTAATAAACCTAATCAGATAGCTATGACCATTAACATTATTTTATTAATATAATGGTTTAATGTTTTAATGTGTCAAAGGCTCAATGAATTTAATTGTGGTCTAATTTATATTT
Organism: Protopterus annectens; assembly: GCF_019279795.1. Lineage (NCBI taxonomy): Eukaryota > Metazoa > Chordata > Ceratodontiformes > Protopteridae > Protopterus > Protopterus annectens. Next base: position 635,946,872 of record NC_056733.1, read on the forward strand.
ATATTTATAATGCATATTTTCATACACCTTTTTACACTTTTACTTATATTTATTCTAGTTTCAATACATTGTATACATATTTCTTAATTTTATTAATTTTAGCCATATTATACATATGGTCATATTATTAAATTTTGTTATACAATATCATGTATCCATATGTAGAATGTAAGCTTTTTGTATTTTCACATCTATCATGATTTTCATGTTTACATTCTCATTTTTACACTTTTATATTTTTTACATAACCACGAGTGAACAGTGGCGTGGTTATTAATTATAATTATAAATATCCACCATCAACTACTACCTTAATACATATACTCTTGTAATATATATATATATTTTAAGGCATTGTCGATTGGTAAATATTTCCTACTGTTTTTCACAAGTGTATAACTGTGTTTGAAATTACTCTCCACAGTTTATTCACTTGTTTATTCATTCTTTTTTCTTCATTTCCATGGATATACTTTACATGTTTAAAAATGAATATAACACACATTTATTACTTGGAAACCCTTCTTTAGGTATGTTTATTGATCTACCTTTCCATTCTCATAGCTATACATATATATATATATATATATATATATCTATTTTTTTTTTTCACATACATTTTTTTTTTATATATAGTTTTTTTGAAGTAAACCATCCAATTTGAGTCTTGTCTAATGTGTTGGAAAGATAGTGTCTTCCTTTAAATTTTAATTTGATGCTCATGTGATAGGTATAATGGTATATATATCCGTCATTTGTTCTAACATTTTACTGAATGGTCTCTGAAGAAGTTAAGCTATCTGGCTTGATGAAAAGTGGATTATATTTCTGTACACTTAAGTTGATCAAAGCATTTCAAAATTTGAGCACTTTACGAGCGTAGTGTTCTGTTCTAGTGTGGAGCATTAAGGATTCGTGTTTTTTGGCGTTTTTGGTTTATCCGTGCTTCATCTGTCTACTATAAATAATACAAGGATACCCAGAAAAATTTGCTCTATTTGCACGTTGAAAGACTTCAGTTGTAGAATTTATTCCAAATGGCATTCTCAAAAATCTGTACCTGCCGCACAGAGTACTGATTATAGTGAGCAATGAGGATTTTTTATCAAGCTAACTTTGCCAGAATGAACTTTTTGCATATAAGACAGAAAAAGTTGTGGCATTTGGCATCAAGGAAGCGACTTCTTCAACTGTGCACATTGGGTGATGGTGCCTTTTTAGTGCTTTGTTCAAACCTCATGGATCAATACATATTCTGATGTCATCTGTGCTTTCCTTATAAGCTACCACTATGGAAGATACCCATTCATAGGTTCATAGGTAGGTACTAGGCTTTCTGCCTGAAGGCATTTATAAGCCTAGCCAGAATGTGTTGGCTTTCACTGCCCCCCTTAGATTAGTTCCCTGTGCCTCTCTCCAGCAGAGCCATTGAAGTGATCCCCGTGGTAAACTTTCTGTTTACCATCCACTCTTCAAGGTTTTTCTTGAAGAGTGTTAGCGAGGAGCTCTGCCTGATGTAGATTGGAATCTTGTTCCAAAGCATGGGAAGTCTCTGGGACAGGAATCTGTCCCTCCAGCATGTCCAATTTATTGTTGTGGTGAGGTTTAGATCCCTAGAGGGTGTGGCTCGAGGGGATATGGTTTTCTTTAGGTGGAGCATGTCCATCAATTCTGGGTTGGATATGGCCTTGTATGTCAGGCAGAGATCACCTCTTAGTAGGTGGTATGCAACCGAGTAGCTGGAGTTTTTTCAGTCGAGTTGCATAGGGCATCCGTTTGAGGCCAGTGATCCTCTTGGTGAGGTACTTCTGTGGTCTTTCCAGCTGTTGCAGGTGTCATGTAAGGTACATCCCAAATGGGGCGTTGTACTCTGTGATGGGTCTGATGAGTGATGAGTAGAGGGGCACAATGACCTCTTTTGATCTGGATGCAAACCCTTTTGTGATTAAATGGGCCACATAGAAGGATTTTCTAACCACTTTGGCAATGTGATTATCAAAGGAGAGATTACAGTCTACTTGGGTCCCCAGATCCCTTATTACGTCTTCCGTATTTAGGGGACTACCACCTATGTGGTAGTTTGTGGGTACTTTGTTTTTTCCAATGGGGATGACTATGCACTATTTGGCATTTAGCTTGAGGCCATGGTTTTGACACCAGGTATCTGTCTCAGTGAGACCCTTTTGGAGGATGTCTGTGTCAGCCGGATAGTCAGTTACAGCCCCCAGTTTGCAGTTGTCTGTGAACTTGGTCAGTTATAGTCCTCCTGTGCTTGCCTGTACCTCTGAGAAGTATATGCCGAACAGGAGGGGTCCTAGGACTGAGCCCTGGGGAACGTCACTTGTAACCGGTTTAGAGTCAGACCTAGCTCCCACAACTCTTACCATGTGGGTTCTGAGTGTGAGCCAGTTGGCAACCCATCTCGTGATGTAGGGGTTTATGTTCAGGCTGGTGAGCTTGTCTATATTACCAGAATGGGGAATGGTGTCGAGGGCCTTTGTGAGGTCCAGGTAGGCTGTGTGGACCACCTTTCCCTTATCTATAGCCTTGGTAACTGTCTCAAAGAAGTCCACCAGGTTTAGGAGGCATGATCTGCCCTTAAAGCCGAACTGGGTAGAGTCCAGTGTTTGGAGGTTCCCAATGTCTCTGTTAATGAGATCCATGATGATGCGCTCCATAGCCTTGCAGACCAAGCTAGTCAGGCTTATAGGGCGATAGTTCCCGGGGTCTGTTGTGGCTCCACCTTTGTGGAGTGGAATAACTGTTGCTGTGCGCCACTCTATGGGTACGTAGCCTGTGGAGAGGCTGAGATTGAACAGTGTGTTTAGATGAGGGGTTAGTTCATCTTTGAGCTCGTGTAGGATGCAGCCTGGGACACCATCTGGTCCCGTTGATGCCTTGTTTTTGGCTTTGGAGAGTGCTGTTTTAACCTGTGATTTTAGGGGCACTACATTCTTCTGGTATGGTTATGGGCCCTTTTGGGGGTGAGAGGGGGTGAAGTTTGCACTGAACCTGTCTGCCAGGATGTTGGCGATATTGGTCGGTTCAGTGTATTTTGTGCCATTCTGCACTAACTCCGAGGAGATATGAGAATTGCCACTTAGATTCTTGACATAGCTAAAGAATGTCTTGTGGTTATCTTTGGAGTCCTAGGCAATTTTTTTTTCCAAGCTAGCCTTTGATGATTTTATGAGGGATTGTAGTTTCTTGCTAATACTGATCAGGGATGTCTTCCCTTCTTGGGATTTTACTCTTTTCTGTATTAGTTTCCTCCTTCCATTGTATAGCTTGTTTATGGCAAGGGTCCACCAGACTGGTTTCCTTTTCTTGGAGGAGTGAATCTTGGTTTTGCTTGGGATAGCATGATCCATGCATTCTTGTAGGTGCCCATAGAGTGCATTAGTAAAGGATTTTGCAGGTTGGGCAGCGTTATCCTTTAGCATGGGGGCTTTGAAACTTTCCACCTCGGTCTTAAGTAATGTCAAGTTTGCTTTTGAAATGTTTTTCATGGTGGTTTCCTTGACCGGGGGTGGGGGAGGAATGTGGATATCCAGAGTGATTAGTTTATGGTCAGATCTAACCAGCGAGGGGTTGACCTCCGGTGTGGAACAATGGTCGCCCATGTTGGTGATGACCAGGTCCAATATGTTGTCACCTCTGGTGGGGGTGTTGACCAGTTGATCCAGGGCGTTTGAGTTTATAAATTTTAGGAAATGTTGGGCAAGGGAGTTAGTACTTTAGCTCTCCCAGTTAATGATTGGGTAATTGAAATCACCCAATATCAGGGTGTTTGGTATGACCTTTATGTTTCCCATTGTTTCCAGAAACGCGGAATGGGGGTCCTGGGACATAATGGGTGATGTGTAGCAAGCTACAATTTGAATTGCAGTTTTGCCCGTTGTTAGTTGCACGTGGATGATCACTGAAGCATCGTGCTGTGCCACTAACCTGGAGGTGTGGGTATCCTTGATTAATATGGATATGCCCCCGTCTTTTGTACTTCGATCTGAGTTTTGTGGCCGAAATGTATATTATGAGTTGTAGCCTAGTAGTGCTGGGGTGCTCTCTGGTGCCTTAAACCAGGTTTCTGTTACTGCACATATATCTATTTTCTTCATACTAAGGAGTGCCTCAAGTGCATGCATTTTGAGGTTTAGCCTTCTGGCATTGAGTAGCATTACCCTCAGTTTTTTGTTACTTGGCGTTTCCACTGGGCAAATTACACCTTGTCACACCATTCTGTCTAACTCTGCTTTGACTGTCCTGCATGGCTATTGGAACTTTATGTGCTGGCCTGATAACTGGACTGACCTCTGGGTCTAACTCCATGGAGTTCACAGCTGGAAGGTTGCCTTGTTTGTCTTCAAAAAGATCAGCATATGTAGAAAAAGTGTGCTGGGAAAAATTAGAGTACTGGTCTGGGAAACTAACATGATGGACTTATTAAATGAAAGCAGTCCCATTTTCAAACAGTCTCTGAGCCCTAATAATGACTGAACGTGCCTCTTGACCACATAAGATAAGTCATAGCTTCTTCCACTCTGCTGGAAGTAACATGAAAGCACTACTGAGCCTTTGGTTTGAATTTCTTCACCTCCATAAGCAACATCTTTTGCACATCTGTCCAAATCAAGCCATTCACCTTTGCACGCTCTAGCAAATGTTTCTGATGACATAACATTGCACTTAGAACCTGTGTCAACTTTGAGCTCTGTGGGTTTGCCATTTATCCAAACAATACAAAATACTTCACTCCTTGCCCTTAAATCTACTGCATTAACCATTTCATGAAGCACTGACACACCAGCAACATAGAGTAGGGTTGCCAATGTCTAACTGGTCAACTTGTTTCTTAAAATGTTCTCTTTTAATAAAATAATGCAGGCCTTTTGATGTACAAAATCTTATGAAATTATTCCATTTATTACACTTGTGGCATTGTTGACAAAAAGCTAAACATTTCACCCTTTTAGGTTCATGACTTCCACCACAATTACGACAGTTGGCAGTGAAACTTGGTTGGGGCCCACGCTTTGAGTTTGCTGACTCACTGTTGTGCTTCACTGAGACTGTGCGAAGTCTGGAACTTGCCAGAAAGTTCTGAGGTTTACCAGTAGGTGCTGCAGGGGTTACAACTGCCATGTGCTTGGGCCTGTTTCTTTTAACCACGTGCTGCATACTATCAACATGTGCTTTATCACTGTGCCTTGTAAAACTGTTCTTGTTTATAAGCATATTTGTGTGCTTTTCTATGAGCTTGTATAGCTGACAAATCTCAGTGGCCTTATTCAAAGTTAAATCACTGTCATGAAGCAAAATGTTTCAAATAGCATCATCTTTTGTACCACACACACGTCTGTCTTTATCAACTCTTCCCTTAAGTCACCAAATCTGCATTTTTTAGCTTTATTTCTCAGGTCAGTTACATATGCTGCAAAAGTTTCTCCAGGCTTTTTGTCCCTTGTGTAAAATAAGTGCCTTTCCATTGTAACATTTGTCTTCGGGTTACACATTTCTCTAAATTTATGTTTTAAGCATTCTGGATCCTCCCTTGACTCAACATGTACAACAATATAGTGTTTTCCCCCCTCTCCAGTATAAATCGAAGGTGCATACACAAATGAATGATCTGATGTTGTTAATCTTCTTTCCATTCATCACTGATGGCTTTGGTTCTGTGCCCTCAGAATCGAGTTGGCCTAATACCAAGCTCGCTCCAGCCAAAAAACTCTTGAGCTAAACTTTTATCCATAGTGCCCTTCTCCCTGTTACCTCAGATCTCGTTTTCCGTGTACCCGTAAAGCCGCATCCAAGCCACGCTCTCAGCTAAGTGTAAACTTTTGATATTTTTTCTGGATATTGTGTCTATCTTTTATTCTTTCTTGGTATTTTTGATATTTCTCTAACTTCTCCTTCTCCTTCCTTTTTCACCTGTCTTTGATATCTATTTCGATATAAATATAGTGTAACTCTTTGTCTTAGTTTCCTGTCTGAATTGTGTGTATATTTGCTTATGATGTCTGATAAAAAAGGCACATCAGAGTTTAAGCATTGTGCTTCTTGTAAGGGAAAACTGCCTAACAGTGATTCCCATGATGACTGTGTTTATTGTCTGGGGGTGCAACCCCCTTGTGTGATTTGCCAAAGTTTTATCAGTGAACGAGCACAAAAACAAACTGATTCTGAAGGACCTCCTTAAGTTGCCCTGTTAAGAGACCCTTTCTGCGACTGAGGTCTCATCCCCTCTAACTAAAGAAAAGAAAAGGTCTCACTCTGTTCCCTCTTGTATGTAAAGTCTAAAGTGCCAAAATTGTCTTTGGAGCGTAAGTCCATCTTATCGCCACCTACCTCTTCTGTTTCAACTATGACTGTTCTTATATCGGCACCCACTTGGGCTCTGATACTGTCTGCAGCACCAACTACTGATTTTCCAAAGGTTACTACAACTTCAGTACCGAGTGTCGCTTTGGCAAAGTGCACGCGATACCTACGTCTGCGATTCCATTTACTACTGAACCTTCTGTGTTGGCTCTGATTGCCCTTCCAGCACCGAGTCCTTTCACTGTTCCGATAACGACAATTTTGTTGCCACTTCTTCCTGTCTCCAAACTGGAGACGTCGGTGCCGATAGATTCCACACCATGGACCCGATACTGTACATCAACAGATCCATTTCCAGAGCAAGTGTATAGTCCGTTCCTAGAATGACCTGACTCGCCATCGGGAGTATCCACTAGATCCACCAGGAGCCTTTCCGAGTTTGACGTGGTACGTCTTGTGTATCAGCTGTTGACAGCCAGGGGAATACCCACTCTGTCTAGGACCCATCCACCTGCAGAACCTGGGTTGGTTTCTCCACAGACTCCATTATACTCTCCTCCTTTAACCATACCAGTTCCAAAGTTTTCATCTCTGTCATTTTTGAAACTGAGCTCACTGGGGCTCCAGGACTGTCCCTTTGGCCTTTGGTCCTTTCTGAACTGAGCCTTCCTCAACTCTGTGATTTGAGCTATGGGCTCTTTGGCTCAGGGCACGGTTCCAAGTGTGTGTACATTTCTGTCCACTGTTACGGGAGCTCTGTCTGCACCAATCCTGGTTGAGGCTTCACCCTCAGGAACGGGTTCGACGGAGCGGGGTGTGACCCCCAGTACCGAGGTTGTCCTTCTCCATTCTGGGCTCCCATCCCTCTTTGGGTGGACCTGCTTTATGAGCTGTGGAGAGGGCACATGCCTCTGGAAGCATTCCACTGACGTCAAAACCCCAGACCTCCTTTTCTCCTGAGCTACAGCTGATACAAGCCAGCACCCCGGGACACCGGGCAGGAAAGTCACAGGAGACCCCGTTACAGGGCACCCCCTCTTCTGAGTCCTCCTCGAGGCCCCCGCTGAGGAGCACCCATGGAAGAGATCATACAAGAGGAAGCACGTAGACTCCCCTGAATAGTCTCTGACAGAGGATACGGATTTTGATGATGCTGAAGGGTCCTCCCGGTCACCCCCCTGATGATGTCTCCTTTGGGGACATCCTTGAAATGTTGAAACAGAGAGGTGATTGGAAGCCCACTAACCCTTCTTCTGAGGGGTCCATGTTTCTGCAGGCCTTCTGTGCCCAGCCCTCTACCTCTTGGGTGACCCTGCCTGCAGATGAGCTGGTACAACTCGTGGTGCAGCACGTCTGGAAGAACCTTGATTCTATTGAGTCGATCCCTCAGAGACCTGACAAGACACTATCCCCCCCCCCCGAGGAAAACCCACATTGGTCGAGAGGTTTACCAGTTGATGCTGTGGTGGTGGCGACAGCGGCCACAAAAAGGATCTTGCCAAAGAGACTTATACTGTTCATCTGCCCAATAGAGAGTGCCGGGCTGTGGACAGATTAAGGAAGTGAGTTTTTGCTTCAGTGACTTTTGCCATTTGGTTTACTTGGCACATTTTACGAGGCTCCAAAGAGACTTGGTTTCCGAACTCTCTGGAATGCTCACCAGGACAGCTGTCTGACAAGGTAAGAGACAAAGTTGCCTTGCAACTCGCAACCCTGGAATCGATCTCCAATTCATCCATGAGGTTGCTCTCACATGCAACTGAAGGGGTGGCTAGAGCGGCGGGTTCAGGCATAGTTATGAGACGCCATGTCTGAGTGCGCCTCTGTGACTTCACAGACCCTTTCAAGTCTTCCTTCCTGAACGTTCCAATCGAAGTATCTTCCCTTTTTGGCCCCAAGGTGAAAGACACCCTGGCCAGGTGTGAGCAGGACAGTAAGACCCTGTTTGCCATAGGTCTATGTTTTTACAATCCTCAGCTCTTCTTTTCCAGGAACCTGAGGAGTGGAAAAATGTGGCACCAAAAAATCTCAGGGTCCTTTCCATGCCACACATGGCGATGATACCGCCGGGGCAGAGGGGGTAACAATTCTGAAAGATGGCCCTACTGAGACAGAGGGGATCTGTGTAATCAGGGACCCAGGGATTCTTTCTCTGGGCAGCCTTACCAGCGCTCCTGAAGAGCAGCCCGATTGCTTTCCTTTGTAAGCAGTTGGGGATGTTTCTCTCTGCACCATGCTGCCTGGCATGCAATAACTTCTGACTGTTGGGTGCAGAAAATTATAACCAGAGGCTACACCATTCTCCTCATCACTTACCCAAAACTTCCGACAAAACTTCCCTATGTTCCACCCAGTCAAAGGATAGAAGCAGGCAGCTGCAGAAATAAAAAAGCTCTGTCAAAAAAAGAGTCATCCAAATAGTCCCAACAGACCAATGCGGATCCGGATTCTACTCAAGATTCTTTTTAGTGCCAAAAAAACAGGGGACTGGAGGCTAATTCTGTATCTCAGCAATTTGAACAAGTCCGTTGCCCAAACAAAATTCCAGATGGTCACGGTTCAGTCCATTCTCCCTTTTCTAAGAGAAGGTGATTGGATGTGCTCGATAGATCTCCGGGATGTGTATTACCACATCAAAATAGACAAACACTCCAGGAGTCTACTTCGCTTCTGGCTAGGAGCCAATCACTACCAATTTTGTATCCTGCTGTTTGGACTCTCTACAGCCCCCAGAGGATTCACAAAGTGCATGTCAGTGGTCACAGCTCACTTGAGGCTGCAAGGATTCCGTGCGTTTCCGTATTTGGACGATTGGCTCCTTACCGCCCCCACCAAGCATCTTCTGGTAGCTGGTAGCAGCCCTGCAGTACACTCTTTCCCTGGTGAGACTTTTAGGAATAACGATAAACTTGGAGAAATCCAACCTTGCTCTGACTTGGTCCATAAAGTTCAGTGGAGCAGCCTTTGACACCTGTTCTTGTCTGGTGTCTCTCCCATTTCACAGACTTCAGAGATTGAGGCTCAAGCTCTGAGTGATACTCTGTCAAAACAAAGCCTCGGCAAGGGAGGTTCTTCAGGTTTTAGTATCCATGGCAGCTGCCATACTGATAGTGCCTCTTGTGAAACTACATATGCGAATACTTCAATGTCTTCTGCTATCTCAGTGGTTTCCAAATCACCACCCTCTATGTTTTCAGATTCAGATAACCAGTTGTTGCAAACAGGACCTTCTTTGGTGGATGAGGCCAGAGACAGAACTTTGGAGCCACCCATTCCATCCTCCCCAACCCAAGGCCGTTGTGATGACTGATGCTTCCCTGATAGTGTGGAGGGACAATTTTCAGGGAAAGACAGTCCAACGCACATAGTCCACTCTGGAGGCCAACCTGCATATCAACATTCTAGAACTGAGAGCAGTGCTGTTAGCATTGCAAGCATTCCAATCCGGTCTTCCTTCTGGAACAATTGCAATTAAATCAGACAACATGTCAGTAGTCTGGTATATCATCAAGCAAGGAGAAACCAAGTCCTATCCCCTATGTCGAGAAGCCATGAGAATTTGGCAGTGGGCGATAGCTTCCAACTGCTTTCTGAAAGCAGTGCATATCCCAGGGAATTTCAGCATGATTGCAGACAAGTTGAGCAGAAGTATTCTCCTGCCTCACGAGTGGTCCCTCAATCCCAACGTAGCGGCAAAAATTTTCAACTGTTCGGGCCAACCTTGCTGCGACCTTTTTGCCTCCCTGTCAAACAACAAATGCAGCAGCTATTTTGCCCTATTTACCCCATAGGGGGATTCCCTGAAGGATGCTCAGATTCACAATTGGCTCACGAGACTGCTATATGCCTATCACCCCATCCCTCTGACTCCCCAGTTCGTAAAGAAAGCTATTCGGTCAAAATGCAAAGTGAACCTCATAGCCCCCCTTTTAGCCTCGACAAGTTTGGTTCCCCTTCCTTCTGCCTCATCTAGTATGTCGACCATGGATATTGAACCCTTTTCCAGACCTGAACTCTCATCCCCAATGGTTGAGTCACCCAAACCTATCCAGTCTCAAGATGACAGCTTGGATGTCCTTCAAGAATGCAACTGCAGTCATAACATATGGGTTGTCCTGCCTCAGGCAGCCCTCGGTTGGCCGGATTCCAAAGTCTGGGTCCGACGTCGGCTGATGTCGCATTTCTCTCCGACGTCAGAGCGGCTGGAGTACATAAGCATCAGCCGACGCCATTTTCTTCAGTCTTTCTTGCCGCGCGGTGCCCGAAGCAGAAGCGGTTCGCAAGTGCCGATCGGTCAGCTCCTGTATTCTTCGATTCCGAAGTCATCAAAAAAGCTAAGTACCCCATTGGGGACCTTTTCTTGCCTCAGCTGATGTCAGAAATTACTGAAAAAGTTAACAATTGTCTTTCTTGTGGTAAACAAATACCTCATAAGGATTTCCACTCTTACTGTCTTCCTTGCCTTGGCCCAGACCACAACGTCTCGGCCTGTGTAGCCTGTGCTCACCTCAACAAGCGCAATCTCAGGCGCCGGGCGGAGTTCGCTGAAGATTTTTTCGGCGAAAAATTTGCCTATATAATGCCGTCGGAACTTCCGACATCGCAAACTCCCAAGAAACGAAAAGACCGGGACCGACATCCTCGGCCTGCGTCTACCACCGACTCCATGCCAAAACCTACCCCGCTCCGAACCAAAGACACCGCATTACCGACGACTCCGATTCCGGATATCACTCCGACACCAGTTATTGTTTTTCCTCCGGATACCGAAACCGAGGAAATGCCCGAGACCATTGCTGTAGATAAGGTCACTCCTGCACGTGGAGCTGCCAGGCCTCCTATGGCCATGTCTATTAAGGCCTACACTAGGGCTAAGGCAGCCAGCAAGACCAAGCATCTTACTACTAAAGCCTTACCTCAGCCTACTCCAGAGACACAAATTATGACTATGGCTACTGACCTAATTTCTATGATTAGAGGTTCACAGGCCCATCCTGAGAGAGGATCCCAGCCTCCTTCTGATAAAAGGCCCCGGGTTGAACCCTCTGACCCTATTCCTTCAGATGAAGATTCTGAGGACTCTGTCCACTCTGATGGCCAGGAAGAGCTCTTCCAGACCTATGAGGACTCGGATGCAGAGGATTCCATTCCCTCGGCCTCCCCTCCTGAGGATATTTCTTTTGGGGAAGTTCTGCATACCATGAGGGAACATTTCAAGTGGCAAAGACGGGAATATTCTGATTCCAGAAAGCGCCTTCGAACTTTCCTTAAAAAGCCCCAGCACAGGCCCTTAGCTATTCCTCCTGTGCTTGATGTTTTGGATGATTTATATTCTGATTCTAGTGTTACTCCTGATTCTCTTCCTCCTGCTCCAGCTAAGCCGGACAGGTATTACAGGGTCCCAGAAACACATTCCCATTTATTCAGGGCCCATACTGCTGATTTGGAAACTATTTCTCAGGGACCTAAAGGTGTTTCAGCTTCCACCTCTAAAAATCCTTTGCCCTCCAACAGGGAAGCTAGGTCATTAGAGAGATGGGGTAAAAAGGTTTACACTTCCACTACTTTATCTATGAGAGCTTTGAATTGCCTTTTTCATATGTTACAATATCAGGATTTCCTGTTAGAAGATTTACAGAAAACATTGGCTTCTCCTGATCCTTTAGACAGGAAGTCTTTGCAGGAAGCTGTACATAACTCTCAGCAAGTAAGCAATCACTTCCTGCAGTGTGGATATGATGCACTGGAAGCTTCATGTAGGACAGCTATGACAGGGGCAGTCATTCGTAGACATGCATAGTTAAAAGATCAACCTCTACCAGATCATGTAAAGGCAAAACTTCTGGATGCACCTTTGGAAAAGAACAAGCTTTTTGGTGCTAATGCTAAGAATGTGTTAAAGTCCATCGAGAAAAAGCAAAATCAGTTCAGACGGTGAAAGATTTCCTCCAGGTCCAAACCCCCAGATTCAGCAGGAATTGGCCTTCAAAAAACTGGTCCTTTCCTAATCCTGAAAATTTTCAAAGGGGTAAAAACAGACGTGGCCGAGGAAGAGGACAATACAGAGGTCCTTACAGGGGACGACAATGGCAGCCAGCAAACCAAAGAAGTGACACAGGGGTTTCAACTGCCCCACAGCCACAGTCTCAATGACTTTCCTCTTCTTCCGCCTACCAGGGAACAAATAGAAGCTCCCTTGGGCGGGAAATTATCTCTGTTTGCAGACAATTGGCACAGATTGACAAAGGACAAATGGATTTTGGACATTATAGACCGAGGTTACAGGTTCCATTTTCATACCTTACCAAGAAAAAAGGCATGCCAAACCTACCACAAAACCAGAGGGCAGAGGCTATCAAGCAAATCTCTCTGCTGACTCGGATAAAAGCAATAGAAAGAGTTCCACAACAAGAACAAGGCCAGGGGTTTTACTCAAGACTGTTCCTTGTTCCAAGAAAAGAATCTCAATGGAGACCAATACTGGATTTGTCCGCATTAAACACCTTTCTCATAGTACCAAAGTTCAAAATGCTGACTCTACAGCAACTCCTTCCCATGCTGGGCAAGGGGTCTTGGCTGATTACTCTGGACCTCAAGGAGGCATACCTGCATGTCCCTATCAGACACAGCTGCAGAAGATACCTCAGATTTCTTGCAGGGCCAGAGCATTATCAATTCTCAGCATTGCCATTTGGCTTATCTACTGCGCCCAGAGTATTCACAAAATGCCTGGCTTCAGTAATTGCTCATTGCAGGCTCCAGGGGATCCAAATTTACCCGTACCTGGACGACTGCCTCATACAAGCGGACGACAAATTGATGTTGACAAAAAACTTGGACTATGTCATTCGATTACTTCAGGCTCTGGGATACACAGTCAACTTCCAAAAGTCAAGACTTCAGCCATCCCAGCAAATAATCTTCTTAGGAGCCAAATTAGACACAGCCTCTCAAATGGCTTACCTAACAGAAGACAAGCAAGAAAAGTTAACTCATTATTTCAAAGATTTGGCAAAACTTACCCAGATGACTGCAAGGAGATTCCTACAGGCCCTGGGTTACATGGCATCCTGCATTCTCCTGGTTCATTTAGCAAGACTACACATGAGAAAGCTTCAATGGTACCTAAAAAGCCTATGGTCTCAGCACAGCAACAACTTAGAGACAACCATACCGCTCATTCCATGCCTACAAAAGGAATTCCTATGGTGGGCCTCGGTAAGCCAGGCAAACACAGGTATGTCATTCAAAAAAACACAGATAACACAGACCATGACCACAGACGCCTCAGACCTTGGATGGGGGGCGCACATGGAAGGCAGGTGTATACAAGGACAATGGTCTCCAAAGGAAACACATCTGCATATAAACCAAAAGGAAATGCTGGCAGTAATGCATGCCATCGAGGCCTTTCAACACCAACTTCAGCAAGGCCATTTACTGATACGGACAGACAACACCACTGTGATGTGGCATATAAACAAGCAAGGGGGCACCCATTCTTACCCCCTTTGCAGACTGACAATGCATCTTTGGGAAAAATCACTTTGCCTAAACATCCAGTTACAATCCCAGTTTGTTCCAGGCAAAGAGAATGTGCTGGCGGACAGCCTAAGCAGGAATTTCACAGATCCACACGAGTGGAGGTTACATCCGAAGATCTTCATACAGCTCACTTCGACATGGGGCAGGCCCGAAGTAGACCTATTTGCCTCCCACCTCAACCATCATCTACAAAAATTCTGCTCAAGGACATACCATCCACAAGCTTGGAAAATAGATGCTCTCTCATTCAACTGGAACTTCCTAAAAATCTATGCATTCCCACCTCTGCCACTGATGACCTCAGTATTACTAAAGATCAAAGCAGAGAGACCCAAAGGGATCCTAATAGCTCCGGACTGGCCAAGACAACACTGGTATCCACTACTACGGAGCATATGTCACACCAAGAAGTGGGCCCTTCCCCAATGGCCTCTACTTTTGACTCAACACAACTTCAAGACAGTGCCTCCAAACCTTCAGACACTGCAGCTAACAGCCTGGGAGATCCCATGAATAACCTCAACCTATCTCTCTCCAAGGAAGTTCAGCGGATACTAACAGAGGCTCGAAGACCATCCACCAAAAAGGTTTACTTAGCAAAATGGAAGAGATTCAGCATTTGGAATACCAGCAAGGGGCATGATGCATCATTATTGAACATCCCACTCATCCTGGAATATTTGGCAGATATGCTACAGAATGGACTCTCATATTCTTCCATAAAGATACATGCATCAGCTATTTCAGCTAGATATAACACTGATCCGCCTGTGTTTTCACATCCTTTGCTAAGGCAATTCCTCAGGGGAATCAAGAATATTAAACCACCAAGAAAGGCTCCAGTGCCAGCCTGGGACCTCAATTTTGTCCTAGAAAAACTGACTCTACCTCCATTTGAGCCAGCAGCTTCAGTTGACTTGCAATTTCTCTCATGGAAGACAGCTTTCCTGTTGGCAATTACCTCAGCAAGAAGGGTTTCGGAACTACAGGTCCTAATGGCAATACCACCGTTCATAATTTTCCACAGAGACAGGGTTTCATTAAGGACCAACCCTACTTTTATGCCAAAGGTGGTATCTAGGGTTTCTTTAAATCAAGCTATTCATCTGCCTGCTTTCTTCCCCAATCCTGAGAATAAGGGGGAAAAGACTGTTACATACCTTGGACATTCACAGACAACTTCGATACTACCTGGATAGAACCAAGACCAGTAGGAAGTCTGAACAACTTTTTGTAGCTTACGCCCCCGCAGTCCAAGGAAAAGCAATTTCAAAACAGACTATTTCAAAATGGATTGGACATTGCATCAGATTCTGTTATTCCTTTCATGGAAAGACTGTTCCAGCGAATGTCAGACCACATTCCACCAGAGCTACAGCCACCTCTACAGCATTCTTAAGAGGGGGTGCCTACTAAGGACATTCTAGAAGCTGCTACATGGAGCTCCGTGCATACATTCTCCAAACACTACAATCTCCCTCTATACTCCAGATCCAGAGCAGGCTTTGCTTCGGCAGTCCTGCAGGGTTTGATTGCCACACCATCTTTTTCCTAGACCATTCCTCCTCCCCCAGCTAAGCTATGGTATTCTACCCATATGTTATGACTGCAGTTGCATTCTTGAAGGACATAGTACAGTTTTGTACCTACCATAAATGTAGATGTCCGATAGATATGCAACTGCAGTCGGATTTTCCCTCCCTCCATACCCCTCTATGTCTAGGGTCCACTCCTATCCCTGTTTCTCTTAGCTGGGGATATCTGTTATGGTGTATCTGTTTATTGCTCATTTATTTGTCTGGAATGCTGTTTTTGACTTCCAATTTGATTATAGCCTTCCTTGGAGGTCACCTGGCATCTGGGGCAAGAAACACTGAAGAAAATGGCGTCGGCTGATGCTTATGTACTCCAGCCGCTCTGACGGAGAGAAATGCGATATCAGCCGATGTCGGACCCAGACTTTGGAATCCGGCCGACCGAGGGCTGCCTGAGGCAGGACAACCCATATGTTATGACTGCAGTTGC
This sequence comes from Protopterus annectens, assembly GCF_019279795.1. Classification (NCBI taxonomy): domain Eukaryota; kingdom Metazoa; phylum Chordata; order Ceratodontiformes; family Protopteridae; genus Protopterus; species Protopterus annectens. Next base: position 635,962,763 of record NC_056733.1, read on the forward strand.
ATATCTGTTGGACATCTACATTTATGGTAGGTACAAAACTGTACTTTTCTCCACTTCCATTAGTTGCCAGACAGGATAACCCTCCCTCACCTGTACGTGACATTATCCTGGCCTCACACAAACCATCCAGCAGAAGACTATATCTAGACAAATGGAAGAGATTCTCTATTTGGTGTAAGAAAAGAAGGTCAGACCCGTACTCTGCTCTAGTTACAGCGGTCTTACAGTATTTTTCAAAATTTTTCAAGGATGGAGCTGCAGCTACTCTACCATACGAGTACATCTAGCGGCTATTTCAAACTTTCATGATGGGCTGGATAATTCTCCCCTCATCTCTCATCAGTTATGCAAAACCTTTCTTAAAGGGATCTCTCACATTAGGGCTCCAGTCAGGCAACCTATAGAGCCATGGAACCTCACGTTAGTCCTTCAGTCTTTAACTCAACCTCCTTTTGAACATGCAACAGATTTTTATCTTGGAAGTCCCTTTTCCAGGTAGCCATCACATCAGCCAGATGAATTTCAGTGCTTCAGGCGTTATGCAGTAAAAGGCCGTATTTAATCTTCCACAAGGACAGAGCATCACTCTGGACAAACCCAGCCTTTCTCCCCAAAGTTATTTCAGATTTTTCCATCAATCAGGCCATTGACTTGCCAGTATTTTTCCCAAATTTTACTAATAAAAGGGAATACTGTCTACACTCTTTGGATGTACATAGACAACTGAGGTTTTTAGACAGAACCAAAGCAATACATAAAACTGACCAATTTTTCATTTCCTTCTCTCGACCTAGAATGGGAAATTCTGTCTCCAAGGTAACTTTATCTAAATGGCTAAGGGACTGCATCCACTACATCTGTTCACTTGCGAAAAAACCTATACCACAGAATGTTAAAGCCCACTCTACCAGATCTATGGCAAGTTCTGTAGCCTTCCATTCGAGAGCCTCTATGGATGATGTTTGTGCAGCAGCCAGATGGGCTAACCCCCACACTTTTATTAATCATTACAAATCGGATGTGGTCTCCAGAGGGAGAGCTGCCTATAGCTCAATGGAGCTCAGGAATATTCTTCCTTAAGGGGCGCCCAAGGAACAGAAGGTACCTGGGGATTCTGTCCCATCAGTGATGAATGGAAAGAAGATAAACAACATCAAATAAAGAAGTTATGTCTTACCATAATGTTCCATCTGTGTTGTTTATCTTCTTTCATTCATCACCTCCCACCCTCCTTCCCCTTCCAAAGGCTCCTGAGGGATACTTTGGGTCCAAGTGGTGAGTTAGGGCATTTGCGCAGAAGTGCCCTCTGCTTTATCTGAGGTAACAGGGAGAAGGACACTATGGGTAAAAGCTTAGCTCGTGAGTTTTTTGTCTGGCACGAGCTTGGTATTAGGCCTACTTGGTTCCGAGGGCTCGGAACTGAACCCATCAGTAATGAATGAAAGGAGATCAACGACACAGAGCATTATGGAAGACATGTAACTTATTTTTCCATTTCTATAGCTTCTGACCCAGCTAAATTAAACAGAATAAATGTCTTTGTACTGTCATATTTATCAGAAATTGCAGCCTGCATGAAAGTGTCATACTCTTGCTCAAACACTCTCGAGTTCTCAGCAATATCACTGTCAAACACAAGTGCACTGGATTTTCAAAATCGGTCTGCCATGCCCACAAAGTGTGCACTAATAGACTGAAGATATGGCCGTTGTAATTATGTATGAACAAACTGTTCTGTGAGCTTGTAACAACATTCAAATGCATAATAAACTCTTTGAAATCCTTTACTTAGCGAAATATGCTCTGTAATGTCTGTAGTTTGTGAAGTGTGCCTTGTAATGGCTGTACTTTGCTAAATAACTTTACTGCTGTAACACTGCACAAAGTTGCTAACCCTTTATACACTTCTGATAACTCTGATATCTTTGCTTAATATGAAAAATATGTATGGCTCGCGGAAATGTAGTTGTTTCCCCTTATTTTATTCATTTTATGCAATTTGGACTTTATTTCAAACATTTTCTGCAGTAATTTACATTTTTTTATCAATATCGTACATATTAGTTTATGTGAATGTTATTTAGAGGATTCTGTATACCTCGTTTCATATTATGCGAAAAAGAAATAGTGCTGAGCAAGTTTAATACCTGAAATTCATTTCTGACTTGTTTTACGAAGTATGCACATTTTTGGGATGGTCTACTGCTTTATATTCAACCAGCATCTGGATAAGTGCCTTAAATCATTTTCGCCAAGCCATTTTAAACTTTATGCCACTTTGGTATGCCGGTTCTGACTTCAGGCCCTTTTAGTTGTGCCACTTCTGGTACCACATCCTTTAGACATGCCGCTTCTGACACCATGTTGCTTAGTCATCTCTAATACATATAACAGAAAGGCTTGGGGTTTTGTTCAGATGCTTTAATACATACAAACACATCAGGATGGATAGCAGCATCATTAAATATGAATGAACTAGTTAAACAGAACTTACATACATACATGCTTACATCTCAGCAGCTAACTACAAAATGGCAGTCAGACTCTCATTTGCTCATTATTTATACTCTAGTGCAAGTCCTTTGGTAGCTTCTTAAAGGTATATGCACATATATTGAGCTACACTAACTATACCAGTATTGCCAAGCTATCAAAATGCTTAATTGGTATGAATTTTCCCAATACCTTAGTTACACCCATCGAACTATGGCTCACAAGCTAGAATATAACCCAGAGAAATGCCCTGCTCTACTGTCAAACCTTCAACCCTATACCCCCTCTAGAAGTCTACGGTCCACAAGTAAACAACTTATGAGCATATCAAAACCAATTGGAAGAGCAGGGCAAAGCCTGTACTCCTGTTCTATAGCTAAATTATGGAATGCTGTACCAACATATATTACATTGTTAGATTCCCTTAATGCTTTTAAATCCTCACTAAAAAGCTACTATCTTAACAACCCCACATGTCCTTGCTTCCTTAATACCAGACCCCGATAATCCTCTCCTTCTTACTCCTATATCCAAAGCTATAACCAATCACTAACAACCAATTCCCCTACTATTTTTCCTTAACTCTTTCCCTGGTGGGGATATATATATATATATATATATATATATATATATATATATATATATATATATATAGTGTGTGAGTGGGTACTAGTGTGTATCTCAGTTGGGTTATCTGCTTGCAGTAGCCCTCAGTCAGCCTGATTAACAAAGTCTTGGGTCCTGCGTTGGTTGCTGTCCCTTCTTCCACGACGTGAGGTCGTCAGGGGTATAAAACATGCAGTCGACGCCATTACATCAGTCTTTCTTTCCGTGCAGTGCCCGAAGCAGAAGCAGTTCGCAAGTGCCGGCCGGCTGACTCCTGAAATTTTCGTTTTCGAGTTTCAGAACCGAAGTCTTATACTAAAGCTAAGTACCTCGTTGGGGGAACTTTTTCTTGCTCCTTACCTTTGTCAGTAAAAGTTAATAATTGCATTACTTGTGGAAAGCATATACCTCACAAAGATTTTTATTTGTACTGTATTCCTTGCCTAGGCCCTTATCACGACGTACGTTGCTGTCGATTTTGTGCCTTATTTAATCAGCGCACTATCCGTCATCTGTATATCGTCGCCTCTAAATATTTCGGTTCTCGGTTTAATTATCCAGAAATGTCTTCGGTTAGCCATCCAACTACCAGGATTCCAAAAAAACACAAAGATAAAGACAGAGACAGGCCGCCTAGGTCCAAAGCTGCCGACGACGCTTCTCCTAAGCCAGTCGCCAGTTCGTCGGTACTCAGTGAGGCGCTTTCGCAGCCCCTCATACCCACTACTTCTGATTCACAGGCCTCTATTGAGTCCCATTCGGAGTCCGGTATGCCGCGAGATGCTTCAACTGTGGAACCTCCGGATGTCTGTACTTTGGATGGGTTTGGAGGCGCTGTGCAGGCAACGGCTTCTGAGGATGTATTCAGGCCTACGGACTTGCATATTAAACTGACGCCTCCTTCTTCATTTAGGCCTAAATCTCAAACCATGCCTAAGAAACCGACGCCCAGGCCGCATGCTCAGGCCTCTGTGCCTAAAAAAAATGGTAAGAATGGCTGAAGATTTTATAACTCTAATCAGGGGAACCCAAACTCCCCCTTCTAAGAGACCTAGGACTTAAGTTGTTTATGAATCTTCTGACCAGGATTCTAATTTCTCTGATTCTTCTGATGATCTGGATTTACCCTTATCTACTTATGAGGATTCTGATGCAGACGACTCTATTCCCTCTGCTTCCCCTCCAGAGGATTTTTCTTTTGGTGAAACTTTGCATACTCTAAGGGAGCATTTCCACTGGGAAAGCCAGGATTTCTCTAATTCAAAAAAGAGACGTAGGGATTTCTTACTCCTGTCTCAGCATAGGCCTTTAGCTATACTTCCTGTACTAGACATTGTTGATGATGCCTTTTCAGAATCTAGCTTGGCCCCTGATTCTTTGCCTCCTGCTCCTAGAAAAACCTGACAGATATTACAGGGTTCCTAATTCACACAAGTTCCTTTTTAAAAATCCTATTGCGGATCCAGAGACTATCTCACAGGGACCCAAGGGCATTAAGGCTTCTACTGCTAAAAATCCTACCCCTTCTGATAGAAATTCCAGGGTGCTGGATAGATGGGGTAAGAAGGTTTACACTTCTGCAACCTTCGCCATTAGGGCTTTTAAACTGCCAGTTTCATATGTTAAATTATCAATAACATATTTTTGGATTGCTTAAACAGAAAATGATATTGATTCCTGACTGTGCTGAAAATAAAGAATTACAGGATTTAATGCATTCTACTGAACAGGTTGGAAAACATACTTTGCAATGTGGATTTGATTCATTAGAGGCCTCTTGCAGTGCTGCGGTTACTGGGTCTGTGCTCAGAAGGCATGCTTGGCTTAAGGATCAGTCTTTGCCTGATCGTGTTAAAGCTAAACTGTTGGATTCTCCCTTAAATCAGGACCGCCTGTTTGGCAACAAAGCTGAGGAAATTCTTAAAAAAGATGGAAGATAAAGCTAAATCTATGCAAACTGTTAAAGATTTCTTACAAGTTCAGCCTCTTAGATTTAGTAGGCATTGGCCCTCTAAGAATTGGTCCTTTCCAACTCCTTCCAGGTCTTCTCAATCCAAACCCAGACACAGCAGAAACCCCAGGTTTCAGTCCCAGGGGACACAGAAGACTAAGCAGTGGGAGGTTTCCATATCCAAATCTGGGAGTAGCAAGACTCCCCTCTATGAAAAACTGTCTCAATAACTTGCTTTTAAAACTTCCAAGCACTTCCCAACTGAATGCTCCTTTAGGCAGAAAGATTGGTCTGCACGTCAAAAATTGGGAACTCATTACCCAGGACAAATGTTTTTTTTAAATATAGTGTCCCAAGGATACGGATTTCACTTCCACATGTTACCAGCACCAAGCGGGTGGCCAATCTACCCCCAAATCAGTGGGCAGAGGCCCAAAAATCAAGTACTCTCTCTCTCTTAAGCATGGGGACTATTCAGTTGGTACCAGAAGAGGAAAAGGGACAAGGTTTCTATTCGAGACTTTTCCTGGTACCCAGAAAAGACAATACATGGCGTCCTATACTAGACCTTTCTACTCTAAACACCTATTTGGTGATTCCAAAATTCAAGATGCTGACTCTTCACCAGCTACTTTCTATGCTAGGCAAAGATGCATGGTTGGCAACACTAGACTTAAAAGAAGCATACCTGCACATCCCTATGAGTGAGTCTTGCAGAAGATACGTACGCTTCAAAGCAGGCTACATGCACGATCAGTTCTCTGCACTGCCCTTTGGCTTATCTACTGTGCCCAGGGTATTCACAAAGTGCCTAGCTCTAGTAATTGCATTTTGCAGGCAAAGAAATATTCAAATATACCCATACCTGGACGATTGTCTAATTCAGACAGAAAGCCAGGGCATACTTTTGAATCATCTGGCCTTTGTTCAAAGGGTAAGATCGCAAAGTAAAAAAACCAGTAGAAAACAAACAGAAAGGCTCGGACTCCTTGCTCCAGCAGATAGTGAGTTGAAATTTGAAATTCAATTCCAATGAATAGCGAAACAGTTAACTTAACGCAAAGAATTTATTAGTATAGCGTTTTCGCCATGTACACTGACACAGCTTCTTCAGAGTAAAAAAACAACTACTCATCACTCTAAGTCAGTTTTTAAATTAATTAAGAAAGGAAGTGATGTCAAAACCAATGGAACTGATGTAAATAAATTAAAAATCAAAGCAATTTTTTCACATATCAATAAAATGGTTAAAAACAACATTTTTAAACACTGAAAGTATAAATTAAAAAAGCATTGTGTATATGTCCCCTTGGGAGGTACCATGAAAAGTAAATATATATAAATATAAATTTATGAGAAATGAAAAAACTTGCATTCTAAAGAAGGGGAATACACTGTAAAAAACAATGAATTAATAGTGTGAGTCCACTAAAGACCTTATGAATGCCTACTAACGCATATGCAAGGGTTAGTTTGCAACATGGGGGCTCATAAAAGGAGGATGCAATATGAATCAAAAGTAAGTAAATATGCAACTTAAGTTGAAACATTACATCAGAAAAGTTTGTTATCTCAAGTAACTTCTCAGTTTTAAAACTGAGGAAATATTACAGTTATCATTTAATGCTGGATAATTAAATGCATCCGTTCTAAGTTGCCACTCGAGTTCACAAAGCTTAAGGAGCAGTGGAATGGGACCCCCCCCTAATGTTACCCTGTATTTGGTCTATTGCCATAAAAGAGAAACTATGGCCCGGTTGGTTAATTATGTGCCTAGCCAATGCGTTGCTATCATTTTTGTTCTTGATCGCATATAGATGTTCATACATGCGGTCACGAAGTCTACGATCGGTTTTACCGATGTAGAAAGAAGGGCAGCAATCGCAGAAGGCCACATAAACAATAGATTTACTTTCACAGTTGAGTGGGAATCTGATAGTGTATTTTTTATTACGTATGTTAAACGTATACCCTGATCTGACAATATGGCACCTATTACAGAAGCCACATGGAAACATGCCCACTTTTCTATTAAAAGATGTTTTTGAAGAAGACCTTTGTAATAACTCTTTTAAATTGTTGTTTCTTTTAAACACAAATCTAGGGTATGGGCCAAATTTGTCAAGAAGTGAAGAATTACTTGCAATAAAATCCCAATTCTTACGTAAAATAGTCATTATTGCCTTCGTATCTAGGCTGAAGGTCATAATGTAACTAGAGGATGGGTCAAAAGAGGTTGAATAAGGTGGCGTTTCAACCATTGTTGAGTTTAAATTGGATAGATCGTTTGAAGTGTTCAAAGATGGGGTGGGAGGCATGACAACCTTATTCCCACTCAAAATGGCTTTAAAGAAGCCATTTAATCTCTTTGTGTGGACTTCCAAAGTGAGTTCACGGATAAGGTGAATAGGGTAACCTCTGCTGGAAAACATCTCGAGCAACAGGTCACATTCTTCTTGAAAAGCTTCAAGAGTACTGCACATCTTTGCCGCCCTCACTAGTTGGCCCTTAATTATGGCTTTTTTCTGTTTGAAGGGGTGGTGGCTCGAAAAGTGCAAAAAAGAGTTGCAGTATGTGGGCTTTCTATAAATATTTGAAATGTAGGAATGAGTCTCAAAGTCCTTGGTTAATCTAATGTCCAGATAGTCAATTTCAAGACTAGAAAATTTATACGTGAATTTTAAGAATTCAGTAGTGGAATTAATAGAGGTAATGAAGGCATCAACTTCAGGTAGGTCACCTCTAAAAATCAAAAAGATGTCATCCAGGTACCTCGTGTAGAATTGTACCGGCGCCATTAAAGTGGTGGACGCAAAAAGCAGGTGTTTCTCCCAGTATCCCATAAAGAAGTTTGCCACGGAAGCCCCACAAGGGGACCCCATGGCAACCCCTTGTTTCTGGAGGAAGTATTTCTTGTTGAAAATGAAATAGTTGGACGACAGGACTATATTGAGTAGTTCTGTGACTAATTCAATCTCCAATTTTGGGGCACCTAGTTCTTGAAGCAGCAGTGCAACCAACCGGGCCATAGTTTCTCTTTTATGGCAATAGACCAAATACAGGGTAACATTAGGGGGGGTCCCATTCCACTGCTCCTTGAACTTTGTGAACTCGAGTGGCAACTTAGAACGGATGCATTTAATTATCCAGCATTAAATGATAACTGTAATATTTCCTCAGTTTTAAAACTGAGAAGTTACTTGAGATAACAAACTTTTCTGATGTAATGTTTCAACTTAAGTTGCATATTTACTTACTTTTGATTCATATTGCATCCTCCTTTTATGAGCCCCCATGTTGCAAACTAACCCTTGCATATGCGTTAGTAGGCATTCATAATGTCTTTAGTGGACTCGCACTATTAATTCATTGTTTTTTACAGTGTATTCCTCTTCTTTAGAATGCGAGTTTTTTCATTTCTCATAAATTTATATTTATATATATTTACTTTTCATGGTACCTCCCAAGGGGACATATACACAATGCTTTTTTAATTTATACTTTCAGTGTTTAAAAATGTTGTTTTTAACCATTTTATTGATATGTGAAAAAATTGCTTTGATTTTTAATTTATTTACATCAGTTCCATTGGTTTTGACATCACTTCCTTTCTTAATTAATTTAAAAACTGACTTAGAGTGATGAGTAGTTGTTTTTTTACTCTGAAGAAGCTGTGTCAGTGTACATGGCGAAAACGCTATACTAATAAATTCTTTGCGTTAAGTTAACTGTTTCGCTATTCATTGGAATTGAATTTCAAATTTCAACTCACTATCTGCTGGAGCAAGGAGTCCGAGCCTTTCTGTTTGTTTTCTACTGGTTTTTTTACTTTGCGATCTTACTAGTTTGTTTGTTATGGCTACGGATGGTCCTGTTAGCCCCAGCACGCCTAACCTGTTCCTGACAACTGGAACGGATAACTTAAACCAAGACCACTTCATAAAAGTAACTGAAACACTTTCAGCTCTAGCCGTGAAGCTAGACCTTTTGAATGCTAAATTTGAAGCATTCGAACGAAATGGTGTCAACCGTTCAGCAGCCGTTGCTGCTGACAACGTACCGGGAACTTTTAATTCTACCTCTCTGAGCCCTCCGGACTTCCAAATACCGGCTGGCCAACTTCCTAACAGCCAGGCTCATAACAATAACGCCGGAGTGAATGTAGGAGCGAGTTCTTCTGCCTGGAATAACACACAAACACCAGCTTTACTGAGGGGGCCAGCACCTTATATCTCGCCACAACAGGCTGCTTCTAGAATTCTAACGGTGCCCCTCGTAGTAATGTAAGTACTACTACTAACTTTACAGAATGGATTAAGAGCACAGACGGGTTTCTGTTCTCTGAGCAGAATCCGCCTTCTACCGCTATAAGAAATCCCGAATTAGCAAATACTACATTAACTGATAAGTTGAAGCACTTTGATAATAATGTCCTAAAACTGAAGAAATTACAACTAGAGACTGCCTATTTCAGACAGTGCATTACTGAAGGCCTTATTCCCAAGGGATTACGGAACACGTTTTCCCCATCTGGTTTACTAAATAATGCACAGTTTTATGCTGACTTAAAAGAACTTTTTCAAACTCAAGGGGTTCACTTACTTGAGCTTATCATTAAGCACTATGACATTCAGATAAATCAACTTCTTTTGGAAACTGAACTTCTTGATAAAGACTTAAAAGCTGACCTGGACTTCCCTAAATTTAGAATTGATTATGACAGAACTCTAACAAGTATTGATGCTCTACTTAATAAACTAAAATCAAATAAAAGTAAAAAATTATTAAGGGACAGACAAGCATACCAAAACTGTTCTGCATACCCTAAACTTCAATTCTTGGAAAATAAGAATCTACTACCCGGGGAAAGAGCTGGTCAGCTTGATTACTTCACACAGGCTTCCCATGATTATGTACCCCCTCCTGATGACTCAGTCCACAATGATGAACAATCTGGCCCCAGACGAAGTAACAGAATAAGGGGCCTTAATACCAATAATAATCCTATCCCTAGGACTAATGGCAGACAGAACCAGCAAGGTAATAATACTTTTTTAGCCCAGCGCCAGCCTCGACAACGGAACAACAGGAGACAGAACTGGAATTAACTGACACAAGCCTTTTGAACTTTACCTTGGAGGCAGCTTCAGATACTAATGGGGACCTTTCCACACCAAAAGGCCCCAAAATTGTTTACAACTTTAAAGGTGACTTTAAAATTTACAATTTCACTGACATTTCTCTCCCTGACGACCTTATAGAACTTTTGGCTTATGGGAATACATTTGTCCCCAGCAAAACTGGTGACATCTCGAAAGAAATCATAAACCTTAAGTGCTTTGTGAGAAAATTAAACTTGAAATTGTTTTTTAATAATGAATGTATCCAGCCAGGTTCTTCTTCTCTTAAACTACCTAGTGTCTTTAATCCACCTCTCCACCCTGCTTTAGCCCTCTTTGAACAGGTTTGTGAAATAGACTTAAGACATTTGTTTAATGACAATGTCTCGAACAAGTCAACTCGGGTATTTAACACCTCCAAAGAACAACTTGAATTACTCACTAACCTCCGGCATGTACCAGTACGTTTAATGAAACCGGACAAAGGGGGCGGGCTGGTAATACTTGATAATGATGCGTATAATGAAAAAATGTCCCTGGTATTGGACTCACCAGCATACTCTGAAGCTTCCATTAATGAAATACACACTACACATAACAGGATCAGAGGTTACTTCCGAGATTTATATCTCGAAAATAGGATAGATTCTGACACCTACAATTACATAGACATCATGCTACCTAAGATCCCAGTTATGTTCGGCATACCCAAGGTCCATAAAAACTTGTTAAATCCACCCATGAGGGCCCTAATCGACGGAAGGTCCTCCATGACATATCCAAGCGCCAAACTCGTTGACAAACTTTTGTCCAAATACGTTCAGAGCCTACCTGGTGTTTGTAAGGACTCATGGTCATTCTTAGAACGTATTAATAGTCTACCCTTCAACAGTGATGACAACTTCTTAACTGTTGATGTGGTGGATTTATACACTTCAATACCCCACCAGGAGGCTCTTGAGTGGACTGCACTGCTGCTTCAAGAACTAGGTGCCCCAAAATTGGAGATTGAATTAGTCACAGAACTACTCAATATAGTCCTGTCGTCCAACTATTTCATTTTCAGCAAGAAATACTTCCTCCAGAAACAAGGGGTTGCCATGGGGTCCCCTTGTGGGGCTTCCGTGGCAAACTTCTTTATGGGATACTGGGAGAAACACCTGCTTTTTGCGTCCACCACTTTAATGGTGCCGGTACAATTCTACACGAGGTACCTGGATGACATCTTTTTGATTTTTAGAGGTGACCTATCTGAAGTTGATGCCTTCATTACCTCTATTAATTCCACTACTGAATTCTTAAAATTCACGTATAAATTTTCTAGTCTTGAAATTGACTATCTGGACATTAGATTAACCAAGGACTTTGAGACTCATTCCTACATTTCAAATATTTATAGAAAGCCCACGTACTGCAACTCTTTTTTGCACTTTTCGAGCCACCACCCCTTCAAACAGAAAAAAGCCATAATTAAGGGCCAACTAGTGAGGGCGGCAAAGATGTGCAGTACTCTTGAAGCTTTTCAAGAAGAATGTGACCTGTTGCTCGAGATGTTTTCCAGCAGAGGTTACCCTATTCACCTTATCCGTGAACTCACTTTGGAAGTCCACACAAAGAGATTAAATGGCTTCTTTAAAGCCATTTTGAGTGGGAATAAGGTTGTCATGCCTCCCACCCCATCTTTGAACACTTCAAACGATCTATCCAATTTAAACTCAACAATGGTTGAAACGCCACCTTATTCAACCTCTTTTGACCCATCCTCTAGTTACATTATGACCTTCAGCCTAGATACGAAGGCAATAATGACTATTTTACGTAAGAATTGGGATTTTATTGCAAGTAATTCTTCACTTCTTGACAAATTTGGCCCATACCCTAGATTTGTGTTTAAAAGAAACAACAATTTAAAAGAGTTATTACAAAGGTCTTCTTCAAAAACATCTTTTAATAGAAAAGTGGGCATGTTTCCATGTGGCTTCTGTAATAGGTGCCATATTGTCAGATCAGGGTATACGTTTAACATACGTAATAAAAAATACACTATCAGATTCCCACTCAACTGTGAAAGTAAATCTATTGTTTATGTGGCCTTCTGCGATTGCTGCCCTTCTTTCTACATCGGTAAAACCGATCGTAGACTTCGTGACCGCATGTATGAACATCTATATGCGATCAAGAACAAAAATGACAGCAATGCATTGGCTAGGCACATAATTAACCAACCGGGCCATAGTTTCTCTTTTATGGCAATAGACCAAATACAGGGTAACATTAGGGGGGGTCCCATTCCACTGCTCCTTGAACTTTGTGAACTCGAGTGGCAGCTTAGAACGGATGCATTTAATTATCCAGCATTAAATGATAACTGTAATATTTCCTCAGTTTTAAAACTGAGAAGTTACTTGAGATAACAAACTTTTCTGATGTAATGTTTCAACTTAAGTTGCATATTTACTTACTTTTGATTCATATTGCATCCTCCTTTTATGAGCCCCCATGTTGCAAACTAACCCTTGCATATGCGTTAGTAGGCATTCATAAGGTCTTTAGTGGACTCACACTATTAATTCATTGTTTTTTACAGTGTATTCCCCTTCTTTAGAATGCGAGTTTTTTCATTTCTCATAAATTTATATTTATATATATTTACTTTTCATGGTACCTCCCAAGGGGACATATACACAATGCTTTTTTAATTTATACTTTCAGTGTTTAAAAATGTTGTTTTTAACCATTTTATTGATATGTGAAAAAATTGCTTTGATTTTTAATTTATTTACATCAGTTCCATTGGTTTTGACATCACTTCCTTTCTTAATTAATTTAAAAACTGACTTAGAGTGATGAGTAGTTGTTTTTTTACTCTGAAGAAGCTGTGTCAGTGTACATGGCGAAAACGCTATACTAATAAATTCTTTGCGTTAAGTTAACTGTTTCGCTATTCATTGGAATTGAATTTCAAATTTCAACTCACTATCTGCTGGAGCAAGGAGTCCGAGCCTTTCTGTTTGTTTTCTACTTTGTTCAAAGGGTGTTGACTTGTCTGGGGTACACCATAAACGAAAAGAAATCACACCTGGCACCATGTCAACAAATTATATTCCTGGGCACAAGCTTGAATACAACTTCCCAGATGGCTTTCCTCACGCCAGAGAAACGGATTCATTTGGAAACCTACTTCAAAGAAGTGGCCACAAAAACCCAGTTATCTGCAAGGCAAATACTGCAAGCCTTGGGGTTCAAGGCCTCCTGTATTTTTCTAATTCCATATGCAAGACTGCATATGAGGAAACTACAATGGTATCTCAAAAGCCTATGGTGTCAACATTCTCAGGATCTAGAAACAATGATTCCTATCATACCTTGCCTACGCCTAGAGTTCCTTTGGTGGGCAGAGGCCTGCCACTAAAACAGGGGACTACTATTCACACTTCCCAGACCCATTAGACTATGCATGGGGAGCTCATCTGGCAGGGAAGTCCATTCAGGGCAAATGGAACCCAAGTCAAATGCACCTGCACATAAATCAAAAGGAAATGTTAGCTGTACAGAATTCTCTGGCAGCCTTCAAGGATCACATTCTTCCAGAACAACTAATGGTCAAGACGGACAACACCACTGTCATGTGGTACATAAACAAGCAGGGGAGTACACATTCTTACCCCCTCTGCAGACTAGCCGTGGCATTGTGGAACATAGCCTTGAGCTACCAAGTGAATCTACAAGCTCAGTTCCTGCCAGGAAAACTAAATACACTGGCAGATGGACTAAGCAGAAACCTCATGGACCCACACGAGTAGAAAATGGAACCAAGGATTTTCAACATGTTGACAAGAAAATGGGGGAGCCCAGATATAGACCTGTTTACCTCCCCCCGGAACCATCAATTGGTCAAATTTTGCACAAGGATTCCCCACAAGCTAGCTTGGAAAGGGGATGCTGTATCCTTCAGCTGGAAAAACCTATCAGTTTATGCCTTTCCTCCTCTGCCTCTGCTCTCCAAGGTACTACTGAAGTTCAAACAGGACAAGCCAAGGACGATTTTAATTGCTCTAGACTGACCACGCCAACACTGGTACACCCTCTTGCGCAGTGTGTCATACTTGGCCCCATGGCACCTGCCTCAGACTCCTTCCCTATTGTCTCAGCAGGAGAACCAGATTCTGCACCCTCAGCTGCAAACCCTGAACCTAGCAGCCTGGCTAATTACCCAATCTCTCCTTTACCACCCCTCAGTAAATCAGTGATGGATATCATTTTAGAGGCAAGGAGGCCTAGAACTAGAAAATCTTATGCTGCAAAAATGGAAAAGATTTTGTGCCTGGAACCAGTCTCAAGGGATGAGCGCAGCAGTGCCCAATTTACCTCAGATTCTACAATACTTGACTGAGATGCTTCATAAGGGCTTGTCCTTTTCCTCCATCAGAATTCATGCCTTAGCCATTTCAGCTCGGTATAGCACAGAACCACCCCTCTTCTCTCACCCACTGCTCAAGCAGTTCCTCATAGGGGCCAAAAATTTAAGGCCACCCAGGAAAGCTTCAACTCCAGCCTGGGACTTTAAATTTATCTTGGAAAAACTCACTCTTCCTCCTTTCGAGCCAGCTGCTACTGCAAATTTAAAATTCCTTTCTTTGGAAACAGCTTTCCTTTTAGCAATCACTTCAGCAAGAAGGGTATCTGAATTACAGGCCCTTATGGCAGAGGAGCCTTTCATCATCTTTCTTGTGGACAGGGTATCCCTCAGAACCACTTACTCCTTCATGCCTAAGGTGGTATCCAGTCTGGCTCTTAATTAGTCCATTAATTTGCCTATCTTCTTTCCTAACCCACAGAACAAAGGGGAACGGATACGGCACTCCTTAGATATGCCAGACAACTTAGATTCTACTTGGACAGGACTAAACCTCAAAGGAAATCTGAACAACTGCTGGTGGCATTTGCTGCAGGGACATAGGGGAAAGCTGTTTCAAAGCAAACAATTTCAAAATGGTAGGCCACTGCATTCATTTCTGCTATAAGCACCATGATAAACCTATCCCACAGGGCATCAGACCCCAGGGCTGCATCTACCTTTACAGCCTTTCTCAGGGGCGTCCCTACCAGGGACATCCTAGAAGTTGCTACCTGGAGTTCTGTACATACTTTCACCAAGCATTATCATTTGCCAATTTTCTCTAAATCTAGAGCTGGCTTTGCCACTGCAGTCTTACAGGGCCTTATAGCTGGTCCTAATTCTATTTAAATTCCTCCTCCCAACCTTAGCTTTGGGAATCTACCCAAAATGTAATGACTGCAACAGTGAAACACGAAGAACATAGTACAATTGTGTATACTTACCATAAATGTAGATGTTTGAGTGAATTCACTGTTGCAGTCCTGGTTACCCTACCTCCAGCCCCCTTTCTTCTTTTGGCTATACCTCTACTCTCCTTTACTATGCTCAAAAGCTTTTTGGTGTATTTGCTTTTTTGTTGGAGGTATATTCTTGTATTTATAGATTTAATTGCTTCCCATTAGGGGGACACCTGACATGTGGGGCAAGAAAAACTGATGTAATGATGTCGGCTGCATGTTTTATTACCCTGACAACCTGACATCATGGAAGAAGGGACAGCAACCAACGCAGGACCCAAAACTTTGTTAATCAGGCCAGCTGAGGGCTACTGCAAGCAGGTAACCCAAATGTAATGACTGCAGCAGTGAATACACTCAAACATCTACATTTATGGTAAGTGTACACAACTGCACTTTTTTAGGCAAAGTGCTTAAATTGAATTAAATATATTTTTTTTTCTGCAAGATGTCTTTACCTTCACCTCCACCTCTGTGTTAAAAAGAAGGTGCTACAATATTTGTAAAAAAGTTTGCTATGATGTGATAATTGTCTATATTTTTTATATAGTTTAAAGTCTTTCTTTGTAAAATTGTACAGCTACCTATCGTTTGTAATCTGATGTTATTTTCCTCTTTATGGAGCTCTTCTCCCCAGTCCTCCATAGAAAATAGGTTTCTGACCCAGTGGACTTTCCCAGTCAACAAATGTCAATAAATAAAATAAATAACTTCCAGAGGTCCACAGGAATGCCATCTGACCCTGGATACTTTGCTGACAATTCATTAAACATCACATTTTTATCTCATCTCCTCCTGTCTTAGCTGTTGAGTTTCATCTACCTCTGTCCTTGGTGTAAATAAGTCTTCCATAAATATTTCCACTTGTGCTCTTTATTTCCATATTTCTCTGTTTGATACACATTTTCATAACATTTCTGAAATGTTTGTATAATAGCGCAACAGCAATGTGGTTATTTTTCTTGTTGTAGGCTCCATAAGTTTGGTGCAATTCTTTCTACTTTCTGTTGCCTGATGCATTGTGCTAAACATTTTTGTGCTCTGGGGTTATTGTAAAAGATAATCTGTTCATTAACAATATAATGCAGCCATTAATCCCAAACACAGACAGTCAAGGATTCTGGATGCAAACACATTTTATTTCAACGTATCGATACTTGGGAGTCTTTCAACATATAGATAGACTCAGCTGTATACTCAGAATCAAGTTTTCTATATTTTAAATTTAGAAAAAAGAAAAGAGTACTTTATACAAAGTTCAAAACTTTTTTATGTTTTGATTACACATAAACATACTTCCAAAGCTATAAGGAGTAACCAGATAAAAATTATACAGGAGTACTTTGCTTTTTACAGGTTAATGTGTTCCTTTTTAGCAGACTTAACTTTTTCTTAAGGCTAATTGATTACAGGAAACATTTGCTGTCTGCTTAGTAAGCTCAAATGAACTCTAACAAAGTCAAGCTGTCCTTTTTAGCTAATAAGTGAAACATATACAGAAGTATTACAGTACTTTAAGCTTAAAATAGTTGCTTAACAGCAGTCTTTCAAAACTCATGAGTGTTATCCAGATATTCCCTTATTTTCTCTTTAGCCCTTTGCATTTGTTCCTGTTATTGTTCTGTGAGATTACCCTTATTCTGTAATATTTAAGCTGTCAGCCCTTTTAAGTAATTCCAATTACATCTTTATCTTTTATTTCTACTCTCTTTTTAAACTCCATTTTCATTTTATCCCACCCACTAGCTATAACTTCTGATGATGATTTTGTTTTTTCTAATAGCTCTCAAAATAATTTCCACTACCCCTTCCTTAGATTCCTTTCTTTTAACAGGCAGGTAGGAAGGTGTCATTGTCTCATTTTTACTTCATTACCATGCATTATTATCTTGGGTTTTATCTGTGCATGATCTGAAATAGTTATTGGATGTGTGTCTAAGCTTTCAATCAAATGCATATGTTCAGTGAAATATAATTTCTCTCTAACTAGAGTTCCTGCTACTGAATTCACAGCTTCCATACCGAATATTTTCATAAATTTCTTCAGAGGTCTATTCTCTTTTGTTATGTTTTCCCTTCTAGGTTCCCCTGATGAGTTGCGATAGTGAGGTTATTGAGTTCCAGTCCTCACCTATAGGTAATATAAACTGAAAGCTGATTATTTCTCACAAAATCTTCTTAAGCTCCATAGTAGCAGTTTTTGGTAGAATATAAACACATGCCAATGTAATTATCTTTCCTTGCCAATAGCCCTTTACTACCACAAATCTGCTGTTATTGTTTTTTGTTCCTGTATTGGAGCCCCTCAGAAAGTTAGTATAATAACTTGCCTTTTCCTTTTTCTGTGATATAGGCATCCATCCTGAAATCCTTTTTTTGCTAAATTCACATACACATTTCTTTCCAAATGTGTCTCCTGCAACATTACTATTTGCACTCTGCATTTCCTAACATAATTCAGTACTTTTTCCTTTTTGTCTGTAGTTGTAAGGCGGTTTATGTTCTAAGATAATATGAATAGCATAACTATTATGATAAAAAGCCATTGTTCCTTCCTATTACACATCCGTTTTTTTTTAATATGTGTTTAGAACATTTATGTTACATGTACACACCACTGTTTGCGTGGGGCCGATTGTTTATCCAGTTGTTTCTACTCATCTCCATTTGAACCTGTGTCATATTTTTCAAAACATTTTGTTTTAATGAAAACTCACAAAAAAAAAAAAAAACTAAATATATTTTCAAAATATCACCATCCCCTAATAAAAATTAACTATCACTTTCTGCATCACCATTCCTTATTAATGTAGAACAAGCACACAAAGCTATTTACATCATTCAAAAAATGAAGTTTAACTCTCCAGATAGGAACAAATACCCCATATTGACAGCTGCACCCACAGGCATTACCTAACCTAAAATTAAGGTTGCCATGCTAAAATGCATGCTACAACTTGTGTTCCCACTTACACTGATTATTCACTGTTTTGTTATTTTTATTCCCTTCCTAGATGTGAGAAATTGCTTGGTTGCTTTCAGAAAACATTGTTTTAGCTGTAAGAAAAAGTGCATGTGGTATCTTTGAATAAAACTAAATTATAGACTGTTCTGTTAAATGCATTAAAATATTAATGCTGCTAGAGAGGATGCAATCTCTTATGCCCATCCTTCATTTTTCAGTGAACTGCTTGCCATTGTACCTTTAAATTTTGCATTTACCTCTGTAAAGAATTCTCAGAACTTTCAAGATGAATTGCTTGCACCTAAGATGGCTTCTCTCCATGCAGTTGTAAGTCAATAATGAATATTTGCAAATTTCTCTCAAAACAGTATGTACAACTGCCTTAGCAGCAGACTTCTTGACTCCTACTGCATACTTGCTGATGGAAAAAAAAAAAAAGAGAAGCCAAAATGTTTGCAGGTGTAACAATCTTGGCGTTTTGTGATTTTTCATAATTTTCTTCTATTTTTCAAGCCTACTTGCTTACAAGAAACACTTTTAATATTAAGATTTGTAGACCAGAAAATTGAAATGGTAGATTTTACTTAGGGTCGGCAAGATTCCAGGGCTTAACGAACGCATTAATATTAAGTGTGTTAAAGTAAAAAATTATTTAATGTTGTTACGGTATGAACAGTGCAAAGAGGTGTTTTAATTATTTTTAAGTAGTGCAAATAAATTCTGTGTGTTTTATGAACATTTTTAAATAATCAATTAGTTTAATAATTATATATTTTTATGTGAATTAATAATGTCACAGGAAGTGCATTTTAAAGTATTGAATGACTGGTTAATACACATGATAAGAGGGATATTTAAATGTGTTTGAATGCTCCAAGTTTGATTATTTCTGAAGAAGTTCCTCAGAGTTAAAGTGGAATGAAAGCATCTTCTTGGTTCATTTCTCCTTTGAGGTCTTGACGTAGCTGCCAGCAAGGTGTTTGTGTGTGTTTATAAGGTAATCAGTACACTTTTACAGCCCCACCCAAGATCAGAAAATATTAACATTAAACTTGCTTTTTCCCCAATGTTTCCTGTTTTGTTATACTGTAAAGCCTATATTTATTACAACCAAAAAATACTTACTTTCCTGTCTTTTAACACATACAGCACCCCCTGCATTTACGATACACCTGACTACACAAAACGGCTTTACTTTATGTAATACACAGTTTATATCATGAAATGGTCTATACAGATCCTAATGAGAGCAAAATTGTTTTACTTACTTTTTTCTCTGTTAATGTCCTCCTATACATTCACAACATAAAACTGAGTGTATGCTTTCCAGTCCACCCACATATTTAACAAAGTCAGCAAAAAAAAAAAGCCATTTTTTCTTACAAAGCCATGTTTCCCAAATCTGATTGATGGTTTATAGTCTCCTATTTATTCAGTAATTTTAATGTTACTGGTCGGCTTTTTGTTCATATCCATCCCTCAAAACCAGACTTGGTGTATGTCCAGGGTTCTCCAGATTCTTCTACTCAACTCCTATGTATTTTTCTGTCTCGTGCATTTAACTTTGGAACATGATTTACTGGCAGTCTCTCTCTGAGTTGTCAGAAGAATGAGAAGCAGAGTCCTCTTCTCTTTTCTGGCCCATAAATTTTATTTCCTCTTTAGTCTGTTGTGCATCAAAAATGTATTTTATCCTTCATGAAAAATATACTAAAGACAGCTGGTTACAGCACCTTGAATCTTACACCTGCCTCTTGACATTCCCCGATTGATGGGATAAATGTGCTTTTTTCTGCCTGTTGTATGGTGAATAATCACTTTACACAAACAGTCTACTGTTTTAAATTTTTAATACTTTTTCCTTCTGCCATAATATTGCCCGGATCAACTGTTTCTGCTAGTATGATTGCATCTTTACTAATACAGGTATTAGCTGCTTTCCTATGGTCAGGTTTGGAGCATATGTGCCATTTCAGTTACATTCTGCAATGGAATACAGGTCCAGTTGTTTATACTTTCATGAAATTGTGTTCCTTCTGGTTTCTTTGGTACCACAGAACATCATAAGTTTTCTCTGCATGCTTTGTCTTCTGACTGTCCCATTTTTTGAAACAATTCTTCTTGAGAAGTCTCATAATCACCCAGCCTTCTCTTCATTTCAACCTCGATTTTTGCCATTTATATCAGTTCATCTGAATAGCTAGTTAAAGCTGTTTCTGTTTTTTTCAGCCTTTTGAGTTGATATTCTCTTTCAGTGTTTCATTGATTTTTTTCCCCTCTCTAAATTACTGGAAGCCATCTCTTGTTCACCTTTTTGCTGAACAGCTGCATGATTCTTCCCAGCCATTGTTTCCCCTTTTCTGGTTGATTTTCTTTCATGTTCTGTAAATGTCTTTTTGCTGGCACGCAGGCACAGTGTACTTAGTCACTAGCTGATAATTTTACTGGCTGTTATTTATTGGCTTCTTTGCTCATACTGTGATAGCTGAGATTAAGCAGATTCATCTGCAGCTGTCTTGAAAGTCCCTGATACTAACTCAGTTTTAGCATTATTTACACAGATGTAACTAAAAAAGACTGTTTTTGATGGAAATAATGTTTTTGGGTGTTGAGCATTTTTTTTTTGTTTTGTTTTGCATGATTGAGGAGGAGGTTTAAATTTTTCATGTAGGCTTCAATAGAAGAAAAAGAGGTTTGGGTGATTTCCTGGAATTTGGATACTGTGGCAGCTGTATTTACTAAAGCTGAATCAGCTGAGTATTATACAACATTAGCTTGGTCCATGACAGTGTAAAGTTTATTTATATAAATATTAAAGAGAAAGGGTCTTGGTATAGATAGTATACGTCACTCGTTTTTCTTTAGTATAGATGACGAGCAGGCAGGGTACTTCATTTCTATGCTTTAGCACATAGAAACACATGAGAATGGATAGCAGCTTTACAAAATATAAACAAACTGATTAACAGACAGACTACACAGACATACATGCTTACATTTCAACAGCTTACTACAAAATGGCAGTCAGTCTCGCATGTGCTCAATATTTATACACTTGTGCAAGCCCCTAGACAGTTCCTTAAAGTTGTACACGCACACTGATCTATATCCTCCCTCTTAAATAGTTTGTCTCCAATGAAATAACATTAGAATAAGACATGCAATAATATATAGACATTAGAAACAGAAACAATGTTCATGTCCAGGTGGCCATGTATCTGTAACATGGTCTGGAAATGTGACCTGATCTAGTAACATAGTATTCAGAATTGGGTTTAACAACAGGGACAGTCTTTGTTAAGCGATGCGTATGAGGAACTTCTGGATTCATCTCAGGAACAGGGTTATTCACTGGAACGTCTTCAGGACCTGGAATGCTGAGCAACTCACTCTGAGATGAAGAGTCTTTCTCACAGGCTAGGTGCTGTGTACAGGCTCTCACACCGGCATCAAATGTTTCCAGTTCCACCTAAACTCTGCTTGTGATTCCAGAATGTACGATCTTGGCTCTGGGCAAATACTCTTCACGACTATAAATCCAATCATAACCTTTGCCCATCTGCATTCTCACGGTCTCTCCTTCACATAATGGATTGAGCAGTTTGCTGAACTTATTGTAATAAGACTTCTGGGATAGGAGTTCCTTTAACAGATGGGCTTTCACAGATCTGTTATTCTTAGCACTTGGAACCAATAAACTACTGCTGATTGGTAATGTAGTTCTGGTTTCTCTCTACAGAAGTCTCTGGCCAGGTGAACCAAGATGTTTATCACGAGGAACATTTCTGAGATTCAAGAGATTCAGGAAAACATCACTATTATTTTGTTTCGACTTTTCAGGTAACTGTTTCTCACTTTGAACTGCACGTTCTGTTAAACCATTTGACTGCGGGTACTCAGGACTACTTCTGACATGAATAATGTCACACTCTTCGGCAAATCGTTTGAATGGCTGGATAGCAAACTGTGTACAATTGTCAGAAATAATTTTGTGCGGACTACCATAAACTGCAAAATGATGCTTCATTTTAGTAATGACAGTACTTGATGCTAGGTTAGGAAGTAGGTCAATCTTGAACCATTTGGAATAAGAGTTTGCCAACACCAAATAATGTTGACCATTCCACTTGAAAATATCAGTAGCTACTGTCAGTCAAGGTAGTTCAGGAATCTGGTTTAGCTGAAGTGGTTCCTTCTGTTGATGTGGCTTTGTGCTATTACATACAGAACACGATGAAAGTACTCACTCATTATCTTTTGACATAGAAGGCCAAACCACTAGTCCTCTTGCCCTTCTTTTTGTAGAATCAGTTCCAGGGTGGCCATGATGCAAGGTAGTGATATGCTCTTGTTGCAAGGACTTTGGAACAATGACTTTTGGCCCTTTCATGACAATACCATTGTCAGACAAAAATCTCATCTCTGTATGGAAGATAAGGCCGCACATCTTGAAGTAAATTAGATTGCTTTGACGGCCATCCTCTGATAAAGTGGCTGAGCTTCTGTAAAACAGGATCTGAAGCTGTATGATTTCTAAGCTCATAGAGACGTGTGGAAGAAAACTTTCTCACTTCCATGATTTCAAAATCAACAACCAGATTAACAACTTGATTTTCATTCTATTAAGTAGTATTTCTGGGCAATCTGGATAATGTATCAGCAAGGTAAAGAAGTTTGCCTTTCATGCAGACAAGATTGAAATCGTACTTCTGCAATCTCAACATCATGCATTGCAGTCTGGCTGGAGCTGAATGCATAGGCTTTTCAAAGTAGTGACTAGAGGTTGATGGTCTGTTTCGATCTGGATAGGTCTACCATAAATATAACATGGAACTTTGAATATGCATACACAATTGCCAGGAGTTCTTTCTCTATCTGAGCATACTGCATTTCAGTTTGGGTTAGAGATTTGGATGCATAGGCAACAGGTTGACCCATCTTGAAGAATAACTATAACAAGACCAAATTTTGAACCATCACAGGAAAGAGTAAGTGGTTTGTGAACGTCATAGTGTCTGAGAGTTGGTGGACTGGCATTTATCTGTTTCAGGACATCAAATGTTCTTTGGCGACTTTCCAACCATGTCCAGGATACATCTTTACTTGTCAGCTCTCTAAGCAGTGCTGCTGGTTGGCTTAAGTCTGGAATGAACTTACCCAGGTAGTTAACCATACCAAGAAAGTGTTGTAGGGCTTGAACATTGTCTGGAGCTGGCATCTCAAGAATAGCTGTTTGCTTGGAAGGGTCTCGTCATAAGCCTGAACTGGTAAATAAATGACCAACATAAGTAACCTCTTGTAACCTGAGCTTGCATTTGTGAGGATTCAGCTTAAGATGCATTTGACAAGCTCTTTCCAGAACTTTATTGAGGTTTCCATCATGCTCAGCTTCACCATTACCTCCTACTAGAATATCATCTACTATAATACAACAGGAGTACCCAGAAAAAAAGTTGCTCTATTGCACACTGAAAGACTTCACTGGCAGAATTGATCCCAAATGGCATTCTCAAAAATTTGTACCTGCCAAACGAAGTACTAAACGTAGTTAGCAATGAGGATTTCTCGTCAAGGAAAAATTACCAAAATGAACTCTCTGCATTCTAAAACAGAAAAAAAACAGTGGTATTTAGCATCAGAACTGTGACTTCAACTTCTTTAACTGTACGCATTGGATGATGAGGTCTTTGTAGTGCTTGTTCAAATCTCATGGATCAGTTCATGTTCTGATATCATCTGAGCTTTTCTTATGAGTTACCATCATGGAAGATACGCATTCACTTGGTAGTTCAACTGGACAAATTACACCATGCTGCACCATTTTGTCTAACTTTGCTTTGACTCTGTGCTGCATAGCTGCTGGAACTTTCGGGGCTAATCTTCCAGCTGAGCTGACATCTGGGTCTAACTTCATGGAGTATACAACTGTAAGCTTGCCTAGTTTGTCCTCGAAAAGATCAGCATGGGTAGGGAAAATATATGGGGCAAAATTAGAGCAGTTGTCTTTCAGACTAACATGATGGTCTTCCTTATTAAGTGAAAGCAGTCCTAGTTTCTGTCTCTGAGCCCTAATAATGACTGGATGTGCCTTTTGACCACATAAAATAACAAGTTGTAGCTTCTCCCAGCAGAACAACATGAAAGTACTACTGAGCCTTTGGTTTGAATGCCTTCACCACCATAAGCAGTAAGCTTTGCACATTTTGCC
Source organism: Protopterus annectens (assembly GCF_019279795.1). Lineage (NCBI taxonomy): Eukaryota > Metazoa > Chordata > Ceratodontiformes > Protopteridae > Protopterus > Protopterus annectens. The sequence goes on from NC_056733.1 coordinate 635,987,464, forward strand.
ACATCAAGCTTCTCATCAGCACATACTCTAGCAACTGTTTCTTCAGACATAACATTGCACTTCAAACCTGTGTCAACTTTGAACTCTGTAGGTCTCCCATTTATTCGAACAGTGCAAAATACCTCATTATTTGCCCTTAAGTCTACTATATTGACTGTTTCATGAAGCACTGACACACCATCAACATAAAAAGTAGGGTTGTGGCTTTCTAATTGATCAACTTGTTTCTTTGAATGTTCCCTTTTAGTAAAAGAATGTATGCCCTTAACACCTTTTGAAATGATTCCACTTATTGCATTTGTGTCATTGCTGACCAAAAGCTAAACATTTTCCCTTTCAGGCTCATGACTTTCTCCACAGTTATGACAGTTAGCTATGAAACTGGGTATAGGCATATGATTTGAATTTCTTGACTGACTCATGCTTCACTGAGACTATGCAGTTTCCAGAGCACACCTTAGAACTTGCTGGAAAGCTACTACGGGGTTTCCTTGTGAGTGTTGCAGGGTTTACAGTTGCAGACATGTGCTTGGGCCTGTTTCTGTTAACCACGTGCTGCATACTAACAATATGGGCTTTAGAAATTACTGGAAGCATGCATCTCTCATTTATAAGCATATTTGTGTGCTTTTCTGTAAGCTGATATGTCTGACAAATCTCAATGGCCTTATTCAAAGTTATAACCCAACATGATGCTATGCAGGTAGGTAGATGCACGGCCAAAACCATTCAAATGTACAACACAAGGCCAGCAGTATATGATCCAAAAGTCACCAAATAAAAATACTAAGTCAAATACATATAACTGGCTGAAAACAGCCCTTTATTAGTAAGACAGACCGGTTTCGGCAGCCAATGCCTTCTTCAGTGTATGAACATTTCACACAAAATACAATCCATTTATAGACACACCCCACCTGAGAGACAAGTGGAAAATGCAACCAATGTGTAGTTAAAGAGAAAGAACACAAAAAATATACACTGCTGTAATGCATAATAGTAAATGCAATCATGGCTCAACACAAAAAATATACACTGCTGTAATGCATAATAGTAAATGCAATCATGGCTTGACATTAGGTAACAAATGTAACATTTATATAAGTTTCAGATAATGATTAGAAAAATATTATGGAATGCCCCCCACATATTATATTAAATATCATGAATGTAGCTGATATGAGAAAACTCATAATATGGTTAATAGTTGTCATAACCAAAGAGTCACATCAAGAACATGAAAAAAGTACACTAGGTGTTCCAACCGAAAATATGTGGTTAATAAATAATGGTGTAGCCGGATTGGAGAATCCATGCTTGGTCCAAGGTTCCATAATGCTTGGTTCAGCTATAATCGAAGCAGGTATGTTGGTATACCTGTAACTGTCCTTCATCGGATTCTATGTGACACACAAGAAAAACTGTAGATAAATATAAGAGATAGAGGCATACAGATTACTATAAACCAATAATCATAATAATTCATGATAAAAATGTGATATATAAATCATTTAACATAAGCCTAAAACATGAGCTATACCCACCTCTATCCCTATGTTTACAAGTGGTCGTTAAGTCCAGGGGGAAATAAAGCCCCCAATGTAATGATCCAATGTTGTTCCTTGTGAGTAAGTATTTTATGCCATCCCTGGGGATTACTGCGGTCACCCAGAATTCTGTCTATGATTACAAAAGAGAACTGTGCTTCAGGATGTTTCAAAGTATGCCTGTACAGGGCATTAGTATCTTTCCTGGTTTTAATATCTGATCTATGTTCGTTGATCTGTGTTCTCAATGGTCTAGAGGTTTGACCTACATAGAAAGCTTGACACCGACAAGTTACCAAATAAATCAACCAACTGCTGCTGCAGTTGCCAAATATTCTGCATTGATACACTTTGCTAGTATTGCGACTGGTGAATTCTTTGCTCTTATTGACTTGTTTGCATGAACCACAATGGCCACACGGGAAAGTACCTACTAATATATCCCCTGATATAGTCATTTGTTGGTGTATTGCTCCCCCACTTTCTTTGTGTTTGAAGTGTGAAAAGAGAGAGCCAAGAGTTCTGCCTCTCCTGTAGGAGAAATGGCATTTTTGATCCAATATTGTTCTCAAATATTCATTGGCCATAAGAATATTCCAATGCCTATTGATAATACCCTTGAGAGCATTGGAATTTCTACCAAACGTGGTTACAAACCGAATTATATTTATGGAGCAATCCCTGGTATTGGATTGATACTGTAACAAAGTTTTTCTCTCCATATTCTTAGTCCAATTCCAGGCATTAAGAATGTCTTGGTGTCTATAGCCCCTGTTGGCAAACCTGTGATAGAGATCCAAGCCATCTCGATCAAAATCACCCTGTGTCGAGCTCAGGCGTTTACTACGCATAAATTGTGACTTGGAGATATTGCGAATGATGTGGCCTGGGTGCATGCTGGAAGCATGCAACAAAGTGTTATATTGAGGGTATTTACGATAGGATCTAGTGTTCAATGTATGGTCTGAGTTTCTGGTGATGGTAACATCCAAAAAATTAATGCTTTGGAGATCGTATGTTACCGTAAACTCAATACCTCATACATTTTGGTTAAGATATTCAACAAATTCCTGTAGATACCTAACATCTGCCCACCACACCATCCAGCAATCATCCAAGTACCTGCGCCAAATGTCTATTTCGACCAAATAGATATTATGAAGTGGGTCATAGATCATGCATTCTTCAAAGAATGCCATGAATAAATCGGTGTAAATGGGAGCAAAGGATGCTCCCATCGCCGTGCCCTGCAGTTGCCAATAGCATTGTCCTTGAAAATAAAAGACATTCTTGTTGAGAACATGTTCTGTCATACAGATAAGCAATGTGTTGAACCCTGGAGAGTATAAAGCAGCCCTATCTAACCAATATTGAAGGGCCTGTAGGCCAGCCCAATGTGGAATGCGGGTATATAAGGCCTTGACGTCCAATGAACACATAAGCCAACCCGGCTCAAGTTGGCAGTCCTGTATGATCTGTAGAAATTGGGTCGTATCCTGCAATCTGGCCCTTACACAACACAGCAATGGTTTAAGATATTGGGTAAGAAAGGCAGATAAAGGCTCCGTCAGAGACCCAATACCAGATACAATTGGTCTGCCTGGGGGATTGGTAATGGACTTATGTATTTTTGGTAGCAAATATAAGATTTGTTTCTGAGGATCCTTAACTGTTAACTGAAAAACACAATTTTTAGTTATAATACCCTCCTCAAGGGCAAGATTCAGAAACCTATCTATTTCCTGTTTAAAATGAGTAGTAGGATCATATGCCATGTGCATGTAGCATCTTTTGTCAGACAGTTGAGATTGACCCTCATTCAAGTATGAACTCATGTCCATGACAACCACGGCTCCCCCCTCTGCTGGTAGGATGGCAATATTTTTGTTCTCCCTGAGCTCATTGAGTGCAGTGGATTCCTGTATAGAGAGATTAGATCTCATTATATCATGTTCTCTGTGTGCAAAATGTAGGTCCCTAAGTACCGCTTACAAAACAACCGAAACATGTTTGTGCATAGGTGGTTGAAAATCAGATTTGATGAATCTAAACTCCTCAGTTCTTTGGGAGTCTTTATCTGCAAAAAACAATTTCAAATTCAGGTTACGACAGAAACTCATGACATCAGTGACAGTATTATGTTCATTACAAAAGAACCCAGGGATAAAACCCAAGCCTTTATTCAAAAGTTATAAAGGCTGTACAGACAAAGTTTCTTTAGATAAATTCAAAACATTTTGATTGACCTCCTGATTTACGTTAGAAAATTCTGGATCAACCCCTCGAGGGAATTGGGCATGTTTACCACTACTGTGTTTGCGTCCACCCCTACGCCTGGGACCTTGTCTAAAGGGATAACTCTGTTCGATTTTTTTCTATGTGGTGAATCCTTATTACTGGAATTATCGTAATCAGTACATGAGGAATCTTCCCCTGTTGAGCTGGCATATGTTTGATCCCTGTTTTTCAAAATAGACCGAGGTCTTTTCTTGTTAAGACTGTTAGTGGGAACATTAGATGTGGAACCGGAACTGGTACCCATAAATTTCACTATTCTCTGGGAGTCAAAAGGACGTCCCCTTTGGTAGTCCATATAATCTCTTTTGAACTTTTTAATTTTTCTATCTTTAGTAATTTTATCATGGTTTGTGAGTTCCTGTGATAGCTTGTTAATAGAGTCCTGAAATGTTGATTGAGACTCAAATCATTTACAATCTAAACACATAGTTTTGACTTCCTGGAGGTTAATATCAATCATACATTCATAATATTGAGCCAGTATGTTGACAAAAAGCATGGACCCTTTCTGTAAGGCTTCACGCCACTCATTAGATAATCTGTCTTCTTGTCTACCAACCAATGGTTGTAACCGAATACGAAGACCCCTAGGGGCTATATTTTTATGTAAATATGCCCGGAACAAACGCAAGTGCCATATGTTTGATCTCAGGTTTTTAAGACCCTTGGAAAGAGAATTAAATGCCAATTCACAATTCATGGCTGATTGTTCCACTGATTCATTGGAATTGCTGCCTGGCGAGGCATGGATACCAAAAACTCCAATGTCCTCCCGATCGGCACACAATCCAGTTAGGATACTGTCTAGGTCCATGCTTGATATATGTTACAAGCCCAAAAACAGAGACCACAAACCAAGATAAAAGACTATGACAGAGCAAAATCTTTCTCACAGCATCATCTTTAATACCCTACACAAGTTTGTCTTTTATCAAGTCATCCCTTAAGTCACCAGATCTGCATGTTTTAGCTTTGTTTCTCAAATCAGTTAAATATTTTATTTATTTTTATTTATTTTATTTTACATTTGTTAATCGGAAAAGTCTGACTGGATACAAGTCCATTTTCAGCGGAGGCCCTGGGAGAAAAGCTCCAAATGTACAAAAACAAGTGTAAATACAGTGAAATTATTAGTGAGTTATCACAAAACAGATTTGTTTAATGATATGTACACACAGGTACATGTTTTCTCACATACTCACAGCAAAGGTTGGAAGCAAATAGCTGAAAAAGAAATAGTTAGATTTCATCTGAAAAAGGAAAACATGTATATTAAGGTGGTTATCATACATGGTGTATTAACATTAAATCTTTCCAGTAGGTGGGTGATGCATAGAATTTTAAACAGAGAGAGTTTTATTCTTGTAGTAAGGTTCTCATTTATGAATTATGTTTGAGTGTTGGGTTAGTCAGGGTTTATACAAGGACAAAGTCTCTGCATTTTTAGATATTTCCTAAGGGATGTTTTGAATTGGGATAAGGAGGGGTCAGTGATGAGTTCAGCAGGAAGTAGGTTCCAATTTTTACCACAGAGTTGGAGAATAGTGATTCACCATCTGAATTGTTGGTTTTAACAGTTTGTGCTAGCAATTTTTTGGAAGATTGAAGGGATTTTAGGTTACTGTAGGGGGGTAAGAATATTTTTCAGTATGGGTGTACTGTCTGGTTGGTAGAGGATTTTGTGAACAACTATTAGTTGGTTATGTTGCAGTTGATGGGGTAGTTCAAGCCAGTCTAACAATTGAAGGTTAAGGCAGTGATGGGTTCTATAAGCTGATCCTGTGGCAAATCTGGCAATGTTATTGTAGCACCTAGTAAATTTATTGAGGTTTGATTTTCTTAGGTTTATATGCTGCAAAAGTTTCACCTGGCTTTCGATCCCTTGTGTAAAATAAGTGCCTTTCCATTCTAACATTCCTTTAGGGGTTACACATTTTCTCTAAATTTACGTTGAGCACTCTGGGTCCTCCGTTGACTCAGCTGGTACAACTATATGGTGGTTTTCCCCCTCTCCTGCAAAGACAGCAGGTGCATACACAATAAATGCTTCCTTTCTATGATTTCTGAACCAGATAAACAGAATAAATGCCTTTGCACCGTCATCTTTTTCAGAAAATACAGCCTGTATGAAAATATCCTAGTCTTGCTCAAGCACTCTCTAGTTCTCTGCAATATCATTGTCAAACGCAAAGTACATCTGCCATGCCAGCAAATTGTTTGTTCGTGCACTGAAAATATGGGCCTTGTAATTATATACGAACATGCACATAGCCAGCACTTGTAATAATAGTCAAATGCACAACAAACTTTTCAAAATACTTTACTTTACAAAATATGCTCTCTATTAGCTGTATTTTGTGAAATAACTGTACTGTAACACTCTGCAAACATGCGAACACTTCATACACCTCAGACAACTTGAATAACTTAGATTAATGCAGAGAATAAGTGCTTAGTGAAAAAATGCAGTCATTTCTCTTATTTTATTCGTTTTATGCAATTCAGACTTTATTTCAAACATTTTCTATATTTATTTTGAATATTTCTGTTCATATATTGTAATATCGGATATTTCTGTTACTTAGAAATTCGTTTAGAGCTTTCTGAGTGCCTTGTTTCATATTTTGCGAGTAAGAAATAGTTTGAGCAAGTTTTAATACCTGAAATTAGTTTCTGACCTGTTTTGTGAGTTATACATGCAGTAGAGATGGTTCACTCCTATGTATTCCTTCAGTGTTAACTGAGTGCCTCTCTGTCTCGAACTAAAGAATCTGGCTGCCCTTCTGGCCCCATGTCCATTTAGACATGCCTCTTTTGACACCATGTCGCTTGTCCCTCTCTAGTATAGATGACGAACAGGCAGGGTAGTTCGTTTATATGCTTTATTACATAGAAACGCATCAGGTTGGATAGCAGCTTTACAAAATATAAATAAACTGATTAACAGATGTACATGCTTACATCTCAACAGCTTACTACAAAATGGCAGTCAGGTCGCATGTACTCAGTATTTGTGCACTTGTGCAAACCCCTAGAATGCTTCTTAAAGTCGTACACACACACTGATCTACAGTATAGGTCCTTGTGGGGCATCTGTGGTAACTGAGAGAGAGAGGAAAAGAGGTTCTGTTGTCATTTGGCTGCTTGCTGCTTTCCAGATAGATAACTAAGGAACCATGTAAGGGAAGATTGAGAGATACCCATAGAAAGGAGCTCATTGATTAGCTGTTAGTTTGTTACACTGTCAAAAGCTGTGGATAAGTCTGGGAACACAGCTGACACTAGTCTGCCATTGGTTTTATGCTGGTTTATGGTGCTAGTGAATTGAAAGAGGATGGTGGTAGTACTGCAGAGGGTCTGAAAGCAATGCGTTTCAGAGAGAAAATTACTTGAACTTACGTGATATAGAACTGAGCATGGATACATTTTAAGTATGTTTAATGGGAGAAGAGGATTGCATTAGGCCTATAGTTATTGAACTAACTAGATGTGCTACCTTTGCGTAAATGTTTGATACTTGATGTTTTCTATATGGAAAGAATGTAGTTTTCAATTATAGACCTATTTATGTATTTATAGTCTGGAAAAACATTTGCATCTACAGCCTTTTTTAAGTAGTCTGAGAGCAGTTGATCTGTGGGTAGGGAGGTTGGTTTTAGCTTAAGAAGGAGCTGGTTAATGGTGGAAGTTGGTACTGAGCTGAAGTATAATAAAGTATTTTTGGCAGAGGCTGCAGGTACTGAGAGTGAAGTGGAGTTGTCTGTTTTTGAGGGACATTATTGTTTATACAAAATAGGTATTAAACTGTGTAGGAATTGAATTAGTAGTAATGTTGGATGTAGGGCGGGGATTATAGGTTCTCTTGGATGTAAAAGTTTATGGATGCCCCAGAAAAGTTTTTGGTTGTTTTGTTGTGTGCTTTGGTGGTGGTTTGTTTTGAAGGCTGTTATAATAGGTTTTCACATTTTATTTTTTCTGTCATGTTCCTGAGGTGCCTGAAAAGTTGAAATGTAATTTGTGTTCTGTTTTTGTGCCATCCTTTCTAGGTTTTGTCACCTTGTATCATCAAGTTTTTAGTTTCCTTTTGTTAACCATGGTGTAGGGTTGTATTTGACCCTTCTGGTATTTACTGGAGCAAGGTTGTTGAAAATTTTTAGGAATATCTCCTAGACGTGCATGGCAGCAAATTCTAAGGGCATAGAGTGTAGTATTTTCCACTTATTTTCTGTTCTGATGTGTATTTGTCAAAGTTTTTTTGAGTTACAATCTTGGTTATAAATTGTATGTTTATCTTGAATATTGTAACTTCAGATTGCCTAAGTGGATAGATGGTCATTTAGGCCGTTTGGCAGGCTACTTAAGAATCCAGTTTGAGGTTGATTGCCTACCCTTTTTTGTGGACGTTAGTGACTGATGTAATTAACTTTGTAAAGCCATATAGTTTTATAGTATGTAATCTGATGGAGTGTTGCTGTTAAGCTGCCAGTGTATATTTAGGTCTCCTAGTGTTAATGTTTCATGGTGGATGTGGTGAGATATCCAGTATAGAGTATTTTCCACTGTGGTAATGTTATTACCTGGTAAGATATATATAGCTGCTAAACAGTGTTTTCTTCTTATTGATTTTGAGGTGTGATCTCAGTAATTTTTATTGCTAAATGTGTATGTGCTTATGCTTAGGGAATTCTTGCAGGTAATGGCAATTGTGCCCATTTATTTGTCCTGACAATCTTAATTATATTGAAACCAGGTGGGTTAAATTTTTTTTTTTTTTTTTTTTTTTTTTTTTAAGCAGCCAGGTTTCAGTGGTCTGTGTCTGGGTATATGTAGCAGTATAAGCATGCATGTCTTGGATTCTGTTGCACATGCTTCTGAGGTTGATATTAAGGAGGAAAAGGCTGGAACTGGATAAGGGGAGGAAAAAGAAAGGCAGTTTAATATTGTGCTGTTAGAGAAGGGTTTTTCGTTATTGTGGGAGGTAAGGGTTTGGGTGAATGTCTCTCTTGATTTTTGGGGTGGAAATTTTATGAAGAAAAGTGAGTAGCAATGCTGTCATATGGAAGGGTTTTTGTACACATACTTTGGAAATCACCAATAATGTTAATGAATGCTTTGTTTAACTGGATCCTGCAATTTTACTGAAACCTGCATAATGAATCTCTGAAATTGTTGAAATAATTTATATATATATTGTTAATATTATTTTACTAATGTTTCCTCTTCTACATTTTTTTCTGTTCTCGTTTATTTTAGCATTTTTATTGCCCTAATTAGCATTTTGTCCATTTGATAAATACCGTAAATAGTTGTATTCTGATTAAAACATACCCATTTTATTTTATTACATTTAATTTCAAATAATTGAATTGTGTGATATTTTATTTACATATCCTGCTTTTACTTGTATTTTATACGGTGACTGTAGTACATTTTCTTTCCTTTAGCCATGTATTGCTTGGGTCATGCCTGAGAAGAATCTTTAGACCAATGTACTTCCCAGTTAACAGACATGTTAAATAAATAAAAGTTTACTTGTTTAGATATGGCAGTGTTGCTTTTTTAATACCGATGAATCTAATTGTCCAGATGTGAATTCAGTTAGAAATGTTATATCTTAATAATGTATTTACATTGCTTCTCCTACTACTGCTACCTGTATTGAGTATCCCTTTGTTTTTTTTTTTTTTCTTTGAATTCTAATGTTTATTTCCAATGGAAGAATTTTCATCTTTTTCTTTTGTGGGTTTTTCATGTCTAGGCTGCCTGTGAGCGTGGCTGGTACATAGTCTTTTTCAGCGTTGTACAGTCACTTTTTTTTTTTTTACTCTTCTACATAGTGATCATCCATCTGTAAGCCAGTTGGCTTCATTCCTGAGCAGTGGGATGCAGGTGGGCAGAAAGGGGACACCACTGCCTTGCTAATGAAGATGCACTGCAAGGAAGAGGAAAGGCAAAGTCAAATGCCTGTTTAGAATTCTGTGCTACTTGTCAGCAAGCAGAATTTTTAAAAGGTGGACCGGCGTAGTTTTGCTCTGTTTATTAGGAGAGTGATGTGTTAATTTCTTTTTTTCACCCGTGTTTAGATGATATCCAGATTGTTCTCATCCAGCTTACTCATAAGTCATGTACTGCTACTGAAAGATTGCAGATCAGTTTTTACAGAGGTTGACTGTCCTGCTTTTTGTGTGTTGCTTTGAAAAAAGCAATGTATTCATCTGCAGACCTAGAAGATGCACTTGCTTTACTGGGTTCTTGAACCGGAAGTGTGGTCTTGAGATTTCTAAGTTGAATTTTGTCCACTGATACATGAAGGAGTTCCACAACAAGAACTGTCACCATTGACTGAATCTTGAGTTTTCCAAGGCCTTAGTGAAATGGTATTTACAAGGCAGTTATTAAGGGAAAAAAGTCAACAGCTCTAGGAACAGGGTGCTACATGTGTATTAGCTCTGCTATATCACTCTGAAGCTATAAGTTACCTTATTTAAAATGCCATTAACTTTAGCAAAATCTTAGATGATAACTAAATTGGTGGGCAGAAGAAGCAATAAAAATTCTCTGATAATGGATGGCTTTGTGGGCCATTCACTTGAAGAAATGGAACAGTGTCAGAGTTTTATATCCTAGAGCTAGATGAAAAGGTGATGCCATCCTTTACATATTCTTCCTTCTCTGAATTTTATGGATTCTGACAGGATTCCTGTGATTGCAGGAATTCTAAGTTCACCACCAGAACACATTTTTTTCCTTTGACTCTCACTCCTATATGTACAGCCATCAATAGGCATGTACAATACCTGTGAAAGCATAGGGGGTGCATTCATTATCCATAACTGTGTGGAGGACCTTGGTTGGGTAAAAATGAGAGAAATAAAAAAAAAAGTCATTCCCAAGTTATGCTACTTATCTTGAACAGTTTTGCTGTGACCCTGGTTATTATAAGGGTGGTAATCAATAAATGACTGTGAGGTAAACTGTAGAAATAGGCAGCACAGAGTAACTGAGCTCTGCTTTTCTGTGGAATTTTAAGAAGAAGAGAGACTCCCAATCTTCACAGATGGTGTTTTCTTCCAGTGAATTTTTTTAAATGTTATTAGGACACCTGGTAACACAACTATTTTATACATTATGACACTGCAGGTGCCATAGTTCAGTTCTCCTGGTTTTGCTTAATTGGTAATACACTGAGGATTACAGTCATTTAGTAATGACAGGCACTAGAGTTTTATGCTGTGATGCAAAACCTGTTTTGTTAAATATTTAAATGAATTAGTGTTTAAAATATTCGGCCCTGATTTTGTCCCTCTGTTATTTTTGGCTTTTGTCTAGAATTTTTGAGCAAATAAGTTGAAAGGTATGGTGGGATGTTCCTCATTTTGAGTCTTAAAATAACTATGTTCCTCACTGAAAATATTTCTCACACATTCTTTTTTTTCTAACAGATAACTGTGCTAAATAATACTAAATCATATAATTCATCAAAAGAACTTTTTTTATGCAGGGAGTAACAGATAATAACCACGCTGTAAAGTTCCTAAATGAAGGTGACAGTCAGTAGTACGTGTTCCACATTTTGCTCATCTATTGCACACTGTAAGGTGTAACATTCCACATTTTGAAGAAATAGTTGTGTTGACATTTATTTAAAAGCGTTATTGTCTGGCCCTTTTTTATGAGAGTAACACATACGAGATCTGTTGGGGTTGTCTGTGGGGACAAAGGACTAACTGCTGCTGTTTGCTTAGTATTCTTGTTTTGCTAGACAAATGTGATTTATGTGAAGCAGCCTGGAATACATTGTGCGTTGTTTGTGTGGAACTTAACTAAAATGCATTAGACAATCAGTGTTTTTTTAATCCTAGTTTGACACCTGAAGCATACACAGAAGTAGCTGTAGTTGCTGGGTGGGGGTGAGCGCTGTCCATGGATGAAAGTAAACAAGTCTCTTGTGGTTTGCCCACTTTGAACAACAACTAATCTGTTTTTCTAGGATAAAAGTACATTTGTGTGAAATAAGATAAAATACTTTACTGTAATTATTGAATGTGTGAAACAAAGTTTACTTAAGGTGACTGTTTTCACTATTTTTTTTTTTACAACAATCATGCATTTTAGGTGCACGCAGTCAGTAAAGTGACTGCATTTGATAGATAAACCACTGTGAGTAGACTTACCTCTGCTGTTTGATCACTGGTAAACAACAGTTTACTGATCTGGCATGGCAGTAGTCGTTTGTGTACTGAAATCAGTGTAACACTAGTGTGACCCATACCCATGGCTGCTTCTCTGTGTTTAGATTTGGTTTGTGAAGAAGCACTTGATTGAGAACATTTGACTTCCTTGCTGAAGTACAGAAGATTGCTATCAATTCACATTTTTTTTTAATTTTTATATGTTTGTATACAACTGGCCTTGAGAATTAAATTGGCAGAATGAAAGGCATGTGGTCAGGCATTTCAGTACATCCATTAACTTATGTCACTTCAATTAAGTATTATCTGTAAACATATTGCAAGAATGAAAAAGTTCCCTGTAAGTTAAAGATGCAAGCGGAGCAGTGATGGGCCAGGAAAGGATGCCAACAAAACCTAATCCACTTAAGCCTAAAACATTGGATCTGAAGTAGTTAACTTCATTTGTGCAGCAACCTATGGGATTCGCATCTGACCTCGGATACGAGCCGGCAGATCTAGTTTGCCGCGGTTTACTTCAGCAGCTTGATCCCGAGTTCCAGGCGTTGTTCGTAATTTTCATGAGAAAATTTTACTTTTCTAACCCTTTTACTTAACTTTTGGTGTGATTGTGTTTTCAGGTCCCTTATCCCTTAGATCCATCTTAGTTTAATTTATTTTGTCCTATATTCTAGCCTCCCCCCTCCCTTTGTGGTTCCGTTAGGGTTGTGTGCGTGTGTTTGGGGCCAAGTGTGTGTGGTTTTTTCCTTCTAATATGTCTGAGGCCCCAAAGTTAGTGTTTTCGAAGTGCACCGAGTGTGGCCATAAGCTGTCCCCAGTGGATGGCCACACTCTGTGTGCGATGTGCCTTGGGGTTGAACATCTGTCCTCTGGTTGTACCATCTGTGCAGCGTTCAACCCCAGGGCACTCAAGGACCGGAGGTCTAAGCTGATTCTGGCGGGTCTTCTGCCCCTGGACTCGGCTTCTACCTCCGGTCCTCCCGTGGCTCCCGCTGCGGCGGCCGCCACTCCTGCTTCCCTCCCCCAGCCGGAACTCAACCTCCCGCCTTAGGCCCGGAGGAGAGGAAGGCTAGGAAAGAAAGGAGGAAGGAGAAGCACCACAAGTGGAGGGCCGAGGCCTCCGCTTCGGGCCCCCCCTCGGCTAAGCGGGCTTCTCCCTCCAGGACCTCTGGGTCTCCTCCTTCTCGGATCTGGTCCCCATGCTTTTCACCGGGTCCTGAGGAGGAAGAGACCTGATCTCCATCGAGGTCATCGAGGGGACACTCCCGCCCCGCCTCGGTGGCCTTGTCGAGATCTACCCGAAGACTCACCGATGCAGATTTGGACCACATGATGAGAAGATTCCTCCAGGCCCAACTGCAGATGGGAGTGCTCCTGCCCCCCCCCTTTGCCCCGATAGCTCCTTCTCCGTCCCGTTTCCCGGGTTTCGGAGTCTTCGGAGCTGGGCAGCCTTGGAGCCGGGGGTGTGTCGGCGCCGATAGTCTCGGGTACTTCGGCTCCGACACTTCCCTCGAGTCTGTCGGGTCCATTCTCTTCAGATCCGAGCTCTCGGAGCCGAGGGCTGAGCTTCGGATCTGGCGGTATTGGCATGGCTTCGGCTCTGTACATGTCTGAGTATGCTGGTCCGTCGGATCCAATTGCTTCGGCGCCAGCTCCGATCCGTCCGTCAGATCCGAGGGAGGGTCTGCTCTCGGATTCCAGAGAGAACAGCTCTCCCTCGGCATTCGATGTGGTGGAGAGGGTTCTGTCGAGGGATTCCAGGCCCCCGGCCCTTGCCACGGCTCCACCCTGCACTCCTTCTCAGTTGTGTCCGACTTCCATCACCCGGCCCCAGGGACAGCCTGCTCTGACGTCCCAGGTAGTTCCATTGGAACAAGACATTGCTGGTGAGACCTCCTTGGACAGCCCCCCCGAGGAGGTTCCTCACAAACGAAGGTGCAGGACCTGGACTCCCCCGAGTCTTTGACTGAGGGCACGGATTTGGAGGAAGGGGAAGACTCCCCAAGATCACCCCCCGAAGATGTCTCATTTGGTGACATCATGGAGATGCTCAGAATTAGGGGGGGTGGTCTGCCCCAAAGCCTACCTCGGACGAATCCGTGTTCCTGGAGGTGTTTGAAGCAGGCCCGTCTACCTCTTGGGTGTCCCCTCCGGCCGACCCTCTGGTAGACTTGATTACTACCAGGGCGTGGAAGGAGCCGGACACGGTGGAGCCAGTCCCCAAGTGCCCGGACAAGATTCTCAGCCCACCCTCCGACAAATCCCACTGGAGCAAAGGCCCCCCTGTAGATGCCATGTTGGTGGCGGCGGCCACCAAAAGGGAACTTGCTCAGGAGAGCCCCTCGGTTCATCCCCCCGAGCAAGGAGTCTCGGTCGATGGACCGCCTAGCGAAGCGGGTGTTTAGTTCGGTTACCTTCTCTGTGAGGTCGCTGAACTACATGGGACGTGCTACGACTGCAGCGGGACCTTATCAAAGAGTACGCTGTGTGCCTCCCCCCCCCCGAGTCCATGTCGGCGGAGGACAAACAATTGCACTCCACCCGGATGTCCACTCTATGATCCATATCTAACACCTTTATGCGGCTATGTCTCATGCCACGGAAGGAGCCGCTAGAGCCAGAGGAGCGGGCTTTGTTATGAGACGTCAGGCCTGGCTCCGGCACTGTGATTTCGTGGAACCCTTTAAGGCGTCTTTCGCTAATGCCCCTTTTGATGGTTCTTTGGCAAAACCGTGCGAGATACTTTGGTCCAGAGCGAAAAGGACGGGAAGACGTTGTCTGCCGTCTGAGTCCGCTTCTCTGCTCCCCAGAGGTCCTTCTCTAAGAACCAAAAGGGACAGAAGAAGATGTGGTTCCGGAAGTCGCAACAGTCTCGTCCCGCTCCGGACTCCCAGCCCTTCCGTGGCAGAGGAGGGCAGGGTGGACGCCTCCCTAGAGGCAGAGGGGGGCCCGTGGAACTTCGGATCCAGAGAACCCTTCTCGGACCAACCCACGCAACACCCCTGAGGGGTTGCCCGACTGCTCCACTCTGGAGGCAGTCGGGGGGCGTTTCTTGAAGCACCCAGCAGCTTGGGAGTCCATCACGACAGACCGCTGGGTGCTTCGCATCATATCCAGAGGATATCAGATTCCCTTCTCTCGCTACCCACGCAGCCCCCGATACCTCCTCGATGTCCCACCCGATCAGAGGAAGGCCGCAGCAATGGAAATTCAACACTTGCTGGAAAAAAGAGCCATCCAACACGTCCCCCAGAGCAGTGCGGGTCCGGGTTTTACTCCAGGTTCTTCTTTGTGCCAAAAAAGACGGGGGACTTAAGACCAATCCTCAACCTCTCTTCCCTGAATCTGTCAGTAACCAAAGAGAAGTTCCATGTGGTCACTCTTCAATCCATTCTCCCCCTTTTACGGGAGAACGATTGGATGTGCTCGATAGACCTCAAGGATGCATACTACCACATTCGGATGGACAGGCGATCCAGGAGGTTCCTCCGCTTCCGGCTAGGAGCCAGTCATTACAAATTCAGGGTCCTCCCTTTGGTCTCACCACAGCCCCCAGGGTGTTCACCAAAGTGTTAGCAGCCCACCTGAGGCTCCAGGGAATTCTGGTCTTCCCGTACCTAGACGACTGGCTCCTGACGGCCCCGACAAGGCATCTACTCTATGCAGCAAGAAACTACTTTCTTCGTCTAGCTCCCCGGCTGGGGATCACTATCAACATAGAGAAGTCGTCTCTTACTCCGACTCAGACTATAGACTTCATAGGGGCCAGATTAGACATGAACAAACTCCTAGCTTTCTTGATCTCAGACCGGCTACTAACTCTGAGGCTACACGTGCAAGCCATTCTGCAATCTCCAGCTCCCCCGGCGTAATTGGTCCTGATGGCTCTTGGCTCGATGGCGGCAGCAATCAACCTATTACCAATGGCTCGGTTGAACATGAGAGTCTTACAATGGACCCTTCAGGTGCAGTGGTCCTTTCTTCACTATCCTCTGAGCCATCCCGTTCCACTCAGCAGGGCTTGCAAGAGGGCCCTCCTATGGTGGCTCCAATCCCCGGACCTCCAGCAAGGACGCCCCTTTTCTATGACCCCTCCACTAGCCACGGTGACCACTGACGCCTCCCGCCATGGGTGGGGGGGCATTGTTCGGGCAGGACAGTCCAAGGCACGTGGGACCTCATGGAGACCTCACTGCATATCAATGTCCTAGAGATGAGGGCAGTGCTGTTAGCGTTGCAAGCACTTCAGGACCTTCTTCCTGTAGGAACGATTACGATTCAGACAGACAATATGTCAGTTGTCTGGTACATCAACAAACAGGGGGGAACCAGGTCTTACCCACTCTGCCGAGAGGCCATGAGGGTGTGGGAATGGGCGATCTCCACCAACTGCTTTCTCGTAGCAACGCACATTCCGGGACGGTCCAACATCCTAGCGGACAAACTAAGTCGCACCATCCTGTTGCCATATGAGTGGTCTCTGAATCCCAAGATAGCAAATCGGATTTTCGCCAAATGGGGTCAACCCTGTTGTGATCTCTTTGCTTCTCCCTCGAACACAAAATGTTACGACTACTTCGCTCTCAATCCCCCCTCCGGGGAACCCCCGAGAGATGCTGTGGTGCATGCTTGGCCTCGCGGTCTTCTTTATGCTTACCCTCCTCTTCCCTTGATGCTGAAGTTTCTTCAGAAAGCCAGTCGGTTGGGGAGCAGGATTATCCTCATTGCCCGTTTTGGCCTCGTCAAACCTGGTTCCCTTACCTTTGGTCTCATCTGGTGAATCCTCCTTTGATTCTGGATCCCAGTCCGGATCTAATATCCCACCCCCTAGATCTCCCAGTCCTGAACCTGGTCAACCTCAAACTCACAGCTTGGCTGCTCCAGTTCCACTCGTAGCTAGGACTCCCGGCATCTCTTCCCCAGTTAAAACTATTCTAGTAGCAGCGCACAAGCCTTCTACTAGAAAGATCTATAGCGGCAAATGGAAACGTTTCTCCATTTGGGTGGAACGCAAAAATTTGGATCCTTTTACAGCTCCCTTGCCCGCTGTATTAGACTTTGTCAGGACTTTTCCATCAGGGGGCTAGCTCCTCCACAGTCAAGGTTCAACTAGCAGCTATCTCTCATTATCACGTGGGAAACAAACTGGGCCCTTTGATCACCACGAAATTATGCAAGACCTTTTTGAAGGGCACCTTTCTGCTCAGACTGCCAGTGAAGGATGTAGTCCCTCCTTGGGATTTAACGCTGGTGCTTCAGGCCTTGACAGCTCCCCAGTTTGAGCCTGCAGCTACAGTAGATCTTAAATTCTTGTCATGGAAAATGTCCTTTCTTGTCGCTATCACCTCGGCTCGAAGGGTCTCTGAACTGCAGGCCCTCTGTGTAAAACCCCCATACTTGACCTTTCACAAGGATAGAGTTTACCTCAGGACCATTCCCTCCTTTCTTCCCAAGGTTGCCTCTGAGTCTAATATTAACCAGTCCATCAACCTGCCGGTCTTTTTTCCTAATCACCATAACAAAAGGGAATACAAATTACACTCATTGGATGTGCATAGACAACTTCGCTTCTACATCCACAGGACATCTGGTCATAGGAAATCCGACCAGTTGTTCGTCTCCTTTGCCAAATTTAATTTGGGTAAATCTGTGTCTAAAGTCACACTGTCTAGATGGATTTCGCAGTGTATCCTTTTACCATATGAAAGTTCGGGCAGGCCCGCACCTCAGGGAGTCCATGCCCACTGTACTCGTTCTGTGTCTACCTCTGTGGCTTTTAGAGCTAGAGTCTCTTTGGATGATATTTGCTCGGCAGCCACTTGGGCCTCATCTCATACCTTTATCAATCACTATAAATTGGACATTGTCTCCAGAGGGAGAGCATCCTTTGGCTCTGCAGTGCTCCGGAACATCCTTCCATGAAGACCGCCCAAGATTTAGGTAGCTGGGGACACTGTCCCATAGGTTGCTGCACAAATGAAGTTAACTATTTCAGATTAAGAAGTTATGTACTCACCATAACGTTCCATCTGAGTAGGTAAACTTCATTTGTCAGCAACCGTCCCTCCTTCCTGCCCCCTCACTTGTGAATGTCTTCATACTCAGGTCCATGGGGTTTACCCACTTATCTTGAGAATGATATTTTTATAGCAGTCTCTGCTGTTGGGCAAACTTGATCTGAGGTCAGTCAGGGTTGGCAGGGGATTATGGGTAGGGGGAGGAGCTTGGAGCTCGGATCTAAAGCTGTTGAAAACTGTCGGCTTGGATCCGAGGTCGGATCCGAATCCCATAGGTTGCTGACAAATGATGTTTACCTACTCAGATGGAACGTTATGGTGAGTACATAACTTCTTATTTGGTAATGCATAGAACCACTTCCATCAGTGGAATGATAGAAGTGATCAAAAGCAGGCTTTTTTGTCTGAACTTGCTGGGAATCGTGTTTTGTTTTATTTATCTTTCTGTCTCTTTCAGCTGCGGGGCCAGTCACTATGAAACTCAAGAAATTTTTAGCATTTGTAATCTTAAGCTGATGGCACCTCTGCTAATTGTTTTTGTTTCTCCATACTTTTCTCAGAGGCAGATTTCTCTCTTTGATCTCAAAACACTTGTGGGCATGTCACTTTGGTAAATAATAGAACATTTATCGGTGTATAAAAAAAACCATAACTTTTGAGTGATATGGAAATAGTACATCACATCATGACAGAAACTCATCAAGCCACAACTCATTGCAATGTTGCGAGCTTAATGGTCTGATTTCTCCCTTTTTCCCTGTATTATGAAACCTGGTATTTGTTTGTATAAGTTAGAGGATGTTGGGGGAGAGCCCACCACAACACATAGGGCAGACGTTTTTAATTTTTTGGGAAAACAGACCATTAATAATGCACCAATGTGATGAGTTAGCACATGATGAGCCAAATATAAGTGAGATGATTATTAGTGTCCCGTCTTCTCAGTGCTTAGTGTATGCATTGGGGTCTATTTTAGATCATCGAAGTGTTAATACTTCGAATGGTCTAATATTGACCTGAAAACAGTGAACGCTGAAAATAGCGAAGCTGCAGATAACCAAATTATTTCCTAGGGAAAGAATTTGGTTGTCCGTTTCTGTGGCTTCGCTATTTTCAGCACTGTGGTGGAAAGTTATGGGTTGGGTTCAGGTAAGTGAGCGATTATGTGGACGTTAGGGTTAGGGTGGGGTATGTGAGTTAGGGTTAGGGTGCAGGTGAGGTGAGTGTGCGATAGTGATAGACTTTAGGGTTAGGGCTGGGTATGTGAGTTAGGGGTTAGGGCACGGGTGAGGTGAGTGTGCGATAGTGATAGACTTTAGGGTTAGGGCAGGGTATGTGGGTTAGTGTGTGGGTGAGGTGAGTGTGCGATAGTGACGGACCTTAGGGTTTGGGTTAAGGATAGTGGATAGATAGTACTGTACATACAGTTTAGTGTAGGGTTAGATGTAGGATTTTAAGTGTATGTGTGTGAATTGCTGTTTTTTTGGCATGCTTGTGTTGTGTACGTGTTTCTTGGAACAGTGAATTTTTTCTCAGGGAAAAATTTGCTGTTCTGAGCTTTTGATGTTTTTAGATTTCGTGGTTAGAAGTTCAAGGTTGTTGTATTCAATGATGTGCTGTTTCTTTGAACTGATATAGACCCTATGCATTGCCTGATCTGGCAATGATTTATTTATTAATCTGGGATGAATAAAGATGTGCAGTTCTTTAGTTGTGATTTATTGCCCAAGTAATATGTGCATCCTTGGACATTTAGGCTGGCTGCATTTCAAGAATGCTTTCTTACTTTTTCTAGCCATGGTGCAGTGAAATAATTTTTTGTTTAGAAAAAATGAGTATATTTTGAGTATTTTTAACATTCGAAAGTGTTATAGCAGATAGGGCATAATTGTAGTCCTTTTAAAGTTATTTTAGTACAATCTCTTTATTTAAGCAGGTATGTATGATTCTTTTCACATTACTGCATCTACTACTTTGGTAAGATGGAGTCACAAGTGTTTTTTGTTTAGTGTAAAGGTAAACTTTATTTATTTAGGGTTTGTTTACTACTGTCTTTTCAACAGAGGTTGGGGAAGAAAAGTTCCAAACAAAATAGTCATGATTACAGAAAATGCGAATAATTGCAACACTGCTGTGTAGTGTAAGACAAGTTAAACATCATGAGATGTATACATTCAGAGAAATCGATCCAGTCTGATAACAATATACCTTAAATATAACATCTGACTACTAAAAGAAAAAAACTATCAATGAGCTTTAACCTGCACATAAATTCCAATGTAGCAGACAAATAGCTCATAAATAGAATGTGCACAGACAAGTAAACTTAATATATAGTATTTTGGATACAGTAAGAGGTAAAAGGTTGATATTCTACTGTGACATATCTCTAACTGTGTATGTGCAGTGGTGGGACATTTCACTTAGCATTTAGTGTATTTTTGTACAAACAGTGTTAATTGTTTTGTACATGAAGTAAAAATGATCCAGCTATCATGTTATGTATATCTGGGAGATATAGGGACTTTTTGATTAGTCTGTCTGTTGTAGTGCAACCAGTTGAATTGAAAATTGTTGTAACATAGAGGTTTGATATACGAGTTTCTTACATCCATGATAAACAATCATTTTATCCATGAGAAGTTATCAGTATTTGTTCAAAAGGTTTTTCCGTTTTTGCCATGCTATTCTTTTATGAGTAATGTTATGAGTTCTATAACAAATGGTTTGCAGTTCTGTTTTACAAACAACTTTTGCTAAATTAATAAATCCTTTAAACATCAAATCTTGTTTACTTTTCCAGTTCAAAGTAATAACTTTTCTGGCAATTGTAAGAATTGACCAGAGTAACTGAATCTGAGATTTAGGTATTACATTAGGTATAGGAACATTGAATAGGATTAGTGAGTTAGAAATGTGACGGTTATCAGTCCATAAAGCCTTTACAAAATATCTGAAGTCTTTCCAGTATTGAACAAACCAAGGAACCAAAGGAAAAAGACTGTTGAAAAACAAAGAATGAATCATGGAGCTCCGTGAAACTCGAGCAGGTACCAGACTGTAGTCCAAAGCAAAAAGAATTATAGTCTTTAATAAAGTGTACTATTTAAAATATCCACTTTTCGTCAAGTGAAAATTCACTCGACTTCTTCAGAAAAACCTGCCTGTTTCTACCCAGGCATTAATGAAATGAGTTCGATAATGTGTATCCTTAGACTGAAAAATCTAGTCAGGTAACAGGCTGTGTTAGAGTCAGGTGGATAGATATATATATATATATATATGTGTATATATATTTTATATATTTTTATATTTTTATTTTTATCGTTAGTTTATATGTACACATATATACTTTATGTATGTCCTAGTCGTTATTTAGTATGTTGTTTATATTGAGTAAGATGGGATAGTTATATATAAATACTTTTCAAGTTTTTGGTTAAATGTATTTTTATGCATCCAAGAATTGATTTATTGATTGTCTTACTTCGTGAAATAATATATTTAATTGTGAGTTGTACGTTTAGTTTTTAGTATTTAATTAGTGAAGTTTAATTTTATTTTTATTTTAAAAATGATCTCTATTTATAAGTATATACCTTTAATTGTCTGTATAGTGACTTCATAATGTAATTAACCAATGTGATTCAGTAGTATTTTATATTAAGGCAGTTGCTTTCGGTGTTGCCTTTCGACTTGTTGGTTTTTCTGAAGAAGTCAAGTGAATTTTCACTTGACGAAAAGTGGATATTTTAAATAGTACACTTCATTAAAGGCTATAATTCTTTTTGCTTTAGACTACAGTCTGGTGCCTGCTCAAGTTTCATGGAGCTCCGTGATTCATTCTTTGTTTTTCAACAGTCTCTTTCCAATATTGAAATTTCTACATTCAATGAACATGTGAACCCAGTTGGCCTCTAGTAATTCATTACATTTCCAACATTTACTTTCACTGTTTTTGAGTATAAGATTTATTTTATGTGCAGCATAGAAACGCCTATTCATAAATTTCCATGTATACAATCTCCGGTATAATGAAGAAGAGGTACCATAGGTAGATTTCAATAACAGTTTTTTGGATTCATCAGATATTTGTTCTCCATTAATCTTTACATAGCAATTCCAAACATCTGAGTCAAACTTTAAAGTGTCTTCTCTTAGTATCTTATAGATAGGTGAGATACTTAATTTTTGATCATCTGTCTTTTCAAGACACCTAATAAAAAGCTGGATCAAACTAGGTATAGATTCAGTCTCTAGGTTGATTGATACTCTCATTTTGTTTTCTATAAACTGCCATAATGAGTGTATAAACAACCAACTGTCTTAACTATTATCAAAACTGCGCAGAAGAGAGTTTAGTGCTTTAAAACTCGTATTTTCAATAAACTGATGCCAGAATATCAAGTTATTTTCCTTTAATTTTTGCATCACGTTGATGTTGAAATAATCTAGGCAATCAGGGGAGTATGCTATAGGGAATGTAAGAAATAGGAATTGTTTAATGTTGTAATTACAATCAGTTATATTTTTAAGTTATTAAATATTTGATTAATGCCATAACAAAAATGATCAAACTTCTTATTAAATAAACAAAATTCACGTAAAATCCAATGAACTCTACTTATTCCATATTGTTCCTTAACTTGATTTTCTATAGTTCTGACATCAGTTATATGAATCTCATGTATTATTTTCCAGCCAGATATATAGGTAGGTGAGATCCAATGTAATATTACATTAATTATAACTGATTTGGAATAAAGATCTAAGTTAGGGAATGCTATCCCATTACTGTTCCAAGATCTAATGTGCCATTTATATGCAATCATAGGTTTTAAGGGGAACCATAAAATTTTAAGTAGCATGGCATCTACTTTTTTAAATAAGTTTTTGGGAGGGGGTAGTATCAATGAGTGTATATAAAACAAAATTTTAGGTAAAATTATCATTTTAATTAAAAAGCGCCTATCCTCCATTGTGAAGAACATTTTATTCCATCTTTTGATTAGTTCACTAATGATGGTTATTAAACTATTGTAGTTAGACTCTTTTCTTGTACTCTTTATTCTGACACCCGAATATTCTAATATATCATTCTCCCAATTAAACAGGCTATTCTCTCTTAGGTTTTTGTTGATTTTTTTTAATTAGTAATGCTTTGGATTTATTATGCTTAAATTTAAGCCCTGAAATTCTTTCAAACTTGCTTAAGGTATTTATAACATCATGCAAAGAACCTTCAGTATCACCCAACGTTAACAACACATCATCAGCAAATAATTGTATCTTAGGACAAAAGTCCTTATTAACTTGAAAGCCTTTTATATTTTGCTTGTTTCTGATATATGTAGCAAAAGGTTC